>NC_090941.1:214058146-215363146 GCF_040938575.1 Ambystoma mexicanum
AAGGAAATGTGTTTGTTTTCTGAAGGATAGAATTCACTAGGAACAGTCTAGGAAACTTTGCCTTCGGTTTCTTTCTCTGCTCAGCAACTGAGGGCTTTTTAATATGATAATGTGTTTGAGTTTATTGCCTCTAGCATCCCCATGTTTCTTGTCCAACTGATAACAGCGAATTTCATAAGAGGGGTCACTAGTTAAAGAAGAAAGCACTCGATCTGTTGTACCTATGAACATTGCTACTATTGATTTAAAAGGCAAATATATGTGATTTTCTTCAACAGTGCTCCAGACAAAACCTCAGTAGGACTCTAGTGGAATTGTGTCTAGACTGTGGTGAGAAAAGGTGGGCAAAACTGTAAGCTGGATTATGTATCCTGTCATATCACTTCCTATGTCAGGGTTACAAGGAGGGTTCTGATATGATATTACTCCCTACTCCGGATCAAATGATTTTTCAGGGAGTAAGAAAGTAATTAGCTTGGCCAGAAGGGATATTTCATGTTTATTAAAATATGTTCTTTCCCCTTAAATTCCTCTTGAGATTGGGCAGTAGTATTATTTGAGTTTCCACCAATGCCACTGCTCTGTGGGTCATTTATTCAAAACAAAATATCAGTGGAACTTTGTGGGTAAAAGCACGGGGTAGGTTCCTGTATGTTTATGGTTCCCCATTTTCGTTGGGCACATTTTCCTGTTTTCAGGGAGTAACAATGGATCGTGTATATGCCTCTTAGCTGTAAGGCTGGTTTTGAGTAAATGTCACAACTCACAGGACCACATAAGGTGAAAAGCAAGCACAGGCCCAGGAATTCTGATCATCAAATTCAGTGGTGCAGTTATTCAAATTCAATTATCGTCCTTGCACACATTTTGATGCATGTTCTCCTGACCCTAGAATTACTTCATTGAGTGGCAAATTAATTCCTATTTGCATGCTTTCTGACACATGCCTTTTTAGTTGCCATTATTTCATTTGCAAAAATGTTATCCTGCCTGAATTCTTTGACAGCCACATCAGTGATAAGTGATATTTGCTTTTTTATAATAAACATATATATTTTAATGGTGTTACACACTTTCTGCATTTTCTCTAAGCATTGTCGACAAATGAATAGCCAAAACTAAACCTATTGTTTTTTTGTGCATACACATTTTTTTCTCTGCACATGAGTAATTTTGGTAAGGAACTATGGCATACCTTGAAGTCTTGGACTGGTTGATGAGCTCTTCTTAGAACCACATAGAATATTCTTTTTTTTTAAGCCTATATGTTTGGAAAAAGTGTTTCAATATTCACCTTTTACACTGACTCATGAAGAATTGCAGTGGTTGGGAAGGAGAATTTCCATTACAAACTCTTTCGAGATGGTAGCTCACCAACTCTGCATAGTCACAAAGTAGCTTATCTCGTAATTTAGTTGCACACATGGAAAATAAGTTGCGCTGGAAAGCTAAGCATTTCCGCTCATATGGAAAAATAATTAGAGGGAACAATGGTGGACCTTAGAAAAAAGAGGCTGCCATCTCTAACTTCCTGTCACCGCTGTAACTGCAGTAATTCCACCCAATGAGTCCCGGTCTAATTACTCATGACGGTATAAGTCACATGATTGTGTATGCGCCAAAAGGCTCTGTAATAGACATCAAGGGAGTGACAACTTCAGTGTTGATCGGCCCCTGGCTCAAAAATGTATTGAAAATAGACTGCAATAGATACAAAAACGTCATAGTCTTGTCCCAAAATCATACTTGGCGTTCAATAACAGTCACTGCCTGTTCTAGACCAAATGTAAATGTTGAAAGATCACTCTAACCTCATGGAACTGGGCAACAAAATCTTGATCCAACACAATCCGTTACTTTCAAAATGCAATCAAAAGAGCACAGGACTTATGATTCAATATAGCACGAGCATGATGTGGACAGCTATCTCTTGCCATTCTCTTGCATATAGTATTACATTTCAGTAGTTCTAATATAGTATCATCAATTTTGAAAATAATTACCCCAGAATTGTATTTATCTAAATGAAGCAGTTTAATGAAATGTGCTGTGAAATATCTTGCAACTGGTGATTTTTCATTTTTACATCGCACATTAGATTTATGTTCCGTCCACCTTTTGTGGGCTGAACGTGTAGTTTGGTCAACATATAGGTGACCGCATGAGCATTTAATGCTCTAAATAACGCCAGTCGTTCTGCAAGTCGCAAAATGCTTCAATGTGATCTTTTTTCCAGTCTGTGGATGCAAAATACAATCGCCCTTAATTATGTTATTGCAATGGCTACATGAGAGGCAGGCGAATGTGCCCTTTCTTTTAGATGTCAACACCATCTGGTTTTGTCCAGGGCCCTTTTCAGCTTTAATCAGTCTATCTCTCAAGTTAGTCCCTCGCCTATAAACCATCATAGGTGGTTGCAGGGACAATTTTAAGAGTATTGGGTCATGATGTAAGATAGGCCAGTTCTTCTGTAAATATTTTTTGATATGATAACTTTGCCTGTAAAATTTAAAAATATGTAGAATGGAATTTGCTTCCTTTTTTGGTTTATGGTTAAACAGTTGTTGCTTATTAATCTGTGTAGATATTGATAGTGCATTTTCTACCACTTTCTCAGGGTTACCCCGGGCAGTAAATCTATGAGTAAGAAGGTTAAATTCAGTTTCAAAATCTTCCATATCTGAATTGATTCTATCGTAAGGCTTGGCTATATGGAAGGCTTGACATCATAGCCCATGGATGGGAACTCGCGAAGTGTAGAAGATTGTTGACATCTGTTGGCTTATGATATAAAGTGTTTTGACACCATTATTAACAATGGACATTGCACATCAAGGACATATAGCAGTGGCTAGCCAATCTCAAGAGTACATTTTATACTTGAATGTACACTGTTCAGGTAAAGAAAAAATTCCTCTAATTCACTTTTAGACCCAAACCAAATACCGAAAATGTCATTGATGAATCTTTTCCAGATGACAATTTTCGAAGACCATTCCAACTTGTCTAACACGTATGTCTTTTCAATTAGGTACATGAATATATTTGCATAGGCAGGTTCCATTGCTGACCCCATAGATGTTCCAGAGACCTGTGCAAAGAACTTTCCATGATACCTAAAGAAACTGTTGAACAAGATAATCGTTATGAATTCAATAATGAGTTGTCGTTCACAATTTATATCATGGGATTGCAATATTATCCATTCCACTGCTTCTATCCCCTCACTAAGAGGGATTGCTGTATACAGACTGCATACGTCGAAGGAGAATAGTATGCAGTCTGCTGACAAGCATCTGATGTCACCAGATGTAGTTAGGAAATCAGTCATATCCCTTAGATAAGTTGGGATGGCCTGTACTAAAGGTTGCAATGCTTTGTCAACATATGTAGATAGTGGATCCACGATACACTCTGTACCCGCAACAATCGGTCTAAAAGGGGGATGTCGTTGATTTCTATGAAATTTTGGTAATCCGTAGAATACCGGTATGATAGGATGTTTTTTAAGCAAAAAAGAGTTGGTTTTGTCACTAATCCAGTCGTTATCAAAGGCATTAATCACACAGGTCTCAATAAAGGTTCTTATTGCTGGTGTGGGATCCTGGTCCAAAGGAACATACGTTGACTCGTCATTGAGCATTTCTGTACATTGGTTATGGTAGAAACTTGTGTCCATGATGATGACTGCTCCTTCCTTATCCACAGGCTTATGAGTAAGGTCTTCATATTTTGAGAAATGTTGAATTTCCTTCAATTGGGAGTCTTTAATGTTAAAGGGAGTTCGCTGAGTGTATTTAATCTTACTTAGATCCCGTTCCACATTGTATTTAAACAGATTAATAACTGGATTCTGTATGGGGGATCAAAGAAACTTTTTGGTTTTAATTCTAGTCTCTCATCCACCTCTTCCTCACAAACATCAGATATGTAAGTAGCACAAAACTATTTAAGTTTAACCTCACATACCAACAAATGGATGTTTACTTTTTCTTCAAATAATGATGTATTGGAGGTTGGGACAAAGGATGATCCTTTATTAAGAATGTCCATTTGATTATGATATGATATGAGATGGCATTTATAACGCGCCTATAAACAAGTGTGTCAAGGCGCGACAAGGTCAGGGAGGGGAACAAAGGGAGGACAGACAGCGATCCTACTAGGCCAGGTGTCATTCAGATCGCGCAAGTGCATGGGAAGGGGAGGGAGGAGAAGTGCAGGGGGGCAGAGGACAGTGCAGTATATGGGGTAGGAGGAAAGCAAAATAAACAATAAGTAAAGTATGGCCAGCAGGTGGCAAGTGCAGGGGTAAGTGCAGAAAACAGGTGTCAAGTGCTGGTAAAGGGACGGTAGGGATACAGGAAACCGTCCCCAAGTGTAGAGGATGCCGGGAAGGCAGTGCAGGAGTGTGACTGGTGGGGGAGGGGACCTGGGCCTGAGATCAGGGGGTGACCAGGAACCATTGCAATTTCGGTGTCAGCCTGGATGTCAGCAAGGTATAGGGGGAGAAAAAGTAGCAGCAAAGAGAAAGGTTTTGAGGTGCTTCTGGAACCACAGATGATTCTCCTCAAGTTTCAGGGAGGCAGGAAGGATGTTCTAGAGGGAGGCACCAGCCGAAGAAAGAGATCTAACACCAACACATTGCTTGGAGAAGTGAATGACCCTGAGGGAGTTTGAGGTGGATGAGCGAAGAGCTTGAGAAGGAAGGTATTTAGGGAGAGGGAGTTGAAGGTATTGAGGTCCCAGGCCCCAGAAGGCTTTGTGGACGATGCAGAGGGTTTTGAACTTAATCATCGCAGCCACTCGGAGCCAGTGCAGAGATTTCAGTCTGGGAGAGATACGATCCCTGGGCTTGAGGCCAAGGACAAGTCTTGCAGTTCTTTCTGGATAAATTGCAGAGGGTAGAGAGTAGAAGCAGGCAGATTTAGAAAGAGGCTGTTGCAATAATCCAGCCTAGAGAGAACCAGGGCTCGGGAGACAGTGAGCTTCTTGGGGAAGGAGAGGAAACGAAGAATACCTCTGAGGAGGTGCAGCTGGTAGTGTGACTTCTTAGAGACATCAGAGATGTGAGGAGAGAAGGAGAGTGTAGAGTCAAAGATGACCCCAAGGTTTTTTGCCATGCAGGTGGGGGCAGGAAGAGGGCCAATAGAGGCCAGCCAGAGAGCTACAGGAAAGGCGGGAGCGGGTGTGCCGATGAGGAGAATCTCAGTCTTACTGGCATTAAGGCATAGGTCATTGGCAGCACACCACTCTTGGATAGCAGACAGGCAGTCAGAGATGAGGGAGGAGGAGGCTGAGAGTAGCCTGAAGATGAGCTGGGTGTCATCCGCATAGCACTAAATGTTGGGGCAGAGAGCGGCGATGCGGTGGGCCAGGAGTGCCAAGTATTGGTTGAACAGCCAGGGAGAGAGGTTCGACCCCTGGGGGACACCACAGGTAGAGAAGAAGATAGCAGAGCGGAAGGACCCAAGTTGGACCTGGGAGGGTCGGTTGGAGAGGAAAGAAGTCAACCACGCCAGAGCCTGACCAGTGATACCCAGGTTATCACGGAGATGGTTGAGCAGGATGGCATGGTTGACAGTGTCAAAGGCAGAAGATCAAGCAGGATGAGGACGCAAGGGGTGTTAGAGTCAAGGTTGGAGAGCAGGTCTTCATGGATGGTCAGGAGAGCAGTTTCCGTGCTTCTGGCAGCTCGGATGCCAGACTGATGGTCATGAAGACAACCAACAGATTCAGTATGGAGATTAAGCTGGGAGATGGTCAGTTTCTCCAGGAGCTTGCCCAGGAAGGGAGTGATGGAGATTGGGTGATAGTCAGCCGGGTATGAGGGGTCGGCAGAGGGTTTCTTAAGAAGAGGGTGCATAAGGGAGTGCTTAGGGGGGGATTGGAAGACTCCAGTGGCGAAGGAGTGATTGCAGAAACCAGCCAGGGCAGGTGCCTGGGAGTCGATGTGGTCCTTGATAGTTTTGGAGGAACAGGGGTGAACCTGTTTTGACGAGACTTTCGTAGATCGGACTTGTCTAGAAACCTTGTCTGCAGAGAACAGGGGAAAGGCAGAGAATGCGGGAGGAGAGGTGGCTGCAGAGAGGCCAGAGGAAGATCAGCAAGCGGGGGAGGAGGAGGATACGAGGAGAGAGAGGACAGGATTTTCTGAGTTTTAGAGATGAAGTGAGAAGCCAGAGCCGTACAGAGGGCCTGGGAGGGGGCAGGGGAGGTAGAGACTGCGGCAGGATTGGCCAGTTCCTTGCAGATTTTAAGGAGTTCGGCCGAGTTTTTAGATGCTGCAGAGACGTGAGCTTGCATATGCGCTCTCTTCTAGGTTAGGACAGAGAGCCAGTATTACCTTTGCAGCAGGTAGCAGGCCAATTTGTCAGAGGATATACATGAAGCACGCCATTTCCTCTCGGTCACCCTACACTTGCATTTTAGGGTGACAAGGTCAGAGTCGTACCAGGAGTTGCACTTGGCTTTGGGCTTCAGGTGGATTCCGATGACAGGGGCAAGGATATCAAGAGTATCAGATATAGCAGAGTGGAGCATGGAGAGGGCATTGTCAGGATGAGAGTCAGCCAAAGGGGGGGGGTGAGAAAGTGGCGGCGAAAGCCTCAGCTGACACGTGCTTCATGGGTCGGATGACCGAGAAGGTGGGTGGCAGTGATGGAAGTGGTTTGGCCTGTGGGGTAGGGAGGGTGCGCTGGGAGGAGAGGAGAAAGTTATCTCTCCAGGAGAGAGGAGTGGTGAGAGGGACAGAGGGGGAGGCCTGAGGAGATCAGAACATCAAGAGTGTGCCCTGCAGAATCAGTCTGGCCAGAGGGGAGAATAGTGAGTGAGAGAGAGTCGCAAAGGTCAGGAAAGAGTCCAGAGGGAGGACAGGAGGCATCCAGGTGGATGTTGAAGTCTCCAAGAAGGAGGGGCTGAGAAGTTGAGGCTAGGAGTGAGGAGGAGAGGTTAGCCCACTCAGGGAAGAAGGATGAAATTTGACCAGGTGGCCGATGTATGTCAAAGTTTTAATTGAGATATTCACTACAATGTTTTCACTTATTTGTTTTTCTTTTTTGACCTTGTGCCCACGTCTTGTCTTTTATCTAAAAAAAGTACATTCGACTGTGATGGGACAGCTATTACAGGAATGTTGATATCCTGGCCTTGTGGTTGAAAGGTGGTTTCTTTCCAGGGATTGCCTCGCCAATGCTGCCTTCACTACTAATCTCTGAGGCGGATGTGTTAGGGCGTGGATTAGGGAATCTATTTTTATTACGTTGTGTGTAATACTCCTGCCATGTATAGACTATGTCATTGAGGTAATCTAATGTATCCCTTTTAAATTTCTTCAATATGCATTGTTCAATATCACTCTTATAAGATGCTAATTTGCCATTTATATTTTCCAAAATAGATTTAAGGTCGTGTTCTGTTTTGAGTTTACTGAGTTGTTGTGTAAGCTTTGTAAATTCTAAATCAAAGGTTACCAGGGATTTTTCCTCTATTGTCAGGATGATAAGGTCAAAGGAACATTTGTTGAGAATTTGGTCCCATTTGATTATAAATTCTTTATTGTCCCTGCAAAGTGTTGGACGGAGATATACTCTGAAACGTTGCAATTTGTAATACTCGACAAAAGTTGAAGCGTGTAGCATCTGAGAAATTTCACGTTGAATAACTCTCTAAATTAGAAATGAGTCTATCTGGCTCTTCCTGCCTATCTGCAGTTTTCTCTGTCTGACTTCTCAATGCTAATATTCTCTTGGCTTCCTCATTAGAAAAGCCAATGTAGTCACATGCTTGTCAGTTATTTCATTGATTTTTGAAAATAGCATAATATTTTTGGAACAGGTGGGTGCTACCTGTGGTATGTGTCACACTAGTGAAACTAGTGAAGAACAACTGCAAAACTGGGGCCTACAGGTGCACACTTATTTATCTAAGAAAGCTCAACATTTCAAAACGTGATGCCTTTAAATATTTATTTAGGGTGCAGGGGAGGAAGACAGACTCTGACACAAAGTCTGAAACTGAGAAGCAAAAGGAAAAAGTGTCTACTCTAGAGACACTCCCACCCCCTGCACACCATCAACATTGAATAAATCAGTCAAGAAAAGTGTAAAGTGTTATCAAACAAAACTCAAATGTTTACTTGTAAAGAAATACACAGTGTTCAGAGGTACATTCAATTATTAGCATACAACAAGTGGCTTAACACAAATATATAAATACAAAAATACATAAATCAAACACAGGGGAGTGAAGAAAACATCAGTCTCCTGTAGATCATGAAGTCAACAAAGTAGAATTCCAGATTCAATGTTGTTAGCTCTACGCGTTTCGGGGTGACAACCCCTCCTTCAGGAGCAAAACAATCTGTACAAATATACAGAAAAGGCCTATATGTTCATATGAAAATTCCATAAGTATTACAATCTCCCAATAATTCATCAGATACTTCAGTTTGTCTAACAGTACTTCATCATTAAACAATTATTTGACCATGGTACCATATCAAACTCTTATGTGACTTTTCCACTATGCCTTCGTGATTTGCAACCATAGATCAATCCATAGTTCACCTTCCATTTAGCCATTAACCAAATGATGTTTAGAGATCCAACAATCATGCTCTAATACCTAATTTCTGAGGAAAGGTGCAGAGACCCGCCATATGTGGCCAGAACTAGACTGCTCAGTTTGGCTGAATTTTTGAACAAAAGAATTCTCAGGTCTAAAATTTGAAAAGTCTACCCATTGTCAGTAATGTTTAGTGACGAGACTCTATATATGCCTCAAATATGTGGGTATTGTTGCTCTGCTGAATCTAGTGCTGGTTTGTCCAGAGTGGATGATGAAGTGAATATTCATAAACTTTTCATCTCATCAATGCAGCTTTGATGTAACAGTAGGTATTCTAGAGAGACAGTTATCAAAGATTGGAATCATATATATCTAACTATATAATCATTTTATGTGTACATGTACAGGGAGACAATAATGCTTCTACACTTGGCTGTTTCACAAATGTGTGCCATGACATACTTCCAGTGTGTGCATGAGGCTGCATGACAGTCACCCCTTTTTCAACACACATGCCATGAAAATGACTAGCTCAAGGACCTGGTCATGAAGTGCTGAATTGACCCTCTCCATGTTCCAGAGGTGAAGTGGTGTCAATGAATGTCAGCCTGCAGGGGGCACTTGCACAGAAGCCACTGCCTCAATGGCTGCCCTCACCTTTGTCTGGCTCATGATTTTCAGGTCGTCCCAGAGTATCTTGGTTATGTCAACAGTTGTGACTGCCACCCCCTCCACGTTGATGGCAGTTGTGATTTCTTGCCAGATTCTGTGATATCCTCAGGCTCCAAGCTGCTTCTGTGAATAGCAATGTGGCAGGCGCGGTTCACCCAATATACCAATTTCAGCAGCAGAGAAGTGGACAGCCCTCAGCCTTGATTGGGGGTGCTGGTAGATATTGCAGACATGGCACACCTGAGGCTGGTGGGGTGAACCAGGGCAATGACTGTCCCTGAACTGTGAAGCTATGATGGTAGTAGGGAGGAGTTGAAGTCTGTATAAGGCAAATGAGGTGGTCACAGAGCCGCCCGGGGACCCGCAGAAGAACTGGCAATGAAGGAAAATCAGGCAGTCCAAGTCAATGCAAGTGGTCAGCAACCAGTGACACACTACCAAGCAGCAGGAGATTTTGATGTAATTAGATAAAATATTGTAGGAGGAGGCACACAATGGTAGAAGGCAGGAGGAAAAGCAAGGCACAGGTGTCTCCGGTAGATCAGAGGAATGCCCCTAGCGCTTTGAAACACTTGCTTGTGTATAGGCGCTACATAAATAAACAATACCATACCTATATGAGTAAGTACAGGGGTGCATGCAGCATGCATTGTATATGTGTGTGTGTATGCCACATAATGCTGTAAATAGTGTGCACACGTGTGCTTCGCACCTGCATGGCATTTTCCTAGCATGCACAGATGCAGAGATATTTTGGGGTATGCAGCGGGAAGGTGGCTTACTTTGGACTAGACATAAAATGTTCCCTTTATTGGCCAATGAGTTAGAGGGGATCACGTAGAGGAAGAGGATGAGGGCAGAAGAAGAGGGCCCCTGAAAAATGTGGTGGTAAGGCTACAGGTGCCCTAGTCACACCAATGCCCACTATGGCCAAGAGGGGCCAGCCTGCTGTGCAGGCACAGGCATAACCACAGGAACAGCCACAGGTTCGGGAGAAGGGACCACCTAGGAAGAAGCGCTTCTCTGAGTTGCAAATCCTCACAGATTACGTCAACGAACACTAGCTCGACCTGTACCCTTGGGCTGGCACTACCCTTCCTGTGACCCAGCAGTGGAGGTTGTGGCAGCAGGTGCTTGTGGGGTTGAGAGGCGCACTGCAGAAGAGCTCCAGAAAAGCATAGGCGACCTCACTAGAAGTACCATGGAGAAGCTTAGAAGCAATGTGGCCTCTGCCCAGCCCACTGGTGGTGCATCACCACATGTTGAAGAGCTGACTCCATAAATTATTGATTAGACCACCAGGACATGCTGCTTGGTGTCAGTCTCCTCTGGATGTTCAATTGCACATGTTTCTGGCGAGGAGTGATACAGTAGCTTATTTTTTGTGTGGCCTTACATTTGCACTTCTGTCCTGAAAGTCTTGCATTCCATCTCCTGACATTTGTTATGTCAAGTAGCCACTCCATTATGAATGAGAATGCAACACACTTGATTCTCACAATCCATATAAAAGGAGGATCCAGATGACCGGTATGCATGTAGATGATGAGTGGAGTATGCTGTGCATGGTGGGTCCCAATCGGCAAACAGTGCACTTTGTAACCCAGGGATATTTGAATGCGGCACTGGGGCCAGGGACTGCAGGATGGGTTGTGGGTGAGCACCCCTAGGACATGTCAGCTGGGTGGACACCATTTTGGGAACAGTTCAGGGTGTGCTGCATGACCTGCTGAACATAGTTTTGCAAGTACCAGATTGGCATGACATCTTGATGGGCCTGTGGAGCTACCGTACTCACCTTTGGCACGTAGAGAATTCGCAACCTGCTACAGTGCAGGCACAGCCACGACAAGAGGGGCAGCCAAAGGAGGAAAGCATTGCCAGGTCTGTGGGCAGGGAGTAGGGTAAAACTGCACACCATCAATCTGTTCAGCAGGGAGATCCAACGGGGGACGGGGGGGGGTGACTGAAGGTAGAGGGCGAGAGAAGGGCAAGTATCATAGGGTTTTTGACACCCAGGGGAAGGAATGTTGTTTTTATTTCTGGGATTTAGCAAGGGGACCTTTGCCTCCACAGAACTCTGACAGTTATGGCCTAGGCATGTGGTCTAGCAATGAAATTGAGGGTCATGGAACCCAAGAGTCGCTGAGGGTGGGCCCTTTTCTCATTGGTATGGCATGTACGTGGCAACTGGGTAAGTTGGTGGCAGCTGGCTAAGTTTGTGGCAGCCATGACAGGTCAGGTGGAGGTGAAAGGGTGATCCATCAGAGGTAGGTGCACTGACACATGGATTGCCAAAGTGGTGAAATGTCAACCCAGAGGACAAGGGCGCAGACACATGGAGAGAGAGGCAGCGAAAGGATGCAGGTGTGATGAGAGGGATTTGAATTTGACATTGGTACAGTTGAGGGCCTTGAAAGGGTGCTCCTGTTATGATGGTGCATGGGGGAATGAGGACACACAGGTTGAAGGTGCCAGAGGTACTGTAGGGTGGGGATTTATGAGGGACATGGAAAGGGGTTGTAGGCACATGTGCCACAACTGTTCATTTAAAGTGGAAAAGGGGGAGCTCTGTGGAGCAGCAGGGAGAGTGTGTGTATGTGCAGGGCTCCATTAACCAAAGTGACCACAGATGACAGAAAAAACTGGTGCAACCCTGCCAGTGGTGGCAGGGCAGCAGAGGAGGAGTGGTGCTTCACCGTGGTTGTTGTTTTTTCTCATACTGGGAGCACACATATGGCAGAGCTGCATGATGGTGAGCAGGACAAACAGCAATGTTGCTGAGGCACCCAGCATTAAGGTTGCACTCAGATGAGCATGAACATGAGTGGTCAAGGGCATGGCAGATGGGGTGGAGTTGTGTGAAACAAGGATGTGTGGAGGAGGTTGTGGGCCACTTGTGGGCTGAAAGGCTGAGAAATGTGAGGGGTGTGTCAACAGGGTCATACGGTGTTAAGGTGGCAGATGTGCAAGTGCAGGTGGGGGCTAAGAGCAAGGGGGTGGATGTTGCATGGAAGGGGCAGCGCTGAAGGAAAGGGGGACACATGGAGTGACAGGGAAAAGGTGGTGAATTGAGAGTTAAAGACGGGGAAGAGGAACAGGGGCAGTGTGCAAGCAGTGACCTCGAAATTGTTCAGTGTAAGTAGTTGCCCTACATGGCCCTCGTTGAACCTTTGTGGGTACACTTGATGCATGGGACTGAGGGGAACACATGGAACAGAGACATTGAGCCAGGGGTTGGGTTTGCAATTTTTTTTATTATTGGGCCTGTGACAAAGGCACTTTTCTTTCTACTTGAAATGCATGTGGACATGGTTTGTGCATTATATGGCATGGATGTCAATGAGGATGATGTGCACTTTTAAAGTTATGGGACACACACAGTTTGGCAGTCTTAGACAAATATTACCACAGTGTTGTTATGTGCAAGTGGAATTGTAAGATGTCATCATTGTGGCTTTATTGTGTGTGTTTCACAGGGTTTGTAATGTATGTTAAGTAGGTTTGTATTTCCTTGTTGCATCTGTCAAGTCCATGTGCCGTTTGGCCTGCTAAGAGAATGGATTGTACCTGTGTATGAGGGTGCAGGCCCTCCTGCTCCTTCACTGCTATGCCACAACGTCTGGTTATATTATCATGGACACAACATGCCATAATGATTTTGCATACTACGGGTGGTGCATATAGCAATACGCCATCTGAGTGGTCAAGGGAGCAGAAGCACTCCAACTGTGCGCTCCACTATTCCCCTACTGGCTATGTGTGCTGCGCTGTAGGTCGTTAGATTTCTGATTGTTGTTAACAGGAATGTTGACAACAGGTAAGCACTGTCCCCTGCACAAATAGTAAATGTTTTTTGTTTACACGTAGTATAATTTCTTGTGTTTCTGGGTAGCATGTGACTGCTTGTGTGCGCATGAGGGTTGATACTCACCTAGCAGCCACGTGTTGCCAAAGGTTCCTGATGCCAGTGCTTGGTGAATGGGGGAATGATGCAAGATGTTGCTATCATGTGTGATCCTAGGTAATTTGCATTGTCATGCATGATGTGTCCCTTCGCATCACAGATCACCTACACATTAATGGAATCACAATTGTTCCTGTTACGATAAGTGTTCTCAGTATCTCGGGGGGCGGGAGAGGGTTGCAGCTCTACATGGGTGCAGTCAATCGCTCAGAGGACCCGGCGAATGTGGTCAACTGCATACCATTTCTGGCACACTCTTTGCCTATATGCCAAATGTGGTAGGATGAAGCACAAGAGCTGGTGGCGGCAACTTGATTATGTGGGATGTGATATACCCCCAACAATGGCTGTTGTACAATGGAATTTTCCAGTGGCAGGAAATGTAGCACTTTCGCCAGAGCTGTCACAACCTGTGAGCATATGGTGGGTGATGCCAAGTCATTCCCCCACACCATGACCAGATCTAGGATAGCATTGGTGGGTGGTTTGTTCCATCCCAATTACGGATGTTCTTGTATGGTACATTCTGCCGCTCCTTCTCCCCCTCATTCTCGTCGTTGTCCTCCTTCCATTTAGCAATGTCAGTCCTAAGTATTGTGGCAATCGATAGATGGGATTGCATTGCACTTTTTATACGTGTGGCTTCATTGTGCATTTGTGCTATGCAACAGCTGACCGGTGGCGGTACGATCGTTCACCTTTGCAGTTAACGTGTAAGCGCTATTGATTCTGTGAAATTGGTTGACTTCGCGCATGATGCGGGGTGATGGTAGTTTGCTCAGTCCTGCCGTCCACACACCCATGTTATTCCTCATCTTCCTCTTTAAATGAGGAGATTTGCATGTTAAGTCCCCTTCTCTTTTGCGCTGGCCTGACCTGCAGGTTGACGTCAAACATGTGCAACCTTGTGCAGTGGGCGCAAAGTGGGAGGGACCAGAGCAAATTCCTACAGGTGAATCAGGAAATCGTTTTTAGCGTGGCAAAATGTGTACTTTTTCAGCACAAAGTAACTTTGTGCTGCTCTAAACCTTTCTGTAAATTAGGGCCCCAACAACGTGTAATTCCTAACATTGGTGGCTCCATGAAATCAATGTTGCACTTATCATAACAATACCCCGATAGTGTGGTCAAAGACTGAACATCACTGTCTTCAATTTTGACATCTAAGCACAGACACACCCACACTACACATACCCCCACGCCCCACTATGTCTGAAGTTGAGGATATCCGATCTCCTAACACTCACAAATAGTGCATTATCTGCGCCACACCACTGATTTGCTGTGCATCACAATCTTAAATATAATTTCTTTTCACCATTGCCCATCCTGTGCCTTTTCAATTTTCGCAGTGTACGTTTATCATTGGAAAGTCTTAGCACACTTTGTGGGTTGGAATGAAATATAGCACGTACAGTGCACCTCCTATTAAATGCAATTCAAAGCTCTACTTTGGGAAGCCTCGGGCGCGCGTTTTTATTTTCTCTCTCAAAGACACCTTGCTAAATGATTCTGGAAGTGCATGACTGAACTCGGTATTGGAAAATAATAATGTGTCCAGAGATTTGGAAGACATTTTAGTTCCTTTATCAACTTTAAAAAATCACTTATTTTGTGTTTGTAGGGTATTGCTAGCAGAAAAAGCCACTAGATCTTTCAGGGAAATTCCCTGGTGACACAGCGTAGCTAAACATTTCAAAGAACCCGGTGACAAGTGGCTGCATTATTCATGGCCTTTCGAGCAACCTAAGCATGCTGTTTGTAGCGGAATCGCATCCGGCATGTCTCCGGGTAGAGTATAACTGTTCTTGTACATGGCCTTTAAACAGTGGCATGACAGATAGGACACAGCGAAGAGCACTGATGGGAAGCTCCAGCAATTCCACTGAAGAGAATAAACACGCATCTTCTGCATTCACATCACATCTGCAGCTGTGATGAAACGCTGCCTTTAAAATGGCATACATAGTTGGCGCACTGAAAGTAGACTCAATGTTCCTTTTATTGATAATTATTTAAAAATCATCGTACCAAAGACATACATGTAACGTTCCTTTTTTAATAATCCAATCCCTTGCATCAGCGTACCTAGACGCAAGTTGTTTGAATAGTTTTATAACCCACATTTCCAATTAACCTAAAAGACAGATGAAACAATGGTAACACAAATGCATATTTAATATGAAGTTCAGATGGATGGCGTCACAAGACATCACTGTCCAAAAAAGAAAAAAAAAACAAGCAAAGTAATAGCAGTAGCATCTAACAAAGTACACCTTGTTAACAGGAGAGTATTGCAATTGTATGTTCATTAATTTCAAATTGACTTGCCTAAGAGCTCCACTTCAGGTGGCATGTGGCGTACATTAGTTTCTTTTCATCCCTCTAAATGATCTTCACTTGTTCTTGTCAAATTGACCATTTCCGAATTCATTGCATGCTAATCTATTTATCTGCGACATAGATCATCAAACAGGTCAGATTTCTGCCAATTAACTGCTATTTAGACATGTTTTTGGGCTAGACTCCGCTAGTGTGGCGCTGCCGATGACGGGCGCGCACGCGGCGGTGTGACGTTGCACGCCGTCGCGTGCAGTTTAAATAAACGGGGCGTTTCCCGGCCGCGGCAGAGCGACCGGGAAGCCCGAACCAAGACAGACGTGTCGGTCCATGTTCTTGGGGCCGGGGCTTGCGGCGAAGCGCGGGGGGCGCCAGTCACCCTCAACAGTGGCGACGAGTGGGGGTAACGATGCCCGGGCCCGGCGGTGACATTTTGAACAATTTTTCTCACCGGAACGAGGTCGAAGGACAGACTTTGTTTCATGCCGCGGGTAGTGCGTTTGCCCACGCGGCTGGGGGCCATTTTGTGTAACGGCTGTGGGACTTCAAGGAGCTCCGGTTTGGGCCCTGAATCGACCCCAGGCCTAATTTTTGGACGCTTTAGTAGCTAACAGCTACATTTACACGGAGGTGTGCATGTTTGGTGCATTAACTTAATTTTGGGTTTACTACGTCGAGTGGAAGCTAGAAGAAGGCCTATTTTGACTGGGCCTGCTGCATCCAGTCACCATCCTGCTACAAATTTTTGGAAAACCGAAAGGCATCCTGCTTTTTCGTCCCCTTCATCATCATCCTGGTGAACCCATCTGTCTTTATCCTCTTCATCATCGCAGAGGTAGCAGGACTCACTGCATCCTGGGGTGGTCCATGCTGAGAGTCACTGTGGGCTGAAGACTTGAGTTGCGGCCCCGATCAGCCTCATGGGGGTGCCTGTGCGCTCAAGCTCATGAGTGACACCGAAGACCAGGACGGAGCACACGGTGTGGCGGCGCAGCTTCATCCTCGTGCACCAGTGGCCCCACAGGATTTTCTACCCCCGATGCAGCAACCAGTAGCTCCAGGAGACGGTCAGGCGGCGATTCCCGCCCTTCAGCCCCCAGTTCAACCGGCTGTTGCTCCGGCTGCTCAGCTGGCAGCGCCTGCCATGGCGCAGGTGCGTGCACATGCTGCCCTGCAGCCCATCCCCGAATTTGATGTGTCGGACCCACCATCCAGCCTGGGGCCCCGATGGAGAAGGTGGGTGGACCGCCTGGACATGTATTTCAGGGCTGCGCAAGTAGTGGATGATGACACCAAGCTGGCCACGATGTTGTACTCGGCAGGGCCCTCTGTCCAGGAGATTTTCGAATCATTGCCACAAGGGAACGGAACCTATGATCATGCAAAGGCCGTCCTCCAGGCATACTTTTTACCCCTGGCCAACGCGGACTATGAGCGATTCGTGATGCTCTCTGCCAAGCAAAAGGATGATGAGTCTCTAGACACGTTCCACGGGCGCCTGAGGCGTCTGTCACTCGCCTGCGCCTGGGGCGATGCGGAGGACATGATCAGGACCAGGCTCATACAGACGTGCTCATCAGGCAAGCTCAGGCGCCAAGTGCTGAGGGAGCCGGGAATAACGCTCCAGCGCATCCTTGAGCTGGGAAGGAGCCACGAGGTGTCAGAGGCGAGAGCGGCAAGAATGGGGGCCGGGTCACACCCCATAAAGAATGAGGAGGTCTGCGCGATGTGGCGAGGAGGAAGAGGTGCTAGGAGGTATGGCGGTGGCACATGGGACAGAGCTGGAAGGGCAGGAGAGATTTGCCAAAAATGCGGATACGACCTGCCTCACCCAGCGGAGTGCCCTGCAGCTGGAAAGACATGTGGACGATGCGGCCTGCCAGACCACTTCTCAAGGGTGTGTAGGGCGGCTTTGCCGGTGCTGGTGCCAAGGGGTCAGGGCCGAGCAATCGCCACTCGCCAGGGTCGGCCATCCAATGTTGCCCAGGTAGACCAGGGCGAGGAAGAAGCTCAGGCGGAAGAAGCAGAGGAGGAAGATGAAGAGAACATTTTCTTCGTTTCAAGTGTGGACCTCCTAAGAGGCAGACATCGACGACAACCCAGATGCGTGGTTGAGGTGAACCAGTCTCCGGTCCCTGTACTCGTGGACACAGGGGCATCGGTGAACGTCATGGCCCGAGAACATTACAACGCCATGGATCGGCCGCCCAGGCTGGTCACGCCAAAGGCCCGCATCTTTGCGTTTGGTGACATGGAGCCCATCTCTCTGGACGGGGCCTTTGTGGCAAAAGTGGAACACGATGGCTCCCACATCACAGCCCGCTTCTACGTGACGCCAGTGAGTAAGAACACCTTGCTAGGTTGTGCAGCGGCGGAGGCTCTCGGCATTGTAAGCTTCGCGTACTCCGTCTACCTGGAGGACATAAATGACTTGCTAGAGAAGCATCAGGCCCTGTTCAAGGGGATTGGACAGATGGTCGGAGAGCCGGTACGGCTGCACATAGACGAGTCGGTACAGCCGGTGGCCCTCAAACATCGGAGAGTACCGTTCCACCTCCGTGAGCAGGTAGATAAGGAACTGGATAGCCTCGTCGATCTAGATATCATCGAGAAGGTGGAGGGACCGACTCCCTGGGTGTCCCCCATAGTGGTGGCAAGGAAACTCAAGCAACCGGGCGCAGTCAGAATCTGCGTAGACATGAGAATCCCCAACAGGGCCATCAGGAGAGAGAGGCACCTCACACCGACACTGGATGACATCATCGCGGAGGTGCAGGGTGCCAGATTCTTCTCGAAGCTAGACCTCAGGGCCGGATATCATCAGGTTGTCCTCCACCCCGACTCAAGGTACATTACCACCTTCACCACGCACCGGGGACTGTATCGCTACAAGAGATTGAGTTTTGGGGTGTCCTCGGCCGCGGAAGTATTCCAGAATATCATTCGGGGTGCCCTGGCCGACCTTGAGGGCGTCCTAAACATAAGCGACGACATTCTGGTCTTCACGAGGACCGAGGTGGCCCACCTGAGGCATCTGGCGAAAACCTTCGAGAGGCTGCAGTCGCTGGGACTCACACTACATAAGGAGAAGTGCGAATTTCTGCGCCCCTCCCTGGAGTTCTTCGGGTTTGTGTTCAAGGAGGGGGGGGTGTCGCCTGACCCCAGGAAGGTACTGGACATACAGAAAGCCCAACCACCGGAATCTGTGTTGGAGGTGCGAAGCTTTTTGGGCATGGTCACTTACTGTGGCCGGTTCATCAAGAACCTGGCGTCCAGATCTGAGCCCCTCCGAGCCCTGACAAGGAAGGACACTGGCTGGAATTGGGGTCCGCTGGAACAGGCGGCCTTCGATGACATTAGGGGCGCCCTCACGGCCGAGGACACAATGTCATTCTTCGATCCTGCCCTACCATCGGAAATCATCGTCGACGCTAGCCCATTCGGCCTGGGGGCAGTGCTGACTCAGATTGACCGTGATGGCGGCGTCCGGCCAGTCGCCTATGCCAGCAAGGCGCTGTCAGACGCCGAACAACGCTACTGCAGATTGAGCGCGAGGCTCTGGCTGTGCTGTGGGGATGCCGCCATTTCCGGCTCTATGTACTTGGACGCCCGGTGACGGTGGTCACCGACCACAAACCGCTGCTGCCGATCCTAGCGGGGTCGTCATCCAAACCACCGGCACGCATTGCGAGGTGGATGCTGGCTCTTCTAGAGTATGGGGTGACCCTGGTCTACCGGCCGGGGGTAAACAACGCGGCTGACTATCTGTCCAGACACCCCGGGCCGCCTGGAGAAGGAGTTTGTGACGTCTGTGAGCAGGAAGCGGAGGAGCATGTTCAGGTCGTGGTGGAAGCTGCCATGCCGAATGCCATGCCTCTCCAGGAGCTGGAGGCTGCGGCGGCACAGGATGAGTGCTTCAGGGTATTGAGGCAGTCCATGCAGCAGGGCTCCTGGAAATCTGCGCTTGAGGCCCTGGCGGGGTGCACTCAGGAGGCCCGGTCTGTTCTTGAACAACTGTGGAAGGTTCGTGAGGAACTGTCCTTCTCGACGTCGGGCCTGCTGCTTCGGGGCGACCGGATTGTAGTTCCCCAATCCAAGGTGGGTGAGGTGATCACGCTGGCACACCGGGGCCACCAAGGGGCTGCCAAGACTAAGGCCCGCCTCTGGATGAAGGTGTGGTTTCCCGAGCTGGAACGCAAGGTGGACGAGTTTGTGGCGGCCTGTGTCTGGTGTCAAGCAGCATCGCCCCTACAGCGGGAACCGGTCATCGAGGCAATGCCGAGAGGGACCCATCCGTGGGAGGTGGTCCATGCCGATTTTGGGTCCACCACAATGGGCACCCACTTCCTGGTCCTGGTGGACGAATACTCCCGCTACCCCGAGGTGGGGTTCGTTGAGTCCGTGGCCTTTGAACAAGTGGTGGTGGCGGTAGCGAAAGTGTTTGCAGCTCACGGATTCCCGCACACGCTGTGTTCAGACAATGGGGCTGTCATGATCTCTGCTTCCAAAAGGTCAGGGTTTTCCCAACTCCCTTGGAAGCAGATCCATAACCCAGGTTCTGAGTGCCAACCAGTCCCAATTGGGACCTTTTGGACCCAGTCCTGGCGCCAGTGGCACCAGGCTCATAAATATGCCCAGTCCCAGCGCTGGAAGCGCCGGGCTCATAATGCTTGGGTGGACTTACCTGCAGCAGACCATGCTGCTTACTTGCCTGCCAGTTGAGCCTCTGATCCTCTTCTGTTTGGAACTACTTTTCCTGTTGGGTGGGGCAGGAGCCACTCCCTAGGTTCAGAACACTGGAACTCTTCTGGAAAGCAGGAACTCTTTTCTTACCTAGGCGTGGCTGTGGAAGGAGACACCTAAGCACTACAGGAGGCTATTTAAACCACACCCCATGGATGAATCTTGCTTTGCGTTATTCTGCATCCTCTGCAGCAGAACGCTCATCGTGTCTTCTGCATCTGATCCTGGGCCTAAGGAAAGAGGCTTACCATCCTGAATCCAGTCTTCAGCAACACCTATAAAGACAAGAAAGAACAGGTTAGCATTACGGTCTTCAGTGACAGCGCTTCACTTACCTGGTCCATCGGCTGTCACCAACGCCTCGCGCTGCATTCCGGCATCTGAAAGACAAAGGCTTACCTACTCTTCGTGTGCCCCGGAGGTCTTCGCACTGCATTCCGGCATCTGAAAGACAAAAGCTTACCAACTCTTCGCACGCTCCGGAGGCCTTCGGCGCTGCATCCCGCATCTGAAAGACAAAACAAGGTGCGTTTAAAGACATTGGGGAACTTTAATACTCACGTGCCATTACTCCTTTCCACATCTAAGTGGGTATTCCGGCACCCTGCAGCCACTCCGAACTTGTACCTGCAAAATAAAAAGACAGTTAGAGCGCATCGTGAAGCAGGCAACAAGCGCTTACTTACGTGCTTCCAGGCGCTTCTATTCATCACACGGGCTCCATCTTCAACTCACTTCAGCCCGTCATCCGCCATCGCCGGAACCCTGCAAAACAAGAGACATCATTACTAAAGACTTTTAAAGACATTAGAATTAATCGAAACTTACCGTTCGTGTAGTAAACGACGGACAGCAGTCCTCTGAAGTCAAGAGGCCTGCTCCCCTTATCCAGTGAAGAAACTGGTTACAGCACCCTGCCCCGAAGCAGATGGAGAGCACAGCGTTCACTTACCTAAGGTGAGTGCGTTAACCTTTGGGGTTCTACAGGAGAAGAGAAAGGGAAGAAGAGAGAGACATTCAATAACCCAGTTCATTAATCCCATATTTTCTATCTGCAGACACCTTACCCTTCGAGTCAGACATACAGTGCACAGAGGTCCAGCCCAAAGAGCCAGCGGTGTGTTACACATCACCTTTGAGATACGGTATACGCCCAGTCAAGACCGGCGCCTCTACGGGAATCAGGTGAGCGTTACAGAACGCAAAGCCTACCGCAAAACTCCCATCCAGGCGCTATGGAAACCTCGGATACCGACCAGCTACCCCAGTTACTTGGGGAACTAAGGGCAGAAGTGCATGCAGCCCGTCAGGAAACGAACGCTCTAAGAAGGGAACTGATTATTTCCAAGGAGCGAACAGATGATCTCGTTAGACAATTGCTACAGTCACAAGCCGGACAGACCCCGTTACCCACATCTGGGGGAAATCTTCCTTCTACATCCTCTATGAATCCAGTGCAGATCAACCTACCTGGGAATGTACCTCTGGCTCTGCCCGAACGATTTTCTGGTGACCCAAAGAGGTTTGCAGTATTTATCAATCAGTGCCGGTTGCATTTCTTATGCCGGCCAGCAGCCTTTCCAACTGATCAAGCTAAAGTAGCTTTCGTGCTTTCGTACCTTAGTGGCAATGCGGCAGACTGGTCAATCCCTCTAGTAAATCAAGATGATCCGATCCTCCATGATTTTCAAGCTTTTCAGCTCAGTATGGAAAAACTGTTCGCAAGACATTCACAGGGGCAGGCCTTGGACAATGAGCTTCTTTCGTTGCGACAAGGTAATCAAGACCTTTTGGCTTATATTGCGTCTTTCAACAGACTGATAGTGGAAACTCAATGGCCTGAGGACAAAAGGATTACGCTGTTTTTTAGAGGTCTACGTGGAGAGCTCAAAGATGTGTTAGCTCAAGTAGTGAATCCCCCACAAGATTGTTCGGACTATATAGACTTAGTCGTTCAAATAGATCACAGACTGCAGAACAGGAAGGCCGATCGTTCCAAGTTTGATGCTCGAGTATTTTCCAAACCGCCAACTCCTTCCAAAGGAGTAGACTCCGGGGAACCCATGCAAATAGGGGGCCTGAAAGGTCCTCTAACACAAAAGGAGCGGGAAAGGAGAAAACAGTTGCAATTATGCCTCTATTGCGGAAACTCAGGGCACTTTCCTCGAGACTGTCCGGTGAAACCTGCCAAGAAGGCAGTAGGAGCTGCAGTTACCAAAGTTACAAACTCTGAGCAGGGAAACGACCTTGCCCGACAAGAATAGAGGTCCTCTTGCCGAGCGTAAAAACCAGTTCCGTGACCTCGCATTTCGTGATACCTATGGTCCTCATTAGCCTTGATAATCCGGATCGATTACATGCAATTGAAGCTTACGTCGACAGCGGTGCCATCGGCAATTATGTGGATCATGAAATGGTTTTGAGGATGAAGCTAACTCTTTGTCCCAAGGCTGTAAAGGACTTCATTACTACGGTGGATGGGACGGAGATAGCCTCCGGACCAGTAACGCATACCACTCAAGAAGTGACGCTAGTAAGTCAAGATGGACACCATGAGAAGATCGTGTTCGATGTGATCAAGGCCCCTCAGTTTCAGATTATTCTAGGAACACCTTGGTTAGAGAAACACAATCCTCTGATCGATTGGCGAGCAAGAACGGTCCAGTTTCCAGAATGTGTCTCTACTTGTCACCCTCCACCTGGTGTTGCACTGGCAGCAATTTCTTCAGAGACTCCCCAGTTACCTCCCGAATACCTAGAATACCAAGATGTTTTCCGGAAGGATCAGGCTAACTCTCTACCTCCTCATAGGTCTTATGACTGCCAGATAGACCTGATACCTGGATCTACTCCTCCTTGTAGTAGAATGTATGCCCTCACCGAGCCTGAGAACCTTCACCTTCGACAATACCTGGATCAATACCTGGCAAATGGGTTTATTCGTCCTTCCAAGTCCCCTGCTTCTTCAGCTTTGTTCTTCGTTCCAAAAAAGGAAGGAGACCTTAGAACTTGTATAGATTATCCCTCCCTGAACCAGATCACCGTCAAGAATAGATATCCGTTACCTTTGATCCCTGAACTCCTGGACCAAGTCAGAAAAGCATGCATATATACAAAGCTGGATCTTAGAGGAGCCTACCACTTGGTACGAATAAAAGAGGGCGATGAATGGAAGACGGCCTTCCGCACCAAATATGGGCTATTTGAATATCAGGTCATGCCCTTCGGACTTTGCAATGCCCCGGCCGCCTTTCAATATTTTATGAACGATGTCCTCAGAGAGCTCATAGATGTGTGTGTTGTTGTTTACATTAACGACATCCTCGTTTATTCTTCATCGGAATCTGAACATCGGAAACACGTGAAAATGGTCCTCGAAAGATTGCGTCAACACAAACTTTTCGCTAAGTTGGAAAAATGTGTTTTCAACGTGACTGAAGTTGAATTCTTGGGATTCATATTATCACCTAGCAGAGTGCGTATGGATTCAAAGAAGGTCGATGCAGTTCTCAAATGGCCATCACCATCCTCCGTAAAAGGTGTGCAAAGCATGTTAGGCTTCGCTAACTTTTACCGCAGGTTTATCCCCGAATTTTCTCGAATAGTCCAGCCCATCACTGCCTTGTTAAAGAAAAACAAACGTTTTGAATGGTCTACCGAGGCGGAACAAGCTTTCCAGGATTTGAAGACTAAATTTATCTCTGCACCAATCTTAAAACACCCTCGCCCCGAACTCCCCTACATCGTGGAAACTGATGCTTCAAGCCTTGCCATTGGGGCAGTTCTATCACAAAAGGACCCGGTAACCAATCAGTTGCATCCCGTGGCATTTTGGTCCCGCAAATTCTCGCCTCCTGAAATCAATTACACGATTACTGACGAGGAACTTCTGGCTATCAAGTCTGCCTTTAAGGCTTGGCGGCATTATCTGCTGGGGGCCCGACACACCGTTACTGTGATTACGGATCACCGAAACCTGCAATATTTGAAAACCGCAAAAGCCCAATCCTCTAGACAACTCCGTTGGGCATTATTCTTTGCCGAGTTTGACTTCATAATGACCTATCGACCTGGTACAAAAAACGGTAAAGCTGATGCCCTTTCTCGGATGGGAGTGGAAGAACACTTGATCAACCCTAAACCTGTACCAATCATTCCCGAACAAAGAATTCTGGGTGTAATCGCCACACAATCCATAGAGGAAGTTAAGGATAAAGCCAGGCAACTTGTAACTCCAGCAGACATACAGAATTGGCATCTGTAGGGAAAGGACTTTGCAGTAAAGGACAACTTATTGTATTTCCAAGAACGATTATACCTGCCCAGCACAGATTTACAGAAAAAATTAATCTCTTGTTATCACGATTCTTTAATGGAAGGACATCCCGGTATGGCCAAGACCTCAGAAAAGATCAAGCGCTACTTCTGGTGGCCGTCTTGGAAAAAAGATATCAGAGACTTTATAATGTCCTGTGGAGTATGCGCCCAAAACAAGAGTCAAAAGGAAAGACCAGCAGGCCTCTTACGCCCTATTGACATCCCACCTCGCCCTTGGCATATGCTTTCTATGGACTTCATCACCGATCTACCTCCATGCTCCGGATACAATACGATTCTAGTAATCGTGGACTTATTCTCCAAAATGGCGCATTTCATTCCGCTCAAAGGCTTGCCAACAGCAGCAACTCTGGCCCGAGAATTTCTTGAAAACATAGTCCGACTGCACGGTTTTCCTTCGGTTCTAATATCGGATCGAGGTAGTCAATTTATTTCTCATTTTTGGCGAAGTTGCTGTCGGTCGGCTCAAATTGATGTGAGACTATCGACCAGTCACCACCCTCAGACCGACGGACAAACCGAGAGGACCAATCAAACTCTGGAACAGTATTTACGCTGCATGCTGCAACAAACTGAAAAAACTTGGAAAGACATCCTTTGGATAGCCGAATATGCCTACAATAACTCTGTCCATTCGGGAACTGGGAAAACCCCGTTTTTTCTTTTATACGGCAGTCACCCTCGAACCTCGGAGTTGGATCCCCTCCAAGATCTTGAAACACCAGCAGTAGACTACCTGCATTCTACAATCACCCAAGCCTTTAAGGAAGCTGTTTCTCACCTTCAAAGGGCTAAAGAACAATACAAGAAAGGAGCAGATCAACATCGGAAGGAAGCCCCTCAATATCAAGTAGGGGATCAAGTCTGGTTATCCACCAAATATCTACCTCTAAAAGGGCTACGCACATTCAACCCAAGATACCTTGGTCCCTATTCCATCACTACCATAGTAAACCCAGTAGCGGTCAAGTTGGACTTGCCCCCGCACATGAAGATACATCCGGTCTTCCACGTCTCTCTATTAAAACTCGTGCAACCTCAAACCCGACTAACTAAATCTCCAAAACCTATCCTAGTTGATGGAGAACTCGAGTTTGAAGTCAAAAGCATTCTGGACTCCAAGATCTCCAAATCTAAACTATTTTACCTAATTGACTGGAAAGGCTACGGCCCCCAAGAGAGATCCTGGGAACCTGCTGAATATGTCCACGCTCCTCGCCTAATCAAAAGATTTCACCGAACATTTCCTGACAAGCCAAAACCCCCGGAGAAGCCCGGTTTGGGAGGGGCCTTGAGGGGGGGTACTGTCATGATCTCTGCTTCCAAAAGGTCAGGGTTTTCCCAACTCCCTTGGAAGCAGATCCATAACCCAGGTTCCGAGTGCCAACCAGTCCCAATTGGGACCTTTTGGACCCAGTCCTGGTGCCAGTGGCACCAGGCTCATAAATATGCCCAGTCCCAGCGCTGGAAGCGCCGGGCTCATAATGCTTGGGTGGACTTACCTGCAGCAGACCATGCTGCTTACTTGCCTGCCAGTTGAGCCTCTGATCCTCTTCTGTTTGGAACTACTTTTCCTGTTGGGTGGGGCAGGAGCCACTCCCTAGGTTCAGAACACTGGAACTCTTCTGGAAAGCAGGAACTCTTTTCTTACCTAGGCGTGGCTGTGGAAGGAGACACCTAAGCACTACAGGAGGCTATTTAAACCACACCCCATGGATGAATCTTGCTTTGCGTTATTCTGCATCCTCTGCAGCAGAACGCTCATCGTGTCTTCTGCATCTGATCCTGGGCCTAAGGAAAGAGACTTACCATCCTGAATCCAGTCTTCAGCAACACCTATAAAGACAAGAAAGAACAGGTTAGCATTACGGTCTTCAGTGACAGCGCTTCACTTACCTGGTCCATCGGCTGTCACCAACGCCTCGCGCTGCATTCCGGCATCTGAAAGACAAAGGCTTACCTACTCTTCGTGTGCCCCGGAGGTCTTCGCACTGCATTCCGGCATCTGAAAGACAAAAGCTTACCAACTCTTCGCACGCTCCGGAGGCCTTCGGCGCTGCATCCCGCATCTGAAAGACAAAACAAGGTGCGTTTAAAGACATTGGGGAACTTTAATACTCACGTGCCATTACTCCTTTCCACATCTAAGTGGGTATTCCGGCACCCTGCAGCCGCTCCGAACTTGTACCTGCAAAATAAAAAGACAGTTAGAGCGCATCGTGAAGCAGGCAACAAGCGCTTACTTACGTGCTTCCAGGCGCTTCTATTCATCACACGGGCTCCATCTTCAACTCACTTCAGCCCGTCATCCGCCATCGCCGGAACCCTGCAAAACAAGAGACATCATTACTAAAGACTTTTAAAGACATTAGAATTACTCGAAACTTACCGTTCGTGTAGTAAACGACGGACAGCAGTCCTCTGAAGTCAAGAGGCCTGCTCCCCTTATCCAGTGAAGAAACTGGTTACAGCACCCTGCCCCGAAGCAGATGGAGAGCACGGCGTTCACTTACCTAAGGTGAGCGCGTTAACCTTTGGGGTTCTACAGGAGAAGAGAAAGGGAAGAAGAGAGAGACATTCAATAACCCAGTTCATTAATCCCATATTTTCTATCTGCAGACACCTTACCCTTCGAGTCAGACATACAGTGCACAGAGGTCCAGCCCAAAGAGCCAGCCGTGTGTTACACATCACCTTTGAGATACGGTATACGCCCAGTCAAGACCGGCGCCTCTACGGGAATCAGGTGAGCGTTACAGGGGCGCCTTTTCAGGGTGAACGATTTGCTGAGCTGATGGTGAGCTGCGGGGTGGTGCACCGGAAGATCATGCCCCTGTGGCCTCGAGCGAATGGGGAGGCAGAACGCCTGATGAGAACCCTCAATAAGACGTTTAGAATTTCCCAAGGCCAGGGGCAGTCCCTGCACAGGGCCCTGTACCAGTTTTTGAGAGTGTACCGCACCACGCCACATGCGTCCACGGGAGTGGCCCCGGCAGAAGCAATGTTCAGGAGATGCCCGCGAGGGCTATTGCCGGAGGTCGGAGAACGGGAACCGGCGGTCATTGACGATCAACGGGTCGAGATGGGCCGGCAAGCAAGGACGGACCAGGAAAACGTGCGGAGGGGGTTTCGCCCCCAACAGCTGGAGCCGGGCGATGAGGTACTCATTCGCAATCGGCACCCGCATGGGAAACTCTCCTTGCCATATGAACCTGAGCCGCTGGATGTCGTGGCCGTCCGGGGCTCCATGGTGACAGCGTCGGATGGACGATCGGAAGTGACGAGGAACGTGAGTTTCTTTAAAAAGATCAGAGACCCCAGGACTGACCCACCTCCTGATCCGGACCTGGAAGGAGCCCTGGAGCCCGCGGGAGATCCACCCTGCATGCCGGAGTCTCCGATGCGAAGTCCGCAGGCGGACCGATCACTCGTGCCGGAGGCGAGCAGGAGGTACCCCCAGAGGGCTGGGCAAGGGAAACTGGCTCGCCTCACCTATTATGTGCTGGGACAATTGGCTGAGGATCCAGAGGGTGAGAAGGCCTAGTTAAGGGGACCCGGGTGGATGCTAATAAAGGGGTGCTCCTGGGACAGAGTTTGTGTGAGTTTTGTTTTGCGTTGTCCCGCTATTATCATGACTTGTTTCTGTTGCAATGCTTTACAGTGTGTAGTGAAGAGTTAATGAGGGTTGTTGGTTCTCCCCGAAAAAGGAAGAGTGTGGCGCTGCCCGATGACGGGCGCGCACGCGGCGGCGTGACGTTGCATGCCGTCACGTGCAGTTTAAATAAACGGGGCGTTTCCCGGCCGCGGCAGAGCGACCGGGAAGCCCGAACCAAGACAGACGTGTCGGTCCATGTTCTTGGGGCCCGGGCTTGCGGCGAAGCGCGCGGGGGGCGCCAGTCACCCTCAACAGCTAGGACATTAGATAGAACAGGACTCTGGTCATTTCCAATAATACCACTCTTCAGCAGTTTCAACCAAATAACAGAAAAAAAAACTCTTTCAGCACTCAGTTTCCTTTTTTCTTCTTTTTAAGACTACATTTCCCTCTGCCACTTATAGACCCTGACAGTGTTAGCCCAGTCCATATGTCACTTCCTGTCTCCTAACTCCTCGTCTTCTTTTCCTGCTCTTCAGCAAGATGAGTAAATTTTTCTTTACCTCAGATCATTGACGTACTGAAAGAACATTTCTTGGATGTCTGTCCTTCTCTCGAGTGGATACCACATTCAGAGAACACCAGGAACGTTTAGATTTGAAAAGAGTGTGATTTATAGCAATGTGATTAAGCTTACAGTTTAAGTATGGATGAGATCGTATTGGGCTAACACTGCATCACAAGGGACACCCCATGGGCGCTGGGAGCACATTATTTCAGGAGTATAGCAGCACAGTAACATTTAATCACAGAGAAAAGGAGACAGGACCTGTGTCGCACTATCGGCTGTCTCCCTTTCAGAGATCAGCACTCGCGCCCCCTCCCTCATGTGGGCGGGGCCAGAGCAGCAAAGAGGAAGAGAGTGAGCCGGCCCCCTCCTTCGCGAGGGAGGAGCCCGGCGAGCGCAATGCATCACGGGAGTGAATACATTCCCAAGAGACGTTGCGATATCTAAACGATCTCGGACGCAGCAGTGATTACAGACCAAAAAAGGCTCATTCAATGCTCTAAAGGACCCCATTACAGCAGGAATAGCCAGTGCAGACGCGACAAATTAGTAGACAACCTGCTAGTGCCAACAGCTCCAGAAGAGCTCAGATTAAGCCCAGAGGAGCACCAGAAGCTCCCAGCCACTGCACAACATGCTCAAAGTACAAGGGCAAGCTATCTAGAGCCCCACACAGAAGAAGGTGCTAGCCGCACGAAAAAACAAAAAAAAGAGGAACATTCTTTTGATTTGATTGGGAAAGATAACATCCACACAACACAGTAGTGGGCGTGCCACTCAACCTGCAAGTCCAGGTACCAGAACTAAGCACCCAGGCAGCATATCTGAATTTGAGTGGAGTGATGAGAAGCAGGCATACGACCTAGCTGACAGCTTCAAAGAGGTGCTGGGGAGCTTGTTGGTGGATGCAATGGCTCAAGGGTTGTCGGGGGGGTTTCTCCCGGGGTCGGCTGGGCCTTCCGCGGACCTCTGGGCTGGGAGGCCCCAACTCCTCCCGCGTATCCCAAAAATGAGTATGAGACACACACAAGAAGCAAGGCAATTCTGCTGTTTATTGAGTAACGGCAGGGATGGGTCTAGGATCGTACGCGTCCGTCCAGACTCTCGAAATTGGTGGGGCTCGCAGGCCCTTTTTGCCTCAGTATGACGCGCTACTTGCGTCACCTGGGAAAGTTAGCAAAAACCTATCGCCACTCTGGATTGGTTCCTCGAGTGGTAGGGTTAGTATAGCATACGTATAGAGAACGCTGTTAGTGGTTAAGGGTCAGTCAGGTGGTATACTTGGGTTGTCCTTCTATTAGATACTTGAAAATTGTTACATGAAGACCACTAATGATTGGCTATGGTTAATGGCGTCAGTGATGAGTGCCCCATGTTCTGTTTGGTCCACTTGCGAGCCCCCCAGCCTGGGACCATCGTTGTTCCCAGCTCGCGGTGTACCTGTCATTTGCAACAATATGTAACTATGTGTTCGTGCAGACAATGCGTGGATTTGCTTATATGCCTGAGAGCAGACCATTCCCATCGCTGTAGGTGTCCATTGGGTCATTTCATTGTTGCAGCCTGTGTCTTAAACGTGGGACCCAGGCGACTTCTCTCTCCTGGGTCTGGCACCTTGTCAGGTTTGGCTTGGTCACGTGAGGAGAGACCGTGGTTGAGGCAGAATTCTGCACATTTAAAGTTGTATTTTCCACTGTGTATCTGGCTTAGCTTGCAGGTGTGACTTTGGCTTCGGTTTGTGGCATGCGAATTGCAACATTGCCCCCTTGGCTGTCAGCTCTCGCTGGGCTCATTCTGCAGGGTCAGCAATTGTACTCTGGCTCGTTCAATGTTCGTGGAGGCTCTTGCTTGCGGCCTACTTGGGCCTGGTGCATAGGTGGGGATGTTTAATGCACGGCACTTTAGGTTGCGGTATCACATTGCTTCATAGGCAGTATCACGTCTTCATTGTATTTTCATCACAATGCAAGGGTTAGGGGAAGCGTCAGCAAGCATTTTAGATGTATGCTTTGTACGTCTTGCGTTTCTGCATTTTGAAAAACCTATGTGAAAAATAATAAAGATGCGCGTCAGTGGGTGTGTCTGTCACCTAGGTCATAGCACTGAATATGTTCTTCGTGTGGATTGGTGTGGGCGTGTTCAGTGTGCATGGTTGCACGGGTGTTCTGGCAGTTGGCTAGGTCGTCATGGCATCGCTAACGATGTGTTTATTTACTGTTGAAAGGTTTAGTCGAGTTCATCCATGCAGCAGGTGTCGGCTTGAGCTGGGCAGGCTGGAGGGCAGGCTGATGGGCACATCCGTATGTTCCTGTACCATATTTGGTCGTCTGGTAGGTAAGCAAATTCATGTTGTGGCGGGTGTCTGGGTCGCGATCCTCTATGCCAGGGGCGCGAGGAGATCGGGGGGAGCCTTTTGTCCCAATCTCCCACTTCAGTCTCCCCTCTGGTCGACTTGTCGACCACAAACATATCCTTTTCATTATCTCCTCTTACTCTCCATATTTTAGTTACTCCTCCCAGGTGTCCATAGTGGTTGACATGGTCCTCAAATGACCAATACATATACACACAACTTCCTCCCAGTGTGCAGTATACCCATTTCCCGATGTAACTTCTTGGGTTTCTTGGGTTTTCGAGCTTCACGGATGGCGGGTCCAGGTGGTTGGTGATGATCTGTTTGCGCAGTTTTTCTCTTTCCTTTATTATTGTGTGTGTGTGCTAGCCATCATCAGTTGGCATTAAGGGGTGCATACCAACCATTTCGATCATTTCGTCTGTAGTGCGTGCTTTCCGGGCTTTCCTGAATCTTACTATGATCAGTGCAGCTCCAGCCAGTATTATACATCCAACTATAATCTTCAGCCCGTCCGACAGCCATGATGGCATCCATGACCATAACAATGAAGACCAGCTGTCATCCTTCTTCACTCCTTTACTTTCTTCCATCATTTTGGAGTGCATCTGGGCCAGTTGTGATACTGCTTCTGTCAGTGTACCATTGTCGGCATCGTTGGCAGGAATAAATGTGCAGCATGATTGTCCTATCTTTGCGCAAACTCCTCCCTCCATTGCTGTAAGGAGATCTAATACATATCTGTTCTGTAGTGCTTCCATCCTTACTGCTCGTAGTTCCTCTTTTATGGCGTTAAATCCATTTACTGTAGAATTAATTGTCATCATCAGCTCCCATTGGGTTATCTGGAGCCATTTTGCGTTTGCATAAGCTTGTAGTCCAGGGTGTATTATTGACGAGAAAAACATTGCTGCTCTGCTGAATAGTCTGTGTTCTGGTGGGATTGAAGTGAGTGCTGTTTCCGACCTCCCCCATAGGTAATTTCCTGTCAGTGGTTCTCCTTGTCTCTTTTTTCGATTCAGGACATTATTGTTGTTTTTGTTTTCGTTCTCTGATCCCCTCTGAGATTCTACCGATCTCTTCTTCCTCTTGTTTCCTTCATCCATTTTGGGGAAGTTTGCCATGTTCACATGTTTCTGGGGCACCACTAGTGATGGTACATTAATGTGCATCATTGTGCATATACCGTTCCACAGAGGGGGCAGTGTGTGGTATGCCTTATTTCCGCAGGCCCAGTAGTGGTCCATTAATACTGCTGTTCCTGCTCCCCCCTCTGGTAACTCTAACACGCTGGCACAGTTGGTGTTGTATCCCACGTCCACTTCTCCTCTGTGTTGGTAGCATAGCTTAGGTGCAGACAGCGGCAGTATGCTCATTGGGTCTTCATCCTTTTCCATCCACGTCAGCATGGGTACGTACTTGCCCCAAATCGTCCAACATCTGTTATTGTGTTCATCAATAGTGGTAATATTTTCTCTTGTTACCATGTTGCTGCCAACCACTCCTATGTCCCATTTATTGTCCATGTATACCTTCCCTGTTATTGTTACCAGTGGTCTTTCCCAACATCCTTGTGTACCAGGAACTTCAGTGGCGTACCAGTCACATGGTAGGTATTGTAGTGTTACTTTCTTCGTTTCTCCCTTTTCAGGACCACTTGTCATGTATCTGAACGCTTCAGCATGCAAACTGCTCTTGTGGTAACTCAAATATGACTTGAGGAAGTTGTTTTCGTATGGATATGTGTCTCGCGTTTTCCACACCAGTCTCACCACCGTTCCTTGAAATCGCCCTCTCGTTTGGAATAGTGCCAGGTATATTATACATCGTGCCGTCTTTTCTTCTATTTCTGTGGCAACGAATGTTCTGGAAGCGCTCATGGCGTATGGGATCAATGAGCAGACATAGCAACTGTCTTCTGTTGTCTGCTTACCTATTTGGGTCATGTGCTGGTACCACATGTTGTTCGAGACGTGTGCTGAATCTGTTATGTAATTATCAATACCTTTATTGTCTGAGTATGTGCTGCGTTTAACTCTACTTCCCTTATGTGGAGGTTTGCTAGTACCACCTGACGTAACACCTGTTGCAGCCGTGGGTGAGGGTACATTAGGTTTGGGTGCAGCCAAAATATTGATAGCATAACTTTTCTGCCATACAGAGGCAGCCAAAAAACCAGTGATCACCAAAACCCCTATCATTTTTATTACAAAAGCTAGTCTCACCGGCATTTGCTCTTACCTTGCTGCAGTCCGGCAGCTTATTCTTGCGACGTTAAAGATGCCCGCCCGAAAATTCTCAATATGCTCGTTATTATTGTTAGTTGTCGTTATCAAGCCCTCCCTATCAGATAGTCGTTCAGTGCCCAGGCGAAGAGCTGCACCCACGCCAATCTAAGCGATCTATCTCTTAGAGCAGGTAAGTGCTGGTGAAGATGGGGCATTGATTGTTCTATGGCCAAGATAAATGCGGTGTAGTAAACACGTATCCTCCTTCTTTTTAGGTACTTTGGCCTTTTTATGTGATATACAAATTGGTGTGATAGGGCTTCGGGGTAATTATCGTCTGAGGGTAGCATCTACTCCTAGGCAATGTACACTGTTAGTTACCTATTTCTTAGCAATACAATAACACACGGTACCTGCATGTGCGAGAAAGAAAAATAAAGCATACAAGTGTTTACATGTGTATATGTGCAAAACAATGTCCTTCAATTGGGTGGTAGCTGTGGTGACTGTAGTGGGCCGGTGGTTTGTGGGCAAAGGGTTTGGGGCTCAACTGGCGGAAGTCTCTTTACTCTTTGATCTTGTGACCATGGGGTGGGCTCTATGCAAATTACCAGTTTCTATTTCAGTACTTGTCTCTGGGGATTCTGGGGGGTGGCAGGGTATGGGGACACTGAGGTCGTCAGCTGTGGTAGACGTCTCCTTCTCAGTAGGTGACGCTGTTGCCGCTCTTCCAATGAGCCTGGAGTTTGCAGATCTTTACGTCGTGTAGGTGATTCCAAGCACGCTTATTCTGCAACTTTACTGCTCTCGTAGATACCTCCTCTACCAGGTGGGGGCCAGTGAAGCGTGGGCTGTTCCACTTTCTATTGAAATTGCGGAGTAGCACGTGGTCACCTTTAGCAATTTTGCACAGTTTTTCCTTTTCCAGTTCTTTGTCTGCGTCTTCTTGTTGATAACTCTTAGACCCGCCCTGCGTGCGCTCGAGCTGTTGAGACACAAACACTACACTAGTAATCAAAGAAGACACATATTGGTACATTTCATCACCAAGAACAGTTGCAGTGTTTTCATAGTCTGTGAATGCTCTTGATGTTGGCGTCAGAGGAAGGCGCATTTGATGTCCGGTCACCACCTCGTGAGGAGTGAGGTGGTGGTCGGAGCCTGGTCTATTCCTTAGCTCAAGTAGGGCTAGCGGAAGGCAATACAACCAACTCTTCTTTGTTGATTGCTGTATCTTTGCAATTGCCTCCTTCAATAAGCCATTCAGGCATTCACATATACCATTGGCCTGCGGGTGATATGCACACGCAAATTTATGCTTGATGTTTAGTAAGGACGTGATGTGCTGAAACAGTTCATTAGCGAAATGTGGGCCATTATCTGACCGCAACACTTCGCACACTCCCCACCTGGGGAAAACCTCCCTTACTAGAAATTTAGCTGCTCTGAACGCATCCGCATGTGAGCAGGGTCCTGCCTCAATCCACCTGGAGAATGGGCATATCACTACAATCATATACCTATTTCCTTGACATACGTTGATCATATCAACGTAATCAACATGAATGTGCAGGAAGGGTCCCTCTGGCCGGGGTATAGTACCTTTTATCACTTGCAGCATGTGACCGGCCGTAAACTGTTGACATGTGAGGCAATTGCTGATAAAATTTGTTACATGAGAATTTAACTCGGGGCAGAACCAGTCTTCCCTAATTCGTGCTGCAATAACTTCCTTCCCTGTATGAGCTGGGTGATGGAGCTGGCTCAGGGCGGTGTTCAATAGTGCCAATGGCATGACCATCTTTCCAGTGTTACCCTGACGCCATAGTGCGTCAGTTGGCGACATTGTACATCCTCTTTTTACCCATATTTCTTTTTCTGGCATTGGTGCAGCTGCTTGTAATTCCATTATCTGTGTGGCTGGGAGGTGGGTGTACCCTTCTTTCATCAACATCTCTTTAGCTATCCCCCTCCCTCTCCCTCTCTCTGACTCTGGGGGGTTCCATATCTCACCAAAATAAGCCCCATACTGTGCATGTGCGTCTGCTGCTTCATTTCCTTTTGAGATATGATCTTCTCCATTAGTGTGTGCGGGACATTTGACCAAAGCTAGTTCTTGGGGATTATTTATTACTTCAATTAACTCAGCTAATAGGAGAGCATGTTGCAGTGGGGTGCCGTCAGCCCTTCTGAACCCCCTTCTTCGCCATTTTGTCAACCCTGAGTGGATAGTAGACGTAACATATGCGCTGTCAGAATATATAGTAACTCTTTTGTCAAAGCTTTCCTTCAATGCCAAGATCAATGCAACCAATTCTGCTGCTTTAGCAGAATAATGCTGTGGTAACTGTACACATTTCACCGCAACGCACACCAATTCCTCTGTCATTTTTACAACTGCTGCCCCAGTTCTCCGTATCCCATCACTTTGGTCTATTGTTGATGACGCATCAATGAACAAGAGCTCTCCTCGGTTTAGCACATCCTCTTCAACTTTTCTAGTACATGAGTACATTTCAGTAGTCTGGGTACAATCATGAGCATAGTCCCCTTCCTCAATAACTTCCGCTATAAACCTTGCCGGGTTAACTGTGCTGCATCTAACAATGGATAGTTCTGGTTTAGATAATATTATCTCATAACCTGACGCCCTCTGCGTGGTTAGTGTGGACTTAGGCTTGTTCAATATTGCAAATAGTGCATGTTCTACAAATAGTGTGGTTGGGCACCCCATTGTAATGGATGATGATTTCTCTACCGCGAAGGCAGCTGCGGCGAGGCCTTGTTCGCAAGGGAAATGACCTAACATAACAGGGTCCAAGTGACCGCTGTAAAATGCTACTGGCTTGTATCCCATGCTTGTTTTTTGAGCCAACACTGCTTTCATTACCGCTGAGTCGCAATGTGAAAAGATAAAGAATTGCCGTTCATAATCTGGGGTGGCCAGTACCGGAGCAGTTGATATTGCGTGTTTCAATTTGTCAAAGGCCTCCTTCATTTCCATTGTCCACCCCAATTTTTTCTCCCCTTTGTTTGCTTCTCTTAATGCTTCAAGTAGGGGTCCTATGTATGAACTGTAATCAAATACCCATGCTCTACAGTAATTGCATAATCCTAGGAACTGCTGCAGCTCCCTCACTGTTTGTGGTAATGGCGTATTTGATATAGCCTGTGCTCTTTGTGGTGCAATCTTTCTTCCGTGTTGGGATATCAGCTGCCCAATGTATAATACCTGTTCCTGACAGTATTGTAACTTTTCTTTGTCTACCTTGTAACCCTTTTCAGCCAATATTGTCAGCATCTTCAATGAGTCCTCCCTGCACCTTTTTTCGCTTGTGCTGCAAATTATTATGTCGTCAACATATTGCAACACTGTACTTTCCAGTTCAATGTTTCCCAAGTCCATCTGTATTACTCTGTTGAAAATTGAGGGTGACTCGCAGTACCCTTGTGGTAACCTGGTGTGTTTCCATTTTGTATTTCTGTACGTGAAGCTTGTTAGATCTTGTGAATCTGGATGCAGGGGTATTGAGAAAAAGACATTTTTGAGGTCAATCACTGTGAATCGTGAGGCCTCTGCTGGAATTCCAAATAATATTGTGGCCGGGTTTGCTGCTATGGGATACTCTGCTTCCACTATTTTGTTCAAGGGTCTGAGGTCCTGGATGAAGCGCCAAGACCCTCCTTTAGCTTTGCGCACTGGATATACAGCCGTATTACATGGTGATTCTGATGGTACCAATATGCCGTTATTTATAAGGGCCGTTATTGTTTCATATATGCCCTCATCTGCCTCTTTTGATAGTGGGTATTGCTTCACCCTAGGCAGTATTGCTCCTTTTTTCAGTTTTATTCTTACTCCCCCGATACTTTTTATGCACCCCACGTCATAGGGACTAATAGTCCATAATGATGTTGGAACTTTTGCCAAATCCTCCTCGAAAAAAGGAACTGGGGTGGATATGGGTGCTTCAAGTGCCATTGCAGTTTTCTGTGCCACTTGTTTGTATGTCACTCTTAGCCATATATCTACACTCATCATAAATACCATTTCACCCTCTTCCTTTTCTTCTGAAAAGAGCTCCTCGTCTGACACCTGGGTGAGCCTGCATCCCTCAGCCAGTGCTATCACTGCCCTCCATGCTCTTCCCCCCCGGTCTTGGGCATGTACTGCGATGTAATCAGCAGTCGCTATAATGCTCTCCATGCTCACTGAAATTACCTTTCCTTCTGGTTCATTGGCTGGTGTTTCGGGTCTGAACAGATAGGCTGTTGGCCTCCTCCAGATCTTCCCTTCTATTCCTGGCATCCATGCGAATGCCATATCTGTTCCATACTGGAACAGTTCGCCATCTACTGGCTCAGCCCTAATCACTGTCTGCCCACAGTATGCTTGCATAATTTGCCGTGCAGTGAGCATGTTTATTCCAGGAGTGGAACAAATTATGCCGTCCTCTGTGAAGGAGATTGTCATATTCAACCTGCTCATTATGTCTCTCCCAAGTATGTTTACTGGCGAGTCCCTTGAATATAAAAGCGGAACGGACATGTCGTAATCCCCTATCGATAAGGAGATGTTATCAGTAAAGGGAACCAACCCCCTAGCCCAGAGAATCCTTGGGTGTTCATGGCCTCACCTGACATCTTAAATTTACCTTCCCTTATTCAAGACCGGGTTGCCCCCGTGTCAACAAGGAATGATAACTTTTTGTCACCTATCGTTACCTCTATGCGTGGTTCCTCCGCACTATTAGGTGTTACCGACAGGATGGGACACACCAAGGCCGTCTGTGGGCTGTCCTATTGTGGGTATAATGATTGACCACTTCCTGTGTAAGGGTTGTGTCCCAGGACCGTCACCCTTCCCAGTTGTGTTTGCTGTAGCTGTGTATTGGTAGAGGTTACTTTATGGTCTTGAATTTGAGTGGGCTGTTGTACTTGCTGCGCTTGAGGTTGTTGTGATATTGCTACCTGTTGTTGCGGTAGTGAATATGTCTGTGGCTGTTGTTGTGTCACTAACTGTTGCTGCATGTTTCCCGGTTGCAGTGCCTGCTGTTGTTGGTGGCCCTGCTGTTCCCTTGTAGGCTCTTGTTGTCCCTGTTCTCCCCATGCTGGTGTGCTGGGTCTCATTCTACATGTGCGTGACATGTGTCCTAATAATCCACAAATCCAACATACAGGTGGTTCCCTGGTCTGCCATGGGAAATTTCCTGAATTGTCTTGGTATACTGGTTGCCCAGTGGGGTAGAAACTTCTGAATCCTCCCCCATGCTGTTGTGCGTTGTAGCCGTATCCTCTCCCCCTCATCATTCCTCCCCTTCCCCTGTTGTAATTATAATATCCAGCTCCTGGTGTTGAGTATCCTACTCCCATGTTAGTTGTATATGGTGGGGGTGGTGGCAGCTGTTGTGCTATGATCTGTGATGATTGTATTTGGGAGGGGCTTTGTGCGGCCACCACTTGTGTGGGGTTTGGTGTCATTGTTGTAGGTGTAGTTATTAGTGCACCTTCCATCGTGTACTTAGTAAGTTTTTTCTGCACCAATTTAGCCTCTTCCGCTTTTCTATCCTCTTCCTTTTGTTTCATCTTTTCTTGCCATGTCCTACAATGATGTACTATCGTTAGTTGTATTTCTGGCCACGCCTTTGCTTCCATCCCGACTACTTTCTTCAATTGTTTCTGCACTGCTTCCGGGAGCCCTTGTATTAGTATATGATAAAATATTGCTGGTGTTTTGTCCCATTGCTCTCTAGTTTCCATGCGCCACTTCTCTTGAATTTCCAGGATGTAATCAACAGGATCTTCGTTCTCACGCATCTTGCGTGACGTAATTGCTCCTATGTCTGACGTGTCTGGGTATTGTACCCTTAGTGCTTGCCATAATGCATTTCTGCAGTTTGCGAATGGTGCCCCGTCGTGTGATGTGTTTGTTATTGTGACCCCCGGGGAAGCCTGCTCTCTTCCAGATGTCATCTGCTGCATCCCCCAATATTGATATTAGTAAGCCCTTCACATCTCCTACTGCCAATTTCTGTCCTGCGGTGTGTTTTTCCATTTCATATATCCATTTCCCCGCACCTCCACTTAATGATGGGAGCCTGCACTTTATATTTTCTTTGTCTGCATGCTTCCAAGGGATGTATTGTGGTCTAACCCCTCCCCTCTCCAAGAGTGGCATTAGGTTGTGTCCTATCTGACCACCTGGGTTCCCCATAGTCGAGTCCGTATACCCCTCCTCTTCTTCCGTGTCGTCTACATCGTTTGTTATATCCATATTTCCCCTGCTTGTAACTGTTTCTCCTCCATCTCTTCCCCTTCTTTTATCATTTCCTTTATTTGATGTGGGCGTGTGTACTCGTTCTTCTTGCCTACGTCCAGGGAGATCTCTAAGCCTACCAGCGTAGGGTGTGTGTTCGTGAGGGGCGGGCGCGGGTGTAGGTGGGCATGTTGCACGGGATGAGTGTGGGGTAGTAGAGCATGTTGGACGGGATGCTGAGGGTGTAGCTGCACGTGTGTGCCTTCCCGCCATTCCTTGCTCTTCCCCCTCACTTCCCTCTAGTTCTTCCTTTCTTCTACAAGCCCATGGTGATTCCCTGTTAGTTCGGGTGATGTATAATTTATCTAAGCTTTCCCTTTCCCTATTTCTTCCTTCTCTCTCCATTCCTTCTTCTTCCTCGCTGCAAAAGTCATCCAGGAGCGACAACCCCCAATCTGTCTTTTTCCCCCTAATCGTCACTGTTTTTAAATCTATTAAATCCGTTCCTCCCGTTTCTTCTTTACCAATTGCTCCCTTCTGTGCCAATGTTGTTGCTACTTCTGTGTCTCTGCGTACATATCTCCTTATTTCACTCTCCCCTCTCCTATCTTCTCGTTCCCCTACTTTTTCTCTACTATTTCTCTACCTATTCCCTCTCTTTTCTTTATCAATTCCTCCATTACTTCACTACTCATTTTTTCCAATATCCTTTCTTCTTCTCTCTTCCTTTCCCATTTCTCTCTTTCTCTCTATAATATACTCTCTATCACCCTTCCTTCTTCGTACTTTTTGGTCGTTTCTGATAATATTTTCCTCTTCCATATTTCCATTTCCTTTTCTCTCTCTTCTTCCTCTCTTTTCTTGTCGCGCTGTGCTGCTCGAGATACCCTTTCTGTTGCTGCCTTCATCCTTTCAGCTTCTCTCTTTCGTTCTTCAGTTCGTTCCCTCATTTTTCCTAACTCATTCCTACTTTCTTTCCTTTCCCGTGCTCTCTCTCTTTCTTCCCTCTCAAGCTGCTTGATTAGGGCATTTTGCTCATCTCTTAATTCTGCTAATCGTTCCTCTAAAATCTTTTCTTTTTCTCTTAACAGCTCTTCCTCCTTTCTTTTCACCCCTTCCCCTTTCATCTCGCTCTTACTCTCATTGTCCTCATCCATTTTCCTTACTACCTCCTTCTCTTCTCCTGTTAATGAACCTCGAAATTTTAATAATACCTGTGCAGCTACCCACTCATCATGTCCTATTGCTGCAATTTGTTCTTCGCTATTCTTTCCTTCCCCTGCGGGCATCTTCGTATAGGTTGGTCCTACCGTACTTCTTGGCTCCCCTGCCGTATAGCCACCTGTAGCTGTATATGGCGGTGGGCTGTATGCCGGGTTCGAATACCCCTCAGCCGCCCTTAATTGTTCTCTCACTATTTCTCGTAGTTCCGTTAAAGGATACAACCCCCCTTCCTCTTTTTTCACTACCTTCGCTAGGGGCATGTTATCACCCTGTTCCTTTTTTATCTCTTTTTCGTTTAAGTTGCTACTCTTTTCTCCTCCCTCTTGTCCTTTCCCCATGCACTGAGTGCCTTCACTCTCTTTTTCCCCATTCTGCTCTTCCTCCTTAACCTTCTTCTCTTCTTTTGTTTCCCCCACAGTGAACATTCCATTTGGTCCTGGTCGGGACCCCTGGAACATCCACCATAAGTTAAACACCTCCACATGGTGTGTCAACTTCTTCCCCTTGTATGTGTTATGTAGGTGGGTCAATAGTGAATGTTGGATGTATGGATCGAAACTGCCATTAGGCGGCCATGGTGTCGTCATTTTGTTGTCCGTCCCCTGTGTCCATTCTATGCTGTATTTAATCAGTTTCTCCCTATGGGGTGACAGTGTTTTACATATATGCTGTAGCGGGGTTGTGAGGGTGTTCCCCCACCCTCCTGATCCTGTTCCGTATGACATAGTAGCACGGTGTTGTCACCTCCCTCTATATGGGGGCGGTTATCTTACTAATAATTAATGCTATACAATTTCAGATGCTTTACCTGGCCCCGTAATTTGGGGACTTGCGATCGTCCGCTAAAAGAAAATAGTAAAATATAGCATTTGCATTTATATATTCTTTTCTCTTTTTTTTTTTTTCTTCTTTCACCTGACACTGTTACGGCCCCCTGCGGCTGCGTGCCCTGTGTGACGTTCTTATACAGCCGTCCCACTTTTATTTCACCCCTCCTCCTCCTCCTTCACTTGTCGTGGCCGGCGTTCTCCATGCGCGGTCACGTCCCTCTCTTCACCTTGCCCCGATATAATCGTTACCGTTTATCTTCGTTTCCACTCCCTTACCATTATTCTCTTCCCCACCACTCTTCAACAATGCCTTGTGCTCGAGGTATCCTATGAAAGCCCTACTGGTGACGTCACCGACCTCTTCCAATACTACCGGTAAGTTCTTTTCATGTTTTAAAAGTTTGAAATAAGTTTGCAATCTATCCCCGTTAACCCCACAGCTGTCCTCTTGTCAACTCTGGAACAAGGTAATCAACAATATAATCAGAATGCGCACGCTGCGTCGCCTCGCGTGTGATACACCCCTCGACAGGAGGGCTTAACCAGCCAATTATCTTCCGTATTAGGCAACCAACTAGCTACCGCCTACAGGGAAACGTCATCTATCAATCGAGTTTTCTGCTCGATCAATAGGGATCCTCATCTACTCATTGATCAATAATCGCCAATTCGTAGGAAACCGCACACACACACACACACACCCTTACGGGTGGTCGCGACCTAGGCCAATCAGTGTCCACGAGCGGCCGCACGTGATATTTTTGTGCTCCGCCCACCCTTCTTCGTAATGTAGCAGACTGCTCTCGCACTTGTCCAGCTACCATTCACTTCACCGTCAACACTAATTTATCAAACCTTCGCCGCGCACCTTTTGTAACACCTCCCACCTCCCGTATTCTATTGCTCCCCCCTCCCTCACAACTTCACATTGTTTGTTGGGTGTGGCATCTCTTGATGCGGAGCCGCTCGACTGCATGCACCCCTCCAAGCGGCTCGCCACCTCCCCTCGTCTGGACCACGTCTGGACACTCGCCAACCGCGGGCGGGATACTTCTCAACCGGCTCCCGAAGGCCAATATCTGGATTGCGCTGTCCGGTCTTCTCGCAGTTCCGCGATGGTCCTGTAGTCCTAAAAAGGGGGCAGCGGCAGAGGGGGCCGCGCCGCCGGGCCTCCTCGCAACGAGAGAATTTGGAAAAATAAAATAAAAAGTAGATCTTAAACAGATCTCAGCAGTGCCTCCAACTTGTCGGGGGGGTTTCTCCCAGGGTCGGCTGGGCCTTCCGCGGACCTCAGGGCTGGGAGGCCCCAACTCCTCCCGCGTATCCCAAAAATGAGTATGAGACACACGCAAGAAGCAAGGTGATTCTGCTGTTTATTGAGTAACGGCAGAGTTGGGTCTAGGATCGTACGCGTCAGTCCAGACTCTCGAAATTGGTGGGGCTCGCAGGCCCTTTTTGCCTCAGTATGACGCGCTACTTGCGTCACCTGGGAAAGTTAGCAAAAACCTATCGCCACTCTGGATTGGTTCCTCGAGTGGTAGGGTTAGTATAGCATACGTATAGAGAACGCTGTTAGTGGTTAAGAGTCAGTCAGGTGGTATACTTGGGTTGTCCCTTCTATTAGATACTTGAAAATTGTTACATGAAGACCACTAATGATTGGCTATGGTTAATGGCGTCAGTGATGAGTGCCCCATGTTCTGATTGGTCCACTCGCGAGCCCCCCAGCCTGGGACCATCGTTGTTCCCAGCTCGCGGTGTACCTGTCATTTGCAACAATATGTAACTATGTGTTCGTGCAGACAATGCGTGGATTTGCTCATATGCCTGAGAGCAGACCATTCCCATCGCTGTAGGTGTCCATTGGGTCATTTCATTGTTGCAGCCTGTGTCTTAAACGTGGGACCCAGGCGACTTCTCTCTCCAGGGTCTGGCACCCTGTCAGGTTTTACTTGGTCACGTGAGGAGAGACCGTGGTTGTGGCAGAATTCTGCACATTTAAAGTTGTATTTTCCACTGTGTATCTGGCTTAGCTTGCAGGTGTGACCTTGGCTCCGGTTTGTGGCATGCGAGTTGCAACATTGCCCCCTTGGCTGTCAGCTCTCGCTGGGCTCATTCTGCAGGGTCAGCAATTGTACTCTTGCTCGCTCAATGTTCGTGGAGGCTTTTGCTTGCGGCCTACTTGGGCCTGGTGCATAGGTGGGGTTGTTTAATGCACGGCACTTTAGGTTGTGGTATCACATTGCTTCATAGGCAGTATCACGTCTTCGTTGTATTTTCATCACAATGCAAGGGTTAGGGGAAGCGTCAGCAAGCATTTTAGATGTATGCTTTGTACGTCTTGCGTTTCTGCATTTTGGAAAACCTATGTGAAAAATAATAAAGATGCGCGTCAGTGGGTGTGTCTGTCACCTACGTCATAGCACTGAATATGTTCTTCGTGTGGATTGGTGTGGGGGTGTTCAGTGTGCATGGTTGCACGGGTGTTCTGGCAGTTGGCTAGGTCGTCATGGCATCTCTAACAATGTGTTTATTTACTGTTGAAAGGTTTAGTGGAGTTCATCCATGCCGCAGGTGTCGGCTTGAGCTGGGCAGGCTGGAGGGCAGGCTGATGGGCACATCCGTATGTTCCTGTACCAGGGTATTTGGTCGTCTGGTAGGTAGGCAAATTCATCTCGTGGCGGGTGTTTGGGTTGCGATCCTCTAGGCCAGGGGCGCGAGGAGATCGGGGGGAGCCTTTTGTCCCAATCTACCACTTCAGGGTCAAGCCACCATAGGTTGGCAACATTGCAATTAATACTAAGGCAACCACGTGAGAGCACACAGGTGAAACAGAGCACGTCCACTAAGACCTCATAGCAAGGCAATAAGGGGTGTACAGAGACCGATAAGAGGAAATCCTCTACTGACCCCTGGGTCACAAGCAAGGGGCAACAGAGAGGCCCCAGAGGCTGCTGACACCTTCAGATAGCTGAGAGACGCCTTCCTGCAGAGGTCAGTGGTGCCAAGACTCAGGACCCCTCCCCAGGGGAAGATAAAATGGGAACCACAGGCATGGACTCCGAAGAAGAGTCACCAGAGACCACCCTATCCTCGCAAGAGGAAGATGAGAAGCTGGAGGAAGACAGGTCAAAGCCAGCCGGGGGCAAGAGAGCCAGAAAGAGAAGCAACTAGAGGGTGAGGAGGAGGAGATTGCATACATGTTTGAGCCTGAGAACATTAGGAACCCTAGATCAAAAGAATGGCAACCGTCAACCAGGTTATCAAAATACATGACACACAGGTAAGGCCTTAGACAAAGACGCAAGGCAACGCATGAAAGCAGAATGCCCCAACCCTGACTTACCGGGCAAGTTTGCGGAAGCACCTTCGTTAGATCCAAAGATGCTGGCCTTTGTCACCAAGACGAATAGAGATCCATGCAAGGGGATTGACAGGTCCTGGAGAAGCTGCCAGGAGAAGGTGCTGGAGCTAGCAGGCCCCTTAGCAAAAATTATGGACTTGACAGAAGGCGCCAAAGACACCAGGGAAGAGATTGACCCAGGCGCCCTGGCACACTGGGCCCAGAAAGCAGTCTGCCTAATGCCTGGGTAATGCAAATTGCGCTATATCCTCAGAAAGGATAAGGGGCTCCTGTTAAATATAAAGGCAAAAAGTTGGGGGAACTAGCCATGTACGAGGCAGGCGAGATGGCGCAAGGGCTCCTCTTCGGGGAGACTTTCGGCAAAGAAATGGGGAGGTTCATAGGAACCTACACCTCACTAGAAAAGGCCCAAGCCTTGATAAGAAAGATCTTCCCAAGCAGAGGTTTTGCAGGGACTGGCCTCTAAAGAGGTCACGCAGTCATTTGTTTTCAGGGTGCGAGGACACCCCAAAACAACAGAGCCAATTATTGGTAGAATAGACAACAAGATTCTTTCTTTCCCATCAGAGGTCGGTTTCCAAGAGGTTGACAAGGCAGAGGAGCAGGAAAAGGGCAAGGCCCCTCCACAGGTGAGAGTCCACATATATCCACCAGTAAGGGGGAGGACGGGGTAATTCTGGTTAAATTTGGGCACACTTTCCAGCGATTCATGTTTTCTGCAAACAGTCAGAGGACTGCAGTTAGAATTTGTTCAGGAGCAAGTGCAAGCGTTGACCCCACAAGCAATTCACATGGTATAAGCGGAGAAAGACATTCTGCAATGAGAGCTCAAGCAACTCGAACAGAAGCGAGCCAGAGCACTATGTCCAGCAACAGCACGTTTCATAAGCAACATGTTCCTGGTCTGCAGCAAATAGAAAGTGAGGCGAGCCATAAACTTGAAAGAATTGAACAACTGGGTGATTTACCGGCATTTCAAGATGGAAGGTATTCACCAGCTTCGAGACACTCTAAGGAAAGGATACTGGCTAACCAGAATAGATTTGAAGGACGCCTACCTTACCATACCAGTCCAAGAGGCATTCCGACCATTCCTAGCATTCTGTTCGAACAGACAGCTTTGCCAATTCAAGACACTGTCTTTCGGCCTAGCATCAGCGCCATTGGCTTTCACCAAGCTTATGAAACTGGTAGCAGCATCGATCGGGGAGAAAGGAATCTGTATGATCATCTACCTAGATGACATACTGCTACTGGCGGACAACAAAGAGACCCTAAAGTATCAGACAGCATGGGTAGAAGACCTACTACTTTTGCTGGGGTTGCTAGTGAACATGGAAAAATCAGACACCACCCCAGCACAAAGGCTGGATTTCCTAGGATTTGAGCTAGATACCAAGTTAGCTACACTCAAACTCCCAGCCAGGAAAATCTGCGACACCAAGAAAGGAATCAGACCATGTCTGACCAAACAAGTAGTATCCCTCAGAGTGCTAGCGAGGATAGTAGGATTATTGGCATCATCTATCCAATCCATATACCCAGGTCCTGTTCATCATCAAGCTCTACAGAGAGTGAAGATAAAACAAATTCTGAAGGGGCTGCAATATCACCAAACAGTGCAGTTAGATCACAAATCCATCACAGAGCTGGAGTGGTGATAGAAGAACATGGACGCCTAGAATGGGCGAGCCATCTTCGGAGACCGACTGGAGCTAGTTATAGAATCAGACGGCAGCAGGATAGGATGGGGAGCACGTTGTGGCATGCTAGAAATAGGGGGAAATGGGGCACAGAAGCTGCAACTCCACATAAACTGCCTCGAACTGGTGGCAGGATCCTTCGCGATCAAAGCATTTATGAAAGGGAGAATGAACTTGTGCATTCTGCTGAAGATGGACAAGATCTCAGCTGTGAAGTATATCAATCACCTAGGGGGGACCAAATTCGAACTTCTAGCAGAACTAACGAAGGACTTTTGGCACTTCTGCCTCCAGTCAGGGACTTCAGTAACAGCAGAATACCTGGCAGGGGCCCTCTAAGTGATAGCAGACTGGAACTCCCGATACCTGAAGGACTCCAGCGACTGGAATCTAGAGTCGGAAGTATTGTGGCAGCTGAAACAATTATGGGGGCCAATACACATAGACCTATTTGCGTTGTGACTGACTGCACAGAAAGACAGCTATTACAGCAGGAAGTTAGACCCGTCGGCACTAGGAGCCGATGCATTTATGCAAGATTGGAGAGGAAGACTACACTACGCTGTTCCCCCCTTCGTGATGATGAGCAGACTACTGGCAAAAACGTGTCAAGACAGCGCAGAGTTAGTTCTCATTGCCCCAATGTGGAAGGCTCAACTGTGGTTTCCCACCCTGATGGAGTTAACCGTGGATTTCCTGCGGGTTCTACCAGATGGGGAAAGCCTGCTCATTGACCCAGCTGGGTCATGTCACCCTCTGAGAGTGAAAGGGACTCTCCCTTTGATAGTGTGCCGAATATCAGGAGACGTTGGGGACTGGCAGGGATTTCGAAGGAGGCTGCAAAGCTTATTGCTGAGTCAAGGGGCCCATCCACTCGGAGGAGCTATGACGCGGCTTGGATTAAATGGTCAGCCTTGTGTAAAGGGAGACATTTTCATCCCATTTCAACCCCTATGGTGGCAGTCCTAAACTTTCTAGCATCCCTTCTGCAAGATGGTAAAGCATTCAGAACCATAGGAGTGTATTGGTCAGCGATATCAGCAGGATACATCTCCACTTTGAATAATAATGCTTGCCTCCTGTCTTGACATAGAATGAATATTACCCCTGCATACTGCGCAGGGAGTCTTGATTCTATTAAAAACAAGGAGGCAAGCATTAATTTCCCATCCAACATGTATGATATGCATTGTTGGATATGAATGTGCATTATTATGTATCAGAAAGTACATGGACACTACCATAACAGTTTGACTTGTATGGTTTACAGGAGATGACCAGAAGGCAAACTGAGCGTCAGAAAGCACAGGTCGGCGCAAGCTAAGAGGGAGCAGGGAGAGAGCAGCAAGTTTGCAGCAGCTCTGAGGCAGTTGGAAGCCGATTGTTGGGTTTAAACATTTGCTTGAGTTAAAGTTGCAGCAACAGATTGGTTCAAGCATCCAAAGAAGAGGAGGAGTTAGGAGACAGGCAGTGACATATGGACTGGCCTAACACTGTCAGGGTCTACAGGTGGTGGAGGGAAATGGAGTCCTAAAAAGAAGAAAAAAGGAAATTGAGTGCTTAAAGAGACATTTTCTCTGTTTTTTCTGTTATTTGGTTGAAACAGCCGAATAGTGGTATTAAAGAAGTTGAAGCATAATGCTTGCCTACTGTCTTTAATAGAATCAAGACTCCCTACGCTGTATGAACGGATAATCTTCATTGGGTTTTTTTCTTATAGTATAATCACTGGCATTATGTACAGAAAAACATGAGTATGTTCTTATGTATAAATACTTGCATGTATAGGTGCAGGCAGCATGGAAATGTATGGGCAGAGCCAGCGTGATTTTTTTCTTTTTTTATACTGGCATATATTGTTGGGAAAGGTATCATGAAAGTGCATTGGGAAACACTCCAGTGAATTGATGGTGACTTGTCTCTATTGGATTTTTCCACCTTCTAAAACCCAATTTCAAATTGTCTGACTTTTTATGAAATTTTTCATAGAAAGTGTGCTGTATAATGCACCATTTTAATACATTATTCAAAATGTTCTCGGAAGAGAGAACACAGCTGATCCCCCAACGAGTGGTTTGGCTCCCTCGCTATGCTTGGTCGCTCGTGCTTATTTGTGACAAAGATGTACAGCCCGCCCTGAATTAAAAGAAATCACCAGCCACCACTGAAAAAGACAGGAGTGTCTACATCTCCTATTCTCCAAAGGAAAAACACCAGACTTCTTGGACTCAGCAAAAGCAATGGAGCTGAATCTGTGCTGAAGACAATGTACAGGAACTAGAAATTGAGAAGTGATATGTACATTTGTGTGGCAACAAGTAGACGTTTAGCAGTGGGGAATCTGCTGTAGAGGCCAGACATATGTCCTTGAAAGATTGTGAAACTTTCTCTTCGGGAGACGGCAGATTTAACTCACTTGAGCCTGATTTAACAATGCAGGCATGCACACGTACATGGTTTCCTCCTCAACACCCGGCACCTCAATGTAATCCTTGCAGCATTTCAATGCTATGGTCTTGTTCAGTGGGCGGCACAACAGAAGCCTCAGAGCTCTGACAAACAGATGCATTCTCTGTCTTGTATGAGCAAGCAACTCCGTGGGATTAGTTTTCCAGGATTCTTGCTTCATGTTAGCATAACACATTCTACTAAAAACATAATACTTTGACAACAAAATTATAGGTCATTTTCCATGTATTTCAGCAATACATATTTGGCCTTACCAGTGTATACATCTTCATAGGGTACCAGTTTAAGATTCGGGGACACTGCTTTGACCACTAATGTCGCCGAATACGATAGTAAATTTCACATTCTTGTTGTTTATGGCCTGTAAGAATGTAATTGTATTTTCCCTTGTTCCCTCTCCTGCCGTGAAGCACTTTGAAACACATTGGGCCTCATTACGACTGAGGCGGAACGGGTTAACGGGCTCTGCTAAAGGAGGCGGACCCGTTAAACCTGTTCCGCCTCATTACAAGCTCCCCTCGCGGGACCTGGTAAGTAACGCCTGGTCAAACCAGGCGTCCTTACCGGGTCCCGCGAGGGGAAGAGCGAGCAAACAACGGGCCGCTCGTAATCGGCCCGTTGTTTGCACCCTCTCCCATTCCCATTGAGCCCTATGGGGGCTCAGTTGGGAACGGGGAAGGTCCGGGCCCGGGTTCCTGGAGGGCGGTATTACCGGGCCCTCCGAACTCGGAATGGCCCGGTAATTCCCCATTCTGGGAATCCAGACCCGATTTCAGCGGCAGCCATGCTGCCAATAGCGGCATGGCTACCGCTGAAATCATAATGAGGCCCATTGTGTAAAGGTGCTTTATTAATAAACAATCATATCATATCATAATGTTCAATCTCCCCAGTGGGTTTGGTTTAATTATTGTACTGGGGTATGCTTGTGGAACAATCATGTGCCTAACAAAACAGAGTTGAGCAACCATGTAATGTAAATATTACATTCCATCATTCAGATCAAATATACAAAAAAATTAGCATTAGGATGTCCCTTCATGTACATTAAATACAATTGTAATACAGGACATAAAACTGCTCAACACATGTATCCATGGTATTGCATGTTTATGTAAGTGCATTAGAGGCCCATTACAAGGCATGTGCTGTGTTGTTGTGAACTGGCCTTACTGAAGTGAATGAATGTTTTTGAATATAGAGACACTAGCCTGTGAATCATTTTTGTGTAATATGTGGGATGAGGCTACTGGCTTCAGATTTACCAGTCTACTGCTGGGATATGTGACTGCCATATTCAAAAACACATACAAAATTATAAGGCTTGGCTTATTATTATTTTTTTTTTAAACTTTGGTTTTATTAGCTTTTTCTTAATATAACAAACGGGCTCCATGCATGTTCAAAAGAAGTACATATGACAGGCCCTTAATCAAACATGAACCGTCATTTTGGGAGTCTTAAACTGTTCATTTGTGTCCGGAGCTTGAAAAGAGTATGAACGTCGACAATCATCTATGGCTGTGATTCGACCGCCTACCCCCGGGCCTTGGGCGCCCGTTCTGTCTTTGGTTCCTCCCAGTCCCGTCTCGCCGGGCCCCGCCCCGGGCCCCTACCGGGCATCAGTGGACGTCCCATCCCCAGGTCTGCCACACCCCACCCATACCAGTTCTCTTGGAATGCACCAGAGTCATTGTTCATCATTGCCGTTAGCTTGTGAATTACGAACATATTTTTCAATTTTTTGAGGGGGTCTCCGGGTTCTTCCATTTCTGAGCCACGGCCACCGTTCCCGCCCTCAACATTGTTTCCCACATTCTGGGGTACCTGTAAATGTCTGTGGCCTCCGGGGGGAGACCCAACAACACCGTCAGAGGGTTCTGGGGGAGCAATTCCTCTGTGACTTCAGCAATCCAGCCCCTGACCCTATCCCAATACGCCTGTACTTTTGGGCAGTGCCACCACACTGTCTGATCCTGTCTGGCCGCACCCCTTTGGACACATGGGGGACACTCCCGTGAACATTTTTGATAACTTTACCGGGTCTCTGTGCCACCCCTGCAAGATCTTGAAGTTGTGTTCCAAGTCGGCTGTGAATAAATTCCCATAGAATGCTATTTTAAATATCCGTGACCAGGCGTCCGCCGAGATCACCTCTCCTGCCAGGTCATTCCAAAATGCGCGGAAACCCCGTCTCTCCACTAAATTAGCGGTGTTCAGGATCCTGTACATCCCTGACACCGTTCCCTTCCTGGAGGTCACTGTGTCAAGTAGTTTCTCAAAGGGGGTTAGCTGTCTCTTCATGTTCTGACCCCATGATTGGTCACAAAGAAAGCCCTTCAGGCGGAGATATTCGAATATGGAGAGGGACCCCTGCCCAATAGCATCCCTCAGATCCTCATGTGGTAGGAATTCCCCCTCCCGGAAAAACTGCCCCGCCCATTCCAGTCCCGAGTCGGACCAGGCCTGTGCCTTGCGGAACCCCCTACTACCCATATTGAGGGGGTGTCCCCAGACTGAGGACATCGAAGATGGCCACGACATTAGGTGCGCTGTCTGGGGGCCCTCCCTCCATATTGCCCAGAGAACTCCCAGGGTAGGATGGGTTTTAAGTCTGTTCGGGATGAACCTGCGCGGGGCCCAGAGGAGATCTCAAACTTTAAGAGAGTGGGCATCCATGTCCTCCAAGTAGAACCAGTAGGTGCCCATTCCTTCCCTCATGTGCTCCAGGAGGAGGCGCAGTTGGGCGGCGCGGAAATAAAGTTGGAAGTCTGGTAAACCAAACCCTCCCTCTTCTCTCGGCAGAGTCAGGACCGCCTTTGCGGTCCTTGGGGTCCTGCCCTGCCAAATAAACTCGCGGACCCCATTCTGCAGAGTCCTAAAGGTTTGGTCAGGGATGCTGGTTGGGAGGGAGGTGAAGAGATACAGCAGACGCGGCAGTACATTCATCTTCACTGCTGTCATGCGGCCGTACCAGGACAGAATCATTGAGCCCCACCTCCTGAGATCCGCGGTAATACCTGCTAAAACGGGGTCATAGTTGGTCGGGCGAGTTTTGATAAATCCTTGGTGAGGAGGACGCCAAGGTATCGGATAGAGACCTTTCCCACTGCTATCCTGTTAAGTACGCCCACAGAGTCTAAGCCCGGGTCCCGTGTTCTCATGGGGAGCAGAACTGATTTAGACGCATTAATCTTCAGCCCCGAGAAGCGTCCAAATGCGCCCACCAGAGACAGGAGGGGGGGAGGGAGTAGCTGGGGTCCACCAGGTAAGCCAAGATGTCGTCCGCGAACAGGGAAAGCTTAAATTCCACTTCGGCCCTCTTAACCCCTTTGATATCCGGGTGTGATCTAACTGCTCTGGCCAGGGGCTCCATTGAAAGGACATATATCAGGGGGGACAGCGAACATCCCTGTCTTGTGCCCCGTGAGAGGGGGAAGGGATCCGATAACCTGCCATTCACTTGTACCCTTGCCATCGGAGCTCTATATAATGCAGCCACCCATCCCCTGACATGTGCGCCAAATCCCATTTTCTGGAGGAGGAGTTCCATGTATCTACACTCGACCCTATCGAATGCCTTTTCCGAGTCCAGGGAGAGGACGCTCGCGTTGAGGTTCGACTCCTGGGCATGGTGGAACAAGTCTATGGTTTTACGGATGTTGTCTGAGCCTTGTCTTCCCTTTATAAATCCTACCTGGTCACCATGGATCAGTTTCGGTATATCTCCTCCATCCACCTCCCGATTACCTTGGCTAGGATCTTAACATCGATGTTCAACAGGGATATCCGGTGGTACGAGGAGCACTCCGTGGGGTCCTTCCCTTCCTTGGGCAATACCACAATTATGGCCTCCATCATGGAGTCTGCGAGGGAGGGACCCCCCCTCTAGTACTGCGTTGAAGACCTTCACTAAGTGCGGGGCTAAGGTTGAGCAAAACCTTTTATAAAAGTAGACTGTGAAGCCATCCTCACCGGGGAAGTGCCCACCTTCATCCCGTTGATTGCGTGTTCCACCTCGTCCTCGGTCACCAGGCCCTCCAACCCATCTGCAATTTCCCTAGTTAGGGCCGGCATTTGTATTGAGTTCAGGAACCCTTCTATCTCTGCGTCACCCCCGTTACATTCTGATGAGTATAGTTTTTCATAGTATCGGCGGAATGCCTCTCCTATGTGGGGAGTGTCATGGCCTATAAACCCCTCTTCGTTCTTTACTGCTTTCACCATTCGGCTTCTCTGCACCTCCCTCAGTTTCCAGGCCAGGATCCTATCCGCCCTGTCCCCCTTTTCGTAGTACCTTTGCTTAACCAGCTGGAGACTCCGTTCCGTTTTGTGCAGGAGGAGATCTTTCAACTGGAGCCTATAGTCGGCCAGAGTGGCGAGCTGATCTCGATCCTATGGATCTGCAGGGGGATCCCCCGGTTGGTGTTGAGCTATTTTCTCTCTCAGTGATCTTTCCTGGGCCTCCCTTACTCTTTTATTTTGGGCACCCATTTTGATAAGGAGTCCCCTTAGGGTCACCTTGAAGGCGTCCCATAGGGTGTGCAGACCTACCTCCCGATTGATGTTAAACTCGAAGAATTCTGTTATTGCCTCTAGTACCTCCTGCGCGCAGACCTCATCCTTCAATAGGGAGTCGTTGCATTTCCATCGTCCCCTACGGTCGCTTATCCAGCCCCTTGCAATGGTGGTTCGGACCATGTCGTGGTCTGACCAGGGGACGGGGTCGACTTTGTGGCCAGTGACGAATGGGTGCAGGGTCTCGTCCACTAAGATGTAATCTATTCTGGAAAAAAGATGAGTGAATGGCCGAATAGTATGTGAAGGAGGGGGCTCCCGTTCTGGGAGTCGGGACCGTGTCCACCAGACCCAGCCCTGAGGTAACCCTTTGGAAGGTCCAAGCCATGGACTCATCCGTTGCCCTGGACGACTGGGGACCAAAGCGTTTCCTGTCCTGGGTTGGATCCAGGACCATGTTGAAATCTCCCCCCACCACCAACACACCCCAGACAAAAAGCTTAAGTTTCTCCCCCACCTCCTCCCAGAATTGGGCTTGACCTTCATTTGGTCCGTATAGCACCGCTAGGGTAAGTGGGGCGCCCTCCAGGGACCCTCGTACCAACAAGTAACGGCCCTCAGGGTCTTTTAGTGTGTCCGCTTTTTCAAAATCAATGTTCCTTGCCAGGAGGATGGCTACCCCTCATTTTTTACCCTTGTGGGATGCTCAAAAAAACCTCCCCTACCCCCCCCCCACATCTTGGGCTCCTTCCCCCGTGCCCAGTGAGTTTCTTGTAAGAAGAGAAGGTCAAGGTTAGCCCTCCTAAATTCCCTACAGACCAGGGACCTCTATGTGGGGGTGTTTAGGCCCCGCACGTTAAGGGAACCCACTCCCAGGGCCGGCAGACTTTCAGCCATTATCTAAGATCGCTCCTCTCCCTGTCGACATATTCTCACCACCCTTTCCTGCGTGTTCCCTTGAATTCAAATTGTGCTCCCCCATTCCTCCCTCTCCGCCCCCCTGGGTGGGCCTGAAACTTTTCCCCAACTGCTCCCCAATCCCCGTCCCGAACTGAACAACCCCAACTGTCATGTATCCCCCCCTCCCCAGAGTCCAGCCAATTAGTTCTGCAATCGCTGGCTTTGGCCGAACCACCAGCCTGCCCACCTCGGCCAGGCCATCTGTGTAAAGCTCATCGTCTTGAGCTTTACCCTCCCTAATTGCAGCGACCCCTCCCTGGCCCCCATATACTTGCTGTTCGTGGGGACGTTGTGAGTAATTGAACTTCCGAGACACCACTACACCATTTTGGAGCCTGATGGGATGCCCCCGTCCTCAGTCCTCAGAGTCGTTCCACTCTCCGTCCTTCGCTGGCGATGGTGTATTCATTTTTCTGAATTTTCTTGCACCCGTTTTCCTTCTCCTGTCTCCCGATGGGCCAGAGCTGCTTGGTCTGCCCGTCTCTGGGCCCGATGGGCCCCTCCGGGGGTTCGAGTCCACTATGTAGTCCTGGATGGCTCCCTTTATGTCGTCTTCCGTGATCAGAGTTGACCTTTGACCCATATATTCGAAGGTCAGGGAGAAGGGGTAGCCCCATCTCTATCGCACCCCTTTCTCCTTCAGCAGTTGCGTTAGGGGGCAGCACATTCTGCGTTTGGCCAATGTGTAGGCCGAAAGATCCTGGTATATTGAGACCTGAGCGTTATTATAAGTGATCTCCCGGGCTTTTCTGGCCTCCTCCAACACTTTTGTCTTTTCTGAGTAGTAATGGAACTGGACCAGGATCGACCTAGGGCCCCCCGTCTCCCCCCCGCCCTGTGCACTCTATCAAATGTGAGTTCCGTCGTCATCTCCTCCGCGAACAAGAGGGTGATCATGTCTCTCACCGTGCGGGTGATGTCTCTCTCCGTTTCTCCTTCCGATTCCGGGACCCCAAAGATCCTGAGGTTGTTCCTCCTTTCCCTATTTTCAAAGTCGTCCATCTGCCTGGCCCGCTCTTCGTCTCTCTTCTCCAGGGCCGCTAGCCTCATGTCTATTTGTATTTCTTGGGACGCAGATGAGGATTGATTGGTCCCCACCTGTAGTAGTCTGTCCTCGACCTTATCCACCCTCTGGTCATTTTTTTCAAATTTCTGGGCGATGTCCGAGCGCATGTCCCTGATCTCCTGCAGGATCGAGGAGAAACCCTTTTCCTTTGCCGCTGTGGAGGGTGCCGGGGCCTCTGGCTGGGCCATTTCGCTCCTGAGGATGCTACTCACAGCCTTCTGAAAGCAAAATTCCTGCAATGTTTTCCGCCAGTTCATCTGGTCACCCCAAGTCCCCCACCATCGAGAGGCAGCCAGTGATTTTCCTCCTGGGGATCCCCGGGGGGCCAGCGAGAGAGGGGGGGCGGGGTCGGGTCTATCCCCACCCGCCCCTAGTGTGGTTCTGCTGCTGCGGGGGTAACGGTGCTGGGCGGGCACACGCCCCGCCGTCGCCGGGCGGGGGCCTCACACCCTTTCAAGTTTCACTGTGGCAGTCGGGGGTTCTTGGCGGCGCAGGCAACTGGGTCCATCCGTCCAGGCCCAGAGGGGGTCTACGGGCGGGCACACGCCCCACCGATGCCGGGTGGGGGCCTCGCACCCGGGCCTCCTTGGTGTCTCCCGCGGGGGAGGGAATGGTCAATGGGCCTGGCTACTCTACCCCGCCGTCCTCACTTAGTGCCTGTGGATCCCTCCATGACTGAAGTCGGCGTGTCCGCTCTCCCTCCGCTCGCTCTTCTGGTGGGAGTGGCACCTCCCGGCCCGCCTTAACTTTTTCAGGCTGTCCAGAGCTCATCGACGACCCGTCCCAATGAATGGGGGCTCCACCGCTCCTGTCCCCCAATCTCCCAGCTCCCGACGGCCTCGGGGTAGGAGGGCGAGGGCTCACCTCGCGCTCTGGGTCACAATGCCAAGCCGCCACATTGAGTTCACCTGGGGGATTCTGGGGGGCTCAATCCTCCGAAACAGCCAGGCCTCAGCGGGAGCTGTACGCTCAGTCAGCCATTTCATGTGCGCCCCCTAGTGGCCTCCCCAGGCTTGGCTTATTGACATAAAAAAGAAGAACAGTGGTAGGATTTCATAGATCACTTTCCATCCTTTAGTCAAGAAATGGCTTTTCATAGTTTGAAAAAAAATGTGTGCATTCAATTGGTTTGTGCAGATATTATATTTCTTTCTGCGCCACAAAGTGAATTTTAGTTCTATGTTTTTCATCATCCTTAATTGTTCCCAACCCTTTGCCTGATGTTCTGATTCTGCAATAGAATGCCTCTCCTTCCTTGGGTAGTTGTCAATAGACATCTGGAGCTCTTTCAGGTGACCAATTGACACTTTATACATGTATCTTCTCAATAACCCCATGGCCTGCTTTAAGGTTAGTTAGAATGGCTTTTCCAACTTTGAGTCCCTTCATTGTACGGAGCATCAGATAATCTGATTATCTGGTCTGCTAAGGCAGCTAAATTGGGAAGTTCCTCGGAGGGTCATATATCAGTTCACATGTTGTTTTCCATTGAGATTGTAATGGTAGGTTGTTTATACTTTCTCTTAACCAAGAGCAAATGGTTGAACCCTTTTATTCTCAGAACATTGATGCATTTTTCAGACTCTTTCTCTCCGAACAACTGCATTAGACTTTGGTAACATGGTTTTGATAAGTGCACAGGCTTCCTTGAGGGCTTTGCCACTAAAATCTGGGCCACGTCACCTTGGAAACATGTTCAATGTCATGACAGCTACTAAATGTCAATACTATTATTTGGCTTTCAGAGTTTCTGTGTGGAATTGTCTAGGTAAACCTTGCTCAGGAGTCCACTACAAACAACTGGAATATACATGTATTCATTTATATAACAGTACCTATGTCAAGGACATGTATTAAAATGGTGGTGTTGCATGTAGTATTGATATCTTCCTTTGCTTCTTGGTATGGTCCCAACAATGTTTGCACAGACGTGGCAAGAATATTAAAAAAATATCTCACACCTCTCCTCAGATCTCTCTACCAGTATAGGCCATAAGAAGCTAGACAGTTTCTAATATCCCAAAATGGGCAGTCATCTACCCAGAATTGTAAGCTGATATCAGTATGTGCCACACCATAGCATAAGGCGGTCTAATCAAGTTGTTGCACACTGGAATCTTCAGAATATATTCTTAGAGAACAGTACTGTAATACAATGGTCTTGTGTAGAATCACATCTTATTATTTGTCTTTCCCTGTGGAAAAAAATAAGGCTAAAACACTGAACATCCAAACCTTTACTTGACATAAATAAAGTGCTGTTCAGAACATCTCTGGAAGGCAACAGGTGGGTTATGTGATGTGTGTATTGGTCATTGATAATTTTGTATTTGTATTTTTTATTCAAATTTGATTAGCATTTTGTAAGAAGAAGTTAAGGCACGGGGACCACCACTGGGAGCATCTGGAACAGGAATAAGAATTTGGGAAGGATTACCATTTTCATACAATTGAGTCTCGCCATCCACAACGAAAAGTCTGACCCATCGGTCGAGATCCCTCTTTATTTTCTCCCATAATGGGGGGAAGTTCCTTTTAAATAAGCCACCAACGTTTCCCAGAATCTCCACTCCTATATAACCCATCCCCCTGCACCCAAAAATCAAGTCCCTTCATGTATTCCCCAATCTGGGTTTTCTCGGGTCCCATTGGGTATGCCACAGATTTGCTAGGGTTCACCTTGAAGTCCAACAGTTGCCCATATACCTCAAGCTTTTTCAGTAGTGTCGGGAGGGAAGCCTGGGGATGGGTTATATATAGGAGGGCATCACCTGCAAATAGACTTAATTTATACTCTTCCTCCCCCACTTGCACCCCTCGAATTTGGCTGTCGGCCCTGACATCTATTGCCCACAGCTAGATGACCAACGTATACAGGAGCGGGGACATGGGCATCCCTGTATGGTTCCCCTTCCTAACCCGAAAGATCATGACTCTTGCCCATTCACCACCACTCTTGTCCTGTGGCTGGAGTATAAGGCAGCTACCCAACTCTACCACTTCTCTCCCATTCCCACTGATGCCAGCACCCCTTTTAAGAACAACCATTTCTAATAAAACCTGTCTGATCCAGGTGAACCAATCTAGGGAGAACCCTCTCAAGCCTGGTGGTTAGTAACATCTCTAAGAGCTGCTTAGCATCCATATTAAGAAGCAAGATAGGCCTGTATGCCTGACAGTATGTGGGATCCTTCTATTCTGGCCTCCAGCAAAGGGGGGCACTACACCTATTTCGCTGAAGGCATTGAAAAACATTGCCAATTGCGCTGCCAGCAACTTCTGAAATTGTTTGAAGAAATCGGTGGTGTACCCATCCTCCCCCAGCGCTTTACCAGCATTCAATCTACCTATGGTGGCCACAACCTGTTTTGAGATGAGCTTGGCCTACAGGGCCGCAATTTCCTCAGAGGTGAGCTTTGGGATTGCCAGGCTTTCCAGGTATATCTTGATCTCTTGGTCCCCCGGCTCAGGCGCCCTCCTATATAGCTCCTCATAGTATTCAGCAAAACACCAAGGGATCCTATCCTGTGGGCCAACCATACCACCTTCTTTGTCTTGGATCCTCTCCAGTAGTGACCCCACTTGGTCTCCCCTTTCATAGTACTGTTGCTTTGTGTATCTCAATTTCTTTAAAGTGTGGAGTATAGGGCCTGTCTCTTGTCTCGAATGCCATGTAGCAAGTCTGTCCTGTCCCCCATTCCCCCAATCAGCTGAGGTCTGAGCCCACAGATTTCTTTCTGTAGCTTAATCTCAATGAGCCCTCTCTCATGTTAATTCCGGGCCCCCTCCGCTATTATCAGTCCCTGTATTGTGGCCACAGCAGCATCGCACACAATGTTGGGGTGCACCTCCCCTGTCTCATTGTCCTTGAAAAAGTATTGGATTTCATTTCCCAAACATTCCCTGAAAACCCCATCCCGAAGTAGGACATCATTACAGTGCCATCCAGGGTTGACCCTTCTTTTGGCTTCAAATTGCCAAGATGCTGTCACCATTTTGTGATCTGACCATGTGACCATTTCTACTTTGGGGGATGTAATGTCCTTTGCTTCTTCCTGTGGGATCAATAGTAGATCTATTCTGGTGTAAGTAGAGTGGGGGGAGAGAAGAACGTATAACCTCCCGCCTGGGCGTGAGATGCCCTCCAGACATCTGCCCAAAAGTGGTCCTCAAGGAGGCCAGAAAATTCCCTGTTCTCCTTTCCCACCTGCTCAGTTGCTCCCCCTCTTGCTAACCACCAGTCCAACCCCGGGTCTGCCACCAGGTTGAAGTCCCCCCTACTAATATGTGTCCCTCCCCCCACTTATCCAGTGCCACGAAGACCCTTCTGAGAAGGTGGATCTGGTCCACATTGGGTGCACACACCATGGCCAAGGTGAACAGGACTCCATCCACATGACACTTGAGTGCCAGGAATCTGCCTCTAAAGCCCCTCTTGATTTGAAGCCCCTTCATGCAAAAGGACCTTATTAGGACAATTCCTACCTCTTCCTTTTTATGATCCTGGTTGGAAGCTCAGAACATTTTCCCCACCGCCCCTTTCATAGCAGACTCTCAAACCCGTGCCTGAAGTGCACTTCCTGCAAGAACAAGACTGATAGCTTGGGGGACCGGAAAATAATGTTGGTCAGGGACCATTTATTTTGGGAATTAAGTCCCTTTAGGTTGAGGGTTATGACCTTCAGATTAACCATATCGTTGTCTAGGAAATTCCCCAATGCCTGGGGCTATTGCCCACATAAAGCCCAACTCGGTAGAGACACCTGGATTTACCCAGGTCACCAGGGTGTTTGGAGATTAGCGGTCCGCCTGGTCATCCATTCCCCACTGAGAATACCCATATCAGGCGGAATAATGTCTCCATCACCACCAGTCCTCCAACAAATTGTTACAGCGACAGTTCACTTCAGAGGTGGTGATTGCTGGGCCCTTGGCTTCCTAGAACGTCTAGACATCCCATCTCATTTATTTTCTCTGGGTTGGGCAAATTCGCTCTTGAAGGGTTCCCTCAGCTGGTGCTGGCTCTCGCTCTCTGGCTGCGCCTCCTCACTCTGCAGTTCTTTTGGGAGATTATCTGCATCCACTCCTTGATGCAAAACATAGTTTTCACCCTTGAGTTGAAACATGAGAGCAAAGGGGAAGAGCCAAAGGTACGTCACTCCCTTATCTTGAAGCCATTTCATCAGGGGTCTACATTTGCGACGTTGGTCCAGGGTGTAGGCCGATAGGTCTTCGAAAATCCTATCTGCGCTACTTCTCATTCAATCATTCCCTGCTCCCTTGCTCGCTGCAGGATTTTTTCTATATTGTTGTAGTAGTGGCACTTAGCTACCACCGAGCGTGGTCCCTCACTGGGCCCTGCACCCTATGGACCCTGTCAAATGTAATGTCCCTGTTGTCCCTGAATTTGAGCACCTTCAGCTGCATCCCTACCTCCCTACCTCCACATCACCTATGTCTGTGGCATGCTGTGAGTGTTCCAAAGCTTCCTCTCAGTCATCCACCTTCGTGACTCTCTCAGTGAGTGCACCCAACGATCTTTGGACCTCCGCCCTGAATGCTTGTAGTTATGATAGCACAGTGTTTATGTCCTGCTGTATGCCTCCCAGTACCCCCATTTCGTCTACAGCTCCAGCTTTCCTCCGCTGCACACTTGCTGCTACTTCCGCTGCACTACTCCCCCTTCAACACAATGCACAGGTGTACCGTTCCCGCTGGGTGCTGGGGCCCTCACCATGGTCCTCCTCCTAGGTCCCCTTTGTAGCAGACTTGTACTTGGCCCCAGCCATTGTTGGCAGTGCCCGTACTATATCTTTGCCCCCTTAGACTCCTAGGGTATTACAGCACCTCTGGGTATGTCTGACAGTATTGTGGTCAAGGGGCCCTCCTGCCTCCCCAGGGGTCCAGAGGTCCTTTGTCTTTTCCTTTGCTGGGGGGTGCCACAGCCCACTGTTCAGCTCTGTGCCTGGATCTCTTCCTGCTCATTTTTACAAGCTCATACAGGCAATGGTATGGTGTTGGAGGAGGGGTGACTGCCTTGCTGCTTCCCGCCCTTGTTCCTGCCTTGTAACGGTGCTGGGGCTTCCCCACTATTATTTCTATGACAGCCGTGGTACCCTGCTGTGTTATATGTGCAGATCTCGCCCACTCTCCATTTCTGGGAGGCAGTGATATGGCGTTGAGGGAGGGGCGTCTGCTTTGCCACCTCCTGGTCATCAGACCTGCCTTGCAATGGTGACAGCGCTTCCCCGCAGTTGTTTCTGTGCCAGGTGGACGCCTTACTGTTTTATGTTGGTGGGTTTCACCCGCTTTCTAATCTCTGCGGGATCTGCTGCTGCAAGTCTCCGTCTACGGCTCTGTGCGCAACTAGGCACTGGTGCCCTGGGCCTCTGCACCGGCATTGCCTTGGTCTAGGCCCGCTCATCTCCACTGGCACTCCCTGGACTTTTACAGGAGTTGAGATTGTGTGCCCACCGCAATCCACCCCATTATTGGTTATGTTGTCCTGCTCGAGGGGGTGATCTTGTAACTGAATGGCCTGGCCAAGCGCAGAGCTCCACTCTAACGCAGGCATATTCATCTGTGGCTCCTGGTGGTCTCCATTTATTTTGTATTGTATAGATTTTTTTTAGCACTTGACGCCTCAGCGCTGAACATAGTAACCAATGGTACAGACTCATGAGCACATAAACCAGAAAACCAATAGATCAATGGTATAGAAGGTGGGTTTTTAAGCAAGATTTAAAGAGGGGAAGCAATGACATGGAAGGCAATGAGAAAGGAAGAGAGTTCCAATCCTTAGCAGCCAGAAGAGCACATGATCGGAAACAGCATGAGGCACATAGAGCATGGGGAACAGTTAAGAGAAAGAGGGATTGGGAATGGAGTGGCCGGGCTTGAGAGTAGAAGGAGATTAGAGAAGAAAGATATGAAGGAGCAAGACCATAGAGACATTTAAAAACAATACAAAGACATTTGGAAAGAAGATGATTTTCAAAAGAAATCCAGTGCAGAGGGTGCAGAGCAGAAGTGATAGAGTCACAAGGAGAGAGTGAGGAGAGTACCCTGATTGAGGAATGGTAGACAGAATGAAGAGAGGCAAGATGAGATACCGGGAGTCCAAGGAGGAGAGAGGAGAAGAACAGTCGAATGAAGACTTGCAAGAAGATAAGGAGTTTAGTAGAGGGAAAGGTAAGAATCTACATGTTTTTTTAATGTTAAAAAACTTGATAGCAACAGCAGCGAGAGAGAGAAGAGATATGAGCTGAATAAAATAGTAAAGGATTGAGGATGACGTTAAGATTGCGGGCAGAGGTAAAAATAGGAAGGGAAGAGGTGGGAAAGTGCGAGAAGCCGTCGAGGAATAGTCAAAGCAGGGAAGAAAAGATTCTCAGTTTTCAGGGGATTGAGGTGGAGGTAGTGAACAGACTTCCAGGATTGAACCGCAAGGAGGCAAGTGGACAAAGAAGAGTGAATAGAATCTGTAAAAGACAGGAAAGATAGAAAGATTTGTGATGCATCTGCATAGAGGATATAATGGCTGGCTCACTCACATCAACCAGTTTGGTCTTCATATAACTGACACGCAAAATGCATACCTTTGTTGACATTTACCTTACTTTAATATTCACTGCATTCTTTGATATATTCAAGTGTCCTTTATTTTTATTTATTTTTCAAAATCCTTTTGTGTTTTGCCTTTACTCCATTATTACACACTATTACAAATGCTGTTCAACTCTCATCTTGCATCAAGCTTTCCAACAAGGTCTTTGGGTTCATGTCATAAATATACAGCCTTGAAATGTAGGCCCATTAATAGGTCAGAGGGTGGAATACTTCAGTTTTTGGTTACTAGCAAACAATAACTAGAAAATAATGTACCATTTAAAGAATTATGCTGCTATATTAATGCGATTGTTGGAGAGATTTGGGAAGGTTCACGATGTTACTTACAGCACAAGAGGGCATGTGATGGTCATCAAATCTTTAGAGACAAAAGGTGTAAATCAATTATAGTTCTATAAGGTCATAATGGTCTTCCAATCCATGGTACAATGGGAATTAAAACCACTCAGATTCCTTAGTGCAACCCATTATTCTGAAATATCAACTAAGGGGGTAATTCACAGATTTCAGCGCAGAGGCAGTGCACGCGAGCAGCGCAGAGAGGGAGCGTGTGCCAGCATGCGCCAGCTGTGTGTGCTAAACAGCATTCTGGCGCATCACATATTCATGGAATTACCAAGCCATTTTCAGCGCTGGTGCAGAGAACATCCCGCAGCGCCAGTTACGCCCCCAAGAACACCCCTTGCGCAAGGAAAAGGCATTGAAATACCCAATGCAGCGCAAAGGGCCGCGCTAACCCTGCACCAGTTTACAGGGCCGGTACACTGTAATCGTGTGAAAATACTACACGCACCCCGCTCACGGCACACAAAAGCGTGAAAATGTACTGGCGCACCCCTCGGACTATGCATACCATGCTCGTGCCGGGTAAATTGTGGAAGAAAGCACCCCCCTGTGGTGTAGGCTGCCTGTGGGGCATGCCCAGGGTGGATGGGCTGCCTGCGGGGCATGGTGAGGGTGAGTGGGCTGCCTGTGGGGCATGCCCAGGGTGGATGGGGTGCCTGCGTGTATTTCAGGGGTGCGCGGGAAGTTTCACACGCGATAGGCCTTGTGTGAGCGGGGTACGTGTATTTCAGGGGTGCACAGGAATTGTCACACGTGATAGGCCTTGTGAGAGCGGGGTACATGTATTTCGGGGGTGCATTGGGAGTTTCACATGCAAGAGGTCTTGTGCGAGCAGAGTACGTGTATTTTGGGGGTGTGCGGGGAGTTTCACACGCAATAGGCCTTGTGCGAGTGGGGTACGTGTATTTCGGGGTGCGTGGGAAGTTTCACACACAATAGGCCTTGTGCGAGCGGCGTACGTGTATTTGGGGGGTACACAGGAACTTCCACATGCTATTTGGCATCGTGGGCCCTCCCGGGTGTGCGGTTTCCCCCCTCCCCATGCCCTGCAGGCAGCCCACACCACAGGGGACTAACCTAGAACCCTCACCATGCCCTGCAGGCAGCCCACATGGCACCATTCACTTGTGAGCACACTTGTGAGCCCTGACTCATGTCCCCCCACCCACTCACCCACTCACCATTGACAGGCCCCGACTCATGCCCCCCCACTCACCCACCCACCATTGACGGGCACCTGCACACATGGCCTCCTGCACCCTACCCCACCCAGCAGTGATGGGCACCTGCCAGCAGGCCCCGACTCATGTCCCCTTGGACCTCCACCCACCCCCAGTGACGGGCACCTGCCACCATGCCCCGACTCATGTCCCCCCCACAACACGTCATCACGATCCACACTCATGGCCCTTATGGCCACCCAAATCCCACCCCACGCCACCCCAATTCCATCCACCCCACATTGAAATCCCCATGTAATGATAGATCCCAAATGACAAGTATGCACATCAATACATGTCCGTCACACACACACACACACACACACACTGGGTGCAAGTGAATGAGAAAACCCACATTGTGACGTGCATGAAACCAATGAGAGAATACCACACAAATGAAGTATGAAACCAAAATGTATTAAATACAAAAGCAAGGGAATGAAAGAAAATCACACAATAAAAGAAATAATGAACAAAAGGCTGCGTGTCCAAAATGAATGAAAAAAATATGAATGCTGAATCCAAATGAATCCAAATGAAAAAGGCCCCATAGCGTTTGTCCATCAAACCAAATCCAAAGGTTAAAAAAAGAAAAACATTGCTCCATGGGTAAAAAAAAATCAATAAAGTCAAATCCTGTCCAAAATTATGTACAATGTAAAAATCCAGGGTCCATAACCCAACAATCCAAAGGAAACATGCAAAATACCCTACCTAACTATTAACTATATACAAAAAGGTGGAGCATAGCCCATGCGCCCCAAATGAAAGAAAAATAGAAGGGAAACCTAACACTAATTAACTATATACAATGGCGGCGGGCAAGTCCTACGGCTCACTTGTTGAATTTCCCGGGCCAGGGCATCATTGAACTCCTGTTCAACGTCCTGGAGGCGGGCCTGTTCCCTGGCCCCGACATTTCACAGGGATAATGCCATGTCCAGCTCCAACTCCCTGCGAATTTACTCGAGGCACTCAGCCTGCCTCAGCGCCCTGCGCATGGAGTTCTCTGCCCTGACCATAGTGAGCCGTGCCTCTTCCACCTGCCGCCACTCCGCATCTATTTGCTGCCCCAGCCGCTGCCACGGGGAAGACACTCCCAATCCAGGGTCCTCCTGCCCTCCGGCTGATGCCTGCCCCTCTGATGTTGATGGCCCGAGCCATCATCGCTCCCACCTTGAGCCTGCTTCTGCTGTGCATCTGCCCTGCCTCTTGATGCCTGCACGTCCTCCTCCTGCTGGGGTCCAGTTGTTGGGGTGGCCACCCCTGATGGACCTCCGACTCCCGACTGTGGCACGGATGTGTCCTCCACCAACCTGGCCCCTGGGTCAGAGGCAGCTCCACAGGGTACCCAGGTGATACTTGGGCCAGAAGATGGCATGGAGGATGACTGGCACATAGGGGGTTCAGTTGAGGAGGGGGTCGGTACAAGGTCCAGCAGACGGAGGAACACAGCACTGGTGACCCATCCTAGTAGGTTAAAGTGGGTAATGAGGCATCCCAAATAACGTGCAGAGTCCTCACGAAAACCCTGCACGTCATCCCGGATGCCACGTTGCCGCAACGCCACCCCAGCCAGGACAGGCTCATCATGGTCTCGGATTGACACGTCTGCAGGGAGAGGAAGGGCAGTTGTTGTTCGTGCATCCCCTCCCCGAGAACGGGTCTGGAAGAAGGCATCCCTGCTGGTATGGGATGATGCAGTCACAGGATCGGGGACAGGATTACACACAGGCACTTCCGCAGCCACCTGTGCTGCCTCCTGTCCCTGCCCCTGGACTGCACCACTAGCACCAGTGGAATCCCCCCCTCCAGACCCCGTGTGCAGCCCTTTCACGGCCTCCTCCTCAACCAAACCCTCCACCAACCTGGATGACTCCGTGCCATCTTCCTCCGTCGGACCCTGTGGGGTCTCAGCTGCCCCTTCTGCTGCCGAGGAGTCCACCTCCGACCTCCGCCTCTTGGACCTACCCTCGGCAGTTGCGGCCACGGACACGGCACCACATTCCCCACTCCCCGACGAGATGACAACCCGGGATGGGAGCTGGGCCTTGCGTCTCCGGCTGTCGGTGCGAGCTCTGCCGCTGTGCTCCACAGCACCGTCTTTGCCCTCTTCATCAGTTGACGCTGCAGACAGGGAGAGACAGAACACAGGCATCAGGGCACTGTACAATGGTCTGATATACACATGACAGTTGCACATGAGTGGCAGTGTAAAACTCACACATGGCATCACACTCCCCAAAACACCTATCATTTGAACTCACACACATGCACAAATTAAACGGAATGTTGCAGAAGGCAGCACCATCCATACACATACAACAGAATGAGCATCCGAAAGGTTAGCCTGACGTCACATGCAACACGGGGAGTGCAGAACACATGCACACACGCCACCAGACATACATGCATCTGTACATCTCCACCAGCTGTCGCAGTGATATCATCGCCATCCATGTCACAGCTGCCAATCAGCCCCCTACATGTCAGTGTCACATGCATCCATGGTGTATCACAGTTGCACATTTGTCAAATACACACACATGCACATGTACATTGTGCACATACATGAAGGTGGAACCAGCATCCTTGTGTCACACCACAACCATACCACTGTACATACACAGCCATTTAAACATGTGTGCACCCACACATGCATTTGGCCACCATGCATTTGAACACATACACCATTCATGTGCCTCACACATGACTGCACTCACATGGGGCAGGCTCATGTCCCTGTACATACACATCCATACATGGGCCTACCAAGAAATATGTCCAACCTGCACTCTCCTGCACACCTCAACATGCACAGCGTCCAATCAGTACGCATGTACACTTACCGCTTGACTCCAGACGGGTCTGCCTCTCAAGGACCTGGAGGTAGAGCGCTGGCCGTATACGTTCCAGGACCCTCATCTGTTTGTTGGTAAGGCGGACCCGGCACCCCTCAGCATCCGCTGCCTTCACGGGGCACCGGGCCTTGCTGAGGGTCCTGGACTTGAAGTCCTCCCAGCGCTTCCGGACGTGTTGCATGTCATGGGCTGCCACCCCCTCAACATTAATGGCAGCCATGATGTCTTCCGGATTCTTTTCCGTCGTTCATTGTCAGGGCGTGAACTTCCAAAGAGGGCATCATACTGCCCCAGGACTTGCTCCACCAGGATGCCAACTTCATTGGCACTGAAGCTGGCAGCCCTCTGCCTCTCTGCTGGGGGGTTGCCACTGGTGCCAGATGGTGTTGTGTTGGACATGGCAACCCCTGAAGCAGGTGTGGGCGGGCAACTGGGTCCTGGGGCTGGGCTGTGGAGCGATGGAATGCCAGTCAGGAGTCTTCTGTTCCAGCAGGGGTGGTCACAGCAACTGGACCCTGGCAGATGGCTGACGTGCAGGCACCAAACAGTAGGGCACGTGGCCAGCAGGCAGGCAGCAGCAGATGGCAGGTGGGAGCGTGCTCAGAGCTCTGGGGGCAGGAAAATGGCCTTCTGGGCAGGAGCATGGTCTTCCGTGTGTTGTTGTGTGGCCAGCTTGATACAGAGTGATTTGGCATGTGAAAAAAGTGCACATCAGCGTGTAATTCGTGGAAAGGCCCTTAGCTCATAAGCGCGTCTGTGACGTAATGTGCGTGGGCGTTTCCCTCCACACGCGTGCAAGTTGATTGTACACATGCAAAAACTGCACGTCCGGGTGTCACTGCGTGTAATTGGAGGAAAGGCCATTAGCAGGTACGCGCGTAAGTAACGTCACACGTGTGGGCTGGGTTAAAAGGTACGCGTAGGATGCCATTTTCTTGTACATGCTTTTTGTGGAGAGAGAGCGGTTGATTCTTGTACTTCTTGTCGGTTCACACGCGATTACTTCACAACGGTTCCAGTTCATACTCCTTGTATTCTCAGACAGCGTTCAATTCTTCTTTTGGCTGCGGTGTTGCCAACGTGCACACGTGCGTCTTTTTCACGTTCTTTTTCCAGGCAGACGCTGAGTCGCGCACGCATTTTACAACTGTGGTTGCCCCATGTGTCGCGTACCCATTCAGAGGTCATTGCAGCCTGAGTGTACCACGCGTACGCTTCTTTTTGTGTTTCTGGGTGCCACAGCATAGTGCGGGTTCTTTATTCCACACACATGGGCTACCAGGGGTCGCGTATACGTTAAATTTTGTTTTTGGGGTGCCTGAGTGTTGCGTGACCCTTCATCTTCCCTCAGGGGTCACAGACAGCCTTGCTAGAGCACTAGGGTATGTATTCCATCTAGTACCCTGCCCCTTTCACCCCAATTGCCCAGGACAATTGTTTACTGCACCTCCCATTTGCACAAGAACATCAGTGCCATGGTTGGGAGGCGACCAAGTGGTAAGGGAGGCAAAGGTGGCCGACCTCCAGGAGGTGGGTCCGGTAGGGGACGTGGCCAGTATGTGCAGGGTGGCCCAAGAGGCCAATGTGTGTAGGACCAACCAGGGACACCTATGCCCCCCCAATGGGTCGGGGAGATGCAGCTGACACCATCCCAGCTCAGGCCTTGTTAACCTGCCTCATATTGTCAACCAAACCGGCACAGGATGACTCCCAGGCTGACTTCCGTGACACCAAGTCAAAGCCACATGTGGTGGTGAAAGTTGCTGTCACCAGGCCCCGTGGATCTGGGGCAGCAATGTCATCTGCTTCCCCAAGTAGCCAGGGTGAGGAGGCTGCAGGGGCAGCTGCATCTCAATCCACCCCAGCTCCGAGTCTCCCAGCCAGGACAGTGTTGGTACAAGTCCATCACACCGAGGTTGGTCCTGCCAACATCACCTAGTAGCCAATGCTTGCATTGAGACCTTTGGTCATCGTGCCTTTGGCTACTTCCAGTGCCCAGTCCACCTGCGCTTCAGCCCCTGCCAACCAGAGTGGCATAAGCCCCTCAGAGTCCGCACCACCTTCCAAGAGGAAGAAGGGTGCTCTTGCAGTACAGGCTGGGACCCCAGACATGGCTCCCCCCTCCGGCACATCAAGGAAGCGTAGTTTCAATGGTGTGGAACTAGACGCACTTGTGGGCTATGTGTCGGCTCATGGCCGCAGAACAGATTAGTGCCCTTGGATATGTCAGGTTCACTGCTGATGATTGCTCTAAGCGGCCTCAAACGCAGAGCAAAGAACAAGCTGCCTTCCAATCATGCCTCTACTCTGGTGACTGGCAGTGGGTCTCCACCAGAGGAGGAAGTACTCACAGAACATGAGTCTATCGCTGGAGGCTTCATCACAGAGGATCAGATCCAAGGCGTGGGAGACCTACCAGATCTTGAGGCAATGTCCGGTGAATGGCCATGCATGTGTGTGCAAACCATGTGTATGTCGCTTGGGTGATGTGTTCTGATTGAGTGCCAGGTGAGGCTGTGTAGTTATGACTTATATGGGTCACCCATGTGGTGGCTCCAAACCATAGCCCAGCCTTGGCTTTGGGGTTTTCAAGTATCCCTTCTGACCACAGTTGACAATTTGCACCTGATTACTGCACTTGCCCTTCAACTGCCATCTTGCCACAACATTGTTCATACTGTTTCCCTGTTCATTCTGCCTGAGTGATGAAATCCGTTGCATGTTTACCACACATTTGTATGCCCTTCTGCCTCAAATGTAACATACTTCAGACATAGATTACACCCCACAATGGTCACATATGTTTCCTTATTATGGGAATGATTTCATCAATCAGGCTGATTGAGTAATGTACACCTACACATGGCCTGCACAAAATCACTTCGGGGCCCTGTTTGAATGTTCAACATGACAATTGTCTTCTGTCATGTCGAAGTGACCAACCATTGATGTATCCATGTGCCTGCCATCACTGCATTAGTGAACACTGGCTTTGTTGCAGCATGTGGCACATGTGTGTTTTGTCACACCATTGTGTATGTTCGATTTCATGATGTCCATCTCACATGGATGGGTGACAGTACTGATTTGCTACCATCTGGGTGTCCTTGTTAAATCTGCCATGGCTATGCCAAGTGCCATCTGTGTTCTGGCATGTGTCATGTATGTGGATTGTCCATGCCACTCACAGCCTAATGTGTGATGCCAGTGCTATCCAGCATGCAGCACATGTGTTGCTTTTCTATCATGGAGTCCTCAGTGTCTGCTTTTTGTCTCCCCTTCAAAATCATTGCCAGTGCATGCATGCCAGAGTTATTGTCATGTGTGACATGTGTCATTTATGTACTGGATGTCTTCCTCATCATGCCTATGTGTGTGGGCTATGGTGCTCATACCTGTTTTTATTACTTTTTTCATGTTGTTGCAGGTGATGAGGCACTAGATGCTGTTGAGGAGGAGGAGATGGCGCAGAGGCAGTAGTACTCAAAGCCACAACCAGGCACCAGTGGAGGACGTTGGGTGGTGGTGGGTGAAAACCCATTACTCCTACACACCATACTGTCCACGGGTGTCTCTGGGTACACCTTCCGGAGACCTCTATGAATCAGGTGCTGAATCTGACATTGAGACATGTGTCCCATCGCAGGTGAGTGTTTCTGGCAGGGATGCTGTTCTGCCCAACCCACTTGCACTGGGGGGTAGATCCCTCTATGGGGCATTCAGTGTTGGAAAGTCTGCCTCTGGCGGTTACGGATGCTGGGTCACACTCCACAATATTTGCCCCTGTTCCTGGGCCAGCAGATCAAAGGAGGAATGCAGTCTTGAATCCTCTGGCAGTGCCAGTACAGCAAGGTGCACATCACCTTGCCCCAAACAGGTGTGGTGCCCGCCAACACGGGGGCATTGTGTGAGATGATGGCTCAGGCCATGGATAGGGTGGCCACTGCCATTCTCCCCCCTGAATGGCAGGTGGAGCTCCAGCAGCAGGCAACAGAGTCCATTTGCCACTGACACAGGGAGGACATGTTGGCTTCCAACAGGGACCGATGGGCTGGACTGGAAATTCTGTGCACAGCCATATCAGCAGAGTCACATGCCCACAGGGATGCCCTGAGGTTAGAACACAGGTCCTTCAGAGATACTCTGGGTGAACTTGAGGTGTCCCGTAGTACAAGGTCAGAACAGCAGCCGGAGCAGCTGACACGCACACTCTCAGCTGAACTCCAGGCAACCCTTGAGGAGATCCGGGCATCACGCGAGGCCTTGCAGGCAGAAATGCGTGCTACCCGTGTGGTGCTGCATGGGGATCTCCGTACCATCATCCTGCAGAACCAAACCTTTCAGACCTGCATGCTTGCTGCCATGGAGGAGCATGCCAGGGCTTTGCGTGGTCTGCCTCCCATATCACGCCCACCTTCTGATGTACCACCAGATGGTGATGACAGCGACGGCAGTTCTCCCACTGTAGGGTAGCCGTGCAGGCCATGAGCCCATGGAGGTTTTATTTTTCTCAACATCCACACATGTGGGTGTTGGGGTGCACCCTGTACCTTGTCCCTCCTGGGTGGCCTCCCCCTCCCCGGTCCAAACATGGCCATTTTTTATTTTTTATTTTTTATTTTTATTTTTATTTTTTTCACATTTCATTCCGATTTGCTAAATGAAATTACTATGTGTCACGTCCACCAGGGTTCACACTGATGCAGGGAACAACCCACAGTCACTCGCAACCCAACAGAACCTCAATCACTCACACGCTCACACACGACTCCACAGGCAAAGGCAACAGTTCCCTACCAGTACGCTTGGTACTTCAGGCGTTTATCGGCCCTCTCTCCTCTGGCAACTGAAATGGAGGTACCCTTTCCTCTGGCGCCGCTATCGGCGCAATCGCCACGGCAAAACGGACTAGTTGTCACGTGACCAGCAGCCAGTATCACGTGACTCTCTTGCACGTCGACCGTGGCTTCATGGACCTGTCATGTGACTGCTGTTTTGTATAAAGCCCGCTCAGAACTCGGAAACGGTGCTTCTCAGCTGCTTATTCAAGTACTGCGTGACGCTTTGGATTCTACCGGTAATTTTGGAACTCACGACTATGGATCGCTTCTTTTGGATTTGTTTCTGGACTCTGCCCCTGAATTGTTACGTCGCCTTGGACCTTTGGATTGCTTTTACCCTATTTTGATCCGGACTTTGCTTATGGTTTTCCCTACGGATTCTGCCTCAACGGATACCACGTGGATTGACACCTGTTGATTCTGGTGTCTGTGTTTCTATGGTTCGCCACTCGATTGGGTCCTACCAGACTGCAACATAACCCGGTCCATTGGTTATCATTTAAGACCCCTTTCACGTCTCCTATCTGGTGCCAAGTCCCCTTTACTCCTTTGTTGCCAGTTCATACACATCCTTAGGTAAGCAGTGTTTATTTCACCTGTATATTCAGTTTGCCTATTTGCACTGCCTGATTATTTGCCTATTTTGCACTGCTTGATTACTTGCCTATTGCCTTGCAGCGTTCAAGGGGTCTCTTCGGCAGTTCCCGGTTCCACCTCGACGACCTACCACTCACCTATGGCCGCAAAGACTCCACAGGCAGTGATTACATTCTGCCTGTGGGGTACTTGGGGACGGAGGTATCACATAATCTGCACGACCATCAAGGTTACAGAACAGACTGAGAAGCCGCTTGGTCGTCCAGATTATGGATCCCTCTGCCAGGGACCCTGTGACCGCTCTAATGCAGGCGGTTTCGGCTCTTAGGACCGACATGGCCACAGCCACAGCCGCGATTCATCATCGTCTGGACACTCTGCAAAGCGCACACCACCCGTTACCCGCAGATGCGGAATTAGGTGACCCTGACCCCCAAGTCCTGCCACCACCCACGCCTCCCACAACACCTACCCCAGTATTCCTTCGACCTCATTCCCACTTGCGGCTCCTGAACGATACCAGGGTGACCCACGGAAATATCACACTTTCATTAACAGTGCAAGCTACACTTCTTATGTAAACCTCAGGCTTTCCCTGATTCAGTGACCAAGACTGCCTTTCTTCTCTCCCATTTATATGGTGTGGCGGCGACATGGGCAAACCCGTTCATGGAAAACAATTATCCTGCTTTGTATGATTTCAATCTCCTAGCCACAGAAATGGCTAAGGTGTTCGACACCAAGTATAAGGCCCAATCACGGGATCTAGAACTCCTGGACCGTACGCAAGGTAGACAATCACTGATTGAATACATTGCCCACTTCAATCAACTTTCCGCAGAAACCTCATGGCCCGAAGAAAAAAAGGCGGTAGTGTTTTACAGAGGTCTTAGTAATGCAATGAAAGACGCCTTGTCTGTGGTACCATCCTTTCCCTCTGTCTTTTCGGACCTAGTTGAGCTAACCCTTCAGGTGGACGCCCGTAAGACCGAGCGCAGGTTCGAGGCTGGTCATTTCAATCATCCCTCTCTAAGCCTGACACCTGCAACCACTACTTCAGAACCCATGCAGATAGGCGGGATTCGGAGTCCCATAACTCAGGTCGAACGGGAACGCAGGAGGACCGATAACGCCTGTTTTTACTGCGGAATAAATGGGCATTATGTGAACGAGTGTCCCCGCCGACCTAAGAATAAAACTACGGGTTTTCAGAAGGCTCGCCCTTAACATCGGGGGTACGGACGAGCACTTCAGCAACCCCCGTTGAACTGACTTTTGGTCCCATTAGACCCATAGTAGTTCAAGCAGTGTTAAAACCCACCAAGGAAATCACCCATCCTGTACATTTAGTGATTGACTCCGGAGCCTCTGGGTGCTTCATTGACATCTCACTAGCACAACAGCTCAATCTACCATTGATTAAGAAGACACATCTAGAACCTGTGCAAGCGGTGGATGGGACCAATCTTGCTTCTGGTCCAATCATCCACCAAACCGCTCCATTAGAAGTAATAATCCAAGATATCCACAAAGAAACCATGTCCTTTGACCTCATTACTACTCCACAGTTTGGTATAATATTGGGGATTACCTGGTTGAGGCAACACAATCCTTTAATCAATTGGGGAACAGGACAAGTGGTTTTCGAATCGGACACTTGCCAACATTTCTGTTTATCGGAACCCCGATTCGACCACCTCACCCGCCAGTCTCCTCGGCGCTGTGGCCGCTTCCCATATCATTGACAGTGCACCTGACGTCCCCACAGCACACACCGGGGGGGCAGTGATAACCAGCATTCCCATTGAATATCACGAATACCTAACGGTCTTCGATAAAGCCACATCCGAAGGTTTGTCACCACACAGACCTTATGATTGCCCCATAGATTTGGTACCGAATGCTATGATTCCAAAGGGTAGGGTTTATTCCTTGTCACAATCCGAGGAGAAGGTATTGAAGGAGTACATCCAGCAAGCACTAAAGTTAGGTCATATCAGACCCTCTTGTTCCCCTGTTGTTAGCCCTATCTTCTTTGTACCTAAAAGAGATGGGGATTTACGCCCTTGTGTCGATTATAGATGATTGAATAACATTACCATTAAGAACAGATATCCGATTCCACTCATCTCCACGCTGCTGGACGGGTTGTCACGGGCTACCATCTTCACCAAACTAGATCTGCGGGGGGCTTACAACCTGATCCGTATACGTCAGGGAGACGAGTGGAAGACAGCATTCTGTTCCCGACAGGGTTTATTCGAATACCTGGTAATGCCCTTCGGGCTTTGGAACGCCCTGCGACGTTCCAGCGTTTTGTCAACAAAATATTCACAGATATCCTTGATGTCTATGTAGTGATCTATTTGGATGACATCCTGATCTTTTCGTCATCTCTGGAGGAGCATATACTCCATGTCAAGGAAGTGTGGTCCCGCCTAAAAAGTAATCACCTGTTTGCCAACCCCGAAAAATGCAACTTTCATACCAATGAGGTGGATTTTCTGGGCTTCCACATAACACCTGGGGGCCTGTCCATGAACCGGTCTAAGGTCCGTGCGATCACTGAATGACCCGTCCCATTTACCCTAAAACAGCTTCAAACCTTTCTTGGTTTTGCCAACTTTTACCGGCGATTTATCGTCGGTTTTTCATCAATCGTATCCCCGCTCACAGCCTTGACTAGTCCTCTTGTTCCGTTTTCTTGGTCGCATGAACAACAACATGCCTTTGAAACACTTAAAGCCAGGTTCACCACGGCCCCAGTCCTGCAACACCCTAACCCGGACCTCCCGTTTATCCTAGAAGCTGATGCATCCTCCTTTGCCATGGGGGCCGTTCTATCTCAGCCTTGCCCGACCACCGGTCGTCTGCATCCGGTGGCATACCATTCACGAAAATGGACATCAGCAGAGTCCCATTACACGGTCACTGAGAAAGAATTACTAGCCATCAAGTACGCACTTCAAATATGGCGACACCATTTTATGGGGGCTAAGCATCAGACCGTGGTCTACACCGACCACAAGAACCTACAGGATCTGGCCAGCCTAAAATGTTCAAACAGTAGACAGGTCCGTTGGCACTTGTTCTTTGCCGCCTACGATTTTGTGGTGAAGCACAGACCTGGCATCACCCATGGTAAATCGGATGCTCTCTCTCGCTCACCTGGGGGGGATTCCCTGTCTCAGTTTCCTGATACCATACTAGGCACGGGCCATGTCATTTGTGTGTGTACCCCGTCCCCTCCCATGATCTCCATCATTAAAAAATGGGTTTCCGATCACCCGAATGCTTTGACAGAATGGGATGTGGTACTTCAGGCGGGTTTGCCTTTCATCCAGGGGAAACTGTTTCTCCCCTCTTGTGAGGTACAAAACCAGGCGCTTGCATGGTCCCATGACGCCGCCATCAATGGTCACCCGGGACAACATCGCACCCTAGAACTATTGCAACGTTGGTGTTGGTGGCCGTCAATGAGGCGTGACGTCGAACACTATGTAAACACATGTTCAATATGTGCACAAGGCAAATCAAGTAGGGGCCGTCCGTTAGGCTTACTCCATCCTTTGCCTATTCCTCCCAAACCCTGGCACACATTTACGATGGACCTCATCACAGACCTGCCCCGCAGACAAGGTTATGATACAATCTGGGTTGTAGTTGATTCCTTTACAAAAATGGCCCGTTTTATACCCTGTACCGGGATACCGTCGGCTCCAACCCTAGCCCGGTTGTTTTTGAGTCCGTTTTTTGTCTGTTTGGCCTACCGCAGGTCATAATCTCAGACCGCGGTACACAATTCATGTCCCGGTTTTGTCAGGCACTTGCTAAACTCCTGGGTATTGATTCACACTACTCCTCAGCTTACCACCCAGATAGTGATGGTCAGACCGAAAGAGTAAACCAGGCCCTCGAACAATATTTACGATGCTTGACCCTCCAATATCAAGACTCCTGGCTTTGTTTACTCCATCTTGCAGAATTAGCCTACAACAATTCACAGCATTCGTCTACTGGCTTTTCCCCATTCTACTCATTGTACGGCCAACATCCGCGTACATTGCCTCTTCCCGATTTTGCCTCCGCAACCCCTGCTGCCAACGCCTGTGCCCGGGATCTAGTTACCATACAAGCCCGGACCCTTGTCCATTTGCGTGAGGCCCAGTCAGCAATGAAAATCAAGGCTGACGACAAACGGTCGGAAGCCCCTAGTTACTGTGTGGGCGACCGTGTCTGGCTGTCGACACGTCATCTTCGTATTCCTGGCTGTCGCAAACTATTGCCTCGTTTTGTTGGCCCTTACTGGGTCGCCAAGGTTCTAAACCCCGTGGCTTATCGCCTCTCTATTCCTCCCTCCTGGCGCATCCACCCTGTTTTCCATACCTCCTTACTCAAGCCTTGCCCTGCTCCTACCGTCTCCTTGTACCGCCTGCCCCTGTCTCTGTGTCTTCCCCGGATGTCTACGGGATCAGTGCTATTCTGGGTTCCCGTTTGCACAGGGGTAGGCTCCTGTATCAAGTGGATTGCTTAGGTTACGGTCCTGAGGATCGCTCCTGGGTCCCTTCCTGTGATGTCCAAGCCCCTCTGCTGGTTTCCCGTTTTCATAGGGACAATCCCTCCAGCCCACGGGGTCGTGGGCCTTTGAGGGGGGCTCTGTCACATCAACCAGGGTTCACACTGATGCAGGGAACAACCCGCAGTCACTCGCAACCCAACAGAACCTCAATCACTCACACGCTCACACACGACTCCACAGGCAAAGGCAACAGTTCCCTACCAGTACGCTTGGTACTTCAGGCGCAGGCGTTTATCGGCCCTCTCTCCTCTGGCAACTGAAATGGAGGTACCCTTTCCTCTGGCGCCGCTATCGGCGCAATCGCCACGGCAAAACGGACTAGTTGTCACGTGACCAGCAGCCAGTATCACGTGACTCTCTTGCACATCGACCGTGGCTTCATGGACCTGTCATGTGACTGCTGTTTTGTATAAAGCCCGCTGAGAACTCGGAAACGGTGCTTCTCAGCTGCTTATTCAAGTACTGCGTGGCGCTTTGGATTCTACCGGTAATTTTGGAACTTACGACTATGGATCGCTTCTTTTGGATTTGTTTCTGGACTCTGCCCCTGAATTGTTACGTCGCCTTGGACCTTTGGATTGCTTTTCCCCTTTTTTGATCCAGACTTTGCTTATGGTTTTCCCTACGGATTCTGCTTCAACGGATACCACGTGGATTGACTCCTGTTGATTCTGGTGTGTGTGTTTCTATGGTTCGCCACTCGATTGGGTCCTACCAGACTGCAACATAACCCGGTCCATTGGTTATCATTTAAGACCCCTTTCACGTCTCCTATCTGGTGCCAAGTCCCCTTTACTCCTTCGTTGCCAGTTCATACACATCCTTAGGTAAGCAGTGTTTATATCACCTGTATATTCAGTTTGCCTATTTGCACTGCCTGATTATTTGCCTATTTTGCACTGCTTGATTACTTGCCTATTGCCTTGCAGCGTTCAAGGGGTCTCTTCGGCAGTTCCCGGTTCCACCTCGACGACCTACCACTCACCTGTGGCCGCAAAGACTCCACAGGCAGTGATTACATTCTTCCTATGGGGTACTTGGGAACGGAGGTATCACATAATCTGCACGGTCATCAAGGTTACAGAACACTATGTTATTCATTTGTTATCTTTATTTCTTCTTCTTTTTTATATTTTTTATTTTCAATTTATTTTGATTCTTGATTTGTTATTTTGATTTTCATACATTTATTTTTATTTGGTTATGCTTCTGATTTTTACTTTATTATTTTATTTGTTTCTTTTACTTTACATTTACTTTAGCTTTTTCTATATTTGATTTGCATTTACATTGTTGTTCATAACCATTTTCTTTCACATTGCAAAATAATGTTACAGTGTGTTGTTTTGTGTGGCTCCCGTAGGCATCCACTGTGTATTCCAGCTGGGCACATGCAGGATTGTCCTATCTTTGGGTTAGAAACTTGGGTTCCTGACACACACACCCCTCCTGCTTCCCCTTTCCATGGGCTCGCAAAGGGTGTGACCAAGTGACAGTAACTTACACAGAGGCATTGGGCTCCCATAAGTTGTGTAGGCAGTCTGTAGTCCAAACTGTGTATACATCCCTAGTAGGGATTGTTGTTCATTTCTCCAGTGCAGGGTGGATTTCTACATGGTTTTACATACAGGACTTTTTGCATGTATACATGTAGCTTCTTCATGTCTTAACGAGCCTGTCTCTTTTGCAGATGCAGTTCATGTTGTATGCTGTACACTGCCACATTTGCCTACCAGCAACACTCTGCAGTTGGAAGGGGTGGATGTGCTGCCTTGGTCAGGTTGTGACACTTGCACTACTTTAATGTGTTACTGTCATATGGTGCCACTCTTGTATCCTGTACTGATGTTTTGTCTTCCTGGTGAGTATTTGTTAATGTGTGCTTTTTTTTTTTTTTTTCATTGGTGAGAAGCAATTGTCTGTGTAGCTGAAATGGAGTTAGGGAGGGGTTGGGTGACATCGCGCTATTTTTTGTAGTGTTTTGCAAGGGGGTGGTCCTTCATGCGGCATGAATGTGTGCCTTTTACTGACACAGCATTGGGTGTGTTTAAGTAGCTAGGGATGTACACAATGTAGCACTTCCAGGTTAACAATCTCAGGGTGGTATGGTTGTGACAGTTGACTCTCCCTTTTGTCATCATCATAAATTGTCAGCTGGTATGTGCCAGGCGTGTGTGCGCTCCGCAGGGTTGGGATTTTAGGTGAAGAAACTTGCCACAAGCTGCGTACGGGCTGCCTCACCACGTGCCCTTTCACTTCCCATGCGCAGTGGCCGTGCATGTGGTTAGGGATGTGGGGGTACCACCATGTCCACCGGCACGCCCCGCCAGGTTGCAACGTTGTGCAGGACACATGCTGCCACTATGATGCTGCACACTACTGAGGGCGCATATAGCAGCTGCCCACCAGAGCGGTCAAGCGAGCGAACGCGTGACATCAACACTCCGAATGTGCGCTCCACTATGCCCCGGGTTGCAATATGGGCTGTGTTGTAGCTTACCTCAGGTGGTGTGGTGGGGTTCCGTATTGGCGTCATCATGTAGGTGCACAGAGGGTAGGCACTGTCCCCTGGGGAGTGATAATGGTTGTCATTAGTGGGGTTTTCCCATTTCTCAGTGTCTGACATGCATTCATGTGCAGAGGCATTTATACTCACCAATTAGCCATGTGTCGCCATGCCGCCCAGCTTCCAGGTCCCGGTTTAGGGGTGAAATTCAGAATATGAAACTATCATGGCTGGATCCTGGATAGTTGGCATATACTGCCGTGATGATTCCCTTGGCATCACATACAACTTGCACGTTGATGGAATGCCAGTGCTTGCGGTTGCGATAGATGTGCTCAGTGGCCCTGGGAGGACGTAGAGCCACATGGGTGCAATCAATGGCACCTAGCACTTTGTGGAAGTGTGCCACCCCGTAAAAGACCTGGACGACAGCCTGCCTGCGGACTGAGGGGCGTGCAGTCATGATGGCCAACACCTGGTGTATGCAGCGTGGCCTGTGAGACACCCCCGACTATGGCACTTGTCCGCTGAAATGACACATTATCCAAGAAGTACAGTACATTGAGCACCTTTTCCAAGGGGCTCAGTGCTTGGGAGCACAGGATGGGTGATGTGAGGTCATCCTCCCACTTCCTGACCAGTTATAGGATTATTTGTGGTGGAATCCTGTACCTCCCATACACCTGGTCATCAGGCATCCCAAAAAGGCTGTTCCTGGGTAAAAAAAAAATGCGGGGCCTGGCTATCCTCCTCCTCCCGCGGTGTCCCACGACCACTGCTGCGAGGAATGGTATATTCATCGTAGCGTATGAGCTTGTTTGTTGTTTGCGCGCACTTTTATGCTGCGCGGGGCCGCTTACGCCTGCTTCCTGCTGGCGTACGTGTTTCCGGATTAGCGTGTCTTTTTTTGTCGCACGGGTTTCCCCTGTTCGATTCCATGAATACGTGCTGTTAGCGCATGTGTGTGCGTTGCGAGCATTTACCTCAGTACTTCCCCCGTAACGCCCACATTTTCACGCGTTGTTCCCCATTCTGCGTGTTACGCCCCGTGTTATGCCCACTTTTCTTGTGTGCGCTACATGATGTGCGCTTTCCCTGTGTGCGTCGCGCACGCCGTTTAGTGACGTGTGCGCCTGCGTGCGCCACCCACGGATTTGGCACACATCCCAGGTTTTGCACGTGCAGCGCATTCCATGAATCAATGAACGGCTGCGTGCACCGATTTAGCACGCGTGCGCTGCGATTTTCTCGCTTGCGCTCCCCTTTTTGGTGCACATTTAATCCATGAATTACCCTGTAAATGTGTTCTTGGTTTATAGGATGTCCTACAACAGAGTCACGCCTTACCTGCAAGTTAGGCAAGCTGAAAGGCCACTTATTTCTTGTTAATGCAGCCATGTGCTGCATAATATGTCTATTAGGCTGTCCATACTGGCGACCTGACAGCATTTGTTTCTGTCGCATTTTTGTCCACCCTGTGCAGGTTTCTTTCCCCTTTATCTCTCCAGACCTGTGGTTTTCCCTTTTAAACAACAGGCGATCTGATTGTTTGTGCACCCTGCTGCTTCCTTCTCTTTTGTCAGTAATCAGGTGAGCATATATTGGCATTCATGTTCTCAATCAGATGTGCACTGTTAAATTCTTTCAGACTCTTTTACCCAGTCACCTACCTTGGCTCAGTTCGAGGATTATTCCAGACATGCTATGTTTCCAAACTTCACAGAATTGTATTCCTTTCCTGTGACCGGCCTGTGATACCCAGTCACACTGGCCCCCACACCCTGAGCCACCCTGGCAAGGGTAACACATAGGCTATTTTGTGATAGCCCTAGAGAGTATTCTTACTATTTGAAGAGGGTGGCTGAATGCCTTCACGGGCTTTTTAGAGTTGTCCTCCCTTCTATGGCTTTGTACTTCACATGGGCTTCAGCAATAATCTTCCTGCTCTCACATCCAGTGACAGATGCTGCCTCTGCATTTGGCTAGGCAATACTTTTCTGCCCCTGTTCTTCTCTCTCACACTCTCTCTAGCTAATTCTTTTAGACGGATGGTGACAGGGTTGCACACTATTTTGTTTTTCCAACGTTCTCTTTGTTCACTTCCCACACAGGAATGGTGCGCGGTTTTTATCATTGATTACACTTCAGCTATTTTTAGGTGTGACCAAAATCATTCCTTCATTTCAAGATAGGGTGGTCCTTTGGTTCTGACGAAGGTGGTGCACATTGCAGCCTGCACAAAACGTGAGTTTTATGCCAATTCCAACCCAACGCTAGTGTTGGGGCCCTGTCCGAGGTGGCATCCGTAATGAAGACCATACTTCCTCGTGGCCCCCTTTTTTAAGTGCAGACAGTTGAACTCTGTTATTGAGCAGCAGATAGAGAGCAGGGGCCTGCCATCTACCCTCTATTCGGAGTAGATTTCTATTGTTAGTTGTGCCACTCCTTTTCAATTGCAAGCGTTGTTTGATTGTATTGTATTATGTCCAAGTGTATTTGTTAGCACTCCTCCCTAAGAATAATATCTTGGGCAAGCAATATTTATAATTTTGTTTGTGCTATTGTGCGTATGATTTCCTTAAAATGCATTACATAATTTAAATAAATACTTTAGCTACAACAATCTGTTATATTATGATAGCCATATTACAGTTTTTGGTTTGTTTTTTAATATGGTTTTAGATAGAGTTGCAGCCACGTAACCTCAACTTTGAGGTACAGGCAGTAAACACTTCAATTAACTTAGAAATAAGCATACAGAAATTCCCAGTGGGTACACCCTTCGGTGTTCATTCTACAACAGAAGAGACAACACTTGTCCTGGAATTTCCAATTTTTCTGTTTCTTCCTGATGTACAGTGGTCAGAAAGTCAGAAGTCACCAACAGTGGTACTGCATTTTCAAAAATGGTGGTGTTCTGTACTTCTCCTTCCACACCAAAGTAGACAGCTTCCATATCGCCTTGTTCTCTGATAACATCCATCATTATTACTGCCAGCAGTCTATTGTTAACATTTTGAAGGTCAAACTGGTTACCACTAGCAGCAAAAAATGTACCTGCAACATTGCAAAGGGATGTGCGGTCGTTGCCTTGATTTGCTTAAAACCTTTCATATAATCAGTTTTAGAAAGACAGACAAAACAATGTCTATGTAGAAGATTATGACTGTGAACAGGACAACCGATATTGTAGGGGATTTTCATTATAATTTTACTTCTCTATTTCCTTTTATGCATTTAGTCTATGGGATTTGAAAGCCTTAGAACGAGCATTGCATTCTTTGCTGCATTGCCATTTGTTCTTGAACATGTTGGACATTTATGGTGGGCTTTGGGGTCAATTAGCTGTTCCCACTTCATTACCTCTGAAATCTGAATCCATAGCAATAATGGTGTAATTCTTTTGACGGTTGTGTTTATTTTTTGAACGGTTTTATATTTTGAATTACAAAAAAAGTAAAAGGAAGGTGAATACATATGCACATGACAAGCTCCTTAATTATGTTTCACAGGTACAGAGATTTACCATAATGTTTGCAGTGAGCATGGCAAATATATATTAGTGGTTAGGGCACAATGTACACTTACTTGACTGGAACAATAAATGGCCAAGACATGTATAAAGTGCAGATATAAAACATTAGTAATAATATTTGCAGTACTACAAACTTTTGCTGCTCATGAGCCCTGCTATGCTCCTACTTTCCCACTATAGCGATGCACCTTCAAACATGGCCGCCAAGTTGTCTGAGCTGCCTCAGGGCTTGAGACCTGCCTCCCGATCAGCATCCGCTATTGCCGGATGGCTAATGGCAGTTCTTCATTGCTGGGAAGACCGGAGCCAGCAGGCGATGCCACCACCTTCCAATGGCCACCTCTAAGGGTCACTTAAAAGTCCCTGTCTAGACCTGTCTGGGCAAGGAGGGTCCTGCCGCTCTACCATTACCACCATGAGCTGTTTCTCGCCTCCTGGGCACTTTCACAGGTAAGATGCAGCCTAGTCCTCACCCTCATCCTCTTGCATGGGAGTCTCGTATCCGTCGTGGCTGCTTGCCCGTGGCTGCTTGCCCCTTGACCCTCATGCTCCCTTATTCTATGACAACACCCTTTTTGCCTATGCTGCAGTGTTCTTTCTTCATCTTGCCCTGCCGCAAGGCGCGTCTGACCTTCCTCAACCAGCCACAGGTTCTCCTGCACCTACTATGCCTGCCAAACTATGGCCCTCTGTGCCCTCATATAAAACATGGCAGTGCTTTTCCTTATGTCTCTGGCTGCCTTTCATCGCCTGAGCCTCCTCACTGCGATGGTAACTGGTGAACGTTAAACATTACTTTTTGTTAATGTCTGTTTTGCCATTGTCTCTGGTACATCTCTCTATGACCTCTACTGCTTTACTCTTCTCTGTGACTTTTACCTCGCATTTACCTACTTGTACCTGCTGAGTTAATGTTGCCCCTCTGCACTTGCAAGGGTGATGCTCCGTGCTCCAATGTCGCAATTTATCCACGTGTACCTGCTGATTTGATCTTGACCCCCTGCACTTGTAGGGTGATGCTCCAATTCGCAAATTACCTAACTCTACCTGATCCTGTATGCCTGATGTAGCCCCACATACCATGAGGCGTGGCTCTGCCAGTATATGCTTTTTAAGAAGCACCTGTATGTGGTCCTCTGTATGCTTGGTCTTGCACTTTGAAGAATGTCACTTCACACTAACTGTAACTTGCGCCCTGATGCCTGATGGTTTGGTGCGCTGCTTTAAATGCTAAATAAAATAAAATTAAAAAATACCATATTTACTAGGGCTGTTCAAATGGGGTAGTTAGAATAAGAACACGCGTGGGAGAAGATGGTCAAGGGGCGGGAGAAAGTACTTGTTGACTTCTTTTGGAATAATCATAGCACATAAATACATATACACAAACAGGCTACATGGTCCTTCACATTAATGTGTTCATTCAGAGCTAATAACGACACCACCACTGGCTAAGCACTATCAGCCCCTCTACTAATGAGAATGGGTATGCCATGTTCTTGACACAACCATTCCAGTGCTAAAAGAATAGCACACTCATTCTGAATGCACCGACTGCTAATTTGCTTAGCACTGAAGGAAGTGCATGGAGCAATGAAGTGAGTCATGAATGATAATATGCATAATGGTATTAAGAAAAGATAATGGCATTGTGGTAAACATACACAACCTATATTTAAACAAAGAAAAACACTTGCCCAACACATGGTAATCAATGCATTATACATTTGAGGCACTGCGTTATCCAACAGCTTCTTTATTATCATCAGATTGACCCAGAAACACATTGACCAGCTTCCACTCGTTTTTTTTTTTTTTTGCATTGTAGTAGCAAGACCTGAGGATATACTGGCGCTTCAAAAGCTTTGATAGACATACACGATTCCAGTATGAAGTTGCTGTTATATTTGGAATATACTTCTATTTCAGGTTGATACATTTGAACCAAATGGGTAGAAGATGGATCAATGTTTGATTATCACAGTTAAGACGAACATGGAGGAAGGAAAGTCACTTTAAGGATAAGCCTAATTAGCGTCTAATAATGTCCAAGTGAATATCACATGATGCAGAAATTAAGTCATGTGTTTGAAAAACTAACATATATTGTCATCTAGAGGTTGTAGGTGGTGGTGTTTCAGATGTACCAATAGATTCTATATCCCACCTAGAACATTAAGTGCAATATAGATGGTGAGTTGGAAGTGGAAATCCACTCTTCTCTGATCGTACCCAATTAATTCACCTCAAGTTAGAGGCTACACAAAGATACCCATTGGGCCATTGAGTAGAGAGCACCAATTAGATGCTTTCATCATTGACCAAAGTTTCATAGACGGAGGTATGCTGTTATTGGATGCAAGGTAAAATGCAAAGTGGCCTGACATAGTTGCAGACCCAACAGCATGCTTAACTCTTCAGAAACATGCCATTTTCGACATAAAAGCTCTCTCGAAGCCAGCAGTATGATTTTATAAGTGTTTCAGTAATGCACTGAGAAACATGATGGAGGCCATTATTGATCACTAATCATAATTGGAGTGACCATGCTTTACTCTCATTGACAGTATGCCTGTATGACCCTAAACATATCTTGAAATCCCAGGGGAATATGAGGGTAAATCATGCAGCCACTCAAATTAGTTGGTCAGAGAAAAACTTAGCCAAAGCTGCTTGTGCCCCTCTCCTTCCTTCCCCCTTACTTTCTGGCCTGTCTCCCTCGGCCCTCCTCCTGCCCCTACCTGCAAAGCAAAGAACCTCAGGTTCATCTTTGATTCCACACTATCCTTCTCTTCACACATTTCTGAAGTCTAAAAAAAATCTTCTTACTACACCTGCTCAGAGGTACCTTTCCCTTCCTCTCCTTCCCACAGAAACTCACTGTCTCCCAAGCTTTGATTCTCTCTAAGCTGGACTACTGTAACAGCCTCTTTCTAAAGCTACCTGCCTCTACCCTCTTCCCTCTACAGCTAATCAGGAATAGAACTGCGAGACTTGCCCTTGGACTCAGCACTGAAATCCCTCCATTGGCTCCCAGTGGATGCAAGGATTAAATGTAAAACCATTTGCATTGTCCACAAGGCTTTATGGGGCCTGGCTCCAAAATACCTTCAACTATCCCTCCGTAAATATCTCCCTTCTCGAGCCCTTCGCTCCTCTACCTCAAACTCCCTCAGGGTCAGCCGCTTTCCTAAGAAACGTGTAGGGGGCAGATCTCTGTCCTCGGCCAGAGCCTCCCTTTGGAACAGCCTCCCTGCCACCCTGAAACTGGAGTAAAACCATCTACAATTTCAGAAGCTCCTTAAGACCTTCCTCTTCGCATCTGCCTTTGCCAATCTCCTCCCCTGTTGATCTGCCTTCTCTTCTCAGCATTCCCTCACCTGCCAACGGTGCCCCATTGACTCAGTTACCTGCCCTCCTGGACATCCTCCAGCACTACCTCCCAGCCACCCTTGCACTGGGACCTGTTATCTGTACTGTTACAGGTGCCCCCACTCCTCTCCTGCACTTATCAGATGTTACCCTATCTGACTTGCCCTGCACTGGTCCCTTCACTGGCTGCACCAATCACTGCTCTTATCACCTTATTTATTCACTTATTTTATCCACTAACTTATAGTTTTCCTATGCCTTGCAATTGTTTGCCCCCTCCCTTTTTCCTTTGCACTTTTCCCCCTTTCCCTTTCCTATGCACTTGCACGTTCTCAATATCACTGGGCCTAGTAAGATCATTTTGTTTTTGTTTTTCTCCGCTGCTCCCCCTCCCTTTGCCCGGTCGCGCTCTGAAACACCTGTGTATTGGCGCGATATATATAAAATATCATATCATATATCATATCATATCATAGCAGAGACCTGTCATCTTGCCATTAGAAAAACTCAGAGCCTCCCCAAATGTGACGTGAGACATCTTCAGACACTTCCTTCCAATCATATTAGCAGAAAATGTATTCTGTTACCACCCTCATGTCCCAAACAATGGGAGCTTCAGATTATAATAACTGTATCTTTTTCGGTTTCCTGCTGCCTTACTGCTTTCTGCATTCAACACAGCAAGAGAAAAGAAGAGAAAAAAAATCCAGTGCACGTTTAAAAAACGAATTCCAAAATATGTATTTTCACCTCATTTTGTACCTGGGACTACATTATAATGTTAATGAGTTAGCATTAGTGATTAGTAATTGTTAAGTCAGTCAGTTATATAAATAATGTAGTCTTCTATGCATGAGGTATTCAAGAGAAAAAGAAATTGGTGCACTTTACTCTCTGCAGCTTCACATTGAGCTTTTGTTGCATTATGAATTCTATACCTTGCATGCCACCAGCAACATATTCACTTTATACTGGCAACATAAAACAACTATATGTGTGTGCCACATTATTGCTGGCAACAACATGTTGCCATCACATTTAGTGAAGCGCTATGTACTCTAAAGCGCTATAAATATTATAAAGCGCTATATATATTACTACAACTTTTCTTGTGCTATCATGCAGCCAGACCAAATCAGTTGGGGATAAAGAGCATCGTCTCCTCTTCCACATCTCTTCCTCTTCATCTGCTGCTTCTCCATGCAACTCTATTATCTGCATTATTGGGGTTACATTAAAGTTTTCTAGTAATGCATATTTTTCTTTGCTCACTTTTAATACTTCTATTAAGGGTATTCTTTTCCTTTTCACCAGGGAACAACATGTGTTCCTTCTAGTAGATATGCTGCTTCTTTTGCTGCTGTGTCTGTTCTTTCATTTCCAAATGAAATAAAATCTTTTCCTCCTGTGTGTGCTTAGCATTTTATTAAAGCTAGTTCTGCTGGGAGTGGTAACATTTCTAATAATTTACTGAGTAATCCTGTAGACTGAACAGTTATGCCATCACTTCTTTTGACCCCTCTCCTCTCCCATCTTGTTAGTGCTGAGTGCACCGTGGAAGTAACACACGACAAATCAGATTTTTTTGTTACTACCCAGCCCTCTGCAATATTCTGTGTTTCAATCAAGGCCACCAGTTCTGCTGCCTGTGCAGACTAGTGGTCCGGTAGTCGAGTCTGCGAGTACACTATCAGCTCCCCCCTTCGTGTACTCCATGTCTGTGCCCCACCACTGTGAAAACTGAATGTCTTTGTCCCATGGTCTGATCAATACTGGAGCTTCCATCAATGAAAATCATGCCCCCCCTTCCAATCACCTCTTCTTTACTAGAGGATTACCTGTGCTCCTGTCTATGCATGCTACACAGTGATATATGTAACCTCCCTCCTCATTTTTGTTCTGCAATGTACTGGATTTATAATCCTACATCTCACCACTTCTATTGCTGGGTTTGCCAATATTACCTCATACCCTGAAGATCTCTGAGTTGCCAATGTGGATTTAGTTTTTTCCAGGATTGCGAATAGTGCATGCTGCACATATAGAATTACGGGGCATCCCACAGTTATTGTGGAAGTCTTCTCAACTGCAAATGATGCAGCAGAACGTGCCCGCTCCCATGGGAAATGTCTCTGCATCACTGCATCTAGGGATCCACTGTAATATGCAAGTGGTTTGTGTTCCTGCCCCCTTGTCTGTGTCAGCACAGCTGTCATTACTTTTACATCTAAATGGGAAAATAGATTAAACTTCTCTTTGTTATTGGGTGTAGACAGTACTGGTGCATGTGCTAACTCAGGTTTTAGTTCATTAAAACTCTTGCCCATTTCAGCCATCCATGTTATGTGTGTTTTGTGCTTCTGAGCTTCTTTTATTGCTTACAGCAATGTCCTGGGGGTAAGTGGAGTAATCAAAGGCCCATGCCCTGCAGTAATTGAATAGGCCTAAGAACTACTTCATCTCTTTCACTGTTTTTGGTCTTGGAGTTTTATGTATGGCATCTAGCCTATCTGCTGTTATTTTTCTGCCACCTGCTGACATAATCTTACCCAGGTATATCACTCCTTTTTGACAGTACTATCATTTCTCTTTGTCAGCTAGCAAAGTCTGTAATGCCACTGAGTCCTTTCTACACTCCTCTTCAATCGTGCCACACACCAATAAGTCATCAAAATACTGTATCACTTTGTTTGCAACCTGTAAGTTGCTCAAATCCATTGGTATAAATCTGTTAAAGATGCTAGGTCCCTCACAGTGCCCTTGTGGCATTCTACAGTGTTCGAATCTGGTCCAGCGATAAGTAAACACAGTGAGATACCTGGAGTCTGGGTGTAGTGCAATGGAGTAAAATGCGTTCTTCAAATCTACCACAGAAAAAAAAGTGTGCTTCTGCTGGAATGCTACAAAAAATTGTCACAGGATTTGGGACCAATGGATATTCTGCCTCAAATCCTGTTTTAAATGCCACCCCCTCCTTTTGCTTTCTTGATCGGATGGATAATCGTCTTGCAAGGTGATGAGCGTTCCTGTATTATGCCTTGCTGTCATAAGGCATGCAGTGTCTCATAAATGCCTTCATCTGCTTCTCTAGAAAGGGGGTACTGTTGTACTCATTGCAATAGTGATCCTATTTTTAATTTGATGGGTACTGCCCAGCCCCTTTGAGTTTCCCTACATCATGGGGTCTTGTTGTCCAAAGGCTTTTTGACACTTTTTTCAAAATCTTCTTGTAAACATTTTGCATTCTTTTTTGTTATCTGACTCATCTGGGAGACGGCCCTTTCTTTTATGTGTACTGGACAAGATATGCTCAGTTCAAACACTACCTTTCCTTCCTCATTGTCTTTTGTTGCAAACAACTCTGCGTCACTTACTTCTTTTCATGTCAGTGTGGGCTCAATACATAATATTGAATGCCATTCCATGTTGCCTTCATCAGTGGCAACCAATATGATCAGGTCCTTCCTTACCACTACTTCCTGTAGGTAGAGCTGTGTGTGTGTGTGTGTGCCTGAACAGAGGAGGGACACCATGACCTGAAAAAAAAACCTGTGGGACAGCCAAAACACCATTCCACCAAGTTCTGGTAATCATCCCAACAACATGTGCACACCATACAAAAACAGCTCCATATGTGTGGGTATCCCTCTCATCGTGCTGTGTGCATCGAATTACTGAATCAACACTGCCACCCTAGCTGGATACATTCCAGGTGTGGCACACACAATCCCTTTCTCTGAAAATGAAATTGTGGCATTCAGTTTGCTGAGTAAGTCCCTTTACAGAATGTTGATGGGAGCATCTTTTGAATATAATAGGGGCACTACAATATTCAGCTCCCTATTGTCAACGGTAAATCTTTTGTCAGAGGAACTTTCAGAATTGTCCCTGAAAAGCCTTGTGTGTATAAACTTGTTTTAGATAATGGAAATCCTTCTTCATTTATGCATGATTTGGTTGCTGCAGTATCTATTAAAAAGGAAAATCCACTCTGATCTCTCTGGACTGCTACCTCCATTTCCTCCTCGAGTCCTTAGTTACTGCTAGAACAGGACACACTCACACTCCCTGTGGGCACCCCTATTGAGAAAATGTATTGGTGGATGATGGAAATGGTTTACCACCCAGTAGGGTATTGGGGCACAGTGTTCTGTCCCAGTAGTGTGACACCTTCTTGTACGTGTGTCTGTACTGGTGCCTGCAGTGTGCTTACTGTCCCCCGGGTTCCATCCACCCTCCAACCCTGTACTTGCCCTTGCCCCTGGGTGGATATAACCTGTGGTTGTGTGGGTTGCATCTGTAAGTGCTGCTGCATCATCACCTGTACTTGCAGTGGTGCCGATGTATATAGTTGCTGTTGTTGCACTGATTGTGCTAAGAGTGGGCATGTCTGTGTAAAATGACCAACATTTCCACATGCAAAACATTGTACCCCAAACTATGGTCCCATGCCCCTGTCCCCCATTCCCTGTCCTTGTGTGTAATATCCTCTTCCCATGTGATACAATCCCATGTAACCGTTTACTCCACCTGTCTGCACAACCTATGGCTGTTGTTGTACGTTTACAAATGCAGGTTGTTGCTGCATATGCCCAGTTCCCGGCTGCTGATTAGGTGGTAATTGAGTGTACCATAATAGTTGCATTATCGTTGTCACTGGGACCTCCCCCCGCCCCACTGCTGTGCCTGTGGAATGATAACTGGTCCTGTGATCACTGCTCCTTCTATGCTTATTTTAGCCCATTTTTTCTGATCTAATTTGTTTTCAGCCTTTGTTGCATTGTCAGCTGTCTCCTTATCCTTCTCTTGCTTTCTTTTGCAACAATGTACAATTGTTCCCTGTATCTCAGGCCACCTCAGTTCCCACTATCTTCTCTAAGGATATCTGCACTTCTGCAGGGAGCCCCCTCACTAAGATGTGATACAAACACAGTATTTTATCATCCCACAACTGTTTATTTTCCTGTGTTCACATTTTTTGTATGGATCATATATATTCTGTGGGGTCCTCATGAGGCTTCCTTTTACGAGCCAATATTGAACCCATGCCTGACGTGTCTGGATACAGCTCCCTTAGAGCCTTCCAAACATGTATTCAATAGTTATTAAAGGGTGCTCCATCATGTCTGTTAGAGTTAAAATTTACCCCAGCATATTCAGCCTGTTTTTTGTCACTCCTCTCCCCAACCAATACTGCCAATAAACCTTGTATATCTCCTATAGGCAATGGGATTCCCACTGTCTCTTTCTCAAAAACATAAATGCACTTGCTCGCCCCCGCCATTAATGAAGGGAGAGTGTAAACCAAATTGTCCCTATACATTGTTTGCCATGGTATGCAGTGAACTTCGCCCCTCGCTTTCTGCAAAAGGGGCATCTGTGTGCAAGCGCTGAATTTATAACCACATTGTGGTCTTGTCGCAACTACTATTCTCAATTTTTATACTCCGAAGCATATTTGCCCAATCTCCCAATTTCCCATATCTTACCTCCTCTTCTCTCTCATTTTGTCTCTTTCCCCTGCTCACGTCTGTCAGATTGCATGTCTCTAACTCGTCATCCCCATGATCGCTGTCCCCGCTGTCCTCCCAATCTGATGCAGCGTGCACACTGTCTGTTGTGTCATCTTCACCATTGTCCGAGTGCTGTCTGCAGTTGTCGATTCTAAATTGTATACGTCTTGCTATCCATTTCTGTTCGTCAGCTGCCATTCCTTGTTCTTTTCCTTTTTTTCTCTATCTCCTTTTCCATGGCTTTCTCTGCTTCCTTGAACACAGAGTCAATTTTCTGCTGGCTGCTCTTTTTAATGTCCATTAAATATTTCCACCTCCCATTCTCTTCCTTGCTACTGGCACTAGTTGCAGCCTCATCTTTCTTTTTATGTGTTTCTTCCTTATCTTGAGATACTGGTTTAGGATTTGTATATCCTGCAGCTGGTTTTACTAATGGGTCGATCGTATATGGAGGGGGTGGGGCACTACCGTGCTCCTCCTCCTCTTTCCCCTTCCCTGTCTCTTTATCATTTTCATCGTACAACTTCCAAAGTCCTAAAATTTCCTGCCTCTTTTTAAGCTTTGCACCTTTGTCGGTAACCGACAAATATGAATGCATAGTGTTGATAATATTTTTGTCAAACTTTCCCTATCCAGGCCATTCCTTTTAACACTTCCCCACTGTGTCATGTACCCACTCAAAATGGTACTTTGTTATTTTGTCATGATACTCAGCAATTTCCTACACATGTGATTAAGTGGTGCGTCCATCCAATTGGACGTCATTATCGCAACTTAATCCTTATTGTCGCAATACTCTTCCCTCCCTTCTTCCTCTTCTCCTTTATAAATGAAACCTCTAAACTCTCAACCTTTATTCAATTCATCCCACTCACTCAATGTTATATTTACCCCTTACTTGTTTGCCCTATTTTCATTCACTCTTTCCAACTCCACAGGCCCTGCCCTTTCGTACCTTGCACTCCGCACTTACATACACTGGCCTTCTGTGCAGGCCGTCTTCCTAAATTGTATTAGCACACAAATGGCCTTTTTCCCAGGCCCAACACCTTAATAAAATGCCCTACGTTAGTACGTTAAAAGAACAGTTACCCATCCCTTCAATCGACTGCAATTTTAACTTGCGCTAAGCAGGTCTGTAAATATGAACATGTTATTTCAGATCTGGCCTTTCCGTCATCTCCATACCCACATTAAACAAATACTACAACCTCTTTCCACAACACTAAAAAATAAACTGCAACTACTCACAAAACACGTGCATGCATGTCCATCAAAGAATTCTTCCTCAAAGAAAATAAAATTCCACTTTGTATCCTGCACCACGGTGAGTGTTAGATTGACGAGCTAAGACCCTCTTGGGCCTAATTCCTGGTGTCCCCTGCCCGCATCCACCCTGTTCAGCCCTCCCTCCCCAAGACAGTTTCCCTTCCGTGTTTTGTCTCTCCTCCCGCCTCCCCCCTCCCCTGATTGGCTGGACCACTTCCTCCTTATCCCCCATTGGTGCAGACGAGAAGCTCCCCATTTCTTTGCTGGTCCTCCCAAGCAGCCCTCTGCCTGGCAGCCCCTGCGGCTAAGGACCCGAGGCAAAGGACGACTCCTTCAGGGACGACTCCTGATCGTATCTGCAGGTATCCGCAGGAGAAGCAAGAAGCCAACAACAAGTAAGTGTGGCAAGGGCAGGGCCAGAAGCAACTACTTCAGGCCATACTACCCTACCACTCATCTAACAATGCATCACCACCGTAAATTCATTATAATTGCTTTCAGAAACTCTGTCCTTTGTATGTGAAAAGTGTCCCCAATCGCATTTAGAAGTTGTGACCAATAGCCTCTCTGAGAAAGTTGTAGCTAGAAGTGTACCCAATTGCATTTAGAAGTGTACCCAATTGCATTTGGAAGCTGTGACCAATAGTCTCTCTGAGAAAAGTTGCATTTAGAAGTGTCCCCAATTGCATTTAAAAATTATGACCAATAGCCTCTCTGAGAAAAGTTGTATCTAGAAGTGTACCCAATTGCATTTAGAAGTTGTGCCCAATAGTCTCTCTGAAAAAGTTGCATTTAGAAGTGTACCCAATTGCATTTAGAAGTTGTGACCAATAGCCTCTCTGAGAAAATTGTATCTAGAAGTGTACCCAATTGCATTTAGAAGTTGTGCCCAATAGTCTCTCTGAAAAAGTTGCATTTAGAAGTGTACCCAATTGCATTTAGAAGTTGTGACCAATAGCCTCTCTGAGAAAGTTGTATCTAGAAGTGTACCCAATTGCATTTAGAAGTTGTGCCCAATAGTCTCTCTGAAAAAGTTGCATTTAGAAGTGTACCCAATTGCATTTAGAAGTGTACCCAATTGCATTTAGAGTGCGTGAGGGTGTCGAGTAGACAGGAGTGTGTAGGGCAATCTTGAACGCCTGAAATGAATAACAATGCATAGAACGGACCTGATCGCATAGAATTGCGTGACTTACATAATATGTTTTGGAATGCAGGGAACATCTGAAAGAGCATATATCATACCACACCCCACACTTACTCGCTTCTTTACACCACCACTCAAATAGAACACAGAAATACTATGACACCATTCGGTATAACTGTTCTCATATCAACATCTCCCGCTCACTCCCCATCACTCTAAGTAATCACTGCAGGTTTCACACCCCCAGCCAGGCATTCTCCTCAGGCCTAACGCAGCCGCACCCGGTCTGGATAAATCCTGCCAGAGCGAACACATACTCCTGATCTCTCAACCCCCACACCTACCGCTAAGAAGCAGCTACCACACGAATTCCGCACCAGCTGCACACATACCAGGTGCGCACACGCACCTTAGGACTCTCTCTACTCTCTCTACTGACCCGAACTTCGGTTCCTAAGGGCGTTCAACCTACCAGAGCCTTCAGACCATACCAATGGTATATAAGGCGCTATATAAATGCAAAATAACAATAACAATAACAATAACAACTATACCAATTGCCTGCACTACGCACAACTCTTGTCCAACAAGGTCCACCACTTACTACACTACTCTTTGCTCTAATGCAGATGTGCCACCATCTAACTGCTCCTTATTGGATTGGCAGACATAAAATCTTAGACTACTGTGGTCAATCGCCCTCCACCACTCTGAGGGTGCATCACTTTACGCCAAAAAATAGTCCCTCCCACATCTTGCACTTTTCGTGCATGAGTACACTCATGTATCCTTTTAGGAGATTCTTCACTTCTCTCAACCAGTCTCTATTTAAAGGCCTGCACTTCAGTTGGAGTGAAGGCAGCACCGGACCAGGTGAACCTTTGACAAAAATGGCATCCGTGGACCTCGTCTTGCTCGAGGTGTTAGTATTGGTCAACGGACACTGTCCCGCACTCCTCCAGGAGCATGGCTGGAGTCCCCCCGCCTCAGTAGAAAGGCTGAGATATCTCGCTTGTGCATCTAAAAATATGTTTTGGATGCCTCAGAACTCACCAATAAAAATTACAAAAGTAGTCAAAAAGGATTATACGCAGGCAAGAAGTAACACAGGTTTATTCAGGGCCCAGACGCAGCTGGGACAGCTATATTCAAACAGATCACAGAACAGAACTGCATGTAAAGGTGCTGTCAATGAAACGCCCCTAAATCTAAAACTTCAGAGACATGAAAAAATCTCCCCACATGAGCTGATTGGTGCTCGCACATCAGACCCATATAGAAAAACATACATTATATTCTGTAATTGGGTCCACAAACCTTCCCACGCTGCACTTTTAATAAATGTGATGTCACAATCCAACCCCCATTTGCCACATCATGATAAATAATCACTGAAACAATTGAGATAACCAGCAGAACGTTATTCATCTGTCTCAGTCATCTCATCTTAGTTCTTGTGAGAAGCGTTCCCTCTCATGACACTGTGAGAGCTTTGAAAAACGGACATACTGCTATACAAATGTTGCATATTAAGAACTCTTCAACCTTCTTCCTACGCGAATCAGTTGAAGCTGCGTGCTTCTCATGAATCCATATAAAAATAATATTTTGCAAATCATTTTGAATTATTAAATGGTTATTCTATCGATGCCTGTCGGCGGGACCTATGGGTTCTAATCTTTGACCTCCAAAAATAACAACTGTTGTTTTGCTTCTTACCATACCAGCCTGGCATTGTGTGACATGCGATGTGTTACCAGCCACTGCGGCTTTGTTGCAGATTAATAAAAAGCTAATACACGTTGGCTGCAAAGGCATGCTACAAAGCCTATTTACCATGTTTTAGCCTACCTCTAGGTTTGGTTATACATATGTGTTATATGTAAATAACTTTTATTATTTGGTTTTTATTGTATGTAATGATTAAAAGGAGCTCCCTCCCCATTTACAGTGCTAATCCCGCAATTGATACGTGTGCACCTTTTCACCACGCAGAGCATTCTTATTGCAATAGTTTGGTTAGAGTAGAAGATTGTGGGAATTATCTCATTATCTTATTATGGAATGTTTCAGGGTTGGGGCCAAAGATTGATGGTTAATAGTTGGGTATCCTTTATAATACATTTTGAGATATTGCTATTTCAAGAAATGTGGTTGATAGGCCCGGCTCATTTGCAAGGCTATAGGTGATTGTTTATACCGGCGGTTACGAACAGTGTTAGAGGGTGCCCATTGGGGGGGTCTCTTTATTTCTGTTTCCATAACTCTGGATTGGGAAATTAGCCAATGCCATAAATCCAAATGTAACATGCAGCTGTTGCCTTTTAGGGACAGTCATAGTTGGAAATGAGTACTCATTAATTCTTATAATAACAAAGTTGGGAAAGAAACGTTTGATCTTTTGGTCTTTTGGACCTACTTAGGGACAACATTTTTACTATGTCAAGGTGTACACGCTCAAACTTTCCTCTCATTGTGGGTGGGGATTTTAATCATCGCCTTGGGACGGGAGAAGAAGTTTTCACCCTTGGTGAAGAGAAAAGGGCCTTCTCTATCTCAACAGCTTCTTTAGAAGATCAGACTACATCGGATAAGGACTTGATTTTATGGGAGATTTTGGCAGAAATGGGATATGGGGCAGTAAATGGTAGATCAAATTCAAATACAGCCGGGAACTATACTATACTTTTGATAATGGGAGGTACCAGAGCATTATTAATTGCAGCTTGGTATCGATTTATTGGAGGGGCTGAGAATACAACTTCTCAATTAAAGTGCCCATGATCCCCTATCCCGTGTTTGAGCATTAGATAAGAGTTTGCTAAAAAAAATATGTTAATTCACTCGGCTTCAATTGTAAAGGAAGCAAAGTCCAGATTGAGACACAGGAACTCCACTAATGATATGCTACTAACTTCACGAGTAATGAGGGAGGCAAATAGTCATTTGATAACCTGTTTCCTCCAAGAGGTAGCTCCAACCACTGGTTTGAAGGCTTTTGATGTCTTCATGGCTATATGCAAACATATCTTTAGGGCTGTGTTATCCCTTAAGGATAGATTCAAATGTATAGGAAAATACTGGCTGTCAGAACACTGTAAAGAGAAAAGAAGACTTCTAATGGCAGCCTTACAAGATCCTAAGGTGGATATTGTGGATAATAGACTTAGAGACTGTAATTTTAAACTTGCTCTAGTGGACAGGATGAAGGAACTTGCTGAGAGGAAATGGTAAAAATGCTGTGAAGCAGCAGAAAGGGCAGATTTCAAGACCCTTTTGGGTTTTGAGGCTAGGAACACTGACTGTCTGGATAAAGGGTGTCTACATACCCCAGAGGTATATATAGTCGAGGAAATTTGGGTACAACATTATAGCGATTGGTTTGGTATCAATGTGTTGGATGAGTGTGATAGACACGAGACTCCAGAGATGGGGAAGTACAGATAGGCAAAAATACCCAGTAATACTAGGGGAGGTTTTGGGGGTTCTTAAAAGACAAAACCCCTTTAAAACCCCTGGGATGGTGTCCCAAACAACCTATTTGGGGTGACACCAGAAGCATGGGGACCCTTTTTAGTTCAGGTGTTTAACACCCTTATCCTGACTAACCATATTCCAGACAGTTGGAAGACGGGTGTCATTGTTCCGATACACAAATGAGGGAATACATCGGTGCCATCCATATGCCACCCTGTGACGCTTTTGGGTGGGAGATCCAAGACGTTTGCTGCAGTAATGTTCAATCATATGAAAGAATGGGTCTTGGAAAAGGAGATTCTCTCAGAAACACAAGTGGTGTTTAGATCTGGAACATGCACAATCCATCAATGCTTGAACCTCTATTTAATCCTGGAAAAGCATGTTCATGTTTTGGATTCCAAATGTCTACTTGGCCTTCATTGACCTTAGTTCAGCATTTGACCAAATAGACAGGCGAATACTCTTGAAGACACTTGATGATCTAGGTATCCCTAGACCCCTGATAAGGATGATATAGTTAATACATCAAAATTCCAGAGTATGTGTCCAATGTGGTGAGTTATTAAAGAGTATAGGGGTAAATAAAGGAGTTGTCCAAGGCTGTGTGTTGGTACCCATGCATTTTAATTTATATGTAAACTCCCTTGCTGCAAATTTGGAATTTTGCTCTAATCCCAAGATGTGAATCCAGGAGTCTGCCAGCACATAACTATTTTGACAATGCTGTTCTCCTAGCAAAGACTCTGAGATCTTTGCAGGTTTTAGTCTCAGCATATGCTGATTTTATGAGGGGAAGATGATTGAGAGTTAATAAGTCCAAACGCTTTACAAAGTGTACCTCCCGCAAACCCAAAACATACTAAGACAATTTTTTTAAGGTAAACAGGTATAAGATTGTACTTCCTTTGATTATTTGGGGATGCGATGTAATAACAGACTTAAGTGGGATGACCACACTACAAAGCAAAATATAAAAATTAGTCAGACTATTGAAGGCATATTTAGATTTGCTAAAACTGTGTGACATTACTCAGTACCCCAAATGCTAGAAGTAAATGAGGGGAAAGCAATATTAATGGGAACGTGGGTGTGACATATGGGTTTTTTCAAGGGCAGTCTGCCTTCCAAAGACGGAAAAGAAAATTGTTTTTTAGGAAACTGTTAATGGTCCCTTCTTTAACACCAGTTTTTTCGAGACGTACAGTGACTGCTTTGACCCATAGTTCAGATCCTATTCTCATAAGGCAGATTTTATTTTAGTTTGTGCTATGGGCTGACAAACAGAGCCTGCTGACAAAAAACCTGATTTGAATCTGCTTGCCACACAGTGTCCAAAACATGTATGATGTTTAGCACATACTAAGTCACTAATGCATAATCTCTCCTGGTTATCATTCTTTGAGGATCCTCAGAGTATTGGAAATATCCCCAAGACTGTGATAAAAAATAGACTTATTGTCTACCGGGCATCAGCTCAGGAGGATGCAGTGATGGTCAAGGCACAAGTCTAGCCCAACCTGCGGATTATCTGATGAAGGAGTCTGTCCCTGTACATCAAACATTTATTGCCAAACCAGAGTTAACATTCTGCCAGATGGGAAGTGCAGTAAAAATGCTCATGTGGCACAACCGGGACCTTTAACTGGTACTGTATTTATGGGAGTTTTGACAATTTTAGTCATTTTGTTCTATTTTGTCCTTTAATTAGTGATTTTAGAGCAACATTTTACTGAACATTCTCAGAGAAAGTGGGATAAGAGCTTATTGTCTAGCACTTATGTTACTACTGAGAAACAAACACACAGTTAGCTTTCATGTTGGCTTTTGCAAGCCTCTGCATAAGTACATCTACCCCATATGTAACCCTCTGAAATCCCAGTCACTCCTTACCTCTCGCCATCCCTTTTCCTACTCAGCTACTCTAACTTCACTCTAGCTTAGTGCCCTTTCACAACATATCCTGTACCAGATTCCAGCTACATCCTCCTGACTCTCAAAAATCTGAAAAGGACTGAAAAGGAGTTACATTACATGTCCCCCTTTAATACACATGGTTACACTTTCTTTGCTAAATAATTGTCCACAATTTGGCCTGTTATAATCACCTGACATTCGGATGATTCGAGGTTCTCTAAAATCAGTTTATGTAGACCTAATTAAGGCATGTTCGATATTATGAAAACTGTTATTACACATTAGCCATAATCACTGTAATTTCAGCAGTGAGATTGTGAGCCTACAGGTTCTGAACAACATCACTGTACAGCATATGGAAATACCAATGAGCTCACATACTATTGTGCATATAAAAACAGTTCTGACAACCTATTTAGGGCTACAGGCAATGGGCTTCATTACGAGTCTGGCGGTAACCCTGCCGGTACTACTGGTGGGTTGCCTGCCGCCAGACTTGTAATAATCATTACGAGTCCATTGGCCAGGGAAGTCAGGCAGCGGTAAATTGTAAGTCCCCATTCCCATAGAGTCCAATAGGACTCTATGGGAGTGGGGACACAGAAGCACCGGTGCGGGTGCATTCGTGATGGGTCTGCCTACGTGGCCGCTGTGCCCAGCAGGGTCAGACCTGTCGGGCACATCAGCCACGGCAGGCAAACATGTCGTTTTCCAGTCTGGAAAACAAGGGTGCCAGTGAGCTTACCGTCACCCTTGTTTCTGGACCAGCAAAATTATAATGAGGCCTATTGGGCTTCATTAGGAGTCCGGAGGTAACCCTACTAATTTACCAGCACCTGACTTCCAGGTGCCACTGGCTCATTACTAGTCTGGCAGCACGGGAAGTCGGGCACCAGTAAATTGTAAGTCCCCATTCCCATACAGTCCCATAAAGTCCAATAGGACTCTATGGGAGTGGGGACACAGGAGCACCGGCACTGTTGCTAACGGTGCCGGTGCTTCAGCGACTGGTCTGCCTACTGTGGCCGCTGCGCCCTGCAGGGTCAGACCTGTTGGGCACAGTGGCCACGGCAGGCAAACACATTGTTTTCTGGTCTAGAAACAGGGGTGCCGGTGAGCTTACCAGCACCCTTGTTTCCGGACCGGCAAACTTAGAATGATGCCCATTGTCTTCTGCAGTTGGTGGAAATTTTCAAATGCAAAAAAAAAACAATCCTATACAACTAAACCTCAAGGTATACTACTCTGTCAGTGCTCACAACATAAAAAAATATATGCAAAGATCCTCTTGTAATTTGAACTCATTGTTATTGGCAGAACGGTTATTTTTCCAAAATGTCACTAGACAGTGATCATTTATTTAAATCATCAAGCAATTGCATGTTTCAAATTAGCAAGTTAAGCACAACTACCACATTGACACATTTAAGGGACTCATATCAAAAGAGGGTACAGAAAACAAACTAGGGGACTTAGGAAAGTAGCAATAGGTTTATAACCTATGATAATGAGGACAAACTGCATCCCTTACATCAGCAAAATAGCCATGTAGGTATAAATTCAAAGTACTTGCTGGTTAAGCATGTATGCCTGAGCATGGGTATTCCCATTAAGAGTGCTCAAAGTGCCACAGAACACGTTATTCTTGCCCATTAATTAGAGTGTACAACCAGACACCTTCACTGTTATCTTCATTGGAACTATGATTGTCATAGTAAAACTCAGGTCTATAGGCTAGATGTTGTGAACTGGTATTCACGTGTTTAATTTTCTGGTATTAAGATACTCACTTGTTTACTCATGTGCAATCATCTGTTCAATTGCTTGTTATGTTGTATTTTCTTTTGTTCTCAGTTCCATCTTCACAAGCTAGATCTATGTTCCGATGAGCTTGTGAAGATGGAAAGTTTACGACGGCAGTTTGTTATTTGTTGAAGATGGTGGGCCCGTTAGATTAAACTTACCTGCAAACTTTTCTCCTGTTCCGCGTCTTTCTTACATTGGCAACAAGGGTTTTCCTAGCGGATAATGGCCCACCGCCAAGCTGTGCTGTTTCCAGTACCAGCCGTCGACCGTGTGTGAGGCTGGCCTAGAGAAGGGACCTGGGAAGCCTTGCTGCCGCGACGCAACACGCCTCGGTCCCCGCTGGGCCAGGGTGTACCCACAAGAGACCGCTGCGCCACCTGCCAGAAGCCGGCGAAGTAAAGAGTTGGCCGCTCCACCTCCATCTGTGGTGTCGCAGCACCTGGCAGGAGCGCACAGTCTGACTTCACACGGCCTCGGCAGTGGACACATTGGCCGCTCCGCCCCTTTCCGCTTGGGCGTTGAAGCGGCCTGGATGCATTAGGAGGCGTGCCTGGTTCAGCATCACATTCCCTGCTGGATGTACCGTATTAAGGGAAGGTGAGGAGCACTTCAATTCAATCCTGAGCATTGATTCAGTAATAGATGCATGGAGGCCCTTCCACTCCAGAAACTTTGTTTTCAACAGTGAACTCCAAGAGGAAAGGCTCAATATATGCCATAGTATCAATCTCCAACAGGAACTATTGGGATTTCAACAGTGATAATTAAGATAAGGGAGAGCTCCAAAAAGGAAAGACTCAATACATATCACGGTATCAATTCTAACAGACACTATTGTGGTATTGCATATTTTGGGACAGTTGCCAATCCGATAGCTGAAGATATTAGGGCAGTATTAGCCCTAACAACTACCATGGCAGCAGCAAGTATGCCCCCTCCACCACCTTTGCTCTCAGAACCCGGCACCCCTGCCATTAGGTGGGACAGGTGGAAAAGACTTTTTGACACTTACCCGGTAGCCATTGGGGGAGATAAGTTTGCACAGACATCAGACAAGGAGAAGAAGATCAATTTTCAGTGGCTATTAGAAAATTGCAAGCACATTTTGAGCCCAGGAAGAATATCACCTTTGAGAGACAAAAATTCTTCTCAAGGAGCCAAGATCTTCTAGAACCGGTGGAAACGTTCATTGCAGCATTATGCACTGTAAGTCACTCATGTGAATTTGGGCCTCTAACTGACTCGATCATTTGTGATCAATTGGTGCATTGTACAAACAACAGGGTACAGGAGAAGCTGGTATCGAAGGATTTGACCCTTGAGCAAGCAGTTGAAGTGGCCAGAGGTATGGAGGAGACTTCTAAGTACATGGCCAGTATGAAGTCAGATAAACACAACAGTGAGATATTAGCAATTAAAAGTGGAAAGAAATTCACCACAGGGAAGGGCAAAAAATGTTTCAAGTGTGGTAGCAACCGTCATGTCTCTTTAAATCCTTTTTGCCCCACACGGAACGCCAGTTGTCTTAAATGCAAATAGAAGGGACATTTTGCAAGAGTTTGTAGAGAAAATTCTGCAGTAGAAAACATAGAAACGAGTACCAGGCTTCCTGAACAAGAGGAGAATACAGTGGAGCACCAGAACATGCAAGTTAAGCATGTATTAGAGATTTGAGATGTCTCTAGTGGAGAGAGGGGGCCGATAGATGTTTTCATGATTAATAATAGAGTTGTCACAATGAAGGTAGACAGTTGTTCACCATGGACAATAATGTTTAAAGAAACATTCTTGAATTGTGTCAGAGGCAATATGGAAGACTTGTGTAAACCTAAAATTGAACCGTATGCGTACGGGAATGTCAAAATTGAGCTGCTAGGGAATTATCCCGCTGTCATCAAATTCAAAGGAAGAAGCTGTGAAGCTGAGATTTATGTGACCAGAGAAGGATCATCATTGTTGGGCTGGAGTGAGCAGAAAAAGTTGGGAATAAGAATACAAGCTAATGTGGAATTCCCAGTTACGATTGCAGAAGTGAGAGATCAATGGGAAAAGGAGTTTCCTAAGGGATTCACAGACGATCTTGGGAAATTGAACGGGTATGAACACCAGACCAAAATAAAGAAAAATGCTGTTTCAAGAATACATAGGGTTAGATTAGTCCCACAAAATCTCAAGAGCAAAGTAAAAGCAGAAGTTGAAGCTCTACTCCAAAGAGGCGTCATAAAGAGAGTGGCAGCATCCGCGTGGTTGTCACATGTGGTAATAGCTACTAAACCCAGTGGTGACATAAGACTATGTGTGGATTTGAGACAACTTAATAAGAACATATTGGTTGACCGTCATCCCCTGCCAATTATCAGTGAAAAGTTAGCAACATTGAGTAAAGCGAGTGTCTTTTCTGTCATTGACTTGTCGCAGGCAAATCAACAAGTTCCACTTTCAGAAGATAAACAACATCTTACCTTTTTCATCACCTCTGAAGGAACATTTAAATACTGTAGAATGCCATTTGGCTTAGCTTCGGCAGCAGCGGTATTACAGAGGGTAATGAAAATGGTTATGGAGGGAGTTCGTAATGTGATAATTTTCCAGGATGATGTTTTAGTATATGCTGATTCCAAAGAAGAGCACGATCAGTTACTTAGAGTGGTAACGTCAAGAGTGGGGGATGCAGGCCTAACTGTGAAAATAAACAAGTGCAAAATATCTGTAGACAGTGTAGAGTACCTTGGTAACATAGTATCCAGCCAGGGCATACATCCTAAAGTGAGTCTGGTTGATGCAATTGAGAATGCACCATGTCCCTCTGTAGTGATACACGAAATTGCAACCTTGCCAATCAGGGCTTTAGATGACAGCATTAGCCGCTGAAAGCCAATAGTGTATTCAAAGTATGTGCTAAAAATGCTGACAGTAGTCTGTTGTAGCACTTCCATTATGCAGTAGTGAGCTACAAGGAATATGCAGGCCTAGTATGAAATAGGTCACATTAAGCATTGTTGATAGACAGGCAGGGAGGACCCCTAGCTCTGTACCTAATAGGTATTTTTGGAGTGTTTGGAACATCATGGCACCTATATAGCGCTTAGATAGCCAGTCTTAAGCGCTATAAACACTAAGCTATGAGTGCATGCCTTTTAGAGCTTGCAGATGGGGTTAATACATCCCTGCTTCCCTTAGAATATTCAGCCTCACTAACGGTAGCCCTGGCTCCAAGCTAATCTTCCTTTTCTCTGGGAAGGTACTGATAAGACATTCCTCAGCCAGCGCAGATGGGAACCAAGGGAGGGGGTAGGAGCGAGCAGGGAGCATCTCAGAGAGAGCTGGGTTTTTTCCATGAACCAGCCTCACAGGGAACGTTCTGGAACTATGCGTCATGGTGACTGACAGCAAGAGATTATAAAATATCAATGCACACATGGGATCAGGGGGAGATCGTCCTGTGGACTTGATTCGTGTACAGTCAGGTGCCCGGAATTGGCTCTCACGGTGTCCTCCAGCATTGTTTTTCTATGAAAAACCATGGTCTCCCAGTGCTGATTAAAGGGACGTAAGACTGTGTTTCTCTATGTTTCTCTATGTTTCTCTATATTTCTCTATATTTCTAAGTTCCATGTTTCACTATATTTTGCATTGCTCTTTGTTTTATGCTTTGTAATATTCTCTAACTTGAATCCCAAATGTATATGAAATTCACTGCTTAGAATAAATATGCTAAAACTTTGAGGGTGTCATTTGTCACTAGCATGAGATCACTGCTCAGCACAATAGAACCTGTATTTTGGGCTGAATTGGGTATTTTTGCTCTCAAAGGGCTGGCCCCGAGGAAGATTTTGCCCATATCAAGACATTTGGTGGCAGCTTTGTGGGATTTGTGAAGAGCAGCGCCATGCTGACATGACAAATGGTGTGAGAGAACACAGTGTAGAGTGGGGAGCAGGCTGTCGCATTTCCTTGATGGTCTCACTGCAGCTCTGAGACTTCAAAAGGCAGCAATGTTGTGTCGGTTTGCCGTGGCCGATAGCTTGTGTGGTTAAGACTCCCTTCAGTAAATCAGTCGTGACTGACTTATTGCATGGGATTGGTGCCAGGGAGTACAAGGCGATAAACGAGCGGGAAATGGCTTTGTTTAAAGCACTCCGATGAATGGTTAAGAAAGATGTATGCTCAATTAGAAAAAGAATTTTATCATGCGGTTTCCCAAGTTTAAAGTTGTAATTTGGAATGCATAGTGAGACGGAGTTCTCATCTCTATTCTGTCATGAGGGCAGGAAAAAAATAATTGCAGGGATTTGACATGCAAATTGTGAATAGTGATTTAACCATTGACTCAGCCCCAGTGTGCTAGCGAGTGGGGGCTGTAATGTTCGGAGGCGAAGGTTCGCTTTTTTGATGTATGCTTTTGAAGGGTTGGCATTCCTGAATAATGAGGAAGGGGAATGAGCCATGCTTAGGAGAATGAGTAACATCTGTGCTGAGAGCCTAAAGAGTTTTTTCTTTTCTTTTGGCAACTGTAAAATTCCATGTGCTAATGGTGGCAAATTCTGTTTAAAGGAAACACACTAAAATGGTTATATTGCATTTTAAGCTGTGCCATGCTTTTAATGGGTGAGAGACTCACTTAAAAAGGAAAGTGAGTGAATGTTATTTGGATTTTCGATTTTGTGTATTGATTTGAATTTGCAGAACCAGTTTGCAATGGTTTGGGGAGAAAAACAATTTATATTTTTCTAAATTGCCCCTGGAGTATTTTTGACTGTCCCCATGCTATGCCATGGATTTGTGCTGTTGCCTTATAAGTGATGTATGATTTGGAAATAGTGTCCTGTTGACTGTGATACATGGGGAAAAATGTTGTTGACACATTAAACAGCCCACAAGCAATAGAGTGTGGGTTGTTCTTGCAAAAAAAAAACGTGCAGGGAGCTGCACTAAACATTGGCATTTTTATTTTTAAATGCACTGAACTGAGTGGTTATAGTTTGGCAATGGTACAACAGAATTGACATCTGTGTGTGATAAGATAGCACAAAGATTTAATGGGTTGTGAGTTCTCTTGAAAGATCGCACATTACAAAAAAAAAGTGCCGCTTTGAAAACAAGAGTCTTGCTGTGTGTGCAGAGCTTGTGCCTTGAAGCTGTTTTGGGCGAGGTGCGAAAGGAAGGCAAACAAAAGCAGAAACAGTACAAGAAAGAGTTAATCTGGATGAACTGTCTGAAACGAGTGCTTCCCATTGAAGCCGCCACAGTATAAGAGTTATAGGCAAAAGAGATAAGCTGCGTGCTCATGGCGCTGCCAGGTGCACACGAAAGATAAACATGCCTGCATTCCTGAGGAAGGGGGAGCAAAAAGAGAGAGCTGTTCAAAAAGTAAAGAATTTGCCCAGTAAACTGTGGTAGGGAGCAAAGGCTTCATGCAGGATGGCAGACGGGCACATCACATCTGAACATTTACCTATGCATCTGTGAATGGGCCAAGAAAAGACAGCTGCCCATTCCAACAGACATTACTGTGCAAACCGCATTCCCATGTGATGTGATGTGATGTGAAGTGAAACGCTATTGCTGTGCAAGCTGCATTCCAATGCTCCATGTGATGTGAACTGAAGTAAAGCGCTGTGCACTGGAGAAGAAACCTCTAGGTGCTTTGAGAAGAGAAAATACACATCTGGCAAACTGCAAGCTACATTGCCAGGGATGGAGTAACTGACAAAGACATTATGGCATTCCAGATGGAAGCAAAACTGACAAAAAGTGCTTAGCCGTTTTGCAAGAGACAGCATGCAGAACGGGGCTTTTGAAGTACAACATGAACACTGCACATTAGCCATGATCCAGAAGCCACACGGCTTAGTGCAAGAATGAATGATTTGTTGAAGCAACAAAAGAAACTGACTTAGACTATCGCACTCAAAGGGGTGGTTCAGGAAACAGCAAACACCCTTTGGAAAAAATGACAAGTGAAAAAACCAGAGGCCTGAAAAACACTGCCTGTATGAAGAATAAACAGCTGCTTGTGCAACTGTAAGCGGTATTGGACTGAAAGACTTTGCCTTTGAAAAATGGAGTGATGCCAGCAGGGCAACCTAAACCAAGATCATGGGACACTGGAAGCAAGTTGGCGCCTGGCATTGGTGATCGCTTTGGTGAAAAAGAAAAGCATTGTGCGACCTGGGTACTTACTATATGGCTTTGTAAAAGCACAGATCAGTCTGAGGTACCATTGACCAGCTATGATTGCATTGCACAAATGAGTTTGTGATTAGGCAGCTACACCCCGTATGGTTGAGTGTAAATAAGCCCCCAGAAACATGCAGAAGGGTGATAAATAATTGCAGTAGCAATGATAAAGTGTGTAGTTACCTGATGAGACTTTTTGAAGGAGGGGGTGGTATTATGGGAAGGGGTGGATAACGCTGATATTGAAGTTTTTGATGACATCCTAACATGAAGAATAATGATATTGAACTTTTGATGAAATCCTAACATTTTTGTTTATATTTTTGCCTAGGCAAAAAAGACCAGGCATTTCACAATATCAGAAAGTTAATATGCAGTTTGTGGGTGACACTGATCAAAGAAAGGTCAGACGCATTCTCAGAGAAAGCGAGCCACTGCGACATGCTATTTCAACTTTAACGTGCCCTGCACCGCACAACGCTGCTGCAACCTGCGAAAGGTGTCCAACAGAGTAATAACTCTTGCTGAACTGGCACGATGCAGACTTGGCTAATTATCAAGTATTTGATGCTACACATTCAAATGACTCAGTTGCTGGAAATAACTTAATTGACATGTTTTGCCCTTTCTTGTTTAAAGGACTATGGACAATGAGTGGTGGACTGTAACATCAGGCACCACAAGAATGCTAACACATTGAAAAATTGTTTTTAAATGCACTGTTGAGATGAATCTGAAAAAACGAAATGGTTTTACTCTTCCAACTGAATTGCTTTAACCAGAGATGTTTTGTTTTTTGAAAAAAAAAAAATATTCTACATTGCACGTAGGCAGGAAAATGATTTATGAATTGTTGGGGCAGCAGAATTATGCAAGCAGGAGTGTAATTTATTTTGAGATAAGATGAGTGCGCACATCAAAGTCACCTGTGCGTAGGTTAAGATTCTTAATTGAAGTAATGCTTCCAAGTGTGTGAGCTCTAATTTGAAATGGTAATCTTTGAAACACTGGATACTTTTACAGCCAGCTTAAGGCAGGTAAATGAAACCATGACTGACTTGATGTTTGATTTTATGACACAGAGTGTGACACGGTTTTTGTTAAACCAACCAGTTTCATGTTTTTGTGGGGACAGCTGTCTCCAGCACACTAATGCAAAGAGTCACCTTTTGATTGTAGACATTTGGAATAATTCTTTGGAAAAGCGCTACAAATGAGTATCCACATGGAATTGCTAGTGTACTGGCCTGGCACATTGTCAGGCATCTTTTGTCACTGAATGGATACCATTTGTTTAATTTGTCTAATGTGATGTTTTTCTGACCAAGAACTGCAGCGAGTGTTCTCGCCAAGATTTTATGGACTATAACTTGACTAAATGAATTTTTTCCATGGTGTGATGAAACAGCCACTGCCGGATAGTAGTATGGTGTTTGTGGCTAAAGTTAATATTGTATATGATAGATATCCCACTTGAAGAAGAGTATTCTCCAAGTCACAATTGCAGGCTGGTAATGCACACATCCATAATTACAGTGATACACTTAGACATAGATTTATCACGAGGCAATGTTTCCTTAGTACTACCAAGCTGCTACAAATGGAGTCCATTTCTATGGCCCATCACTAGAGTGCGCGTAGCTAGGGAGCTAGATTCATTAATTGCAGGAGCTTTATATGCTTGTGACATAGAAACTGTGCACAATAAGCTAGCCACTATGGGTTCTGATGCCAGCTCTGCTATAGAACTTCTGGCCTAGTGGGGCCCATTGATACGCCCAACACTGCTACAAGTATTGACAGCCAACTGAAGATGACAGAATTTTAGACATGAAGACATTTTTGTCTGCCATAGGGCAGGTCAACAAGACTGCTAAATACACACAATGCATTGTATGGCAAACATTGTTTAATCAGCAGGTGTTGGCTTTTTACTGGGTGGGGGCGACCATCCTCCACACACTGACACGCAGAGCTACAGTTACCAGCATACATATGGATTGAATTGCTTGCTTTTGATTGCATGAATAACACATGCCATGCTTTGATGTAAATTAGTAGAATTGTTTTTATTTAGATAACCTGGTGCCCATGGGTTCACCTTGTTCACGAAATTAGATGGTTTCTGGTTGGGTTCCACCTACCTGGGGGAAGTGTCTAGTCACACAGCCCATAGTCACGCTTGAATGCCCTGGGATCAGGGGGAGGGTAAGCCCTTAGAGTGAAAGGCTGCCAGGTTTTAGAATTGGTAACCATACATAAATGCAATAGTGCATTGTAGATTAGACTACACTGGATTGCCTTGAAATTTTAACTGCATGCTGCTTTTTAACTGACAATCAGTTATACAAAATTGATTTAGGTATTTTTGTGTAGGCCAGGTTTTGGCTAGAGTAAATGTCCATGTTCACTTTGTGTAGGTATTTTTGTGTAGGCCAGGTTTTGGCAAGGGTATATGTCACTGTTCACTTTGTGTACATTTTTGTTTAGGTAGTGTTTTACCTTGCATGCCACGCTAACTAACCGCTAGAAGATAGTTTGCTTAAACCTCTTGCAAAGCCCCAAGGTCTTTATCACTGCACTAAATACTATATTGATAGGTATTAGTCAGCATTTGTCGCACAAACGTTGAATAGGGGTGGAATGTAGTGATACACGAAATTGCAACCTTGCCAATCAGGGCTTTAGATGACAGCATTAGCCGCTGAAAGCCAATAGTGTATTCAAAGTATGTGCTAAAAATGCTGACAGTAGTCTGTTGTAGCACTTCCATTATGCAGTAGTGAGCTACAAGGAATATGCAGGCCTAGTATGAAATAGGTCACATTAAGCATTGTTGATAGACAGGCAGGGAGGACCCCTAGCTCTGTACCTAATAGGTATTTTTGGAGTGTTTGGAACATCATGGCACCTATATAGCGCTTAGATAGCCAGTCTTAAGCGCTATAAACACTAAGCTATGAGTGCATGCCTTTTAGAGCTTGCAGATGGGGTTAATACATCCCTGCTTCCCTTAGAATATTCAGCCTCACTAACGGTAGCCCTGGCTCCAAGCTAATCTTCCTTTTCTCTGGGAAGGTACTGATAAGACATTCCTCAGCCAGCGCAGATGGGAACCAAGGGAGGGGGTAGGAGCGAGCAGGGAGCATCTCAGAGAGAGCTGGGTTTTTTCCATGAACCAGCCTCACAGGGAAAGTTCTGGAACTATGCGTCATGGTGACTGACAGCAAGAGATTATAAAATATCCATGCACACATGGGATCAGGGGGAGATCGTCCTGTGGACTTGATTCGTGTACAGTCAGGTGCCCGGAATTGGCTCTCACGGTGTCCTCCAGCATTGTTTTTCTATGAAAAACCATGGTCTCCCAGTGCTGATTAAAGGGACGTAAGACTGTGTTTCTCTATGTTTCTCTATGTTTCTCTATATTTCTCTATATTTCTAAGTTCCATGTTTCACTATATTTTGCATTGCTCTTTGTTTTATGCTTTGTAATATTCTCTAACTTGAATCCCAAATGTATATGAAATTCACTGCTTAGAATAAATATGCTAAAACTTTGAGGGTGTCATTTGTCACTAGCATGAGATCACTGCTCAGCACAATAGAACCTGTATTTTGGGCTGAATTGGGTATTTTTGCTCTCAAAGGGCTGGCCCCGAGGAAGATTTTGCCCATATCAAGACACCCTCAGATAAGGATCAAGTTAGATCGTTTCTTGGGTTAGGAGAATATTATCATAAATTTGTTAAAAAGAATTGCCAGCATTTCCACACCTATAAGAGCAAGAGCTTTATTAAAAAAAGGGGCACAATTTCAATGGTCCACATAATGTGAAGAAGCGTTTAAGGAAATTAAGCAAGGAATTGTGCGTGCCCCTTCATTTGGAAGGTTTGATGCTAACGATCGTACAGTGTTGGCGGTTGATGCTAGTATATTGGGGTTAGGAGCAAGTTTGTTACAGTATGATTCTAATAAGGTGGAGAGAGTTATAGCATTTGTCTCCGGGTCTCTCAAAGGAGCAGAGGTAAACTACTCAGTTATAGAATTAGAAGCATTGGCTATGTTCTGGGCCATTAATCATTTCAAGTACTTCTTGTGGGGAAGAAAGTTCAGTGCGCCGTCAGATCACAAACCTTTGGTACAATTATTTGATAGTGGAAGATGGGGCAGGATCTCCAAGAATGAGCAGATGGGGTCTTGGACTTCAAGCGTACAACTTTGAGGTTGATTATTTACCTGGGAAAAACTACGTTGTGGCAGATTTTATGTCTAGGATGCCAATAGAAGATAATCTGTTAGCAAATGTTGTGCATGATGATGAGTATGTAGTTGCTGAACTTGTAAGTGTGGACAGGGAGGAGTGGACCCAAGCTGAAGTAACTGACCAGGATCTTAAACTTATCAAGCAGTGTACCGTAGATGGATGGCCGGATAAGGAAGTTCTTGATAGGAAGTTTGAAGCGTGGTGGGAAATAAGAGATGAGTTGAGCATAGTAGGGAACAGATTGAGAAGAGGCAATTGTATTGTTCCCCCAGAAGGTGTGCGAATGAGTCTTCTAGAACTGGTTTATCAAGGTCATTTAGGAAAAGGGGCTATTAAGAGAAGGGTACCACACAGTTACTGTTGGCCCAACATGGATAGAATGGTGGAATATTTTGTAAAGAATCGTAATGCTTGTCAACTGAGTGACAAATCCAAGATGGTGCGTGAGGTCCCTTTGATTCCAAATAGTGTGCCAACTCAGCCATGGCAAAAATTGGCTGTTGATTGTTGATATCGTAGGACCGGTTGCGGGTCTGGGAGATGGATTCAAATATATTTTTGTGCAATTTGATTTCCATTCTAAATGGGCGGATTGGGAAGCATCTAGAGAAGTAACAGCCAGAGACTTGGTTTCTTTTCTATAGAAGATATTTCTCATAGAAGGTTGTCCATCTGAATTAGTTTCGGACAATGGGGTTCAATTTGTATCTCAGTTTATGAGGACATTTTGGAGGGCTATGGAATTAAACACATCAGGACGGCACTCTACCACCCAAGAGCCAACGGATTGGTTGAGAGGGTTAATAGATGTATCAAGGGAGGGATTCAATTGGCTATGTGCTCTGCTCAAAACTGCAGGGAAATCCTGAACCACATGTTGTGGAGTTATTTAACTACCCCTAATTCTGTTACCAAAGTGTCCCCTTTTGTGTCGCTTAAGGGTAGAAAACCTGGAACTAGGCTCTGTCCTGGATGGTTAGGTTTGGCGGGTACGGTGGTAGTGGATAGAAGTGCCATCATGAAACTCATTAAACAGGCACAAAATATCAACAAAGTGTCTTTTGACAGGAGGGACTGTGTGAAGGACAAGGAATGGAAAGTTGGGGATTGGGTACTGGTGAGAAATCCCAGGTATTCTCAGAAATGTGTGGAAAGTAAATACATTGGTCCCAGAAAAATTGTTCAAGTGCGAGGGAGTGGGGTTGGTTTGGAAGGTGCGGAGATTTGGTCTTAGGGCAGGTTAGCAAGTGTAGAGACAGAAGGAGAGTAATGTGAAAACTCAAGTCGTGAGTAAGGAACAATTCAAAAGGGAAGGGAAGAAAAATGAGGTTTCTATTGAGGGTTCTTCTTTTGATGAAAATGATAAAGCTGTTGATAATTCTGCTTCTAAGAGACCTACTCACAAACCAGGTTGGTTAAATGATTTTGTTGAATGAAATTTTACCTGGAGTATCTTCCTCTCAATTTTATAGTTCATTTAAGGCTCTGGGGCGGGATATATGTAGTGAACTGGTATTCATGCGTTTAATTTTCTGGTATTAAGATAATCACTTGTTTACTCATGTGCAATTATCTGTTCAATTGCTTGTTATGGTGTATTTACTTTTGTTCTCAGTTCCATCTTCACGAGCTAGATCTAAGTTCTGATGAGCTTGTGAAGATGGAACATTTATGACGGCAATTTGTTATTTGTTGAAGATGGTGGGCCCGTTAGATTAAACTCACCTGGAAACCTTTCTCCTGTTACGCGTCTTTCTTACACTAGATCATTGGTAACAAGGTACCTATGAGGAAGGCGTGTATATAATTAAGTATGTTGCCATCCATTCCCTTAGTAGAGAGTCTACTGTGCGCTTTATGCCCACAAAAAGGGCAGAAGGGCCTTAAACCTTAACCAATAAATAACAGAAACAACAAAACATTTTTATTTTAAATCCTAACAATTGGGAGTGATGGGATAGGTTCAGAACGCAAAATACTAACCTCCAATTGTCAATTTGGAAAGGATTACATTCATGGATAAACAAGCGAAATGTGGTGCCATTCATAATCTCATAATGTCCCATAAGGGTTTGGACATTCAACAATGTTGAGTTCTGCGTATATAAATTACAAATGGTTATGTCCATTGTTTATAGCTTTGTGCAATTAACCAGGCTGATGCAAAGTTATACTTGGATGATTTTCATTCCACTGTGGAGAAAGTCATCAGATATTGCAAAATACGGATTATTATTTGGTCTTCAAAGTTCTACCAACTGAGACTCAGCTGAATCAGTTCTAAGCTCAAACATTACTCTAACTGCTGTCCATTTTGGTTTACTAACGCTGGTTTTGTACTAGACCCCAGGAAAACATTAACCATTGTAGTGGTCTCTTCTTCTATTTATTTGTCCCTGACAGTTCATAGGTTCTCCCCTTTCCTAGTAATTAATTACTGGAATTTAGTTTCAGCCTTTTCTGCTTAGCTCTTTCTGTGGTTGAACTCCAGTGGGTATACATGCAAAGAAACCACTGATGGAGATTTAGTGCCTTATAAAACATATGAATTATGGAATCACGGAAGGCAGGGAACTAGGGAGGGGCATTTCAAAAAGGCTACACTGTAAAAATATATTGGTACCGAATGTCAAGTATCCTTCAGAAGTTCCAGTGAGATATAGGCACTGAAGACGGCTTTGCCCGGACGTCTCGACCCTTTTGAATAAGGAAGTGTGCTTTTATAACTGCAGAGGACTGCTATAGAGGACTACTGCTCCCACAAGGCATTCTGATTCAACAAGTGGGCGTGTGCATAAAACACTGCACGCGCGTGCACCGCGCATGCGCACCCGAAGATCCGGTGAGACCCGCTTTGCCCGGACGTCTCGACCCTTTTGAATAAGGAAGTGTGCTTTTCTAACTACAGAGGACTGCTATAGAGGAATACTGCTGCCACAAGGTGACAATCTACAAGGACATACTATAATAGACATTTTTACTTATAGTGCGAGTATTTATACTCTCTATTTTCTGCACCCGAAGAGTCCCGGTGAGTCCCGCTTTGCCGCTTCGCTGCAGCGTCCGTGGCTCCTGGGGCTCCAGGGGTGCTTTATTTTGCTGCTTGTGTTCTTTTATGTGCTAATATAGCAGTCAAACTTGTATAACTAGAGTGACCAACACAAAGTATCTGTTTTGGAATTTAGGAGAACTCACTTTGGCGGAATCATGACATCGAAAGGCATCTACCGCCTAACAACAGCGATGCCTGTGAACATTCGGCAGCAAATAATGTCAGCGTCTCATCAAACATATGAAGACCAGCCAGCAGTCAAGGTGGCTGTAAATACTTGTTCAACCCCCATCCTGTGAACACCTCGATCCAAAACTAAAACGAGCAATAAGAAAAAAGGGGCAGTTCCAGACAACATTGACATTCGCAAATATGGATTTGGTATTGCTGGTGTGAGTGTACCGGCCACTAAAAGCTCCACAACAGACCCTCCACCATTGTTTACTAATGCCCCGGCAACACGAACTCCAACAGAGGAACGTGCAGTCATGTTCCACCATCTTCCAAAGACAGAACACATGTTGATGCAGTCCCTAAACCTGATGGTATTAACAGCTCTCTCATGGATAGCATGATTTTACGTGACGCACTCTCGGGAACGCCGTCCCATGCAATCCCCAACATACCCAATCCTAGCCAAGAGGCTGTAATTGAACTGGATTCAACCAATTCCTGTTTCTCGGCCGGAGTGGAGGACTCCAATCTTTCCCAATCCCCTGACATGTTTCGGCAATCTGGCTGCAACATCTCAGCTATAGATGTATCCTACATTGCTCCCACACATCGGAGAGCCAACGGAGAAACGCAAATCTCAACAAAAAACTCTGACCCGTCAAAAGCCTCTCAATTGACTTTAGAGGTAATGAATATTGCATTAATGGCACTCGCTAAGTTATTTGAATCTGTTGACAGTACTCTTAAAGATCTCAAAGAAAATGTCAACATTATGAGACATGATCAACTAATTATGACTACAGCCTTTAATCACTTACAGAATAGTCTTAACGAGAAACTTGATAATGTAATCAAATTATCCAAAGATTGTTCCCAAACTCTGGCTGAGAAACAAAAGGATCCTTTGAAAAATACTAAATCTTACACACAAACAATCAAAATCACAGAGTGTCAAACTGTAGTAATTGTATCGGATTCTATTGCATGTGAAAATACTATGCCCATGATTCAACCTGTGGTCATAAAACATCTGTGCCTTATGTCAAAGGAATAATCACTGAAAAACCTGTAGCATCAGTTTCATTACCTCCTTCACATGACACACAACACTTGAGTTACCTTGAAAAACCTATGAGTGGCCCTCATGATCTGAAGTCTATATACCCGGTTTTTGATGTAAGAGCTACTAATACATTGATCCCAAAGAAAACAAACCCTAAGAAAGCTCAAGCCCAAAAAAAAACGAAAAATGTGAAGACTGCGAAACTAGTTGCAACCTTTGCAACAAAACACTTTATCAACAATTTAACACATGCAAATAGCAGAGCTCTTGCTGTTTCTAATAACATAACAACAAAAATCTGCAGCACTAGTGAACCTGAAGAAATCTAAGGAGCCGATTCATGGAATTATTGTGCGCTGAAATTTTCAGTGCAAGCGTGCGAAAGCGTGCGAATCAAAGTGCCATTGCAAAAATCGCAGCGAAACCCGCGCACAGCAATTCATGGAAGTCCGTGCGTGAGGAAATTCCAGGATGTGCGCCAAAATTCTGCGTGGCGCACGCTCGCGCACGCGTCTCCAAACAGCGTGCGGTAAGCGCACAGTGAAATCGCACATAGTGCGGCGCACACAACAAAAGTAGGAGGAACAGGGGGCGCGACACGCGGAATGGGGAACAACTCGTGAAAATGTGGGCGTCACGGGGGAAGTACAGGAGGCAAGTGCGCGGAACACCCACACGCACGTTCAAAACACGTATACATGGAATCAAACGGGGCTAACGCGTGTGCCAAAAAAGACGCGCTAATCCGGAAACACGTATGCCAGCAGGAAGCAGGCATACGTGGACCCGCGCAGCATAAAAGTGTGCACAAACAACAAACAAGCACAGACGCCAGGATGAATATACCGTTCCTAGCAGCAGTGGTCGTGGGATACCGCAGGAGGAGGAGGAGGATATTCAGGCCCAGAATGTTTACACCCAGAACCAGCCTTTTTGGGATGCCTGATGACCAGGTGTATGGGAGGTACAGGTTTCCACCTCACATAATACTTGACCTGGTCAGTGAGTGGGAGGATGACCTCACATCACCCACCCTGTGCTCCCAAGCACTCAGCCCCCTGCAGAAGGTCCTTAATGTACTGCACTTCTTGGCCACTGGATCATTTCAACGGACAACTGCTATAGTGGGGGGGGTGTCACAGGACCCCAGTCACGCTGCCTACACCAGGTCTTGGCCATCATGACTGCACGCCCATCAGTCCGCAGGCACATATACCTGCCCAGAACACCTGCAAAAAGGCAGGCTGTCGTCCAGGATTTTTACGGGGTGGCACACTTCCCCAAAGTGCTAGGTGCCATTGACTGCACCCATGTGGCTCTACATCTACAGAAACCGCAAGCACTGGCATTCCATCAACGTCCAGGTAGTATGTGATGCCAAGGGAATCATCACCTCATTATATGCCAACTATCCAGGGTCCACCCACGACAGTTTTATTTACAGAATGTCAACCCTAAACCGGGACCTAGAAGCTGGGCGGCATGGCGATACATGGCTGCTCGGTGAGTATAAATGCCACAGCACATGCATGCATGTCAGATACTGAGCAATGTCACAACCCCACCAATGATACCCATCACCACCTCCCCAGGGGACAGTGCCTACACTCTGAGCACCCACATGATGACGCCAATTCGGAACCCCACCACGCCACCCGAGGTAAGATACAACACAGCCCATATTGCAACCTGGGGCATAGTGGAGCACACTTTCGGAGTGCTCAAGTCACGCTTTCGCTCCCTTGACCATTCTGGCGGGCAGCTGTTATACGCTCCCCCAGTAGTGTGCAGGATCATAGTGGCAGCATGTGTCCTGCACAACGTTGCAACACGCCGGGGCTTGCCCGTGGGCATGGTGGTGCCCCCACATCCCGAACCACAAGCACGCCTGCTGCGCATGGGAGGGGAAAGGGCACGGGTTAGGCAGCCCTAAACACCTGGTGGATAATTATTTCAAGTAAAATCACACCCCTGTGGAGTGCACACAGCCTTGGCACATGCCAGCTGACAATCAATGATGATGACATAAGGGACAGTCAACTGTCACAACCATACCAGCCTGAGATTGGTCACCTGGAAGTGTTACATTGTGTGCCCTACCTACACAAACACCACCAATGGTGTGTCAGCAAAAGACACACTTCTATGCTCCAAAAATCATTACCCCCTTGCAAAATACAACATGACAACAGTGCCATGTCACCCAACCCCTCCTCAGAACCACCACACAACACACCATGGCATGTCATGCTATGTGACAGCAAACAAAGCAATCCCCAAAACATCACACAAGTGTCAAAATACAGTGTCCTCAATGGACCACACACAATATGCTCCCAGTAATGTAGAACTAACAACACACATGACCAAATACTTACCAACAATTCAATGCAGCTACACAACCTCAAACATAGCATAAACATGACAGTACTAAGTTAAAGTAGTGGTAGTCTTACAACCTGATCATGCCAGCACATAGGCCACTTCCAACTGTACAGTGCTGCTGCCACGCAAATGTCCAAGTGCACTGCTTACAACATGAACTCCATCTCCAAAGTAGACGGCCTTGTGAAGACATGAGGAATTAACCTGCAAATTAGGCGAAAGACATGGATGCACAAGCACATAGCAATACACCATGCAGTGTACAATTCAACAACAATATCCACTAGGAATGTATACACAGTATTGACTACAAACTGCCCACACAGCTCATGGGAGTCCTACGTCACTGTGTAAGTCATTGTCACTTGGGCACACCCTTTGCAAGCCCATGGAAATGGGAAGCAGGAGGGGTGTGTGTCTCTCGAACCCAAGCATCTAACCCAAACTCAGGACAAGCCTGCATGTGCCCAGCCGGAATACAGTGGATGCCCACGGGAGCCACACAAGGCAACACATTGCAAAAAAAATAATCAGAAATGGCCATGTGGGGGCCGGGGGGGAGGCCACCCAAGAGGTCCGAGGACAGGGTACGCACCAACACCCACCTGTGTGGATGTTGGGAAAAAAAAACACCTCCATGGGCTCATGGCCTGCACGGCTATGCCAATGTGGGAGAACTGCTGCTGTCGCTTTCATCACCCTCTGCTGCTGCCACAGGAGGTGGTGCTGCCACAGGAGGTGGTGGTGCAATGGGAAGCAGCCCACGCAAAGCCCTGGTATGGTCCTCCATGGCAGCAAGCATGCGGGTGTGGAAGGTCTCGTTTTGGAGGATTATAGTGCGGAGATCCCCATGCAGCACCTGACGTGATGCACAGATTTCCTCCCGAGTCGCCTGCATCTCAGCTGAGAGCGAACGTGTGAGCCGCTCCAGCTGCTGTTCTGTCCTCAAGTTAGTGGAAGCCTCAAGGTCAACAAGAGTCTCCCTGAGTTGATGGAGTTCTACCCTCAGGGATTCCCTGTGGCCCTTGGACTCTATTGATATCGATTGGCGTAGAGTCTCAAGTGCCGCCCGTCTGTCCCTGTTGGACGCCAACATGGCCTCCCTGTGTGATTGTCAAATGGAGTCTGTTGCCTGCTGTAGTAGCTCCATCTGCCTGTCAGGGGGACAATGGAAGTGGCCACCCTCTCCATTGCTTGAGCCATCATCTCAACTGATGCTGCCTGTTGGGTTGCAATACTGTAAATGGATTGTTCCCATGCCGTATTGCCTGGTGGCGTACGGCCACCGCGTCGGCGGGCACCACACCTGTTTGGGGCAAGGCGATCTGCGCCTTGCTGTGCCGGCACTGCCTGAGGCTGCAGGACTGCATTCCCCCTCTGATCTGCTGGCCCAGGAACAGGATCAGATGTTGTGGAGTGTGACCCTGCATCCGTAACCGCCAAAGGCGGACTTACCAACACTGACATCCCCATAGAGGGTTCTACCCCTGGTACAGGTGGGTTGGACAGAACAGAATCCCTGCCAAAAACACTTACCTGGGACGCCACATAGGTCTCATCATCCGAATCAGCACCTGAATAGAGGTCTGGGGAGGTGCACCCAGAGGCACCCCTCGATAGACTGTTCTGCAGCAAGATTGGGTTCTCACCCACCACCACACCACGTCCACCGCTGGTTCCCGGTCGTGCCTGAGATTCCTCCTGGGTCTGCGCCATCTCCTCAACCTCAACAGCATCAAGTGCGTCATCCCCTGCAAAAACATGAAAGACAAAAAATGGAAACAAGCATTAGCACGATAGCACACAAATAGGCCTGACAAGCTACATAACCAGTACATGATTTACACGATTTACACATGTCCCACATGACTGTAACCCTCCCATGCATGCACTGTCACTGAGTTTGAAGGGGACCCAAAAGGCAGACACTGATGACACCTACATGGAAGAGCAACACATTTGCTGCATGCTGGGTAGCACTGCCATCACACATTGGCCTGTGAGTGGCATGTCCAATACACATACATGACACATGCCATCACACAGATGGCATGTACCATAGCCATGGTACATTTCACAAGTACATCCATATGTCAGTGAATGAATACTGTCAGCCATCCATGTGAGATGGACATTATGAGATGAAAAATGCTACATAGTGTCACAAAATAGGCATGTGCCACACACTGCAACACATCCAGTGTACAAAAATACAGTGATTGCAGGACAATGGTTTGTCACTTCAACATGACAGGAAACAACTATCATGTTCCACATTCAAACAGGCCTCAATAATTCCTGTGATCAGGCCAATACTCAATTAGCCTGAATGGTCAAATCATTCATCTAACAAGGTAACACATGTGGTCCAATGTGGGGTTCATCAATGACAGAAGCATGTCACAAATGTGACAATAGGGCTGAGGAATGGGTAGCCAAAGTGGGAGAAATGAAACAATCAGCCTGAACGAACACCGAAAAATACAAACAATGTTGTTGCAAGATGCCACTTCAAGGGCAACTGCCGTAATGTTGAGCCAAATTACTAATGTGGGCAGAAGGGATACTGTCACACCCAAATCCAAGGCCACTGAATGTTTTGGATGAAGCACATGGGTGACCCATACCACTCAGGCACACACACCCTCACCTGGCACTCAATCAGAACCCGTCACCCAAACAACATACACATACATTACACACACGTGCATGGGCACTCACCGGACTATGCTTCATAATCAGGTAGTCCTCCCACACCTTGGATCTGTTCCTCTGTGACAAAGGCCCCAGCAACAGACTAATGTTCAGTGAGTTTGTTGTCCTCTTGTGGAGACCCACCGCCAGTCACCAGAGTAGCAGCATGATTTGAGGCCAGCTTCTTCTTTGCTCTGCTTTCAGGTCATTCCACCGCTTCTAGCAATCATCAGCTGAGCGCCTCACAAATCCAAGGGCACTTATGCGGTCGGCGATAGTCTGCCAGTGTGCCTTACGTTGACCAGGTGTGGTCTTGCACCCTGCAGTCACCAACATTTCATGGCTATGTGCCGACACATAGTGCACAAGTGCATCAAGTTCCGGATCATTGAAGCAAGGCTTCCTTGAGGTACCGGAGTGTGTAGCCATGTCTGGGGTCTCAGCCTGTCGTGCCTTCTTTAAAGGTGGAGCAGAGCCAGAGTGGCTTATGCCGCTCTGGTCAGTAGGGGTAGAATCACCGGTGGACTGGGTAGTAGGAGTGTGGGAATGCACAATGACCATAGTTCTTGATGCAGGCATTGGTTGCTCGGTAATGTTGGCAGGGGGAACATCAGTTTGATGGACTGGGACTGACTCTGTCCTGGCTGGGAGAGTCAGAGCTGGGGTGGATGGAGCTGCAGCTGCCCCTGCAGCCTCCCCGCCCTGCATACTTGGGGCAGCAGATGACATAGCTGCCCCAGATCCACGTGGATTGGTGACAACAACTTGCACCGCCACACGTGGCCTAGACTTGCTGACCTGGAAGTCAGCCAGGGAGTCATCCTGTGCCAGGTCAGGTGCCACAATGGGCTGGTCCAACAGGGGCTGAGCTTGAATGGTGTCAGCCCTCAACCATGGGAGGGAGGCTTGGGTGTCCCTGATTGTTCCTCCACACATGGGGGCATAGGGGCACCCTGCAAATCCCGGCAACGTCCCGTACCGCGCCCACCATGCCCACCTTTTGAGGGTCGGCCACCTTTGCCTCCCTTACTGCTTGGTCGCCTCCCAGCCATGGCACTGATATTGTTGTGTGTATGGGAGGAGCAGTAAACTATTGTCCTGATTGTCCTGGGCAATTGGGTGTCAAAGGGGTAGGATACCAAATGGAATTCGTACCCTAGTGCTCTAACAAGGCTGTATGTGACCCCTGGGGGAAGATGACGGGTCACGCAATGCACAGGCATCCCAAAATCAAAAATAAACGTGCATGCAACCCCTCTTAGACCACGTGCGTGAAAAAATGAACTTGCACTACGCTGTGGCACCCAGAAACACAGAAATAAGCATACGCGTGATACACGCAGCCTACAATGACCTAAGAAGGGGAACGCGAAACACGGGTCAAGCACAGTTGCTAAGTACGTGCAGCACTCACCGTCTGCCTGGAAAAAGAACGTGAAAAATACGTGCGTGTGCGCGTTGGCAACACCCCTGGCAAAAGAAGAATTGTACGCTGTCTGAGGAGACAGGACAAAAGGAGAAGTGAACTCTGTTTGAGGAAACAGGCCCAACAAAAAATCAGAAAAGAGCTGTCAGAGGTAACAGGGAGTACAAGCTTGAAACGCTGTGAAGTAATCGCGTGTGAACTAACAAGAAGTACAGATTTCACACACTCGCTCTCCACGAAAAGCATGTACAAGGAAATGGCGTCCTACACGCAGCTTTTAAACCGGCCCACACGTACATGTCAGATACGCGTGTACGCGGGCGTTTTCATCCAATTACACGTGATGACACTTGGACGTGCAGTTTTTCCACGTGTGCTCTGTCATCACGTGCTATGAGGGAAACGCCCGCGCGTGTAATGTAATTTACGCGCCTACACACTACGGGCCTTTGGTCCAATGGAATCGCGTGCGTGCGCTGACGCGCTTACGTGCTAAGTCCCTTTCCTCGAATTACACACTGACGTGCAATTTTTTCATGTGCCAAATCACTCCGTATCAAGCTGGCCACGCGAAAACAAATGGAAGACCACGCTCCTGCCCTGAAGGCCATTTTCCTGCCCCCCAGAGCCCCAAGCACGCTCCCACCTGCCATCTGCTACTGCCTGACTGCCTGCTGCCCTCGTGCCTGCTATTTGGACAAGGAAGGACGGACCAGGATCTGGACGGACATTGTGACTGCCATCAACGCGGAGGGGGTGGCAGTCCGAAAATTCCAACATGTCAAGAAGCGCTGGGAGGACTTCAGGTCCAGGACCCTCAACAAGGCCCGGCGCCTCTTGAAGGCAGCGGATGCTAAGGGGCCACCTGTCGGAACATCAAATGAGGGTCCTGGAATGCATATCCCCAGCGCTCCACATCCAGGCACAGCAGCAGCAGCAACAAGGTGGGAGCCATGATGGCTCGGGGCCTTTGACATCGGAGGGGCAGGCATCGGCCGGAGGGCAGGAGGACCCAGGACGGGAAGTGTCTTCCGTGTGGCAGCAGTTAGGCCATGCTATAGATGTGGAGCGGCAGCGGGCGGAAGAGGCACGGCTCACGATGATCAGGGCGGAGAACTCCATGCAAAGGGCTCTGAGGCGGGCCGAGTGCCTCGAGGCAATTCACAGGGACCTGGAGGTCCGGATGTCTATGTCTCTGCGAACCCTCGGGGCCTTAGAAGAGGACCGCCTCCTGGACATCGAGCAGGAGTTCGATGATGCCCTGGCCTGGGAAATCAGGAAGTTTTCATTTCATTTGGGGCGCTTGGACAATGCCCCACCTTTTTGTATATATTTCTTCATTAGGTAGGGTTTTTGTAGGTTTCCTTTCGATGGTTGTGCTCATGGACCGTGGATTTGTACTTTGTATATAGTTCTACACTGGATTTCACTTCATTTAAGTTTCTTTTTTACCATGGATCAATGGATGTGTTTTATTTTTACACTTTGGATTTGGTTGGACGGACAGACTCTTTGGACCCATTTGCTTTTGGATTGATTTGGATTCTGCTTTCACACATTTTTTTTAAATATGTTGGACATGCAGCTTTTTCTTCATTATTTCCATTATTGTGTGTTTTTTTTTAATTCATTTGGTTAATTATTGAATACACATGTATTATATACTTTACTGATGTGGTCTTATCTCTTTTGTTTTGTGCATGTCACAATGTTGATCTTTTCACAGTCATGTGTCACCATTGCGTGGGTCTGAGGGACATTGATTCATGGCCATGCTGGTTATGTATTTTCTATCATGACTTTGGGAATTCAATGTGGGGTGTTTGGACTGGTGTGGGATTTGGGTGGCCATGAGGGGCATGGGTCTGGTGTGTGATGACCTGTTGGGGGGGACATGTGTGGGGGCCTGCTGGCAGGTGCCCCTGACTGCTGGGGGGTGGGGGTGCAGGGGGACATGTGTGGGGGCCTGCTGGTAGGTGCCCCTGACTGATGGTGTGTGGGGGTGCAGGGGGACATGTGTGGGGGCCTGTTGGCAGGTGCCCCTGACTGATGGGGGGTTGGGGTGCAGGGGGACATGTGTGGGGGCCTGCTGGCAGGTGCCCCGTGACTGCTGGGGGGTGGGGGTGAAGGGGGACATGTGTGGGGGGCTGCTGGCAGGTGCCCCTGAATGCTGGGGGGTGGGGGTGCTGGGGGACATGTGTGGGGGCCTGCTGGCAGGTGCCCCGTGACTGCTGGGGGGTGGGGGTGCAGGGGGACATGTGTGGGGGCCTGCTGGCAGGTGCCCCTCACTGCTGGGGGGTGGGGGTGCTGGGAGACATGAGTTGGTGATCATATTGCAACGTGACATGTGGCTTGACTGGGGGGGTATGCCCATGGTGGATGGGCTGCCTGCGGGACATGACCAGGGGTGCAGGGTAGTCCCCTGTGCTGTGGGCTGCCGGCAGGGGCCGTGGAGGGGGTAGAGGGGACACCTGGGAGGACCCAGACTGCCAATTCACGTGTAGGACTCCCCGCGCACCCCCGAAATACGCGTTCCCCGCTCTGCCAGCAAAATCGCATGTGAAACTTCATGCGCAGACCAGTAATACACATACCCTACTCCAATCGCATATGAAACTTCCAGCGCACCCCTGAAATACACATACTCAGCCCAATCGCGTGTCAAGCTTCCCACACACCCCTGAAATACACGTACCCAGGCCAATCGCGTGTGACACTTCCGCGCACCCCTGAAATACACGTACCCAGCCCAATCGCGTGTGAAACTTCCCGCGCACCCCCGAAATACACGTACCCAGGCCAATCGCGTGTGAAACTTCCTGCGCACCCCCGTAATACACGTACCCCACTCGCACAGGCCCTTTCGCGTGTGAAACTTCTCGCGCACTCCTGAAATACACGTACCCATGCCAAACGCGTGTGAAACTTCCCGCGCACCCCTGAAATACACGTACCCAGGACAATCGCGTGTGAAACTTCCCGCGCACCCCCGTAATACACGTACCCCACTCGCACAGGCCCTTTCGCGTGTGAAAGTTCCCGCGATCCCCGTAATACAAGTACCGTGCTGAAATCCCGTGTGAAACTTCCCGCGCACCCCAGATATACTCTTACCCAGCCCAATCGCGTGTGAAACTTCCCGCGCACCACCTTAATACATGTACCCCCTCGCACAGGCCCTTTCGCGTGTGAAACTTCCTGCGCACCCCTGAAATACACGTACCCAGGCCAATCGCATGTGAAACCTCCCGTGCACCCCTGAAATACACATACCCAGGCCAATCGCGTGTGAAACTTCCCGCGCACCCCTGAAATACACGTACCCAGGCCAATCGTGTGTGAAACTTCCCGCGCACCCCTGTAATACACGTACCCCATTCGCACAGGCCCTTTCGCGTGTGAAAGTTCCTGCGAACCCCGTAATACACGTACCCTGCTGAAATCACGTGTGAAGCTTCCCGCGAACCCCTGAAATACACGTACCCAGGCCAATCGTGTGTGAAACTTCCCACGCACCCCTGTAATACACGTTCCCCATTCGCACAGGCCCTTTCGCGTGTGAAACTTCACGCCCACCCCAGTAATACACGTTCCCCGTTTGGCGTTTGCTGTTTGGCAGCCCTGTAAACTGGTCCAGGGTTAGCGCAGCCCTTTACGCTGAATTGGGAAATTTGATGGCTTTTCCTTCCGCGAGGGCGTTCTTGGGGGCGTAACTGGCACTGCTGCAGGGTTGCTGAACCACTCTGCGCCATGGCTGGTTTTGGAGGCTAAAATCCATGAATACGCTGTGCGCGGAAATTGATTTTAGCGCACGCAGCTGGCGCAGACATTCGCACGGCTACACTGTGCGCCAGCCGCGTGCGCCACGTTTGTGCGAAATTATATGACTTACCCTGTATGTATCTTGAGTCTAGTGAATCCCCTAGAATAATTGTTGACCATCCACTATTAGATGAATTGATCAAATTAGCAGTAAGCCGGCAGACACCCGAAACAATTCTCTCTGAGAACCACTCCCCCCACCCCAAACAGCTTATGCTGGCAATATTTCCAAAGAACACATTGAGTCTCTAAAGAATTCCGTAGATGCTAGAACAGCACTTAGGTGTGAAATTGACATGTACTTAGAACACCGCAAATTTGGACCCCCCTCCATGCCCATTATAACAAACGGGCCTGCTAAATGTACCTCTGTATCCCCAATTCCAGCTATGCCGTTAGTGATATCTAATGAGAAGAAGAGTCTTCCAACTAAAAGAGTATCATTTGCAGAATCGGAGCCCCTATCGTCAGAACGTGCCCTTCCTACAAAATGCTAACTATGCCAATCACTCGCAATGTGATCTTCAAGAAATAAGACACTCAATTGCTCGTTTGTGGCAGATGAATGCGAGACAAACTCTAACGTCTCAAGCAAGCATACCTACAGAAATTAAAACATAAAGCCCTCAAATTCTGTATCGACAGGACTCTGACACAATGCCTGTGACCGCTCAAAAGTGCTCCTCACTCTCTACTAAAAAGACAAGCCCCAAGCCAGAAACGAGATACTCCTTGCTGCTTTCATGTCGACCTGAAATTCCTCCTGTGTACATTATGAATCGTCAGAGTATCTTAAAAATGTTCTCTGACACCTTTGAGCTGCAAGAAATTCGATCTGATGATTTTGATCAAATTGAATTTCCTAACCAAAATAATCTGGGCTCAGCTCTAATATGGACTCGATCCTTAATAATACATAACTTTATCTGTGCCGCAAGGGATGCCCTGTTCAACCTGGGATTCTTGATTTCATCTAATCCGGATAGGAAAAGTCCTTTAAAACCTTGTCTCAAGACTACTCAGAATCCTGTCTCTTACACTGCCAGACAAAATGCTTCTGAACACAAAGAATATAGTCAGATCACTAGAGTGTAACTAGAACCTGCGAATGTTAAAGTGACTCTATCAGTAATCAGTTGGAACACCCGAAGATTTAGCCATCTTATTAACAATCCTCGGAGCATCTTGGGAAATTATGATCTCATTTTTCTTCAAGAAACCTGGTTGTCCAGCCCTCCGGTTTGGAATAATTATGATATTTATTTGGAACCTGCAATACGAGCAGCCAAGGGGAGACCAATGTCAGGCTTGCTAACTGCCACCAACATCACAACCAACATGCACTTGCACACTTTGCCTGCTGTTAATCCTTTCATACAATGCTCTTATTTTTCCATTAACTCCATCAAAATAGCATGTATCAACATATATTGGAATGCTGTGGGCATTTCAACTCACCTGTTTCTTAAAAATTTGATAACCTCTATGGAGCATGTCATCCTGGAAAATGGCATTAATTATGTCATTATTGCAGGTGATCTGAATGCACATCTTGTAAATAAGAATCTATCTATCTAAAAAGCAGGACCGAGCTAAATCGTGGAACATTTTTGTTAAAGCATGGAATTTAGTAATGTTGAATGGAACAAGCGTGGCTGATTCTCCTCCCAATCCAACTTGGTCTAGACGTAACCAAAGCGCGACCATTGACTACATCTTTGTTACTAGAAACCTGTTTGAGCATATTTCAGAATTTGCAGTGATAATATCTGAATACAGCGATCATAGACCGCTAACTTTCAAACTGACCATGTCATCTTCCCCTTGTCCACAAAGACAATCGCTGCAAGGTTCGGTGAACACAAATAACTCCTTGAACCGATTAAAATGGTCAGAAAAATCACTTGTTAAATACAGAACTCATTTAAAAACCTTTGATCAAGCAGGTACTAGTTCCTTAGTTGCAGACAATGTAGCGCCCTATGACTTAATGCAGCTGTATGCCACATGTCAGAATTCCAAACCAAAAATCCATCTCGATGCTGATAAAACTGTTCATCTCAGAAAAGCATTATTCAGGAAGCAGAAACGTCAAGCTCGTACTGTACCATCGGCCTCTAGAGATGCAGCCTTGAAATCTATTAAAACCGCCTACAGAAATTGGATGAACGAATATAGACTATTCACACAATAAAAGAGGGTGAGAGCATGTTACTGCACATTCAAAGTAAGAACACTGCCCAAATTTGGCAGTTGCTCAATACCACCAATAAGGCTGCACAATTAACATCACAGCTAAACGGTGTAAAGGAAAATGATTGGATAAATCATTTCTCGGCCATTCATGCTGGGCCTTCGCAACAAGATGCTCCAAGTCTCGAGGCAATCACTTTCGATCTAAAATTTGACGAAGATAACATCCGTCACTACATTAACAAGGCTAGCATATCTAGAGCCCCTAGTCCGGACGGGCTCTCGAATGCAATATTGAAAAAAAATGTTGATTTATGGGTCCCAATCTTACATACTCTACTCAAATTGATTATACGTTACCAAGAGCTGACTAAATCTTGGACCCACTCAATCATCGTGCCGATCTATAAAATGGTGATCGACAAAACCCTTTTAGCTATCGGCCCATTGCACTTTTAGATGTGCCAGGGAAAATGTTTTGTAGATTGGTTCTCCGTGATTTGAATGCTTGGTCTCTGGCATCTCATCGTAGAAATCCTTTCCAAATGGATTTTTGTTTTTGGTATGGGCACATCAATTAATTTAACACTACTTAACATTATCAAATCATCATGCATTACACGGAAACAACCCATATATATGGCCTTTGTGGATTTCCGCATGGCATTCGATTCAGTTGACCGAAACCTTCTCGTGAAAAAACTGATAAAATATGAATGCCCAGATCCGTTGATAAAAATGGTAAACCTTTTGCATACAAACACGTCTATACAAATAAAGCTGAACATAGAAGGCCTCTTATCTAACATCATTGCCACCGCTTGAGGCCTGAAGCAAGGCTGTATCCTGTAACACTGTTCAACCTCTTTCTGCTGGACATTGCAGACGACCTGGCCTCAGCCCCATCAGACTCACCCAAGATTAAAAACCAAATTATATCTTGGCTGCTGTATGCGGATGATTTGGTTTTAATCTCACAAACTCTGGCAGGGCTACAAACTCTCCTTGATGCACTTGACCGTTATGTATGCTCAAATAATCTAACGGTGAACGAAGATAAAACCCAAATAATGATATTGAATAAACCGAAATCTTCCTTTTCAAATAAATGCCAGTGGTCAATTGTTGGTCATAATCTACAGATAGTTTCAGAGTACAAATAGTTGGGGATGATGTTTAATAATCTGAAATCGGACAAATCGGTTGAAACAACAAAATTAACAAAACTTATTATGTTAAAATCTCAAGCAAAAATAATCTTGGCTAAATTCTGCAAGTTTACATGCATCACGATTATGTCCTTCTGTGACAAAGAGACAGCCAGGCGGTTTTAAAGAAAAAAAAATGCTGGTCTTTATTCAGACTTAAACAGGTTGCTGGGTAGAAAATAACACAGTCTTTTCTGAAGAAGTTTTCCTGGTGTTCCTTCTTTTTGAGCAATGGTTTTTCTTCTGCTTCTTTGCAGGGCATGATGTACGGACCTCCGGCAGGCTTCTTTCTCCTAGTCCTCATACGCCCAGGTGCTCCCTGTAGCTCCGGAATCCATGTCTGATCGGTTCTGCAAGGAGAACAACAATGAACACCCCTCTTCAAACCTGCTTGCTCCTTATATAGGCAGGTTGCAATTGGCCAATTAAGTTCTACTTCCTGCCTCAGTCCATAAGAACACACCCAGGCCCTGTCCCCTTTTTCCTGTGGAGCCGTCGTCATGCATCTTCCTGCCTCTGTTCCCCGGGATGCCCTTCTGCTGCCCAGGTAAGTGTCGGGTGGGAAGTGTTTCTGAAAAATGTGGGGAACACTGGTATGGTTATGTGGCCCTTGTTGGTGGTAGTTCCATACAAGCACAGTATCACTGTGCAGCAGTTCACTTTACTCTTGCCCGCGGCTGAAGCACAACACGCGGGTGGCGTCACCGCACGGTGAGTTGGTTTCCCTCTTCCCGTGTCCGGGTTGTCTCCAACACCCGATGTTTGGCTGTGGAGTCGGGGCTTTGCAGCTGTTCGGGGTTACATCCCCCCTCCATTCTGCTGTCGGCTCTGCGGTTGCCAGGCAAGCCTCCCCTTCTCGGACGCGGCTGTCCGCCTCTCTGTTGCTGAAGTCGGGGAGTTCGTCTCCGCATGGCCACTTTATTAGCCGCGTGACTGCTGGTTGATAAAGTGGCGGCTGTTCAGGTTTCTTTATTACGTCGCGTGGCTCCCCATTCATGAGTGTTCCTTCTTCACTGGGCACCAAGGATATCTGAATCCCAACAGGCTGTCTCCCTCTCTCCTTTATTAAGGGTTTGGGCAATTCCTCATTTTTGGGTACGGCGGAACCTGTCTTCTGATTTGACTTCCCCACCACTCGCCACTCATGGGGGTTGGGGTTGGTTCTTCCTCCTTGTTTTCCTCGGCCACTGAGGTCTCCTTTTCATCGTCCCTGGGGTTTTGGCAGTCTACATACACCCCCCGAAGCCTTCAGCCGATCAGGCTGATCTAGGTTTCTAGACAGGTAGTCCGGTATTAACTGGAAGGCTGCTGGTTTATGAACGGTTTCAAAACAAAACTCTTGTAGCGTGAGAAATCACCTTAGTACACGTTGTTTGGAATCCTTGTGAGTGGCTAACCACTGTAGGGGGGCATGGTCCATGAAAACAGTAAACCTACGTCCCAACAAATAGTACCTGAGTGCCTCGATTGCCCATTTTATTGCTAAACACTCTTTTTCAATGGTGGAACACCCGATTTCATGTGTCTAATTTCCGGCTGATAAAGGCCACTGGGTGTAACTCGTCTTCTTCCCCTTGTGAGAGAACTGCACCTAAGCCTACTCCAGAGGCATCCGTTTGTACAAAAAAGCGCTTTCAGAAGTTTGGGCATCTCAACACCGGTTGTGCTGATATGATTTTCCTGAGTTCCTGGAAGGCTTTATAAGCCTTTTTGTCTGTCAACACATTCCCAGTGTAAGTAGATTTGAGGGCTTCTGTTAAAGGACTGGCTATGGAGGAAAAATGAGGGATGAACTTGCGGTAGTATCCTATGAAACCCAGGAATGCTCTGATCTGTTTCTTGTTACAGGGCATGTGTAGTTTCTCAATAGCCTCTATTTTGTCGAGTTGGGGTCTGATAACCCCATTTCCAACCAGATGTCCCAAGTGCTTAGTTTGACTGGTAGCCAACACTGTTTTCTTTGGATTGATATTGAGTCCAGCTGATTGCAGTGAAGTTACTACTGCGGTGAGATGTTCTTTATGTTCCCCCCAGGTTCTGCTGTATACCACTATGTCGTCCAGGTAGGTGGCACTGTAGTGATGCTGTGGTGCCAATACTTGGTTCATAAGTACTTGAAAGGTTACAGGGGCACCATGTAACCCGAATGGCAATACTGTAAATTGGAACAGTCCTGACGGGGTGGAAAAAGCGGTTTTATCTTGTCTTCAGCCCGTAGAGGTATCTGCCAATACCCCTTGGTCAGGTCTATGGTGCTGATATACCAGGCAGAACCTAACTGTTCTATTAGTTCGTCAATCCGGGGCATGGGATAAGTTGGTATGTTGATATGGAATTTCATTGCCTGTAATCCATGCAAAAACGAATGCTTCCATCTGGTTTCGGCAATAGAACAATGGGAGAGGACCAGTGACTACACGTGGGTTCAATTACCCCTAACTTCAGCATTTCCTCGACTTCCTCCTGTACTGCTGCCCTTTTTGACTGCGGAAGGCGAGAAGGCCTGATTCTTACCGTCTTTCCTGCTTCCGTTTCTATTTTGTGTTCTGTGAGATGAGTCTTCCCTGGACGATAGGAGAACACGTTTTGTAATGGTTTGAGTTACACGTCCATTTCTTGTTTTTCTTTTACGGTAAATTGTGTTCCACACTGGACGGCCGAAAAAGCCGTATCAGGGTTCTCCTGAGTAGTGACTTGAATGCTGGTGGTATCTCGGTCCGACGTCTTCCATTCTTTTAGGAGGTTTACATGGTAATTCTGGAGCTTTGTCTTACGATCAGGTTGTTCTACCATGTCATTAACTGGGCCCAATATCCCTGTTACCTTGTAAGGCCCCCTCCATTGTGCCAACATCTTGTTATGGCTTGTGGGTAACGACACCTATACTTGGTCTCCAATCTTGAATTGTCAAACTCTGGTCCCCTTATTATAGTATTTCTCCTGAGCTAGTTGGGACCTTCCAAGATTATCCCTTACCAGCTCCCTGAGTTTGGTCAGGGTATCCCTCATTTCCACCACATAATCCGTTTGAGTAGTGGTTTCTTCATGGTCCTCCCATTCTTTTTTTGTTAGGTCCAGTAATGTTTTTGGTTGGTGTCCGAACAGCAATTCGAAGGGTGAAAACCCTGTCGAAGACTGCAGGGTATCATGTAGTACCATGAGGACCCAAAGTACTGCTTGATCCCAGTTTTTCCCGGTAGGTGCCGTTACTTTCTTGAGCATAAACTTGATGGTTTTATTATAACGCTCTACCAGGCCGTCAGTCTGTGGATGATAAATGGACGTGCAGAGTTGTTTAATGTTCAACTGTTGACAGACCTTCCACATTACTCCTGATACAAAATTCTTGCCTTGATCCGTTATGATCTCTGATGGTATACCGACGCATGCAAAGAACGGGACCAACTGGGTACAAACTTGCTGTGTACTGATTCCCCTCATGGGAAATGCCTCTGGATATCTTGTTGCATAGTCTACTACCACCAGCAGATATTGGAACCCGTGACTACTGGGTTCCAGGGGTCCACCACATCCATACCAATCCTGAAGAATGGCTCTTTTATCAAGGGCTTTGGTTGTAGAGGAGCACGTTGTGGTTTAGACGGGTTTATTTTCTGGCAGGTTGAGCACTCATCACAATATTTGGCTACTTCTCGGTAGATTCCGGGCCAATACAATCTTTTTAGTATTTTCTCTAGAGTTTATTCCTGAGCCATATGACCACCGGTTTGATTGTCATGTCCCATCTCCACAATGGATTGTCTGAAACTAGAGGGTACTAAAAGCTATTCTAAGACTTGGTCATTCTGATTCTTGGTAATCCTATATACCAGGCCCCTCCTGATTGTGAATTTAGGATAGGAAGTTTGGTTGTCTGGGTCTTCCATTGCACGTTCTCGAGCATTCTTTAGGGTAGGGTCTGAAAGTGTTTCACTTCTAAAGGAGACCCTTCTGTCTTCTGGAATCCAGTCTACCAGGCCGTTGAATCTTTCTACCCATTTTCTTTTTTCTACCCTCACTTCTCTCCTGGTTTTTCTAACCGGCCTTCCTTGATTTTCTGCAACCTGCTCATTGACAAAAGGAGCTGTTTTTAACCATTCCATCTCTCTGATACATTCTTCAAAATTGGGTAAATCAGTGCCTATTAATACTTGTGCGGGTATATGTGGCATGACGGCAACCTCCATTGGTGTACTAACCCCGTTTAACTCTAGGGTGACTTGTTCAGATGGGTATAACCTGACATCTCCATGTACACATTTAACCAGAATCTCATCTATGCCTTTTTTCCCCGATACACTTACTTCTGGTCGTATGGCGGTTTGTTCGCTCCCACTGTCGATCAGGCCTTGTCGTGGTACTCCGTCGACCCGAACCTCCACCATGTATGGTTCCTGTCTTCTTCGGAACTCCCGACTCTGGGTATATCCTATTTCCATGGGATCCGGTCTGTTTTTCCTTGTGCAGAACTGGGCTATATGGCCCCACTCCCCACAGTCAAAGCATTGGGGTTGTCTGTTGGACGGGGTCCAGGTCGTTCGTTTGGGTTCCACTCGGATGGGTTTGGACCCACTGCTTCGGGAATTCTGGGAAGGGTTGGTTTGATCATTTCCATTTGTCCAAGCCGGGTTCCTCCTGCTTTTTGGAAGGCAGAAGCGATATCTATGGCTTCATTAAGGGTGGGTCTATGGTGTTGTCAGACCCACCGTTACATCGTACTAGGGAGGCCGTCCACAAACTGTTCGAGCTTCACTTTTTCTAATCTTTTCCAGAATAGAGCTGCTGGCTGGTTTCAACCATCTTTCTGTTAGATCATGCACACAGTAATATAACTGCCGGGGGGTCTCCCCACTGCAGAGTTTGGTTTCTCTTAGCTTCTGGCGGTAGGCCTCCTCGTCTACACCCATCCTTTCTAAGATGGTTCTTTTGATGTCTGCGTAGGCGGTGTCTCCATTGGGATTTGCTGCCTGGTTTGCACCTTGCATAGAGCCTGTCAGCAATGGAGCAATAAAATGTCCCAATTTGTCCACAGGCCACTGGGAATTTCTTGCAACCCTTTCAAAGTTTGTAAAGAAATAACCTGGATCATCGCCTGGTTGGTATTTTTGCAATATGTTGGAGGGGGCTGGCATAGCTCCTCTATATGCTACCACTGCTTCCGTTACCTTCTTTAGGCATCTTGACTGGCAGCTTGTAATTGTAAGGCCTGTTGTAGTGCCTGCCGATCTGCTTGGGCTTGGTGCCCTTGTACTTGGACCAATTGTTGAAGTTGTTGCTGTCCGTCGGCCAATGCCTTGATTATTGCCTCCATGTTGTGTTTCTGGATCCCACTGCTGCCACCAAAATTTGTGACAAAAAGACAGCCAGGCGGTTTTAAAGAAAAAAATGCTAGTCTTTATTCAGACTTAAACAGGTTGCTGGGAAGAAAATAACACAAAGGGCCTCATGACACGGATGGCGGAGAACCATGGCGCTATTAGCGCCATGGTTCATGCCGGTAAAATACTGGCACCACCTTGGTGGAAAGGGGAATTACCGCCCCATTCCAAGGTTGGCGGGGCGTTAATTCCCCCTTCCACCATTTCCCTTCCCCATTCCCATTTTGCCCCATAGGGCATAATGGGAATGGAGAAGGCGCTAATTACGGTACCGCAAATTGCGGAACCGTAATTAGCTCCCTGGGCCCCTTTGCGGGTTGGTTTTTAATGCCTGCAAAAAACAGGCGTTAAATTACCCAACCCGCAAAGGGACATCGTAGTAAGGCGGTAGGGATTTACCGGTACCGGTAAAATACTGGTACCGGTAGACCCTTACCGCCATCCGTGTAATGAGGCCCCAAGTCTTTTCTGAAGAAATTTTCCTGGTGTTCCTTCTTTTTGAGCAATGGTTTTTCTTCTGCTTCTTTGTAGGGCAAGATGTATGGACCTCTGGCGGGCTTCTTTCTCCTAGCCCTCATATGCCCAGGTGCTCCCTGTAGCTCCGGAATCCACGTCTGATCGGTTCTGCAAGGAGAACAACAATGAACACCCCTCTTCAAACCTGCTTGCTCTTTATATAGGCAGGTTGCAATTGGCCAATCAAGTTCTACTTCCTGCCTTAGTCCATAAGAACACACCCAGGCCCTGCCCCCTTTTTCCTGTGGAGCTTTCGACATGCATCTTCCTGCCTCTGTTCCCTGGGATGCCCTTCTGCTGCCCAGGTAAGTGTCGGGTGGGAAGTGTTTCTGAAAAATGTGGGGAACACTGGTATGGTTATGTGGCCCTTGTTGGTGGTAGTTCCAAACGAGCGCGGTATCACCGTGCAGCAGTTCACTTTCCGCCTGCCCGCGGCTAAAGAACAACACGCGGGTGGTGTCACCGCGCAGTGAGCTGGTTTCTCTCTTCCCGTGTCTGGGTTGTCTCCAACACCCGGTGTTCGGCTGTGGAGTTGGGGCTTTGCAGCTGTTTGGGGGTTACATCCCCCCTCCTTTCTGCTGTCGGCTCTGTGGTTGCCAGGCGAGCCTCCCCTTGTCGGACACGGCTGTCCGCCTCTCTGTTGCTGAAGCTGGGGAGTTCGTCTCCGCATGGCCGCTTTATTAGCCGCGTGACTGCTGGTTGATAAAGTGGCGGCTGTTCAGGATTCTTTATTACGTCCCGCGGCTTCCCATTCATGAGTGTTCCTTCTTCACTGGGCACCGAGGATATCTGAATCCCAACAGGCTGTCTCCCCCACTCCTTTATCAAGGGTTCGGGCAATTCCTCGTATATGGGTACGGCGGAACTTGTCTTCTGATTTGACTGGCCCCACCACTCGCCACTCATGGGGTCAGGGTTGGTTCTTCCTCCTTGTTTTCCTCGGCCACTGAGGTCTCCTTTTCATCGTCCCTGGGGTTTTGGCAGTCTACACGGTCTGGGCCGTTACACCTTCTATCAACAAAAGGTTCTACCTGTGATCACTTATGGAATGGAATCTGTGCTGCCTAGAACCCAGCTATTCTGGAACCAAATAGAGGCAAAATTTTGGAAATCTGTACTCAATTTACCAAAAAGCACTCCAACCATGCTATTAAGATTTGAATTTAGGCTTTTGTCCATACACTCTCAAGTCACTTGGAAAATGTGTATGCTGTTTAGAAAATGTCTGTTGGGTGAGTCTAACCAAAATAGTTTAGCCATCTTAGCGAATCACCTATTGACCTCAAATCAGATATTTCCATCTAATTGGCAAAATCATGTGCTGAATGCTCTTGTCAATGCAGAAATCTCAATTGATCTATTGCTAACAATTCCATCTAGAGCTAAGATCAAACTATATCAGTTTGATTGCATATCCACTCAAGAGAAATGCATGAAGTTAAAAGATTTTGACAGGAACCTCTTTGGTCATAAGAGATTCCGTACAATGGCTGATTATCTCGTGAAATGTCCATCCTCTGTCTTAAGACAAAAAATTCTGAGATTTCGGCTGAATTTATGGCCGGTAAATGAGATTTTGTTCAGAAGAGGCATAGTGAAAAAAAACTAATGTATTGTCGATTTTGTAAGGATGTATCTCACACAGAAACTCTCTGCCATATTATTACACAATGTAAGGCCTTTGCGGTAAACCGCTTGAGATTGACCAAATGTATGAAATATAAGCTCAATACAAGATCTATCAATGAAATTTGGGCTGAAATGTTCAGCACAAAAAATATTTCAGTTAGAATTGCAACTATTAACATGCTTGATGCTGCATTTCCATATGAACGAAAAAGCAATATAACTGTCAAATAGAAATGAAAATGTAATTATGTTGCTGTTATCTGACGTTTTTTGCATGTTAATAATTCCCTTTAAATCCTCTATTCAGACTTAAGCTTGCTTATCAGGTTTTTTATTCTATTTTAAGGTGCAGAGGATGTGAAAAGATTGATTGTATTGTAACAATGATGATCTTCTCTTTTATGTATTTGTAAAGTTGATTTTCAACTAAACCAAATACAAAAATTTAAAAAATCAAAAAAAATAGGCACTACTATACAAAAGCCCAGATCCACAAAACATTTGCAGGTGTTGACTCATTTTGGTTTGCAAGATTGGGTGGAATTTGGAGAGGCTGCTATGTTAGCCAAGAAATATAATTGGAATTTGATAAATAGGGACATGTCTAGAGGTTAACATTGCTGGGTTGTGGGAGAAAAGAAAAATGAAGACAACTACAATGAAGTAATTCAATGAGTGAAACCCAAATTTTAAAAAAGCGCATTCCAAACCCCCTAGGGACATCACGATTACCAAAGACCTTCGATACATTTTCATTGTAGGGGATTTTGTGGCGTTCTGATGTACTATTAATGTTTTCTTTTCTGCTGCTTGTTTTACAGTGGGTGCTTGCCCATGTGTTCAGGATAGGACTGGAAAAATGCTGCTCGACAGGAATGTGGGCCATGTTTTTGTTGTCTATATGACTAAACAAACTGGATAATTATGTTAAGAACAATGTACTGCTCACAGTTCAAGGATGTCATCACATTGGGAATGGTGCCTGAACCACGATGGGAAAGTGAGAGACCGTGCTGGCAGGAGGGTATGTTTTGGACAGAAAGCTTAATGATATCATCTTTGATGTCCTGGGTGATATTGTTGTAACGTAATGCCAGTAAGACTGAGATTCTCTTCATCGGCACACCTACTCATTACTGTCCTGTCACTCTCTTGGTTGGCCTCTCTTGGCCCACTCCCTGCTCCCACCTGTGAGGCTAGAAACCTCTGGGTCTTCTTCGATTCCACACACTCCTTCTCTCCTCACATCTCTGACATCTCTAAGAAGTCACACTACCAGCTGCATCTCCTCAGAGGTATTCCTCCTTTCCTCACCTTCCCCCAGAAGCTCACTGTCCCCAGAGCTCTGGTTCCCTCTAGGCTTGACTACTGCAACAACCTCTTTCTAAAACTTCCTGCCTCTACTCTCCGTCCTCTGCAACTCATCCTAAACGGGACTGCAAGACTTGTCCTTAGCCTCAAGCCGAGGGATCGTATCTCTCCAGGACTAAAATTTGGCTCCCAGTGGCAGCGAGGATTAAGTTCAAAACCCTCTGCATTGTCCATAAGGCCTTCTGGGGCCACATTACCTTCAACTCTCTCTTCCTAAATATTTTCCTTATCGAGCTCTCCACTCATTCGCCTCCAACTCCCTCGGGGTCAGTCACTTCTCCAAGCAACGGGTTGGTGGTAGATCTCTTCCTTCTGCAGGGGCCTCCCTCTGGAACAGCTTCCCTGCCTCTCTGAAACTTGAGGGGATCCATCTCCGGTTCCGGAAGCACCTCTAGGCCTGCCTCTTTGCTTCTGCTTTCTCTCCTTCTCTCCCCTGCTGATCTCCTGGCTGAACTTGAAGCTGCACTGGTTACATGGCTATCCTCTGATCTCAGGCCCAGTTCTTCTCCCCGCCATTTGCACACCTGCACTGCCCCCCTGGCAACCCTTTCACTCAGGGACTGTTTCTGTATCCCTACAGCCTCCTACCAGCACTTGACACCTGATATCTGCACTTTCATCTGCACTTGCCACCAGCTGGCCACACTTTTATTTATTTATTTATTGTCTTATTCATCTACTGTTTATCCTATGCACTGTACTGCCCCCTCCCTTTCCCCCTACACATCCCCCCTGCACTTGCACCATCTCAATGTCACCTGGCCTAGTAAGATCATTGTCTCTGTCTTCCCTCCGTTCCCCCTCCCTTGCCTCAACGGTTCTACGTGATTTCGCCGACCTATTTTTGGTCGTGGTACTTTTCATCACCGGATTTTACATCGCCAGAAACCCTGTTTTGGTGAGGATTCGTCCAGGGGGGGCAAAGTTATAGAGGGGGTCCCAAAACTTTTTTTTTCCCATAGACTGAATGGGAAACAAATTTTGCTCACGCCTACAGCCCAAACCGCTGGACGGATTTCCACCAAATTTGGACCAGGAGCAGCGGCTTGGTCCCGAAAGCGTGCTTTTGCAAATTTGGTGAAAATCCGTCCAGTAGTTTTTTTTAAAATGACCAAAAAGTAGGTAAAAAAAATTTGTGATATCTGTGTTCGTTTCGCGGACACACTTCCCTGTTCGCTCCGCGGACAGTGTCCTGATTGGCCAATCATCTTGCGTGATGTTCGCGGACATGCAACGTGTTCGCTGATTGGACGGCGTGGAGCGTGAAGCGCGTCAGATTTTTCGGTAGCGCCTGCCATCTTGGATTTGCAGACGTCCGCGGACAGCGCGGTGAAACTTTGTTGAAAATGTGTATTTTGTAGAGTGTGTTGGTGTGTAGGAGTGTTTGGGGAGGGTGGGAGTGTATGAGATAGGATGAAAGTTGTGTTTTTTATGTGTTAGGCATTCTTTTTGTGTTCCATTTGTTTGCGGACATCACAGGTGTTCTGAAATGTTCTAAATAAACTGACTAGGGGGTGTTCTAAGGACTCAATATGTGTCCGTTTTGTTCGCAAGCAAAGTGAGTCCGGGGAGTGTTCGTAGGGGGTGTCCTGAGGACGCTGCCCGTATTGTTCTCTGTCAAGTTGAATGTGTTCTAAGAACACCTGCGGTGTCCTGAAATGTTCGCAAATAAACAAAATGGGGGTGTTCTGAAGATGTTTTTGAGAACACTCCCGGTGCCCTGAAATGTTCGTAGGGGGTGTCCTGAGGACGCTGTCCGTATTGTTCTCTGTCAAGTTGAATGTGTTCTAAGAACACCCGCGGTGTCCTGAAATGTTCGCAAATAAACAAAATGGGGGTGTTCTGAAGACGCTTCTAAGAACACTTGCGGTGTCCGGGGAGTGTTCGTAGGGGGTGTCCTGAGGACGCTGTCCGTATTGTTCTCTGTCAAGTTGAACGTGTCCTAAGAACACTCGCAGTGTCCTGAAATGTTCGCAAATAAACAAAATGGGGATGTTCTGAAGACGCTTCTAAGAACACTCGCGGTGTCCGGGGAGTGTTCGTAGGGGGTGTCCTGAGGACGCTGTCCGTATTGTTCTCTGTCAAGTTTAATGTGTTCTAAGAACACTCGCGGTGTCCTGAAATGTTCGCAAATAAACAAGATGGTGGTGTTCTGAAGACGCTTCTAAGAACACTCCCGGTGTCCTGGAATTTCCGTAGGGGGTGTCCTGAGGACGCTGTCCGTATTGTTCTCTGTCAAGTTGAATGTGTTCTAAGAACACCCGTGGTGTCCTGAAATGTTCGCAAATAAACAAAATGGGGGTGTTCTGAAGACGCTTCTAAGAACACTCGCGGTGTCTGGGGAGTGTTCGTAGGGGGTGTCCTGAGGACGCTGTCCGTATTGTTCTCTGTCAAGTTAAATGTGTCCTAAGAACAATTGCGGTGTCCTGAAATGTTCGCAAATAAACTAGATGGTGGTGTTCTGAAGACGCTTCTAAGAACACTCCCGGTGTATTGGAATGTTCGTAGGGGGTGTCCTGAGGACGCTGTCCGTATTGTTCTCTGTCAAGTTGAATGTGTCCTAAGAACACTCGCGGTGTCTTGAAATGTTCGCAAATAAACAAGATGGTGGTGTTCTGAAGACGCTTCTAAGAACACTCGCGGTGTCCGGGGAGTGTCCGTAGGGGGTGTCCTGAGGACGCTGTCCGTATTGTTCTCTGTCAAGTTAAATGTGTCCTAAGAACACTCGCGGTGTCCTGAAATGTTCGCAAATAAACAAGATGGTGGTGTTCTGAAGAAGCTTCTAAGAACACTCCCGGTGTCCTGGAATGTTCGTAGGGGGTGTCCTGAGGACGCTGTCCGTATTGTTCTCTGTCAAGTTGAATGTGTCCTAAGAACACTCGCGGTGTCTTGAAATGTTCGCAAATAAACAAGATGGTGGTGTTCTGAAGACGCTTCTAAGAACACTCCCGGTGTCCTGGAATGTTCGTAGGGGGTGTCCTTAGGACGCTGTCCGTATTGTTCGTTGTTAAGTTGAAAGTGTTCTAAGAACTATCGTGTTGTTCTGAAATGTTCGTAGGGGGTGTCCTGAAAACGGTGTCCGTATTGTTCGCTGGCAAGTTCAAAGTGTTCTAAGAACACTCACATTGTTCGCGGACATTAAAAGTTTCCCATAGATCATAGTTGAAATGTTTGACTCTATGGATGTGATATGCTGCGGTGGTTGTTGCCAGGGCATAGAGTCTTGGGTGCATGGCCATTTGGCCATGCACCCAAGACTCTATGCCCTGGCAACAACCACCGCAGCATATCACATTCATATTTGCTTATAACTTTGGGTGAAAAACAAATGTAAAAGGAACAAAGGTATTAGATACTATGGATGTGATATGCTGCTATGATTGTCCTTATTATTGTATACTTACTGTTTGGTCTAGTAATGGGAGTCCATGTTTTTCTTCTTCATTTCTCTGATAAAAGAAAATAGCATGTTAGTATTAGTATTTTGTAATGACTTATTACATTGTATAAGCAATATACTTTTATTTTTTTTCGACCCTCATATTTAGTAGAGTACACATCAGAGTACTGTGCAATTTGCTCAGTTTCTCTATTTGTTGCTGAAATCATCGGTGTGTGGGAGAAAAAAAAAATCCATGTTGGATTAAAAAAAAAACCTTTTTCTGTTATGCGACAGTTTATTTGTTTGTTTGTTTTCAGTGTTCACTTGTTGTTTCTGGCTAATGCTTTATACTTTGCTTTGTTGTATTTTTTTTTGGAGCAGTAACAGATTCTTCATTTGTTTTGATATTATAAAATTTTGGAGCAGTTAGATACCAATTGGCGTATTCTAACTGTCTATTTTTTAAATATATTTTAGTGGTTTTGATTTATCTATTTGGATATTGTTAAATTTTGGGACAGTTAGATACCAATTGGCGTATTCTAACTGTGTATTTTTTGGCCTAATTTAGTGGTATTCATTTATCTGATTAGTTGTTGTAGAATCTTTGAGCTGTTAGATAGCTTTTGGAGTATTCTAACAGTTTATATTATTTTAACACAAATTTATAATTTTGGGACAGTTAGATACCAATTGGCGTATTCTAACTGTGTATTTTTTGGTCTAATTTAGTGGTATTCATTTATCTGATTAGTTGTTGTAGAATCTTTGAGCAGTTAGATAGCTTTTGGAGTATTCTAACAGTTTATATTTTTTTAACACAAATTTACTTAAAGGTTTAAATACAGTTTATTTATCAAATTATGGTTTTAAGAACATCAAATAAGCGTTTGTAAGATTTGCTGGTAATCTCTGCTTTAGAGTAATGGTACTATCGTTACATTCAAACCATCCACATTTCTTTTTTATATATGCAGTGTAGTGCCCTGAATTGGTTGTGGCTCCTGCGTGGTAGATTATACCTATTGTTGTGAAGGTTTTCTTACCAAGTGATATTTGACCATGTGTGAATCCAGTCAGCTTGCAGTTGTTTTTGGTACCACCTGCATTGTAACGTAGAAGCATTAGTATTACGTATTTACTATGTGTTTGTATTACTAACGTGGAGCGATTATCTGAATTGCAGGTAGAGCATAATCTACCATGGTTTGCATTTTGTACAAGTTGCTGAAATGGAATGGATTCACAATTTGGTATTGATATATATATGAAGCGTTCATTGGGGATTTCTTCTTGTGTCACATTGTTGCAGAGAGTGCATGTATGTTTCCACATGTAGGACATCTGAAAGATTTCATTTATAGGTATGTTTTTGTTTTCCAGTACTTGTAGTAAGTACATTAGAAATTCTTGTGGATCTTCCTGTGAGTTTATAGTGAATTTCACCATTCCAGCAGAGTAGTCCAATTGTCGTCTTATTCCAAAAAACACTATATGTGTTGTCAGGATTGTTTGCTGCATTTCTGTGAAGTACTAACATTTGCAAACACAATGGGTCTGTACTGTGTAAGTAAATGTTGTCAACAATTGGTGGTAATTGAAATAGAATATTCATTGCTACATTTGCATAGCAACTTACACCAACTATATTTGAGAATTTAAATGGTCCAGGTAGTTCTGTATCTAACTGCTTTTTTTGGAGTTTGTCTTCCTTCTTTAAAGAAGTACCTGGTTTACTTTCTGTAATTGATTCTTTTTTGTTTGTGGTACTTGATGAAGTATTAGTTTCTTTTACTCTCTTTGGAGGATTTGCAGTGACGTCCTGTTGCATTTCTGTTTGATTTAGTTTTCTTTTACAACGTTTTAGTTTTTGTGGAACAGAATATGTGTTTAGATGGGGAGTGTATAGTGAGCGAAGTCTATTATATTCTAAAATGCAAGGAATATCAGCGTTTACTTTACTTGCATCAAAGTTGATTAGAAATAGACCGTCAAGTGTACATAAGCGTGATAGTGCTACGTAGCTCATGCCTTCTTTAAAGACTGTGTTACCAATATCTATCATTGCTTTGTCTAGGCTAAGACCTTGTGATTTATGAATCGTGACTGCGTATGCAAGAGTTAGAGAAAATTGTTCTCTGCGTACATACATATCTTTGAAGGAATCTAGCTGTTGAGCATCCTATCCGTTTTACTTCTGAAAGTTTGTCAAAGAGTATATTGACAAACTGAATTTTGTTGTCACATGGGTATGTTTGAAAGCCAACAACCGTACCCAGTGCTCCATTAACTAGTCCTTGGTCCACGTCAAGGTTACGTTTAAGCATTACTCTGCAATTTAAGGATAATTTTAACATCTTTTCTAAGCCTGCTGTGTTTGAGACTGATTTTTCTAAATTATTTAGTCTTGTTGTGTCTTGGTCACACATGGGTAGTGTCATACCATGTACATCTAGTTTGTCTGTGGCGCTAATTTCCATTATTGGTTGCATTTCTTTACTTAACATTATTTCATTGAATTTGAGACAGCTTGCAAGAGTTGGCATTAAGGCCATACAATTGACATTTTTGTGGGCTAATTGTTCCATAACATCTGTAGCACATGCATTATCGCCATAAAGTGCATTAATGTGCCGGGTTTTCAATGTTGCTTCTGCTTCTTTAGAAAGTATACCAACTCTCAAACTTTTTAAAATGTTGGCATAAGTTAGATCTGCAGATTGGCGCATGTTTTCTGTTAATTCTCTTTATTGGAAATGTTGCCAAAGGTTGACATTTCCAATGCTGCCAACAGTTTTACGGCAGAGTTTGTGCCCTAATGTTTTAAAAATAGGTTCACCTTTTACTGGTGTTAATTGAAGCAGATCTCCAAAAACAATAATGTGTTTTCCTGCAAAGAGCTCTTCATAGTCTGTTTTGAGTACTTCTTGTAATCTGAGGTGAATCAAAGCTAACATCAGGTTGGAGACCATGCTCACTTCATCTATTAGTAGCATTTTCATTTGTTTCAATACTCTGCGTAATTCCATTGCAGCTTCTGCAGAAAGTTTGTAATAGTCTAATTTGTTCTGGTGTTCTACTGGTAATAGTAGTAATCGGTGTAATGTTACACCACCTATGTTGTAGGCAGCTAAACCTGTGGGGGCAGTGACAACAGCTGACAGTTTGTTGTTTGTCAATTGTTGAAGGAACTTACTAATGATTTTGACTAGGAATGTTTTGCCAGAACCAGCTTCACCACTGACGTACAGTAGTATAGGTTTATAATTATGGCAGGAACATTCTTTATTTTCATGTTTTACACCATGTGCAATTTGTTTTGTTACTTCTTGAAAAATGCTACTTTGCTCATTGTTTAGTTTTGATTGTAGTATAGTTAAGTCTTCCTTATCTTCATACTGACACATGGTGTTTTCTACTTCTATCATAGCTAATTCTGCCTCATTTGTTATTAGTGGTTCTCCCAGTGGTTCTTGGCTTCCTGTTACAGAAGGTTGACTACTGTATCCTTATCTAGTTGGGCTTGGAGTTCTTCTTCATGTTGCTGTTCATTGTGCAACATTGTTTTGTACTGTGTAAAGTTTACATCAGTTATAGTGCTTTCATTTGCTTTGAAAGCATCCTCATATAAGTCATAGTTATCTAGTAATTGTTCTTCTTTTCTCCATGGTTTGAAGAGTTGTAGCAGGGACATGTAATATACTTCTTTATGTTGAGGAATCTTCAATGACAATTTGATATGATTAATTAAATTTGGATTAGTGAGTTTAACTAAGCTGCCTTCACAGTCTGTCACTCTATATTTACCTTTTTTTTCATCAGGTTTCATATTATTTTTGTATGTGCAGTTTTGGGCTATTTGGTATAGAGACATGTTTTCCAAAGTATTACTTCTGTTTGGGTAGTATGTGTCCAATAAATTGTTTTTTTAAAATGTCTTGGCTGTTGGGATCATGTTTGGCTATTGTTTCTATATCTTCATATGATTTTAGAACTCTTTTTCTAGATTTAGCTGGACCAAGACTTAGCCATACTATATTTTCAGATTTACCATACAATGAAGTTCCAGTTAAACGATCAGCTGCTTCATAAGATCCACATTCTCTATGGGTGAGCAATTTTATGCCCAAGCTGTATAATTTCTGAGATACTGTTTTATCTGATGACAGGTCATTCCAGAGGTCTTGGAGCTCTGTCTTTTCTGCTTTAGTTAAGTATGCTGTGACATATCGTGCAACTGCAGTAGAATTGTCTGCAATGTACTGCACATCCATGTTTGCATTCCATAAGTGGGCAATGATTGCATTATAATCATTGATATATTTTTATTCTTCTTTTCTTTTTATTTAATATGTATTTTTAGGTGACTTACCTTTAACACTATGTCTAACTGAAGACATGAGGTTGTTTACCTGACCTGTATTTGTAACTGGTCTAGGGAAACCAAATCGGCATTTGGTGTAGTATTTGCCTTTGTTTTTGTATTTGCGACGACAATATTTTCCACATTTGTGTCTTTGAAATTGTAAAATTTGTGCACGAAGATCACTATTTGTGGCTTCTGATGGAATTTCACAAGTGACATATTTTTCAATAAACTGTAAAACAGTGGCATCACTGTCTTGACCAAATTTAGGAGCATCTTTAATCCATAAAAGCATGTGGATATGTGGTGCTCCTCTGGCTTGGTATTCCTTTCTCCAAAAGAAGTGTTGCACTTCTCCAAGGGGAGGAACAGTTTTATTACAAATAAAATGTAGCATAGCAATGAAGCGATGGTGAAAATATCTTGAAACATTAACAGGATCCAAAGAACAAAGTTCTCCAGGTGTTAGAATATCTATGTTTGTTTTGTTTTTATTTGATATGCATAGGAAATCATGTAAATCTTCCCATGCATATTCTGCACAACTTAATGTAACAAACCAAGTGGGTGGGCCAAGGTTTCTGATCATACAACGTACATCTCCATGACGTTGAAACCAGTACTCTTTAGTACCACGCATATTTGCTAATAGATTTGTAATATTTGATTGTAAAACCTCATCCTTTTGTTGCACTTTCTCTAATAATTGTGTAGCTGTCATATTTTGAAAGTGTGATCCTGATTTTAATATGTGTGCAACTCCGTAACATAAAGTTGCTAGTTCACTTTCAAAGAGTAGGTGGAATATGTATTCCACATTTTGTCTAAATCTGGGATCTTCAGAAAACATCCGTAATGAGCGGTATTCTGAAGCTGATATTTGAATAGGTCTATCATCATACCTTCCTCTTTTGCCAGTAGGAAAGAGTAGAGGAAAAGCACGTGCTTCTATACTTTTTTCCCATATACTGATTGGCGATCCTTTTGTTTGACGCATTTGGTAAGTTTCCAGTACATCTTGTGTGGTGTCATTACAGTGCAAAGGATGAATTGTATAATGGTCTAAAGTATTTGATATTGTAGCAGGATCAAGTAGCTCAAATTGACCTGCTTCTTGTGTTTCTTGAATTATTTCAGTTGTATCTTTCAAGTTTTCTTCAATATTAATTTCTTTGCAATATTCATTATTCTCTTTAAGATATTGGAAGGCTTGTCTAACTTTATATAAATCTACCAGCTGTTGCCATATTTTTTTGTCTTTTGTAGGTACTCCATTTACTAATATAATTAAAGATTGCTGCATTGGACATTGCACTCCTAGAGTATGCACATTTTCTTTTAGATTTAATGGTAAATAAACGACTTTTCCACGAATGCCTTTTACTAATTCAGAGGGAGGTAATTTTGCTGTTTTTGGTTGAAGGCGTATTATTGCTTGAAATGGGTGTACTGTTTGAATTATGATGCTCTCATATAAATTAAGTTGTTGTAGAGGTTTTGGTACTGGGTATAATTCCAAATTATTTGTGATAGAACGTTAAGGAGTATGGTTGTTGTCAAGTTTTGTAGTGCAGTAACTGCAAAGTATTAAGGGCTCAGTTATTTCATATTTGTTTTCTGCTACAAGGTAGAGAGCTAATTCAAACCATTTAGAATCTTCACTGTCTTCTATTTTGTATGATAGGTCCACAGTTTTTGTGTTACTTTTATAAAAAAATTCTACGGCAACATACACATACATGGTTTGGTACTTCAGCTGATGTACTTTTAAATTTTAGTATTTCTTTTTTATATGTGTTTAGCAAAAGGTTGCCATGTGTAGAATTGTTGCTTAATTGGTTTAAAGCTATTTCATTCTGTAAATGGCTTTCACTTCCAAAATATTTTTTCTGGATATAGTGAATTTCTTCAAGTAGGTCTTTTGCTGTACCATGTAGAAGGATGTTATTTAACTTTGCTAGTGCTAAAGCAGGACTTTTAGCATAGTACAGTTTATAGACTAGATTTCTTATAGTTGAATGATGTGTTGATATCCTTTTGATATCATGGAAAGTGGTTTTACAAGTAGGTCCTGTAATGCAGGCCAATGAATGTCCTTGTAGTCCTGTGTACTTGCGCACTGGACAGGTATCTATATTTTACAGTAATTTAATTTTGATTTTGTCTTTGCTTTTTACATATTTATTGAGGAATTGGCGTAAAGATTTGAAACATTGTTTGGCAATGTTACACATTGACGTGCATGGCCATTTGTACACTAGACGTTCTGATTCAGTTGAATGGAGGGGTAATTCTAAGTTTTCAGGGCATATTTTTGTAAGAAGTACTTCTTGTTCCATTATGGTATTATTCACTTTTTCATAACCTCGACCACTGCTATGTATGGCAATTGTATTAGTTTGCTTTTGTTTGTACGCTTCTTCATTAAAATATGGTTCTGTGCTTGTAGTGTGATTCCATTCACCTCCGCTGATACTTAAGAAGTGCTTTCTGTTGACATTTCGCTTATTGAGAAGTCTTTTTTTAATTTAGTTATTAGTTTTGTTAGTGGTTTCATTTTGTTTAACAGTAAAATAAATAACTTTCTTTTGAGAAGAATTGCACTGTCCATCAACGCTTCTAAGATTAATTTCCTACGATAGGTTTTAAGCTTTGAACCTGATTTCTCTCCTGTTTTTATAAGATTTTGAAGTACTTTGTGACGGTACATTTTGGCTAAAATACTTTTCTTGGTATGCTTACTTTGCACTGTATTAAAATTTGAAGAAGTCGTTTTATCTGTAGTGATAGCTGTTTTTCTGTTAATTGTTTTTTGGTTTGTTTTACATTTTGATAGAGGAGGCAAAGTTTTTGTACTTGAAACTTCTTGTGTTTCACTAAATGACTGTATTAGCTGTTTTGTTTCAACTTTTTTTTTACAAATTCTGCTAGAGATGGATGCTTATGTTGGACACTTTTATTTTCATTTGCTCTACTTTTGCGTTGCTTTCTGCGGACTTGACTTTTGGTAGGCATTCTTTAGGGTCTGTTGAAAAAAATAAAGAAGATATGGGTTGGGGTGTTCTGGAATGTATGTGTGCTGTGTGCATGAGTGTTTGAGTAAGATGATAAAGATGTATGTAATGGTGTGTGATTGTGCATTGGGAACTACAACTAGTAGGGATAGGTATTCTTGAATTTATGTGTTACTAAACTGGGGTTTAGATGACAAAAAAAAGTAAGCTAGTGGTGTGGAAAAGTACAAATAGTAAATCTAATGTATACAATTAAAACAGTTGTTTGTTCTATAATATGAAAATTGTAGCGGTTCAGTTGGGTAATTTGTGTGTCCAAAAATAGGAATTTGTGGGCCATTCTGGCTGTAAATCGCTGTTTAAGACATGGAGATTTTTGGACAAAATGGTACACAATCTCTATTTTCAGGCACCAAAATAGCGTGTATTCATGTTATAGTATGTTTGATTAATAATACAAATATTATGGTGATATTCTGCTTACTTTTTTTCTTAAATTAACAGGTAACTTCTTAGTTCTTCATTGTTTTTCGAATTCGGCTGCTTCTTTTCAGTAGACTGGTCTTCACTGCAATTGTAAAAGCTTCAAATTAGTAACTTTGTTTGTATATAGCGCTGCTTTTAATTTAGATATTGATTTTTTTAATTGAAATCCTCAGTGCCTTCTTTAAAACCATTAAACTAATTTATTTACATAAGATACATTGCATCAGTTCAGTACATATGTTCTTAATGAACAAATTGTATTAAATGACTAACTGTAGCAAAAAAAAATAACTTTACTATGTCTTGTGAAATTTATAATATACCAGTGAATACTACTATTTCTGTAAGTAAGCTGTTGTAGGTAATAGCACCTCAATGTCATGTCTAAATTAAAGTAATTAAGTAAATAAATAAATATAAACAAAAAAATATGAAATTGTATAAGTATTTTTTTAAAGGTTTAAACATAGATTGTGCTTGCATGCAATTTTGTTTGAATATATGTAGTCTATATATTTCATTTAAAAAATGTTAGTTTAACATGATTTGAGTGTGTGTGTATAAAGAAAGTAAATAGTATAAAGGTTTATAAGTGATAGTTGATTTTAGGATATTGAAAAAAATACAGTAAATTCATTTGACAGATTACACAAGCTAAAAGTCTGTTTGAAAATGTGTTCATCTACTGTACAGAAAATATGCATACCTGAAGTTTGTGTTCATGCATATGGATATGCATGGAGCTGCAAGTAGAAATCTTGGAGACTTGTACAGTATTTCTGGTAGATGGTGCTTGCCAATGATATGACACTTGTACTCAGAGCGATTCACAGTACATTTGCAGTGCTGATCTCTGATGATGCAGTTAGATCTAGAGGTCTTGAATGTGATTGGTGCATGGTCATGTGATTTTTTAGCTACATCCAATGAGTGAATGGCAGAGAGAGTGAAGTGGAAATGGTGGAAGGGCTGTTCATGTTACGATATGTCCGCGGACATGGCGGTAGTTCGTGGACATCGGGAGTTACATCTGGGGATTTTTGTGTTCAGAAGTCATGCAAATGAGAATAAGCACTGAAAAGGATTGGTCAGGAAAGTTTAGTGGGTGTGTTGTGCCAGGAGAGAGTTTCTCAGGTACTCTATTTGCTGAGAGAACAAAAGATAGCTATGGCTGTGTGTTTCAGAAAACAGATTGTTTGGATTTTGAGAGATTTGGTTGAAGGTGCATGCAGAAAGCTGTGGAGTAGCTGTAGATCTTGGATTCCCACATGTGGAAGTACACTGGCATGGCGTACGTGGAATGAAGTGGTTGGACTTGCTACCTCTCTGTGCTACTTTGGAGACAGAGCAACATCCAGACATAATTGTAATTCATTGTGGAGGGAACAGTTTAGGACATGTGACTGGAATTTTTTTGCAATTTGCTATGAAAGAAGGACTTGGGAAGGTTATGGACATGTTTCCTAATTCTCAAGTGATATTTTCACGGATTGCGCAGAGATAAATGTGGCTTCGTTCTTCTTCATTTGGTCCACAAATGGAAAAAGCAAGGCGCAATGTTAATAAGGCTGTTTGTGCCTTTCTAAGAGATTTTGGCATGTCCTCTTTTCACAATGGAAATATTATGTTTCGTAGTACATACATTTTTCGCAGAGATGGAGTCCATCTTACATATGCTGGCAATCAGATTTTTCTGAGAAATGTACAAAATGCATTGCGACCTTTTTCGGAATTACAACAAACATTTTGAAGTAGGTGTTAAGCATTTATAATTTTTGACTTACAAACACCACCCAAAGGCTCTTTTCAGAGCCACCACTTCTTCCCAGAGAAAATTGCAATGTTTGTGATGGAGTAGCAACCCAATTTTTTAAATGTTCGCGAACTGTCCGCGGACTTCTAAAAAATACAAAGAGCCCTGCTTCATTTATTTTCACTTCTATTTTTTAACTGGGAAAGGCGGCTCTGAAAAGAGCCTTATTTTGTTTTGATTTTTGATATTTTGTATTTTTTTTGTTTTTTTATACACGACACACTAGGAGAGGAGGGGAAAGGAAGGTAAAGGGGGGGACACCAACCACATGGATAAGAAAGGGCGAGCTGAGGGAGGAAGATGTAGAGTGGGTTTTATTTGGGTAGTGAGCAGATCTTCTCGTGCTCTGAGACGATAGTCTCAAAAGCACTACGAAGCGCTCCCCCCTGCAGAGTACTGTGTCACAGTACATACATACAACTGTGACCCTCGAAAGGTAAGGGTCATCAGCATTCTGTATGGCCTGTGAGGCAGCTTGAGGAAGACGCTGTCCCACAGAGGTGGTTCTAGTGGTGACAGGATCAGAAACAGAGGATGAAGTAGAGGAAATCAACCTGCTACATTCTTCGCAAGGTACAACCCTGCGAATAGCCCCAGAGTGAAATGACCTCAGGTGTGGCTTCATAGTAGTGGTCCCAAAGCTGTACTTACCATGCTTCCCACGACTCAGTATCATTTTGCACTCATTGCAGGTAACACGGTTCGCACGAGCCTTAGGAACATTACCATGAATGGTAAATTACCGCCACACCCAAGACTCACGCCTAGTGCGGGTAGTAGGGTTTTCCTCTACCTCATTCTCATCATCGTCTTCTTCCTCCTCTGCATCCTCACTCCTGTTCCCCTCTTCATGCCCTTGGGGAGGTGGTGGTGGTGGAGGGGGTGGGGGTGGTGCTGAAGCAGGTGCAGCGCCAGGTGGCAGTTCTGCAGCCAGGGATGCCATCTCGATGGTGTAATCAGCAAGTTGCTGGAGAAATAGCTGTGCTCTGAAGAATAGCCAGAAACACAATGAGAATAAGCTCTAGGGTGTGGTCTTTTATAGGGGTGCTTGTGGCGGTTCGCGGACATAGGAAGCACATGTCCGCAGGGCACCAAATGCACGGAGATTGGCTAGCGCATGCGCGTTGATGTTCTACGGACACTATTCGGGTCCTGAACTAATTAAAATTGCGTCACACGTGAAACAAACATTTCAGGACACTGCGTGTGTTCTTAGAACAGTTTAAATTTGTTAGCGAACAGTAAGGACAGATATACTGTTCTTCAGGACACGTTCAATTTTGTTTATGTACGAACATTTCAGGACACCAATTGTGTTCTTAGAACATTTTCAAGTTGCTAGCGAACAGTATGGACAGGTATAGTGTTCTTCAAGACACCTCCATTTTCGTTTAATTACAAACAATTCAGGACACCGCGTGTGTTCTTAGAACAGTTTGAACTTGCTAGCGAACACTACGGACAGATAATTATTTTTTTTTACGAACATTTCAGGACACCGTGTGTTTTCTTAGAATAGTTTCATCTTGCTAGCGAACAGTACGAACAGGTATAGTGTTCTTCAGGACAACTCCATTTTCGTTTATTTACGAACATTTTAGAACACCTGCACTGTCCGCGGACACCTACATTGTTTTTTTTAAAAAAAACAAAACTATTTACAACACAATGTAAAAATGTAACTTTATTTAACATATATTAATAATTTATGACAGAGAAGGTGAGGCAGAAACAGAAACAAAAACAGGAGAGTTAGGGGTTTCATCTTGATTGTTATTAGGTGAAGAAGGGATGGAAGTCTCATCAAAACATTTTGGGTTATGGAGAGGGTTTGGGGTTAATTGACTGGGGTATGGTGAAGGGGGACAAGTACATGTGGGGCAATGGTATGACGTTTTTGTTTTAAAATGATCTTCAACAAACGTTTTCAAATTATTAAAATTGGTCAACAATAAATCATTTTTTTCTTTTATGTTGTCAAGCATGTTTTCCATAACAGCTTCTTCAGAGGTAGTTTCTATTTTGTTATGCTCTGTACAAAAAAATATATATATGTTAAATGTATACAAAATAATAATAATTAAATGGTTTATATTATAAAGTGTTTACCATTAGTTTCACTATCTTGTGACATTTCTTCATGTGGGAAATGTTCCTCTAGCTATTCCAGAGTACTAGACATTTCTGTGAGAGAAAAAAAAAAGATAATATATTTTTTTATCTAATACAGAAAGTTTATAAATATATGAATAAAATTAAGAACACTTACTATTTCAGGTAAGATATGTCCTATGTACTCAGTGGGTCTGCTCTTGTTCTCAGTTCTGTCGTGTTTGTGAGGTAATTATGTTGGAAGCCAATTTATTTTCTTGTGGTATATTCCATTTTAGAACATAGTGCATTTAAATGAATGGTTAGTGTGTTGTATACATGGGTTACATTTATTATGTATTAGTACATTAAGAGGGTAATTCATAGAATTTCGCAGAAAAGTGTTGCAAGCGGCTGGCGCAGAGTGTCCGCGTGCGATTGTCTGCGCCAGGCACGTGCGCTAAAACCGATTTCCGCGCACAGCGTGTTCATGGATTTTAGGCTCCCAAACCAGCCGTGGCGCAGAGAATCGCAGCGACCCTGCAGCAGCACCAGTAACGCCCCGAAGAACGCCCTCGCGCAAGGAAAAGCCATCAAAATCGCTAAATCATCGCAAAGGGCTGCGCTAACCCTGGACTAGTTCACCGGGCTGGCAAACAGCAAACGCCAAGCGGGGAACGTGTATTTCAGGGGTTCGCGTGAAGTTTCTCACGCGATCGGGCCTGGGGGAGCGTGCTACGTGTATTACAGGGGTTTGCGTGAACTTACTCACGCGATCGGGCCTGGGGGAGCGGGCTACGTGTATTTCAGGGGTTCGCGTGAATTTATTCACGCAATCGGGCCTGGGGGAGCGGGCTACGTGTATTACAGGGGTTCGCGTGAACTTCCTCACGCGATCGGGCCTGGGGGAGCGGGCTACGTGTATTTCAGGGGTTCGCGTGAACTTTCTCACGCGATCGGGCCTGGGGGAGCGGGCTACGTGTATTTCAGGGGTTAGTGTGAACTTTCTCACGCGATCGGGCCTGGGGGAGCGTGCTACGTGTATTACAGGGGTTCGCGTGAAGTTGCACACGCGATTGTCCCAGTGCGAGCAGGGTACGTGTATTTCAGGGGTGCGCGGGAAGTTCCACACGCGATAGTCCCAGTGCGAGCAGGGTACGTGTATTTCAGGGGTGCGTGGGAAGTTCCACACGCGATAGTCCCAGTGCGAGCAGGGTACGTGTATTTCAGGGGTGCGCGGAAGTTCCACACGCGATAGTCCCAGTGCGAGCAGGGTACGTGTATTTCAGGGGTGCACGGGAAGTTCCACACGCGATAGTCCCAGTGCGAGCAGGGTACGTGTATCTCAGGGGTGCGCGGGAAGTACCACACGCGATAGTCCCAGTGCGAGCAGGGTACGTGTATTTCAGGGGTGCGCGGGAAGTTCCACACGCGATACCAGCAGGGAATGTGTATTTCAGGGGTTCTTGGGAGTACTACACATGAATTGGCCGTGTGGGTCCTCCCAGGTCTACGCTCCACAACCTCCACGGCCCCTGCAGGCAGCCCACACCACGGGGGACTACCCTGCACCCCTGCTCATGTCCCGCAGGCAGCCCATTCACCATGGGCATGCCCCCCAGCCAACCCACATGTCACCTTGCACTACTGATCAACAATGCATGACTACCACCACCCCCACCCCCCAGCAGTGCAGGGGCAGCCTCCAGCAGGCCCCCACTCATGTCTACCACCACCCCCACCCCCCAGCCACCAGGGGCAGCCTCCACCAGGCCCCCACTCATGTGTCCCACCACCCCCACCCCCCAGCCACCAGGGGCAGCCTCCAGCAGGCCCCCACTCATGTCTCCCACCACCCCCACCCCCCAGCAGTGCAGGGGCAGCCTCCACCAGGCCCCCACTCATGTCTCCCACCACCCCCACCCCCCGGCAGTGCAGGGTCATCCTCCACCAGGCCCCCACTCATGTCTCCCACCACCCCCACCCCCCGGCAGTGCAGGGTCACCCTCCACCAGGCCCCCACTCATGTCTCCCACCACCCCCACCCCCCGGCAGTGCAGGGTCACCCTCCACCAGGCCCCCACTCATGTCCCCCTGCACCCCCACCCCCCAGCATCCAGGGTCACCCTCCACCAGGCCCCCACACATGTCTCCCACCACCCCCACCCCCTGGCAGTGCAGGGTCACCCTCCACCAGGCCCCCACTCATATCCCCCTGCACCCCCACCCCCCAGCAGTGCAGGGGCAGCCTCCAGCAGGCCCCCACTCATGTCCCCCTGCACCCCCACCCCCCAGCATCCAGGGTCACCCTCCACCAGGCCCCCACTCATGTCTCCCACCACCCCACCCCCCTGCCACCATGGCCAGCCCCCACCAGGCCCCCACTCATGTCTCCCACCACCCCCACCCCCCGGCAGTGCAGGGTCACCCTCCACCAGGCCCCCACTCATGTCTCCCACCACCCCCACCCCCTGACAGTGCAGGGTCACCCTCCACCAGGCCCACACTCATGTCTCCCACCACCCCCACCCCCCTGCCACCATGGCCAGCCCCCACCAGGCCCCCACTCATGTCTCCCACCCCCCCACCCCCCAGCAGTGCAGGGGCAGCCTCCAGCAGGCCCCCACTCATGTCCCCCTGCACCCCCACCCCCCAGCATCCAGGGTCACCCTCCACCAGGCCCCCACTCATGTCTCCCACCACCCCCACACCCCTGCCACCATGGCCAGCCCCCACCAGGCCCCCACTCATGTCTCCCACCACCCCCACCCCCCAGCATCCAGGGTCACCCTCCACCAGGCCCCCACTCATGTCTCCCACCACCCTCACCCCCCTGCCACCATGGCCAGCCCCCACCAGGCCCCCACTCATGTCTCCCACCACCCCCACCCCCCGGCAGTGCAGGGTCACCCTCCACCAGGCCCCCACTCATGTCTCCCACCACCCCCACCCCCCGGCAGTGCAGGGTCACCCTCCACCAGGCCCCCACTCATGTCCCCCTGCACCCCCACCCCCCAGCATCCAGGGTCACCCTCCACCAGGCCCCCACTCATGTCTCCCACCACCCCCACCCCCTGGCAGTGCAGGGTCACCCTCCACCAGGCCCCCACTCATGTCCCCCTGCACCCCCACCCCCCAGCAGTGCAGGGGCAGCCTCCAGCAGGCCCCCACTCATGTCCCCCTGCACCCCCACCCCCCAGCATCCAGGGTCACCCTCCACCAGGCCCCCACTCATGTCTCCCACCACCCCCACCCCCTGCCACCATGGCCAGCCCCCACCAGGCCCCCACTCATGTCTCCCACCACCCCCACCCCCCGGCAGTGCAGGGTCACCCTCCACCAGGCCCCCACTCATGTCTCCCACCACCCCCACCCCCCGGCAGTGCAGGGTCACCATCCACCAGGCCCCCACTCATGTCTCCCACCACCCCCACCCCCCAGCATCCAGGGTCAGCCTCCACCAGGCCCCCACTCATGTCTCCCACCACCCCCACCCCCCTGCCACCATGTGCAGCCCCCACCAGGTCCTCACAATCCCCAATCATGTGCGTAATGGTCAGCCTCCACAGCCAAAAAGCCCTACCAAATAACCCATTCACCCACATGGAAATGGAAATCACATATTACACCCCCAATGTTCATGAAGCTAATGAACCCATGTCCGTCACACACATTTTTTGCAATTGAATGGGAAAGCACACAACATGACATGCATGAAACCAATGAGATGAAACCACACAGTGAACAATGGCAACAAAAATGTATTGAAAAAATTTAAGAATGCTAAAGAAAGAAAACTAACTACAATGTAAATGTGAAAAAATAAGCTGCATGTCCGCATAAAAACACAAAACTGGAAATCCAAATCCTAAAAAATTTTGTCCAAAGTGAAATGTAAAAAACTCTCCATGCAACAAAGAACTATGTACAAAAATAACAAGGGTCCATGATCCCAACTGAACTAAGGAAATCTCCTAAAAAACCTACCTAAATATCAACTATATACAAAAAGTGGAGCAGTGTCCGTCGACTCCAAATCATAATAAGAACGAAAGGAATCCTAAAACTAAATAACTATATACAAAGGCGGCGGGCAAGTCCAGCGGCTCACTCTGTGGTGTCCCGGGCCAGGGCATCATCGAACTCCTGTTCGATGTCCCGGAGGCGGTCCAGTTCCATGGCCCCGAGGGTCCACAGGGACGACGCTGTGTCCTCCTCCAACCCCCTGCGGATTGCCTCGAGGCACTCGGCCCGCCTCAGGGCCCTCCGCATGGAGTTCTCCGCCCTGACCATTGTGAGCCGCGCCTCTTCCGTCCGCCGCCGCTCCGCACCTATGGCGTGGCCCAACCGCTGCCACACGGAAGACACTCTCTGTCCTGGGTCCCCCTGCCCTCCGGCCGATGCCTGCCCCTCCGATGTCGAAAGCCCCGAGCCTTCATATCTCCCACCATGTTGCTGCTGCTGCTGCTCCGCCTCTGCCCGTGCACTGCCTCCTGCTGCCTGCACATCCTCCGCCGGCTGGGGTGCACTTGTTGATGTGGCCACCCCTGCTGGACCTCCGACTCCCGACTGTGGCAGGGATGCCTCCTCCACCAGCCTGGCCGCACCGTCAGAGGCAGCTCCACAGGGCACCCAGGTGACTGATGGGTGGGAAGATGGCACAGAGGACGACTGGCGTGTAGGGGGTCCAGTTGAGGAGGGGGTCGGAGCAAGCCCCATCAGACAGCGGAATCCGGCCTGGGTGACCTGTCCCAGCAGGCTGACGTGGTCAACGAGCCATTCGAGATGACGTGCAGTCTCTCCATGAAAAGACTGCAGGTCACCTCGCATGGCCCGTTGACGCAACGCCACACCAGCCAGGACAGGCTCAACCCGGACCTGGATGGCCACGTCCGCAGGCAGAGGAAGGCCAGTTGACGTCAGCTCATCCCCTGCCTGAAAACGGGTCTGGACGTAGGCATCCCTGCTGGTGCAAGATGATGCAGGGACAGGATCGGGGACAGGATTGCACACAGGCACCTCCGCGGCCGCCTGTGCTGCCTCCTGTCCCTGGTCCTGCACTGCACCACTAGCACCAGTGGGATCCCCACCTCCAGACCCTGTCTCTGGTGCTTGCGCGGCCCCCTCCTCCACCAAACCCCCCACCAACCTGGATGACTCCGTGCCATCTTCAACTGTTGGTCCCTGTGGGGTCCCAGCTGCCCCTTCTGCTGCCGAGGAGTCCAACTGCAACCTACGCCTCTTGGACCTCCCCCCGGCAGCTGCGGCCTGGGACGCGGCACCGGACTCCTCACTCCCCGACGAGATGACAACACGGGAGGGGAGCCGGGCCTTGCGTCTCCGGCTGGCGGTCGGATCCCCGCCGCTGTGCTCCACAGCACCTTCTCCGCCCTCTTCATCAGTTGAAGCTGCAGACAGGGAGAAACAAAACACAGGCATCAGGGCACTGTACAATGGACACATACACACATGACAGTTGCACATGAGTGGCATTGGCAAACCTCAGACATGTCATCACAATCCCCAACACACATGTCATTGCAACTGGCACACATGAGCCATACCACAGCCATATCGCAACTGCCAGCACCATCCCTACACATACAACAGCATCAGCAGCCAAAGGGGAGCCAGACATCACATGCAACACAGGAAGTGCACCACACATGTACACACACCACCACACTTGCATGCATGTCTACACCTCTGCCAAGTGTCGCACTGTTCAGACGGGCATCCATGTCACATCTGCCAATCAGGCTTCCACATACCGCTGTCACATGCATCCATGTTGCATCACTGTTGCACCCTTGTCAAATACACACACATGCACATGTACACAGTGCTCATACATGCAGTAGAAAACAACATACATGCCTGACATCACGGACATGTCTACTTACATACACAATCATCCAAACATGTGTGCACACACAACTGCATTTGCCATGCAAGCCCACACACACAAGCACCATCCATGTCTCACCCATTACAGCCCTCGCATGTGTCAGCCCCACGGCCCTGTACACCCCCACCCATACTCCACCCCATACAAACAGATCTGCAACCGGCACAATGGCGAATGATCACCACACGCCCTGCTCACAACCAGGATGCATGTACACTCACAGCTCGACTCCAGACGGCTCTGCTTCTCTAGGACCTGGACGTGGAGTGCTGGGGATATGCGTTCCAGGACCCCCATCTGTTCTTCCGACAAGTGGCCCCGGCGCCCCTTGGCATCCGCTGCCTTCAAGAGGCGCCGGGCCTTGTTCAGGGTCCTAGACCTGAAGTCCTCCCAGCGCTTCCTGACATGTTGTAAGTCCCGGACTGCCACCCCCTCCGCGTTGATGGCAGTCACGATGTCAGTCCAGATCCGAGTCCGTCCTTCCTTGTTGGCGCGGGAACTTCCAAAGAGGGCATCATACTGCCCCAGGACTTGCTCCACCGGGACACCAACTTCGGTGGCACTGAAGCTGGTGCCCCTCTGCCTCTCTGGCCGGGGGTTGTCAGTGGTCACAGATGGTGTTTGCCCCGACATGACAACCCCAGAGGCAGGAGTGGGTGGGCAACTGGGTCCTGGGGCTGGGCTGTGGAGTGATGGAATTCCAGTCGGGAGTCTTCTGTTCCAGCAGGGGTGGTCACAGCAACAGCACCCCTGGCTGATGTGCAGGCAGCAAATGGCAGTGCACGTGGGCAGCAGGCAGTCAGGCAGCAGCAGATAGCAGGTGGGAGCGTGCTCGGGGCTCTGGGGGGCAGTAGTTGGGCCTTCTGGGCTGGAGCGTGGTCTTCCGTGTGCGTACGCGTGGCCAGCTTGGTACGGAGTGATTTGGCACGTGAAAATCCTGCACGTCAGCGTGAAAACCGAGGAAAGGCCCTTAGCGCGTAAGCGCGTCAGCATGCATACGCGATTCTATTGGACCAAAGGCCCTCAGCGCGTAAGCGCGTCTGTGACGTGACCCGCACGGGTGTTTCCCACACAGCACGTGATGACAGAGCACACGTGGAAAGACTGCACGTCAGAGTCTCATCGCGTGTGATTGGTGGAAATGGCCGTACACGCATAAGTCACAAAGCGTGTAATTGGTGGAAATGGCCGTACACGCATAAGTCACAAAGCGTGTAATTGGTGGAAATGGCCGTACACGCATAAGTCACAAAGCGTGTAATTGGTGGAAATGGCCCTAGCGCGTACACGCCGCGTAAGTGACGTTGAACGTGTGGGCTTGTATAAAAGGTACGCGTAGAACACCATTTCCTTGTACGTGCTTTTCGTGGAGAGCGAGTGGGTGAATTCTGTACTTCTTGTCGGTTCACACGCGATTTACTTCACGGCGTTTCAAGTTCGTATTCCCTGTTACCTCTGACAGATTTTTCTCTTTTTTCTCTTTTACTGGTTTACCTGGGCCTGTTCCATCAAACAGTGTTCCCTTCTACTGTTGTCCTGTCTCCTCAGACAGCGTACAAATCTTCTTTTGGCGGGGGTGTTGCCAACCAAACGCGCTCCTTTTTCACGCTCTTTTACCTGGCAGACGGTGAGTCACGCACGTATCTAACATCTGTGCTTGCCCCGTGTGTAGCCTACCCCTTCAGAGTTCATTCTAGGCTGCGTGTGACACGCATACGTTCATTCTTGTGTTACTGGGTGCCACAGCGTAGTGCAGGTTTTTCTTTCTGCACACGTGGTCTAGGAGGGGTTGCGTGCACGTCATCTCCCTTTTTTGGGGCTCCTGTGCGTAGCGTGACCCGTCATCTTTCCCCAGGGGTTACAATCAGCCTTGCAAGAGCACTATGGTACAATTACCATCTGGTACCCAACCCCTTTGACCCCGAATTGCCCAGGACAATATTTGACAGCCACTCCCATACGCACATCAACATCAGTGCCATGGTTGGGAGGCGAGGATTCCGTAAGGGTGGCAAAGGTGGAAGAGCCACAAGTGGTGGCCGTGGTGGATCCGGTAGGGGACGTGGTCGTTACTTGCAGGGTGAGCCTGTCCCCCCATGTGTGGAGGACCAGTCAAGGGCACCCATAATCCCCCCCTCCCCCCTCCCGTTGAGGCTGATGTGGCTGACACCATCCATGCTCAGCCCTTGTTGGACCAGCCCATTGTGGCACCAGACCTGGCTGACTCCATGGCTGACTTCCAGGTCAGCAGGCCTATGACACGTGCGCTGGTGCACGTTGATGTCACCATGCCACGTGCATCTGGGGCAGCAAGGTCATCTGCTGCACCAAGTAGGCAGGGCGGAGAGGCTGCAGGGGCAGCTGCGGCTCCATCCACCCCAGCCCTCACACACCCAGCCAGGACAGTGTCGGTCCTAGTCCATGCTGCTGATATTCCCCCTGACACCATCACACTAGAGCCAATGCCTGCACCAACTCCCATGCTGAGTGTGCAATCCCACACTCCTGATACAGAGTCCACCAGGGCTCCTGCCCCTAGTGTCCAGAGCGGCGCAGGACACTCAAGATCACCACCACCTTCCAAGCGGAAGAGGAAGAGTGCTCGTCCGGCACAGGCTGATGCCCCAGACACGGCTACACAGTCCGGCCCGTCCAGGAAGCCCAGCTTCACGGATGACGAACTGAATACACTTGTCCAGTATGTGTCCGCACATGACAACGAGATGGTCATTGTTGCAGGATCCAAGACCACACCTGCACAACGCCAGGCACACTGGCAGACCGTTGCGGACATCGTAAGTGCCCTTGGAATCGTGAGGCGCACAGCCAATGATTGCTATAAGCGCTGGAATGACCTAAAGCGCAGGGCAAAGAGTAAGCTGGCCTCAAGTCATGCCGCAACTCTAGTGATTGGAGGTGGGTCTCCAGTAGTAGACATGGAACTCACTCCACATGAGTCAGTCGCTGGGACCTACGTCACGGAGGAACAGATCCAAGGCGTGGGAGATCTCCCTGATTACGAGGCATTGTCCGGTGAGTGCACATGCATGTGTGTGTCATCCATGTGCATGGTGTGTGTGAGGGCTTCTGTTTGTGTGCCAGGTGAGTGTGTGTGCGCCTGAGTCGTATGGGTCAGCCATGTGCTTCATGCAATACATCCTGCGCCGCTGCATTTGGCCATAGCTGTATCCCTTCTGCCAACAGTAGACATGTAGTCCGACTGCACGCCAGTTGCCCTTGAAGTGTCACCTTGCCACAACATTGTTGCAAAATTTAGCACTGTTCATTTAGTCAGATATTTACCATTCCACCACTTTTACTAGGCATGTCGCAGTCCTCTAGTCACATGTCTGACATGGCTATGGTAAAGTTGAGTGACTTAGTTACCTGGATATCATTTGTTCAAACATGTCCCTGTGCAATTGCACCATTTCGGACTGGCAGCTCCAGGTGAAGAATCTGACCTGTTAGAATTAGAAAAGCTATTACATGCGGGAACTGGACAGTATGCATAGGTGCTGCCCTCCTCTCCATCTTCACTCAATAGCAATGGTACATGCCATCTGTGTGATGGCATGTGTGTTTCACCTGCCAATCACAGGCCAATGTGTGATGCCACTGCCAGGCAGCATGCAGAAAATGTGTTCATCTTCAATCTTGGTGTCATCAGTGTGTGCCATTTGCCTGCCCTTCATACGCAGTGAGGCTGCATGCATGGGAGGGTTTAAGTCATGTGGGACATGTGTCAAACAAGTACTGTTTCTCTTGCTTCTCAGCCCTCATTGTGTGCCATGGTGCTAATGCCTGTTTCCATTTCATTGTTTTTATGTCTTTGCAGGGGAAGACGCACCTGATACTGCTGGGGTTGTGGAGATGGTGCAGACCCAGGAGGGCCCCGAGGGCCGACCAACCACCAGTGAGGGACGTGGTGTGGTGGTGGGTGAGAACCCACAAGTGCTGCAGGTCCTGCTCTCAAGAGGTGTCTCTGGCTGCACCTCCCCCGAGCTGTACTCAGGTGTTGATTCGGATGAGACCTACGTGCCGTCGCAGGTGAGTGTTCCAGGGAGGGATTCTGTTCTGTCTCACCCACCTGCACCAGGGTCAGAACCCTCAATGGGGATGTCAATGTTGGCAGCTACGCCTTTGGTGGTAACGGATGCAGGGTCACACTCCGCGACATCTGATCCTGTTCCTGTGCCAGCAGATCAGAAGAGGAATGCAGTCCTGCAGCCTCAGGCAGTGTCGGCACAGCAAGGCACAGTTCGCCTTGCCCCAGACAGGTGTGGTGCCCGCCGACGTGGTGGCCGTACGGCACCTGGCAATACTGCATGGGAGCAATCCATTTACGGTATGGCAACCCAACAGGCAGCATCATCCGAGATGATGGCTCAGGCCATGGATAGGGTGGCCACTTCCATTGTCCCCCCTGAAAGGCTGATGGAGCGACTAGAGCAGGCAACCAACACCATCTGCCAGTCACACAGGGAGGACATGTTGGGGTCCAACAGGGACAGGCGGGCGTCACTGGCGACTCTGCAGGAGGACATCTCCATTGAGTCCCAGGGCTACAGGGAAGCCCTGAGGCAGGAGCTCCTTCACCTCAGGACGACTCTTGTTGAGCTTGAGGCTTCTACACACCAAAGGACAGAACAGCAGCTGGAGCGTCTCACCTGTACGCTCTCAGCTGAGATGCAGGCAACGAGGGCGGAGGTCCGGGCATCCTGTGAGTTGTTGCATGGGGACCTCCGCACACTCATCCTCCAGAACCAGACCTACCACACCCGCATGCTTGCAGCCATGGAGGAGCAGACTAGTGCCTTGCGTGGGCTGCCTCCCATAGTGCAACCACCTCCGGATGCAGCTGCACAGGGTGATAATAGCGACAGCAGTGATACTCCCACAATAGGGTAGCCGTGTGGGCCATGAGCCCATGGAGGTGTTTTTTTTTCCCAGGATCCACGCAGGTGGGTTCTGGTGTGCATCCTGTCCTCGGACCTCCTGGGTGGCCTCCCCAACCCCCCCGGGCCCTTCAATGGCCATTTTTGATTTCTTTTAAATTTTTTTTTTATTTTTATTTCTTTTATTCCCTATTTTTTTGGGACAATTTGTTGGCTTCCGTGGTTCCTGTGGGCATACGCTGCATTGTGGCTGGGCACATGCAGGCTTGTAATGTATTTGGTTCAGATGCTTGGGTTTGAGTCACACACACCCCTCCTGCTTCCCGTTTCCGTGGGCTTGCAAAGGGTGTGCCCAAGTGACAGTGAATTACACAGCGACGTTGGATTCCCATGAGCTGTGTGGGCAGTCTGTAGTCAATACTGTGTATACATTCCTAGTGCATACTGCTGTTGTGTTGTACACTGCATGTTGCATTGATGTGTAACTCATCTTCTGTGTCTACCTCCAAATTTGCAGGTCCCTTCCTCATGTCTACACAAGGACCTCTAGTCTGGAGATGTGGTCCATGTTGGCAGCAGTGCACCTACAACTCTACAGGCGCCAACACTGCACAGTTGGTAGTGGTGGGAGTGCAGGCATTTCCAGGTGGTGAGACTCCTAATATTATACATTAGTGATGTCATGTTAATGGTAGTACGTGCTCAAGTTTGTTGTTGGTCCGGCATTACTGTGAGCATTTCAGGTGTTGCAAGTTTCTAATAGGGACACCGTACATTGTGACACTAGTGTCATGTTGTGGGGATTACTTTGTTTACGTGCAAATAGCATGACATGGCACGGTGTGTCGTGTGGCGGTGCTGGGGTTGGGTTGGCTGACATGGCACTGTCCTCTTGTTGCATTTTGCAAGTGGGTATTCATTTCAGCTGCTTGAATTTGTAACTTCACAAAACTGCATTGGTGGTGTCAGTGTGGGTAGAGATGCACACATTGTGACACTTCCAGGTGAACAATCTCAGGCTGATATGGTTTTCACGGTTCTTTCTCCAGACATTCAGGATCAGTGTCAGGTTGAGTCATCATTGATTGTCAGATGGAATGTGCCAGGGCAGTGTGCACTCCACAGGGGTGTGTTTTCTATGTGAAGTAATTAGCCACTAGCTGTGTACGGGCTGCCTCCCCCTGTGCCCTTTCCCCTCCCATGCGCAGCGGCTGTGCATGTGGTTGGGGATGGGGGGGCACCACCATGTCCACAGCCAGGCCCCGGCGTGTTGCAACGTTGTGCAGGACACATGCTGCCACTATGATCCTGCACACTACTGGGGGAGCGTACAACAGCTGCCCGCCAGAACGGTCAAGGGAGCGAAAGCGGAACTTCAGCACTCCAAATGTGCGCTCCACTATGCCCCGGGTTGTAATGTGGGCAGCGTTATATCTTACCTGGGCTGGCGTGGTGGGGTTCAGAATTGGCGTCATCATGTGGGGGCTGAGAGGGTAGGCACTGTCCCCTGTGGAGGTGGTGATTGGTATCATTGGTGGGGTTGTGACCTTGCTCAGTATCTGACATGCATGCATGTGCAGTGGCATTCATACTCACCAAGCAGCCATGTATCCCCATGCCGGCCAGCTTCTAGGTCCCGGCTTAGGGTGGACATTCGGTAAATGAAGCTGTCGTGGGTTGACCCAGGATAGTTGGCATATAGTGAGGTGATGATTCCCTTGGCATTACATACTACCTGCACGTTGATGGAATGCCAGTGCTTGCGGTTCCTATAGATGTGCTCAGATGCCCTGGGGAGACGTATAGCCACATGGGTGCAGTCAGTGGCACCTAGCACTTTGGGGAATCGTGCCACAGCGTAGAAATCCAGGGCGGGAGCATGCCTTTCTGCAGGTGTTCTGGGCAGGTATATGTGCCTGCGGACTGATGGGCGTGCAGTGCTGATGTTCAAGACCTGTTGTAGGCACCGTGATGGGTGGCCTGTGATACACCACCCACAATGGCACTTGTCCGCTGAAATGATCCAGTGGCTAAGAAGTGCAGTACATTGAGGACCTTCTCCAGGGGGCTGAGTGCTTGGGAGCACAGGGTGGGTGATGTGAGGTCGTCCTCCCACTCACTCACCAGGTCCAGTATGATGTGTGGTGGAAACCTGTACCTCCCATGCACCTGGTCATCAGGCATCCCGAAAAGGCTGGTTCTGGGTGTGAATATTCTGGCCCTGACTATCCTCCTCCTCCCCCTTTGGTAGGCCACGCCCACTGCTGCTAGGAACGGTATGTTCATCCTGGGTCTGAGCTAGTTATTTTGTTAGCGCGCAAATTAATGCGTTGCGCGTGTTGTAGGCGAGCGTGTGACCCGCGCACCCCTCCAATCCAGTGCCCAGTACAATAGCGTGTGGAAATTGGCGCGCACACCGGGATACAGGTGCGCTGACGTACTTGCGTGGGTAAGTGTCCGCGCACACCTGATATACACGTACATAGGCCAATCGCGTGTACACGCACTTTTGTCCAATTACACGCGATGAGACTCTGACGTGCTGTCCAATTACACGCGATGAGACTCTGACATGCTGTCCAATTACACGCGATGAGACTCTGACGTGCTGTCCAATTACACGCGATGAGACTCTGACGTGCTGTCCAATTACACGCGGTTTTCACACTGACGTGCAGGATTTTCACGTGCCAAATCACTCCGTACCAAGCTGGCCACGCGTAAGCACACGGAAGACCACGCTCCTGCCCAGAAGGCTGAACTACTGCCCCCCAGAGCCCCGAGCACGCTCCCACCTGCCATCTTCTGCTGCCTGACTGCCTGCTGCCCACGTGCACTGCCATTTGCTGCCTGCACATCAGCCAGGGGTGCTGTTGCTGTGACCACCCCTGCTGGAACCGAAGACTCCCGACTGGAATTCCATCGCTCCACAGCCCAGCCCCAGGACCCAGTTGCCCACCCACTCCTGCCTCTGGGGTTGTCATGTCGGGGCATACACCATCTGTGACCACTGACAACCCCCGGCCAGAGAGGCAGAGGGGCACCAGCTTCAGTGCCACCGAAGTTGGTGTCCTGGTGGAGCAAGTCCTGGGGCAGTATGATGCCCTCTTTGGGAGTTCCCGCGCCGACAAGGAAGGACGGACTCGGATCTGGACTGACATCGTGACTGCCATCAACGCGGAGGGGGTGGCAGTCCGGGACTTACAACATGTCAGGAAGCGCTGGGAGGACTTCAGGTCCAAGACCCTGAACAAGGCCCGGCGCCTCTTGAAGGCAGCGGATGCCAAGGGGCGCCGGGGCCACTTGTCGGAAGAACAGATGGGGGTCCTGGAACACATATCCCCAGCGCTCCACGTCCAGGTCCTAGAGAAGCAGAGCCGTCTGGAGTCGAGCGGTGAGTGTACATGCATCCTGGTTGTGAGCAGGGCGTGTGGTGATCATTCGCCATTGTGCCGGAGGCAGATCTGTTTGTATGGGGTGGAGTATGGGTGGGGGTGTACAGGGCCGTGGGGCAGACACATGCGAGGGCTGTAATGTGTGAGACATGGATGGTGCTTGTGTGTGTGGGCTTGCATGGCAAATGCAGTTGTGCGTGCACACATGTTTGGATGAATGTGTATGTTCGTAGACATGTCCGTGATGTCAGGCATGTATGTTGTTTTCGGCTGCATGTATGAGCACTGTGTACATGTGCATGTGTGTGTATTTGTCAAGGGTGCAACAGTGATGCTACATGGATGCATGTGACAGCGGTATGTGGAAGCCTGATTGGCAGATGTGACATGGATGCCCGTCTGAACAGTGCGACACTTGGCAGAGGTGTAGACATGCATGCAAGTGTGGTGGTGTGTGTACATGTGTGGTGCACTTCCTGTGTTGCATGTGATGTCTGGCTCCCCTTTGGCTGCTGATGCTGTTGTATGTGTAGGTATGGGGGTGGCAGTTGCAAAATGGCTGTGGTATGGCTCATGTGTGCCAGTTGCAATGACATGTGTGTTGGGGATTGTGATGACATGTCTGAGGTTTGCCAATGCCACTCATGTGCAACTGTCATGCGTGTATGTGTCCATTGTACAGTGCCCTGATGCCTGTGTTTTGTTTCTCCCTGTCTGCAGCGTCAACTGATGAAGAGGGCGGAGAAGGTGCTGTGGAGCACAGCGGCGGGGATCCGACCGCCAGCCGGAGACGCAAGGCCCGGCTCCCCTCCCGTGTTGTCATCTCGTCGGGGAGTGAGGAGTCCGGTGCCGCGTCCCAGGCCGCAGCTGCCGGGGGGAGGTCCAAGAGGCGGAGGTTGCAGTTGGACTCCTCGGCAGCAGAAGAGGCAGCTGGGACCCCACAGGGCCCAACAGGGGAAGATGGCACGGAGTCATCCAGGTTGGTGGGGGGTTTGGTGGAGGAGGGGGCCGCGCAAGCACCAGAGACAGGGTCTGGAGGTGGGGATCCCACTGGTGCTAGTGGTGCAGTGCAGGACCAGGGACAGGAGGCAGCACAGGCGGCCGCGGAGGTGCCTGTGTGCAATCCTGTCCCCGATCCTGTCCCTGCATCATCTTGCACCAGCAGGGATGCCTACGTCCAGACCCGTTTTCAGGCAGGGGATGAGCTGACGTCAACTGGCCTTCCTCTGCCTGTGGACGTGGCCATCCAGGTCCGGGTTGAGCCTGTCCTGGCTGGTGTGGTGTTGCGTCAACGGGCCATGCGAGGTGACCTGCAGTCTTTTCATGGAGAGACTGCACGTCATCTCGAATGGCTCGTTGACCACGTCAGCCTGCTGGGACAGGTCACCCAGGCCGGATTCCTCCGTCTGATGGGGCTTGCTCCGACCCCCTCCTTACGCGCCAGTCGTCCTCTGTGCCATCTTCCCACCCATCAGTCACCTGGGTGCCCTGTGGAGCTGCCTCTGACGGTGCGGCCAGGCTGGTGGAGGAGGCATCCCTGCCACAGTCGGGAGTCGGAGGTCCAGCAGGGGTGGCCACATCAACAAGTGCACCCCAGCCGGCGGAGGATGTGCAGGCAGCAGGAGGCAGTGCACGGGCAGAGGCAGAGCAGCAGCAGCAGCAACATGTTGGGAGCCATGAAGGCTCGGGGCTTTCGACATCGGAGGGGCGGCCATCGGCCAGAGGGCAGGGGGACCCAGGACAGAGAGTGTCTTCCGTGTGGCAGCGGTTGGGCCACGCCATAGGTGCGGAGCGGCGGCGGGCGGAAGAGGCGCGGCTCACAATGGTCAGGGCGGAGAACTCCATGCGGAGGGCCCTGAGGCGGGCTGAGTGCCTCGAGGCAATCCGCAGGGGGTTGGAGGAGGACACAGCGTCGTCCCTGCGGACCCTCGGGGCCATGGAACTGGACCACTCCGGGACATCGAACAGGAGTTTGATGATGCCCTGGCCCGGGACACCACGGAGTGAGCCGCTGCACTAGCCCGCCGCCTTTGTATATAGTTATTTAGTTTTAGGTTTCCTTTCTTTCGAATTATGATTTGGAGTCGACGGACACTGCTCCACTTTTTGTATATAGTTGATTTTTAGGTAGGTTTTTTTAGTAGGTTTCCTTTGTTCAGTTGGGCTCATGGACACTTGGTAGTTTTTTATACGGACATGCATGTTTTTTGTTCTCATTCACATTGTAGTTAGTTTTCTTTCTTTTGCATTCTTAATATTTTTTAATACAATTTTGTTAGCATACTTCACTGTGTGGTATCATCTCATTGGTTTCATGCATGTCATGTTGTGTGTTTTCCCATTATATTGCAACCGTTGTGTGTGACGGACATGGGTTCATTAGCTTCATGAACATTGGGGGTGTAACATGTGATTTCCATTTCCATGTGGGTGAATGGGTTACTTGGTAGGGCTTTTTGGATGTGGAGGCTGTCCATTACGCACATGATTGGGGATTGTGAGCACCTGGTGGAGGCTGCACCTGCACTGCCGGGGGGTGGGGGTGGTGGGACACATGAGTGGGGGCCTGCTGGAGGCTGCCCCTGCACTGCCGGGGGGTGGGGGTGGTGGGACACATGAGTGGGGGCCTGCTGGAGGCTGCCCCTGCACTGCTGGGGGGTGGGGGTGGTGGGAGACATGAGTGGGGGCCTGGTGGAGGCTGCCCCTGGTGGCTGGGGGGTGGGGGTGGTGGGAGACATGAGTGGGGGCCTGGTGGAGGCTGCCCCTGCACTGCTGGGGGGTGGGGGTGGTGGGAGACATGAGTGGGGGCCTGGTGGAGGCTGCCCCTGCACTGCTGGGGGGTGGGGGTGGTGGGAGACATGAGTGGGGGCCTGCTGGAGGCTGCCCCTGCACTGCTGGGGTGTGGGGTTGGTGGGAGACATGAGTGGGGGCCTGCTGCAGGCTGCCCCTGCACTGCTGGGGGGTGGGGGTGGTGGGAGACATGAGTGGGGGCCTGGTGGAGGCTGCCCCTGCACTGCTGGGGGGTGGGGGTGGTGGGAGACATGAGTGGGGGCCTGCTGGAGGCTGCCCCTGGTGGCTGGGGGGTGGGGGTGGTGGGACACATGAGTGGGGGCCTGGTGGAGGCTGCCCCTGGTGGCTGGGGGTGGGGGTGGTGGTAGACATGAGTGGGGGCCTGCTGGAGGCTGCCCCTGCACTGCTGGGGGGTGGGGGTGGTGGGAGACATGCATTGTTGATCAGTAGTGCAAGGTGACATGTGGGTTGGCTGGGGGCATGCCCATGGTGGATGGGCTGCCTGCGGGACATGGGCAGGGGTGCAGGGTAGTCCCCCGTGGTGTGGGCTGCCTGCAGGGGCCGTGGAGGTTGTGGAGCGTACACCTGGGAGGACCCACAAGGCCAATTCATGTGTAGTACTCCCCAGAACCCCTGAAATACACGTACCCTGATGGAATAGCGTGTGCAACTTCCCGCGCACCCCTGAAATACACGTACCCTGCTCGCACTGGCCCATTCGCGTGTGGAACTTCCCGCGCACTCCTGAAATGCACGTACCCTGCAGAATTTGCATGTGGAAATTCCCGCGCACCCCTGAAATACACGTACCCTGCTCGCACTGGGCCAATCGCGTGTGGAACTTCCCGCGCACCCCTGAAATACACGTACCCTGCTCGCACTGGCCCATTCGCGTGTGGAACTTCCCGCGCACCCCTGAAATGCACGTACCCTGCAGAATTTGCGTGTGGAACTTCCCGCGCACCCCTGAAATACACGTACCCTGCTCGCACTGGCCCATTCGCGTGTGGAACTTCCCGCGCACCCCTGAAATGCACGTACCCTGCAGAATTTGCGTGTGGAACTTCCCGCGCACCCCTGAAATACACGTACCCTGCTCGCACTGGCCCATTCGCGTGTGGAACTTCCCGCGCACCCCTGAAATACAAGTACCCTGCAGAATTCGCGTGTGGAACTTCCAGTGCACCCCTGAAATACACGTACCGTGCTCGCACTGGCCCATTCGCGTGTGGAACTTCCCGCGCACCCCTGAAATGCACGTACCCTGCAGAATTCGCGTGTGGAACTTCCCGCGCACCCCTGAAATACACGTACCCTGCTCGCACTGGCCCATTCGCGTGTGGAACTTCCCGCGCACCCCTGAAATGCACGTACCCTGCAGAATTTGCGTGTGGAACTTCCCGCGCACCCCTGAAATGCACGTACCCTGCAGAATTCGCGTGTGGAACTTCCCGCGCACCCCTGAAATACACGTACCCTGCTCGCACTGGCCCATTCGCGTGTGGAACTTCCCGCGCACCCCTGAAATGCACGTACCCTGCAGAATTTGCGTGTGGAACTTCCCACGCACCCCTGAAATACACGTACCCTGCTCGCACTGGCCCATTCGCGTGTGGAACTTCCCGCGCACCCCTGAAATACACGTACCCTGCAGAATTTGCATGTGGAACTTCCCGCGCACCCCTGAAATACACGTACCCTGCTCGCACTGGCCCATTCGCGTGTGGAACTTCGCGCGCACCCCTGAAATGCACGTACCCTGTAGAATTCGCGTGTGGAACTTCCCGCGCACCCCTGAAATACACATACCCTACTCGCACTGGCCCATTCGCGTGTGGAACTTCCCGCACACCCCTGAAATACACGTACCCTGCAGAATTCGCGTGTGGAACTTCCCGCGCACCCCTGAAATACACGTACCCTGCTCGCACTGGCCCATTCGCGTGTGGAACTTCCCGTGCACCCCTGAAATGCACGTACCCTGCAGAATTCGCGTGTGGAACTTCCTGCGCACCCCTGAAATACACGTACCCTGCAGAATTCGCGTGTGGAACTTCCCGCGCACCCCTGAAATACACGTACCCTGCTCGCACTGGCCCAATCGCGTGTGGAACTTCCCGCGCACCCCTGAAATACACGTACCCTGCTCGCACTGGCCCATTCGCGTGTGGAACTTCCCGCGCACCCCTGAAATGCACGTACCCTGCAGAATTCGCGTGTGGAACTTCCCGCGCACCCCTGAAATGCACGTACCCTGCAGAATTCGCGTGTGGAACTTCCCGCGCACCCCTGAAATACACGTACCCTGCTCGCACTGGCCCATTCGCGTGTGGAACTTCCCGCGCACCCCTGAAATGCACGTACCCTGCAGAATTCGCGTGTGGAACTTCCCGCGCACCCCTGAAATACACGTACCCTGCTCGCACTGGCCCATTCGCGTGTGGAACTTCCCGCGCACCCCTGAAATACACGTACCCTGCAGAATTCGCGTGTGGAACTTCCCGCGCACCCCTGAAATACACGTACCCTGCTCGCACTGGCCCATTCGTGTGTGGAACTTCCCGCGCACCCCTGAAATGCACGTACCCTGCAGAATTCGCGTGTGGAACTTCCCGCGCACCCCTGAAATACACGTACCCTGCTCGCACTGGCCCATTCGCGTGTGGAACTTCCCGCGCACCCCTGAAATGCACGTACCCTGCAGAATTCACGTGTGGAACTTCCCGCGCACCCCTGAAATACACGTACCCTGCTCGCACTGGCCCATTCGCGTGTGGAACTTCCCGCGCACCCCTGAAATGCACGTACCCTGCAGAATTCGCGTGTGGAACTTCCCGCGCACCCCTGAAATACACGTACCCTGCAGAATTCGCGTGTGGAACTTCCCGCGCACCCCTGAAATACACGTACCCTGCTCGCACTGGCCCATTCGCGTGTGGAACTTCCCGCGCACCCCTGAAATGCACGTACCCTGCAGAATTTGCGTGTGGAACTTCCCGCGCACCCCTGAAATACACGTACCCTGCTCGCACTGGCCCATTCGCGTGTGGAACTTCCCGCGCACCCCTGAAATACACGTACCCTGCAGAATTTGCATGTGGAACTTCCCGCGCACCCCTGAAATACACGTACCCTGCTCGCACTGGCCCATTCGCGTGTGGAACTTCCCGCGCACCCCTGAAATGCACGTACCCTGTAGAATTCGCGTGTGGAACTTCCCGCGCACCCCTGAAATACACATACCCTACTCGCACTGGCCCATTCGCGTGTGGAACTTCCCGCACACCCCTGAAATACACGTACCCTGCAGAATTCGCGTGTGGAACTTCCCGCGCACCCCTGAAATACACGTACCCTTCTCGCACTGGCCCATTCGCGTGTGGAACTTCCCGTGCACCCCTGAAATGCACGTACCCTGCAGAATTCGCGTGTGGAACTTCCTGCGCACCCCTGAAATACACGTACCCTGCAGAATTCGCGTGTGGAACTTCCCGCGCACCCCTGAAATACACGTACCCTGCTGGCACTGGCCCAATCGCGTGTGGAACTTCCCGCGCACCCCTGAAATACACGTACCCTGCTCGGACTGGCCCATTCGCGTGTGGAACTTCCCGCGCACCCCTGAAATGCACGTACCCTGCAGAATTCGCGTGTGGAACTTCCCGCGCACCCCTGAAAGGCACGTACCCTGCAGAATTCGTGTGTGGAACTTCCCGCGCACCCCTGAAATACACGTACCCTGCTCGCACTGGCCCATTCGCGTGTGGAACTTCCCGCGCACCCCTGAAATGCACGTACCCTGCAGAATTCGCGTGTGGAACTTCCCGCGCACCCCTGAAATACACGTACCCTGCTCGCACTGGCCCATTCGCGTGTGGAACTTCCCGCGCACCCCTGAAATACACGTACCCTGCAGAATTCGCGTGTGGAACTTCCCGCGCACCCCTGAAATACACGTACCCTGCTCGCACTGGCCCATTCGTGTGTGGAACTTCCCGCGCACCCCTGAAATGCACGTACCCTGCAGAATTCGCGTGTGGAACTTCCCGCGCACCCCTGAAATACACGTACCCTGCTCGCACTGGCCCATTCGCGTGTGGAACTTCCCGCGCACCCCTGAAATGCACGTACCCTGCAGAATTCGCATGTGGAACTTCCCGCGCACCCCTGAAATACACGTACCCTGCTCGCACTGGCCCATTCGCGTGTCGAACTTCCCGCGCACCGCTGAAATGCACGTACCCTGCAGAATTCGCGTGTGGAACTTCCCGCGCACCCCAGAAATACACGTACCCTTCAGAATTCGTGTGTGGAACTTCCCGCGCACCCCTGAAATACACGTACCCTGCTCGCACTGGCCCAATCGCGTGTGGAACTTCCCGCGCACCCCTGAAATACACGTACCCTGCTCGTACTGGCCCATTCGCGTGTGGAACTTCCCACGCACCCCTGAAATGCACGTACCCTGCATATTTCACGTGTGGAACTTCTCGCGCACCCCTGAAATACACGTACCCTGCAGAATTCGCGTGTGGAACTTCCCGCGCACCCCTGAAATACACGTACCCTGCTCGCACTGGCCCAATCGAGTGTGGAACTTCCCGCGCACCCCTGAAATACACGTACCCTGCTCGCACTGGCCCATTCGCGTGTGGAACTTCCCGCGCACCCCTGAAATGCACGTACCCTGCAGAATTCGCGTGTGGAACTTCCCACGCACCCCTGAAATGCACGTACCCTGCAGAATTCGCGTGTGGAACTTCCCGCGCACCCCTGAAATACACGTACCCTGCTCGCACTGACCCATTCGCGTGTGGAACTTCCCGCGCACCCCTGAAATGCACGTACCCTTCAGAATTTGCGTGTGGAACTTCCCGCGCACCCCTGAAATACACGTACCCTGCTCGCACTGGCCCATTCGCGTGTGGAACTTCCCGCGCACCCCTGAAATACGCGTACCCTGCAGAATTCGCGTGTGGAACTTCCCGCGCACCCCTGAAATACACGTACCCTGCTCGCACTGGCCCATTCGTGTGTGGAACTTCCCGCGCACCCCTGAAATGCACGTACCCTGCAGAATTCGCGTGTGGAACTTCCCGCGCACCCCTGAAATACACGTACCCTGCTCGCACTGGCCCATTCGCGTATGGAACTTCCCGCGTACCCCTGAAATGCACGTACCCTGCAGAATTCGCGTGTGGAACTTCCCGCGCACCCCTGAAATACACGTACTCTGCTCGCACTGGCCCATTCGCGTGTGGAACTTCCCGCGCACCCCTGAAATGCATGTACCCTGCAGAATTTGCGTGTGGAACTTCCTGCGCACCCCTGAAATACACGTACCCTGCAGAATTCGCGTGTGGAACTTCCCGCGCACCCCTTAAATACACGTACCCTGCTCGCACTGGCCCAATCGCGTGTGGAACTTCCCGCTCACCCCTGAAATACACGTACCCTGCTCGCACTGGCCCATTCGCGTGTGGAACTTCCCACGCACCCCTGAAATGCACGTACCCTGCAGAATTCGCGTGTGGAACTTCCCGCGCACCCCTGAAATACACGTACCCTGCTCGCACTGGCCCATTCGCGTGTGGAACTTCCCGCGCACCCCTGAAATACACGTACCCTGCAGAATTCGCATGTGGAACTTCCCGCGCAACCCTGAAATACACGTACCCTGCTCGCACTGGCCCATCCGCGTGTGGAACTTCCCGTGCACCCCTGAAATGCACGTACCCTGCAGAATTTGCGTGTGGAACTTCCCGCGCACCCCTGAAATACACGTACCCTGCAGAATTCGCGTGTGGAACTTCCCGCGCACCCCTGAAATACACGTACCCTGCTCGCACTGGCCCAATCGCGTGTGGAGCTTCCCGCGCACCCCTGAAATACACGTACCCTGCTCGCACTGGCCCATTCGCGTGTGGAACTTCCCGCGCACCCCTGAAATGCACGTACCCTGCAGATTTCGCGTGTGGAACTTCCCGCGCACCCCTGAAATGCACATACCCTGCAGAATTCGCATGTGGAACTTCCCGCGCACCCCTGAAATACACGTACCCTGCTCGCACTGGCCCATTCGCGTGTGGAACTTCCCGCGCACCCCTGAAATGCATGTACCCTGCAGAATTCGCGTGTGGAACTTCCCGCGCACCCCTGAAATACACGTACCCTGCTCGCACTGGCCCATTCGCGTGTGGAACTTCCCGCGCACCCCTGAAATACACGTACCCTGCAGAATTCGCGTGTGGAACTTCCCGCGCACCCCTGAAATACACGTACCCTGCTCGCACTGGCCCATTCGTGTGTGGAACTTCCCGCGCACCCCTGAAATGCACGTACCCTGCAGAATTCGCATGTGGAACTTCCCGCGCACCCCTGAAATACACGTACCCTGCTCGCACTGGCCCATTCGCGTGTGGAACTTCCCGCGCACCCCTGAAATGCACGTACCCTGCAGAATTCGCGTGTGGAACTTCCCGCGCACCCCTGAAATACACGTACCCTGCTCGCACTGGCCCATTCGCGTGTGGAACTTCCCGCGCACCCCTGAAATGCACGTACCCTGCAGAATTCACGTGTGGAACTTCCCTCGCACCCCTGAAATACACGTACCCTGCAGAATTCGCGTGTGGAACTTCCCGCGCACCCCTGAAATACACGTACCCTGCTCGCACTGGCCCAATCGCGTGTGGAACTTCCCGCGCACCCCTGAAATACACGTTCCCTGCTCGCACTGGCCCATTCGCGTGTGGAACTTCCCGCGCACCCCTGAAATACACGTACCCTGCAGAATTCGCGTGTGGAACTTCCCGCGCACCCCTGAAATACACGTACCCTGCTCGCACTGGCCCATTCGCGTGTGGAACTTCCTGCGCACCCCTGAAATGCACGTACCCTGCAGAATTTGCGTGTGGAACTTCCCGCGCACCCCTGAAATACACGTACCCTGCTCGCACTGGCCCATTCGCGTGTGGAACTTCCCGCGCACCCCTGAAATACACGTACCCTGCAGAATTCGCGTGTGTAACTTCCCGCGCACCCCTGAAATACACGTACCCTGCTCGCACTGGCCCATTCGCGTGTGGAACTTCCCGCGCACCCCTGAAATGCACGTACCCTGCAGAATTCGCGTGTGGAACTTCCCGCGCACCCCTGAAATACACGTACCCTGCTCGCACTGGCCCATTCGCGTGTGGAACTTCCCGCGCACCCCTGAAATGCACGTACCCTGCAGAATTTGCATGTGGAACTTCCCGCGCACCCCTGAAATACACGTACCCTGCTCGCACTGGCCCATTCGCGTGTGGAACTTCCCGCGCACCCCTGAAATGCACGTACCCTGCAGAATTCACGTGTGGAACTTCCCTCGCACCCCTGAAATACACGTACCCTGCAGAATTCGCGTGTGGAACTTCCCGCGCACCCCTGAAATACACGTACCCTGCTCGCACTGGCCCAATCGCGTGTGGAACTTCCCGCGCACCCCTGAAATACACGTTCCCTGCTCGCACTGGCCCATTCGCGTGTGGAACTTCCCACGCACCCCTGAAATGCACGTACCCTGCAGTATTCGCGTGTGGAACTTCCCGCGCACCCCTGAAATACACGTACCCTGCTCGCACTGGCCCATTCGCGTGTGGAACTTCCCGCGCACCCCTGAAATACACGTACCCTGCAGAATTCGCATGTGGAATTTCCCGCGCACCCCTGAAATACACGTACCCTGCTCGCACTGGCCCATTCGCGTGTGGAACTTCCCGCGCACCCCTGAAATGCACGTACCCTGCAGAATTTGCGTGTGGAACTTCCCGCGCACCCCTGAAATACACGTACCCTGCAGAATTCGCGTGTGGAACTTCCCGCGCACCCCTGAAATACACGTACCCTGCTCGCACTGGGCCAATCGCGTGTGGTACTTCTCGCGCACCCCTGAAATACACGTACCCTGCTCGCACTGGCCCATTCGCGTGTGGAACTTCCCGCGCACCCCTGAAATCCACGTACCCGGCCAAATCGCGGGTGAGACTTCCCGCGCACCCCGGTATACACGCACACGTATTTTTTGTCAGCGGGTCCGTGTTTGTGGGTAACCCTTTGCACGTCATTTGTCCTGGAGGGCCACAGTATAGGACATTCATCATGGCAGTACATAGGTGCTATTTGTTGGCGCACCTTTTGGCGCACATTTCTTACAGCCGCAGAGACGCTACCGCCTGCTTTCTTGTGGCGGTCGTGTTTGTGCCTGTGCGCTGGTTTGAGCGTGCGCTTTTTTGCCCTATTCTATTCCATGAATACGTGTTGTAGGCTAGCGTGTGGGCGTTCCGCGCACTTGTGCCCTGTACTTCCCCCTTGACGCCCACGTTTTGGCAAGTTGTTCGCCATTCCGAGTGTTACGCCCGTGTTCCGCCTACTTTTGTTGCGTGCGCCGCGCTATGTGCGATTTTCGCTGTGGCCTGTGCGATTTTCGCTGTGACCTGGCGCACGCTGTTAGATGGCCTGTGCGCCAACGTGCGCCTTGCACTTTTTTATCGCACATCCGCTGGTTTTCTCGCGCATGGACTTCCATGAATCGATGTGCGCTGCTTTTCGTGCGATTTTCGCACTTGCACTGCGATTTTCGCTATTCCACTGCGATTCGCACGTTTTTGCCCACTTACGCCGCGCTAATTATTCCATGAATCGGCCTGATAATGTGTTTGTGTGCTTTTTTTTTAATTTGTTAAATGTTCCTATGTTATGATATAACAATCAAACATACGCCCCCAGAGTTTTTTAGGTAGTGGTACTGTTCTTCAAACATGTCCGCGAACATTAAATGAATTCGCGGACATCAAGTACAGTAGAAGAGATTCAGTCAGTTCCATATGATATGTATATAAAGTGAAAGTCATTATTGTTAAGTTGCACTACTAGAAACCTACGAAATTGAATGAAAAAACTTTGTTAAAGGGACGTTATGGTTAACTTGCACTACTAAAAACCTATGAAATTCAATGAAAAATCTTTGTTAAAGGGACGTTATGGTTAAGTTGCGCTACTAAAAACCTGTGGAATTCAGTGAAAAAACTTTGTTAAAGGGACGTTATGGTTAAGTTGACTACTAAAAACCTATGAAATTCAGTGAAAAAACATTGTCAAAGGGACGTTATGGTTCCAAGTAAAACCGAAAAACCCTTGAAATTCGCCAGTTATGGTAAGCTAAGCAACCATAACTCGCGCCACCACCGTGCACTGCTAAGACTAACACCCAGGACATCAAAGATGACATCACAAATGTCATTGATGACATCACAGAAGTAAATATAGAAGTAAATACCAAAATTGCAGCACCTTTTGTAGCCTGCATAGTCTACAGGCAGTGCAATGGTCTGTTGACATCTGGAAAAATTCTGGGCGTGGGGTAGGGTTATTAAAATCAATTAACTTGTATTTGGTACAAAAATGGTGGCTCTTAAAAGAACCTTTTTTTCTCCTTTTTACTTTTATATTTTTGGGGGATTATTTGGTTTTATATACTTAACTAATAAATGTTCTACTGAACTTAATTTTTTATAACTTTCACAAAAAGTGCTTCTATTTTTTTTCTTCTGTTTTTCCTTTTTTTTCAACTACTAAAAAAGACTTGTATCCATATTTTGTGTGTTCACAGAAACTGCGTCAATGCATTTTGAACATTTCCCAGGAATAATCGGATTGCCAACATCAGTCAGATGCACTCCATCTCTACAAAAAATGATCACACTATGACATTTTATATTTGCATTATAACACATGCCATGCTTGGAAAACCCGCCTCCAGGCGAAGCTGCAGCAAAGTGGGGCTAAGTGAGACATAGCTGTCTGCAGCTGTCCGCGGTGGGACTGCGGCCAATAACCCTATAGTCATGGTCATCCCCACCTGCTGGCCCCTTCCAGCAGCTTCGCAGATAGCATTACCCGCTGTCTGGACTAGGTACTGTTCATCCTTTCCATGACTGTTTCAATACCTACCAGTTCGCCCCTCGGTACTGCTCAGTCATATTGTCGCTCTACAGCTACTTATTCTAATCCTAATCTTGTTTACCCAGAACTAGTTTATACCTCCTCCACTATTGACCTGGGCCTATGGAATGCTGGGTCACTCTGCAATAAGACTACAGCAGTACTGGACCTTTTTCTACATTTACATCTTCACTTCCTCTGTATAACTGAAACTTGGATTCTTTCCCATAACTCAACTGTAGCCACTTCTCTCACTTCCTCCCTATCCTCCTCTGCCCATGTACCCCGTGCCAATGGATGCAATGGCAGTGTTGGTGTACTATATCACTCTAACTGCTTATCTATCCCTTCAGCTATCCAATTACCGGAATACTCCTCATTTGAGTTCATGTATAAGATTTTCTCTGTTCCCAATCCCATTTCCTTTCTCATTGTTTACTGCCCACCTGGCTCACTTGGGTCATTCTATGAGGGCATTGACCACCTTCTTGGTCACATCCTACCTAGTCCTACTCCACTTGTCTTACTTGGAGACTTTATTCTTCATCGCTCCTCTAGTCATTATACATCTCCTTTTCTAGCCATACTTGATTCTCATCTGCTCTCTCTACTTCCTACTTCTCCCACTCATAGCTCTGGTTCCACTCTCAACATGATGTTTATTTCCTCATTCACTGCTTCCTCTATACCTGTTCTACCTGTCCACTTATCCAACGATTCCTTACTTTCTGCATCATTGCTCCCACTCACTTCTCCTAGTATCTCTAGTTCTTGCTCATCCAATACATTCTTTAGGTGTGACTTACGGAACTTCAATTCCTCCCTCTTCTATTACACCTGTATTAACTCCCTTCGGTTTCTCGCAAACTTTTCTACCCTCTTTGCAGACTAAGCAACATCCACTCTTTCTTCATCTCATTCTTCTAGCCTTGATCAACGTTAACCTCTTTCTCCTTTTCAGCCTACTCACAAAACTGCCCAACCCTGACTGTCTCCCCATCTCTGTGCTATGCGCCGCTTTCTTTGTCGCCTTGAAGGTGCTGGCTCAAGCTCTGTTCTCCAGTTAATCACACCACTTACTTTTCTTACCATACTCTCTATGTCAACTGTACTAACTCTGCTAAACGCACTTATTTCTCTGACCTCCTCCATACTCAATGTACTCACCTTCGGCGTCTCTTTCCAACATTAACTCACCTTCTTTCTGCTCCTTTCCCTGATCCTTCTATTAATTAATCCTTATCAGGAACGGTTCTCGATAATTTCTTTTCCTCTAAAGTTCACTCTTTACGTCAAGATATTCTATTGTCACCCTCTTATAACTCCTCTACTTCATCACTCTCCACCCTTTCCAACACTATCTCTAACTTCACCCCTTTTTCTGACTCTTAGGTGGCTCTCCTCTTGGCTAAAGCTCACCCAACCGCTGCCCCTACTGACTAGATTCCTTCTTCACTCATTCCCAAAATCTATCTGCTGATGATACCCTTTCTTACCTCCTTTTTCAATATCTGTCTCTCCACGTCTACCTCCCTCTCTGTTTTCAAACATGCTTTCAAAATTCGTATCTTACAAAAAACCTACAGCTAATCCCATTCTTGTCTTAAACTATCATCCTCCATCTCTCTTACCTTTTTTATTTAAACTCCTTGAGCGTCTTGTGTATTCACAAATCTCCACATTCATCTCTGGTCTAGCTCTTCTCAGTGTGGCTTTCGTCCCCGTCACTCCACTGAAACTGCACTGACCTGCGTGCTTAAATTTCTCCTCACAGCTCATTATTCTAAATACTCCTCTGTTCTTATTCTTCTTGACTTATCTGCTGCCTTCGACACTGTGGATCACTCTTTGCTCCTGGATTCTCTCTCCTCATTTGTCTTTCATGGCTCTGTGCTATCGTGGTTTTCTTCTTACTTATCCAACTGCACTTTCGCTGTCTCCTGAAGTGGTAACACCACCTCGCTTTTCCGCTGGATTATGGTGTTCTTCAAGGGTCAGTTCTTGGTCCTTTTCTATTCTCTTTATACACTTCTTTCCTTGCACCTACAATCTCTTCTTTTGGTATATCTCACCACTTCTATGCTGTTGACACTCCCGTCTTTCTATCTTTTTCCTCTTTTATGCCTGACATTCATTCTACTCTCTCAACTTGCATGTCTGCTATTAAATCCTGAACGACCTCCCATTTTCTCACTTTGAATGCCGGAGAGACTGATGTCTTCTTCTTTCCCGCTAATGCTCTCTTCCACAGTCTCCTCCCCATCTATCTCTTTCCCTCCCTCCAGTCTTTCCATCTCTTCTACGTCCCGTAATCTTGGTATCCACTTCGATTTCAACCTTTCCTTTGCTCATCATATCTCTCTCACATCCCGTGCCTGTCGATTTCATCTTTACAAAATTCAGAGTCCTCTCCTTTCTCACTTTCCACACCTCAAAACTTCTTATCTTTTTCTTAATCTTCTCTTGACATTTCTACTGTTCTGTCACCTTCTTTGGTTTTCCTCACTCGCGTCTTGCTCCTCTTACATCTATCTATCACTCGTCTATTCACTCACTCTGTCTTCTCTCTTATCGTGACTCGATCTCTTCTTCTCTCACCTCACTTGGTTGTTTGTCTTTCTACTCTCAGTTTAAATACAATTTTCTTTGCCTAGTCTTTAAATCTCTCTATGGACTTGCCCCTTACTATCTTGCATCTCTTCTTTCATTTTACTCTCCTTCTCATTCTCTCCGTTCCTCAGACCTTTTTAAACTGACTGTTTCCGGTCCTCCTTGTGCTCCATTCCGCTTTTGTTCTTTTCAGCTCCGCACCCCTCTTCACTGGAACATACTCTATCTGTCTCTTCACTCTATTACTTCTTAATCCTTATTCCATTCCTCCCTAAAAACTCACCTGTTTCAGAACCCTGATTAATTGTTACCGGCTGTTGCTGAACCATGATTTGAAGCACTGTTTTTATGTACCGTTGATCTCCTATGTAAAGCCCTTTGTTTGATTGTTAACGGCTGTTGCTGAACCATGTTTTGCACCACTGTTTTTATGTACCGTTGATCGCCTATGTAAAGCGCTTCGGATAAAGGCGCTATATAAAGAACAATAAAAATAATAAAAAATAAATATGCCTTGCTCTTTCAATTTGTGGGCAAAATAAATTTGAATACTTCGACATTTGTCTCTGAGCGATCCATGAAAAAACTATTTTCGAATGTGGAAACACTTCAATAAACTTTCTAAATGTATCCTTTATGGCAAACTGTAATGAAATTCCGGTAATATAGTCCACACTATTGCCTCCACAGTGAACAACAATGATGTCTGTATGCTTCAAATTAACCATACTCTCACAAAATTGGAGCAATTCCGCCCACTTCGTTCTATAAACTCCATGCCATGAAACTTGCAATTTTTCTAATCCAATTTTCTCAGACAATTCACAGTGTTCTTAATACATTTTCAGCCAATGGATGCAAGAGTCTCCCAGAATACATACACTCTGCTTCCTAAAAGACATACAACCACAACAATGGACCAATAGGATAAAGAATGACAGATCATATGCATTTATCTTTTTATATATACCAATAAATGCCTCAGTCAAAATTCAACTTAGTTTTTTTATTATTACAATCATAAAAAAGATTAATCACCAAGTATAATATACCTTCACAATAAAATTAAATATTTGAAAAACGACTCACATACAATTCATTCCTACCATACATTCAATCTCACTCGTCTTAAAACAATCCTCATCATACCTAATTCCGTGAACCACTTGGTCAGCATAACCAATATACAATTTTAACACTGCTAAATTCCCTCTGTCGGTTGTCAGGTGATTTAATCTGTGTATAATTGATTTCACAGATATGATCGTTGACACGTAGTGTCCAATTATTCACTCAATCTTCATCAGGACTAAAACAGGAAAGTCAATGGTTCCCATTTGATAAAGTAGGGTGAGCCACACCACCTAAAAAACAATAAAAGCCTATTAGAAATTCTGTCACATTGTCATCCCCTATAGCTTATATATCACTTTTATGTGCTCATACATGATTCTCAAAAGTAATCATATCATCAACCTTTTTCAATGTTTCTTATTTGCATTAAAAAATGCTGATACCATGGATAAATCCTCATAAATCCTCATCATATCTATATGTGTATCCCACTCCATATAGACCCACCAACAAGGACGCAATGTACATGACCTCATTAAATTAGGTCTTCCAATTACAATGTCCATACTTAAGTATTGTACAAAGAACTCCCATTTTTCTCATATACTCACTTGTGTAATGCCACAGGGCGCTTTGTGTCGCCTTCTGGTCAGGCGCATAATGAAAATGGTTCTTATTCCCAGGTTACAGGTTATAAATTCAGGACAGGTGCCCCCTGTTGGATAGCCTGTCTATACCGTCTCCACCACTCTTTAATTACTGTAAGTGGGATCTCCTTTTAGTGCCTAGCTGGTATAAATCCTACAAAGAAAAAGAGCTTTCATAAGCTCTGTATGTTTTCACTCACTTATTTACATCCCCTTACATAGGTACACTCAAAAACTTACATCTATTTGTTTCTTTAAGATGACTCTTCATATTTTTTAAAATCACAATCAGGTTCAGATCAGCTTCCGAATTGTTCCTTCAATTTTGTCATGCTGACATAAAGTCCCTTCAACAACAGAGCAAAAACCACTATTAGTTGTATGTGTCATGTCAACTCTACAATTCAGATTGCAATAATTCCATTAACCTGTAATTCCATCTTTCCATAATTCTTACACTCAGATCAAAATATATGATATCCTCAAAAGGATATATTTCACCTTTCTTTCAGTCTGTGGCTATCACTAAATTATCCCGCTCTTAATGAGGCGATTCTCCTCCCAAATCACTACATTCTGTATGCTAGAATATTCTTCATATTTTTTCTCACATTCAATTCCCCCAATCAATTTTATGTTGTCCTCTAGAGTATCCATCTAGCACATTATGTTCTTACATAATTTGTTGGCTATTCATTTGATACCCTTACATCCGATAACATTTCTATTACTTACTGCAGGGAAAAAGGACTTTGTCTCTAATCTCTTCCGGGAAAATTCTCACTCCTTCCTTGGTCACGAGCGGTCGCATACATATTACAAACAGCTCTGTGTTACGTACCATTTTTTATATGTTGGAAAACATAGCCATAAAAAGAGGACATCATATTTCTCTCTTTCTACTAGGAGCCCGACCTCCCAAAGCCGTTAACAGAGTCTCGGTTTAATAAATGAGAGCGCTTGATGTTTATACTTCAATCTCTCCACATTCTAAACTTAGTTATACATATTATTTTTCTATATGTATATTTAGATATTATACCTCAACTGTAACATTTACCTTGGTTTTTTGCCGTCAAATTAATAAAATGCCTAAGGCACTTATAAAGATGTCAACACCTGGAGAGTCAAACTAAGCTCAATATAGCGTGATTCGTCAAGCACATCTATATATATATATATTTATATATATATATACACTTGTAAAGATGCAAGAACCTGGAGAATCAAGCTAAGCTAAATATAGCGTGATTCATCAAAGGCACCTGCTTATTTATCATGTAACTTGTGTAATTACCATATATCTCATCCCAAGAGGACCTAGTTCTTCCACTCTCATTGATCTTTCTCATCATCACTTATAAAACAGTCCAGTGATGTATCACTAGACGGCATAGTATGTTTTCAGCCCGTCTTGTAAATATCCTTAGAATAAAGGATCTTTTTAGAATAATATGTCTAGGTCTATCCAAATCCCCTGCTATATGGCATGGCTATATTTTTCACATGTGTATTACTGCACATCCAGGGTAAGGAATACATACTCGATCACGTGGGTATTTCTCTTGTTTTTAGCATCCACATAGATCTATTAGCCACTCCTCTGGCCAAATGTGGACGCTCTTTAGTATCCCCATTTTGAAGAGGGTTCTAAATAGACTGGCAATCAGTCTGTTATTAATGCATGGAAACATTGAGCCCATGTTTGACTGTGTCTAATGTATAAATCCATTGCTGTTCTATTCTATGTAGAACAGTGGCCATGTCACCAACTCTACTCTGTGGTCTAATAGTTTGTAACACAAACCATTTGAGAGCTACATCTGTATGCTTATATTTTTCTAAAGTGGTCAACCAGGGGTTTATCCGCCACTTTATTACAAATGCAACTCCTGTGTTCCCCTATTTGTTGCCTCACGTCTCTTGTAGTTTTACCTACATACAACAACTCACAGGGGCAAATAATTATGTGAATCACATTCTTCGTTCTACAGTTAGTATGACTCCTTAGTTGCCATTTAACTGTACCGTGGTTAAACTCCAAACGTGTCTCTGTCAAAGGACATACTACACAATTGCCACACATGTGGTGACCCACAATAGGTGGTAGTCCCCACTGATTTAATACTGTTGGATCTCGGTTCTTCTCAGGATATGTATGCACTAATTTTTGTTTTAAGTTTTGGCTTTTTTAAAGGCAAACGTAGGTTTCTGAAGCAAACTCCCTGGCTGTTTGATTACATCCCAATTGCGACTGATAATTCTCTTAATGTCATTACTCACTGGATGAAAAGTGGTAACGCATACCAATCTATCTTCTTTCTGTTTTACCTGGGGGTCAGACATATATCTCTGATCATGTATGAAGCTCGCTTGAAATTATTTTTAATTAATCTCTTTGGATATCCTCTTTCTGATAATCTCTCTTTCAGATATCCTGCGTGTTTTACAAATGAATTTTTCTCAGTACAATTTTTACGATTTCGCAGAAACTGAACATAGGGTAATGCACAACGTCAACATAGATACTTTTCAAATTTCTGAGACAGTGTTTCAATGAAGATGCATATAAATAAGAACAAAAAAAAATAATCGCCATAGACAATAATGGCAAAGGCTATGAGATGGGTAGAATACACCATTATGGCAAAATAACCCTTATAGAAAATACATCCCCAAACAAACTTTCAACCCAATATTCCTTTTGCCCAAACAAACCCTCCAGTGTACAAATGGGCATGCAGCTCAATATGTAATGTACAACAGCAATCCTTCAAATCTTTACAATTCCTGAATCACTATATGAAACTAAAAGACAAAAGTAAAATACAACTTTACAAACCATGGACTCCTAACTAGTGTGCATCCATACAGGACTGAGAGTACATTCATTAGCCTGCATTTCAGGAACTGCTTGAAAAAGCATGTTCTATCACATCAAAATGTTAGCAACACTACATTACACTATGTGGGCAATTCATAGAATTCGGCGCACAAGTGGCGCATGCGGTTGGCGCACAGTGTGCGCGGGCGCATCCCTGCACCAGCCGCGTGCGCCAAAACCCATTTCCGCGCACAGCGTATTCATGGATTCCAGCTACCAAAACCAGCCGTGGCGCACAGTGGCGCAGCGACCCTGCAGCAGCGCCAGTTACACCCCCAAGAACGCCTCTCGCGTAGGGAAAAGCCATCAAAATCCCCAATCCAGCGCAAAGGGCTGCGCTAACCCTGTAACAGCACGGCAAGCGGGCTACGTGTATCACTGGGGTGCGCGGGAAGTACCTCACGTCATTTCAGCTGGGTACGTGCATTTCAGGGGTGCGCGGGAAGTTTCACACGCGATTCCATCAGAGTATGTGTATTTCAGGGGTGTGCGGGAAGTTCCACACGCGATTTCAGCAGGGTACGTGTATTTCAGGGGTGCGCGGGATGTTCCACACGCAATTTCAGCAGGGTACGTGTATTACAGGGGTGCGCTTGAAGTTCCACACGCGATTCCATCAGGGTACGTGTACATTAAGGGTGCGCGGGAATTTTCACACGTGAATTCAGCAGGGTACGTGTATATCAGGGGTGCGTGGGAAGTTCCACATGAGAATTTCCTGGCTATGTGTATTTCGGGGTGCGCGGGAAGTTCCACTCACGAATGTCCAGGCTACGTGTATGTCGGGGTGCGTGGGAACTTTCACACGCGATATCAGCAGGGTACGTGTATTCCAGGGGTGCGCGGGAAGTTCCACACGCAAATGTCCTGGCTGCGTGTATTTCGGGGTGCGCGGGACGTTCCACACGCGAATCTCCTGGCTACGTGTATTTCGGGGTGCGCGGGAAGTTACACACGTGAATCTCCTGGCTACGTGTATCTTGGGGTGCGTGGGAAGTTTCACACACGAAGTCAGCAGGGTACATGTATAACAGGGGTGCGCGGGAAGTTACACACGCAAATCTCCTGGCTACGTGTATCTTGGGGTGCGTGGGAAGTTTCACACGCAAAGTCAGCAGGGTACATGTATATCAGGGGTGCGCGGGAAGTTCCACACGCGAATGTCCTGGCTACGTGTATTTCGGGGTGCGCGGGAAGTTTCACACGCAATATTAGCAGGGTAAGTGCATATCAGGGGTGCGTGGAAAGTATCACACGTGATTCCATCAGGGTACGTGTATTACAGGGGTGCGCGGGGAGCACCACACATGAATTGCACGAATGGGTCCTCCCAGGTGTTCCCTCTACACCCTCCACGGCCCCTGCAGGTGGCTCACACCACAGGGGCCTACCCTGCACATGTCCTGCAGGCACCCCATCCAGCATGGCCATGCCCCCCACACAACCCACATGTCAACTTGCACTACTGCCCACCAACGCATGTCCCCCTGCACCCCCAGCCACCAGGGGCACCCTCCACCAGGCCCCCACCCATGTCTCCCACCCCCCCCACCCCCCAGCAGTGCAGGGGCAGCCTCCACCAGGCCCCCACCCATGTCCAACTCATGTCCCCACCACCCCCACCCCCCAGCACTGCGGGGCACCTCCCAGCAGGCCCCCACCCATGTCCAACTCATGTTCCGCACAACCCCCACCCCCCAGCAGTGCAGGGGCACCCTCCAAAACGCCCCCACCCATGTCTCCCACCACCCCCACCCCCAAGCAGTGCACCGGCACCCTCCACCAGGCCCCCACCCATGTCCAACTCATGTTCCCCACCACCCCCACCCCCCAGCAGTGCAGGGGCACCCTCCACCAGGCCCCCACCCATGCCTCCCACCACCCCCACCCCCCAGCAGTGCAGGGGCAGCCTCCACCAGGCCCCCACCCACGTCTCCCACCCCCCCACCCCCCAGCAGTGCAGGGGCAGCCTCCACCAGGCCCCCGCCCATGTCTAACTCATGTACCCACCACCCCCACCCCCCAGCACTGTGGGGCACCTGCCAGCAGGCCCCCACCCATGTCCAACTCATGTTCCCCACCACCCCCACCCCCCAGCAGTGCAGGGGCACCCTCCACCAGGCCCCCACCCACGTCTCCCTCCACACCACCCCCAACCCCCAGCAGTGCAGGGGCACCCTCCACCAGGCCCCCACCCATGTCTCCCACCACCCCCACCCCCAGCAGTGCAGGGGCACCCTCCACCAGGCCCCCACCCATGTCTCCCACCACACCCACCCCCCAGCAGTGCAGGGGCACCCTCCACCAGGCCCCCACCCATGTCCAACTCATGTTCCCCACCACCCCCACCCCCCAGCAGTGCAGGGGCACCCTCCACCAGGCCCCCACCCATGTCTCCCACCACCCCCACCCCCCAGCAGTGCAGGGACAGCCTCCACCAGGCCCCCACCCATGTCTCCCACCACCCCCACCCCCCAGCAGTGCAGGGGCAGCCTCCACCAGGCCCCCACCCATGTCCAACTCATGTCCCCACTACCCCCACCCCCCAACACTGTGGGGCACCTGCCAGAAGGCCCCCACCCATGTCCAACTCATGTTCCCCACCACCCCCACCCCCCAGCAGTGCAGGGGCACCCTCCACCAGGCCCCCACCCATGTCTCCCACCACCCCCACCCCCCAGCAGTGCAGGGGCACCCTCTACCAGGCCCCCACCCATGTCTCCCACCACCCCCACCCCCCAGCAGTGCAGGGGCAGCCTCCACCAGGCCCCCACCCATGTCTCCCACCACCCCTACCCCCCAGCAGTGCAAGGGCAGCCTCCACCAGGCCCCCACCCATGTCCAACTCATGTCCCCACCACCCCCACCCCCCAGCACTGTGGGGCACCTGCCAGCAGGCCCCCACCCATGTCCAACTCATGTTCCCCACCACCCCCACCCCCCAGCAGTGCAGGGGCACCCTCCACCAGGCCCCCACCCATGTCTCCCACCACCCCCACCCCCCAGCAGTGCAGGGGCACCCTCCACCAGGCCCCCACCCATGTCTCCCACCACCCCCACCCCCCAGCAGTGCAGGGGCACCCTCCACCAGGCCCTCACCCATGTCCAACTCATGTTCCTCACCACCCCCACCCCCCAGCAGTGCAGGGGCACCCTCCACCAGGGCCCCACCCATGTCTCCCACCACCCCCACCCCCCAGCAGTGCAGGGGCACCCTCCACCAGGCCCCCACCCATGTCTCCCACCACCCCCACCCCCCAGCAGTGCAGGGGCAGCCTCCACCAGGCCCCCACCCATGTCCAACTCATGTCCCCACCACCCCCACCCCCCAGCACTGTGGGGCACCTGCCAGCAGGCCCCCACCCATGTCCAACTCATGTTCCCCACCACCCCCAACCCCCAGCAGTGCAGGGGCACCCTCCACCAGGCCCCCACCCATGTCTCCCACCAACCCCACCCCCCAGCAGTGCAGGGGCACCCTCCACCAGGCCCCCACCCATGTCTCCCACCACCCCACCCCCAGAAGTGCAGGGGCACCCTCCACCAGGCCCCTACCCATGTCTCCCACCACCCCCACCCCCCAGCAGTGCAGGGGCACCCTCCACCAGGCCCCCACCCATGTCTACCACAACCCCCACCCCCCCAGCAGTGCAGGGGCACCCTCCACCAGGCCCCCACCCATGTCCAACTCATGTTCCCCACCACCCCCACCCCCCAGCAGTGCAGGGGCACCCTCCACCAGGCCCCCACCCATGTCCCCCACCACCCCCATCCCCCAGCAGTGCAGGGGCAGCCTCCACCAGGCCCCCACCCATGTCTCCCACCACCCCCACTCCCCAGCAGTGCAGGGGCAGCCTCCACCAGGCCCCCACCCATGTCCAACTCCTGTGCCCACCACCCCCACCCCCCAGCACTGTGGGGCACCTGCCAGCAGGCCCCCACCCATGTCCAACTCATGTTCCCATCCACCCCCACCCCCCAGCAGTGCAGGGGCACCCTCCACCAGGCCCCCACCCATGTCTCCCACCACCCCCACCCCCCAGCAGTGCAGGGGCACCCTCCACCAGGCCCCACCCATGTCTCCCACCACCCCCACCCCCCAGCAGTGCAGGGGCACCCTCCACCATGCCCCCACCCATGTCTCCCACCACCCCCACCCCCCAGCAGTGCAGGGGCACCCTCCACCAGGCCCCCTCCCATGTCTCCCACCACCCCCACCCCGCAGCAGTGCAGGGTCACCCTCCACCAGGCCCCCACCCATGTCTCCCACCACCCCCACCCCCCAGCAGTGCAGGAGCACCCTCCACCAGGCCCCCACCCATGTCCAACTCATGTCCCCACCACCCCCACCCCCCAGCACAGTGGGGCACCTGCCAGCAGGCCCCCACCCATGTCCAACTCATGTTCCCCACCACCCGCACCCCCCAGCACTGTGGGGCACCTGCCAGCAGACCCCCACCCATGTCCAACTCATGTTCCCCACCCCCCCACACCCAGCACTGTGGGGCACCTACCAGCAGGCCCCCACCCATGTCCAACTCATGTTCCCCACCACCCCCACCCCCCAGCAGTGCAGGAGCACCCTCCACCAGGCCCCCACCCATGTCTCCCTCCACCCCCACCCCCCAGCAGTGCAGGGGCACCCTCCACCAGGCCCCCACCCATGTCCAACTCATGTCCCCACCACCCCCACCCCCCAGCACTGTGGGGCACCTGCCAGCAGGCCCCAACTCATGTTCCCCAGCCAACATGTCATCACAATCTAGATCCCTGGTCCCTATGGTCAGCCTCCAAATGCAAAACACCCACCTGAGTATTGCATCCACCCACTCAGAAATGGCAATTACATGACAGAACAACAATTGCAAGTTTCGAAACAAACACATGTCCCTCACATACACCCAATGGGTGTCAGTGAATCTGAAAACCCATATCATGATATGCATGAAACCAATGAGATGATACTACACATTGAAGTTCGATAAAAAAATATGTATTAAAGGAAACATAAATAGATTCAAAAATAAAGAAACAGAAATGGGAATGTACAAAAATGAAAAGAAGCATGTCCATGAAAAAAAGCAAAATCAAAAATCATAATCCAAAGGAATGGTGTCCAAAGTCACTGTCCACAAAAGAAAATCCAATGGGAAATAATAATTGAAAGCCATTGCTCCATGGGTAAATTGTGAAAGAAAAATAAAATCCAACAGTGAACTATGTACAGACGAACAAGCCAGAGTCCATTATCCCAACAAAAGAAATGAAACCTATCTAACAACACTAACTAATAAAATAAACTATATACAAAAATGTGACCAATGTCCAAAAGGTCCAAAATAAATCCAAAAACAAAGGAAACCTAACACTAACTACATAACTATGTACAAGCGCAGCGGGCTAGTCTGACGGCTCACTTTTGGATGTCCCGGGCCAGGGCATCATCGAACTCCTGCTCAATGTCCCGGAGGCGGTCCTCCTCCATGGCCCCGAGGGTCCGCAGGGCCGTCGACGTGTCCACCTCGAACCCCCTGCGGATTGCCTCGAGGCACTCGGCCTGCCTCAGGGCCCTCCGCATGGAGTTCTCCGCCCTGACCATTGTGAGCCGTGCCTCTTCCGCCCGCTGCCGCTCCACATCTATTGCGTGGCCCAACCGATGCCACATGGAAGACACTCTGTCCTGGGTCCTCCTGCCCTCCGGCCGATGCCTGCCCCTCTGATGTTGAAGGCCCCGAGCCTTCATGGCTCCCACCACGTTGCTGCTGCTGCTGTGCCTCTGCCCGTGCACTGCCTCCTGCTGCCTGCACATCCTCCGCCGGCTGGGGTGCAGTTGTTGATGTGGCCACCCCTGCTGGACGTCCGACTCCCGACTGTGGCAGGGATGCCTCCTCCACCAGCCTGGCCGCACCGTCAGAGGCAACTCCACAGGGCACCCAGGTGACTGATGGGTGGGAAGATGGCACGGAGGACGACTGGCACGTAGGGGTTCAGTTGAGGAGGGGGTCGTAGCAAGCCCCATCAAACGGAGGAATCCGGCCTGGGTGACCTGTCCCAGTAGGCTGACGTGGTCAACGAGCCATTCGAGATGACGTGCAGTCTCCTCATGAAAAGACTGCAGGTCACCTTGCATGGCCCGTTGACGCAACGCCACACCAGTCAGGACAGGTTCAACCTGGACCCGGATAGCCACGTCCGCATGCAGAGGAAGGCCAGTTGTCGTTTGCTCATCCCCTGCCTGAAAACGGGTCTGGACGTAGGCATCCCTGCTGGTGCAAGATGATGCAGGGACAGGATCAGGGACAAGATTGCACACTGGCACCTCTGCGGCGGCCCTTGCTGCCTCCTGTCCCTGGTCCTGCACTGCACCACTAGCACCAGTGGGATCCCCACCTCCAGAACCCGTCTCTGTTGCTTGCACGGCCTCCTCCTCCACCAAACCCCCCACCAACCTGGATGACTCCGTCCCATCTTCCCCCGTTGGGCCCTGTGGGGTCCCAGCTGCCCCTTCTGCTGCCGAGGAGTCCAACTCCAACCTCCGCCTCTTGGACCTCCCCCCGGCAGCTGCGGCCTGGGACGCGGCACCAGACTCCTCACTCCCCGACGAGATGACAACATGGGAGGGGAGCCGGGCCTTGCGTCTCCGGCTGGCAGTGGGATACCCGCCGCTGTGCTCCACAGCACCTTCTCCGCCCTCTTCATCAGTTGACGCTGCAGACAGGGAGAAATAAAACACAGGCATCAGGGCACTGTACAATGGGCACATACACACATGACAGTTGTACATGAGTGGCATTGGCAAACCTCAGACATGCCATCACAATCCCCAACATACATGTCATTTCAACTCGCACACATGAGCCATACCACAGCCATATCGCTACTGCCAGCACCATCCATACACATACAACAGCATGAGCAGGCAAAGCTGAGCCAGACATCACATGCAACACAGGAAGTGCACCACGCATGTACACACACCACCACACTTGCATGCATGTGTACACCTCTGCCAAGTGTCGCAATGTTCAGATGGGCATCCATGTCACATCTGCCAATCAGGCTTCCACATCCCGCTGTCACATGCATCCATGTTGCATCACTGTTGCACCCTTGTCAAATACACACAAATGCACATGTACACAGTGCTGATACATGCAGCTGAAAACAACATACATGCGTGACATCACGGACATGTGTACTCACATACACATTCATCCAAACATGTGTGCCCACACAACTGCATTTGGCATGCAAGCCTACACACACAAGCACCATCCATGTCTCACACATTACAGCCCTTGCATGTGTTAGCCCCACGGCCCTGTAAACCCCCACCCATACTCGACCCCATACAAACAGACATGCAACCTGCACACTACTGAAACATCACCACACGCACAGCTCACAATCAGGATGCATGTACACTTACCGCTCGACTCCAGACGGGTCTGCCTCTCAAGGACCTGGACGTGGAGCGCTGGGGATATGCGTTCCAGGACCCTCATCTGATCTTCCAACAAAAGGCCCCGGCGTCCCTTGGCATCCGCTGCCTTCAAGAGACGCCGGGCCTTGTTCAGGGTCCTGGACCTGAAGTCCTCCCAGCGCTTCTTGACATGTTGGAAGTCGCGGACTGCTATCCCCTCCGCGTTGATGGCAGTCACGATGTCAGTCCAGATCCAAGTCCGTCCTTCCTTGTCGGCACGGGAACTTCCGAAGAGGGCATCATATTGCCACAGGACTTGCTCCAGCAGGATACCAACTTCCCTGGCACTGAAGCTGGTGCCCCTCTGCCTCTCCGGCCGGGGGTTGTCAGTGGTGCCAGATGTTGCAGTGCCCGACATGACAACCCCAGAGGCAGGAGTGGGTGGCCAACTGGGTCCTGGGGCTGGGCTGTGGAGCGATGGAATCCCAGTCGGAAGTCTTCGGTTCCAGCAGGGGTGGCCACAGCAACAGCACCCCTGGCTGATGTGCAGGCAGCAAATGGCAGGGCACATGGGCAGCAGGCAGTCAGGCAGCAGCAGATGGCAGGTGGGAGCGTGCTCGGGGCTCTGGGGGGCAGTAGTTCGGCTTTCTGGGCAGGAGCGTGGTCTTCCGTGTGCTTATGCGTGGCCAGCTTGATACGGAGTGATTTGGCACGTGAAAATTCGGCACGTCAGCGTGTAATTCGAGGAAAGGCCCTTAGAGCGTAAGCGCGTCTGCACGCATATACGCAATTTCATTGGACAGAAGGCCCCTCAAGCGCAAGCGCCCCTGTGACGTGACGCGCACAGGCGTGCATGGGCATTTCAGCGCGCATGAAAACCTGCACGTCCGCGTGTAATTTGAGGAAAGGGCCCATGCGCGTAAGTGACGTGACGCGCGCGTGCGTTTCCCTCAGCACGGGTTAAAGGTGAGTGGGCCCAGCAGTTCGCTGTACGTGCCTTTCGTGGAGACCGACGTGTGTTGCTGCTTCCTGTTGTTTCGCGCGCCATCACAACTTCACAGCTATCAAGGACGTATCTCTTCTTTTGGCGGGGGTATTGGGTACGCGTGTTTTTCTGCATCGCGCTAATCAGACGGTGAGTCGCACGCGCTCTTTTTCCCACTGCGGGTGCCCCTGTGTATCGCACCGATTTTCAATGTCATAGTAGCCTGCGTGTCCCACGCGTACGCGTTATTCGTGTTACTGGGTGCCACCGCGTACTGCGGGAGGTTGAATCCACGCACGTAGGCTGCAGGGTTGCGTGCACAGTTTTACTGCAGTTTTGGGGTGCCTGAGCATTGCGTGACCCGTCACTACATCACCGGGGTCACATCCAGCCTTGCAGGTGCAGGGGGGCTGTTAACATCTTGCTTCCCACCCCCTTCACCCCAATTGCCCAGGTCAATTGTGGTGTACACCTCCCATTGGCACCACAGCTCCATGTGCATTGCACGCATGCCCCTATGTGTCCTTGACTGGATGATCACTGTAATACAAGTCCTTGGTTACATACATTGCCTGCCATCTCATCAGCCTTCCCATGTCAACTGTGGCTCAGTCCTGCGTTGCATACATGTTTAGGGTATGACAATCTGTGTGGCTCACAGGCCTCAGCCTGTTCAATGGCCAATGACTCTGTCCAACTGTTGTTGTGTCTTCTTCACACATGGGCGGAATCCAGAGTTTTCATCATGTGTCCTGCGTACTGTCCCAGCATCATCTGCAGTGTTGTCACTTGAATCACATTAAGTTGTTGATGCCCGTCAACACTGCCTGTCAATACACAAGTGTATGGTCAGCCTTTTGATACCATGCGAGGCATCCCTGCTTTGGTACTGGGGTGGAGGGGTGCTTGGCTTCTAGATATGGTACACATTGAATGCACAATGCACGTGATGTCTGAATTTGACATTGCACTGCCTTCACATTTCCTGGCACACACCATGGAGTCCTTGTACATGTAGGTAGTGAGTGGCGTGCACATTTTCTGCACTGCATAGACCCACTTCCATGGAAACTGCCACCTTTCAACAGGTCTGATCACAGAAGCAATTCAAAGTTGACCCAGCATGCATGCCAGGTTATATGTTGTGTGTCACATGTCTGCCTGATGCGTTTGCTGTCGGTGTGTGTGTGTGTTGTGTGCTTCTGACATGTGTAGTGACCTTTTTTCTCTCTATTTTTCAGGTGATGACGCAATGGAGGCGGAGGATGGTGTTGTCATGCCAGACACAGGGTTGTTACCACTACATCAACCCGGCACTAGTGGGGGTCGTGGGGTGGTAGGCCACGAAAACCCCCAAGTGCTACAGTCCATCTTGTCTCTGGCTGCCTATGAGTCCAGCCTTGATGACGACTCTGACGTCCATGTTGAGTTGGACGAGCATCAAGTCCATGTGTCAGGGGTGAGTGATTCTGATGTGGACACTCCTCTGTCTGCGACACCTGCACTGAGGGATCAGACAGTCTTGGTTCCTCCGCCCGTGGTGGATCGGGACACAGGGTCACCCTCCACACCAGTCACTGATGTGCCTGGGACATCACGTCGACGGGGGCATGTAGTCGTGCAGCCGCGGGCGGTGCCAACACAGCGAGGACCCCCGGTCCTTGGGTCCCGCAGGGGTCAAGCCCGGCAATGCGGTTGCCGCGCGCAACCGCAGTATACTGAGTGGGAGCAAGACATGACTGCCAATTCAGAACGGCAGGGGGTAGCAATGGAGAACATCGCTGAGAGCATGGAGCGTGTGGCCCGATCTGTGCTCCCCACTGCTAGGCAGGTGCTTCTCCAGCAGCAGGCGGCACGGTCCAAGGCCCGCTCGCTCAGGCTGGGCATGGTGGCCTCAGACAGGGCACGCCAGGCTGAAATGTCATCTCTGCGTCAAGCAATTGCTGCTCACGCAGAGGCGCACATGGATGCCCTGAGGGAGGAGTATGCTTCCCTCAGATGCACTCTGGGTGTCCTTATGATGTCCCAGAGGCAGCAGGCAGAGGAGAGGTTTGCACACCTTGAGCGAACCATCTCGGCTGAGCTACAGGCTTTCCGGGAGGTGCAGCGGTTGTCCAGCCAGGCCTTGCAGGAGGATCTCCGTGTTACACGTGCTACCTTGCAAGAGGAAGCACGTGTATCACGTGAGGTTCTGCATGCAGACCTACGTCACATCGCCACACAGAACTAGGCTCACCCGTCCGGTAGACTTGCTGCCGACGAGGGGCAAGCTGCGGCTAGGCATGGCCAGGCTACTGTGCCACATCCTCCTTTACAGGATGAGCCAGACTCGGACGACCATCTTTCTCCCACATAGGTCGGGCTATGCAGGCATTGAGCCCATGGAGGTTTTTTTTTTGGCTCAGCATCATCGCATGTGGATGTTGAGCAGCACCCTGTACCTCTTCCCTCCTGGGTGCCACCCCTCCCCCCGGGTCCTATGTGGGTATTTTTGATTTTTCTTTTAGTTTAGTTAGTTAAGTTTCTGTTTGATAGTTAGTTTAATTAGGTAATGTAGGTTTTCCATAGTTAGTGTAATTAGTTAATAGTTAATATAGTTTAAAATTGCTTGTCTATTGTGCTTTCATGTGACGGTGCAGTGCTTTGTGGATTTTGAAGGCATCCACTGTCTGTTCCAGCTGGGCCCTTCAGGCTTGTCTTGTGTATGTGTTTGCTGCTTGGGGTCTTTGACTCACATATGCCACTCCTGCCTCCCTTATCCATGGGCTCGCAAGGATGGTTTGGTGTCACAAACTTTTACACAAGGGCTTTGGATTGTCATATCTGTGGCATGTCTGGTGCTGTGTGACTTGTGTTTACACCCCTAGTGGGGATGATTTTGGTGTTATTGTCCACTGTTCAGCTTTTGCTAGATGGGGTGTTTCATGATTAATGTGTACATTAATTGCTATGCATTGTGTAGTATGTTTCTTATCTTTACTGTACACGTTCTTGTTGCAATTCATGCTGTAGATAGTGTTCCACACTTTGGATGTGAAAGACGGACTGATGGTGTGATTTATGATGTGACTCTCTGACATGGTCAAGTAATGAGATGCCTGAAGAGACACACACAGATGACTTTGAAGCATTAATCATGTGTTTCATGCCCTTTCTGCAGGGGGATGAGCCTCCAGAGCACCTTTGCCAGCAGACATGGCCCATTGGACGACGGAATTCTGGACACGTTTGTTGGTGCCCATATGCACATGTGTGCACAAGCAGAGGTACAGGGATTGCAGACCTACATCCTAGAACTGCTGACGTGTTCCAAGGAACTCCAGGCAAGGTGAGCAGCACAGGGGGGCCACAACACAGCAAAGCTTGCACCAGGCGAGTTGCACATGCAGGCTTAGTCACAGCACTGAGGGTGAGCTTGGACGAATATTGGTGTTGAAGCACACAATGCAGCTCAGATGTGTTGGTGGACTGATGGCTGTTGATTGTAAGGTTGTCTGGGACACCTGCAGGGGCAGTGGCACATACCCTCCGGTACACCAAGGTCCATTGAGGCACTTGTATCAACCATGTAGCCTTCAGAGACATGGAAAGGGGCAGCTCACAGGGACATACAGCAAGGGACATACTCGGGTGCAGTGCATTTCATTTCCATGTACTTTGTGATAAATGCACTGCCAACTTTGTTTCAGTCATGGTGGTACGCAACTTGCTCTGAAGTCATGGCTTGCTATATGGGTCTGTCTGCTTACCCAGGGAACATTGCATGTTGTGTGAATTGTGACACATTGGTGTTCCATTTGCCACGCACCCACCGGCGGCTGACTTACTGCATTGACTGTGTATGACCCGTCACAGGGGTAATGTTATATATGGGTACGAAGCATCTACACCAGATTGTCTGTTTGTAGAGTAGTTTGTTGCTATGGGGCATGTTTGGTGGTGTGTTTTTGTGTAATTGGCACGTACAGGTTGTTGACTGTGGCTCTCTTTGCAGCATTGCAGTGCTCCTGTAACCAGACCTGAGAGTGCGCAGGCAGGAGGCCAGCACTCGAAACCAGAGCTAAGTGTCTTGTTGTTTTTCTTTCAAACTGCTCTGCATAGGCTTGCTGGGGGGTGCACTAATGCATGGATGTATGTGTGATTCAATTTGGTTTGTTTTTTTCCCCCTAATCACCCGGAATCCTATGCAATTTTGAACCCTGTACCCTCTACCCGGTGTTCCTGCTTCCCGTACCTATCCAAGCAACGTTCCCTAACCCTCTTTCCCCGCTGGGGTTGCGGATGCCTGTGTAAGCCCCGAACTTGCAGGCGCCAAAACCCTAGAGGGGGTGGCTGGTTCGTACCACTCCTAAGCCTGGACTACAGAAGGCCATGACAATGATGTCCAAGTTTGCTTGGATTGTGTATGTGTTCATGCAGGTAGTACATTTTTCGTGCATTCCCTACTTTCATGTGTCATTCCTCCTCCCCTCTCCTGCCACTCATTCCAGTTATCCAGTGTGCCAACACCTGTCCCGACTGCATATCCCTGAACCTCATTCCCCACCAGGGTCTCAGGGGCCTGTGTGAGTTTGACCTTGCAGGCACCCGGGACACGGTGGGGGTGGTTGTTTTGTGACACTCCCGCGCCTGTACACGGGACCTGTGACAGTACACATCCATTCGTGGTGCATCATCCTATGTTATGTACCACACATGGTTCACATCCTGTTGTGACATTGTTTTACTGTGCTACCTTGGTTGTTGCATCATTGTGGTAGTACTTGGCCTTTGTGAGGTACTGCTACGTCAAGTCATCTACTGGAGGGTGTTCTGGTTCGTTTTTATGCCTTGGATTTTGTGATTTTGGAAATGAGTGTGGATTCTGAGGGTGCAGGCACCTTTTTACACACAAGGTGGGAGATGGTGACGAAGGGTAAAGGTGATCCTGTGGCCAGGTGGAATTGAGGGTTGAATGCTCCATGACCCAGGTGCAGTTGTTCAGTGGGTCATGGTCATTTGTGAGGGAGGGGGGGGGTTGTTGTTGATAGTTGCCTTGCCCTGCAGTGTGATGGGAACTCTGACATTGTAATGGTGGTATCCTATGTACATGTTGTGTTCTGCTGATCAATGCCTGTTCATGTGTTGTGTTTAACTTTCAGGTGCGAGGGGATAGTTGTGGTTTGACATGCTGGGGTGTACAAATGGTGAATGCTCACATGTGATGTGTAGAGAACACTGATGGTCACTTGAGTGCACATGCATATGTTGAGTGCATGTCCTTGCAGACCCACACACTTGCACTCTGTTGCACTACATGTACTCCCACCCTTGCATATCCACGTGTACACTGTTTGCCTTCTGGTGGCCACTGTGTCCCTGCAGCACATGTTCTGTGACCAATTATGGATCCTGTACATTCCTAATTTGCTTTTTGATGTGGTCTGTCGCTTAGATGTGATGCTCAGGGTGTGCATCACACAAAATGGCTGTTCACTGTGCTGTGCGCTGATCAGTGTGTTGCAGGAGTAGGACCCAGCACACAGAAGCTGCAGTGTTGATTTTGCAATGCACAATGTGCATGTAGACAGGCATTCATTGTTATGTTACGTCTACAACTCTTGTAATGCATTTGGAAATGACTTATTTTGGGTGGGAGGTTGTTGGTCTGTCATTTCATCTGATTCCAGGTCAGGCATCATTGTCTGATGCCACTGTACATTTTGGACATGGCAATGTGTACCTTATTGTTACTGTGTTGGTGTATGGGTATTGCTTGCCATGTCATGTTGTGGTTTGGGAGGGTTTGAGTGACATAACAGTGATGGCCATGGCCTATTTTGCAGGTGTGTGTGATGCACACCTTGCATGTCAGGGTCATCCGCTTCTCAGAGCAACTAGCTGGGGGTAGATCTCTCTCTGCGGCAGGGCCCTCCCTCTGGAACAGCCTTCCTGCCTCACTTGAACTTGAGGGGAACCATCTCCGGTTCGGGAAGCACCTCAAGACCTTCCTCTTTGCTTCTGCTTTCTCTCTGCCTCTCCCTTGCGGAATTCTTCACTGGAACTGCACTGGATCTGCAACTGGGCCACTCTCGCCGACCTCGGTCCCTGGGCCAGCCACTCTCCACTAGCACTGCCTCCCTGGCAACCCCTGCACTGCGGTACTGTCTCTCTATCCCTACAGACCCCCCTTCCCAGCACTTGTCTGCACTTACCTTTGCAGTTGCCACCAGCTGACCTATGTATTTGTTTTTTGGTCTACTTCCCCTGTACTGCATTCCCCCCCTCCCCTTCCCCTTGCACTTTTCCCTTCCCCCTACCCCTGCACTTGCACAATCTAAATGACACCTGGCCTAGTAGTACCGATGTCTGTCTTCCCTTGTTCCCCCCTCCGTGCCTCATCGCACCTTGAAATACTTGTGTATAGGCCATATCATGTCATATGTCATATGTGTGACTTTTGGTCACACAGGATAGCTTGTGTTTAAGTAGCTAGGGATGCAGACGATGTGGCACTTTCATGGCAACTATCTCAGGGTGGTAGGGTTGTGACAGTTGACTGTCTCTTTGTCATCATCGATTATCACCTGGTATGTGCCAGGCCTGTGTGCACTCCGCAGGGGTGGGAGTTTAGGTGAAAAATGTGGCCACAAGCTGGGTCCGGGCTTCCTCGCCACGTGCCCTGTCCCCTCCCATGGGCAGCGCCTGTGCCTGTGGTTGGGGATGTGGGGGCACCACCATGTCCACCGGGACGCCCTGCTGTGTTGCAACATTGTGCAGGACACATGCTGCCACAATGATCCTGCACACTACTGGTGGTGCATAGAGTAGTTGCCCGCCAGAGCGGTCATGGGAGCGGAAACGTGACTTGAGCACTCCGAATGTGCGCTCCACTATGGCCCTGGTTGCAATATGGGCGGCGTTGTATCTTACCTGGGGTGGTGTGGTGGGGTTCCGGTTTGGCGTCATCATGTGGTTGCTCAGAGGGTAGGCACTGTCCCCTGGGGACGTGATAATAGTTGAGATTATTAGGGTTTGGGTATTTGTCTGTGTGTGTCTTGCATGCATGTGCAAGGGCATTTGTACTCACCTAGGAGCCATGTGTCGCCATGCTGCCCAGCTTCCAGGGCCCGGCTCAGGGCGGACATTCTGTATATGAAACTGTCATGGGTGGAGCCAGGGTAGTTTGCATAGACAGAGGTGATGATTCCTTTGCATCGCATACCACCTGTACATTGATGGAATGCCAGTGCTTGCGGTTTCGGTAGATGTGCTCAGTGGCCCTAGGTGGACGTAGGGCCACATGGGTGCAATCTATGGCACCGAGCACTTTGGGGAAGTGTGCCACCCTGAATAAATCCAGGACAACGGCCTGCCTTTCTGCGAGTGTTCTGGGCATGTATATGTGCCTGCGGACTGAGGGGCGCGCTGTCATGATTGCCAGTACCTGGTGTAGGCAGCGTGACTGCGTGGCCTGTGAGACCCCCCCACTATGGCAGTAGTCCGCTGAAATGACCCAGTGGCCAAAAAATGCAGGACATTGAGCAGCTTCTCCAAGGGGCTCACTGCTTGGGAGCAAAGGGTGGGGGATGCAAGGTCATCTTCCCACTCCCTGACCAGGTCTAGGATGATGTGGGGTGGAAACCTATACCTGCCATAGACCTGGTCGTCAGGCATCCCAAAAAGGCTTGTCCGTGGTGCGAAAATGCGTGCCCTGGCTATTCTCCTCCTCCTGCGGTGTCCCACGATCAGTGCTGCGACAAATGGGGCATTCATCGTAGCTGTATATACGTGTTTGTTGTTTGCGCGCACTTTTGTACTGTGCGCGGGGACGCTTCCGCCTGCCTTCGTGTGGCGGACGCGTTGACGCCCGTGTGCGTCTTTTGCCATACGCGGGTTTCCCGTATTCGGATCCATGAATACGGGTTGTTCGCGTGCGTGTGGGCGTTCCGTGTAGTTCCCTGCAGTACTTCCCCAGTTACGCCTTCTTTTTCACGCGTTGTTCCCCATTCCACGTGTTACGCCCACTGTTCCGCCCACTTTGGTTGTGTGCGCCGCGCTATGTGCGCTTTTGCTGTGCGCGTAGCGCACGCCGTGTATGCCTGCGTGCGCCATGGCTGGATTGGGCGCACGGACAAAGGGAAACACGCGCAGCGTCTTCCTTGAATCGCACGCGTGTGCGTGCGCTGCGTTTCTCACACTTGCGCTCCCTTGCGCCTGCTTGCGCATGGGTTTTCGGCGCACGTTTGTTCCATGAATCGGCCCCTAAATCTCATCTTGTGCATAGACCATATTATCCAAAACATCCTGCTCTACAACTGCAAAATGTAAATAGCATTCTCATGCGTGGCATTGCCAAAGAACTCCTTGGAGAAAAAGAACAGATCCAAAGTAAATATTTTGAAACTACAGTTGACTTACAAAATTCAGTAACGTTTGAAAACATTAGCAAAAAACACACAAACACCACCCACATAACATACACATACAGAACAGAAGTAGTTAAGTTTCAAAACACATATGCTGAAATACCAGACAAAGTATGTGTCTTTTGTCACAGAACCTTTGATAAAAAAACACCAAAAGAGTAGAGCTGGCCTACAAAATAGAAGACAATGAGGAATCCCTATGGTTCCAATTAGCTTTATGTCTAACCGGAAAAATAAAATACAAAATAACTGACCCCGGAATAGTTTGCAAATACTATAATACACTACAGTACAATAACCAAATGCCATCACGTGTTATTACTACTAACTTCCAAAAGCTCTCCAACAACTTAACTCGTATGAGAGCATTATAATCCAAACAGTATACCCATTTCAAGCTATATTATGCCTTCAACCGAAAACGGCCAAATTGCCTCCATCTGAGTTACTAAAAGGCATTTGTGGCTACGTAGTTTATTTGCCATCACATATTAAATAAAATGTAGAAACTCTAGGAGTACAATGGCAATAGATCAATCATTGATTGTACTAGTTAATGGTGTACCAACAAAAGACAATAAAATGTGGCAACAACTAGTCAACTTAAACAAGGTTAGACAAGCCCTACAATACCTTAAATAAAACAACGAATACTACAAAGATATAAACATAGAGGAAAACTTAAAAGAAACCACCTAAATAATTCAATATTCACTACGAACTGTCCAATTTGAACATGTAGATCCTGTTACTGCAGCAAACATTTTAGGCCAGTATACAATTCACCCACTACACTCCAAAGACACCACAGAAAATAAATTATAAACATCCCAATGAGCCTAAGGGAGAAAAGTGTAGAAGCACGTTCTTTTCCTCTACTCTTTCCTTAAGGAAAAGGAGGAAGATATGATGAAAGATCCACACAAATTAGTAAATTAGAATATCACTCTTTACAAATGTATTCTGAAGACCCCAGGTTTAGACAACATGTAGAATACATTTTCCACCTGCTGTTTGAAAGTGAACTAGCAACTCTAGGTTATGGAGCTGCAAACACATTAAAAACAAGCTCTAATTATTCAAACATATCTGCTACCCAACTGCTTCAAAAGATAAAAGACAAAGTGAAGTGTTGACTTTAAGTAAATCTCTTGTCAAATACGTGTGGTACAAAAGAATACTGGTTCCGACGTCACGCTGATGTACGTTGTATGCTAAGAAACCTAGGCCCACCCACATGATTAGTTACTTTAAGTTGTGCAGCATATGCATGGGAAGACTTGCACACATTCTTACGTGCTGCAAACCAAATAGTAGAGGGGATAGATAAAAAACAACAGGAGAACTCTTTTTTTCTTGACCCTGTCACTTAATTTCCATGCTGCACTTCATCTGCAATGAAAATCCCCCCCCTCCCCAACTTGGAGAAGTGGAACACTTCTATTGGAGAAAAGAATACGAATCCAGAGGAGCTCCACACATGATTTTGTCGATAAAAGAAGCTCCCAAATGTGGCCATGACAGTGATGCCACTGTTTTACAATGTATTCAAAAATACATTACCTGTGACATCCCTTCAGAAACCACACATAGTGACCTACATACACAAATCCTATGCTACCAAAAACATCAGTGTCGCAAATACTGCCATTGTCGATATAAAAACAAAGATAACTCTATACCAAATGTCACTTCGGTTTCCCTAGAACAGTTTGCACAACAGGACAAGTGAATAGCTTAATGTTTTCTGTTAGACACGTTGTAGAAGGGAAATCCCTTAAAAACAAATACAACATTAAAAGGGAAGAAGTAGCCAAGTACATCAATGATTACAATGCAATCATTGCCCTCTTGTGGAATGCAAATATAGACATACAATACATTTCAGACAATTCCACTGAATGTGCAAGATATGTCACAGCCTATCTCACCAAAGCTGAGAAAACAGAGCTAAAAGACCTCTGGGATGACATATCACCTGACAAAAAATTGTCACAAAATGTGTTCAGCTTCGGTATAAAAATGTTCTGCGATAGAGAATGAGAGTGGTTCAAAGCTGCAGACCATTTAACAGATACAACTTGAAATGACAAATCTGAACACATTGTCTGGCTATACCTTGGTGCAGCTTCATTCCAAAAAAAGAGCACTAAATCGTACCACGAGATAGAAACAATAGCCACAAATGATTCTAACAGCCATGACATTTAAAATATATATATATAATTGATACATACTACCCAAACAGAATTACTAGTTTGGAAAACATATGTCTGTACATCATAGCCCAAAACTACTCCTATAAAAACAATGTCACAACAGATGAGAAAACTGGCAAATATCAGTCTCAACGTGTGAAGGAAGCCTAGTCAAACATATGAAACCCAGCCTAATAATCATTTAAAATTATCATTTACATCTATGCAACATAGAGAACTTTATTACATGGCCATACTACAACCTTTTCACCCTTGGAGAAAAGAAGAAGAATCATTAGCTGACCATAACTCATTTGAAGCTGCATTCAAAGCAAATGAAAGCAGAATAACAAATGTCAAATTTATAGAATAGAAACAAATGTTGGACAATGAACGTCAACAAGAGGAAGAAATTGAAGCAATACTAGATAAAGACACTCGTGATGGCAGTCAGCTTTCCCTTACTGGAAGCCAAGAACCACTTGGAGAATCACTCATTCTAAATGACGCAGAAATAGCCATGGCCGAGGAAGAAAATACAGTGTATCTTTATTTATTTTTGTTTGTGGTCAGTTTATTATAAACTTTTCACATTGTAAATAATTAAAAAAAACATTTGATATAGTCTTAGAAAAAATGAAAAATGACAGAAAACAGCAACACAGAGAAAAGGGTCAGCATCAGAGTGACCCGACCTGCTCCACAGAATTTGTCAAGTAAAATGTTCTGATAGAAGTTAATGCAGGACAAGAAGTTTAGATGTGTTTCAGTGATTCCGTTTCAGCCAAACCAAGACAAAATATACAACCTCTATCTTTCTATCCCCCCTGCTTTGGGGAGAATAGTTCTTCCTTGGTTAGATAAGTCTTACACATAAAAACTGTTTCTGATAATAGGAGCTAGGACATTTTACTAAGTATTTAAGTGCAGTATTCATAGCTTGAGATTTGGGAGAAAGATCTAGAGACAATGTATTGTTTTGGGTTTCAATCCAATCATGTCATCTAACCTTTTGTTTAACAGTTACAGGATTCTTTATCATAAACTCCTTTGTCGTATGAAGAGCCTTCAAACAGTTTGAACAATTTTGTTTCCAAAGATTAAAAGGCCACATATCCTCTAATTCCATTTGTGTCCTTAGAATTTTGCATGGGGGTGGGTTGAATCTAGCATAGCCATTTTCCTTGCAAAGGGCACAGATTTCCCAAGTGAAACCGAGTACAATGATTGCAAATTCAAGTTTATATCTAATACTCGCAATTGGGAGACTATTACGGAGGCAGAGAATATTTTTCCCAAAAAAATCTTTAAGGGCATCCCAAATTTGCCAAGAAAGATTTAAACTTGTATCAACTCCAGATGTTAAATCGGTATGACCTTCTGATTATAGAAGGTCCAAATTGGCATCAATGTGTGAATATGCCATACTTCTCATGCAAAATGGTCCCTTGGACAGTTACCATCTTAACATTGATTTTAATTCCATAAACCAAAGATTTTCGTTGAGACACCTATTGAAACTATTCCTGAGATAAAATATTGTATCTACATGTTCCAGGCATTCATGGCCCACTTGCCATAAAAAAGGCTACTTTATAGTTTCTGCTCGATGCACTAAGGGTCATATTTTTTTTTGCATTCATCCTTAGATCATTTGTTGTCATGTTGAGGTGTCATTGGTCCAATCTTTGCTGAAGACTTTCTAACAAGGCCAAATCACCAGCATAGAATAACCATGGAAGTGGACTCCCATTGATCTTAGGTGGAAATGCATTTGTCATAGCCAATCTAGCAAGCAAATCTGAAAGATACAAATGAAAGAGGACCAGTGGAAGTGGGCACCCTTGCTTCAGTCCCCTATAAGTCTGGATTTTTTTAGAGAGTAGACCTTGAGGATATTATCTAATTTGGATCAAGGTATTTGCACACTAGGATTTAATTGCTTGACACAAAGCATTTGGGCAATTTCAGGCTGTCATTGTCCTCCAAACAGTGTTTCTATTTACATTATGGACTGCTTGTTCCAAGTCAATAAAGGCAAGAAACAGCTTTGTTTTGTTCTTGATAGCTCGTAATTTTAGCACGTTTAGTAAGTAGAGATTTAAGTCAGTACCTACACAATTTATATAGACTGCCAGGCCCGGGTCAAAGCAGCCTTCCGTCTTTACCCAGTTATTGAGATGCCAAAGCAAGATTGAGGCAAATGACTTGCCCAACACGCCCAGCAGAGCTATGGGGCAATCATCTCTCACATTCGTTCTATCCCCCTTCTTGAAAATTGGAATTATTATTGCAGAATTCCAGGAAGGGGGAATATTTTTGCCCTCAAGATTTGGCTGAACCTCACATAGGCAAAAGCAGACCATGGGCCAGGGGCTTCCTTAAGCATAGAATTAGTAAGTCCATCCATCCCTGGTGCATTAGAGGAGTTAACATTTTCAATTAAGCACATAATATCCTCACTTTCATAAGCCAAGGACCAAGCCTAAGTGGTGTTCATATTCAGGATCGTATCCCCAGAGAGTATCAGAGCAAAATGAGTTTCAAAGTGGCTGACCTAGCAACTTTCAAATACCCCATTGCTCAGAAGTGAAGTCTGGTAAGCATTGTTGTTATTAATTAGAGACCACATTTGTCTCAACTTTTGGGGAAATGGGTTGCAACATTATTTCAGCCTCGTCCTGGTATCTGATCATCCTAAAAAAAATGAGCCAGTTTTTATATTTCTGTTTCCTTTTTTTTATTTGGAGAATTAGAGGACCCTGCACCACTCACCTTAAAATTCTAAGATCTGCTCTCATTAATTTCCACTGTTCAACCACCTCTTTGTTATATTGATGTTTAGGGCAAAAGTCTGTCTTTCTTTGTCTCCCCCTCATCTCTTTAAAAAGAGAGAGAAGAGGAGGATAGTTCAAACCTGATTGCCCCTCCTCTAGAGTTTCAATATATTTAGACAGAATTGTATCCACATAATTTCATCTTATTCTCAATCTATGTCTCCCTTAGATTGACTATAAGGGTTCCCGCGTTGATAGTTTCAATTTCTTTACTACAAGAATTCCATGACATTTTCAACATAGAATGATCAATATTAGTCATGGGAGGACTGTAAGGCCTTCAACCTGATGAAAAAGATTTTGTGAAATAAACAAATAAGCAAAAGTCAAGTAAGAATAACCCTGTACCCAAGTCTGGCACCCTGAGGTATCACCTTCAATCTGCCCATTCAGCACATAGCAATTTCTGGCACTCAGTTGATGCACCCACAAATCATCCTTCTCCTGTGAAAGAGAAGTGGTAGTTTTTTAAGAAAGATATTGGTTCGCCCCAGGTGTCCAAACACCTAATGTTCAATTCCATGCAAATCAGAAAATAAGGTTCATGCAGTTGGATACAAAATTCATCTATTAGATCTGTGACACATTTGACAAACAAGTGTGAATCAAACATAACCGAGTTCCAGTACAAATTGAATTAAAAAAAAATCTTGATTCCCCAATGAAGGGGACCTCACACTTTAGTAGCGTCATTTGTATGAACGGATTCAGGTTTCTTGACTCTAGCACAGTAAGGCCCTGACCATTTTTTATCATGTTCAGCAGGCCCGAAAAGGGTCTACCATTTAGGCCCTTCTGTGTTGGATTCAAGTGCATCTAGAACCCATGACATGTTGGTGGTGAACACAACCAGGTTTTATTTCCTATAAACATATAATATCAAACAAAGCTAGCTCCATGCAAGAAACATTAAACAAGTGCAAGAACCCCCTTGTGTTTCATGAAGCCACTGTCCTTAATCTAGCACCGTCCTCGGCCTCTGTCTATTCTTTATTAGGGGGTGCTGTTGCCCCAGCTATCATGACCAGTCCTCTTGTACCCCAATGATATATTGGACATTGCCTATGTTCAATGACTTTCCTGGCCAAAGCATTTTGACACAAACCCATGATGGGTAGTTATATAATCTCCTGTCCTGCGTGTCTAGGGTAAAAGGATTGGATAGAGTATTAGTTTGATTTGCAAGTCATTGCAAGGCAACATGAGAGTCTTCAAAACATTGTCCCTTTAGAACCTATCATTTGAAGCCAACTGGAGAAACTACATTTTGTCTACTACATTCTTTTAGCTCATATAACAAGGGGAGCAGCGCCTCTATTGCATCCAATAAAGTAGATTTCACCAATGAAAAATGTAAGTGTAAAACTACCCAATCAGTCGGTGATTCTTTACAAAATTCAATAATTTGTATGTCCTCTGATATAATTAAGCAAAGCTTTGGACATAATGTAGGAATTGCATAATATTTCTCCAATTTAGAATCAAGTCACCAGGAAGTATTAAGAGTCTTTCTTACAATTTTGTTTTGATTCTTTGGGGATACTGAGGACCGAATTTTGTCTTTGGATAAGTTCAAATGTAGATGTGTTTTTCATAATTGTCACATAGGGGTCTTGCAGTCACTTTTGCAGGGGCAGGGAGACCCCCACTAATCAATCTTTAGTTGTCATAGGATCAGGATTTTTTTTCCCTGGTAAGGAGCGATCTTTGTCTTTTAGTAGGAGGGCTTCAACTTTGGTTTTATAAATCATGTCTGCCACACAATGTTTTTGAGCCAAAATTTGGAAGGCAGTAGATTTTCCCTCCAACCCCTGTTTGATGTGCAAGTCATCTGGGGAGTTGGGAAGATTCCATTCCTTATTAGTTTGAGTGGGCAGTTTAGATATAGCCCCTTGAATTTTATGAGATTTGTTTTGGGATTGAAATATCACTGACTCCTTCTCCTCCTCGTCCGGATAGGACAATACATCTAAAAGAATACCCATTTCAATTTCATTTTCCTGATGAGAAAGTTTGTTAGTTCCCAGGAAAGAACCTAGAGACGGAAAGGGCAGATCTTGCTCATACTTATTTGCGGTGATTTTTCTTCTTTCTTGCATGAACTCAAGAGCAGGCCATTTGCCTTTTAAGATAATTGGAATAATCCTTTCCAAAGGTGGCAAAGTACTCAAGTTTCACAGGAAGGCTCTGGGGCCATTATAGTTCTCCTATATCCCTGTATGCATATTTTTTTATGCTCTTTATTCATAATACAATTGTCCTTTTGCATTTTTGGGTGAAGAAAATTTGAAAAACATTTCTGGTAGGATTGTACAGCTTATCAAAGATGGCGCATGATTAGAAAGATCTTCCAAAGGACTTGTAATAAAAGGAATAGTAACAATTTGGAGGTCCAACTCGGCTTGCAATGACCTCCTCTGGTGAACCACTGGATTCACTCTTTCTGTAGCATGAGTATTGACTGTATTGCTAGCATTGTTCTCAGATAACAAAATTGCCTCAAAACTCGGCTGTACAAAGAGAATAGAGGGATCATGGCCATAGGCTGCTTCGTCATTGTTCTCTAGGTTATGTGGATGGTTTACAACCAAGGTAATCTGAGGATCTTGTACGCTGGCCTCCAAAATCTTTTTTTTTTTATTTGTTTTTGGTTTTACCAGAAAACCTTTACAAAGCGAAAATCAGGATACAAATTTCATATATATAAAAAACTGAATTTTACATTTCATAATTAAAAATAAAGTTGAATCAAGGCACAGAAACCAGGGATTTAACTGAATAGTCTGGTCCAAAATAACTAAGGAAGCTCACTGTCTTGGCCTGTATATTATTGGTTCATTAGTATAGAAAAAGTCTCCAGAACTTTTACTGTTGCAACAGTGAGCATTACTTCTTGGCCAGAGATCAGTCTATCCCAGAATGCATCTTGGGCTAAGCTCTCCTCTCTAGTTACAAATCTCCCCAGTGATGACACTCTAGTGGGCCATGTACCTTCGCACTCCATCAGCAGATGCTTGAGAGATTGTAAGTTCGGAGAGTGGCAGATCTTACAGAGTCTCATTGCCTTCTCTCCCTGGTTTCTTTGGGCCAAAATTTCGCCGTGTGGGCTATATTCAATCTGAGTCTGACAAAGTTGTTTCTTATTCTTTGATCAGGAAACTTTTCCAAATAACGTGGGATGGTGCCGAGTTTTCTGTCCTCTTTCAGGAAATGGTTTGGGGGGTTGAGACTTCTGACTCCAGCAATTGTTTGGATCCAGTCAGCCATCTCTAGTTTTTTTTTTACTTTCATGAGATTTTGCATGAGTGTTTCTGTTGTTAGTTCCAGCCTGTACAGAATATGTCCAATTTTTTTTACTAAACCTAGAAGTTGTTTTGATTTTGCTTCTTTTAGATGTTGGTTTACATAAAAAGATAGAGTGGACATACTGGCTGTGATTATATTATAATAGAGGGACAGGAGTTTCCACTCCGCACGGCAACTCAAAGAGATCAGTCCCAATTCAAATCTCAGACTTGCAAGAGGAGTACACATTGGGAGATGAATAGAAGATTTCCACAGGAGGCCCTCAATTTTGCTCCAGTCGTAATTCCACAACAAGGGCTTTGCCTCAAGGCCATAGAGGAGGACCGGGACTGCTTTGCCTATATAAAACTTCTTGAGTGGAAGTATTGAGAACTTGCAGAATCTTCTATTCAGGTTTTTCATTTGTGCTATAATTTTTGAGGTCTTTCCAAGGATGGAAGGTATCACCTTGTTAAAAGTTGGATGAGCAAGGATTTCATATCCCAGGTATATCAGTTCATCCACGCGTGGAACTATTTACAGTCCAAGACCCAATTCCTTGAGGTCATTTTTTTTTCGGATGTTTAAAGATGAGGATCTTAGATTTTGATGGATTAATTATCAGACCTTTTAGTTTGGCATATTCATTAAGTTTGGACAGAATTGCTGCAACCCTATCGCTGACCCATCCAGGAGCACTAGGTCATCAGCGTAAGCCAACCAATGGAGTTTTCTACCATTGATCCTAGCACAGATTAGCGATGCCGAGGCTAGAAAGTCTCCAATGTCTGATAGAAATAGGTTAAAGAATAACGGTGCACCCAGACATCCTTGTCGTACTCCCTTGAGGACCTGGATTATCTCTGAAAGGTTGCTGAGGTCATCCAACCTCACCCTGGTGGTAGTGTTCTTATGGAGCTCTATGAGCATGGTCAGAAGAGGGGCCGGAATCCCCCAGTTGTAAAGTTTCTGCCAGAGGAGGGATCTGTCCACGAGGTCAAATGCTTTGGACAGATCAACCCATACCCCATACAACGGAGAGCCTTCTTTCTCATTTGATCTTTCGCTCAGCAGGTTCAGGATGAGTCCATTAAGGCTGGTAGAAAGACCTTTCCTGAAGCCTGTTTGATGCGGGGGAAGAATCTGTCTAGAGTCCACCCATTAGGTAAGTTCTTCAGTAATATTCTCATGAAAATGTTGCTATCTATATCCAGAAGGGCGATCGGTCGATAACATGCTGGGCTTAGCCTATCGCCCTCTTAAAAAATGGAATAATGAGTGCAGTCTTCCATGATGGTGGAAACATTTTTTTCTTTAGAATTTCCTGATACAGATGAAAGAGTAACTTTGCCCATAGTTTTGGCTGTTTTTTTAGCACCTGGTAAGTGAGGCCATTGGGACCTGCTGCTTTAGAGGCGGAAGAAGATGTAGTAAGGTCCTCAATTTCTTCTTCGGTAAATACCAGGGACAAGGAGATGTTGGGAAGAATAAAGTCTCTTGAGCCAGTTGCTTCGAAGTTTTTGGAAAGGTAGTCTACCCAATTACGCTCCGAGACAAGGTTGCAAAGGGAACTGTTTTGGCCGGTTTCCAGTTGATTTAATACTGCCCAGAAGTTTTTGCAGTTATTTGCATTGAGGAGAAAAAGCATTCTTTCCCCGTCTTCTTGGAGTTTTTGATGTTTGTGATTCTTGGTCCAGTTCCGGTAGGCTTGTTTGACATTTTTAATTGTTTGCGTATAGCCGAGGGGGTCTTCTGCTGCATTCTGTTTTATATGACGTAGTGTTTGTCGCAGAATTATTTTCTTATTGTATGTTTCCTCATCAAAATAATGGAGATGCGTCTGTTTCCTTACGCTCTTTACTTCACTTGGTTGGCAAATAGACCACACAAATTTTCCACATTTTTCTGGATGTGTTTCCTCGGCCCATACTGACGGAGGGACTTCCTCCAAAAGGTTATTCTGCTTTTCCCCCCCATGTGTGTATTTGACCACTTTCAGTTTACCTTTTAAACCCTCCAGTTCCTGTACGATATAAGGTTTGGAGGATCTCTGGATTTCAGGGAAGAAAAGTTACAACCTGGCGTGATCACTCCCCCCTTCCCAGTTTAGAATAAGACTAGGGTAAAACAGGGTGAGGGACAATGAGACGAAAAAGTAATCCAGAGTTGATTGCCGCGCCCCTTGGCGCCAGGTTGGCCCAGCCATTCCCCTGCACCTGTTTTTTTCGTTTATCATATCTAGATCCCATGACTGAAGAAAGTCCCACCATTGTTTGCTTTTTCGTGTGGTGCTATGTTTGGTTTGGCCGTTTCTCCCGTGTTCTGGGTGAATATGGTCTGTGTTCAGGTCCCCTGCAACTATGATCTGAGCTCCCTCGTAGTTGATCTTTGCCGTTGAAAATAAGGTGTGAAGTATTTCTAGGAAGTCTTGAAGTTTCGAACTGGCTGGATTCCAATAGATGTTAACCACAATTAGAGTAATTCGGGAGGCGTTCTGTCCCATCTCTACTTTACAGGCTTGAATGCCCATCGTGTTGTTACATAATGGAACAATTTCTTTGAAGCTGGAGTTTTTAATTACTATTAACAAACCTCCTGCTGGTCTCCCTTTTAATTTTTGTGAGGCCTTGAGGTTTAGTACTGTAAATCCTGCTATCTCGATAGGGTTGGCCAACCAAGTCTCCTGGAGCAACAAGATATCATTATGTTCAAAAAGATTGTTTTTAAGTTGCTTTTTCCTCAGGAAGCTCGGGCCTCTCGTGTTCCAGGAGACTAGTCTAAGGCCCCTTTGTCTAAAGACTGGTCTGTTCCTCGCCAAGTTTCAAAAAGATTTGAGTAATGATTTCTGGAAGTTTTGATATCAAGTTTTCATTTAATTTAAGCCCAGAAGAAGCTTTACTTTGGGGCTCTCTAGACGTTCCGGCGGTGGTCATAATAGTTGGTGTTTCCTCCCCCCATGTGTGTTTTAAGCCCGGACGATTTCCGCACCTGCCTTCCTCCTCTGATTTGTAAACCCAGAGGCCTTCTTTAGCCAGGTCATCTTTGTTGTGAATGAGTGCCTGCTGTGCCTTTCTTGAGGTAAGAGCTATCTCCACGAAGAACTTGTCTTCGCTAATCGGAAAGGAGAGATACTCGATATCTTCTGAGGCAAAGAGAAACAGGTTGTAGTTCCTTTTAATTTCCGACAGTAAAGCAGATCTACAGAGTGATTTTATTTTGTTTTGTGTTTCTAATCTAAGCCATACCTTTGGAATTGTAAAGTTTGGCGTCACAGTTTCTTCTTTTTTTGTGGCAGAATAATACTGATTTCTTTCGAGTTTCTCACTACCTCCATACTGAGGACGTATCTCATGGATTTTGAATTTCCCTGACCCATTCCAACAGTCTACTTCTACTGGTATGGAACTTGATGGCGTCTCAGCTTGAGGAGCTGATGGGAGAGGTTCATTGGATGGAAGTAGTGCGGAAACTGTTTTCCCTAATGGTTTTAAGAAAATTGGTGCCAGTTTTGTGGCAACTTGCCTTTTTTCCGCATTAGCCTCAATTGCTTTCCCCTTGTGCGATTTTTGTTTTAGAAATATTGGGGCAATCTTGATGTTTGTGTGGGCCGGTTTTTGGTTTGAGTTATTGGAAGTAGCAAGTAACATGATTATGGGTTCCGTTTGCATGCCAAAGTTTGACGTATGGACTCTGATGTCACTGAGACCCTCCTTGTGTGTTTTGAGCGCCTTCTTTTTCCCGTTTTTCCCGGGTACTTGCTTGCTGGCCTGGGGATCGGTCGAATTTGAAGACCGCGAGGAATTGGTGACTGGGGATACAGTTACAGAAGAGTCAACCATCTTGTCACTCTCCGGAATTGTCAGGTTTTTCAGAAAAATATTTTTTCCTGTTTTTTTTGGGACCTGGTTTTTCTGGTTTTTTGATTTCTTCATAGTTTTGTCCCGTTGTGTGTAAAAGACAGTCTCTTTTGTTCTGCCCTCTTTATTCCTTTTTTTGGCATTTTTTGCTCTTGGGTTTCCGGAGTGTTTCTGAACTCTGGCTCGAACTACAATTCGGATGCTCTTGTGGATTATCACCATGAATTTTTTGAGTACTGTTTCTTCAATTACGTCGATGTCAACATTTTCCAGTCTTCGAAATTCTTACAGAATTGAGTCAGAGAGCGGGGTGTCATCAGAACAGTCTTTGGCACCCTCTCCTTCCAGAGTGTCAGTCTGGCTTTGAGGATTTTGGATTTCCAGAGGGAGCTTCTTTAAAAGCTCATGAGTTGTGGCATTGCCTTTTGCCCCCTCTTTCAAAAGATTGTAAATTTGGGCAATGTCCAAGCCTTGTTTGACTCCCTCTATTTGTGTTTCTTTTAATGTTGGAATCAGAATGGTGTTCATGATGTTATTTGTGGCAACCAATGCTGATTCATTCTTAGAAATCTCATGTGATATTTCCAAAAGCAGGCCTGCTTGATTTTGTACTTCTGTTTTTAGGAGCTCAAATACAGAAACCAGCGAATTTAGAACAAACCTCAGGGCTGCCAATGTGTTTTCGCTAGCTGAGGATGATCCGTCTGGAGAGGAGGTTATTGGCCCTTCTTGTTGCTCTTGGTGAATAGGCGAGCTAGCCCTATTTTCTTGACTAGTGTCTGTGGTCATTGGCATAACTTGGATACTCTCTATGGTGGTGGTATTTCCCAGATTCGTATGATTATAGTCAGGTAGCTGCTAGGTGGTATCCATAATATCGACCAAGTCATTAACACTCTTATTTCTTTTTCTAAGGAAATGATCATTGATTCTGCTCTGAATTTTTCTTGTCATCAGGGTGTACTCTAACCCTCGTTTCCAGCCCTTCTGAATATGGAGATTTGGAAATGTCACCTCAGGGGTTTTCTGGCTGTCTATGTGGCTGAGAGGTTGGCTGACAGTTGGAAGCAGCTGTACTGGGGCAGGGTCAGAGACATTGGAAACCTCCTGCCCAACCTCGATCCCTGTCTCTAGGTATGAACCATCCTGGGTAGCCATCTCTTCCTCAGAAGGAGAACTCCGTAATCTCATTATAAGCGTAGGTTGTAAAATATTGTTAAGATGGTGATCAAAAATAACTTGGATTTATTTACCTTTTTGCTGCCTCCCCAGTGCGCCAAACAGTCGCTCAACAGTCCCTGGTCTTTACTCCTTACGGGCTTAACGCCGCAAGGGTGGTAGCCTTCCTCCTTTGAAGAGGCCCACAGTCACGTGATCGGGTCACGTGTCACTCTCGCAGCGCCTCCTCCAGGAAGCGCGATGTTGCATGGGCAAAGCCGGAAAGAGCCCAATGTAGCTTGCAATGCCGGGTACACAAAAAGCAGCCTCTGCACAATGGGGAAAGTTTGTTTTGCAGAACACGTAGCCTCCAAAATCTTATCCCTAAATATTCATAAGTTGAAGCGATTTGAATGATTCGAGCAATGCGTCCATCATAGTCAACTTATCAGCAATGTCCCCTCTCACTAAGTCACACAATCTAGCTTGCCACTGTGCCGATATTTCAGTTTCATGATCCAATTGTGATTGAACTATTGAGGCAGAGGCAATAAATTAATATAGAATGGACCATTGCTAATAGAGTAGCCTGGTCTTTAAAATTATCATTCAAAGCTTCATACATTTTCAAAATGGATCCAATGAGATTGTCATAGCGTAAATCATGTTTTGAATCTGAAATGCTGCTGCTGCGGAAAGATGAGCTGCATGAGAGGATGAGTATGATGAACTGGAGGAGTTCCGGGCCTCTTGCACTGGGTTGCTAGATTTAGCAGGTAATTGATTACCATCAAGGCCTGCGATTACATTGGCCTGCAGTAGAGAAGAATGTAGTTCCTTTCCATAGTGGATAAACACTACCTGGATGTTAATGTTTTTTGCATAAACTTATGGTTGGGAGGCAACCTCCCCAGAGGGAGTTTGCCCCATTAGTGTTTCAATTTCCGCAATATTTTGCAACAGGCTTGTGGCCAAAAATGCTGTAGGATCTTCCTTATTTGTGTCGCAAATCAAAAGTGGAAGAGAAATGTCCTCCCCAGTGCCAGTAGACTACCCATGTTGCTCACGCTGGATAAGTGGTGCCATCATGTCAGCCCCCACTAGCACAGCATTAAATAAGGTAGGTGCCCGAGCCTCTGCAAGCAGCTCACCCCCAACAATACTTTATCTGAGGTTGCGCTAGTAGGCGTGTCAATCGTTGACCCCTCCATCTAATGGAAAATATTGTCCAAGTCCAATAGCTCCACATCAAATAAATTGGACCAAAGGATGGCGTAGTGGGACAATATAGTCATTGAGGCACAGTTGATATCAAATAAGAAATTGCACCTACCTCGCCTCCAGGTGTCAAAGCAGATCACTCTTGCAAGCATTGTTGCCATCCAGTGAGGGTTCGTGGAGGTTCCATGGAGGCCATTTAGAGTCAAAGATGGGAACCACCAACCAGCTAACATTGGCGTGACTGGGGCAAGACTGGACTCGAGAACCGGACTAACGCACCGGCGCTACGTACCTGCAGGCAATTATGTAGCAGCAGTGAAATCCTTGAAGGTACAGGCAGGAGAACTGGTAAAGCATTGCAGACAATCAATGGCACATCTGAAATCATGCGAGGTGGAGCAAGACTGGACTCGAACACAGCACTCACGTGCCAGTTCTACGCGCCGGTGCTACGTACCTGCAGGCAATTATGTAGCAGCAGTGAAATCCTTAAAGGTGCAGTCAGGAGCACTTGGAAAGCACTGCAGACACTCCACTGCATGTCTGACATCAGGCAAGCTGGGACGAGACTGGACTCAAACACCGGACTCATGCGGGCATCAATCTAAACAATCTGAAGAACACTTGTCAGTGCTCAAATCACAGCTAAATGATAACAACTCACAATTTATCTAGAAGTCACTGAAGAAATTGAACATGGTCTTAAACATGAAACTAAAACTTGCAGCTGTAAAAAATATACACTTCTGCTCCTATATGTAAGTGATGATGCTGGTTCTTTTAAAAACGTTCTTAATTATTATAATAAGCAAATGTCTACAAGACTTACCAAACAACAACCGTTCAGCTGTTGTAACAGCCCCCACATGTTCAGCTGCCTACAACATAGGGGGTATAACCTAACACAGACTACTGCTCCTCCCAGTAGAACACCAAAACAAATTAGAATACTGTTGGAGGAAAACAGCATTGTTTTCGGAGACCTCCAACAGTTAACACCAGTAAAAGGTCAACCTATTTTTAAAACATTAGGACACAAACAATTCTGCAACACACTCGGCAGCAATGGAAATGGAAATCTCTGGTAATATTTTTGCTACAGAGAACTAACTAAAATCATGCATTAGTCTGCAGATCACCCCTATTCTAACATGTTAAAAAGCATTAGACCTGTTGTGCTTAGTAAAGATGCAAAATCTATCTTAAAAACTAGACTAATTCATGAACTATATGGGCAAAACACAGTTGCCCATTATGTCATGGAACAATTAACTCAATAAAATATAAAACATCAATTCAATAAAACAATGTTGAAAAAAATAAATACAACTAAAGTGCATATCAGCTCCACAGACAAATTAGAAGTGCACAGTATGACACCCCCTATGTGTCAAGAAGCAACAGCATGATTAAATAGATTAGAAAAATGGATCTCCAACACAACTGGAATAGAAACAATATTAACACTGTATCTTAACTGCAGAGTAATCCTAAAACATAATCTTGATGTTGAACAAGGTTTAGTCAATGGAGCAATTGGTAGAGTTGTTGGCCTTCAAACATATCCACATGAGAACAAAATTCAGTTTTTCAAAAACCACATTAACAAACTTGCAGAAGTTAAGAAAACAGGCCACACAAAAGCATGATTCCTTCTTTTCAAAGACATGTACGTACACAGAGAACAATTTTCTCTATCTCTTGCATATGCTGTCACTATTCGCAAGGTCTAACCCAGATCACGCATTGATTGACTTTGGCAGCACAGTCTTCAAAGAAGGTATGAGTTACGCAGCACTTTCAAGTCTCTGTACACTCAATGGTCTATTTCTATCTTTGATACAAACAAAGTCAATGGTGACATTCCTTGCATCATAGAATACAACAGGCTATGTGCACTGTACACCCCCCCTAGCTCTGCACTGTGTACCTAAAAAAAACTTTAAAAAAGAAAATTAAAACAAACAGAACCCATAGGAGATCTGCCAGAAACACTGCTGCAAGAAATAAATAACTTCTATTCCATCACGTAATACAACCACAAGACTCTCTAGTCCAAAAGGAGTGGCACGCCCATCAGAAAACAAAGAGAAAAATGGGACTTGTCACAAAACAACTGCAGGTCCATCAAAGAATACAGAGGAAGAACTCTCTGGTCCATTTAAATTCAAAAACACAACTGGACTAAATTGCTGTGCAAAGGTAGCAATCAATCTTCTCTTTCAATTGCCACCAATTGTTCACAATATTTATTTAAATGTCTGGGACCAGTTGTGTTTGCAAATGATTGTCCTTCATAGAAATGCAGAAATTAGCCTGACACAGCTTATAGTAGGTGTAGACTACTGTGCAGGAATGGTAAACTTCACCATAAACACACAGGAATTCCCAATGTACTTACTACAGGTACTAGAAACCAAAAACATCCCTATGAATATAATCTTCCAGATTTCAAACACATGGAACCATACATGCGCTCTCTGCAACCATGTTTCACATGAGCACATACCTAATGAAGGATTTGTGTATGCATCCATACCAAATTCTGAATCCATTCCATGTAAGCAGCTCCTCCAGAATGCACATCATGGCATATTATGCCCTTTTTGCAATTCAGACAATAGTTCCAACATACAACTAAACTTACATGGCCAATATGTCATACTAATGATTGTAAGGTAAAATGCAGATGGTACCAAACATAACTGTTACTCACTAGCTTCAAATACGGGCAAGTATCTCTTGGCAAGAACACTTTCACAACACTAGGCATCATCTACTACACTGGTGCTACAACCACTTCAGGCCACTCTACTGCATATGTAAAAAAAAAAGACGTGTTTGGTTTGAATGTGATAACACCTCTGTTACTCCAAAACACAGTTTACCAGCAAATCTAACAAATGCCTACTTAGTATTCCTTCAACCCAAATGTAGTCACTAAACCGTAACACAATAAACAGTTAGCATACACCAATAGGTGTCTAACTACATCGATAATACTACAATAGTACCTTTAAAAGCCAAGCTAGTTAGAATACGCCAACAAGTGTCTAAATACTTCAGAAATACCATTAATTGCAATACACTTCAAATATGTCATCACAGTTCCAGTTACTACAATACTTCTTGTAAAATCCAATTTAATTACAATACGCCAATGTTACCACCAAATCTAGCAAATGCCTACTTAACCCTTCAACCCAAATTTGCTCACTAAACTTTAGTACAACAAACAATTAGAATATGCCAACTGGTACCTAACTACATCTAAAATAACACAATAGTATGTTTGAAATTCAAAACAGTTAGAATATGCAAACAGGTATCTAACTACTTCTAAAATACCCTTCATTGTAATACACTTCCAATATACTGTCACAGTTATTCTTACTGCAAAACTTCTTGTAACGTCCAATATAGTTAGAATACACCAAAAGGTAGCTAACTACCTTAAACATTCCCTTAATTACAACACACTTCAAACAAACATACTATTACACTTACACTCACATAACTATAATAGTTTTTTTTAATCCTCAACTGATTTGTTTTTCCAATGATACAATGGGCCTCATTCCGAGGTTGGCGGTAGTCATGGCGCTATTTGAGCTATGACTGCCACCAATAAGGGGTCCGGCAGCAGTCTAGTTCAATGGGGACTTACCGGTGTAGTCCGACCTTTGCGGGACCGGTAAGTCCACATTGAAAATGCCATTCCCCTTTCCCATTTGAGCCCCCATAGGGCTCAATGGGAATTGGGAGAGCGCAAATAACAGGCTCGCGTATGTCAAGCCCGTTATTTGAGCCCTGGTCCCTTAACAGGTCCCATCCATAACGCCAGGTCAGACCTGGCATTAAAGGAGGGACCCGCTAAGTGACCTTGTAGTAGGATACTTGATATGACGCTACTCCAATCCGAATCAATCATGTCATCTCCTCCCTCACTACACAATGGCTCACTTCTACAGTGGCAATTGTAACAAACTGATTTCCTGCTCCTTCGAGCTCTTTGCTTCCTGTAGTTATGTGGACAGAGCAGCAGAGAAAAAAATGAATGTGCGTTTAAAAGTTCACTTTCAGAGTAGGCCTAATTCCACTGCAGAATTAGGCCTACTCTGAAAGTGAACTTTTAAACGCACTGGTAATTTCCACTATCTCATATACGGTAGGGAACTATGTCCAGAGAGTCTCTCTTCCCATTGACTCATGTACCTCCAACAGGCTATGCTACAAACAGTCACTCACAACTGTCCATACTGAATAGAATCATGCACACATCTGCTTTAAAATGACAATTGCACTGTTTAAAAATCTACCCACGTTTAAACCTTTCCCCATGCAAAATGAAAGAGAAAAATAATACACACTAGCTATCTGTTTCAAATATTTTTGTATTATAGAAATTTCATTTAAACACAGTTTAACTTTTTTTTACAGAAATAAATAAAATGGTACGACATTATTTGTGATAAAATGAACAGAGAGCTGCGAGAATATATTCAATTGGTAACATTAAATATGCTGATAAGAGACTGAGACTCCCTCTAATACACTGACTGAACAGTTTCGCACACTTTCGCACAGCTCCCACTCACTTCTGTAATTACCTTATCTGTTCAGCATGAGTTTTCTCCGGCTATTCTCTTTCTGAATTTGGCTCCCTTGAAGATCAACCCCAGTGAGAACAAGCGTCTGCCGTTCTCAAACCAGGGTTATTGCCTGGCGCTCTCAGCTTTTGCAGCAGGAATGCCCCAGCAAGGAAAGAGATTCTTCTCCCAGCTCTGCAAGATGTCCCCTTTTCCCCCTCCTCTCAAGCTTCTCCAGCAAAGTTCTAATCACAGCCTCTAGCATGATACTTGCTATGACGCTGCTCCAATCAGAATCAATCATGTCATCTCCTCCCTCACTACACAATGGCTCACTTCTACAGTGACAATTGTAACAAACTGATTTCCTGCTCCTTCGAGCTCTTTGCTTCCTGTAGTTATGTGGACAGAGCAGCAGAGAAAAAAAATGAATGTGCGTTTAAAAGTTCACTTTCAGAGTAGGCCTAATTCTGCAGTGGAGACACATTTTTATTAGTGGGTTATGTTAAATGAACGTTTTATTAGTCAGGTTAGTTGTTAATAAGGTTAGTTATTAATTTTCAAATGTGTCTCTTGCAACATAGGCATTTCAGGTGAAAAATAGTGTGCATTTTGAATGTGCAGATGTGTGCTTTTAACTGTAAAAATGGATTTGCATCTTATATGTAAAAATCGTTTTTGACTGAATAGCCTGTCTTTACTTATGTGTCCATGTTACTCTGGCAACACATATAGCAATGCACCACACCCATGTAGTGGTGCTGCATAAAAATGCTACCTGTGCAGTAGTGCTGTACTCTGTGCTGTAACACGCCAAATATCCTTACATATACTCCTTTTGTTTTTAGAACTTAGCTACAATCCAAGCCAATTCCTAAAAACAACTTGTTCTTTTTCTTCTTTTCACAATGTAGCAATCCAACAAAATGAATATTCATGTGCATCAATGAAAAAGTTGCAATCAACACAGTATTCATCTGAGTTCATTAGTTTACAAAATGTTCTACATTTGCCTTCCCAATGGAAGTGGCATTAGTCCAAAGTTTCGATTTTACAAGTCAATTAAAAACAATAAAATAAAACAACTAACTAAAACAAATAATTAACATAACAGATTAAAATAAATAATTAAAATAATAAATACGTGGAACTCCATATGTCTGGACTCTTGTCTGCCTCTGATATGTCCCGACCAGCGATGTCACATCATTTGGTTCATTCAAGTACTCTTTCATCTTGGCAATCTTGGATCCATAGGAGTCATCTTTTTTGGCATTCTGGTTATCTTGTCTTCACCTGGAGGCAGGCATCTTTTGGTCTTCATCCAGGGGACTCCAGGACTCCATTGTCTCCCGTGACCTCCGGTATAAATAGTTAATGTTCTAAACCAAAATAGAAAAGAAACAGATTAAGTATATTGCACAATACTAACTTCACCCTTTTGCCAAAAATAAAACATGCTTGGTAAAAACATTTCGTTTTTTTTTTTTTTCCTTCTGAAATTAAACACAAGTTAAAATGAAAACAAGCATATATAAAACAGCATTCAATATTTAATACATTTTCTCTCTGCACACCAACCATGAGCTTCCATTATATATATATTTTTATTTATTTATTTATTTATTTACTTATTTTATATTATATATATTTACATATATTACAGTGTTTATGTGCCATTATAATAATCAACTTTTTAACTTCTCTGTCACTGCCTCCTGACTGTACCCAATTATTTTATCTTTTTGTGTTCAATGGACTTTCTGTTGTATTGTGTGCATCATTGGGTAGTAGCCCCAGGGCTTTCTGTTTCTACATGCTCAAGCCGCCTGATCTCGTGTCTGGGATGGCATGGCTTGATCTGATTTACATGGACAAACTGCTCTATCGCCGTTTCACCTTCATTTTTCAAAATTTTATAAACCCCAGGAGAAACCTTATCTATAATTCGAAATGACCCCTGCCATGCTGCTAGAAATTTAAAATTTTTCTGTTTACTTTTCCAAAATGAAACTTGTACACCTGATCTCTAACACTGTATTCTCTCACTGATGTTCTTTTATCATAGTAAGACTTTGCACTGTCAGCAGCTCTTTCCAGATTTCTCTGCACAAAAGCAAATGCATGTTGCAAATGCCTCCTCAGTTCATCAATATATTCATGAACTGTGGATGCACTCACAAGTGTTTGCTCATGTGTTCTGTATAGCAGGTGTTGTGGTAACACCATTTTCCTACCTGTCAAGACCTCATGGGGGCTAACACCTGTTGCTTTGGCAGGAGTTGATCTGATTGCCATTAAAACCAAAGGTAATCGTAAATCCCAGCTGGAACCTGCTTCTGCCACAAATTTCTTTAAAATGTCCACAACAGACCTATTGCACCGTTCAACTCCACCTGAAGAAGCCGCCCGATATGCAATATGTAGTTTTCTTTTCACACCCAGTATTTGCCATACCTTACTCATTAGAGCACTTGTGAAATGACTTCCTCTGTCTGACTCAATTCTTTGTGGCAACCCAAACCTTGAGAACACATGGTTCACCAGCAATGTGGCTGCTGTTTGCGCACTACAATCTGGTGCAGGAATGCATTCAATCCACTTTGACATCAGACATACCACACTTAAAATATAACGGTTTCCTCTGCTTGACCTTTTTAAAGGCCCTACATAGTCTATTTGCAAATCTGACCATGGAAGAGTTAGGCCTCTTTTCATTAATGGGGCTCTATGCATTGGTGAAGCAGGTTTAAATTGGGCGCATACTAGACATCCTCTAGTATATAATTCCACATCTTGGGACATATGTGGCCAGTAAGCATAAGCTTTTAGTATTTCCAATGTTTTTTGTGAACCTCTATGGCCTGCAGTTATGGCATCATGTGCATGGTGTAGCATTAGCCCTCTGAATGAAAGGGGTACCACCCACTGTATTTGTCCTGTTATAGACTCTCTAATCATGAGTCCATTCTGTAATCTAATTCATGTTTTGTTCTTTAATAGCACCCTCAACTCTTCTTTTCCCATACAATTATTTTCTGTTAAAGGATTTTGTTCAGGATCTATCAAATGATTATAATAGATTCCCAAAATTCGATCATTCTTTTGTGCCTCAATCAAATCTTGGTCTGGCGTGTCATGACTCCATTGTACCACTGGTTGATCGACCTCCTTTGGTGCTTTAGAACGTGTTACTGCATTAATTTGTATTTCACCCATTAAATAATCAATAGGTAGCAATTCTCCCATCACAGCCCCAATTTTAGCCAGGTGGTCTGCCTTATCATTTCCCTCCTTATCCTCTCCTGGTGTTTTTAAATGCCCACGAATTTGTCTCCAGTATATTGTTAAATTATTCTCTGACACCAATTTGTCTATGGCTTGTATCATTTTTCCATGTTTAAGTGGCTTTTTGTTGTATGTAACCATGCCTCTTGCTTTCCAACCAGGCAAATACTCCACAAAGCTATTCCGTGCATAGTCAGAATCAGTCACCAGGACAATTTCACTGAACTTTTTATCAACTGCAGTAGCAATTGCTTTATAAATGGCTGCCAATTCCGCCACCTGACTGCTCCTAGCTCCAATCCTCATCCCTATACTGGGGACGCCTTCACATTTCAACCAGACATTTCCTATTCCTGCCACTAATTGTTTATTACTGTCATTTTCAATGTGAAAAGCACAACAATCCACATATACAGTTGGCAAATCCTTGCATGTTTTTTCATCAAAAGCTTTGTGTGGTGATTGTTCAAATTCCTGCAAACTAGTTTCCACTTCCATTTCATTTGGTATTTGTTCAGCTGCGCAGTCATGTAAGTCAGCTAACCCTTGAGCAATTGGGTTCTTTTTATTTTGTCCATATCTCACTTCTACAGGAAAACCTTGTAATGCCAGCGTCCATGAAGTGATTCTGGACTGCGCTAGATTACCTGATCTAATTCTATTACTCTCTAAAAATTGCAAAGGTTGATGATTTGTTTCAATAATCACCTTTTCTCCCTGAACAATGGGGCGGAAATGTTGTAGCGCCCACACAGTGGTTAATAGGGCCTTTTCACATTCATTAAATTTCATTTCAACTTGGGAAAATGCCTTACTTGCATAGGCAATGGTTTTGTGATTCAAATTGTGTTTTTGTGATAACACTGCTGACATACAATGTTCAGAAAAACCTATTTCTATAAAGAAATCCCTGTCCTTTATGGGATATGCTAAACATGGTGCCTTTACAAGACATTCCTTTAATTTAGCCACTGCATCAGACTGCTCTTTTTCCCATTTCCAGGGAGTATTCAGTTTAAGCAGTTTAGTCAATGGTTGAGTGATTTCTGCATACTTTTCAATGAACTTTCTGTTATAGCCTGTCATCCCTAATAAACGTTTTACTCCTTTCACATTTTTAGGATCTTTTAATCTTTGCATGGCCTCTATTTTCTTCTTTTGTAGATTTAGCCCATGTTCAGTCACTTCATGCCCTAGAACGTTCACTTTTTTCTTGCACCATTGTGCTTTTTGTAAAGATACTTTGGCGCCTGCTTTCTGCAATTGGCCTAGCACATGTCTTATTTCATCAAAATGGCTTTTCAGGCCCTCACTTTTTATCAGGACATCGTCCACGTAAACTATTGTTCCTCTTTCCGCTGCATCCGGCATGGCCTTTCTCAAAAATATGCCAAATTCACTCCCACTATTGATGTACCTGAACGGAGCTCTAAGCCAGGCGTATTGAGTCCTGTCAAATGTAAAGGAAAATAAATTCTGTATCTCCTCTGCCAATGGCACGCACCAATATCCAGAGGTGAGATCTAATGTGGTAAATACTTTTGAACCATGTACCTGAGCTAGGCCCTGATCAATGAATGGCAGTGGCCATCTAGATACTGGTACTCTTTTATTTAATTCTCTCAAGTCTGCACATAGCCGCCATTGACCATTTGGCTTTAACACACCTAAAATAGGTGTATTGGATGTGCTATGAATGGGCCTGATGATTCCCCGCGACTCCAAATTTTTAATAATCTCTGCCAATGATTCTAAACATGCCAGCGGTAGTCTATACTGGCGTACAAACACTGGACTTCAGCTACACCCTTCTGCTAGTGTGGCCACATATAAATCAGTTAAACCACAATCATAAGCATCTTTTGCAAATACATCCTTAAACTCCATAAATATCTCCCTCAGATTGTTCCTATCCTCATTGCTGTCACACGCATCTGCTAAGGAGATCTGCTCTTCTACCATTTTGGAAAATTCTGGAAAATCTTCTGGTAAGAGAATCTCGGCGCTTTCCTCTAACTGTGTGGCTGTGTCTTTTTGTAAAGCTGCCACTTTTAAATATTTTGGCGTATCAGCTTCCACTTCAATGGGCTGATTTTCTGTTTCATTTTCATTTAAATTAAATATTATGCAATCCTCTTGATGGCAGCACACTGTCTCATTTGAATCATAAGGATACACAGAATGAATTTCTGCCGTATAATGTGATTTTTGTATGGCCATTCCTAATGGGGAGTTTTCCTCTAAATGAATATCCTGACAACCTTTATTATTTACCATAATTTTTACAGATCCTTCACCAATATCTACCAATGGAATGTATTCATAATACAGGCCTTGCTGTTTTATGGATTCATTCAGGCATACAAATGCATCAGAGTCTTTCATCTGCTGTCCATTTTTGCATTTCAGTGTTATTGCAAACTGTTTTGTAAATGCAGGAATAATAGTATCTTTCCTCATTTGTAATTCGATTGCATAAGGAACCAGTTGTGCACAATGATAAGCCCTTCTTTTGTCTTCAAATTCAGGTGCCGGACCACCTAGGCATGACCATATTTTTTGATTAAGGAAATCTAACACCATACACATTCTGTGCATGATGTCATTGCCCATGTAAAATTCATTTTGTGCTCCACTCACTATCCATACATTATGGTAAATGGTTTTCTGCCCAATGCTAATTTTAAGCATGCATCTGCCTGCAATTCGGTTTTCAAAGTCTGGACTGTCCAACCCAGAAACATATTGGTTTTTAATCCTAAATTTCGGGATTTCTTCCCTCTCCATTATTTTTTGCAACAATTTCTCATTAATGAAACTCCTTTCATGTCCAAGCGCTAAAGTGGCTTTTATTGTTTTAAAATAGTCATTTATACCAACATGAACCCATGGTTGCTCATCTTCCATGTGTATTTCTGCCGGAGTGGTAATGTGTTTTACTGAATCTGTTTTAGGAGCAATATTCTGTTTGCATGTTTTCTCTTTTAAATAAAAACGTAATGTGTGCTCATCTATGGCAGTCTGCCAATTTTTCCTTGGGTCCAAGTATATTTGTACAGGTAGTTTTTCATTGTCGCTCTGCATTTTGTCTTGACACATTAATATAACAGTGACACTAGGTATGCAACTATTCTGGAGATATACCTCCACAGCATCATCTGTTTTGGCAACGGTGTGACATTCATTTATGTTGCTGTTTTGTGATTTTAGTTTCTTAGGCCTCAATGGTTTTTTGGTTAAGGACCACAGCACTCCATTCACCCCATCTATGAGAGGAGACAATCTTTTCAGGCAATCTGTCCCCATCAGAAATGGAATTTCACAAATAGATGTGATTAATACCTCTTGTTTCATTCTGTGCTTTCCTATTTTTATGTCAACCTCAGTTACACCTATGATGGGCACCTCCTCACCATTAAAGTTATGCACTGGACCTTGATTTTCCTTCACTGTGATCTGACTCTGTGGGGGTCTCCCTTCATTGATACTCTTTACCAGCTCCTTGGACATAATTGTGGCCTGTGCGCCAGTGTCAATCATAGCAAAGGTGTGGCATTTTTCTTCTACACTGATGGGTGCATAATATTTGTCCTCAACTTCCTCTAATACACATAAGAAGTGTGAATTCTTACTGATTTCAGGGCTCACCTTTCTCAGGCCTTTTTCACTTTTGGCTAAGCACATTGGTAAATGGAAAGACATTTTTCCCTCCTTTTTACCCATTTCTGCGCGAGAGGTTTTATTCATTTCTCCATGTTCAGAGGTTTTTTGGAGTGTGGCCACTGTTCGCCCATCCATCTGGGTAACATCAGAGACCACATTACAATCCTCCAACTGAACATGTGTAACAACATCATTCAGCAATTTGTCATTTTTTAATTCTGTGCATTTGTGATCATGTAGTGTGATACCAGCCCTTTCAGCCTCTTCAAAAATATGTGGCTCAAAGAATTCTTATGGTGATTGACTTGTACCCTCCTTTTGAGTATTTCCTTTTTCTGCCTGTGTTTGGTCATTGTTTTGCTTGCCCAGGGAAGGAGCTATAGCATCCCCACTTACTCCCTGTTCACTGGTATTCCCCATGCATGAGTCATTTTTCTTAAATCTGTCCCTTTGTTCTTTTGGAATTCCTAATGTTTCTTTTTCATTTGTGCAAATCTTTACTGTTTTATTTAGCTCTAGGTTAAACCGTACCTCTTTTTTAGAAGTATTTGCACTTTCTGTCACATGTTCATTTACTGGCACTTTCATTTTTAATTCATTAGGCATCTCAGAGTCGTTATGCAAAATTATATCAGAGCAATCTGTCATTTTGGCACTGCAGTTATCATGAGTACTTAGTCACTTTTCAGAAGCCCCCCGGTCATTGCTATGGCCATCAGCCCCCTCTTTGGAAGGTTGTTTTTGCGCTGTATAGAGCTTTCCTATTTGCTCAGCTAACATTTTCACTTGGGCCTCAAGGCACTGGAACCTTTCCATCTCTCTAGAATCCTCTTTCTGTGGCCTAGGTCGATATTGGTTGTTTTCCCCCTGATTGGATCTATTCTGATACCTCTCAGGTGATTGATGTCGGTTGGGATGGTTTCTGAACTCTTGATTCATTTGTGGAGGGGAGCGAGGTGCACCCATCCTTTGATTATAGTCCCCTGGTGGGGAATCATTGTACTGACGTGGATTGTAGTTCATGTTTTGCCTCATGTCCTGTCTCTCAGATTGTGGGTACTGGCCCCTATGTTGATTTCCATTATCAGTAAATCGATCCACATATCGGGGTCTACCCTGATTACCATATATCATGGTGTTGGGATCAAATCTGCTCTGTGTCCCCAATGACTGGTAGGGACCATCATTTCTTTGATCTTGATTTTGTCTCTGGTTATTGTTCATACCTGCCATATCAGGCCGATATCCTACCCGGGGTCTGTCCCCTAAATACCTAGGGCTGATGTAGCTCTCCCTATTACTAGGATCATGTGATTGGAACATTGGTACAGGAAATGGCGATCTTTGTTGATTACCCCTTTGTTCAGGTGTCACATTATTTTTACCTTGGCTTTGAGCAGACTCAAAGGACATTTTGGCTGACCTGATATCCATTACTGTGGCTGAGGGTTCTTTAGATTTAGGTCTAGTATCTTTCATTTTATCACTTTCTCTACCCTGACAATAGAGTACCTCATATAGTTTTGTGCTTTGTTGTACAATCCATTCAAGGGACTTGTCACGGTCAAATTCACGGACCAATTGGGATATGATGTCTTTCTGTAGCCCATAGAAGTATGCAGTTTTAAACTCATTGGAATTTGGGTCAAACGATACATCAAAGCGAGAAAATGCTCTTTTTAAGTCTTGTTAAAATTGGCCAGGGGATGTATTAGGTCCAGCAGTGATTGTATAAGCGACTTTCTTTGCCTCCTGCAATGACTGAAAAGGAGAAAAATGACGCCTAATTTCTTTTTCAAACTCCACCCAGGTCATATTCTGCTGTTCATTTAATCCCCTTATGATGCTGGCCGTCGGGGCATCTAAAGTTAAATGAAAATATTGTCTGTACTGTTCCTTAGGTATCTGGAGTGCTTTAAAAATGTCATGCACCGCTTCTAAAAGATCCTCAATGCAGCATTCACCTCCCTTTTTAAATCGTTTGATCAGGGCTTTAATGGATTTCATTATTGTTATGGGGCTACTTGTTGCAATGCATGGAATTGCACTACTTTGTGATTCAATCCTGTTTTCAGGTGTATGAGGTTGGTGGCTGCCCCCAATGCGATTATCAAATCCCCCAAGGGCGCTGCAACCAAGTTCAGTCACCGGCCCAGTCACTGGAGCACTAGCTCTTTGGGCAGAACTAGAATTCACCTCCACTCCATTGAATGTGGTACCCTGCCGCCTCTCCTGGGACCTGGGAATACACATTTGCTGTTCTAAGTCCTTACACTTTTTAAGGAGTCTGTTTGCTTCATTTTGCAAATAGTTGTTTTCATCACTCATCTTATTAATCACCTCCTGCATGTCTCACATTTGCATTTGGCATTCATTGAACTCTTTATTTCTCTTGTCTCTTTCTTGAGTCATTTTAATCATTTCTTGTTCTGCACTCTGGCGATAACATTCTTTTTCACAATGTTCTTTTTGTAAAATCTGCATTTCTGAAACAACCTCATCTTTATCCTGTCTAATGTGGTCCACTAAGGCTTTTAAGTGTACCAATTCTTGCTCACTATCCTCAAATTGTTTCTTGCTTTTGGATAACTGAGCATCAAAGTCTCTGCATTTTAATTGCATGTCTTTTTGGCATACATCCAATTCTGCTCTTAACATTTCCTGATTTTTACTTGCCCCATCTAATTCAGTCTTTAACCTGTTAATTAGCTGGGTATCATTTTCCTGCATTCGCAGGGACTTATTCAAAATAAACCATATTTTGCCGCATAGCCGTATTAAACAGTCTTTCTCTGCATTTTTATCGGCTGCATTCAATAATCTTGTAAGGCAGACCTGAATTATGCTGCCTTCTGCAAAAATATTGTCTAGTTTTTCTTTCTGCACCTCACCCTGAATGCGGTCACGCCATTCTAAGGTGCTGTTCGACGACCACGCCCCATGTGCAAACAACTTTGCCTCTAAATATTGCACTAGGTCTGAAAATGTGGTTTCCCTTTGTGACATTCTGAAATTCGTTTTTAGTGGCACACTGCTATTATAAAATGGGTTCCCTTTAATGTGTAAATGGCAGTGTGAGACACGCTTGCCACGCCCAGTAGGTACTCTATGATCACTTTCCCGGCCTGCAACGCACCATAAATATGTTGGGTATTTTGTGGATATTTGGGGATTTGCAGTATTTTCTTACCGCCAAAATATCTTTAGCAATAATCACTCTCTGTATTCATATTGGGTCACACATGACAATAATACATTGCATTATTTCAGAATTCAGACCTATTTAGATGGTATGCGCGGTAGTTTGCATGGTTCGTTGGTATAGTGGTTGGTTTATTTGTGGCCCCAATATCCAACATCCCTTGTTTTTTATCTAGATTGTTCTTGATCACTAGAGAGACCTCAGGCCTACATTTTAGGGATACCACATTTTCAGTGTTAGTGTTGTGTGCCACCATGGGCAATTGTGGTATTTTTGTGGTAATTTCCACTACCTCATATACGGTAGGGAACTATGTCCATAGAGTCTCTCTTCCCGTTGACTCATGTACCTCCAACAGGCTATGCTACAAACAGTCACTCACAACTGTCCATACTGAATAGAATCATGCACACATCTGCTTTAAAATGACAATTACACTGTTTAAAAATCTACCCACGTTTAAACCTTTCCCCATGCAAAATGAAAGAGAAAAATAATACACACTAGCTATCTGTTTTCAAATATTTTTGTATTATAGAAATTTCATTTAAACACAGTTTAACTTTTTTTTACAGAAATAAATAAAATGGTACAACATTATTTGTGATAAAATGAACAGAGAGCTGCGAGAATATATTCAATTGGTAACATTAAATATGCTGATAAGATACTGAGACTCCCTCTAATACACTGACTGAACAGTTTCGCACACTTTCGCACAGCTCCCACTCGCTTCTGTAATTACCTTATCTGTTCAGCATGAGTTTTCTCCAGCTATTCTCTTTCTGAATTTGGCTCCCTTGAAGATCAACCCCAGTGAGAACAAGCGTCTGCTGTTCTCAATCCGGGGTTATTGCCTGGCGCTCTCAGCTTTTGCAGCAGGAATGCCCCAGCCAGGAAAGAGATCCTTCTCCCAGCTCTGCAAGATGTCCCCTTTTCCCCCTCCTCTCAAGCTTCTCCAGCAAGGTCTAATCACAGCCTCTAGCATGATACTTGCTATGATGCTGCTCCAATCAAAATCAATCATGTCATCTCCTCCCTCACTACACAATGGCTCACTTCTACAGTGGCAATTGTACCAAACTGATTTCCTGCTCCTTTGAGCTCTTTGCTTCCTGTAGTTATGTGGACAGAGCAGCAGAGAAAAAAAATGAATGTGCGTTTAAAAGTTCACTTTCAGAGTAGGCCTAATTCTGCAGTGGAGACACATTTTTATTAGTGGGTTATGTTAAATGCAGTTTTATTAGTCAGGTTAGTTGTTAATAAGGTTAGTTATTAATTTTCAAATGTGTCTCTTGCAACATAGGCATTTCAGGTCAAAAATAGTGTGCATTTTGAATGTGCAGGTGTGTGCTTTTAACTGTAAAAATGGATTTGCATCTTATATGTAAAAATCGTTTTTGACTGAATAGCCTGTCTTTACTTATATGTCCATGTTACTCTGGCAACACATATAGCAATGCACCACACCCATGTAGTGGTGCTGCATAAAAATGCTACCTGTGCAGTAGTGCTGTACTCTGTGCTGTAACACGCCAAATATCCTTACAGCGATAAGGTATTACAGACACCGGTCTCCTCACCAGTGCCCGGGATCCTTTACCACCCTACTCGGAATGAGGCCCAATGTTTAATTGATGCCAATACAACATGTTAGCACACACTAATGTTGTATCAAACATAGTACATAGAATGTAGTGTTTATGATGCTCAAAAAAGTAAATGTATATTTAAAATTGAATACAGTTAAGGCTTTCAAACTATCCTGCTTAACAAATTATTATAAATTATACTATTTTATTCACAGAACAAGAAGCAGAGATTCCAGCTTTATTGTCGTATGCAACTAAGTAACCATACCAACTATTATCCTATTTGTTATCTTCACAAAAAAATACATATTTCATGAGCACTATCCTCAATTGTACTACAATCATAAATAACTCATACACTTCAATTATATAATTCCACCAAATTTCAAATACTGTATACTCCCCCTACAGTACCTATAATTACTATACACATATTACTGTACTTTGTGTTGCCAGTGGCCACAACCAGCACAATAGAATTAAACCATATAACAAGTACGTACAATGCAACTTCAAATAACACAACTCACCCTGAAACCTCTGCAATCCAAATTATGTCTGCGGACAATAAAATGGACAGCAGACTCGGCAAAACCTGCACACCATTTTTTCAGCTATAAAAGCAGCTCCATGTCAACTTTATTCCACTCTCCCACCCTTTCCAGACCCTCTTTCTGCCACCAAATAACCCCAAATGTGGTTTTCCAATTTCTTTTCTCACTGTGCTTTTCGCAGTCAGTGGCAATGTCTGCAGACTCAACAGCACCTGAAACCTCGTTTTCACCTATAAAAAAGACTTCATGTCAATTTTATTCCACTCCCTCAACCTTTCCAGACACTCTTTCGGCCACCAAATAACCCCAAATGCGTTTTCCACACTTTTCCATCCCACGTACATGGCACACGTTCACGAAAATATGATGCAGCTCACGTTTTTCACTATCCAATCAGCGGGCACGTACAATGTGTGTGGACATCACGCTGGACCCTGAGTGGTCCAGAGTAGTTTTCGGACCCGGAATCAGGAAATGAGTCTGCGCACTGGACCCAGATATCACAAATTCGTTTTTACATACTTTCTTGTGCATTTAAAAAAAACGACTGGACGGATTTATAACAAATTTTAAAAAGGACACTTTCGGGACCAAGCAGCCACTCCTAGCGCAAATTTAGTAAAAATCTGGTCAGCCGTTTGGGCTGTAGGCACGAGCAACCATTTGTTTTCATTGTGTTTTAGGGGATTTGCCGCCCCTGGACGAAACCACACCAAACCTCTGAGGGTGCCATATACAATTTTTGCAAAATTTGGTGAGGATTTGTCCAGGGCGGGCAAAGATGTAAGCCAAAAAGTGCACTTTCAATAAGTTGAGCAACTTAACCATAACTACGGGGCCCCTAACACAGGCCCTGTAATTTTCTGGCATATGACCACATACATTATACATCAGAAAACTGAACAACATAATATGTGTGTTTCCCTGGTTTCTCATAGTATGCACCTCTCATTATAGTTAATGTGTGACTTAGAATGTCACAATGAATATCCAAAACCCATTGTTTAGTCTTTACCATATGTGCATCTTGGAAATGTTAACACATAAATAAAAGAAACAGCAAAAATCAACATTACGTTTTGCAGTACTTTGAAGTTCATCTCCTCACACTTTGCAAAATAATAACCTTCAGACAAACACTCTTTCAGAGTCTACATTTTGCTAATCTGTGGTGGTTCACATTTTTTCTCATGTGATACATTGTGTCAATTGCACTCAAAAGCTATCCAAACTGATTATAAATATTTTACTCCCAGGTACATTTTGATGAGGTCTTTGAAATCAATGGGAAGAGGATGCTCAATTTCTTGTCTTCTCCAACGTGGCACGTTTCCCGGTCATTCTGAGACATTACCTCACAAGGCTGCGACAGCTTGATGAGTCACTCCTACGTGGGAATAAGTATGGGTAACTTGGATCTGCCAATCAAATCTAGATAGAAATGTGATTGTTAGCATGTGCCACACTCAGGATTCTTAACTTTAGCTTGCATCGCATCTAGACAGAAATTTGATAGTTAGCATGTGCCTCACTCAGGATTCTTAACTTTAGCTTGCATCGCATCTAGACAGAAACATGATAGTTAGCATGTGCCTCACTCAGGATTCTTAACTTTAGCTTGCGTCGCATCTAGATAGAAATGTGATCGTTAGCATGTGCCACACTCAGGATTCTTAACGCTAGCCTGCGTCGCATCTAGATAGAAATATGATTGTTAGCATGTGCCACACTCGCATGGAATTCTGAACTTTAGCTTGCGCCGCATCTAGATAGAAATGTTATTCTTAACATGCACCACACTTAGAATTCTGAGCCCCAGCTTGCGTCGCATCTAGATGAAAATGTGACTGTTAGCATGTGCCTCACTCAGGTTTCTTAACTTTAGCCTGCGTCGCATCTAGATAGAAATCTTTACTCTTAACATGCACCACAATTAAAATTCTGAACCCTAGCTCGCATCACATCTAGATAGAAATGTGATTATTAGCATGTGCCACACTCAGGACTCTTAACTTTAGCTTTCGCCGCATCTAGATAGAAATATGATTGTTAGCATGTGCCACACTCGCATGGAATTCTAACCTTAACTTGCGTAGCATCTAGATAGAAATGTGAATGTCAGCATGTACCACACCTAGATGGAATCCCATAATTGCAAGGATAGCAATGCCAAATAACCAACCAACTAACAATTCCATCCCTCTGCATACACCTCTCAAACTCTAACCAAACACAACCACAAGCCTTAAACGCAGCAATCCGCACAAACTTCACAACAATGCAACAACAAAACAAGCCACACATAGACTTGCACAACAGCACATGACGACTATCGACCGTAAAACACCCTAAGCCCAACCAACGGACCCACCGGGCTGAGGCTGCCAACAGCACATCACTGCTCTCTTGCACTTTCCAGCTTCTTCCCACTAACCCACCCCCTCTGCTCCCCTTTTTCAGAGCCGCCAGAGTGCCAGGTGACCACTTCGGTGGTGATAGTGCGCGGTACAAATGTCCTTTAACATGTCCTTTAACATTAACATCTGTCCTGGTATTTATGACGGTGCAAGCATGCTGTAAGGACAAGTTGATCTCTGCCATGTTTTGCGTTTGGTATTGCTCCTTTGATGGATGATGCTTTTTTTTTTTTTCCCGGCCAAGGAAAAACAGGAGACATTTGTTGCAATCATACCGGTACGTTAAAACCAAAAAAGAGGGCACCTATTGGGCATGAGTATTTCCTGCATTGCACAGGCATTGTGGTTCTACGAACTGGGAACTCCTCATGCACGGCCGGCAGGAGAATGTACAAATGCATAGGAAAAGCAAGAACACTTATTTTTTTGTCGTTTTTACTTTCTCTGGATCTGATTTATTCAGAATTAAACTGTATATATAGCCCCTAAGTGCAATCAAATGCTTAAGAAAGGCTTATTGTGCTGTTACTCCTTCACTCATCAGAAAATGTTTAGCACTTCTGGTCCAATTTGATACTGCAGAAAGGAGTAGTGCTGTTTTTCTTTTGTGTGTGGCTAGTTGTCTTTTGTAATATTGAATGATAACGTTGCACTTAGCTTTTTGGGAGACACATTGGTAGACAACTTAAAGGTATTTGTGGTTTTCTTACAAATGTGACATCACAATTCTGGAAAGCTACACATGGGATTTGATTATGTTAACCGGATATGGCATTGGGGATTGAGGTTCTGATTGAGGGTGTGGCAGTCCATGACTGAAAGTTCAGGGAGGACTAGTGAGTAACATCATAACGCATTGGCTAAATCTTCCACCTGCCGAGGATGCCATGCCTGATGTCACACAAATGCTAATTTGAATATTGCATGGCTTTGTGGTCTGTCACACAATTGCTAACAGTAACAGTCTGTAGTTATGTTGAACACAACCAGGGTCGGATTGGCCTATCCGCCAATCGGCATGTGGCGGGGCCAAAATCAAGTTGAGGCAGCCGAGGCCCTGGGGGCCGGTCCCTGAAGCCCGCTGGGTTGGTTTGGTTTAACTTACCTTACTTTAAGTAACATACGTTAGCCATAGCTCTCAACCTTTTTCGATGCAAAGGCGGGTGAAATCACCCGATTTTGTGTTTGGCGGGTGAGAGGCCCATTGAAATGAATGGGCGTGCACGAGGCTTGGCGGGTGACTCACCTGTTTACAAGGCGGGTGACACCCGTCAAAAGCGGGTGAGTTGAGAGCTATGCGTTACAATTGATTTCCTTTGTTCGGACCGCCGGCAGCTGCGGATGCAGAGGAGGGTGACACCAAAGTGTTACCTTTCTTTGATGAATGCGGGTCGCCATGCCTCTGTCTGCATCAGAGAGGCCCAGGGTGGGGAGGGCAGCCAACCGTGCTCAGAGTGCCTTCTGCAGGCAGCATTCAGCGAACTGAGCAACACCATGGTGCCAGCAGTGTTACTATTTTACAAAGCACTTGGAGCGGTCGGACTGAGCGTGGTCGGGGCTGCTTCAGCTCGCCCCGTTCCCAGTGAATTGTAAGTAACATCATGATGCCCGAGCCAGCCGGGCCATGCAGATTTGGCTGCAAATTGCTTCTTCCTTCCCTTCAGGCTCCATGTGCGCTCTGTGCATTAAGGTTCTGGCTTGGGGGCAGGGGCTTCGGGTGGGGATTGAACTGGGCGGCCGATCCTGAGGCTGGGTGAGGTGTGAGCTGAGCTCTGAGCTGCTGAGTCTGGGTTATATCAAGTGAAGGTGAAGGAGGAAAAAAGGAACAAGCGTACCGACGTACCGTCTCCTTCAAACATTTCCACTTCTGTCACACTATGAACGCTGCACGTCTGGATTTCAGGCAGGTAAGAATTTAAGCAAGCTTTACTTAAGCCTTAGATACTGGCTTAAGTGTGCATTTGTGTTTACTCGCTTACCCTAGTTCATTCTACTACTGGAAATAAACAACCCCTTGGGAGGTACGGATCCATTAGAAACGAGAGCTCTCAAGTTCCCCTGTCTTTGCAGATTGTGCAAAAGTAAACACACAGACTTCACGGCTGCATTTAATTGTGTGAAACTGCCAGAATGTGTTTTTTGCAAAATCAATCTACCCAAATCGGTGTTCATGGGGGCCTGGCGTCTGTGGCATTCAGATTTGCATGAACTTGGGTTGGGTGGCTTGTGTCAACAAAAGCATCGACCCCGGCCTGTCCCACACCACTCTCAATTCCCACTATAGCTGCAAGGTTTTCTACCTATCTCCTAACAGACATTATGCGGCCATAATGCATGTTTGGCTAGGCGTATTCCAAATACAGCAGAGATTTTAAAGCCCATAGTTCACACGAACCCGGCATCGTTTTTGGCAACGCCAGCGTTCATCCATTACAACACACAGAAAACCTAGATCATATGTGGTAAATTGAACTGAGCGTGTTCTAAACTGGGAAAGCACTTACGATATGCAAAACACATAGCTGGTAAGATAGCTCAGCGGGTTGAACGCTCGCTGCTGCAATCTGAGATTGATCTGCAGGTCGCAGGTTCGAATCCCGGCAGGGCCAACTCAGCCTTTCATCCTTCCGAGATCGATAAATGAGTACCAATTTCGGTTGGGTGACATTGTATGTAAATATGTGCCCTGCTATATAAATAATACAGCATTATCATAAACATCATGCAATTAGTAATGTATGCACCTGTCTACTGTTGTATATTGTTAGCTGAATATTGCTGAGAGCAGAGGTGCACCAATCCAGTGTCTTTAACCAGCCTCATAACACACCGTAACACAAGCAGAGCAGGCACCATACAGGTCCCTTGCTTTCCATTGTTAGCTGCTCTCAGCACCCATCCGCTGTGAAATTCTCCCACACCTGCAGAAAAGAATGGCTTTTGAATCTGCAGTTTCAAAAGAAAAACATATCTTCACTTAAGACCTGCCTACCATAGGTTATATGCTGTATAGCACAAACTAAAATATATGGCAACAACATTCAATTTCCTGCTTTCAATGAATATGTCTGTTGGACCAGAACATATTTTCTGTGCCACACTAAATCGATTGAACATAAAATCTTTTCTGTGCCACACTAAATCGAAATTAACCATGTAGGCTAAAAAGTAGAAAGCCAGATATTGTGCATTACACACCAATATGTATGTATACGTAAACCTCTCAGTCTTGGGCCTTGGGGTCACCAGGGCTCCTAGATGACATTGTAGGACCACATGAAACTGTCACACTTAGGGCCCCAATTTAAACACATACATCCCTTTGTAAAAGCACTCCATCCCTGCAGTCCCAACTCAGGCAACAATTACAGATTGCACCAACCTTGCTTGGCATTCACTGCCAACGGCACCACCAAACCACAATATATGCCACAACTGGAGCAAGTACAAACCATTTATATCTACAATTTGTAGTTACAATGGTTTGTACTGTATCTTGGGTTGTTTATATTCAAAATGAACAAGGGAAAACTACAACTGTAATTGCAACCAGCTAAATACCAGTACAGTAACAAACACCTTTTTGGGAAATGCATTGGGAAAGCCAGGGTGAATGGAACAAAAAAAGGCAACTTTTGTTGAATTTGGTTTCCCTCATGCCTGGAGGCTTAAGAACTGCTGGGCTGGCAAAACCTCCCCAAACAGCTTCATGGGACATTTGTTATTTACATAACCAAACTTCTTGAAACTCACCAATATGTGATGGTAGCACTAGCAGCAAAATGGTGTGACATGGCATGGGCATATAAGAGCAGTGTGCATGGCAAATGCCTAATACTTACACATAAACCAAAACTACTGGCTTTCCCAATGCCTGTTTTTAACAGGACTCCAGTGAAGGACACACATAGGGGCTAAAGGCAGACCTCTCTAAGACATTTATTATTACACCATTAGTGGGTGTACAGCTGCAATAAGTCATGAAAGCTGCTCTGAGAAAACACTGCAAAGTTTGATGGTAAGGCTTGATTAAAGCAAGCTGAAAGAATTTTTTTTTTTTTTATTTTTTTTATTTTTGTACGGTTTATAATAAACCTTTAAAAACAGAAAAGGAAGATATAACCCATCAGACAAACACAAGCGAGTTACAAAGCTTCACATTCGATCGATCCCAACCTCATACGTCAAATGCGACCACAGGGACATAAACTTGGAGCAGTGATTAGACACGAGGCACGCTCGTAGTTTCCAAGTTGTATGTTCCCTCATCCTCCAGCTGTTCAAGTCGTGATGCCATAGCTTCCAAGAAAAAAGTTAACGCTAAAATTAGTCTTTGATCGGTTGCATCAAACATTAGTTGCCACCAGTCTTTTACACGATAGGTCGCTCTTTCCAACGCGATGCTTCCAAATTGTCGAGTTCTATCCTCAGTGAGACCCACACAAAATAGAACAAGATGTTTTAAGGTTTCTTTGGTTTCATTACACAATCGACAAAGATCAGAATGCAACTCATTTTTTGCCCAACAGTTAATTCTTTCGCGAGTTTTGAAAATATTGAAACGAAACATCATGTAAAGTCTTCTTTTCCTTTCATCAGGAAATTGTTTCCAAGGAATGTGTAACTCGTTTAACGCTCGTTTTTCACCAGGAGCATCTTGCATAAGTTTATAGGTGCGTCTAAGATCACAGGTCTCACACCAATCGCGTCTCCAGAGTTTGTTTTTGACGTGATCAGGATTAATATGAAGAGTGTCGAGGTCTGTGTCTAGTTCTGTGAGCACGTTTTTACATCGTTGCGCCTATAAATACAGTACAGAGTTTTTATTGGTTTCTCCTGGATTTGCAAGAATTTTAAACTGCAAGGTAAGATCTTTAAGAGACATTTTTCGAAACAAGGTCAATGAGTTCCAAATCACTCTTGCATTAATAGATGTTAGACTCAGCTCATATCGTATACATGCAGAGGGAGTGCTTCTAGGTAAACCAAGGACTTTAGTCCAAAAGATGTTTTCGATCGAGTTCCACAAGTCGCTTGAGCAGCCAAAAGCACATTCTGCCCCCTAGATTAAAGCTGGGGTAGCTTTTTGTTTGAAAAAGGATATAACTGGAAGCATGGAATACCGGCCATATTTCTTATGTAACACCATAGCTTGTGTAGCCAGTTGCCGGCACTTCAGTTTTGTTTGTTCCACCCATGGAGCATCGTTCAAGCTGGAACTAATCCTCATGCCTAGGTATTTGGTATCGGTGATAGAATGAAGTTGTATTTTTCCTATATGCCATTTAAAGGTGAATTTTTGACCACGTAGATCTCTTAATACAAGGATTTCCGATTTTGCAGCATTTATGCATAATTCATTTTTTTCAACGTAACGTACCAATGCTGTTAATTTCCGTTGTAGACCAATTGGAGTTAGGTCTAACAAAATTAAGTCATCTGCATAAAGTAGATGACTCACGTGTGAACCGTTGACTTTTGGTGAGAATGATCCCTCTCCGTTAATTGTTTGGTCAATGTCATGAAGAAAGAAGTTGAAAATAATGGCGGCAAGAGGACATCCTTGTTTTACACCTCGAAAAGTCAGAATTGGTGTTGACAAGTTCCCTTGGCGATCAAGTCGTATTCTGACATTTGTCTCAGTGTGCAGGTCTTTTACTGCAGCAAGAAGGCTTGGGGGACACATTGTTTTTTCAAGTTTTGCCCAAAGTATATCCCTGTTTATACTGTCGAAGGCTTGGGATAGATCAATTACTGCCAAGTAAATCTTGGTCCCAGTTCTTATTGCGTCCATTTTCAGGGTATTAACTATAAAGAGATTCAGGCTGCATCCAACTCCTTTCACAAAGCCACTTTGTCTTTGATCAACAAAATGGTTTTGCTGGGACCATTTTAGAAATTTATTTTTTAACATGGTAGCATAAACCTTGCTTAATACGTCAAGAAGCGCAATTGGGCGATAGTGTGCCGGGTTTAGTCTGTCACCTTTTTTAAACACAGGAACAATTATAGCACTCTTCCAAGATGTTGGTGTCTCACATCTTGACACAATTTTCTTGAATAAGGTATTACAAAAGTTCGCCCAAATTTGTGGGTTTTCTTTCAAGGTAAAGTTGGTAAGACCATCAGGCCCAGGGGCACGTGAGGTACTTAAGTTGTTAATTGTTTCTAAAATATCATCTTCTTGAAACTCCAGATCCCAGTGCTCCATTTTTGCCAGTCCAGATTCTATAGTAGAGCCTTTTTTCCCATACAAGTTTTTATAGTAGGTTATCCAGACGCTCTCACTAACCATGTTAGTCTGTACAGCACTCTGAGAGCCAGAAAGATTATTTATTAAACTCCAAAAGTCGCGTGTATTACTACTTCCAAGTTTTGATAACATAAGTTCAGCGTCAGATTGCAGCATGATTTTTTTGTGTTGTTTTATCCAGTTTTTATAAGCTTGTTTTATGTTTTTGATCTTATTAACAGTTTCATTTGAAGACATTCCACTACACGTGCGTATGTCGCTTCTCATTTTACGCTTGCGTTTGGAGATTTCTAAGTCAAAAACGTGCAAGTTCTTAAAGCATCTGTTTTTCAATCCATGTTTTTTTTCCTTATATGTTTCCAATAAATCGGAGTATTCAATTTTATCTTTGTTTTCTTGATATGCATGGGTTATGCTCCGAGCCTCTTTTTCCGAAAGGCGTAACCGAACTCTATTTAATTCCAATGTTAAATCAAAAGACCATTTATCGGAAAGGTTCTGTGATGAAACCGCAATCGTAATCGTCACAAGGTTATGATCACTTTCCTTCATTTGCATAACCTGTAATTCCAAGACAATAATATGCACGCTCTCAGATACAAAAAAATAATCCAAAATGGATTCTTGTGCATCCCTCATCCACGTGACTTTTGGTGGTATATCCCCGTAGGTATGACCATTCAGCATGTGCATGTTTCTGTTTTCCATTTCTCCTAACCATAATTGGGCCACCTTTTCGAAGACAAAAGTTTTAGGTTTTTTTGATGGCACTGGTAAGCAATTTATGTTTAGGTCGCCACACAGCACTATGTTTGCTGCCCCATCTACCTCATAAATATTGTCGATAATATTTGTTATTTGGTCAGTGAAAATTGCGGCAGGAGAAACTTTATGTTGCCAATAAAGATTAAGGATATACAGGAAGTTCTTATTCTGTTTTCCAGATTTTCCACACTGAAGCACAGTTGTCTGAATATAGGGAGTGTGATTACAAGTTTCGAATATTCTGTAGCCCAAACTTTTTCGAACCAAAGTCATTAATCCTACAGTTGGTCTGCCAAGTTTTTTCTTAGTTGCAGGATTAAAAGCAATCTCAAAACCTTCTATTACCGGACATGTAGTTAGCCAGGTTTCCTGGGCACACATAATATCAATATTTTCTAACCAAATGGATTTTTGCAAGTGCACATGGCCACGAGTATTCCAACTGGCTATCCTAGTTATAGGTTTTTTGTCGGTTTGGCATTAGCTTTGTTGTTGAGAATTTTGAGAATTTATTGCTTTAGCGAGCCAGCTCCAGTCTTTAGAGGAATCAGTTGATCGGGCATTTTTTGATTCAGTTACAACAGCCGATGATGGGCTTAAGTTTTGTGCGATGGTAATTTTGATTTGTTCAGTTGGAAGCTTCGGGGTTTTATCTATTTTTGAGCCACTAACCTCAGACAACATTTTGTCTTGACTAGATTCAATTTCCTCAATGTAAACCGATTTAATAACGGCTTGAGTGTTATTGGGAGCATATCTTGCGTGTTCGGTCATTAACCGTTTACGTGATTCTTTATAATTCTCATCTTCTTCTTTATTCTGTTGAATTTCATTGATATCGAAGCCCATAGAAATCAGCACCGAAGCAGCTTCCAATAAGGTGTTGCAGATGATTCGTGAATCAATGTATAGCCGCACAATATCATTCCGCTTCTCATTGAAAAAGTCTACCACTTTTATGTCATTAGTCTCAATCATGCGTAGTGAAGGGACATAATGGAGGAGACGCAAGACGTTCCTACGATTAAGCACAAGGTCGTCATCATTCTCCTCGATTCGTTCGAGAACCAAACAATATTTTGAGTGTGATTTTTCCTTTACAAGTCTATGATTATGTTTGGAAACAAGACTCCCTAGAGATTTTTCTACAGTGGGAGTATGTTCTCGAATTACACAATCCTTGATTTCTATTTGCTCATTTGCTGTTTTAACAGAGCTAATAACAGACCAGTTTGTCTCTTGATCTGAAGCCTTTTTTGAGCTTTTTCGCGCTTCGGTAAGCTTATTCCTTCTTTGGCATAAAGTCATGAAGGGCGAAGTTGAAAGAGCTGGTCGTGAATCTGCAGGTGGTTTCTCTGGTGATATTATAGTACAAACCCTTGTATTTTTTTCACAACCAAACGGCATACATGCCAAAGCAGGTACTTTCGGTCCACGCGAGGTTGGTGCAATCAATTCATCCACTGTCGCATCTAGATCTTCATTTGTAACTTCAGTTGCTGCTTCCTCATTATATGTTGATAAGTCAAGCAAATTGACAGAAATATTAGCAGCCGTCGACCTAGTACTTCCCTCTATCGGCATTCTCTGCACAATGGGTACTGGTGATTTTTTTGCATCGGTCGCTTGTTGATCAGTAATGATGTCCACTGATAATTGCTCTTTAGGCAATGGGACATTCTGTTCAGCTACAGTTCCAGCTTGCACATTCATATAGACAGCTTTAATATTCCGCAGGAATTTTCTTGAGTTATTTGTCATATTTGTAGCTTTGAATCGTATATTTTTTGATTTCTTTACTTGTTTTGATTTTAAGCCCCTTTGAAGGGTGTTCTGATGTGTGGAACGGTTGAAGATGGGAAAGACGACAGGGTTTATAACAACAGGGATATCATTATCCTTGTGAGTTAAGCCATCAGTATTATTTGAGCAGGCTGGAAGTTGCGGATCGGTATTGGCTAAGTTGATCGCAGACAGGGAGCTTACAACAGCCTCAGAAAAAGTCCTTAGGACCTTTCCGCTCAAAGGCTGCAAGAGACTTTCTTTCTCAGGATTGAGAACTTCCTTTAGTTGCATCTGAGTTAGGGTTGCCATTGACTCAGATTCCAAACTTTCTGGAGTACTGTGAGTCAGACTCTTACTCGAGTCGTTGGTTAGTATTTGCTTTGTGTTGATATTACTTGTTCCACGAGAGTCAGTAGCCTCGACATCACTAGTACAAATCACGCTTTTACTCAATTCATTAGATAATGTTTGCGTTGGTTCTATCATTACGTGATCCGAGGCTTTATTAGCGTCAACTTCGATAGTGATATTTTTATTGGTTTTCTCTTCGATAATTTGATGCTGCGTCACTGAATCGGTAGAAGAGTGGCGTATGTTAGAATTTTGAGGTTTTAGAAGGCCGAGCGCCTGTTTTGCTACTTCTACCAGTAATTTTTTGTCCTCTCTGTTGTTTTCTTTTTGCTCAGTTAGGACCATTAATGAGTGATCAATTTTATTATTAGAGTCATAAATCACTTGTTTAAAGAGATTGTTGTCATTTTCAATATTCACCATCTTTGAGTTCAAGAGAGCAGCTAAAGTACTCAAATCGTTCATACTGTCTTTCAAATGCTCATACATTTTGAGAAAATGACCAATCGTCATAGACATGGTAGAGGTCAATGTAGGTTGTATATCTTGGAGCAGTTTTTTAACAATCGTTTCCGTTAAGGCAGCCGAAGGCGGTCTTTGAATATGAATATTTTTCTGAGATCGCCTTATTTTAGGAAAATCCCTTTCAATGATTGAAGAATCAGTTGAGGAAGCATCTGATGAGGAGTCACTACATTGCGACATTTGCGTCTTTGTGAATGGAATGTGAGTACTCTCCTGGGTTTTCTCGGCAGTTTGTTTGTACGCAGAGATCTGTACAGATCGTTTTTTTGGAGCACTTTGCTGCGAACAGATGGGACCCGATGAGTCGCTATCTACAAGACGACATCGCTTTGTTTTTGGATTCAGACTAGTTGTAGAAGCTATTTTGCTGTTAATATCATTTGGCTTCTCCAGATTGATAAACAAATCTGCTTCTTGAGTTTTTTTATCCATTCTGGATTGATTTAGTTTTGTGAGGTCTTTTAATAGTTTATTCACCACATCCAATGAATTTCTCCTAGAAGAGATAACTTCACACGTATTTGCATTTGAAGTCTTATATGTCTCATCAATCAGATGTTCAGAATGTATTATTTCAGAGGTCACTAAAGCATTTTTTTGTTGTTGGAGTGGGAGCATATTTAGATCTGACGCCTGATTAATAGACTTTTTCGATGCTTCAAATACATCATCACAACTTGTACTTCTTTCTCTACAATCATTGCGTACCACGGGCTCATTTGTGGATTGTGTATTGACAAATAAGGCTAGATCAGACATGGAAAAATCACCCACTGCACATACTCCAAGGGAGCAAGCAGTTTTTAAAGCCAACTCGTTGGATTGTACTATATTCGAGGTGTTATCAACATTCGAGACAATCGGCAGCAAAGTATTTGTGGTTGTAGAAAAGTCAAACGGGTGTCTCATGTTGTCGTTCTCCTGAGACACAGGGGTTCTGCAATGAGATGGAGTTTCTGACACTGAAAAAAAAGGTGAATTTGTCGTAACAGGCAGAGTTGTATCCAGCGAAAACTTATTTACGATCCGCCAAGCAAGCACCCTCAACATTGGAACCTCGTAACGTGGTGCACCACCAAGGGACCCACCATTAACTATGGCGAGTTCAAGAGAACTCGAGCGGTTATCCAAGTTCATGCCACCAGTACAAGTCAGACTTCGGCTAACAGACCCAAGCCCTCCACGTTCCTCAGGGCAGGGCACCAAGCATGAAGCTGACAGCATAAACGGGTGGGTCAAGGATGAGCCCTGACCCCCTAAGTTTTTACGTGCCGTTTGATTATTCAAGGGTGAAACATTTGGCCGGGAAATGATGGGATCTTTCATGAAAATGCCAGAGGAATCAGTTTGTAAAGTATCAACGTCACTATCCTCTCGGACCACACGAGAAACACTTACTTGGGAGGATTGCAGATCTGCAGATTCTTCTCTCCCAACCCCGGCACAGGCGACCGGCAGAATAGCGGGTCCAGTGAAAACAGCAGATCCCTGTCGGCATTGTGGTCGAGGTCGTGCAGACGGTTGTTTTAAACGTCTTGTCTTCGAACGCGTGATAGACTGCAGTGTAGAACTTACGCAGTCATCTTTCTCCATGACTCCTAAAGACTCCTAAGACTCTAAGACTCAGCTGACTCCGCGCTCGCTCCGCGAGAGTCAGCAGTCTTTGAAGGGTTGCAAAGTTTCCTAAGCACCGCCTCCAGGCAGCACAAACGAGTGTAGAGAGCGAGAGCAGCCTCCAGGCAGCACAGACGAGCGTAGAAAGCAGGAGCAGCCTCCAGGCAGCAAACAGGATCCGTCAAGCAGAGCTCGATGCAGACTCTTGCAGACTCTAAGACTCAGCTGACTCCGCGCTCGCTCCGCGAGAGTCAGCAGTCTTTGAAGGGTTGCAAAGTTTCCTAAGCACCGCCTCCAGGCAGCACAAACGAGTGTAGAGAGCGAGAGCAGCCTCCAGGCAGCACAGACGAGCGTAGAAAGCAGGAGCAGCCTCCAGGCAGCAAACAGGATCCGTCAAGCAGAGCTCGATGCAGACTCTTGCAGACTCTAAGACTCAGCTGACTCCGCGCTCGCTCCGCGAGAGTCAGCAGTCTTTGAAGGGTTGCAAAGTTTCCTAAGCACCGCCTCCAGGCAGCACAAACGAGTGTAGAGAGCGAGAGCAGCCTCCAGGCAGCACAGACGAGCGTAGAAAGCAGGAGCAGCCTCCAGGCAGCAAACAGGATCCGTCAAGCAGAGCTCGATGCAGACTCTTGCAGACTCTAAGACTCAGCTGACTCCGCTGAAAGAATTCCCATGAAGAGGTGTTTCGGATGGAAAGTGGCAGGAAATGAGTGAATATGGCCATGGGGATTGCCATGGCCATGGGCAGTCAATGGGTGGGCAAATAACCAAACAACACCTACAAGCTTTGTGTCCCTCCTTATTTACCATTCTCCCTATCTATAAGTGGCACCTAATAGCCAACCCCCCCAAAACTACAAAACTAAAAAAGCAGTAAGCAATGCATTAAGCAATTTTCTGCTAAATGGGGGATAGATGGATTTGGGAAGGGCAGGCTATTGGGTCATTAATACTTTCCTGAAGCACAGGGGTATTAGCACTTTGAAGGCAGAGCCATTCATGGCTTTCGGCCTCTATGTTCTTTCAGTTCTTGAACCCTAAGTCATTACTAACTACTTACTCCTGCATGCCCTAACACATTACCACTTACCAGAGCCACAAGCAGCCCCTACTGTGCATTTTTAGTAGCTATGGGCGGCCTCGCAGAGTCTCCTGCATGTCTACATGCACGTGAACAGCTGCCCATATGCGGCAGTGTTTGATATTTGCACTAATTGTAGCACTCTCTCTCATGCAGCATTTGAACAGCTACTGAAACATCCTGACAGTGGCAAAACGAAATCGCTGGAGACAACAAGGGACACTCTGGGCGACAGCTAACCCAAGCTAAGTGCTGCACTACCTCATGTGTTATATTATGCTGCTGTTCCTTTGTATACTGTGATAGTGATATTGTATGTGTGTGTAGCGTGAGAAGCAGGGACGTATGTTTGTATGAATGCTGTGTAACATGTCGCTGGAAGCGTTCAAAGTGGTCAAAACGGTTTATAGTCATTTTTTTTAATACAAAAATGTCGAAAGTCATTTTTTCGAAAAAATAATATAAAAAAAAAGTCCCCCCCCAACTCCCCTTTTTTTAATTTTTTTTTTTTTACCCATTTTTTTATTCCCAGACCTCGAAATAAATATATAATTTAAAAAAAAAGAATTCGACTTTTTTTTTCAATATTATTTTTTCAACATTTTTGTCTTTGGACATTTTATTTTTGAAATTATGACCGACCACCGGTCAAAACATTACCCTAACATCTGCAACCTATCCATAAACTCTCCCTAAACCTCACTCCAGTTTCTCTACTTCCCCCTTCCTATCCAACCATTGTCACCCTTCACTCTCCTTCCCTGCTGGGGTTGCAGAGCCCTGTATAAGCATCGACTTGCAGCAGGTCCCAACACTGTACTGGGGGTGGTTGGTGCATGCGGCTCCAGTGCCTCCGAGCTGTGGACCCTGTCAGAGAACTGTATGCCAAGTTATGTTATTTTATGAGTTGTGTTTTAATGTAACAGACACATGAACCCTCCATAAGTAGCATTTTCTGTAAAGTTGTGAATTACTGCCGTTCACGGATGATGGTTTGAGGGCCTCTTTTTTTGAGGCGAGGGGTGGGACACTTTGAGGTGAGGGGTAGGGCACTTTTTTTTGGGTTTCCGGGCGTTTTTCTTGTCCCTGTCTGACCCTGAGCACAACACAAATCACCCCATACTACAGCACATGTTCAGTGTTTGAACGTAATAGCATTTACCTAGACCCAAAGCTTGACTACATACAAGTATAGCATTTGGATAATTGCTCTTGCCTTGACATGATCACTTTAAATAACCTCCTGCTAAAATACTCCATCTGCCAAAATGGTGTCTTAAAATCTGACCACAGGACAAAACTATGTTACTTAAATAATAGAAATATGTGCTTCCAAATATCGGTTAACTGAATTGTTCTATGTGCTAAAAATGAGGAACATATGTGCCGTGCATTACATCTAGAGTTCCTTTAGGATCTTTGATTGGATCCATGTTCAATGTGCTAACACATATTTCGGATTGACATTATGTACCTGTGACATCCTCTGTGTCGAAGATATCTAATATTATCATACGCCACTATATAATGAATCTCATATATTTAAAGTACTTTGGCCTGAGTATAATGTGTCCTATTATTTCACAGTGAAAGAATCCAAATGCATGGTATCAATCCAAAAGTTGGCAAAATGAAAGTGCACTCTTACGTTTAACATCACTGCTTTTTTGTGTTGTTCAATTTGTGTTGGTGTCGATCCACGTTGCTGCTGAAGCTTCATCAACTCAATACAGCATCCATGTAAATGATTTGAACTGACTTGCTCTCTGTCGATTTTAATGCCATTATTCATCCAAGTATGACAGGAGCTAGCTATATTCCTTTATACATTTTATGGCACAATCTATAGTAGCTACAATACTGCTAATGAGCTGTCACAATGCAACCACATTATGTAGCAACCAAGATAAGTAGCTGCTCTATGCTTAATCATTCAAAATGAGATATGAGAGGTTTAAGGTATGTGAGCATACAATAAAATGCAGGAAAGAAACAAAGTAATTACTTGAATGGGACTGAGGACTAAATTGAATTAGCATCTCCATAATTGTACATTGATTGAATATTTGATTAAGGAGCTGCGAGGTCATTAAAATTAAGTAGCTTCATGAATCAAACAATATGGTATTTTACAGATTTAGAGATACAAATACAAGTTTGAAGTAGTAAAACTTAACAAAGGACTAACTTTTTTAGAATAGTGTGTTTGAACTTTTACTGGCATTATCCAAGAGATTTCTTTTTTTATTTGAATGATTCGCCTTTTGACTTGTTTAATTGGTGAGTGCCTAAACACAGATACTTCAATATTTGGTTCAACAGAGCAAAGTGCAAGGCATATGACAAGCCCACAATTGTGAAAAGCTTGAACATAACATATGTTGGCGAACTTGCAGTCTATAATCTTTTCTCGGTAATGTATATAGTTGTACAAACAGGACAGGAAATGTAAACAATAATTTGGAGTAGCACTTGATCCCCAGGCATCACAGTATGCCAATGCGAACTGCATGCTTCTATTTTTACGGCCAAGATGCATATCCACAAAGGGAAATAGTTGAACTGAAAAGCTGGCACATTTAACAGCAAAAAGAAAGTTTAAAAAAAAGCAAAAAATAACAAAAAAACAGCACTGACTTTAATAGCATGCGCTATAATGGTACATTCCAGGCCGAGAGAAAGCTAAGTAATGAAACATCAATATCCCTGAATGGATAGCAGCAACATCCTCCACATCTCTTCTAAATGTTATCCCCTAGGTTTTTATGCAGGAATTGGGATGTGGCCTGGCATTTAGCTGTCAAAGTATTCTGGTTTGATTATTTGCATGTCTTCAATTTCTCCCTCACCAGTCAAACCCTAGCTCTTTGATGGTTTTCGATGTAAGACCATGCAAATTGTCAAAGTACACCAAATATTGGTAGGGCATTATTATTATTATTCTTATTCTTATTATTCTTATTATTCTTATTATTATTATTATTATTATTATTATTATTATTACTGTTCAAATAATAATAATAATAATTATGCTTATAATGATAATAAAAATCACAGCCCCAGTGCTCTTCAGTGTGTTGACCTCTCCAGCCCGCCTCCCAGTCCACCCGACCCCTGATTGGACCTGGTACCCTCCATTGTGGTAAGCATAACACACTTTTCTTGGAGTGCCTGCTCTTGGAGCGTGAGTTAGCTAATTTGTTTCAAATTTAAAGTAATTTTGCCACATGTGGCGTGTCCCTGCCCTTGTCTTCCAGCCCTGAGTCTTCCTCCGTGTGTTGACCTCCCCAGCCCTGACCACTGATTGGCCCTGTTGGCCTGCAGTAGATTCACCATCAGAATATACCGACCTGAGCGAGGATCAGCACGCATTTTAGCTGCAGCCTCCACTTGTGGTAAGCATCACTGACTTTACTTGGAACTTCTGTTCTCTGTGTGCAGGTTAGCTTCTTTGTTTCTAATTTAAAGTAATTTTGCTGCATACAGCGTGTCCCTTCCCATGTCTCCCAGCCCCAAGCCTTCTTTTATGTGTTGACCTCCCCAGCCCGCCTGCCAGTCTGCCCCTGACCACTGATTGGGCCTTGGTGCCTCCTTAAGCCACTACTCTAGGGCAGCCACAATGCCCGTTGCAGCCCCCTCGGCTAAGGGCCCCTAAGCAAAGGGCATCTTCTACAGAAACAGCTCCTTTTTGTGTTTCCCAGTGTTCACCAGCAGAGCTTGTAGTCTGCTGCACGTTAGCCATATCTGGCATGTACGCCATCTGTGTTAGTAAGCCCTATCTGGCATATAGGTAAATTTTGCTAGTCTGCCTTATCTGGCATCTAGGTAGATTGTGTTAGTCAGCCATATCTCGCATCTAGGTAGTTAGTTAGTCAACCAGCTATATTGTGCTAGTCAGCCACATCTTGCATCTAAGTAGAGTGTACTAGTTGGCCAGCTAGATTGTGCTAGTCAGCCATTTCTCGCATCTAGGCAGATTGTGTCAGTCAGCCATCTCTCATATCTAGGTACATTGTGGTAGTCAGCTACATCTCACAGTCAGAACAGATTGGGTTGGGTAGCAATATCTTGCATTTACGTAACTCTTTTAGTTTACCATCATTTGCATTTAGGCCATTTGTCTACTGTCTACTGTTGTACCCCCAGCAAGGCATGTATCCCTCTATCCATGTATCCTAAACCTTGGTGTTCTGCATACACTGTCTTTACACCCATTTAGGTGTTTCTCCCTCTATCCAGGTGTCCCAAATGTAGATGCTACTGCATTTACTATCCACTGCTGTGCCCTCATTTAGGCATTTCTCCCTCTACCTCGGTGTCCCAAATCTAGGTGCTACTATGTTTACTGTCTACTGTTTACCCCCTTTTAGGTGCTCCTCCCTCTACCCAGGTGTCCCAAATTTAGGTGCTACTGTGTTCACTGCCCACTGTTGTACCCCCCACTTAGGCATTTCTTCCTCTACCCAGGTGTCCCAAATGTAGGTGTTACTGCCCTTACTGTCTACTGCTTTACCCAATTTAGTATTTTCTCTATCCTGATGTCCCTTATCTAGATGGTACTGCATTTACTGTCTACTATTGTACCTCAATTTAACTATGCCCCATCTATCTAGGTGTCCCAAAACCTGCAGCTAGCTACTGCCTTCTCTGTTGTGCCCCCACATTAAGCGTTCCTCCCTCTGACCAGGTATCCCAAGACCAGGTGAGTCTACATCTACTGTTGCACCCCAGTTAGACATCCCCACTCTTCTCAGGTGCCCCAAATCTAGGTGCATCTGTTTCTATGCTTACCAGCCTAACCACAACCCCTACTCCCCCACCTGACCCAACTGCACCATCCATATGGGTGTAACCTTCCAACCTGGGATGCATCCCACATGGAGGATATACACTCCGATGCCCTCCTCTCACCACTACCTCACCATTACCTCCTGACCCCCCGCTACATCCCCCTCCTCCACTTCCGCTCCTCTTACAAACCCCAACCAAACCAATCCATCACTTGCAAGCATACCCCACCAAATCTCTTGCATCCTCATCAACACCAGGTCAGTCTTCAAAAAACAAATTCCACATCTTTGACATTATCACAGAAGAAAATCCACATGACCTTTACAACACAGAGACCTGTTTTGCTGACGATTATGTGCCCATTGCACACAAGGAATTGCCACCCAGCTGCGACTTGCGATACTACACAAACACCATTTGCCACTACTAATTAAGAACCCCTCAGCCAACACCACAGACTACAAATCCCTTCTGCTAAAACTCCAACTATCACCCTCCGCCTTGCACCCTATGATCCGATCTCTAACAGACAACCTAGAAACCTTCAACCTGACACAATGCATCTCCATGCCCACCAGCACCACAAACATCATACCCACACTGTGGCCATGCCCCCTATGAAGGACAGATCACTCAGCTATGTTATTCTCTGTAACACTGACCACAGCAGCCCATACCCAAGGCCACGCAGGACCACCTCCAACCTCTGATACCCACATCTATCACTTCACTCTGGAACAAAGTAATACTCATCCCAGATCTAGCCAACTCCCTCCTCACCTCACCCAACTCCCAATCCCTATTTTACACCCTATCAGAACACTTCCACAATGTTGCTATCGACACACACTGCGCCATCATCGTTAAATTGGCACACATGCCCCTTCCCCTACCCATCCACAGCCTGACCCCCGTCCAAACCCCCTTTTGATGCAAACCTTCCACTTTGTCTCTCCAATCTCACACCATGAGCTCCTCTTGTTCATAGCACAAAGCCACCCATCATGCTCCCCTGAGGACCCCTGACCACCCACCCTCCTCAAAAACATGCTAGCATCAACCTGAGTAGGGAGTATCACATGCTCAATTTTCAACCACTCCCTAACATCGGGATCCTTCCCGGAATCCTTAAAAACATTGTACATAAAACCTTCACTCAACCCACTTCTCCCGCAGAACTACCGCCCCATCTCCAACACCTGCTTCATGGCTAAACCCATTGACCACACAGCATACAAGCAGCTCTGCCTTTTCACTGAAGCTAACAACCTCCTGGATCGTGCTCAATCTGGCTTCAGACTGCTCTGAGGAACAGAGTCCTGCCTAGTATCTGTCTGGGACAACCTAAAAAGAACAGCGGATGCAGAAGGCTGTGCTGCATTCATCCTCCTTGACCTCTCTGCTGTCTTTGATACCATGGAAAACACCATCCTCCTGGGCAGGCTACACTCATTAGGAATATCAAAGACACTGCCCTCTCTTGGATCTCCTCTTTCATCTCAAATTGTTCACAAATCATGCTCCTCCACCCGTTCACCTCCACCTCATTACCAGTAACAAAAGGGGTCCCACAAGGAGAATCCCTATCTCCCCTCCTCTTCAACTTCTATCTAAACCCACTTCCTGCACTCATCTGCTCACACAATCTCACCTGCTACAACTATGTCAACGACACGCAGATAATCCTTAAAATCCCCAAATCTTCAGGTTCCACCCATCCAGATCTGTCATCATGCCTCTCAGATATTGACTACTGGATGATGACCAACCATCTCATCCTCAATCCTAGGAAAACGGACATTCCTAGTCTGCAGGAAAACAATGCTTCTTCCCCAACCGATTGCCTGGCCTCAATCCCTAGGCCCCCCCACCGGCAACCTCCACCACGGTGAGAAACCTCGAATGCACAATGGGCACAGACATACCCCTCTCTGAACACATCAACTCTGTATCAAGAACCTGTTTCTTCCGTCTACATATCCTCAGGCGCATCTTCCCAATAGCACACCTATTCTCACTGTTTCTCTGCTATCATTTCTAGTATCCTCTCCAGCTTCAACTACGCAAACTGCCTTCACCTAGGCACACCAGCATTTCAGCTAAGGAAACTACAAAGAATCCAAAGTGTGGCCCGCCTGCTCATTAAACTACCTCTCAGAGTACACATCAGCCCTACACTAAGAGTCTGCCATTGGCTCCATATTGGTCAATGTACTACCTTTAAAGCTATGTGCATCACTCACTGAGCCATCCACAACACCGGGCTGGAATTCCTCCAAGACAAGATCACTTGCTACCACCCCCTTCAAGGACCCTCAGATCTGGTACTGCATCTCTCCTAGTTGTCCCAGATTACAACTGAACCAGACTGGGTGGATCCTCCTTCACTGTCCAAGTGCTAATTATCTGGAACTCTCTACCCCTGTACATCGGCAACATTGACAATCACTTGGCATTCAGAAAAGCCCTCAAACCCTGGTTCTTCCCTTCCTCCTCTTAAAACCCTCTCACACTCGATACTGTCGATAGGTGCACAGAAACACTGACCCAAACACAATAACACTCCTATCCAACAATACCCCACAGATGCTTGCTGTGTTCGCAGTGGCACACCGTGACAAACTCTCGTCCTCCACCCACACCTCCTCACTGACAGATGATTGCACAACACTCCCAATTCTTCCAATCCCCTCTCCCACTGCCCAGACTTTTGTTCCATTGAGACCCCAAATAGCAAGACCAGCCAATCGCATTAGACCAAGAAAAAAGACATTGCAGCTGAACTCCATCAAAGCTTACGGTATGTATTCCTTGCACCACGTCTGTGGACACAGGCTATAGGCACGGCCACCCATCCATTCACCCTAGAATGCAGCTATGGCTATGCTATTCCGGTCTAGCAGCTCACATAGCCAACCACACTGAAATCCCTGAAGTACCTCAACACCTCTGCTATTAGTATATAGTGACAACATATGAAAAATGTTGGTCTAGCTGGGAACACATCGAATCTCCAGCACTTGGACACTTTATTAAACCACCAACATTAACTGCCCATGTACATGACCTATGGACTGCTTACTGGAGCATAGCCAGCCCACCTAAATCCTAACCTAGAAAAATGCATGCATGCATGTCAACCATGCAAGGGCATTTCAACCACAAAGAGCCTTGAGGCCATACACATGGGGAAAGGGTGCTATATAAAAGACAAATACAATACAATATAATACAATAAACTGGATTTTGTGAGTTTTGACACAATAAAAAATATCTCTAAATATAAACAATAACCAGTTTTATAAGATCACTGACTTTGGTGCTGAGCGCCTGAGGTAGCGAAGTGCTAGTCGTTCAGGAGTGAACCATGAGTTGGAATGCTTATTTTATTTAGCTTTTTTTCTCTCTAACAGGGCAATGGTGTCTACTGCTGCTTTGATTGTAGAGCTGTAGAGTTCTACCAGAGCCAGTGGGTCTTTGGAGAACGGGGGTTTCAGCGCTGAGGCCTCTAAGAGAGTGAGGATCCTCTCTTTATTCAGGAGCTGTGCGGATCTGGCTAGAGCAGTGGGGCTGGTCGGGTGGGTTTAGTAGTGTTAGAGGTTGGGATGAAGAAATGTATGAGGCTGTGGTCAGTCCAGGGGCAGGGAGTGTTGGAGTTGATATCTACTGCACAATTGTGGTCGGCTATCCAATCTAGAATGCAACCTTTAGTATGCGTGGGGTCAGTGACTCTTTGGAGGAAACTTCTTTCCTGGAGACCTTTGGTGAGAGACTTGCTTTGTTTGTCTTTCGTATCATTGAAGCCAAGGATGAAGTCACCTAGAAGGATTGGTTTGGTGGAATTCTTTTAATTATCACCTAGCAGTTGTAGGAGATTCCCTTGGAAGTCAAGGAGTGGGCCTGGGGCATGGTAGATGAAATGGAAGGTGATGGTGTTGTTAGGAGAGAGGGAGAGTTTAGCAGAGAGGGTATCTGAATTCTAACCTAGTGAGGAGTTTATTTTTCCAATGGCCAGTGAGTCTTTGGCTATTAGGGCCACACCTCCCCCTTTGCTAGTAGCCCTGTCCTGGTGGAAGATGGAGTAGTCTGGTGGAAGGGGTAGGCATGTGGCTGGTCCTGAAGCACTATGAAGCCATGTTTCCATGATGGCGAGTATGTCCAAGTCCAGGTCAGTGAGGAGGTTGTGAATTTGAACTGGGATGGATCGAGCGTTGATAAGAGCGCATTGAAGTGAAGTGGGTGATGGTGCTACTGCATTCCTCCTGTTGGGGTGGGATGAGGGTCTTCCATATTTGTGGTGGTTGGATGGGGTCGATGGCCTCTGTTTAAGGGGCTGGGGGTATTTGAGCTACTTCCTTCCTAGTGGTGCTAGGCAGAGACAGTGGTAGGCGTGCTCTTAGTAGCTGGTTTCTTATTGTGGTGGGTCTAGAGAGGCAAGGAGTAGGTTTTGTATGCCTTGGGCGGCATTGTGAGCTCCCTAAACTCCTGGCTAGCGGGTGGGGAGGGCGGAGAGTGTGGTTGGCCGTCAGGTTGTGAGGGGCAGGAGGGGGGCAGAAAAAGGAGGGGAGGAAAGGTGTGGCAGGGATGTGTTTGTGGTTGGACACTTTGTCCGCAATGCTGCGCGTAGGCAGTAGTTGGGTTTTTATTGATCTAATCAGTTATATACAATGTAATTAGTGTTGTCACCAGTGATGGCATCAGTGATGTGATTTGTAATTTCATCAGTGTTCTCATAGAACATGTAATTAGTGATGTCATCAATGAGGTGATCTGTGATGTCATTATTGTGGTATAGTCTGCACATCAAGGGTTGCAACGTTAAGGTAGTTTTAGCTGAATTTCAGGGGTTTTGTTTTGTTAAGTTCTCACCTTAACGTCCCTGCAACTAAACATATTTAGAATGCTTCAAGACCACTAGCAGGGTCTTCGGCCATTTTCAGTGGACACAGACTTTGTATAGCGAAAATAATGAACCCCAGAAAAATAACGTGAGGGAGGAAATCTTCCATTAAATAGGCAAAGTATAAAAGGTACTCACCTTTGAAACCTAGCAATCTGTCATGAAATATTCCCTGGAAAACAAAATCCCAATACGAAACAAGTGCTTGCGGTTTTATGGTAAGTATCTGCACTAGAAACATGACAACCTGAGTAAAATCCTGGTAGCCAAATACTTGAGTAAGCTTGCTAACCTCTAAAAATGCAAGAGGTTGCATCCGCCCACTGAAACAAAGTTAGGCTCTCCAACCATATGTGCCATTTACTTGTGCCCTGAAAAGCAGCGACAATCAGGGGGAAATAACTGCTTTAGTGTCCAGGATTGCAATCTCTTGTGCCACATCATGGGTACATATTCATGACTTACTTGCCCTCTCAGCATTTCCCCTCCACAACCACATATCTGGCTTTCAACAATACTCTGCTTCATAAATATATCTTGAAGAGCACACATACCACTGTGTCACTCAAATATATAAACCCTTATAGAACTATGTTAGTCACAAAGTGTACAATTGTGGCATTATCCCCCCCCCCCATCTTGACTGGGAGACTACAAATAACAGAATGCAATTCAGAAAACAGCTAAAAATTGATCTTTGAGTGCAAAACTTTCAAGGACTGACAGTAGCAGGGTTTAAAAAAATAATGCAGATTCAGTGTGTTATGAGATTTTTAAAACTAAGAAAAATCACAACATTCGGGACTGTGGACTGTCTCTTATCCTTGCAGTAACAGGGACCAACCCTGCTTAGTTTCAAAGTGAGGAAGGATCCAGCCCCATTCGGCCATCTTTCTCTAAGTGTTCTTGTAAGGTGGGCTTATTTATTAGGCAACATGGTCTTAGGGGGATGACCCCTTCCTCGCTTTAAGTCTCAGAAGCACATCATAGCTAAGGGGATGTTGAACAAAAGGAGGTCCCTAATTGACAGTATACTCAGTGCTGGAAGATTCATTGAACAAATACATCTGGACGTGGAGGACGTGGAGGACGTGGAGGTGGTGCAGCCCCTGACCTATTCCCTGACCAATGGAAGGAGAGTGAGTGAAATTTTGGATCAAGGGGCCTTGACATCCTCTTCTTTGGGGCCTCAGGTGGCAAGGCCTTGCATTGAGGATCAGCAGCAATCAACAACCGCCTCAATCCAAAATAGTTCACTCTCAACCTTGACCCTCTCAGCACTGAGTTTTGTCCTAAACTCCTTGGTCAATGTTTTCGAATTATTGAGGACAGAATTCCACTCGCATTCAGGAACACTCTTTGAACTGATCAGGGAGGTGGGGGCCTCTGATTCCTAAATGGTGGGTTTGAGTTGCTTGATAACCTCATCTGTGTCCAAAGACTTGGGTCTCCCGAAAGACTAAAGCAGCAACCAATCCACGATATGTAAGGACATTAAGACCAATTTGGTCGATCTAGATTAAGAACTACAGTCAATGAAATCTGAGCTTAAAAGCCTGTGGGTGGCGAGCAAGGGGGTGGAACTGTTAAACACGGCTTGAGCCACTAAAAATATCCCTCTGGATGATAACCCAGCCAGGAAAAGGTATCCCTTACCTGAGGGAAATTCTGTAATGAAGCCGAGCCAGAGCTCCAGGATTTGTCAGGAGTGATGTCCCAGGCCTTGGGTGGCTGTCTCCCATGTGGTTTGACCGTCCCCATGTCCAGTGGCAGTTCTTTCAGGCTCCCCATTCTTCCCCGGAGGGAAAGGCTGTAACGCAGCCCAGCCAGAGCTCCAGGTTGGACTTGGGGGTGGTCGACCCACATGGGAGACGGGTGCCCAAGGCCAGGGACATCAACCCTGACCATCCTGGGGGTCTGACTGGGATGCATTCCAGAAAATACCACCAGGTAGGGAGGGGGAACCTGCCGGAGCTCCCTGGTATCGCTGCTGCACTTGGGGATGGTCGCCCCATATGGAAGTCAGCCCACCAGGGCCAGGGACATAACCCCGATTAGCCTGGAGCTCTATATGGCCTGTGTTTCAGCTTCTCCCTCCGGGAAAGGTTGGGAACCCTGCCGAAGCTTCCTGGAACTGCCGCAGAACTTGTGGACGGTCGACACTTTTTCTTTACCACCAAGTAGGTGCACCCACACATGTGAGGTACCATTTTCGTTGGGACACCTGTGGGAACGCTGGAAGGTAGAACATGTGTTGTTGACAGCGTTTTTCGGTGGGTGGGCAGAGGGAAATGTCTGAACATTTTTTCGCCAGATTTGGGATTTTGCCCGGGATTGTGGGTAATACATTCAGGCCCGATTCGAGCAAGTCACATTTTTTTGCATTCCCACAGGTATCTCTTTTCGGAAATGCACTGGGTTCACTGTTTTCCTTGGAGGCTTCAACACCCTAGGCCCAGATCTGTAGGTTGTTTCCCCAAACCCTTTGGGGTTACCAGTGGTTTATCGTTTTCCCTTTGCACCCAGGTAGGTGCACCCACACATGTGAGGTAACATTTTCATTGGGACACCTGGGGGAATGCAGGAATGTAGGAAATGTGGTGTTGGTGGCATGTTTCGGTGGGAGGGCTTGGGGTTACCAGTGGCGGTTGCTTGGATACCCACAGTTGTCTTCTTTTTGGAAATGCATGGGGTTCCCTGTTTTCCTTGTTGGCTGTGACACCCCAGTCCCAAATCTGTAGGTTGTCCACAAGAGCAAAATTCCTCAAAATCTGCTCTGCCGAAAGACTTGGTGTTACCAGTGCTTTAGCCTTTTCCCTTTGTGCCCAGGTAGGTGCACCCACATATGTGAGGTACCATTTTTGTCGGGACACCTGTGCGAATGTGGGAAGGTAGGACATGTGGTGTTGGCGCCGTGGTTCGGTGGGTGGGCAGAGAGAAATGTCTGAAAATTGAGATTTTTTGGCACATTTAGGACTTTGGCGAGAATTGTGGGTAATACATTCTGGGCCGATTCATGCAAGTCAGACTTCTTTGGATTCCCACAGGGATCTTTTGGAAATGAATGGGGTTCCCTGTTGTCCTTGGTGGCTGCAACAACCCATGCCCAAATCTGTATGTTGTCCATAAGAGCAAAATTCCTCACAATCTGCTCTGCAGAAAGACTTGGGGTTACCAGTGGTTTAGCCCTTTCCCTTTGCGCCCAGGTAGGTGCATCCACACATGTGAGGTACCATTTTCATCGGGAAACCTGTGGGAAGGCGGGAAGGTAGGACATGTGTTGTTGGCAGCATGTTTTGGTGAGTGGGCAGAGAGAAATGTCTGAAAATTGTGTTTTTTCTGCCACATTTCATACTTTGCTGGGGATTGTGGGTAATACATTCTTCAGCGATTCACGCAAATAAGACCTCCGTGGATTCCCACCAGTGTCTTCTTTTCGCAAATGCATGGGGTTCCCTGTTTTCCTTGGTGGCTGCGACACCCCATGCCCAAATCTGTAGGTTGTCCACAAGAGCAAAATTCCTCAAAATCTGCTCTGCCGAAAGACTTGGGGTTTCCGCTGATTTAGCTTTTTCCCTTTGCATCCAGGTAGATGCACCTACACATGTGAGGTAACTTTTTCATTGGGCCACCTATGGGAAGGCGGGAAGGTAGGACATGTGTTGTTGGCTGCGTGTTTTGGTGTGTGGGTAGAGACAAATGCCTGGAAATTGTGTTTTTCCCCCTAATTTGGAGTGTGCAGGGGATTGTGGGTAATACATTCAGGGGCGATTCGCGCAAGTCAGACCTCTGTGGATTCCCACAGGTGTCTTCTTTTCAGAAATGTATGGGGTTCCCTGTTTTCCTTGGTGGATTCCACACCCTAGGCCCAAATCTGTAGGTTGTTCACATCAAAATCTGCTCTGCTGAAAGACTTGGGGTAACCAGTGGTTTAGCCTTTTCTCTTTGCGCCCAGGTAGGTACATCCACACATGTGAGGTACTGTTTTTGGCACGACACCTGTGGGAATGTAGGAAGGTAGGACATGTTATGTTATGTTATGTTTCTTGCCATTTATATAGCGCTCTATATTTCATTGGTATAATCTCAAAGCGCTGGTAGGTTGTACTCCCTCGGAAAACCGAAGTTCAGGTCAGTAGAGAGAGATAGTGTCGTAGGGTGGGTGGGTGCACCAGTTATGTGAACAGCTGATGTAATTGCCAGATGGGAACTACATCCTAGTGTTAGGTGTGGTGCTGAAGATATCAGTTGGATGTGTCCAGTGTGGTGGGTGGACATCCAGACTGGGTTCTGGCTTCGTTAGGCCTGTAAGACGCTTATGTGAGCAACTAGTCCGGAATGTCATGTGATAGCTGCGTTTTATTAGGGTGATGAGATGTTCATGGGGTAGTGTTCGTATATGAATAGCTAGGCTGAATTTATCAGGGGTATAGCTGTGTTCTAGTTGTGTGATTTTGTATAGTAGAGAGTAAGCGTAGTGATGTGATATGATATGATGGTTCATCTTTAAAGCGTCCAAGCCACATGGATACACAGTGACTGGCTGGGCTTACAGCGACAGGAGGGGGGAGAGGAGGGGGGCATATGGATATATAGCAACAGCATGGGGAACAAGAAGGCAGTGTATACAGTGGCATACGGGCACAGTGGGCACACACACTGACAAGAGGGCTGTGTAATATATTGGGATACATAGTGATATCACGGGACCAGGGTGTCATGGAACACAGTGACACACAGACACACAGTGTGAGGGGGCTGGGCTTACAGCGTTAGGAGGTGGACATAGGGATATGCAACAGCAGCATGAGAAACAAGAAAGCAGGGTACAGAGCAATACTCTGTGTTGTTCGCACAGATACACACATGCGTGGTGGGCACACACAGTGACTTGAGGGAGGGTAGGGTGATTCTATCCATTCAATCCATCCATTCCATCCATTTCGTACATCCTTTCCTTTGATCCAATTCCATCTATACCATCCATTCCTTCCATTCATTCTTTCCATTCCATCCATCGATTCCATCCATTCCATCCATCCATTCCATTCATCCATTCAATCATTCCATCCATCTTTCCACCCATGCCATCTATCCATCCATCTATTCGATCCATTCCATCCATTGATTCCACCTATCCGTTCCGTCCATTCCATTCATCCATCACATCCATTCCATCCATCCAATTACATCCATTTCATCCAGTTCAATCCATCCATCCATCCATTCCATCAATCCATCCATCTGTCAGTTCATCTATTCTATCTATCTATTCCATCCATTACATCCTTTCATACCATCCATTTCATCCAAATTTCATCCATCCATTCCATTCATCTTTTCCATCCATCGCATCCATCTATTCTATTCATCTATTCCATCTATCTGTTTCATCCATTCCATCTATCCGTTCCAACCATTCCTTTCATCCATCACATCCATTCATTCCATCCATTCCATTCAATTCTATCCATCCATTCCATCAATCCATCCATCTATCCAGTCCATCTATTCCATCTATCTTTTCCAAGCATTTAATCCTTTCATACCATCCATTCCATCCTTCCATTCCATTCATTCTATCTGTCCATCCATCCATTCCATCCATCCATCCATTCCATCCTCCTATTCCATACATCCATAAATTCCATCTGTTCTATCCCTTCCATCCCTTCCATCCATTCCATCTATCACTTCCATCTATCCATCCATCTATTCCATCCATTTATTCCATCCATCAATTCCATCCATCCATTCCATCCATTTCTTTCATCCAGTACATCCTTTACATCCATTCCATCAATCCATCCATCTATCAGTTCATCTATTCTATCTATCTATTCCATCCATTAAATCCTTTCATACCATCAATTTCATCCAAATTTCATCCATCCATTCCATCCATCCATCCATCCATTCCATCCACCTATTCCATACATCCATAAATTCCATCTGTTCTATCCCTTCCATCCCTTCCATCCATTCCATCTATCAATCACTTCCATCTATCCATCCATCTATTCCATCCATCAATTCCATCCAACCATTCCATCCATTTCTTTCATCCATTCCATCCATTACATCCTTTCATACCATCCATTTCATCCAAATTTCATCCATCCATTCCATTCATCTTTTCCATCCATCGCATCCATCTATTCTATTCATCTATTCCATCTATCTGTTTCATCCATTCCATCTATCCATTCCAACCATTGATTTCATCCATCACATCCATTCATTCCATCCATTCCATTCAATTCTATCCATCCATTCCATCAATCCATCCATCTATCCAGTCAATCTATTCCATCTATCTTTTCCAATCATTTAATCCTTTCATACCATCCATTCCATCCTTCCATTCCATTCATTCTATCTGTCCATCCATCCATTCCATCCATCCATCCATTCCATCCTCCTATTCCATACATCCATAAATTCCATCTGTTCTATCCCTTCCATCCATTCCATCTATCACTTCCATCTATCCATCCATCTATTCCATCCATTTATTCCATCCATCAATTCCATCCATCCATCCATTCCATCCATTTCTTTCATCCAGTACATCCTTTACATCCATTCCATCAATCCATCCATCTATCAGTTCATCTATTCTATCTATCTATTCCATCCATTAAATCCTTTCATACCATCCATTTCATCCAAATTTCATCCATCCATTCCATTCATCTTTTCCATCCATCCCATCCATCTATTCTATTCATCTATTCCATCTATCTGTTTCATCCATTCCATCTATCAGTTCCAACCATTCATTTCATCCATCACATCCATTCATTCCATCCATTCCATTCAATTCTATCCATCCATTCCATCAATCCATCCATCTATCCAGTCCATCTATTCCATCTATCTTTTCCAAGCATTTAATCCTTTCATACCATCCATTCCATCCTTCCATTCCATTCATTCTATCTGTCCATCCATCCATTCCATCCATCCATCCATCCATTCCATCCACCTATTCCATACATCCATAAATTCCATCTGTTCTATCCCTTCCATCCCTTCCATCCATTCCATCTATCAATCACTTCCATCTATCCATCCATCTATTCCATCCATCTATTCCATCCATCAATTCCATCCAACCATTCCATCCATTTCTTTCATCCATTCCATCCATTACATCCTTTACATCCATTTCATCTAGCCCATCCATTCCATCTATCCATTCCACCAATTCCATCCAATCCATCCATTCATTCCATCGCATTCATTCCATCCATTCCATCAGTCCATTCTATCCAATCACTCTACCCGTTCTATCCTTTCCATCCATTCCATCCATCCATTCCATCCATCTATCCCATCCAACCATCCATCTATCCCAACATTCCATCTATACCATCAGTCCATGCCATCCATTCTGTCCAACCGTTCCATCCATTCCATCCATTCTCTCCATCCATTCCATCTATCCATTCCATCCATCCCATCCATCGCATCTGTTCCATCCATCTATTCCCTCCAATCCGCCTATCCATTCCATCCAGCCCATCCATTCAATCAATCCATTCTATCCATCTGTTCCATCAATCCATCCATTCCATTCCATCTATCATTTTATCCATCCATCCATCCATCCATCCATCCATCCATCCATCCCATCCATACCATCATTCCTATCTATCCATTCCATCTATTCATTCCATCCATTCCATCACTTCTATACATTCCATTCCTTCCATCCATTCCATCTATTCCACCTATTTCATCCATTCCAACCGTCCATCTGTTCATTCCATTCCATCCATCCATTCTATCTATTCCATCACTTCATCCATTCCATTTACTTCCACATACATCCATCCCATCACTTTGTCTGTTCCATCCAGTTCCATCCAAATCCATCCAATACCATCCAATTCCATCTATTCTATCCATCCATTACATCCTTCTATTCCGGCAATCCATCCATTAATTTCATCATTCCATCCATCCATTCCATTCTTCCCATACGTTCTAAACACCCATTCCATCCATCCCATCCATTACATCAGTCCATCAGTTCCACATATTTCCATTCCATCCCTTCCATCCATTCCATCCCTTCAATTCCTTCCATCTATTTCATCCATTCCATCTGTTCTATTCATCCATGTGATCAATTCTATCCATCCATACCATCTATTGCTTCCATCCAATGTCACCCAAGGGTACCCAAGGGCACACAGGGACGTCACGGGGATGTGTTACGGGCTCAGGCCTCTAAGGAGATCCTTGTTCAGTGTTCAGGGATTCAATTGTCTATAGCCCAACCAGTGGGTGTATTCATTGAAGACAAGGAAGGGAGTCACATCTTTAGGTTGATGTTGGCGTTATGGAAAGAGACATTTTTTAATAGTTTGAGGAATGTCATATAGTCTTGGGTGTGTTGAATGTGTGGTGGAAGTGAGTTCACCAGAGTCGGGCCAATGCTGAGAAAGAGGATCCTCCGATCCTGACAGAGTTAGTGGTTGGGATCACCAGAATGAGGACAGTGCTTGATCTAAGGGTGCATGGTGGGAGGTAAGGTTTTAACTTATTTTGCAAGTATAGTGGGCCGGTCTTGTGCACTGCACGATGCGTGATGCATAGGGCCTTGAAAGTGGCCCTTCATCTGACTGGGAGCCAGTGGAGGGTTTGGAGAGCTGGAGAGGTGTGGTCTCTTGGACCCAGGGCGAGGAGCAGTTTAGCAGCAGCATGTTGCGCTCTTTGCAGTTTATTAAGGTGATATGCTGGGACCCTTTGGTATAGGGAGTTGGTGTAGTCCAGTCTCGACATTACAAATGGCATAACAGCGGCAAGAATGTTCGGGAAGGAGAGGTAGGGGATAATGCACCTGAGAAGTTTGAGATGGTGGTGACAACACTTAGATAAGTTGTTGATCTGTCAGGAGAGGGTTAGGCTGGAGTCCATAGTGCCTCCTAGGTTTTTTACTGTGGTGGAGGGGGTGGGGGGTTGGCTCGTGGAAGGGGGCCAAGGGACTGGACGAGGTAGAAGCTCAATGTTGCTGCACACCATGATTTTGCTTTTAGTGGGGTTTAAGAGGAGGTAGTTTATAGTCATCCAATTGTCGATATCTAGGAGGCAGCCTGCAAGGTCGGGCTGGGGGTTGGAGTCTGAGTTGTGGATTTTAAGGATGATTTGGGTGTCATCGGCGTAGTTGTAGTGGTGAGCATATCTTTTTATACTACGACCTCATCATAAAACAAACCTTTCCTCTCTAGTGGAATACCTCCCGGTCACCTGTAGAGAACTCCCTAGACCTATCACAATTTCAGGGAACACAGTGAGTTTATTCAGAATGCCACCTCTTGTATGTGGCTTGTGTTACTGGTTTATTTACATCCAGTAACCTATGTGTCTTATATGACACTGCCTTCTTTTCCGCATGCAAAGAAAGACTCATTCACACCCACACAACCTTCGGTCTTGCTTATTTTTATATATTTACTCTTATTCTAAACTTGTCCCAGAGGGTAAATGAGGAAGCAACATTCTTTAACACATTGGTATAACCCTAGAATTACCCATTGACTCTTTCCCCTAATGCAGTAAACATGGGAGACATAAAATAAAACCAATGAAATTGCTCCAGCGTTGCTTTTTGTTATAATATATGTATGTAATACACAATCTAGCTTCCAGGCAGCGAGCATAACCTTATCTCCTAAAACAAAACACAGCGAAGAGAACAAGCATATAGCAACATGGAAGAAATAAAAACCTTTTATTCAATTCTTTTTAGAATAAATGCATCAAAAAGTTATCAAAATAAAACATATCTAAAGCACTTAGAAGTGGTGCACGATATATTAAAAGCCCTAAACATACCCAAAGAACAATACAGACAATACTTTCACTTAACTCTGGATGCTCCCACAGCGAGCATCATCTGAGGATTGAATGAACAGGAGAACATGTCATGGGCAGAATTAGAAAAAGAGGTTAGGCATATTTTTTCTCCATTTCAGTCATTACAGGAGGCGAAGAAAGCTGCATATACGATCACAGATGGGCCAAATATCTCACCTCGCCAATTTCTTCAAGTCTTAAAACAAGCCTTTTCTCATTTTGATGTATCTTTTAATCCCAATTCCAATGAGTTTAAAACTGCCTATATTTATGGTTTGCAGAAAGACATTATATCACAGTTAGTCCGCGAGTTTGATCGTGAGAAGTCCCTTGAATGGATTCTGCACCAAAGTACCAAACTGTATGAGGTGCTCTACTGTCAGGTAGAGAGGGCGATAAAATGAAAGAAACAAGATCAAAATCTAAAGAATTCTCTGCAACAGTAATGGAGATCAGGTCGGCTAAAATGTCACTTGAGTCCGCTCAAAGTTCAGGCAAAAATAATATGACACCCAAACAGGAGGGTACTCCACAGAGGTTGCCGCCCTGTGCACCGATGTTTCAGTCACATGACCCTAGTAATAGAGAGAGTTACATTAGTCCTAGGTACCTAGGAGACAGAACCCAGGTAGGATAGCAGCCTGATATATCAGGCATGAACAACAATCAGAGACAAAATCAAGATCAAAGAAGTAATAGTCCCTACCAGACATTGGGGACACAGAGCAGATTTGACCCCAACACCATGAAATATGGCAACCAGGACAGACCACGGTATGTGGATCGATTTATTGAAAATGGTAATCAGCATAGGGAACAGTACAGACCATGAGGCAGAATATGAACTATGTGCCACGTCAATACAATCAATCACTGCCACTAGGGGATTACAACCAAAGAATAGGTACACCCCCTCCCCACCTCACATGAATCAAGAGTTCAGAAACAATTAAAATAGGAATCAATCTCCTGAGAGATAGCAGAACAGATTTAACCAGGGGGACAACAACCAATACTGGACTAGGTGTAACGCTCACCTGATTCCCACGGAGGCGCAGGTCTGGCTTGAGTGCTGATGCTTCTTCAATGGTGAAGCGCAGGACTCTGAAGATGGACAGGAAGGGCCCCTCTATTCTGGCTTCTCTGGCTCGCAGGAATATTCCCCTGTGCGTGAAAAGGGAGTATTACCTACTGACAGAATTATGCTCAAGCCTCCCACTCTCTTCCAACCCTCCACGGTACCCTTCCACGATTCCCCGTGAAGTCTCACCTTAGGGTCAGGAAGAATGAGCTCTCCATCCTGCTTCTGAAGCAGGGGCGCGTTGAAACCCAGTTACTTAACTGGCTTGAGGATTGATGGGAGTTCAAATAAGCTTGACTATTCAGGTAAGGCGCTGTAAAAGTTCTGTTGCAAGTTCAAAAGTCCAAGCTTAATAATAATGTTCATTGTCTTGTTGCAGCAAGCGCTAATGCTTATGTCTTTTTCCCCTTAGGGGCCGGGGTTCGGAATGCCGGAGATATGGCGCCGACCCGAAGTGAAACGTGCAGTTCCAGTAAATGACAGGTAAGTTCTGGATGAGCGCTCGGGTAATGTCTTTGCATTCGCTCATTCAATGTCTTTGTCTTTTTTCCCCATAGGGGCCGGGGTCCAGAAAATGCCTGGAAGCGGCAAGACCCGAAATGAAATGGGAATGACCCAACAGGTAAGTCTTAGAAGGAAACTGAGCTTTTCCTATTCCCTTCCTTCTCTCACCTTTGTTCTTGTCTTTTTCTCTCTAGGCTCTGGGAAGTGGCTGTGGATCCGGATGATCGCTGCTGAAGATGGAGGCACCCAGGAAAGGTGAGTGAAATGCAGCGCTGCAGCGATCGTAGCAAAATGCTTTTAAAAATGATGTCTTCCTTTTCAGGATCGTCGGTGTGATGTCTCCGTGGTGCTGATTTAGCAGGTAAGGTCTCTTGTCTCCCTTTGCAGGTGACCCAGGATACTGACAGGCATGGCTGAGGTCCAGATGCAGGAGCTGACACAGTGAGCGTCCAGCTGCGAGGAGCAGAACAACGCGAAGCGTGAGTTGCTGATCGGGCGTGGTTTAAATAGCTTTGGAAGAAGTTCCAAGTGTGTATCCTTCCACCGATCAGGTATGTATCCTTCCCCGACCACACTCGGGTGGAAAGTAGTCCCACAGGTAAAGTAGTTCCATTCAGGCCTCAAGAGGGCCTGGATGTAGCAGCATGGTCTGCATCAGGTAAGTGCACATTAAAACTCTTGAACACATGTCTAGCTTTATGAGCCTGGCGCCTAAGGCGCCAGGACAGGGGTCCAACATGAGCCTGGCGCCTAAGGCGCCAGGACTGTGTCCAAAGGGCCCCAGCTTGGGCCCGCTGGCACTCCCCTGGGGGAAATGATGCCTGCCTCTGGGGTTGCTGGGTCGGACCTGGCTCCTTGGAGGTAGGCATCATGACACTAGGCCGCAAAGAGAAGATCCTAGAGAAATGGACAGGATCCAATGTCTCGAGGCCCAGGTAAAAATGTTGGCTGAACAAATAGGAAAACTCTGTACAGTTCAAAAACAGTCATCAAATGAGGGGGTAGAAGGTCAAAGAAGTGACCTGGTGGCTTCTGATAATAAGTGACTAGGTTTAGATGTGAATGTTAGAACACCCTCCCTAGACAATCAAGATGATAATAAAATGCAGACAGAAAAGATAAGTACTAAAAAGGAGGGTACAGATCAGTCACCTGAAGAGTTCTTTGAGCCACATATTTTTGAAGAAATTAAAAAGACTGATATCATGTCAAATATCAATAAATGTCCAGAATTAGAAAATTACAACCTATCATGTGATGTTTATAAGCATATTCAGTTGGAGAATAGCAGTGTGAACTCTGATGATCCTCGGACAGAAGGACAAACAGTGGTCACACTCCAAATGACCTCTCAACATGGGGAGATGGGCAAGGTTTCTCAAATGGAAATGGAAAAAAGGAGGGAAAAATGTCCTTTCATTTACCGATGTGCTTGCCAAGAGTGAGAAGGGTCTGAGAAAAGTGAGCCCTGAAATCAGTAAACTTGTGCACTTTTTGTGTGTATTGGAGGAAGTTGAGGACAGTGTACAGGCCACAATTATGTCCAAAGAAGTGGTAAAAAGTATCAATGAAGGGAGATCCCCACAGAATCCGATCAAAGTGAGGCAAAATGAAGGCCCAGTACATAACTTTAACGGTGAGGAGGTGCCTATTGAAGTTGTCACTGAAGTTGACATAAAGATAGGAAAACACAGAATGAAACAGGAAGTATTGATCACATCTATTTGTGAAATTCCATTCTTGATGGGAACAAATTGCCTGAAAAGATTGTCTCCTCTCATTGATGGGGTAAATGGGGTTCTATGGTCTTTAACCAAAAAACCATTAAGGCTTAAGAAAATAAAGTCACAAAACAGCAGTGTAAATGAATGCATACTTTTGCCAAATCAAATGATGTAGTGGAAGTGTATTTCCAGAATAGATGTGTGCTTAGTGTTGCCCTTATTTTAATGTGTCAGGACAAAATGCAAAGTGAAAAAGAAAAACGATCTGTGCAGATTTATTTGGATCCTAGGAAAAAATGGCAAACTGAAATAGATGAACACACATTGCGCTTCTATTTAAAAGAAAAGAAGTGCAAACAGAACACCATCCCGAAAGCAGACACAAAAAAACACATCACCATTCTTGCTGAAATACATATAGAAGATGAGCAGCCATGGATTCATATTGATACAAATGGCCATTCTGAAGTGGTAAACGCCACTTTGGCACTTGAACAGGAAAGGAGTTTTGTTAATGAGAAATTATTTCAGAGAATAATGGAAAGGGAGGAGATCCCGAAGTTTAGAATTAAAAACCAATATATTTCTGTATTGGACAATTCAGATTTTGAAAATCGAATTGCAGGAAGGTATATGTTAAAGATTACTGTTGGACAAAAAACCATCTACCACAATGTGTGGATAGTGAGTGGAACACAAAATGATTTTTACCTGGGCAATGATATCATGCAGAGGATGTGTATGGTGTTAGATTTCCTTGACCAAAAAGTATGGTCCCGGCTAGGCGGGCCTGCACCCGAATTCGAAGACAAAAGAAAGACTTATAATTGTGCACAATTGGTGCCATATGCAATTGAACTACAGGTTGTCGAACGGAAAAATCATATTGTGTCTCCTATACAGTATGAATATATGTATATTGGCCTAAACTGAGACCTTGTCCTTCGTTGACCTGTGTATAGAGGGTTACCTGCGACAACAAAGTTAATCCGCGAGCACATGTTAAACGTAATATATTCAAATACTGAAATGCGAACACTTGTTTAACTGCATTGTATAAAGATGTATGAGAAGGCTCAACGGGAAATCCGAAGACACACTGTTGCCATTGTAACTTGTTGGTGAATGTATTAATGGTAAACCCTAAATGTATAGATGCATGAACTCGGCATGAACCCTAGATCCGTGATGTATTAACTTGTAGGTGGGCTGGATGACATGTTTCAAACTGTATAAAAGGCGAACTATTCTAATGTACAGCCCCACTCACTGAGCACACCAAACAGGGCTGGAGTTCGCTGTGTTGTACTGAGGGCACGACAGCTATCTGTTGCTTTGTCCTTTCAAACTGTTCAGTATAGAATAAAAATCTCTGTATCTTTCTTTGTAACCCGCGTTTGGTGTATTTCCTTTTGGGGTACTCAGCCTCAATATCTTCTTTTTGATTTCACAAGGTGAAGAAGGATATTACTATTCCTGCATTCACAAGGAAGGTTGCTTTAACATTGAAGCGCAAAAATGGACAGCACATTCTGATGCATTTGTGTGCTAGAATGAGTCCATGAAACAGCAAGGACTGGACTATGAATATACCGAATTGGTAGATATTGGGTAGGGGTCTGTCAAAATCATGGTGGATAATAAAGGGTGTCAAGATGTTCATTTAGAAGAGAATTCTGTTCTAGCAATGGCAATACAAAAATCACATTACACTGCAGATTTCAACAATATGGTAATTGGAATTATCCCTGAGAGATATGTAAATGCACAGGGTGTGTTGCCAAGTACCTGGATTCTCAACCCAAAGGGATGTTCAAAATTCAGTCTGTGTACCCTTGTGATTTTAAAGAGACAGTGTGCTGTCACCAATAGAATAGTATATTATTTGATTTATAGCACGGAAACTGCTCTCCTGAACATCCGTGAAGATCTGCTCTCCAAGCTTGACTCTAACATTCCCTCTGTCCTCATCCTCCTCGATCTCTCTTCTGTCTTTGACACGGTCAACCATACGATCCTGCTCAACCGTCTCTGTGAAAACCTGGGTAGCACTGATCAGGCTCTGGCCTGGCTGACCTCTTTCCTCTCAGATCGACCCTCCCAGGTCCAACTTAGGTCATTCCTTTCATCTATCTTCCTCTCTACCTATGGTGTTCCCCAGGGGTCTAACCTCTCGCCCTGGATTTTCAACCAATATCTGGCAACTCTCACCCACTGCATTGCCAGATTCTGCTCAGATTTCCAGTGCTACGATGATGACATTGAACTCATTTTCAGGCTGCCCTCTGTCACCTCCTCTCCCTCTCTCATCTCTGATTGCCTAACTGCCATTCAAGCTTGGTGTTCCGCCAATGATCTTTCTCTGAATGCCAGCAAGACGGAGATCCCCCTCATCGGCACACCTTCACCATCCTTTTCTCTCACTCTCTGGCCAGCCTCCCTCGGCCCTCCTTCTACCCCCACCAGCGAGGCTAAGAACCTCGGGGTCATCTTTGACTCCCCCCTTTCCTTCTCCGCCCACATCTCTGAGGTCTCTAAAAAGTCAAATTTCCGACTGCACCTCCTCAGCGGTACTCTGCCTTTCCTCTCCTTCCCCCAGAAGCTCATGGTATCCCAAGCTCTGGTTCTCTCTAGCTTGGACTATTGTAACAGCCTCTTTCTAAATCTACCTGCCTCTTCTCTCCACCCTCTGCAACTAATCCAGAACAGGACTGCGAGACTTGTCCTTGGCCTCAAGCCCTGGGATCGTATCTCTCCAGCTCTGAAATCTCTCCACTGGCTCCCAGTGGATGCAAGGATTAAATTCAAACCCTCTGCATTGTCCACAAGGCTTTCTAGGGCCTGGGTCCAAAATACCTTCAGCTATCCCTCTGCAAATACCTCCCCTCTCGAGCTCTTCGCTCCTCTACCTCTAACTCCCTTAGGGTCAGTCATTTTTCAAAGAAACGAGCTGGGGGTAGATCTCTGTCTTCGGCTGTGGCCTGCCTCTGGAACAGCCTTCCTGCCACTCTAAAACATGAAGAGAACCATCTCTGGTTCCGGAAGCACCTCAAGACCTTCCTCTTTTCTTCTGCCTTCGCTCCCCCTCTCCCCTGCTGATGTGTTCTCTCTTGGCACTGTGCACCTGGCCACCCTCTGTCCTTCGGGCCCAGGTACCTGCTCACCCTGCCACCCTCCCGCACTGCCTCCGGGCCACCCCTTGCACTGGGGTCTGTATCTGTACCCATACAGCCCCCTCTTTTTCTTCCTGCACTTATCAGACCTACCCTGTCTGCTGCCTTAAACCTAGCACTTGCAAATTGCTGGCTGCATTACCACTGTTTGTTGCTTTGTTGTTTATTTATTGTTATTTATCTGTTTCTCCTCTGCTTCGCACTTTACACTTCTCCCTCCTTCCATGCACTCCCCCCCACTCCCATGCACTTGCACGTTCTCAATGTCACTGGGCCTAGTAAGATCGCTGTTTTGTTCTCCCCTGTTACCCTTCCTTGCCTTGTCGCGCTCTGAAACACTTGTGTACGAGCGCGTTAGAAATAAAATATCAATCAATCATTTAAATGAAAGTGAAATAAGAAATCAGCACATTGAAATGGAGGCTGATATGCCAAAATATTGAAAAGTGGCAACTCTGCAGAGAGATACAGCCACACAGTTGGAACAAAGCACAGATGTTCCTCTATTGGAGGATTTCCCCGAATTTTTAAAAATGGTAGAGGAGTAGATTCTGTTAGCAGATGCCTGTGATAGCGAAGAGGATAAGAATAAATTGAGAAAAATACTTATGGAATTTAAGGAAGTTTTTGCCAAAGACGTATATGATTGTGGCCTAACTGATTTACAAGTTGCCACATTACCAGAAGGGTGTGGTAGAAATCCAGTATTTGTGTGCCGAAATCGATTGCCACTGGCATGCTTGGAGACTTTGGCAGAGATAATTAAAAACTTGGAGTCTAGGGGAATTATCAGACCCATTCATAGTACTTCTAACACTCCCATTTTGGGTGTATTAAAGCCAAATGGTCAATGGCGTCTGTGTGCAGACCTGGGGGAATTAAATAAAAGACTGCCAGGGTCTAGATGGCCACTGCCATTCATTGATCCAGGCCTTGCTCAGGTGCATGGCTCAAAGTTATTTACCACATTATATCTTACATCTGGGTACTGGTGTGTGCCTTTGGCAGAAGACATTCAGAATTTATTTGCATTTTCATTTGATAAAACGCAATACGCTTGGTCCAGAACACCATTTGGATATGTCAATAGTGGGAGCGAATTTGGCATATTTTTAAGAAAAGCTATGCCAGATGCAGCAGAAAGAGGGACCATAGTTTATGTAGATGATGTCCTGATAAAAAATGAAAGCCTAAAAATTCATTTTGGTGAAATTAGACATGTACTTGACCAATTGCAGAAGGCGGGTGACAAAGTATCTTTACAGAATGCCCAATGGTGCAAGAACAAGTTGCAGTTCTTAGGCCATGAAGTAACTGAACACAGGTTAAATCCACAAAAGAAAAAGGTGGAGGCCATACAGAAATTGAACGATCCTAGAAACATCAAAGGTTTAAAAAGTCTATTAGGAATGATAGGGTATAACAGGAAATGTATTGAAAATGCTGCTGAAACCATTGAATAAACTATTGAAGCTGAATACACCCTGGAAATGTGAACAGGAGCAATTTGAGGAGTAGCTAAATTGAAGGAATGTCTCATAAAGGCACCATGCTTGGCCTATCCCATAAAGAATAAAGATTTTTGTAGAAATAGGATTCACTGAGCAGTGTATGTCAGCAGTGTTATCTCAAAAACATGATTTGAACCATAAAACTATTGCTTATGCAAGTAAGGCATTTTCTCAGGTTGAAACTAAATTCAGTGAATGTGAAAAGGTCCCTCTGACCACTATATGGGCATTGCAACATTTTCATCCCATTGTTCAAGTGGAAAAGGTGATCATTGAAACAAATCATCTGCCATGACAGTTTTTACAGAGTAAAAGGATTAGATCAGGCAGTATAGTACAGTCCAGAATTACTTCATGGACATTGGCATTGCAGGGTTTTCCTGTAGAGGTGGGATATGGCCAGAATAAAAAGAGCCCAATTGCTCAAGGGTTGGCAGATCTACATGATTGTGCAGCTGAGTGTGTATCAGATGAGGTAGAGGTGGAGTCCAGTTTGCAGGAGTTTGAACAATCACCAGATACATCTTTTGATGAAAATACATGAAAGGAATTGTCAATTGTATATGTCGACGGGTGTGCTTTTCACATTGAAAATGACAGCAATAAACAGTTGGTGTCAGGGATAGGAAATGTCTGGTTGAGATGTGAGGACATTCCTAGTATAGGAATGAGAATTGGGGCTAGGAGTAGCCAGATAGCAGAGTTAGCAGCCATTTATAAAGCAATGACTACTGCAGTTGATATCAAATTTAGTGAAATTGTCCTTGTGACTGATTCTGATTACGCACGAAATAGCTTTGTAGAATATTTGCCTGGCTGGAAAGCAAGTGGCATGCTCAGCAAGGGGTAAGAAAATACTGCCAAATCCCGAATTTGCCCCAAAAAGACAAAACCTTCTACAGGTTTAAGAGGAGGTGGTTCATAGTCATCCAATGGTCGATATCTAAGAGGCAGGCTGCAAGGTCGGGCTGGGGGTTGGAGTCAGAGTTGTGGATTTTAAGGATGATTTGGGTTTCATTTGTGTAGTTGTAGCACAAGATATTGTGCAGGTGGATGATTCCAGGAAGGGTGGACACATAGAGGTTGAAAAGGAGAGCAGATAGGCATGCGCCTTGCATACTCCAATATTAACCGGGCGAGCAGGTGAGACAAAAGGGGAGAGGAGGGTTATTTGTTTCCTATTGTTGAGGAAGAAGGCGATCCATTTGAGCGTGGTCCCATGGATTCCAAGGGAGTGGAGAGGGTCAAGGAGGATTGAGTGATTAATCGCATTGAAAGCTGCAGACAGGGCGAGGAGAATTAGTGAAGTGCATCCTTCAGAGTCTGCAGTGATCTTAAGATCGTCCCAGATTGAGGACAGAGTGGTTTCGGTTCCATGTCGTGGTCTGAAGCCTGATTGTGCGGGGTCGAGGAGGTTGTTGGATTCAACAAAGGCGTTTAGTTGGGTGTATGCTGATCGGTCAATTAATTTTGCAATGAATCTGGTGTTCGAGATGGGGCTGTAGTTTTTGGGGTCAAGGGGGTCGAGAGATGATTTTATTAGGAAGAGGCTTGAAATGCACAGTTTTGAAGGCATCAGGGAAGATTCCAGAGCTGAGGGAGTCATTTATAATGGTTCTTGCATGTTCTCCTGTGCAAGAGAATGAGAATATTCCTTTAAGGACTGAGGCGGGGCAGGGATGTAGAGGGGAGCCAGATGGTTTGCTAGCTGATAGAAGTTAAAGAAATGTGTCTCTGGTGTGGTGTTGGTGATGAATTTTGGTGCCTAGGCAGAGGGCATGTAGTCCCTTCTCCCTTTCCATGGTGGCCTGGCTGTTGCTGGCAGCACCTTTTAATGGGTGGAGGTTGATACATAAATAATTGACATAGTTACAGGCCCGACCGAAGTGCAGACCTTAAGAAAGACCCTGGGGCATTACCTGATGTGGTAATGCCCCCCCCCACCCGGCTCAGGGCTTATTGTAAAATTATAATGTTCTGCAACACAGATGTGCAATATATTACACACCTAGACTGAAAATATCCTAATTTCGCAAACCTGTGTGTACATTGATTGCTTTACATGTTTTTCTTTTTTATTGAAAAGTACTATCCGTAGAATAAAAGAGTTAAAAATATAGATCTTCTTGAATCTCCAAATAGAAATCTGTAAGAGGATAAACAATAGTATATTATAAAGCAAGCGCTAAATAACACAACAAATGCACTCTCAGAGTTTCTTATGCATATAAAGCTGTAAATATTTACTGACACTTTTTATCTGCTTAGCCAAAAGCAAACTTATAAAAAACATATAGTCTAATGCCATAAGCGTTTCATCTACGTAAAAATAATCTTTTCGTTTTTCTAAAGACAGTGGGAAAAATAATTGCCACTTTAAAAAAAGGATAACAATTAATGTTGTATTCAGCTATTAACTTGTCCCAATCCTTACTTGCGGCACCTCCCAAAGCTACCCATTGGTGGCATAGATCACACATGACTCTCATAACTTAGACATTGAGAGCCAGTAAAATTGTAACATGTAGATTTGAAACAGCTGCCAAAGGCAATGGTTCATTCAGTAGAGTCGCACTGGTGGAATCAGGTGCTGATGTGGTGCCAATTTCCATGCACGTAATACATGAGCCCAGTGCATTTGTATATTCTGGTGCTTATGCAATTTCCAATATGCATCATCCACAGCATCCCTTTAGACTCAGACCAGATGATTTATAATGATTGATGTTCCCAGGCTTTGTGATGGAACATTGGAAAGGCCACATCTTAGAGTTTTCTTGCACAGTGTGCACTGTACATTCTCTGCCTCCCTTTTAGTACACTGCTCTTTCACCTTGAAATATCTCCAACTGTCTACAGAGGTTTTTATTCCTGTGGCTTTTTTTCTGGGTGCTGATGGATTGTGGACCCAGTTGTCATTGTCATTGTTGCTGCTGATGATCTCATGATTAGACATGTTAAAATGTCCAACTGGTAAGGAACATGTAAAATAACAAAAATGGCAACTCTAAAAAGACAATGCCACATAAAATGAGGCCTCCTCTCTAGATGGCCGCTGCCATTCATTGATCCAGGCCTTACTCAGGTGCATGGGTCAAAGTTATTTACAACATTAGATCTTACATCTGGGTACTGGTGTGTGCCATTGGCAGAAGACATTCAGAATTTATTTGCATTTTCATTTGATAAAACGCAATACGCTTGGTCCAGAACACCATTTGGATATGTCAATAGTGGGAGCGAATTTGGCATATTTTTAAGAAAAGCTATGCCAGATGCAGCAGAAAGAGGGACCATAGTTTATGTAGATGATGTCCTGATAACAAATGAAAGCCTAAAAATTCATTTTGGTGAAATTAGACATGTACTTGACCAATTGCAGAAGGCGGCTGCCAAAGTATCTTTACAGAAAGCCCAATGGTGCAAGAAAAAGTTGCAATCCTTAGGCCATGAAGTAACCGAACACAGGTTAAATCCACAAAAGAAAGAGGTGGAGGCCATACAGAAATTGAACGATCCTAGAAACATCAAAGGTTTAAAAAGTCTATTAGGAATGATAGGATATAACATGAAATGTATTGAAAATGCTGCTGAAACCATTGAATAAACTATTGAAGCTGAATACACCCTGGAAATGTGAAAAGGAGCAATTTGAGGCAGTTGCTAAATTGAAGGAATGTCTCATAAAGGCACCATGCTTGGCCTATCCCATAAAGAATACAGATTTTTGTAGAAATAGGATTCACTGAGCAGTGTATGTCAGCAGTGTTATCTCAAAAACATGATTTGAACCATAAAACTATTGCTTATGCAAGTAAGGCATTTTCTCAGGTTGAAACTAAATTCAGTGAATGTGAAAAGGTCCCTCTGACCACTGTATGGGCATTGCAACATTTTCATCCCATTGTTCAAGGGGAAAAGGTGATCATTGAAACAAATCATCTACCATTGCAGTTTTTACAGAGTAAAAGGATTAGATCAGGCAATCTAGTACAGTCCAGAATTATTTCATGGACATTGGCATTGCAGGGTTTTCCTGTAGAGGTGAGATATGGCCAGAATAAAAAGAGCCCAATTGCTCAAGGGTTGGCAGATCTACATGACTGTGCAGCTGAATGTGTATCAGATGAGGTAGAGGTGGAGTCCAGTTTGCAGGAGTTTGAACTATCACCAGATACATCTTTTGATGAAAATACATGAAAGGAAATATCAATTGTGTATGTCGACGGGTGTGCTTTTCACATTGAAAATGACAGCAATAAACAGTTGGTGTCAGGGATAGGCAACTTCTGGTTGAGATGTGAGGACATTCCTAGTATAGGAATGAGAATTGGGGATAGGAGTAGCCAGATAGCAGAGTTAGCAGCCATTTATAAAGCAATGACTACTGCAGTTGACATCAAATTTAGTGAAATTGTCCTTGTGACTGATTCTGATTACGTACGAAATAGCTTTGTAGAATATTTGCCTGGCTGGAAAGCAAGTGGCATGCTCAGCAAGGGGTAAGAAAATACTGCTAAATCCCGAATTTGCCCCAAAAAGACAAAACCCCCTAGAGGTTTAAGAGGAGGTAGTTTATAGTCATCCAATGGTCGATATCTAAGAGGCAGGCTGCAAGGTCGGGCTGGGGGTTGGAGTCAGAGTTGTGGATTTTAAGGATGATTTGGGTGTCATCGGCGTAGTTGTAGCACAAGATATTGTGCAGGTGGATGATTCCAGGAAGGGTGGACACATAGAGGTTGAATAGGAGAGCAGATAGGCATGCGCCTTGCGTACTCCAATATTAACCGGGCGAGCAGGTGAGGCAAAAGGGGAGAGGAGGGTTATTTGTTTCCTATTGTTGAGGAAGAAGGCGATCCATTTGAGCGTGGTCCCATGGATTCCAAGGGAGTGGAGAGGGTCAAGGAGGATTGAGTGATTAATCGCATTGAAAGCTGTAGACAGGGCAAGGAGAATTAGTGCAGTGCATCCTTCAGAGTCTGCAGTGATCTTAAGATCGTCCCAGATTGAGGACAGAGTGGTTTCGGTTCCATGTCGTGGTCTGAAGTCTGATTGTGCGGGGTCGAGGAGGTTGTTGGATTCAACAAAGGCGTTCAGTTGGGAGTATGCTGATCGGTCAATGAATTTTGCAATGAATCTGGTGTTCGAGATGGGTCTGTATTTTTTGGGGTCAAGGGGGTCGAGAGATGATTTTTTTAGGAAGAGGCTTGAAATGCACAGTTTTGAAGGCATCAGAGAAGATTCCAGAGCTGATGGAGTCATTTATAATGGTTCTTGCATGTTCCCCTGTGCAAGAGGATGAGAATATTTCTTTAAGGACTGAGGCGGGACAGGGATGTAGAGGGGAGCCAGACGGTTTGCTAGCTGATAGAAGGTAAAGAAATGTGTCTCTGGTGTGGTGTTGGTGGTGAATTTTGGTGTGTGGGCAGAGGGCATATAGTCCCTTCTCCCTTTCCATGGTGGCCTGGCGTTGCTGGCAGCACCTTTCAATGGGTGGAGGTTGATACATAAATAATTGACATAGTTACAGGCCCGACCGAAGTGCAGACCTTAAGAAAGACCCTGCGGCATTACCTGATGTGGTAATGCCCCCCCACCCAGCTCAGGGCTTATTGTAAAATGATGTTCTGCAACACAGATGTGCAATATATTACACACCTAGACTGAAAATATCCTAATTTCGCAAACCTGTGTGTACATTGATTGCTTTACATGTTTTTCTTTTTTATTGAAAAGTACTATCCGTAGAATAAAAGAGTTACAGATATAGATCTTCTTGAATCTCCAAATAGAAATCTGTAAGAGGATAAACAAAAGTATATTATAAAGCAAGCGCTAAATAACACAACAAATGCACTCTCAGAGTTTCCTATGCATATAAAGCTGTAAATATTTACTGACACTTTTTATCTGCTTAGCCAAAAGCAAACTTATAAAAAACATATAGTCTAATGCCATAAGTGTTTCATCTACGTACAAATAATCTTTTCATTTTTCTAAAGACAGTGGGAAAAATAATTGACACTTTAAAAAAAGAATAACAATGAATGTTGTATTCAGCTATTAACTTGTCCCAATCCTTACTTGAGGCACCTCCCAAAGCTACCCATTGGTCGCATAGATCACATATGACTCTCATAACTTAGACATTGAGAGCCGGTAAAATTGTAACATGTGGATTTGAAACAGCTGCCAAAGGCAATGGTGCATTCAGTAGAGTCGCACTGGTGGAATCAGGTGCTGAACGTGGTGCCAATTTCCATGCACGTAATAGATGAGCCCAGTGCATTTGTATATTCTGGTGCTTATGCAATTTCCAATATGCATCATCCACAGCATCCCTTTAGACTCAGACCAGATGATTTATAATGATTGATGTTCCCAGGCTTTGTGATGGAACATTGGAAAGGCCACATCATAGAGTTTTCTTGCACAGTGTGCACTGTACATTCTCTGCCTCCCTTTTAGTACACTGCTCTTTCACCTTTAAATATCTCTAACTGTCTACAGGGGTTTTTATTCCTGTGGCTTTTTTTCTGGGTGGTAATGGATTGTGGACCCAGGTGTCATTGTCATTGCTGCTGCTGATGATCTCATGATTAGACATGTTAAAATGCCCAACTGGTAAGTAACATGTAAAATAACAAAAATGGCAACTCTAAAAAGACAATGCCATATAAAATGAGGCCTCCTCTCTGAGCCTCTATAGCATTTCTGATAACTCTTCAAATGGCTTGGTCCAGTTTTACAGGTGTTTCAAGACTCTGACTGTTGTTGGCAGCACTTTTAATGGCTGGAGGTTGATTCTGCATAACCACCTCTCACAGCTACAATCAACAGACCATCCAGAAAGTTTTAGGTGCTACTTTGAGACATATTTAACAGCATCTATCCCTCATGCAGAATAGGTTAAAGTTTTCCCAAGGGATGGACAAGATCAGAAGTACAGGCGTCCAACATAGAGAAAAAGGGGGAAGAAGGAAAGCCAAGAGGGCACATGATGGTTACACACCTCTGAGTCCACCACAGAAAAAGAAAAGTGGCAAAAAAAAGCATTGATATTGAGGATAAATGAAAGCACATGGTAGAAAATATCCTCACCCAGATCGGTCAAGGAGCAGTCTAGTGAAGAGTAGACAGAAACGCTGTCATCTTACAGTGAAGATAAAGACAAAAAAGCTCTAAAGAAAAGAAAGCCTGAGTAAAATCAAAAGGAGAATGGAGGCAACTTTTACCCAGCGACTCTCATTCATCCCTGGTCATCAGAATGAAAGCCATCAACAAAAATAGCGGCGTACCTGATGAGGAGGTTGACAACACCACTGGCCAAAAAAGCCAGAAACAACTATGGAATGAGTGTCCCATTCCACATTGCCAAAATGAATTGCGGAAACACCTAAGAAAGACAAAATAATGATCACCTGCATGGACAAGTATACTAACACATCAAGAAACAGCTTGATGCATATTAAGATAGTTTACTGGATGTGTTAGAAAAAATTTCACAGATACTCAACCTGGCTGATAAAATAAAAGAGAAAAGAGAGGAGCGTAGACCCTACGGTTCTGACAAAATGGGCCCGGAAGCCATATGCCCACTGCATAATACCAACTGTATAATCAAAACAGAAAGGAAAATGGCCGCCATAGTATAAATTGATGCTATTTCGAGCAAGCTACCAACATCAAAGGTAGCAGCAGCCAAGGGAAAATTATTTGGCAAATCATTCATTAAAGAAATCCCTAACAAAAATGTTTTGATTGGTATTCATTTTTTCAGACTTTGTCTGTTTCCTATTTAAGAAACACCAATTTGGTAAAATAAACATTTGTTACTTGTTCTGTTTTTTTATTTTTATATAAATCACTAGCTTAAAAATCTGTGACTACATATCCTGCTGACATATTTCATCATATAAATAAAATCAACACCAGTGATATGCCTAATGCGTTGGACATTGTAACTTTCTTGTGGAATTTGTGAATCACATGCTCAAATCTTACAGGAAACCTGCTCAGCACAGAGAGGAAAAAGCAATGAAAGAACTTTAGGAAGATGTGCATAAATATCTGTTTATTCTTCGGATAATACTTTTCAATAACTATTCGCCTTAACTACATGAAAGAATCAGTGGGATCAGAAAACTGTCACTGACAGCTGGTAGTATTTCTGTGTCAAGTAGCTATGAAGTAAGAAGGACATTAAACACGTTGAATGTGTTTCCTACTGTAAGCTATTGCAGATGGAAGCTTCCAATAAACCATCCCAAACTTTTCCAACCACTAATTTAATTAAGCTCTTCATCCAGTTCCATTACGACAATATAGGAGTTTGCACAACTAATACCGTTCCGATATTCGTTATGAGTGTATATTTAAAGATAAAACCAATCAAACATTTTTTTATTAAATTAAACACTAGGTTTCACAAAACAACAAACAAATGAAGAAAATAGGCTTCATTACAAGGTTGTGGGTAACCTTGCCGGTAAAACCGGCAAGGCTACCTTCATACTTGCAAGAAAGTTCGGCACCCGCAAATGGGCCATTACTGGGGTATTCCGGCCCGGCCAGACCCGGTAATTGCCGTTTCGTGGGTGCCGGAATCGCGTGATCCCCATTCCCATTGAGCCCTATAGTGCCCTATAGGGCTCAATGGGAATGGGGATTCCTGCAGCACAGGCACCGTTCATAACAGGAATAGAGTCCAGGGTAGCCCATTTGCCTCCGGTTATTAGTGCCGCTCTGAGAATAACATCCCATTCCTATGCTGCGAGGAAACGGGTGGAGCTACTGGGATTAGAGTAATGAACGCGTGATTGGGCAGGTACAATAAGCTGATCACCCAGACAACCAGGTTTATCCAGCATGCACCGAAAGATTTACAGACGTGGGGGACCTGACGAAGATGCCTCCCGAAATAGGTGAGAATGAGCATGCACTCATGTGGGAGCACAGTGGTCTCCATAAATATCTGTAAATGCTGTTGAGCGCGGAGTAGCAGAACGTATCTCTGTTTATTCTTTAGACTGGCACCATACTTTATCACAATCTGTTTACTCAATGAGAGACACTAGCAGGGAGGCTGTGAACTCCACTGGTACCACACACAGAGACTGTCAACCATGGTGGAAACAGTCATCTCTACCGATGGAGGGCCACACAGAGAGTACTTCTATTCTAACTCAAAGGTGGCAAAACCCTACACCCAGGGTGTTACGGACGAGTGAGTGAACTTAGTCATTATCACTGGCAATGCTATGCTAAAGCAAGAGATTCATACTCTTTGACGCGTAGTAACACGCAGTCACTAGCCTGAGCTTAGGAAGGCGCCAGAAAACAGGTAATTGTAACCCCTTTTTCAGTGTATTGTAGACCCAGTGTCAGTTGGTGGATACAGACAGGCATGACCACGCAACTTTAATTTGGAACTCGAGATGTCAACTGGAGTGGCAGGAATCACAATATAGCAGAAGATTGATTTTTTAACGGTGTAATTGTGGTAGATTTGTAATAGCAATGTGGTTATTGTATGTAGTGTTCCCCTGAAGAAACTTCCATAATAACTATTTTGAATAAGATTGAGAAGGAGCGAAACATGTCGGGATCTATAGGAAGTGAATGAGTGAATAAAATCATTAGAGGATGTAAAATAATGTTTTAATTGTAATTAGAAGATCAAGTGGAGAGCTAATTGGAAACTACCATTTTTGAATACACTACTACTTTATCTACTAGCTGTTTAATAACACTAATGTTCTATAAAACTGTGAACTGCACAAATGCAATGATGGAATAAACTCTCTTTTTCATTGATAAAAAAGTAGAATTGGTTTGCTGTCTGTAATAGAAATGTATCGAGTACAAGTGGCAGCACGCTTAATGATAAACGGCTGTACACTACTAGATGTTACAATGACAGACACTGGTTATGACACTAAACTACACAGGGTTCTACAATGCATGACCCAAAGGAATATTTTGGATTTTGGATTCTCGTTAGATTTTAGGGGGACTATTCCTTTTGGGTCGGTAAATTACCCTCTAGTTTCCACATGTTATTCGGACTGTTCATAACGGTGCCTGTGCTATAGGCATCCTGTGCTCACGGGTGCCTTTCATTCCTGCAGATCAGACCTGGTAGAATGAAAGGCACTTGCGAGCACAACTCAGAGTTTGCTGGTCCGGATACAACGGTACCGGTAAGCTTACTGCTACCGTTGTAACCGGACCGCCAAGCTCGTAATGAGGCCCAATATTGTTTCTCATATATTTAAGCACACAGTAACACACTCCAGCAAAGAAAGTTTTTAAAGCACACACATTTTCAGATTATCACAAACAGCACTTTAATGCACATCATAGCTGATTATAAAAACATTGCAAATAAAATCACATTTCTACTGCTATGTGATCATTATTTTCTTTGGAGTGCAGGAAGTATAATTAGTGATTCTGCATCATGTACCTCACTGAAGTGCATTTTCATTCCTAATAAACAACTTCCAACAATTGTTCCCACCCATTTTTACATAAACAGCAGGACCACTGCATTGTTAACAAATACAGTAACATACACAAAAAAAATCACAAAGCCCCTTTATCAATATATTATCAAATACAATTTTCAAGAACCCAATGAAAAACAACTGATAAATGCCAATTATATTTTGTCACAGGCAACATGAACTGCACAGTGTGAGTTCTGCAGTCAAAATGAGAAGAATTGACAAAATGGTGGGTTTCATAATTTCCAAAATCAAAAGCAGAAAAAGATGACTATATTGTAAGAAAACAAATAGAATGTCCCACACATATTCACTACAACATATCACAAAGAAGTACACATCTGCAACATTAGCACTAGCCGATTAGAAACACTGAAACACATATAAAACCCTTCCCAGCATCTCTAGTAGCCGTGGCTGTTCAACGCAGCTACAAATCTGTCTTGTGTCAGCGTCTACACGTAAATTCTCTACAAATTGGAACCCAAAGTACGCCAACCTTCAAAACGTCAACTATGGCAAGGAGACATCTAAGCACACAAAATAACACACACAGATACAATTCTGACCTGCATCACCCACATGAAAATATGATTATTGCACAAAAAATGTATGGTCAAAAAGATGCGGCTATAACAGTAGTCGCGTTTATCCGAAAAAACAACAAAAAAGTGAAAAGCGTTGATGCGCCTACACACGTGCTTCTTATAGCCAAGGTTATAGAGAAGCGTTTATTCGGTTGTTATTACCCACGGCTAAGACACGTTCACAAACACTCCACTTGCCATTTGCTGGCATATAGCCACGGCTGCAGAGGGTACTGTTAGGGAGAATTCTCATAAATGGTTGATTTCCCTTACCTAAAGAGTACCCCAGCAGCTTTTCTGGATTTCTAGGAATTATTTTTTTCACCTGGTAAGAGTGTGAGCCTTTTTTTACACATTTACATGTGTTTTGCTATGTGTATTTCTACTTTCTGTGTGATCTTGGGCACTGGAGCCTCACCTACTACATGTGCACTGTGTGTTACACAGCACCTTCAGTGCAGTGACACAGGGCTGTCTTTGTGACTTCCCACTGACTCCATTTTTCTGGGGCTGACTACTGTCCCCCAGAAACAGGTAAAGTTGCCATTAACTTTATATAGTCACTTTAAATCACAGACCCAATACACCCCATATTACATGGAGCATGGGAAAGGGTTAACTCTTACCCCTTTTTGTCTGTGCCTCTTGGAGCCTTGTTTCGCTCCCTTAACAGTAAGACTTGGCTGGTGGTAGTGGTATCTACCCTAAATTTTCTACCGTGGTTATCTTACATAACGTGGTCATGTTTTAGGCTATTATATTAGCCTCAAACATAAAACCCGCTTGACCATATATGTTTTATTTTGGTTCCGCTGGGTTTAGTCGCCATTTATTTTTGTTAATGTCTTTCTCGTGTTTTTCTCTGCGTGCCAAACAGGGGATGAATCCTTTGTTCGCTGTCTTTTCGTGGGCTTCTGCACAGAAGCACTCCTTATGGCGCCTAATAGTCTAGGTAGGCAGGATGTGAGGGAGGGCTCTTTGGACCCCTGCCATGGGTTCCCTTGGTAACCCAGGTCACACTCTTGTCTGATTGGCTAAGGGGACTGACCTTGCTAGGCCAGCCACCCTGCTGTGTGATTGACAGCCAGGCTGTATGAATGGGGGAAAAATGCATAAAAAGCAGGTCTCTGGGACTGGAAGAGAAGAGTCGCCACTGGAACAAAAGAACCAACAAGGAACTGGAAGAAGAGGACCCCTACAATGACTGAACACCCGGTGAAGCCCTGCTGCAGGTCCGAATCTCCAAATCCGACGACAGAGAAGATCCTCCAGGAAACTTCTTCCCTTGAGCTGGTGGGACCAACCAGTTTGCCCAAACTACAAGCCAGGACCCCTCCTCTGGTCGAATTTGCTGTACAGAGCTACAGTGGGCCGGATAGCCAGGAAGGTCAGACCCTGCTTGGGTTTGAAGGAGTGCACCTTTTATTTGTTGTTTGGCGCTGCTGCTGGTTTCTTCTCTGGGTAGTGCAGGACCCTCCAGTCTTCCTACTTCTGATCAGTCCGACAGTCGCTTCAGGAACCGTGAGACTGCAGGAACTAACAGGAACGTATGCCTCAGCTACAGCCCCCTCTCTGTTTTAAGGTACTGTGCAAATCCGGTTGTGCGTTTCGCTCAGCCGCGGTGAAAGTGTTTGAAATGTTTCTCAAATCTGAGGGCTTGTCCTTCTCTTCTCTTTGAACTAACTTTTCTACCAACCAAACTCGTACAGAATCCTTGCCACGAACTTTACCGCGAACAACCCTGAACTGTGTGATCTTGAGCAAAAGACTTTTTGACATATTGACTTTGGCCCTAAGCCTTTTCTAGCTGATCTCCTCACTGTAGTCTCTCTTGTTCAATTCTCAGAATACGTACCTGTTGTTTTTGCCTCATTTCTAATAACTTTGTCTTTCCCTCCCTTTAAAAATTGCTGGAGTGCCATTTTTCCCCCATTTCATTTTGTGAGCTTAACTTGTCTGGAATTTAAGGGAAGTGGTGTGGTATATTTATGATTGTGATTTTGACCTTGCTTAGAATAGTGAAATGTCATACAACTGTTGAGTAAATAAATTTATATTCTTTTACTTTGAAACCTTGAGTCAGTGTTTGACTGAATCATAGTAATTGCTGTCCTTTGTGTAACTTTTTGTACTGCTCACTTACTCTTGAGATAAGTCTGGCTGCTCCGCTACTGCTACCACTATAACTGTGTAGTACAGGCTTGTACCAAAGGTGAAATTGTACTGTCACTTGTAGTCTTAATTGTGTGTAGTGTTCCCAAAGTGTACTGCATATAATTCTACCTAACACTGGTGTACAGTGGTGAGGATAAAAGTATAGTAATTACACTTAGAGTGCTGCTATTACCTTGGATCAACTAACCACAAGGCTAACATCACTAAAAAGCAACAATAATCATGTCTGATATGGAAAGCCACAGTCAGAAGACCCTCCTGAGTTACACTGCTGATTATTTAAGAAATATGTTTAAAGAAAGGAAACCCTCTGCCAAAGGCAAAACGATTGAGGGGCTGATGGAATAAATGTGCGCCAAAAATATTGGCGCAAGCAGGCGCAATCTGGCGCAAGCGTGAAAAAGCAGGCACACGCGCACGCATGCGATCCATGGAAGGCCCGGCGCGTGTTTTCCTCTGCATGTGCACCAAATCCGTGTATGGCGCACACGGGCGCACATGTCATTGCAACATCCAGAACACTGGGCGCGAGGCGCACAGCAAAAGCGCACAACGTTAGCGCACAAACCAAAAAGGGGGCGGAACACGGGGCGTAACGCGTGGAATGGTGAACAACACGTGAAATTAAGGGCGTATGGGGATGTACTTCTGGGAAGTACACGGAACGCCCACACGCAGGCAAACCACACGTATTCATGGAATCGAATAGGGCAAACCCCGTACGGCCAAAGACACGCACAGGCCTAAACATGACACACGAAGGCAGGCGGTAGCGTCCCTGCGCATTACAAAAGTGTGCGGAAACAAAAAACATGTATATACAGCTACAATGAATGTCTCATTCAGTGGCCCCCTAGAATAAATGATGTGTCACACAACGCACAGGCATCCCCGAAAAGCAAGAAAAAGAGATAAGCGACCCCTGTTGCCTACACGCGTGTATAAAAACACATGCAGTACGCTGTTGCAGCCAGGAGCCAGAAAAATACAGATGCGATCAACATGCAGGCTAGTATGCCCGTGAAAAAAAGGGTATGCGACAAACATGGACACCCCCAGTGTGAAAAATAGCATGTGCGACTCACCGTCTGCCTTGCGTGTAGATGAAGAACGCGTAGCCAACACCCACCCGCTGTGAAGTAATCGCGTGTAAAACTCCCTGCGCTCCCCTCGGAATACACGTACCCCGCTCGCGCTAGGCTCATCGTGTGTAAGACTCCCCGCACACCCCTCGGAATACACGTGCCCCGTTCGCGCTAGGCCAATCGCATGTAAAACTCCCTGCGCACCCCTCGGAATACACGTACCCCCCTCGCGCTAGGCCAATCGCGTGTAAAACTTCCCGTGCACCCCCCATATTTGTGCAGGCAGCCCATCCACCGTGGCCATGCCCCGCAGGCAGCCCACTCTACAGGGAGGACTTTTACCATGTTTTACACACGATTGGGCTGGGTACATGTATTTCGGGGGTGCGTGTGGAGTTTTACACGCAATTGGCCTAGCGCGAACGGGGTACCTGTATTTCGAATGGTGCGCGGGGACTTTTACACGCGATTGGCCTAGCGCGAGCGGGGTACGTGTATTCCAAGGGGTGCACAGGGAGTTTTACATGCGTTTTCGTGGTTGGGGGGCTGTATGCTGGTCCACTGGCCTTTGCGCCATGTACTGGATTTGTGCAATGTTTTTGGGGCACGGGGCGGGGCTGGGGACGTAACTGGCACTGCTGCAGGGTCGCTGCGCCACTCTGGGCCACGGCTGCTTATGGATGTATAAATCCATGAATACGCTTTGTGCCTAAATGTGTTTTGGCGCAAACGGCTGGCGCATACTGCCGCACGTGCACGCTGTGCGCCAGCCACGTCGCCACTTGTGCGCCGAGTTCTATGAATTACCCCCAGAATTAGTTGAAAACTTGTTAAAGAGTCAAAGTCTAGGGAGTGGGTCTGAAATACCTGACTCTCTAGCAAATGTGGAAAGTATTGAGGATGATACTATGTCTATTAATGATGAGTTGGAAGAGGAAGATGTGTCTCTTAATGTAGGCCTCCCTGGCCCCTTGCCTGCTCAGCAACCTCAACCCTTGTCCACTGGGACCCCCACAGGTCCTACACTCAGTCCTGAATTCATTGCTCTAGGAAAATGAGGCTTGAACTGGAATTCAAATGTTTAAATGCTCAAACTGAACAAAAACACCTAGAACTTAAGCTCAGAGAAATGGAGTTGAATCATGAACTTGAAATGAAAAGATTGCCTCTTGAAAATGCTTCTCTCCAGAGTCTTCTAGGTCTTCCAGTCCTAAGAGACCCTCTATGCCTAAATAAATTGTGGGCATGTATGAAGTTAAGCTTGACATTTTAGATTGGTTGGCAATGTTTGAATATAACCATGGTATTCAAGGTCTCACAGGGAATTAATTGCTTCCCTGGCTCTTCTCTAGGCTACCCACTGTTGCATCTGATGTTGTGATGGAGTTGGGGGAGGTGGATAGGATGGATTATGAGTGTGTGAAGCTATCTTTAATTGCTACATTCAGGAAGACCCCCTTCCCAGTACCTTAAGAGGTTTAGGACCCTCAGAAAGCATGATGGTACCCCTTGGGCTACCTGGGTATGTGAATGTTTGAAAAACTTAGATGGTTGGATTAAGGTTTGCAGAGTAAACACTTTGAAGGAATGATAAATCTTGTTATGTTGGAGTCTATTTTTGATGTCTGCTCTCCTGAGCACAGACAGCACTTGGCTGATTCTAAGGAGATAGATCCAAAGAAGCTAGCTAAGGCTGCTGACGTGTGGGTTGCCAACAGGGCTACTCACAAGGATTCTGGGGCTACTCAGAAAAAGAATGAGGGGAACCAACCAAAGAAAGACAACAAAGAGAATTCTAATACCTCCAATCGAAAAGAGGGCCACAAACATCAACATAAGGGTAAACCACCAGGGAAACCAAATCAGGCTAGTGCACCATCTGTACCCAAACCAGATGGATGTCAGAACAAACCCCCATTCATGAAAACATTTGGGAAATGTTATGTTTGTGGGTCAACTGACCATGTGAATGGGGATCCCAGATGTAAGGGTAAACCTTCAGGGGTCCACACTGTCTCCTTAGCCTTCTCCCCAGAGGAAGAAGTACCTATGGCAAGTGGAAATTTTCACCTACTGGCTGATGAGCCCATGAGAGTCTCAGCCAGTGTTTCTTTAGTGTCCCTGGGCTTGTGTGAACAACAGAATTTAGATGTCTATAATTCCATCCCAGATAATACTAAAGAGTATTATCAAGATAGTGTTCTTGTGAATGGTCAGGAAACCCCTGCCATCAGAGACACTGGAGCCAGCATAACTGTGTGGATGAATCATTTTTCAATGTGGAGGATGTTGCTAAGGCACCCAGACGCCTCACCAAGTTAGCTGGAGGCCCTGTGCAAATTCTTCCCCCGTTACCAGCTCTCATCCAGTGTAATAATATGACTGTCAAGATACCTGTGAGTGTGCAGAGTGAAGTGCCTGGGAGAGTCCTGTTGGGTAATGACCTTAAAACTCTTGGAGTTGTGTCAAGCACTCCCAGGCCTCCCAGTAAAAGCAAACAGGAGCTCACAAGATCTGCAAGGGAGAGAACCTTGAGAGGCTCTCCAGAGGAGATGATGGAAGAACATATTGCTCCCACTTCACAGGAGTTGCTCACTGCCGTTTCTAGAAAAACAGAGGCAATGGGGAAACTCCACCTGTGAGGCAGAGTGTGAGGTGCAACCTTGTGTGGTTGAACCAGCATTTGAAGAATCATATCTGGAAGAAGACCCTGTCTTAGTTCGAGATCTTGACCCTGTTGAACATCCTGAGCTGCAGTTTTTACTGGCAGAAGGTGGACCCAACAGGGCAGACTTTTAGCAAAGGACAGAGAGAGTGTCCTACTCTTGAAAGTCTTCGACAGCACACTGCTAACCAACTTGATCGGCAAGAAGTTGGAAAGCACAGGTTAAGCTGGGAAGATGGCCTCTTCTACAGTGAACCAACTGAGTCGACCCCTGGGGACTACAAAAGAATTGTAGTGCCCCTTGCCAACAGACTCCAGTTCCTTAAATTAGCCCACTAGATACCTTTGGCTGGTCACTTGAGTTTCAAGAAGACCAAGGAAAGGCTCTCTCTCTACTTCTATTGGCCTAAAATGGGTTCAGAAGTGGACACATTCTGTAGGAGTTGTCACACTTGCCAAACGTCTGGCAAGAGTGGAGCCAACAATGTGGCATCCCTGGTGCCTCTCCCAGTGGTGGGAGTTCCTTTTGAGAGGGTGGAATAGACATTGCCGGTCCCCTTGATCCTCCAACATCTTCAGGGAACAGGTTTATCCTGGTTTTAGTAGACCATGCTACAAGATACCCAGAAGCCATACCTATGAGAACTGTTACTGCTCAGGCTGTGGCTAAGGCTCTACTTGGTATTTTTACCAGAGTAGGGTTTCCTAAGGAAGTGATATCCGACAGGGGATCCAATGTTATGTCCCACTACATGCAAGCCATGTGGAAAAACTTATGTCACTTACAAGTTCTCTACAGCGTACCATCCACATACAAATGGACTGGTAAAGAGGTTTAATCGTACTATGAAGAGCATGATAGGTGCTTTAGAGGAACCCCTTAAGAAAAAGTGGGACCTTCTACGGCCATGCCTTCTCTTTGCATATAGAGAAGTCCCTCAGGAGGGAGTTGGTTACAGTCCCTTTGAGCTTCTCTATGGCCATCCAGTCAGAGGTGTATTGGACCTGATCAAGGAGTGGTTGGAGAGTGCTCCTTCCCCCAAGTCAGTCAGAGTGACTGACTATGCGATAGGTCTCCGGAGGAGAATGTCACACATGATGGCAGAAGCAAGCGATAACTTGAAAGCAGGTCAGGCTCTGGTCAAACATTGGCATGACCAGAATGCCAGCATGGTTGAGTTTACTCAAGACTAGCTTGTACTAGTTTGTTTGTTTGTTTGTTTGTTTGTTTGTTTATTATTTATAATGCGCAATCATACCCTCGGGTAACAGGGCGCAGCAGTTACATGAATATGCAAAGCTTGGTTACAACAGCGAAAATATATACATACATACATACAGGTAAAGCAAGAATTATATCCATAGGTACAGTTAATGGTATAATCCTACATTTTCAGACATAGGATAACGTTGGTCCGGAAGTTGTGGTAGGGGAGGTCCATTCTCAGAGTGGGAGGAAGGAAGTTCCACAGTTTAGCGGATTTCACTGGGAAGCTGTTGCCCCCTATAGTGGAACGATTGAAGTTGGGAATGGAGAGGTAGTCTTTGTATGCTATTCTTATGGGTCTCAGGGAGGTTTGTCTGTGGAATATATTGATCAAGTAAGTGGGGGCAGCGTTGTTAAGGGATTTGTGAGTGAGTGACAAGGTTTTTAGCAGGATTTTGTCGTTGATAGAGAGCCAATTATTCTTTTGGCTGTATGCAGAGATGTGGTCTCGTCTAGAGATGCCTAGTGCCGCGCTGAGGGCGTTATTTTGTAAGGTTTGTATTTTACTGGTAATAGCTTTGGTAGACCCTAGGTAGAGGGCATTGCAGTAGTCCAAGCAAGACAGAATAAGGGCTCTAGCAACGGTTGTGCAACTGGTATCAGATAGAAATGGCTTGGCTGCATGTATCAGTTTACACGTAAAGACAGTAGAGGATGCTAAGGAATTCACCTGTTTCTTAAAAGATAGGTTTGAATCCAGGTAAACACCCAGTGTCTTGACCTCTTGACCTACCTTGATACTGTTACCATCGATTATAAATGAAGAATAGACATGGCCTAGTTTCTTTAAGCTAGAAGGGGTGCCCAGGATGATGAGTTCAGTCTTGTCGTCATTCAGGCATAGTCCGTGAATGGCCATCCATGCCTGGATGATGATGTACACTCTATTCACCAAGGCCAAATCCTTTTCATAATCCCCACAAAGCGGAAGGAGGATCTGAGCATCATCTGCATAATTAGTGTAGGTGATACCAAGATGATCCAGATCATCGAAGAGGGGCTTGGTAAATATATTGTACAGTGTGGGCGAGACACAAGAGCCCTGTGGGACACCGCAGGAGATAGCTATGGGGTCTGCCACTGCTAAAGGCGAGAAGACCCTCATGATTCTGCCATTAAGGAAGTATCTAATCCAGGTGATGGCATTGTTGGAGAAATGAGTGGCTGTGCCAAGGTGAGTGCATAGGATAGTATGGTCAACGAGGTCAAAAGCAGCCGAGAGGTCTAAGAGGAGCAGTAGGGAGGCTTTACCGTTGTCTCTAAGTTCATCGACTTGTGTCTTAAGGTCAATGAGGGCCGTCTCGATCCCATGTTGGGGGCGGAAGCCTGATTGTCTAGCTCCTAAGAGGTGGTGTGCTTCCAAGTGCTTCTGTATTTGTACATAGGCAACCTTGTCCAGAATTTTTAGAAGAAAGGTTACAGTCGAAATCGGTCTATAATTTGTTGCCGTGGATGGGTCAAGGGTGGTTTTTTTAGGAGTGGGAGTACCCAGGATTGTTTGAGGTTGGTGGGGATGGTGCCGGAGGAGAAGGATGCATTGATTAGCTTTGTGATGAAGGGGGAGAGGTTTCAGGCAGCATCCTTGATAAGCTGCGCGGGGCAAACATCACCCTGGCAGTTGGAGGGTTTCAGTGACAGGATGATTCTTTCTACTTCGAGTATGGAGATTTTTTTAAAGTTGAAGCGGGTAGATTCAGTGTCTATAGTACTCTCAATTGGTTTGGGTGGGTGGGGTAATTTAGTGAGGCTCTTTTGCATGAGATTTTGTTTTGTAAAGTAGAAATCTTGTTGGCTAATGCGTTTTGGATCTCTGAGCACCACATTTTATCTTTGGTGCACGTGTCAAGCGCTGCTATAGGAGTCTCTATTTCTTTGAGGATAGAAAATAATTCCTTCATACTAGATTTAGCTTGGGATATGCACAGGTTGAAAGAGATTAGTTTTGCTATGCATATTTCTTTTTGTATAGAAGGCTGAGAGTTTAGTGAATTTAAGTTTATTGGCTGCTGATGGTAGTTTTTTTCCAAATAGCCTTGCAGTTTCTTTTTTGCTGTCTTAGGTTTTTGAGGAATGGTGTAAACCATTTGTTCAGGTTTGTTTTGGGCTTACTTGGTCTGAGTTTGAGGGGGGCAATTAGGTCCAGCGAGTGAGACATAATTTTGTTGTATTCTTCAACCAAGGTTTCAGGATCGGAGTTGTCAGGGAGCGTATTAAGTGTGGGGAGTAAGGTTGGGATAAGTCTCTCCACGGTAATACTCTTTTTATTTCTAGGTAGCGTGGGTGGGGCTCTGATGGCTAGTGGGAGTGGAGGTCTGGTGGTAGAGAGCGTGAAGGACACAAGGTGGTGGTCCGTCCAAGCTAAAGGTGAAATAGCGAGGATATTGGCTAGACAATTGTAGTCGGCCACCCAGTTAAGTATTCTACCTTTGTCGTGTGTAGGTGCATTACTTCTTTGAGTAAATCCTATTTCTGAAAAGGTATTGGAGGTGGTGCTGGCAAGCTGGTCAGTGGGTATTTGAATCCCATGTTGAGGTCCCCAAAAATAAGTACTTGAGTTGAGTTTTTGAGGTTGCTGGAAAAAATGGTATTACTATCCTCATCAAATGTTCTGTTGGGCCAGGGGGGCAGTAGATCAGGTGGATGTTGAGGGTTTGAGCAGTAGTGAGTGGAACTTTAACAGAGATCAATTCACATGAAAGGACATTAATGGGGTAGCTAATCTCATGGAGAGACTACATTTATGAATAATAGCAATTCCCCCTCCTCTGGAATTTGGTCTGTCTTGTCTTAATATGGAGTATCTATCCGTGATTGCTAACATGAACATAAGGCCTGCTGCCGGATGTAGCCATGTCTCTGTGATGGCAAGTAAGTCAAGGTCTTCTCTGAGGATAAGGTCTGCAATTTCCATAGCATGAGCTACTAAAGATCTGGTGTTAATTAGCGCTCCTTTGATCTGTGGGTTTATGGGAGTTATGTGCGGGTGTTGGACTTGTATCTTTTTAGGTTTGTTATGCTTGGGTTGGCTATTTGGGAGTCTGGAATCAGAATTATGGAATGGGTTTGAGTTTAGGTTAGTTTGGTCAGGCTGGGTTGGCAAGGTCTTTACTCTAGATGTAGTAGGCATTGAACGGATTGGAGGTTCATATATTTTGGCTAATCTGGCTCTGAGTCTTGAATTCCTAGCTAGAGTTGGGCAAGGATTGTTTATTAATAGGGGTTGTGTATCATTTATATTTGAAGGTAAGCTAGAGATTGGCGTGTTGAGTGAGTATGTAGAGATGGGTGAGTATGGTAGCATGCTTTAAAGCATGAAATTGCTTATAAGGAACAAGAGACAGGCAGTCTGGCTGGTGGCCAGGGGGAACATGCTAGTTGGCTGGAGGTAGATATTTCTTATGTGGCTAATTAGTCATCCTATCATAAGGATAGGTGATCAATGGAGCGAGCCTGGTCTGCTTAGAAAAGACTAGGTCAAGCAGATATCTACAGGTTGAGACATGCCGGAATACAGGATATCTGTCAGATGCAGGTTGGTAGAGGCAGCAAGCTAATAGGGACTAACCACAAGCTTATGCAACTGGTCAAGTAGTCTCTAGCAAAGCAGTTCCTGCAGGCATAGGACAACAAGGAACACGTTAGGGCCAGCGAGTCATTCAGGTTCTTAGTCGCATGCAAAGACATATGGTCGATAAAAGGGTGATTGCAAGACAGATTAGGGCAGGCAGGCCAGTAGCGGCAGTGGACTCAGGCTAGCTGGCAGTAAGGTCCAACTGGTCAGTATGGTTTCAGGCGATTACAGGTCGGTAAGGTGGAGGCACAGGGGCAAATGCCACATACTAATATACTATTATACCGTGCTAGTGAACTAGTTGATGCAGTTTGCTACCGAAAAACAATAAGGCAGGGTAGGTTCAATACAGTTTGCTACCAAAACACAATAAGGCAGGGTAGGCTAAATGCAGTTTGCTACCAGAAGACAATAGGCAGGGTAGGCTAAATGCAGTTTGCTACCAAAACACAATAAGGCAGGGTAGGCTAAATGCAGTTTGCTACCAAAACACAATATGGCAGGGTAGGTTCAATGCAGTTTGCTACCAAAACACAATAAGGCAGGGTAGGCTCAATGCAGTTTGCTACCAAAACACAATAAGGCAGGGTAGGCTAAATGCAGTTTGCGACCAAAACACAATAAGGCAGGGTAGGCTAAATGCAGTTTGCTACCAAAACACAATAAGGCAGGGTAGGCTAAATGCAGTTTGCTACCAAAACACAATAAGGCAGGGTAGGTTCAATGCAGTTTGCTAGCAAAACACAATACGGCAGGGTAGGCCAAATGCAGTTTGCTACCAAAACACAATAAGGCAGGGTAGGTTCAATGCAGTTTGCTACCAAAACACAATAAGGCAGGGTAGGCTCAATGCAGTTTGCTACCAAAATAAGCATATGCACATATGGTGAGTTAAATCATAGCGATGACTGATGTGCGCGTGGAATAGACATAGTTGTTGTAGATGTGGAGAGTAGTTACAGAGGTTTGTAGTGCTTCCTTCTTGTGGTTGTGAAGTACAAGCACAGATAGAGGGTGTGTGGATCAGATTCAGTCGGATCGTGACTATGGAGTGCGGGATAGCATTATAATAATGTACTTACAGTAGTCAGCAGAGGAGCAAGGGGTCTGCTCGACCGTCCGCGAACCGTCGTGGTCAGGTGCAGTCAGGGCCTTAATCGCGGCCCTTACGAGGACGGCACAGCTTCTGCCTCACAGTCGTGGGTGTGGATGAAAATAGGCGGCTGCAGCCAATCAGCAGCATGCGTAGTCCGATAAGGGCAGTGCGGATGAAAAGGCTATTGCAAGCCTTGCGCCGCCATAGAGCATGTTGCGGCTAATGGCGGATGGCCCAATATGGATTTACCCTGGTGGTTAAAGGGATCAGGCTGCTGTACAAATGCTTCCAATATGAATGAAATGCTCTTACAAGAGCTGGAGGCAAATTGTAGTGTGCAATAATGAAATATATCATTAAACAGGTTTCGATGTTAGCAGCATAGTTATGGTGCCACCAAGGCAGAGGACCTTGCAGGACAAGTGGATAGGACCCTTCAAGGTTGTGGGAAAACTTAGAGAGGTGAACTATCTGGTGGACTTAGGAAGACCTAAGGAGGCTCCCAGAGTCTTTCACACCAACAGTTTAAAGGATTATGTCTCGAGATCGGATGTAGGAGCTTAGCTCCTAGCTTCAGCTCAAGAGGAAGAGGAGAGTGAACCTCTACCTGACCTCCTCAGAGGCCATCCTTTAGATGAACAGATAGAAGGAGTTAATCGCTCTTCTCAGCTGACATCTGAACAACAGGAGGAATGCAACGTTCTATTGAATCAGTTTGCCTCCCTGATTTCACTATCACCAGGCTTGACCCCTTGGGGCCAGCATGAGATTCTCAGTGATGACTGTTTACCTGTCAAAAGCAGGGGTTACAGAATGTCAGAACATGTGAGATCCCTCATCAAAGGAGAAGTCAACAAGAAGCTTAATCATGGGGTTCTAGAGTCCCCTACCAGTCCATGGTCTAGTCCAGTTGTTCTAGTACCAAAGGCAGGATCCAAGGAGTAGAGATTCTTTGTGGACTATAGAGCTCTAAATACAGTCACTAAGACTGATGCCCATCCTTTGCCAAGTACAGAGGAGCTGGTGGATAGACTTAGTTCAGCCAAGTGCCCCAGTACATTTGACCTAACCTCAGGCTATTGGCAAATAGTACTGACAGACCATGCCAAGGAGAAAACTGCATTTTCTACCCCAGCAGGCCTCTACCAGTTTAAGGTAATGCCTTTTGGACTAAAGAATGCACTAACTACATTTCAAAGGATGGTTAATCAAGTTATGAATGGGATGGAGACTTCTGCATGGCATACTTGGATGACATTGTAGTGTTCAACCCTACATGGAAAGAACATATTGATCAACTTGGATATGTTTTGCAGGCTCTTGAGCAGGCCCATCTGACCATAAAGGCAAGTAAATGTCAAACTGGTCAGAGTAAAGTGATCTACCTTGCTCATGAGGTAGGAGGTGATGAGATAAGGCTGTTGCCCAGCTAAGTACAAGCTGTGCAAAACTGGGCCACCCCTACTACTCAAACCCAAGTGAGAGCTTTCCTAGGTCTCACTGGGTACTACAGGAATTTCATAGAGAACTATGGCACCATAGCTTCTCCCTTGAATGTGATCTCCTCTCCAAAATTCCCTAAAACGAGTAGATGGAATGAGGAGTGCACTTAAGCCTTTGAAAGCCTGTGAAAGCCCTTTGTCAAGCTCCAGTCCTAAGAGCTCCTGATTATCACCAACCCTTCATTGTGCAGACAGATGCCTCCAATATAGGTATAGGTGCAGTCCTTAGTCAACTGCATGAGAAAGGTAGGGAGCACCCATTTGCTTCATCAGTAGGAAACTGAAGGAACCAGAAACAAGGTGGGCAACCATAGAGCGTGAATGCTTTGCCATTGTGTGGAGTCTGAAGAAGTTTAGACCATACTTGTATGGATCTACTTTTGTGATTCAAACTGACCACCAACCCTTGAGATGGTTAATGCAATTGAAAGGGGAAAACCCAAAACTGCTAAAATGGTCAATCTGCCTGCAAGGGTTTGATTTTACCATTGAGCACAGATCAGGATGTCACCACCAAAATGCTGATGGTCTCTCTAGGATGTTTATAACCGACTAGAGGTAGAGATTCATCCAGGAGTGGATTAAATCCTCCTGTCCCTTAGTCTGGGGGGGCAAATGTTAGGGAGAATTCTCATAAATGGTTGATTTCCCTTACCTAAAGAGTCCCCCAGCAGCTTTGCTGGATTTCTAGGATTTATTGTTTTCAGCTGGTAAAAGTGTGAGCCTTTTTTCCCACTATTACATGTGTTTTGCTATGTGTATTACTACTTTCTGTGTGATCTTGGGCATTGGACCCTCACCTACTCCATGTGCACCACTTTTTCAGTGTGTTACACAGCACCTTCAGTGCAGTGACACAGGGTTGTCTTTGAGACTTCCCACTGACTCCATTTTTCTGGGGCTGACTACTGTCCCCCAGAAACAGGTAAAGTTGCCATTAACTTGATATAGTTACTTTAAACCACAGACCGAGTACACCCCATCTTACATGGAGTATCGGAAAGGTTTAACTCTTACCCCTTTTTGTCTGTGCCTCTTGGAGCCTTGTTTCGCTCCCTTAACAGTAAGACTTGGCTGGTGGAAATGGCATCTACCCTAACTTTTCTATCGCGGTTATCTTACATAATGTGGTAATGTTTTAGGCTATTATATTAGCCTCGAGCATAAAAGCTGCTTGACCATATATGTTTTATTTTGGCTCCGGCTGGGTTTAGTCGCCATTTCTTTTTGTTATATTCTTTCTCGTGTTTTTCTCTGTGCGCCAAACCGGGGATGACTCCTTTGTTCGCTATCTTTTTGCGGGCTTCTGCACAGAAGTTCTCCTTAAGGCGCTTGATATTCTAGGTAGGCAGGATGTGAGGGAGGGATCTTCGGGCCCCTGCCATGGGTTCCCTTGGTGACCCACGTCGCACTCTTGTATGATTGGCTAAGGGGACTGGCCTTGTCAGGCCAGCCACCCTGCTGTGTGATTGAAAGCCAGGCTGTATGAATGGGGGAAAAATGCATTAAAAACAGGTCTCTGGGACTGGAAGAGCAGAGTCGCAACTGGAATGAAAGAACCAATGAGGAACTGGAAGAAGAGGACCCCTACAACGACTGAACTGCCTGGTGAAGCCTTGCTGCAGGTCCGAATCTCTAAATCCGACGACAGAGAAGATCCTCCAGGAAACTTCTTCCCTTGAGCTGGTGGGACCAACCAGTTTGCCCAAACTACAAGCCAGGACCGCTCCTCTGGTCGAATTCGCAGTACAGAGCTACAGTGGGCCGGATAGCCCGGAATGTCAGACCCTGCTTGGGTTTTAAGGATCGGACCTTTTATTTGTTGTTTGCCGCTGCTGCTGGTTTCGTCCCTGGGTAGTGTAGGACCCTCCAGTCTTCCTACTTCTGATCAGTCCAACAGTTGCTTCAGGAACCGTGAGCCTGCAGGAACTCCCAGGTACGTCTGCCTCAGCTACAGCCCCCTCTCTGTTTTAAGGCACTGTGCAAATCCAGTTGTGCATTTCGCTCAGCTGCGGTGAAAGTGTTTGAAATCTTTCTCCAATCTGAGGGCTTGTCCTTCTCTTCTCTTTGAACTAACTTTTCTACCAACCAACCTCATCCGGAATCTGTGCAACGAACTGTACCGCGAACTACCCTGAACTGTGTGATCTTGAGCAAAAGACTTTTGACCTATTGACTTTGGCCCTTAGCCTTTTCTAGCTGATCTCCTCACTGTAGTCTCTCTTGTTCAACTGCTCAGAATACTTACCTGTTGGTTTTGCCTAGTTTCTAATAACTTTGTCTTTCCCTCCCTTTTAAATTGCTCGAGTGCCATTTTGCTCCCACTTCATTTATGAGCTTAACTTGTCTGGAATTTAAGGGAAGTGGAGTGGCGTATTTATGATTGTGATTTTGATCTTGCTTAGAATAGAGAAATGTTATACAACTGTTGAGTAAATAAATATATATATTCTTTTACTTAGAATCCTTGAGTCAGTGTTTGACTGAATCATAGTAATTGCTGTCCTTTGTGTAACTATTTGTACTGCTCACTTACTCTTGAGATAGGTCTGGCTGCTCCACTACTGCTACCACTATAACTGTGTAGTACAGGCTTGTACCAAAGGTGGAATTGTACTGTCACTTGTAGTCTTAATTGTGTGTAGTGTTCGCAAAGGGTACTTCATATAGTTCTGCCTAACAGGTACCACTTTGAACTTCAGGTGGCAATGCCGTGCCTAAGGTGGGTGGCGGATTGTCATGGTTAAACACACCAGCCCGTTGCTGTGTCTATGTGCAATCCTCAAAAGACCAATCACTCCATTTTTCCCTGTAGCTGCAGTCCTCTCATATGGCCTCATTACAACCCAGGCGTTAAGGGGTTAACGGCGCCGTAAAAGGTGTTGGCGCCGTTAAACCCTTAACGCCTGATTACGAGGTCCCTTTGCGGGTTGCACTTCAACGCCTGCTTTTAGCAGGCGTTAAAAAACCAACCCGCAAAGGGACCTAGGAGCTAATTACGGCACCGTAATTTACGGTGCCGTAATTAGCGCCTTCCCCATTCCCATTGAGCCCTATGGGGCAAAAATGGGAATGGGGAAGGGCCATGGCGGCATGGGGAATTACCGCCCCACCAACCTTGGAATGCGGTGGTAATTCCCCATTCCGCCATGGCGGACTCCGGCATGGACCATGGTGCTAATAGCACCATGGTTTAGCGCCGGAGTCCTAATGAGGCCCATAGTCTTGGATATCACACGTCCATGGACACTCAACGTGCCATTTGACTGTATAAAGCTGTGGCTGCACACAGTACCACTTTGAATCGTGGGTAGGAACGCTGCACAACAGTTGGGTGCTAAATAGTCGCAGGTAAAAACCCCAGTCATTGATCCTCAATGCACCAATCCCTCCCTTTTTTGTATAGCCACGGCTATAAGATATATATATTTTTTTCTATCTGAGCATGCAATATAAATGACAAAAGAGACAGTAGTGATACAGGTACCAATAAAATAAATGACTGCTTATGATGTTATTTAACCCCTTAAGTGCCATGGGTATTTCTCCCAGGGCCAGGGCCTTTTTTGGTGATTTCGGTATGTGGCCATTCAATGGCTTGTCGCTTTTTTGTTACATGAGGTATCTCGGCCAAATTTGGCTCCTTTTTTTCCCACAAGTAGGCTGTCGTAACCCCACCCAGGAATCCTTGGTTGCTGTAGGGGGGTGAGAGAAAATAAGCAAAAAGGGCGAAAATGTTGGGTTTTTTTCAAAAAATGCCAATAAAATGATGTACAAAGAAGCCTGTGGTTGTTTCCTTGTAAGAGCTAGGAACGAATGGTTTGCTGTGCTGAATTCCCCAATTTCCTGGCTTTCAAGAACAGGTTGAGTGGAAATGAAAAAAAAACAATTTTGATGTGGTTATCAACCGTTTTGTGAGAGGTAGGCGATTTTGGCCATTTTTGCCAATTGGACATGCATGGACGGAATGGAAGAAAAGGGTAGGAAAGCCGAATTGGAGGACAGAAAGGCAAGTATTTCTGAAAAGTAGACAAAATTCCAAGTTTTGGAAGGGGTGATTTGCGTAGGTCAGGCAACAACTATGTAGGGGAAACTGCCATAGATTGGGGGAAAAGCGGGAAAATGACCAAAAAAAAAAGGTATGTGTTGGACATCGTTGGCTTGGTACGGCAATGGCTTCTATGAATTTTGAGAAAAGCAATGCTCCGCTACATTCCCCCAACTCTTGCAATTAGGAGAGGAAACATTTTTTGTAGTGTTTTACAAAACAAGCAAAACCACAAGCCAAACACTGAGCCATGGTACACAGGAGTTTTTGCGCTCACGGCCTGAACAGACGCACTTAGCATGTGTAAATCGGGAAAACCAATGTGGTGAGGAACAGCAAGCATACATTTTCTAAAAGAGCATAGGCAGACCTTTTCAAGGGTAGGTGACTTGTGCAGGTTACAAAAGTGTATGGTGGCTAAAGCAGTGACTAAATGTAGGTCACATTTGGGAAATGAAAGGGTTGTGTGACAAAGGCCACCAGCAAATGGGTCAAAACGTTATGAATACCACACAAACAGAACAAATGGCCTACTGTCCCGTGTTCCCACTGGTGTCCCGATGAAAATGGTACCTCACATGTGTGGGTGAACCTACCTGGCCGCCAAGGGAAAAGCCTAAAACACAAGTAACCCCAAGTCTGTTTTCAGACCGGAATTTGAGACGCTCTGCCGACCGGCACAACATACAGATATGGGCCTCGGGTGTCCAAGCCACCAAGAAAAACAGGGACCCCCATGCATTTCCGAAAAGAAGACACCTGTGGGAATCCACAGAGGTATGATTTGTGCAAATCGCCCCAGAAATTATTACCCAGACACCCCTGCAAAGTCTGAAATGTGGGGGAAAAAATGCATTTTCCGCAAATTTTGCTCGGCTCACCCATCGAAACGGGCCCCCAACGAAACATTGGCCTACAGTCCAGCATTCCCACAGGTGCCCCGATGAAAACGGTACCTCACATGTGTGGGTGCACCTACCTGGCCGCCAAGGGGAAAGTCTAAAACACAAGTAACCCCAAGTCTGTTTTCAGACCGGAATTTAAGACGCTCTGCCGACCGGCACAACATACAGATATGGGCCTCGGGTGTCCAAGACACCAGGGAACCCCATGCATTTCCGAAAAGAGGACACCCATGGGAATCCGCAGAGGTATGATATGCCCAAATCGCCCCAGAATTTATTACCCAGACCCCCCGCAAAATCCAAAATGTGGAAAAAAAAATGTATTTTCCGCACATTTTGCTCGGCTCACCCATCGAAACACGCCCCCAACAACACATGGCCTACCGTCCCGCGTTCCCACAGGTGTCCTGATGAAAACAGTACCTCACATGTGTGGGTGCACCTACCTGGCCACCAAGGGGAAAGCCTAAAACACAAGTAACCCCAAGTCTGTTTTCAGACCGGAATTTGAGACGCTCTGTCGACCGGCACAACATACAGATATGGGCCTCGGGTGTCCAAGCCACCGGGGAAAACAGGGAACCCCATGCATTTCCGAAAAGAGGACACCCGTGGGAATCCGCAGAGGTATGATATGCCCAAATCGCCCCAGAATTTATTACTCAGACACCCCTGCAAAGTCCGAAATGTGGGAAAAAAACACATTTTTTTCCGCACATTTCGCTCGGCTCACCCATCGAAACACACCCCCAACAACACATGGCCTACTGTCCCGCGTTCCCACAGGTGTCCCGATGAAAACGGTACCTCACATGTGCGGGTGCACCTACCTGGCCGCAAAGGAATAAGGCTAAACCACTGCTATCCCCCCAAAGGTTTTGGGGAGCCAACCTACAGATTTAGGCCTGGGATGTTGCAGCCACCAAGAAAAACAGGAACCCCCTTACATTTCTGAAAAGAAGACACCTGTGGGAATCCACAGAGGTATGATTTGTGCAAATCGCCCCAGAATTTATTACACAGACACCACCGCAAAGTCCGAAATGTGGGAAAATAAACACATTTTTCGTACATTTCGCTCGGCTCACCCTTCGAAACACGCCCCCAACAACACATGGCCTATTGTTCTGCATTCCCACAGGTGTCCCAATGAAAACGGTACCTCACATGTGTGGATGCACCTACCTGGCCGCCAAGGGGAAAGCCTAAAACACAAGTAACCCCAAGTCTGTTTTCAGACCGGAATTTGAGACGCTCTGCCGACCGGTACAACATACAGATATGGGCCTCGGGTGTCCAAGCCACCAGAGAAAACCGGGAACCCCATGCATTTCCGAATAGAGGACACCGACGGGAATCCGCAGAGGTATGATATGCCCAAATCGCCCCAGAATCGCCCCAGAAAACCCTGCAAAGTCCGAAATGTGGGAAAAAAATGCATTTTGCACACATTTCGCTCGGCTCACCCATCGAAACACCCCCTCAACAACACATGGCCTACTGTCCCGCGTTCCCACAGGTGTCCCGATGAAAATGGTACATCACATGTAGGAAAAGGGTAACCCACTGGTAACCCCAAGACTTTCGCCACTGCCCATTTTGTTCATGTAGGCAACCTACAGATTTGGGCCGAAGCCCGCAAGGAAAACAGGGAACCCCATGCATTTTCCAAAAGAGGACACCAGCGGGAATCCACCAGTTTTTATTAGCCACAATCCCTGACAAAGTGTGATATTTGGTGGGGAAAAAACACAATGTTCACTTTGTCTGGGGTCTGGGTAATACATTCTGGCCCGCTTCGCGCAAGTCAGTCCTCTGTGCATTCCCACGGGTGTCCTCTTTTGGGAAATGCATGGAGTTCCCTGTTTTCCTTGCTGGCTTCGACACCCTAGGCCCAAATCTGGAGGTTGCCCACATGAATAAACTGTGCTGTGGCGAAAGGCTTGGGGTTACCAGCGGGTTACCCTTTTCCTTTTGCGCCCCCGGTAGGTGCACCCACACATGTGAGGTACCTTTTTTGTCGGGATACCTGTGGGAACGCGAGAAGGTTTGATATCTGTTGTTGGCGACGTGTTTCGGTGAGTGGACACAGGGAAATATCTCTGAAATTGGCTGGAAATGCAGACAGTTCTCAGACATTTCTCTCTGGCTACCCACCGAAACACACCGCCAACAACACGTGGCCTACATTCCCGTGTCCCCACACGTGTCCAGATGAAAACGGTACCTCACATGTGACTTTTCCACACAAATCCTAAAATGGCTGTTTGACCTAGAATGGTGACCTACATGGATTAAAGGTCAGGACCTTGCAACGCAGATTTTCTCGCAAGCGACTTTCAAGCAGCTTGGCGTAGGCCAATATTAAATATATTTTCCAAAATAGGAGGCACGATATATTTTCTATTCTGACAAACCCTCCTTTTGGCCTATGCCAAGTGCTAAAAACTCCTCTGGGTCTCCTTGCGAATAATTCCATGCATCAGTATCCATATACCCTGAATCATTATCTGAAATATCTATTGCCGTTAGGTCTTTTACTAATATTTCTTTTAACACATATTCTTTGGAAGTTTTATCTGAGGCATACACCTTATGTCCTATCGAATCTATTGCTTGTGCGCAACATCCCCCTAGCATTGAACACATACCAGGCAGACACTGAATACAGCAACAAAGGCACAACATAATTCCTAAAATAGTTAATAAGACCGAAAGTACCTTCCAACGCCAAGATCGCAAGAAGTCCCAGAACCAAGCGCTGATATCCCAATTTCCCTCGGGAACGTGCACTTCGGAACTAAGAATGTGCAGATTCTGTATTGCCTTGAAGATAGTTGGGGAGGAATCTGGTCCGAAAACACAGCAAGTGGACCCCACTAATTTGCATACTCCAGCCGGCTCAGCTAAAATGACATCTAATGCCATACGATTTTGGAGTGCTACTAATCTTATTGCTTTCTGCTCTAATGTCATATTGTAGAGTATATCTGTGGTCCGGTTGATGGTTCTCTCCAGTACTCTCGCTAGTCTCCTGGTATCCTCTGAATTCGCTATCTGCCCCCAAAATGGCACAATTGATTTCGCTATATCTCCCAAAACTTTTGCTCGGGTGTCACCATTCTCGTCCCGTCGTGGACGAGCTTTTGAAATTTCTATAGTACTTGCTATGAACACCCCAGGTAACAGGATCCCTAAATAACAAGTACCCTGCCAATCCCTGGGCAACCATGGAAATGCTACATTACCGCAAACAAAATAGACAGGTTCATCTACATACAAAGGTCTGTCTTCCCCAGTCAAATTTGCAACGTTGGCACAACCTTTAAAAACTCCCATTGACCGAGTGCCATTCCTCTGTATGCAGAAAGAAACTGAATCGGGGCTATGGTTAACAGTGTAAGAAGGAGGCATGGCATCCTTACTGCCTATCAGAGCCATTTTAAAGGAAATCAAAGATTGAAAGGGATGAGACAGTCTATCAGAAGGCCTAATAGAAGCAACATTCAGTTTACTTCTATTTGCAAAAAGAGAGCATCCCAGGGGAGTCAAAACACGTTTCTCAAAACTATTCAAATTGGTGCCATCAAAGTTCCCTGAGACGCTATCATTCCATCGGCAAAAGAACAGTGCTCTAAGAGAAGCATAGCAAGCAGTTGTCAACGGTAAAGGATGAATATACCAACCTAGCCCCTTATCCCCGTTTTGCGGTAAATGTGAACAGACCCAACAATTGGACCTATTAAAAATGGCATGTGTAGCGTTCATAATAAGTAACAGTGTATTATTAGGATACCTTTGTCTGTGCTGGGAATCTCTAGGAGACAAAGTATGCAAATGCACAAAAGGTGTATGGACAGTGGGTACATTTTTAGTCGGTAGTGAAAACTCTAAAGGATAAGCTTCTTCTAAATACCAGACGCCTACAACAGTGCCTATTATAAAACCAAATATTATTACAAAAATACAGCAATACGTTTTCGGGGCCCAGGCATTTTGTCCATCGTCCCGGTTGGTCACCCCCTTATTTACAAGTCCAATATGAGCAGCGGCGGTCGCAGGCATTGCAGTCTTCAAATGGAAACCCCAAAGTTCGCTGCTGGCGACCCCCCCGGTCGCACGATTTCTGTGTCCTTCCAAAACCCTAGCCAACAGAATCCCCTTTCTCAAATTTGGGCAAACGCAAGCCCTTGATGACACTTTTACTTCCTTGTATGCACAGCCGAACCGTGCCGTATGTATGTCTACTTTCTCGGACGCAAGTGATATCTGGCTGTTCCTGGTACTGATTGATCCAGAAACAATGTGTCGTCACTTCCCGTTGGAAGCAACGTATCAGGAACAGATGAAGAGGCTGAATTTAAAACAGCCGTTTCCGGGTGCAAAATTTGTTGGGAGTGTGGAAACAAAATGGCAGCTTCCCCAAGCCTGTCGGGCTTAAAGATATTCTCCGACTCACTCTCAGTGCTGCTTACTGCTTTGGGATCATCAATTGCAGTATCAGCGAGGGGTACTGCTTCTTCTGTAACGTGTGGCACAGGGAGAGGAAGTTTCTTGATGTGTGACACGTGGATCCAATTCTTTCGGCCAGCTACCCGCACCGCTGTTTGGGTGACCAACAGGACCTGGAATGGCCCACGCCAGCGAGGCGCGAGGCAGGAGGTGTGCTCAAATGATTTAATGAGCACCCAGCTCCCCGGTCGTATGCCGTGGCCCGGGCCTTCGTACTGCACAGGTAAGGCCTCTCGTACCTGGTGGTAAATCAAATACAGGTTTTTAGTCAATTGGCTACAATAATCTGAAAGTAGTACATTTTCAATATTTCTCAAATTTTGACATTTTGGCAAATTCCAGATAGTGGCAGGTCTCCCCATTAACACCTCAAATGGAGTGAGCCCAGTCTTAGTTTGAGGGGTTGTACGCATAGCTAGTAACACGATCGGTAAGGCGTCCGGCCATTTTAGTTTGGTGCCGGCACGCGTCTTAGCGAGCTTGTTCTTGATGATACCGTTGTGTATTTCTACTAGTCTGGCGCTCTGAGGATGTCTGGCCGAATGGAACCGTTTGTCAATTCGTAACGCTGTACATATCTGTAGGATTACAGCGGCGACAAAGTGTGTACCATTGTCCGACCAGATAACTATCGGCAACCGAAACCGGGGAAAGTACTCCTTTAACATAGTTTTCGCAGTGGTCATAGCTGTAGCATCTTTAACAGGGAAAGCCTCAACCCACTTACTAAAGGCACAAATGACTACCAATACATATTTTAAATTGTTGCATCGCTCCATTTTAATGAAATCAAAGTGAATTACTTCAAATGGGATAGAGGGTGGCCCAAAACTTCCCCTCGGGGTTGCTGTCCCCTTTCCCACATTATGTTGTATGCAAATCATACAATTCTGGACGTAGTGCTGAGCAATTTTTGAAATTTTGTCATTTACCCAAACTTTTTCTAACATTTTCGTCATCTGTTGGGCACACACATGCGTAGGACCGTGTGCCATTACAACCATCATCATCACGTAAGCATCGGGAAGTAACCATTTTCCATCCACCGTGTCCACCCAACACCCATCATCATCAAGTTTTCCCTAGCCCTCAGCACACCCCTTAGCTTCTTCTATTGTGGCATCAGCTTGGATATCCCGTACAGACCCCACACCCTCATCCATCACATTAGCATTTTCAGTCTCCCAGGAAACATATATCTCTGTGAAGAGATCAGTGGCAGTTTGTCTAGCTATTTGATCAGTGAAAGCATTCCCTTTTACAATGTTATCTACAATCTTGCGATGTGCTGCACATTTTACAACTGCTAACTGAGTAGGGAGCGCAAGTGCTGAGAGTAGTTGCACTATTAGGGTGCCATGTTGGATCTTGGTACCATGCGAGGTTAGGAATCCTCTTTCCAACCAAAGTCTCCCAAAGTTTTGAACCACCCCAAAGGCATACTGACTATCAGTATATATATTTACTACAAGCCCTTCAGAAAGTTCACAAGCTCGGGTTAATGCTATAATCTCTGTGGCTTGTGCAGAATTATGCATAATTCTCTTAGTTTCCACAACCGTGCTCAAGGTAGTGATTGCATAAGCGGCTGTGGATGTACCATCCAGAAGTTTAAAGAAGGAGCCATCAAAAAACAGCTTTCCTTGCGGATTATCCAAAGGGGTATCTTTCAAATCAATCCTGCCATTTGTTTCTTGTTCGGTCGTATACAAACAATCATGTGAGTCTTCATCGCCGCAAGTAATATCTTGCGGGAAAGGTAGGAGTTCAGCCGGATTAAGGACACAACACCTCTTAATTTGAATGTGAGGGGCAAACAAGATCAATTTATATCTCGTCAACCGTGTGGAAGTGAGGTGTTGCGTTTGAGTTTGGTTCAATAGAACATCTACAGACTGAGGCACCATCAGGGTCAAATCATGGCCTAGGACCATTCCCTCACTCTGCTTTACAGATGCAGCAGCAGCAGCGACAGCGCGCAAACATCTTGGCAAAGCGCATGCTGCAGGATCAAGGTCAGAGGAATAGTAACCGCACGGCCTATTCTTCCCTCCATGCTCCTGCGTTACTACAGCCAAAGCACATCCATCACATTCATGCACAAACAATACGAAGGCCTTTTCATAGTTTGGTTTGCCCAAAACTGGTGCAGAGCATAATGCAGTCTTAAGCAAGTCAAACGATTGCTGGTGTTCCGAGGTCCATGGCAACGGTGAAGAAATGCCCTTCTTCGTCAAGGCCAACATCGGTTTTATCACTAGTGAAAAATGTGGGATCCACAACCTACAGTAAGAAGCCATACCTATCAAGGCCCTAACTTCCTCCTGCGTATTTGGGACAGACATGCCAGAAATGTGTTTTATTCTTTCAGGTGTCAATCTTCTTCCCTCCTTTGACAGGAGATAGCCTAAATAGGTGACCTCCTCACAACAATATTGAAATTTCTTAAGCAAAGCTTTGTGACCATGCTTAGCTAGATGAATAAGTAGTAACACAGTGCCCTCCTTACAGGTACTCTGGAGTCAGCAGCCAGAAGCAAATCGTCAACGTACTGAAGCAAAGTACAGGTAGAGGGCAATTCAAGGCTATCAAGTTGTTCTTTCAAAGCCCTACTATAAATACTAGGACTCTCTGTGTACCCTTGAGGTGCACAAGTAAATGTAAACGAGCGTCCCCCTAAGGTAAATGCGAACGAATATCTACTATCCTTGTGTATAGGAATACTAAAGAACGCATTCTTTAGGTCTACAACACTAAACTAAGTAGCTGTAGCTGGAATCATGGTTAGGATTGTCGTTACATCAGGCACAATTGGAAATTGCGGTGCCACAACTTTATTAATGGCACATAAATCAATTATAAAACGAAATGGAATTACATTATCGCCTTTCTTGGACACGGGTAAAATCGGACTATTACACAAACTTCCTGAAATTTCTTCAATCACACCGCGGTGCACAAAATCGGAAACAATACATTTCAAAGCTTGCTTGCCCTCAACCGAAATTTTATACTGGGGAATGCGAGGCAGCTCAATTCCATGTTTCAAAACTATCTTAACAGGCTCAATCTGCAAAACACCGACATCATTGTCGTCAAGAGCCCACAAGTTCTCTGGTACATCAATGAATTCTGGAGCCAAAGGTCTAGTCAGAAATTGCGAGGCAGAAGATTGCTTCGGTGAAATCGTCAAGCTCACTCCATCAGAAGAACAATAAATCACTGCATTCAATTCTTTTAACAAATTCAACCCCAGCAAGTTTTCCCTGCAATCCGAGGTCAATAGAAAAGGACACTGGTCCGTAAAGGGACCCAAAGAAATAGGTACCGGCATAGAGACCGGACAAACAACTGGTGTACCGGAAAACCCTACAAAAACATTGGTTTGCCCTGACAGTGGAATGTTTGGAACCTGTGAATGATCAATGGAACACTTCTGTGCTCCAGTATCTATCAAAAACGGATGTTTCCTATTTCTCACTATCAACGCAGGGACCTTTCTGATTGACGGGAATAGGTGTAGGTTCCAAACCCTGCTTCGGGCAATCCTAACAAAAACAGAATATTATGAACGGGAAGCTCTTCAGATAAATATGCAGCGGAAGGATGATCGAATTTGTTCCTAGTGTCCGCACACAGAGTCTGATTGTCCTGTGAAAAAGGCTGTTGAGGGTCCTGTGTAAACTGACCTCTACCAGGGCCCCCTACGCCCGGGTGACCTCTGGATCGCCTACCCATATTATTATTCGTCCTCTGTTGAAGGACGGGGCATTGTGCTCGCCAATGACCCTCTCGTCGACAATAAGCACATTGATTAATACTCAGAGGACCCAAGGGCACATTCCCCTGTGGGACATACTGACCTCTACCCTAAGAGTTACCCCCTCTGGGGCCTCTGCCAATTTGCTGCAATAGCACCTTAGTTTTGAAATCACCTTTCCGTTTTTCAATCCTATCTTTTTCATTATTTACACGATTCTCATAGTACTGAGCCATGTGTAGTACTTCTGATTGTGATTTCGCCTGCCAAGTCCTCTCAGAGGACATAATCTGTGACTGGATGTCAGGCAGCAATCCACATACAAATTTGTCCACAAATAATCTTTTCCCAGACTCTGTGCCTAAGTCTTGTCCACTGAAATCTGAAAATACCTGTTCGAACCGATTAAAACAGGCCGTAAGTTTGTCCCAAATAATTCTTTTTTCGGGAATTATGGTTTATAATTTAGCAATAATTCTATCAGGCAGAGTTAATATCACCTGTTGTGGTCTTTCGCCAGCTGGCCTTTCCCCATCGGGCCTAGTTAAATTTGCCCATGTATCTCCCAACCCGGGTACATCGTCAATAGTTCTAACTTGTTTCCATAAATCTATGGGCAGGAGTACTGGAAACAATAAATCAATGTCACCTAAGGTGAACACTGAGGATTGCAAAACAGATTCCATCTCTTTATAGAACCCTGTCGTATTTTTCCTAATATCAGGAATAGACTGTCTAATGGTGTTCACTTCCTGTCGTGAAAACAGGACGTGAACAAACTGTGATACATAATGTGCGGGAATGTCCACAACGGCTATACCTTGAGCAGCATTGGCCGCAACCTCAACCTTCGGGACAAATGTCGGAGGAACCTGTATCATAGGCAACTTAGATGTTGGCTACTCCGAACGCTTATTAAGCAACAGACCCAAGTCAAGCGCTAAAGCAGTCGAAGAAGTGTCAAGTGAAAAAGCTCTTTTATAAATATTCAATAACTCTGTGGGACAACTAATCTTCCTCTTTACACATTCATCCTGCAGGTACTCTACCATTACCTGTATCACTTTCCTCTGCATTTCCAACGTATATTGACTAGATGTGTCATATACCTCAACTGGAGTTATCGATATGTCTGAAATCCATCTAATCGCATCTTTCTTACAAATTCGCATTTCCTCCGATATCGGTTTACGACACGGAAGGTACCGTTTCTGTACATACATACTTTCCTCATCATCATTCTCATTCCGTATCCTTTCTAACTCCTTTCTATACTCAAATAACCTCTCAACATGCTCATTTACCTTCTTCACAGTGTCACTGGAAAGTGCTTAAGTATTTAGATCCCTTAACCCTTGCGGAACATCCGCATTATTCAATCTTCCCCACATTATACATAACTGAATCCCCAAACCTTCAATAAAAACATTTTTCTCAGGAAAATTATCCGTATTAAAAAGTGTGGAAAAAACACTAGCCTGATCATCCTTCTCCATACAATGCTTAGCCCATGCAATTACATCATGTGTCTTCTCCGCTGGTACAGTACTGCGAGTGACAACCTTTGAACCTGCACCATGATCGATTACAAGCGGCCCAAGACCACTTGGAAGAGGGGGGGGCAGGCAAATTCGATGGAGGAGCTATAACTGGTGTGACAAAAAGAGGCGGAGGAGCAGGTGGAGGGACAAAAGCCGGAGGAGTAGGAACAACAGGTTGAGCAGGAAGAGCAGGAATAACAACAGGAAAGGTACAGCAGCGGGAAGAGGAACATACGGAGGTGGCGCAGAGGCACCAGGCCTTCATTAATTTAATATTTTCTCAAAAAACTCATCAGAATCATGACAATCTATGGACGGATAGATTTTCGAAATATCAAGTGAGAAATCCCTTTCCATATTTTTAGCCGATTCAGACTGTTTATCCTGGTCATATAATAACGCTTTTTCGGCAATCGTTTTATGACGGCGCGCATGTTTCTCTCTACTCTTAAGATGTTGTAACACTTCTTTTTTCCAATTCTGCAAAACATCAAATGCTGCAGGTCTAGCCTTTTTCTTTAACAATACTGACTCCAAATATTCAATGCGAGGGATCTCAAAACTACCATTGATTGGCCACTGAAGTTCGGAGGCATGTCTGGTTTGTCTGTGCCAAATATCATTAAATACTATACTTCCAATGCCATGCTTACAGTACATAGTACATGCCGCGATCCCTCCTGTGGTGTGGGACGGCTAAATTCCAAAGATTGTCTATCACTGCGGAATAATGATCTAAAGCAGGTAGACAATTTCCCAGGCATATCTCAAATTCTTGGTGTTACCTGGTCAATAATTGTGTCTGCAGATACAATGCGCCAAAATTCAAATTGCCGGGGTTAAATTAAGAGTCGGGTCACGACTCACCTGGCCAAACCTAAGGAGGACCGATCGGTACTTCTAAGAATCTTACCTAACTAATCTTACCTTGTGTATGGTGATTTCGGCAAATCTGCCCGCCTCGATAAGTGGACCCTCGTCAAGATGCCGTCTCAGATCACAGGCTAGTCGTCCAGGGATCGGATTGTGCAGCGCTGCTGAGGTGTCGCGTCTCATCCAGGGGACCCTTACTTTTTGTCACACCGTCCGATCCCGGTCCGATAGCGTGTGTCAACCTTCAACAATCCAGCATCAATCTTGAGGGTCCCTATTCGGGTGCCAACTGTGAAAACAGAAACAAAATATCGAGGCTGAGTACCCCAAAAGGAAATACACCGAACACGGGTTACAATAGAACATACAAAGTACTTTATTCTCTACTGAATTCAATTGCAAAAACAGTGCAAAGTCAGATAGCTATCGGCCCTCAGTACCACACAACGAACTCCAGCGTGGTTCAGTGTGTTCAGTGAGAGACGGTGTAAATTAGAATTCATTCGCCTTTTATACATTTTGTGGGCACTATGTCCAGCCCCACTTCGGGTTAATATTCCACTTTATACATCACCAATTCTAGGGTTCGTTGCCGGATCCCAAATAACCGCATCTAACTGGTTTGTTTTTATTACATGTAACAATAAGCGGATGCATTAACTGCGTATTCTAAAGTTTCGCATGGCAGGTCTTCTTAAACATTAATACAATGTAGTAAAACAGATGTTCTTTGTTCAACATGTAAATACATTATCATAATATATACTCGTGGATTGGTTTCATTGCGCAAGTAATCTTTTTACACATAGGTCAACGTAGGACGAGGTCTTAGTACATGACCTCAACAAGTAGCCTGCATGCAGATTACACATTATCGATGTACAGAGGTCAAGATGGCCATGTTGTATTTTGCAATGACATCGTCCACCATTTTAGCCCACAGGGTGACTTTTCCACACAAATCCTAAAATGGCGGTTTGACCTAAAATGGCGAGCTACATGGATTAAAGGTCAGGACCTTGCAACGCAGATTTTCTCGCAAGCGACTTTCAAGCAGCTTGCCGTAGGCCAATATTAAATATATTTTCCAAAATAGGAGGCACGATATATTTTCGATTCCGACATGGGGTTCTGGGTAATAAATTCTGGGCCGCTTCGCACAAGTCACACCTCTGCGCATTCCCACAGGTGTCCTCTTTTGGGAAATGCATGGGGTTCGCTGTTTTCCTTGCTGGCTTCGACACCCTAGGCCCAAATCTGTAGGTTGCCCACATGAACAAATTGTGCTGTTGCGAAAGGCTTGGGGTTACCAGCGGGTTACCCTTTTTCTTTTGCGCCCCCAGTAGGTGCACCCACACATGTGAGGTACCTTTTTCATCGGGAGACCTGTGGGAACGCGAGAAGGTATGACATCTGTTGTTGGCGACGTGTTTCGGTGAGTGGACACAGGCAAATGTCTCTGATATTGGCCGAAAATTAAGACAATTCTCAGACATTTCGCTCTGGCCACTCCCCGAAACACACCACCAACAACACATGGCCTACCTTCTCGCGTTCCCACAGGTGTCCCGATGAAAACGGTATCTCACATGTGTGGGTGCACCTACCGGGGGCGCAAAAGGAAAAGGGTAACCCACGGGGAACCGCAAGCCTTTCGCCACTGCCCATTATGTTCATGTGGGCAACCTACAGATTTGGGCCTAGGGTGTCGAAGCCAGCAAGGAAAACTGGGAACCCCATGCATTTTCCAAAAGAGGACACCCGTGGGAACCCACACATGGCCAAATTGGAGGGGTGGCCCATCTCATGTATCCCTCCCCAGGGGGAAATAATGGGGGGGCTGTCCTGCACTCCTCCCTGGCCTCAGGCGTCCTTTCCTAGGAGCGGATATCGGGTCCCAGGGAGGGCTGCATGACATGGCACCCACTCCATTGTGGCTGGGGGGAGGGGGTCAATGCCCCATCCCATTAGAAACTTCCCAGACCCTTTGGGGTGCCCCACAGCCCCCCTAAAAAGCGTTCCACCATTTTCCATTTTTTTCTTTGTTTACGAAACTTGCCTTGGTGCAGAGGGGCACATTGGTGTGCCAATATGGCCCCGGGGTGCCCAAACCTTACTGCCCCACCCACTGGAGGGCCTGATGCCACCATTTTTGGGGGCCCTCTCCCCCCTAACCCCAAATGGCTGGGGAGGACACATCATGCAGCCATCCCTGAGCCTCCTATTAGCAAATGTTGTACTGCAACGGGGGGTGGCACTCTCCCCCCCACCCCAAATGGAGGTCCCCACCTCATGCATCTCTCCCTGGCATCAGATAGGGGAGGCCCCACCTCATGCATCCCTCCCTGGGGTCAGATGCCCCTTCCTAGGAGCAGATATCTGCCCCCAGGGAAGGTTACAAGGGGTGCCCCCCTTTCTACTTCGGTTGGGGGGGGCACCCCCCTTTCAATCAGTAAAAATCCATGGTGGCTAGTGGCAAACTAGAGTAGGGTGGCTCCTTTTTGTATGTTTTTTTAAAACAATTATCTTCTTTTTTTCTTCACAGTCTCAGATGTAAAAACATCTGAAATCACACAGCCAAAGTAGACTCCCAAATACCTAGCGTGCCACTGGCCCTAGGCTTTGGCCATGGACAATGATTTTCCACCAGACATCAGTATACCTATATAAAGAACTTTTAAAAAGAAATAAAATACATACACCCCAAAATGTATAGGTGCAGGCACGAAACTACTTTTATCCGTGGGTATCTGTAGTCCTTTCTAGCCTCGGATATAGCTGTGATTATCGGCAAAATGGATGAAAACAAATAAAATGTGTTCCTGCCCCCCAGGCCTTCACCATGCAGCCCTCTCACCTGTACCAGTAAACCCCAATCCCCAGATTGCCTCCTCACCTCCTCTGCTCTCTCTCTTCCCCCACAATTCATGCTGTTTCTGTGACACAGTTTGCCCTGAGATGTTAGCTATTTAAGGCTATAGCCAAAGCTACAGAAAGCTTTGTGTTGCAAACTCAGTCCCTAGACCTCCCTCAACTCACCAATTTCACTTGGTGACCTCTAGCCACCCTCCACCCCCACCTCTAGCCTCATGCCATTTGCATGTTTTTTACCTGAAATAAGCTTGTTCCTACGTTTAATTCTCCCATATCCTCGGCTATAGCCGCAGATATCTTTCGCATCGAGAGATAAACAGGACGGCTTTCATTTAATTTCTAAAAAAACATGGGTTTTGGGTAAATCCCAGAGATATAGCTACCTATTTTAAAGAAGGGGTACCTCCTTCTCCGTCAAATATTTAAGTAAATACTGCATGGAATAACCCCAAACAACACATGGATCGGGAGTCAACGCTTCATACCCAAGTTGTTTTGGAACTGGTCCAAATCCGTCCAGCGGTTTGGGCTGTGCGCTTTGTCAAAAATTGACCTTGTTTATCTATGGGAAAATGAATGGGAAGTAGACTGCACTTTTGGAAAACACATTTCTTTTTGTCTTCTTCATAACTTTTTACATTTTTTAACAAATCTTAATGACACTTTGCAGTATGGGGGGGCCGGCCGATCCTTAATCACTTTTGAAATTTCAGTTAAATCGTTTACTCGAATCAAAAGCTATTAACAATAGAATTTTGAGGGGTTCCAATGGGAGTCTGATTCACCTTAACTATACGGTGGCTATTGCTGCCCTGTACTTAAAGGTCAACACATTAGTTGCAGGCACATTCAGATGAGAACATAACGCAGCAGAACCCCTGAAATTCAGCTAAAGCCACCGTAACTTTCTGCCCCCTGTTGTGCAGCCTATGACCACAATGATGACATCACAGATCACGGCCACTCTATATTTTAAAACACTTGCAACTCATAGCTCAAAGACGTTCATCAATCACAAGCTGATTTTGTTCTGTTTTGACAGTGGTATTGTTATGTGTAAAAGATTGCATGCTTTGAGAACTCACAATATTTTACGCTATGCGCAATGAGATTACATTATTTGCTATGGCCCACATACTCGGTTTGCTCAAAGCCCCTTGTTTTATGGCCGGTCTCTTGGTGAATGTTGTGATACATCGCATGACCCTAACTAACCACATTTAAGCAGCACCGAAACGGAAAAGAAATGACCAGCTGCAAGAATAACATATGCCGAGGTACTTTCTGTACCCATGGTGAAAATCAAAAGATGTCACCCATGAATATATGCACAGTAAGTGAACATATATCTTAAAGTGAAATAATGTCGTTTATTTGACCTTCCCCTTAGAAGAAAGTGCGTGAGACAAAATAGCATTAAAGTAATGAACAGCAGAAAAATAACCTGAGAGAGGAAATGTTACAATAAATATGCTAGTAAAGTATAAAAGGTGCTCACCTTTTAAACCCAGCAATCTGTAATGAAATATTCCCTGGAAAACGAAATCCCAATACAAAACGAAAAACTGCTTATGGTGGTAATCATCTGCACTGGGAACATGACAACGTGAGTAAAATCTTAGTAGCCAAATACTTGAGCAAGCTTGCCAACCTCAAAAAAACTGGGGGTTGTGTCCGCCCTCTGAAAGAAAGTTATGCTAACCACCCACATGTGTGCTATAATTGTGTCCTGAAAAGCAACCACAATCAGGGGGAAATAACGGCACCAGTGTCCAGGATTGCAAACTCTCTTGCCACATTGTGGGCAAATACTCATGACTTACTTGCCCTCTCATAATTTTCCATCCTCACTCTCATGTTGGCTTTCAACAATACTTAGCATCATTAAGATTACTTGAAAACTACACATAACATAGTGTCACTCAAATATAAAAATACTTATAGAGCTATGTTAGGCAAAAAAGTGTACACTTGTTGCATTATTCGCCCCATCTTGACTGGGAGACTACAAATACCAGAATGCAATTCAGCAAAAGGCAAAAAATAGTATCTGAGTGCAAATCTTTCAAGGATTGACAGTAGCAGGATTTTTAAAAAAATAATGTGGATACCATGTGTTATTAGATATTTAAAACTAGGAAAACACGCAGCATTTGGGACTGTGAACTGTCTCCCATCCATGCAGTAACCAGGACTGACCCTGATTAGCTTTCAAGAGATGAATGATCCAGCCCCTTCAGGCCATGTTGCTCTAACTGATCTTGTAACATGGATTCATTTTATGAGGCAACATGGCCTTATGGGCCTGACCCTTTCCTTGCTTTGAAGCTAAGCATGGTTTGTCCCAATTACTGAATGGACGGGAAAATGACAGTGGCTGCCAAAATATCTGTTTTTATAATTACTGATTGGGAGACTAACAATACCAGAATGCAATTCAGCAAATGGCAAACAGAATTATCTGAGTGTAAAGCCTACAAGGACTAACAGTAGCCCAGTATAAAAAAAAAGAAAAAAGTGGGTTGCCCATCCAAGCAGTAATCGGGACTGACCCTGCTTAGCTTAAAAGCAAGGAAAGGACCTACCCATTTACTAAGTGGTATTGTAACATTGCTCATTAAACATGCAACATGGCTTGGGGGCGTTGGTGACATGATCCCAGTCAGTGAGCATAATTCCCATTCAGGCATGCAGGAGAGACAAGGGGCAACACATCAGTCAGCAGGTCAAAAGTGGGAGCAAGCCTGGCAAACATGGCATTTGCACCATTCAAAGCATATGCTTCCATAGTCTCTCATAGTGCTTACAGTGGTCTCATACACTAAACATGGCCGCCACAAGATCGATTGGTAACCTGCAGCACGCTCTATACATATTGCAGCGGAGCTACTTAAGCCCGGTCTCCGCTGGAGTGCTCATTTCTCATCTGCTTCGCTGACAGTGGCTAACGCTATAGGCGTCTCTGCTCACAAGAGAGAAAATAGAGACATTAGTTTTACAGAAAAAAATAACAGAATTCCATAGTCATAGAAAAGATTTACCGAACAGAAGTTATTTCCGAAGCGGTGCCTCATCAGCAGCATTTGTTCCTAGCCAAAGCATCTTCTGTCAGAAGTTCTCTCACAGCCTCAGCATCTTCCGTCAGACGTTCGCTCGCAGCCTCAGCATCTTCAAGCAGCAGTCTTTGCTTGCAGTCGCAATATCTTCAGTCAGAAGTTTCATCCGCACCCTCTGCATCTTCCGAAGATATTTCTGCAGCTTTCCAAAAAACCTGCAGACAAAAGGTATTTTCATTAACGAACAAACTGAAATAAAACAAAAGAAGTTTAAATAAGTTTACCTACCTGAATGTTCTTCAAGTTTTCACCACACAGTAGTTACCGCTCTCTTCCCTGAAGGCTGCAGTTACTCCATTTAGATGAACTTACGTTTGTTAAACGTTTCTTCATTCTGAGTAACGTTGCAGTCATTCCACAGCCATTAATCTTTCTGAATTTATTGTTTTCAGCTGGTAAAGGTGTGAGCCTTTTCCCCCACTATTACATGTGTTTTGCTATGTGTATTACTACTTTCTGTGTGATCTTGGGCATTGGACCCTCACCTACTCCATGTGCACCACTTTTTCAGTGTGTTACACAGCACCTTCAGTGCAGTGACACAGGGTTGTCTTTGAGACTTCCCACTGACTCCATTTTTCTGGGGCTGACTACTGTACCCCAGAAACAGGTAAAATTGCCATTAACTTGATATAGTTACTTTAAACCACAGACCCAGTACACCCCATCTTACATGGAGTATTGGAAAGGTTTAACTCTTACCCCTTTTTGTCTGTGCCTCTTGGAGCCTTGTTTCGCTCCCTTAACAGTAAGACTTGGCTGGTGGAAATGGTATCTACCCTAACTTTTCTATCGCGGTTATCTTACATAACGTGGTAATGTTTTAGGCTATTATATTAGCCTCGAGCATAAAAGCTGCTTGACCATATATGTTTTATTTTGGTTCCGGCTGGGTTTAGTCGCCATTTCTTTTTGTTATATTCTTTCTCGTGTTTTTCTCTGTGCGCCAAACCGGGGATGACTCCTTTGTTCGCTATCTTTTTGCGGGCTTCTGCACAGAAGTTCTCCTTAACGCGCTTGATATTCTAGGTAGGCAGGATGTGAGGGAGGGATCTTCGGGCCCCTGCCATGGGTTCCCTTGGTGACCCAAGTCGCACTCTTGTATGATTGGCTAAGGGGACTGGCCTTGTCAGGCCAGCCACCCTGCTGTGTGTTTGAAAGCCAGGCTGTATGAATGGGGGAAAAATGCATTAAAAACAGGTCTCTGGGACTGGAAGAGCATAGTCGCAACTGGAATGAAAGAACCAATGAGGAACTGGAAGAAGAGGACCCCTACAACGACTGAACCGCCCGGTGAAGCCTTGCTGCAGGTCTGAATCTCCAAATCCGACGACAGAGAAGATCCTCCAGGAAACATCTTCCCTTGAGCTGGTGGGACCAACCAGTTTGCCCAAACTACAAGCCAGGACCGCTCCTCTGGTCGAATTCGCAGTACAGAGCTACAGTGGGCCGGATAGCCAGGAAGGTCAGACCCTGCTTGGGTTTTAAGGAGCAGACCTTTTATTTGTTGTTTGCCGCTGCTGCTGGTTTCGTCCCTGGGTAGTGTAAGACCCTCCAGTCTTCCTACTTCTGATCAGTCCAACAGTTGCTTCAGGAACCGTGAGCCTGCAGGAACTCCCAGGTACGTCTGCCTCAGCTACAGCCCCCTCTCTGTTTTAAGGCACTGTGCAAATCCAGTTGTGCATTTCGCTCAGCTGCGGTGAAAGTGTTTGAAATCTTTCTCCAATCTGAGGGCTTGTCCTTCTCTTCTCTTTGAACTAACTTTTCTACCAACCAACCTCATCCGGAATCTGTGCAACGAACTGTACCGCGAACTACCCTGAACTGTGTGATCTTGAGCAAAAGACTTTTGACCTATTGACTTTGGCCCTTAGCCTTTTCTAGCTGATCTCCTCACTGTAGTCTCTCTTGTTCAACTGCTCAGAATACTTACCTGTTGGTTTTGCCTAATTTCTAATAACTTTGTCTTTCCCTCCCTTTTAAATTGCTTGAGTGCCATTTTGCTCCCACTTCATTTATGAGCTTAACTTGTCTGGAATTTAAGGGAAGTGGTGGGGCGTATTTATGATTGTGATTTTGATCTTGCTTAGAATAGTGAAATGTTATACAACTGTTGAGTAAATAAATATATATATTCTTTTACTTAGAAACCTTGAGTCAGTGTTTGACTGAATCATAGGGCCTCATTACACGGAAGGCGGTAATGGTTAACGGCCACCGTTAATGGTAAAGGTGGCCGTTAACCATTACCGCCTTACTACGAGGTCCCTTAGCGGGTTGGTGTTTTAACGCCTGCTTTTTGCAGGCGTTAAAAACCAACCCGCTAAGGGACCTCGGAGCTAATTACGGCACCGCAAAATTGCGGTGCCGTAATTAGCGCCTTCCCCATTCCCATAGAGCCCTATGGGGCAGAAATGGGAATGGGGAAGGGCAATGGCGGAAGGGGGATTTACCGCCCCACCAACCTTGGAATGGGGCGGTAAATCCCCTTTCCGCCAAGGCGGTGCCGGTAATTTACCGGCATGGTCCAGGGTGCTAACAGCACCCTGGACCACCGCCTTCCGTGTAATGAGGCCCATAGTAATTGCTGTCCTTTGTGTAACTATTTGTACTGCTCACTTACTCTTGAGATAGGTCTGGCTGCTCCACTACTGCTACCACTATAACTGTGAAGTACAGGCTTGTACCAAAGGTGGAATTGTACTGTCACTTGTAGTCTTAATTGTGTGTAGTGTTCGCAAAGGGTACTTCATATAATTCTGCCTAACAGGTACCACTTTGAACTTCAGGTGGCAATGCCGTGCCTAAGGTGGGTGGCGGATTGTCATGGTTAAACACACCAGCCCGTTGCTGTGTCTATGTGCAATCCTCAAAAGACCAATCACTCCCTTTTTCCCTGTAGCTGCAGTCCTCTCATATGGCCTCATTACAACCCAGGCGTTAAGGGGTTAACGGCGCCGTAAAAGGTGTTGGCGCCGTTAAACCCTTAACGCCTGATTACGAGGTCCCTTTGCGGGTTGCACTTCAACTCCTGCTTTTAGCAGGCGTTAAAAAACCAACCCGCAAAGGGACCTAGGAGCTAATTACGGCACCGTAATTTACGGTGCCGTAATTAGCGCCTTCCCCATTCCCATTGAGCCCTATGGGGCAAAAATGGGAATGGGGAAGGGCCATGGCGGCATGGGGAATTACCGCCCCACCAACCTTGGAATGGGGTGGTAATTCCCCATTCCGCCATGGCGGACTCCGGCATGGACCATGGTGCTAATAGCACCATGGTTTAGCGCCGGAGTCCTAATGAGGCCCATAGTCTTGGATATCACACGTCCATGGACACTCGACGTGCCATTTGACTGTATAAAGCTGTGGCTGCACACAGTACCACTTTGAATCGTGGGTAGGAACGCTGCACAACAGTTGGGTTCTAAATAGTCGCAGGTAAAAACCCCAGTCATTGATCCTCAATGCACCAATCCCTCCCTTTTTTGTATAGCCACGGCTATAAGATATATATATTTTTTTCTATCTGAGCAGGCAATATAAATGACAAAAGAGACAGTAGTGATACAGGTGCCAATAAAATAAATGACTGCTCATGATGTTATTTAACCCCTTAAGTGCCATGGGTATTTCTCCCAGGGCCAGGGCCTTTTTTGGTGATTTCGGTATGTGGCCATTCAATGGCTTGTAGCTTTTTTGTTACATGAGGTATCTCAGCCAAATTTGGCTCCTTTTTTTCCCACAAGTAGGCTGTCGTAACCCCACCCAGGAATCCTAGGTTGCTGTAGGGGGGTGAGAGAAAATAAGCAAAAAGGGCGAAAATGTTGGTTTTTTTCAAAAAATGCCAATAAAATGATGTACAAAGAAGCCTGTGGTTGTTTCCTTGTAAGAGCTAGGAACGAATGGTTTGCTGTGCTGAATTCCCCAATTTCCTGGCTTTCAAGAACAGGTTGAGTGGAAACGAAAAAAAACAATTTTGATGTGGTTATCAACCGTTTTGTGAGAGGTAGGCGATTTTGGCCATTTTTGCCAATTGGACATGCATGGACGGAATGGAAGAAAAGGGTAGGAAAGCCGAATTGGAGTATTGAAGTATTTCTGAAAAGTAGACAAAATTCCAAGTTTTGGAAGGGGTGATTTGCGTAGGTCAGGCAACAACTTTGTAGGGGAAACTGCCATAGATTTTTGGAAAAGCGGGAAAATGACCAAAAAAAAAAGGTATGTGTTGGACATCGTTGGCTTGGTACGGCAATGGCTTCTATGAATTTTGAGAAAAGCAATGCTCCGCTACATTCCCCCAACTCTTGCAATTAGGAGAGGAAACATTTTTTGTAGTGTTTTACAAAACAAGCAAAACCACAAGCCAAACACTGAGCCATGGTACACAGGAGTTTTACGCTCACGGCATGAACAGACGCACTTAGCATGTGTAAATCGGGAAAACCAATGTGGTGAGGAACAGCAAGCATACATTTTCTGAAAGAGCACAGGCAGACCTTTTCAAGGGTAGGTGACTTGTGCAGGTTACAAAAGTGTATGGTGCCTAAAGCAGCGACTAAATGTCACATTTGGGAAATGAAAGGGTTGTGTGACAAAGGCCACCAGCAAATGGGTCAAAACGTTATGAATACCACACAAACAGAACAAATGGCCTACTGTCCCGTGTTCCCACTGGTGTCCCGATGAAAATGGTACCTCACATGTGTGGGTGAACCTACCTGGCCGCCAAGTGAAAAGCCTAAAACACAAGTAACCCCAAGTCTGTTTTCAGACCGGAATTTGAGACGCTCTGCCGACCGGCACAACATACAGATATGGGCCTCGGGTGTCCAAGCCACCAAGAAAAACAGGGACCCCCATGCATTTCCGAAAAGAAGACACCTGTGGGAATCCACAGAGGTATGATTTGTGCAAATCGCCCCAGAAATTATTACCCAGACACCCCTGCAAAGTCTGAAATGTGGAAAAAAAAATGCATTTTCCGCACATTTTGCTCGGCTCACCCATCGAAACACGCCCCCAACAACACATGGCCTACCGTCCCGCGTTCCCACAGGTGTCCTGATGAAAACAGTACCTCACATGTGTGGGTGCACCTACCTGGCCACCAAGGGGAAAGACTAAAACACAAGTAACCCCAAGTCTGTTTTCAGACCGGAATTTGAGACGCTCTGTCGACCGGCACAACATACAGATATGGGCCTCGGGTGTCCAAGCCACCGGGGAAAACAGGGAACCCCATGCATTTCCGAAAATAGGACACCCGTGGGAATCCGCAGAGGTATGATATGCCCAAATCGCCCCAGAATTTATTACTCAGACACCCCTGCAAAGTCCGAAATGTGGGAAAAAAACACATTCTTTTCCGCACATTTCGCTCGGCTCACCCATCGAAACACACCCCCAACAACACATGGCCTACTGTCCCGCGTTCCCACAGGTGTCCCGATGAAAACGGTACCTCACATGTGTGGGTGCACCTACCTGGCCGCGAAGGAATAAGGCTAAACCACTGCTATCCCCCCAAAGGTTTTGGGGAGCCAACCTACAGATTTAGGCCTGGGGTGTTGCAGCCACCAAGAAAAACAGGGACCCCCTTGCATTTCCGAAAAGAAGACACCTGTGGGAATCCACAGAGGTATGATTTGTGCAAATCGCCCCAGAATTTATTACCCAGACACCACCGCAAAGTCCGAAATGTGGGAAAATAAACACATTTTTCGCACATTTCGCTCGGCTCACCCTTCGAAACACGACCCCAACAACACATGGCCTATTGTTATGCGTTCCCACAGGTGTCCCAAGGAAAACGGTACCTCACATGTGTGGATGCACCTACCTGGCCGCCAAGGGGAAAGCCTAAAACACAAGTAACCCCAAGTCTGTTTTCAGACCGGAATTTGAGACGCTCTGCCGACCGGCACAACATACAGATATAGGCCTCGGGTGTCCAAGCCACCAGAGAAAACCAGGAACCCCATGCATTTCCGAATAGAGGACACCGACGGGAATCCGCAGAGGTATGATATGCCCAAATCGCCCCAGAATCGCCCCAGAAAACCCTGCAAAGTCCGAAATGTGGGAAAAAAATGCATTTTGCACACATTTCGCTCGGCTCACCCATCGAAACACCCCACCAACAACACATGGCCTACTGTCCCGCATTCCCACAGGTGTCCCGATGAAAATGGTACATCATATGTAGGAAAAGGGTAACCCACAGGTAACCCCAAGCCTTTCGCCACTGCCCATTTTGTTCATGTAGGCAACCTACAGATTTGGGCCTATGGTGTCGAAGCCCGCAAGGAAAACAGGGAACCCCATGCATTTTCCAAAAGAGGACACCCGCGGGAATCCACCAGTTTTTATTAGCCACAATCCCTGACAAAGTGTGATATTTGGTGGGGAAAAAACACAATGTTCACTTTGTCTGGGGTTCTGGGTAATACATTCTGGCCCGCTTCGCGCAAGTCGGTCCTCTGTGCATTCCCACGGGTGTCCTCTTTTGGGAAATGCATGGAGTTCCCTGTTTTCCTTGCTGGCTTCGACACCCTAGGCCCAAATCTGGAGGTTGCCCACATGAACAAACTGTGCTGTGGCGAAAGGCTTGGGGTTACCAGCGGGTTACCCTTTTCCTTTTGCGCCCCCGGTAGGTGCACCCACACATGTGAGGTACCTTTTTTGTCGGGACACGTGTGGGAACGCGAGAAGGTTTGATATCTGTTGTTGGCGACGTGTTTCGGTGAGTGGACACAGGGAAATATCTCTGAAATTGGCTGGAAATGCAGACAGTTCTCAGACATTTCTCTCTGGCTACCCACCGAAACACACCGCCAACAACACGTGGCCTACATTCCCGCATCCCCACACGTGTCCCGATGAAAACGGTACCTCACATGTGACTTTTCCACACAAATCCTAAAATGGCTGTTTGACCTAGAATGGCGACCTACATGGATTAAAGGTCAGGACCTTGCAACGCAGATTTTCTCGCAAGCGACTTTCAAGCAGCTTGGCGTAGGCCAATATTAAATATATTTTCCAAAATAGGAGGCACGATATATTTTCTATTCTGACAAACCCTCCTTTTGGCCTATGCCAAGTGCTAAAAACTCCTCTGGGTCTCCTTGCGAATAATTCCATGCATCAGTATCCATATACCCTGAATCATTATCTGAAATATCTATTGCCGTTAGGTCTTTTACTAATATTTCTTTTAACACATATTCTTTGGAAGTTTTATCTGAGGCATGCACCTTATGTCCTATCGAATCTATTGCTTGTGCGCAACATCCCCCTAGCATTGAACACATACCAGGCAGACACTGAATACAGCAACAAAGGCACAACATAATTCCTAAAATAGTTAATAAGACCGAAAGTACCTTCCAACACCAAGATCGCAAGAAGTCCCAGAACCAAGCGCTGATATCCCAATTTCCCTCGGGAACGTGCACTTCGGAACTAAGAATGTGCAGATTCTGTATTGCCTTGAAGATAGTTGGGGAGGAATCTGGTCCGAAAACACAGCAAGTGGACCCCACTAATTTGCATACTCCAGCCGGCTCAGCTAAAATGACATCTAATGCCATACGATTTTGGAGTGCTACTAATCTTATTGCTTTCTGCTCTAATGTCATATTGTAGAGTATATCTGTGGTCCGGTTGATGGTTCTCTCCAATACTCTCGCTAGTCTCCTGGTATCCTCTGAATTCGCTATCTGCCCCCAAAATGGCACAATTGATTTTGCTATATCTCCCAAAACTTTTGCTCGGGTGTCACCATTCTCGTCCCGTCGTGGACGAGCTTTTGAAAATTCTATAGTACTTGCTATGAACACCCCAGGTAACAGGATCCCTAAATAACAGGTACCCTGCCAATCCCTGGGCAACCATGGAAATGCTACATTACCGCAAACAAAATAGACAGGTTCATCTACATACAAAGGTCTGTCTTCCCCAGTCAAATTTGCAACGTTGGCACAACCTTTAAAAACTCCCATTGACCGAGTGCCATTCCTCTGTATGCAGAAAGAAACTGAATCGGGGCTATGGTTAACAGTGTAAGAAGGAGGCATGGCATCCTTACTGCCTATCAGAGCCATTTTAAAGGAAATCAAAGATTGAAAGGGATGAGACAGTCTATCAGAAGGCCTAATAGAAGCAACATTCAGTTTACTCCTATTTGCAAAAAGAGAGCATCCCAGGGGAGTCAAAACACGTTTCTCAAAACTATTCAAATTGGTGCCATCAAAGTTCCCTGAGACGCTATCATTCCATCGGCAAAAGAACAGTGCTCTAAGAGAAGCATAGCAAGCAGTTGTCAACAGTAAAGGATGAATATACCAACCTAGCCCCTTATCCCCGTTTTGCGGTAAATGTGAACAGACCCAACAATTGGACCTATTAAAAATGGCATGTGTAGCGTTCATAATAAGTAACAGTGTATTATTATGATACCTTTGTCTGTGCTGGGAATCTCTAGGAGACAAAGTATGCAAATGCACAAAAGGTGTATGGACAGTGGGTAAAGTTTTAGTCGGTAGTGAAAACTCTAAAGGATAAGCTTCTTCTAAATACCAGAGGCCTACAACAGTGCCTATTATAAAACCAAATATTATTACAAAAATACAGCAATACGTTTTCGGGGCCCAGGCATTTTGTCCATCGTCCCGGTTGGTCACCCCCTTATTTACAAGTCCAATATGAGCAGCGGCGGTCGCAGGCATTGCAGTCTTCAAATGGAAACCCCAATGTTCGCTGCTGGCGACCCCCCGGTCGCACGATTTCTGTGTCCTTCCAAAACCCTAGCCAACAGAATCCCCTTTCTCAAATTTGGGCAAACGCAAGCCCTCGATGACACTTTTACTTCCTTGTATGCACAGCCGAACCGTGCCGTATGTATGTCTACTTTCTCGGACGCAAGTGATATCTGGCTGTTCCTGGTACTGATTGATCCGGAAACAATGTGTCGTCACTTCCCGTTGGAAGCAACGTATCAGGAACAGATGAAGAGGCTGAATTTAAAACAGCCGTTTCCGGGTGCAAAATTTGTTGAGAGTGTGGAAACAAAATGGCAGCTTCCCCAAGCCTGTCGGGCTTAAAGATATTCTCCGACTCACTCTCAGTGCTGCTTACTGCTTTGGGATCATCAATTGCAGTATCAGCGAGGGGTACTGCTTCTTCTGTAACGTGTGGCACAGGGAGAGGAAGTTTCTTGATGTGTGACACGTGGATCCAATTCTTTCGGCCAGCTACCCGCACCGCTGTTTGGGTGACCAACAGGACCTGGAATGGCCCACGCCAGCGAGGCACGAGGCAGGAGGTGTGCTCAAATGATTTAATGAGCACCCAGCTCCCCGGTCGTATGCCGTGGCCCGGGCCTTCGTACTGCACAGGTAAGGCCTCTCGTACCTGGTGGTAAATCAAATACAGGTTTTTAGTCAATTGGCTACAATAATCTGAAAGTAGTACATTTTCAATATTTCTCAAATTTCGACATTTTGGCAAATTCCAGATATTGGCAGGTCTCCCCATTACCACCTCAAATGGAGTGAGCCCAGTCTTAGTTTGAGGGGTTGTACGCATAGCTAGTAACACGATCGGTAAGGCGTATGGCCATTTTAGTTTGGTGCCGGCACGCGTCTTATCGAGCTTGTTCTTGATGATACCGTTGTGTATTTCTACTAGTCTGGCGCTCTGAGGATGTCTGGCCGAATGGAACCGTTTGTCAATTCGTAACGCTGTACATATCTGTAGGATTACAGCGGCGACAAAGTGTGTACCATTGTCCGACCAGATAACTATCGGCAACCCGAACCGGGGAAAGTACTCCTTTAACATAGTTTTCGCAGTGGTCATAGCTGTAGCATCTTTAACAGGGAAAGCCTCAACCCACTTACTAAAGGCACAAATGACTACCAATACATATTTTAAATTGTTGCATCGCTCCATTTTAATGAAATCAAAGTGAATTACTTCAAATGGGACAGAGGGTGGCCCAAAACTTCCCCTCGGGGTTGCTGTCCCCTTTCCCACATTATGTTGTAAGCAAATCATACAATTCTGGACGTAGTGCTGAGCAATTTTTGAAATTTTGTCATTTACCCAAACTTTTTCTAACATTTTCGTCATCTGTTGGGCACACACATGCGTAGGACCGTGTGCCATTACAACCATCATCATCACGTAAGCATCGGGAAGTAACCATTTTCCATCCACCGTGTCCACCCAACACCCATCATCATCAAGTTTTCCCTAGCCCTCAGCACACCCCTTAGCTTCTTCTATTGTGGCATCAGCTTGGATATCCCGTACAGACCCCACACCCTCATCCATCACATTAGCATTTTCAGTCTCCCTGGAAACATATATCTCTGTAAAGAGATCAGTGGCAGTTTGTCTAGCTATTTGATCAGTGAAAGCATTCCCTTTTCCAATGTTATCTACAACCTTCGATGTGCTGCACATTTTACAACTGCTAACTGAGTAGGGAGCGCAAGTGCTGAGAGTAGTTGCACTATTAGGGTGCCATGTTGGATCTTGGTACCATGCGAGGTTAGGAATCCTCTTTCCAACCAAAGTCTCCCAAAGTTGTGAACCACCCCAAAGGCATACTGACTATCAGTATATATATTTACTACAAGCCCTTCAGAAAGTTCACAAGCTCGGGTTAATGCTATAATCTCTGTGGCTTGTGCAGAATTATGCGTAATTCTCTTAGTTTCCACAACCGTGCTCAAGGTAGTGATTGCATAAGCGGCTGTGGATGTACCATCCAGAAGTTTAAAGCAGGAGCCATCACAAAACAGCTTTCCTTGCGGATTATCCAAAGGGGTATCTTTCAAATCAATCCTGCCATTTGTTTCTTGTTCGGTCGTATACAAACAATCATGTGAGTCTTCATCGCCGCAAGTAATATCTTGCGGGAAAGGTAGGAGTTCAGCCGGATTAAGGACACAACACCTCTTAATTTGAATGTGAGGGGCAAACAAGATCAATTTATATCTCGTCAACCGTGCGGAAGTGAGGTGTTGCGTTTGAGTTTGGTTCAATAGAACATCTACAGAGTGAGGCACCATCAGGGTCAAATCATGGCCTAGGACCATTCCCTCACTCTGCTTTACAGATGCAGCAGCAGCAGCGACAGCGCACAAACATCTTGGCAAAGCGCATGCTACAGGATCAAGGTCAGAGGAATAGTAACCGCACGGCCTATTCTTCCCTCCATGCTCCTGCGTTACTACAGCCAAAGCACATCCATCACATTCATGCACAAACAATACGAAGGCCTTTTCATAGTTTGGTTTGCCCAAAACTGGTGCAGAGCATAATGCAGTCTTAAGCAAGTCAAACGATTGCTGGTGTTCCGAGGTCCATGGCAACGGTGAAGAAATGCCCTTCTTCGTCAAGGCCAACATCGGTTTTATCACTAGTGAAAAATGTGGGATCCACAACCTACAGTAAGAAGCCATACCTATCAAGGCCCTAACTTCCTCCTGCGTATTTGGGACAGACATGCCAGAAATGTGTTTTATTCTTTCAGGTGTCAATCTTCTTCCCTCCTTTGACAGGAGATAGCCTAAATAGGTGACCTCCTCATAACAATATTGAAATTTCTTAAGCGAAGCTTTGTGACCATGCTTAGCTAGATGAATAAGTAGTAACACAGTGCCCTCCTTACAGGTACTCTGGAGTCAGCAGCCAGAAGCAAATCGTCAACGTACTGAAGCAAAGTACAGGTAGAGGGCAATTCAAGGCTATCAAGTTGTTCTTTCAAAGCCCTACTATAAATACTAGGACTCTCTGTGTACCCTTGAGGTGCACGAGTAAATGTAAACGAGCGTCCCCCTAAGGTAAACGCGAACGAATATCTATTATCCTTGTGTATAGGAATACTAAAGAACGCATTCTTTAGGTCCACAACACTAAAGTAAGTAGCTGTAGCTGGAATCATGGTTAGGATTGTCGTTACATCAGGCACAATTGGAAATTGCGGTGCCACAACTTTATTAATGGCACATAAATCAATTATAAAACGAAATGGAATTACATTATCGCCTTTCTTGTACACGGGTAAAATCGGACTATTACACAAACTTCCTGAAATTTCTTCAATCACACCGCGGTGCACAAAATCGAAAACAATACATTTCAAAGCTTGCTTGCCCTCAACCGAAATTTTATACTGGGGAATGCGTGGCAGCTCAATTCCATGTTTCAAAACTATCTTAACAGGCTCAATCTGCAAAACACCGACATCATTGTCGTCAAGAGCCCACAAGTTCTCTGGTACATCAATGAATTCTGGTGCCAAAGGTCTAGTCAGAAATTGCGAGGAAGAAGATTGCTGCGGTGAAATCGTCAAGCTCACTCCATCAGAAGAACAATAAATCACTGCATTCAATTCTTTTAACAAATTCAACCCCAGCATGTTTTCCCTGCAATCCGAGATCAATAGAAAAGGACACTGGTCCGTAAAGGGACCCAAAGAAATAGGTACCAGCATAGAGACCGGACAAACAACTGGTGTACCGGAAAACCCTACAAAAACATTGGTTTGCCCTGACAGTGGAATGTTTGGAACCTGTGAACGATCAATGGAACACTTCTGTGCTCCAGTATCTATCAAAAACGGATGTTTCCTATTTCTCACTATCAACGCCGGGACCTTTCTGATTGACGGGAATAGGTGTAGGTTCCAAACCCTGCTTCGGGCAATCCTAACGAAACAGAATATTATCAACGGGAAGCTCTTCAGATAAATATGCAGCGGAAGAATGATCAAATTTGTTCCTAGTGTCCGCACACAGAGTCTGATTGTCCTGTGAAAAAGGCTGTTGAGGGTCCTGTGTAAACTGACCTCTACCAGGGCCCCCTACGCCCGGGTGACCTCTGGATCGCCTACCCATATTATTATTCGTCCTCTGTTGAAGGACGGGGCATTGTGCTCGCCAATGACCCTCTCGTCGACAATAAGCACATTGATTAATACTCACAGGACCCAAGGGCACATTCCCCTGTGGGACATACTGACCTCTACCCTAAGAGTTACCCCCTCTGGGGCCTCTGCCAATTTGCTGCAATAGCACCTTAGTTTTGAAATCACCTTTCCGTTTTTCAATCCTATCTTTTTCATTATTTACACGATTCTCATAGTACTGAGCCATGTGTAGTACTTCTGATTGTGATTTCGCCTGCCAAGTGCTCTCAGAGGACATAATCTGTGACTGGATGTCAGGCAGCAATCTACATACAAATTTGTCCACAAATAATCTTTTCCCAGACTCTGTGCCTAAGTCTTGTCCACTGAAATCTGAAAATACCTGTTCGAACCGATTAAAAAACTCGGTAGCACCCTCAGACTTTCTTTGCACACAGGCCGTAAGTTTGTCCCAAATAATTCTTTTTTCGGGAATTATGGTTTATAATTTAGCAATAATTCTATCAGGCAGAGTTAATATCACCTGTTGTGGTCTTTCGCCAGCTGGCCTTTCCCCATCGAGCCTAGTTAAATTTGCCCATGTATCTCCCAACCCGGGTACATCGTCAATAGTTCTAACTTGTTTCCATAAATCTATGGGCAGGAGTACTGGAAACAATAAATCAATGTCACCTAAGGTGAACACTGAGGATTGCAAAACAGATGCAAAACAGATTCATCTCTTTATAGAACCCTGTCGGATTTTTCCTACTATCAGGACTGTCTAATGGTTTTCACTTCCTGTCGTGAAAACAGGACGTGAACAAACTGTGATACATAATGTGCGGGAATGTCCACAACGGCTATACCTTGAGCAGCATTCACCGCAACCTCAACCTTCGGGACAAATGTCGGAGGAACCTGTATCATAGGCAACTTAGATGTTGGCTACTCCGAACGCTTATTAAGCAACAGACCCAAGTCAAGCGCTAAAGCAGTCGAAGAAGTGTCAAGTGAAAAAGCTCTTTTATAAATATTCAATAACTCTGTGGGACAACTAATCTTCCTCTTTACACATTCATCCTGCAGGTACTCTACCATTACCTGTATCACTTTCCTCTGCATTTCCAACGTATATTGACTAGATGTGTCATATACCTCAACTGGAGTTATCGATATGTCTGAAATCCATCTAATCGCATCTTTCTTACAAATTCGCATTTCCTCCGATATCGGTTTACGACACGGAAGGTACCGTTTCTGTACATACATACTTTCCTCATCATCATTCTCATTCCGTATCCTTTCTAACTCCTTTCTATACTCAAATAACCTCTCAACATGCTCATTTACCTTCTTCACAGTGTCACTGGAAAGTGCTTAAGTATTTAGATCCCTTAACCCTTGCGGAACATCCGCATTATTCAATCTTCCCCACATTATACATAACTGAATCCCCAAACCTTCAATAAAAACATTTTTCTCAGGAAAATTATCCGTATTAAAAAGTGTGGAAAAAACACTAGCCTGATCATCCTTCTCCATACAATGCTTAGCCCATGCAATTACATCATGTGTCTTCTCCGCTGGTACAGTACTGCGAGTGACAACCTTTGAACCTGCACCATGATCGATTACAAGCGGCCCAAGACCACTTGGAAGAGGGGGGGGCAGGCAAATTCGATGGAGGAGCTATAACTGGTGTGACAAAAAGAGGCATAGGAGCAGGTGGAGGGACAAAAGCCAGAGGAGTAGGAACAACAGGTTGAGCAGGAAGAGCAGGAATAACAACAGGAAAGGTACAGCAGCGGGAAGAGGAACATACGGAGGTGGCGCAGAGGCACCAGGCCTTCGTTCATTTAATATTTTCTCAACAAGCTCATCAGAATCATGAAGATCTTTGGAAGGATAGATTTTCAAAATATCAAGTGAGAAAACCCTTTCCATATTTTTAGCCGATTCAGACTGTTTATCCTGGTCATATAATAACGCTTTTTCGGCAATCGTTTTATGACGGCGCGCATGTTTCTCTCTACTCTTAAGATGTTGTAACGCTTCTTTTTTCCAATTCTGCAAAACATCAAATGCTGCAGGTCTAGCCTTTTTCTTTAACAATACTGACTCCAAATATTCAATGCGAGGGATCTCAAAACTACTATTGATTGGCCACTGAAGTTCGGAGGCATGTCTGGTTTGTCTGTGCCAAATATCATTAAATACTATACTTCCAATGCCATGCTTACAGTACATAGTACATGCCGCGATCCCTCCTGTGGTGTGGGACGGCTAAATTCCAAAGATTGTCTATCACTGCGGAATAATGACCTAAAGCAGGTAGACAATTTCCCAGGCATATCTCAAATTCTTGGTGTTACCTGGTCAATAATTGTGTCTGCAGATACAATGCGCCAAAATTCAAATTGCCGGGGTTAAATTAAGAGTCGGGTCACGACTCACCTGGCCAAACCTAAGGGGGACCGATCGGTACTTCTAAGAATCTTACCTAACTAATCTTACCTTGTGTATGGTGATTTCGGCAAATCTGCCCGCCTCGATAAGTGGACCCTCGTCAAGATGCCGTCTCAGATCACAGGCTAGTCGTCCAGGGATCGGATTGTGCAGCGCTGCTGAGGTGTCGCGTCTCATCCAGGGGACCCTTACTTTTTGTCACACCGTCCGATCCCGGTCCGATAGCGTGTGTCAACCTTCAACAATCCGGCATCAATCTTGAGGGTCCCTATTCGGGTGCCAACTGTGAAAACAGAAACAAAATATCGAGGCTGAGTACCCCAAAAGGAAATACACCGAACACGGGTTACAATAGAACATACAAAGTACTTTATTCTCTACTGAATTCAATTACAAAAACAGTGCAAAGTCAGATAGCTATCGGCCCTCAGTACCACACAACGAACTCCAGCGTGGTTCAGTGTGTTCAGTGAGAGACGGTGTACATTAGAATTCATTTGCCTTTTATACATTTTGTGGGCACTATGTCCAGCCCCACTTCGGGTTAATATTCCACTTTATACATCATCAATTCTAGGGTTTGTTGCCGGATCCCAAATAACCGCATCTAACTGGTTTGTTTTTATTACATGTAACAATAAGCGTAACATATTCTAAAGTTTCGCATTGCAGGTCTTCTTAAACATTAATACAATGTAGTAAAACAGATGTTCTTTGTTCAACATGTAAATACATTATCATAATATATACTCGTGGATTGGTTTCATTGCGCAAGTAATCTTTTTACACATAGGTCAACGTAGGACGAGGTCTTAGTACATGACCTCAACAAGTAGCCTGCATGCAGATTACACATTATCGATGTACAGAGGTCAAGATGGCCATGTTGTATTTTGCAATGACATCGTCCACCATTTTAGCTCACAGGGTGACTTTTCCACACAAATCCTAAAATGGCGGTTTGACCTAAAATGGCGAGCTACATGGATTAAAGGTCAGGACCTTGCAACGCAGATTTTCTCGCAAGCGACTTTCAAGCAGCTTGGCGTAGGCCAATATTAAATATATTTTCCAAAATAGGAGGCACAATATATTTTCTATTCCGACATGGGGTTCTGGGTAATAAATTCTGGCCCGCTTCGCACAAGTCACACCTCTGCACATTCCCACAGGTGTCCTCTTTTGGGAAATGCATGGGGTTCGCTGTTTTCCTTGCTGGCTTCGACACCCTAGGCCCAAATCTGTAGGTTGCCCACATGAACAAATTGTGCTGTTGCGAAAGCCTTGGGGTTACCAGCGGGTTACCCTTTTTCTTTTGCGCCCCCAGTAGGTGCACCCACACATGTGAGGTACCTTTTTCATCGGGAGACCTGTGGGAATGCGAGAAGGTATGACATCTGTTGTTGGCGACGTGTTTCGGTGAGTGGACACAGGCAAATGTCTCTGAAATTGGGTGAAAATTAAGACAATTCTCAGACATTTCGCTATGGCCACTCCGCGAAACACACCACCAACAACACATGGCCTACCTTCTCGCATTCCCACAGGTGTCCCGATGAAAACAGTATCTCACATGTGTGGGTGCACCTACCGGGGACGCAAAAGGAAAAGGGTAACCCACTGGTAACCGCAAGCCTTTCGCCACTGCCCATTATGTTCATGTGGGCAACCTACAGATTTGGGCCTAGGGTGTCGAAGCCAGCAAGGAAAACTGGGAACCCCATGCATTTTCCAAAAGAGGACACCCGTGGGAACCCACACATGGCCAAATTGGAGGGGTGGCCCATCTCATGTAGCCCTCCCCAGGGGCAAATAATGGGGGGGCTGTCCTGCACTCCTCCCTGGGCTCAGGCGTCCTTTCCTAGGAGCGGATATCGGGTCCCAGGGAGGGCTGCATGACATGGCACCCACTCCATTGTGGCTGGGGGGGAGGGGGTCAATGCCCCATCCCATTAGAAACTTCCCAGACCCTTTGGGGTGCCCCACAGCCCCCCTAAAAAGCGTTCCACCATTTTCCATTTTTTTCTTTGTTTACGAAACTTGCCTTGGTGCAGAGGGGCACATTGGTGTGCCAATATGGCCCCGGGGTGCCCAAACCTTACTGCCCCACCCACTGGGGGGCCTGATGCCACCATTTTTGGGGGCCCTCTCCCCCCTAACTCCAAATGGCTGGGGAGGACACATCATGCAGCCATCCCTGAGCCTCCTATTAGCAAATGTTGTACTGCAACGGGGGGTGGCACTCTCCCCCCCACCCCAAATGGAGGTCCCCACCTCATGCATCTCTCCCTGGCATCAGATAGGGGAGGCCCCACCTCATGCATCCCTCCCTGGGGTCAGATGCCCCTTCCTAGGAGCAGATATCTGCCCCCAGGGAAGGTTACAAGGGGTGCCCCCCTTTCTACTTCGGTTGGGGGGGCACCCCCCTTTCAATCAGTAAAAATCCATGGTGGCTAGTGGCAAACTAGAGTAGGGTGGCTCCTTTTTGTATGTTTTTTTAAAACAATTATCTTCTTTTTTTCTTCACAGTCTCACATGTAAAAACATCTGAAATCACACAGCCAAAATAGACTCCCAAATACCTAGCGTGCCACTTGCCCTAGGCTTTGGCCATGGACAATGATTTTCCACCCGACATCAGTATACCTATATGAAGAACTTTTAAAAAGAAATAAAATACATACACCCCAAAATGTATAGGTGCAGGCACGAAACTACTTTTATCCGTGGGTATCTGTAGTCCTTTCTAGCCTCGGATATAGCTGTGATTATCGGCAAAATGGATGAAAACAAATAAAATGTTTTCCTGCCCCCCAGGCCTTCACCATGCAGCCCTCTCACCTGTACCAGTAAACCCCAATCCCCAGATTGCCTCCTCACCTCCTCTGCTCTCTCTCTTCCCCCACAATTCATGCTGTTTCTGTGACACAGTTTGCCCTGAGATGTTAGCTATTTAAGGCTATAGCCAAAGCTACAGAAAGCTTTGTGTTGCAAACTCAGGCCCTAGACCTCCCTCAACTCACCAATTTCACTTGGTGACCTCTAGCCACCCTCCACTCCCACCTCTAGCCTCATGCCATTTGCATGTTTTTTACCTGAAAATAGCTTGTTCCTACGTTTAATTCTCCCATATCCTCGGCTATAGCTGCAGATATCTTTCGCATCGAGAGATAAACAGGATGGCTTTCATTTAATTTCTAAAAAAACATGGGTTTTGGGTAAATCCCAGAGATATAGCTACCTATTTTAAAGAAGGGGTACCTACTTCTCCGTCAAATATTTAAGTAAATACTGCATGGAATAACCCCAAACAACACATGGATCGGGAGTCAACGCTTCATACCCAAGTTGTTTTGGAACTGGTCCAAATCCGTCCAGCGGTTTGGGCTGTGCGCTTTGTCAAAAATTGACCTTGTTTATCTATGGGAAAATGAATGGGAAGTAGACTGCACTTTTGGAAAACACATTTCTTTTTGTCTTCTTCATAACTTTTTACATTTTTTAACAAATCTTAATGACACTTTGCAGTATGGGGAGGCCGGCCGATCCTTAATCACTTTTGAAATTTCAGTTAAATCGTTTACTCGAATCAAAAGCTATTAACAATAGAATTTTGAGGGGTTCCAATGGGAGTCTGATTCACCTTAACTATACGGTGGCTATTGCTGCCCTGTACTTAAAGGTCAACACATTAGTTGCAGGCACATTCAGGTGAGAACATAACGCAGCAGAACCCCTGAAATTCAGCTAAAGCCACCGTAACTTTCTGCCCCCTGTTGTGCAGCCTATGACCACAATGATGACATCACAGATCACGGCCACTCTATATTTTAAAACACTTGCAACTCATAGCTCAAAGACGTTCATCAATCACAAGCTGATTTTGTTCTGTTTTGACAGTGGTATTGTTATGTGTAAAAGATTGCATGCTTTGAGAACTGTAAGGATATTTGGCGTGTTACAGTACACAGTACAGCAATACTGCACAAGTAGCACAATTTTTTTGCAGCACCACCACCACAAGGGTGCGGTGCATTGCTATATGGGTTAGCAGATTAACAAGGAAAGACAGGCTATTCAGTCAAAAACGATTTTAACATATAAGATGCAAAGCTATTTTTACAGTTAAAAGCACACGTGTTCATTTAAAAATGCACACTATTTTTCACCTGAAATGCCTATATTGCTAGAGACACATTTGAAAATTAACAGCTAACCTATTAACCATTAACCTGACTAATAAAACCTTATTTTAATATAACCCACTAATAAAATGTGTTCTCTACTGCAGAATTAGGCATACTCTGAAAACCATTTAAATGAGTGTGCAGATTTTTTTTCTTCTCTTCTCTGCCTGATTATCCGTGTTGTTGTGCACAGTAACGGCAGGAAGGAGGAAGTCAGATTTGCAACAATTGCAAATGTATAAGCGAAGCTATTGTTGAAGAGTAGGAGGATGAGAGATGATGGATTTCATTGGGACACGTCATAAAGAGGGCTGAGAGGAAAGTTTTAGTGGGCAGTAGCAGGGAAAAAGACAGGCAGACATCTTTCTGCACTACTGGGGAGAAGACCTGGCTGTGGGGTCTTGACTGAATGCAGATTCCTGTGTCCTGCTGCAGTCGACATTGGGGAGAGCTGGAAGAAAAACCTTTCCACTGGCTGAGGCAGTCCTATCTGAAAAAGCTGAGAATTCCAGGCAATGACCCCGGCTTGAGAAGGCAAGCGTTCCTTTTTGCTGGAGTTAAGCCAAGAGAGCCACATTCACAGAGAGAAGCCTCTGAACAGATAAGGTAATTACCTAACTGGGGGAGATGTGTGTGTGCACGGAAATATGCAGTCAGTGTAGAAAAATGAAAGTCCCGTGCGTGTCTTAATCAAGTGCTAATGTTGCAATTTAAGTTCTGTTCTCCGCCACTATAATTGCAGTGTGTCATAGAAAATGCTTTTACTGTACCATTTTATTTATTTCTGTAAAGAATGAGATCATGTCTAAATGCAACTTTTATAATACAGAAAATATTTGAAAACAGACGGGTGGTTTATTTTCTATTTACCATTACAATGCCAATGATGTGGGGAGATTTTTAAACAGTGCAATGGTCATTTTAAGACAGATGTGTGCATGTCAGAATCAGTATGAATAATTGTGAGTGACTGTAGTATAACTTGTTGGAGGTACATGAGCCAACGGGAAGAGAGACTCTCTGAACATAGCTCCCTACCGTATATAAGGTAGTGGAAATTACCACAAGACTACCACATATAGCTCTCTGTCGTAAATAAGTCAGTGAGTTTGCCCATGGTGGCGCACCAACACTATCACTGGAAATTGTGGTATCCCTAGAATGCAGGTCTGAGGTCTCTCTAGTGATCACATGAAAAATCTAAGCGAAGATAAGGGATTCTGGACATTGGGGCCACAAATAAAACAAGGGAATTATGCTCACCAAAATACCACCAACCACGTATACCAAATATGCAGGTCTGGGTGCTGAAATAATGCATGTCCATTGTATTATTGTTGCACATGGCCAAATCTGAATACAAAGAGTGATTATTGCTAAGTTATTTTTCGGCGGTAATAAAATACCGTCAGGCCCCAAATCTCCACAAAATACCCTACATATTTATGGTGCGTTGCAGGCCGGGAAAGTGATCACAGAATACCTACTGGGCGTGGCAAGCGTGTCTCACACTGCCATTTGCACATTAAAGGGAACCCATTTTATAATAGCAGTGTACCACTAAAAACGAATTTCAGAATGTCACAAAGGGAAACCACATTCTCAGATCTAGTGCAATATTTAGAGGCAAAGTTATTTGCACATGGGAATTGGTCTTCGAACAGTACCTTAGAATGGAGTAACCGCATTCAGGGTGAGGTGCAGAAAGAAAAACTAGACAATATTTTTGCAGAAGGCAGCATAATTCAGGTCTGCCTTACAAGATTATTGAATGCAGCCGATAAAAGTGCAGAGAAAGACTGTTTAATACGGCTATGCGGCAAAATATGGTTTATTTTAAACAAGTCCCTGCGAATGCAAGAGAATGATACTCAGCTAATTAACAGGTTAAAGACTGAATTAGATGGGGCAAGTAAAAATCAGGAAATGTTGAGAGCAGAATTGGATGTATGCCAAAAAGACATGCAATTAAAATGCAGAGACTTTGATACTCAGTTATCCAAAAGCAAGAAACAATTTGAAGATAGTGAGCAAGAATTGACACACTTAAAAGCCTTAGTGGATCACATTAGGCAGGATAAAGATGAGGTTGTTTCAGAAATGCAGATTTTACAAAAAGAACATTGCGAAAAAGAAGGTGATCTCCAGAGTGCAGAACAAGAAATGATTAAAATGATCCAAGAAAGAGACAAGAGAAATAAAGAGTTCAATGAATGCCAAATGCAAATGTGCGATATGCAGGAGGCAATTAATAAAATGAGTGATGAAAATAATTATTTGCATGATGAAGCAAACAGACTCCTTAAAAAGTGTAGGGACTTAGAACAGCAAATGTGCATTCCCAGGTCCCAGGAGAGGCGGCAGGGTACCACATTCAATGGAGTGGAGGTGAATTCTAGCTCTGCCCAAAGAGCTAGTGCCCCAGTGACAGGGCCGGTGACTGAACTTGGTTGCAGCGCCCTTGGGGGATTTGATACTCCCATTGGGGGCAGTCACCAATCTCATACACCTGAAAACAGGATTGACTCACAAAATAGTGCAATTCCATGCATTGCAACAAGTAGCCCCATAAAAATAATGAAATCCATTAAAGCCCTGATCAAACCATTTAAAAAGGGAGGTGAATGCTGCATTGAGGATCACTTAGAAGCGGTGCATGACATTTTTAAAGCACTCCAGATACCTAAGGAACAGTACAGACAATATTTTCATTTAACTTTAGATGCCCCGACGGCCAGCATCATAAGGGGATTAAATGAACAGCAGAATATGACATGGCTGGAGTTTGAAAAAGAAATTAGGCGTCATTTTTCTCCTTTTCAGTCATTGCAGGAGGCAAAGAAAGTCGCGTACACTATTACTGCTGGACCTAATACATCACCTCGCCAATTTTTACAAGACTTAAAAAGAGCATTCTCTCGCTTTGATGTATCTTTTGACTCAAATTCCAATGAGTTTAAAACCGCATACTTCTATGGGCTACAGAAAGACATCATATCCCAATTGGTCCGTGAATTTGACCGTGACAAGTCCCTTGAATGGATTGTACATCAAAGCACCAAGCTATATGAGGTACTCTATTGTCAGGGTAGAGAAAGTGATAAAATGAAAGATACTAGGCATAAATCTAAAGAACCCTCAGCCACAGTAATGGAAATCAGGTCAGCCAAAATGTCCCTTGAGTCTGCTCAAAGCCAAGGTAAAAATAATGTGACACCTGAACAAAGGGGTAATCAACAAAGATTGCCATTTCCTGTACCAATGTTCCAATCACATGATCCTAGTAATAGAGAGAGCTACATCAGCCCTAGATATTTAGGAGATAGACCCCGGGTAAGATACCGGTCTGATATGGCAGGTATGAACAATAACCAGAGACAAAATCAAGATCAGAGAAATGATGGTCCCTACCAGTCATTGGGGACACAGAGCAGATTTGATCCCAGCACCATGATATATGGTAATCAGGATAGGCCCCGATATGTGGATCGATTTACTGATAATGGAAATCAATATAGGGGCCAGTACCCACAATCTGAGAGACAGGACATGAGGCAAAACGTGAACTACAGTCCACGCCAGTACGATGATTCCCCACCAAGGGACTATAATCAAAGGATGGGTGCAACCCGCTCCCCTCCACAAATGAATCAAGAGTTCAGAAACCATCCCAACCGGTATCAATCACCTGAGAGGTATCAGAATAGATCCAATCAGGGGGAAAACAACCAATATCGACCTAGGCCACAGAAAGAGGATCCTAGAGAGGTGGAAAGGTTCCAATGCCTTGAGGCCCAAGTGAAAATGTTAGCTGAGCAAATAGGAAAGCTCTATACAGCGCAAAAACAACCTTCCAAAGAGGGGGCTGATGGCCATAGCAATGACCGGGGGGCTTCCGAAAAGTGACTAAGTACTCATGATAACTGCAGTGCCAAAATGACAGATTGCTCTGATATAATTTTGCATGACAACTCTGAGGGGACTAATGGATTAAAAATGAAAGTACCAGTAAATGAAATTGTGATAGAAAGTGTAAATACTTCTAAAAAAGAGGTACGGTTTAACTTAGAGCTAAATAAAACAGTAAAGATTTGCACAAATGAAAAAGAAACATTAGGAATTCCAAAAGAACAAAGGGACAGATTTAAGAAAAATGACTCATGCATGGGGAATACCAGTGAACAGGGAGTAAGTGGGGATGCCATAGCTCCTTCCCTGGGCAAGCAAAACAATGACCAAACACAGACAGAAAAAGGAAATACTCACAAGGAGGGTACAAGTCAATCACCTGAAAAATTCTTTGAGCCACATATTTTTGAAGAGGCTGAAAGGGCTGGTATTACACTAAATGATCACAAATGCACAGAATTAAAAAATGACAAATTGCTGAATGATGTTGTTACACATGTTCAGTTGGAAGGTTGTAATGTGGTCTCTGATGTTACCCAGATGGATGGGCGAACGGTGGCCACACTCCAAAAAACCTCTGAACATGGAGAAATGAATAAAATATCTCGCACAGAAATGGGTAAAAAGGAGGGAAAAATGTCTTTTCATTTACCAATGTGCTTAGCCAAAAGTGAAAAAGACCTGAGAAAGGTGAGCCCTGAAATCAGTAAGAATTCACATTTCTTATGTGTATTAGAGGAAGTTGAGGACAGATATTATGCACCCATCACTGTAGAAGAAAAATGCCACACCTTTGCTATGATTGACACTGGCGCACAGGCCACAATTATGTCCAAGGAGCTGGTAAAGAGTATCAATGAAGGGAGGCCTCCACAGAGTCAGATCACAGTGAAGGCAAATCAAGGCCCAGTGCATAACTTTAATGGGGAGGAGGTGCCCATCATAGGTGTAACTGAGGTTGACATAAAAATAGGAAAGCACAGAATGAAACAAGAGGTATTGATCACATCTATTTGTGAAATTCCATTTCTGATGGGGACAGATTGCCTGAAAAGATTGTCTCCTCTCATAGATGGGGTGAATGGAGTGCTGTGGTCCTTAACCAAAAAACCATTGAGGCCTAAGAAACTAAAATCACAAAACAGCAATATAAAAGAATGTCACACCGTTGCCAAAACAAATGATGCTGTGGAGGTATATCTCCAGAATAGCTGCATACCTAGTGTCACTGTTATATTAATGTGTCAAGACAAAGATCAGAGCGACAATGAAAAACTACCTGTACAAATATACTTGGACCCAAGGAAAGATTGGCAGACTGCTATAGATGAGCACACATTACGTTTTTACTTAAAAGAGAATACATGCAAACAGAATATTGTTCCTAAAACAGATTCAGAAAAACACATTACCACTCTGGCAGAGATACACATGGAAGATGAGCAACCATGGGTTCACGTTGGTATAAATGATTATCTTAAAACAATAAAAGCCACTTTAGCGCTTGAACATGAAAGGAGTTTCATTAATGAGAAATTGTTGCAAAAAATTATGGAGAGGGAAGAAATCCCGAAATTTAGGATTAAAAACCAATATGTTTCTGGGTTGGACAGTCCAGACTTTGAAAACCGAATTACAGGCAGATGCATGCTTAAAATTAGCATTGGGCAGAAAACAATTTACCATAATGTATGGATAGTGAGTGGAGCACAAAATGAATTTTACATGGGCAATGACATCATGCACAGAATGTGTATGGTGTTAGATTTCCTTAATCAAAAAATATGGTCACGCCTAGGTGGGCCGGCGCCTGAATTTGAAGACAAAAGAAGGGCTTATCATTGTGCACAACTAGTTCCTTATGCAGTCGAATTACAGATGAGGAAAAATACTATTGTTCCTGCATTTACAAAACAGTTTGCAATAACACTGAAATGCAAAAATGGACAGCAGATGAAAGGCTCTGATGCATTTGTATGCCTGAATGAATCCATAAAACAGCAAGGCCTGGATTATGAATACATTCCATTGGTAGACATTGGTGAGGGATCTGTAAAAATCATGGTAAATAATAAAGGTTGTCAGGATATTCATTTAGAGGAAAACTCCCCATTAGGAATGGCCATACAAAAATCACATTATACGGCAGATTTAAATAACATGGTGATTGGGAATATTCCTGAAAAATATGTAGATGCCAAGGGCGAGTTGCCAGAACACCTGGACTCTCAGCCCAAAGGAATATTTAAAATTCATTCTGTGTATCCTTATGATTCAAATGAGACAGTGTGCTGCCATCAAGAGGATTGCATAATATTTAATTTAAATGAAAATGAAACAGGAAATCAGCCCATTGAAGTGGAAGCTGATCTGCCAAAATATTTGAAAGTGGCAGCTCTACAAAAAGACACAGCCACACAGTTAGAGGAAAGCGCTGAGATTCCTTTACCAGAAGAGTTTCCAGAATTTTCCAGAATGGTAGAAGAGCAGATCTCCTTAGCGGATGCATGTGACAGCGATGAGGATCGACGCAATCTGAGGGAAATATTTATGGAGTTTAAGGATGTATTTGCAAAAGATGCTTATGATTGTGGTTTAACTGATTTACATGTGGCCACACTACCAGAAGGTTGTAGCAGAAATCCAGTGTTTGTACGCCAGTATAGACTACCGCTGGCATGTTTAGAATCATTGGCAGAGATTATTAAAAATTTGGAATCACGGGGAATAATTAGGCCCATTCATAGCACATCCAATACGCCTATTTTAGGTGTGTTAAAGCCAAATGGTCAATGGCGGCTGTGTGCAGACTTAAGAGAGTTAAATAAAAGAGTACCAGTATCTAGATGGCCACTACCATTCATTGATCAGGGCCTAGCTCAGATACATGGTTCAAATGTATTTACCACGTTAGATCTCACATCTGGATATTGGTGTGTGCCATTGGCAGAGGAGATACAACACCTATTTTCCTTTACATTTGACAGGACTCAATATGCCTGGCTTAGAGCTCCGTTCGGGTACATCAATAGTGGGAGTGAATTTGGCATATTTTTGAGAAAGGCCATGCCAGATGCAGCGGAAAGAGGAACAATAGTTTATGTGGATGATGTCTTGATAAAAAATGAAAACCTTAAAAGCCATTTTGATGAAATAAGACATGTGCTTGGCCAATTGCAGAAAGCAGGCGCCAAAGTATCTTTGCAAAAAGCACAATGGTGCAAGAAAAAAGTGAACTTTCTAGGGCATGAAGTGACTGAACATGGGCTAAATCCACAAAGGAAGAAAATAGAGGCCATACAAAGATTAAAAGATCCTAAAAATGTGAAAGGAGTAAAAAGTTTATTAGGGATGACAGGCTATAACAGAAAGTTCATTGAGAATTATGCAGAAATCACTCAACCATTGACTAAACTGCTTAAACTAAATACTCCCTGGAGATGGGAAAGAGAGCAGTCTGATGCAGTGGCTAGATTGAAGGAATGTCTTGTAAAGGCACCATGTTTAGCATACCCCATAAAGGACAGGGATTTCTTTATAGAAATAGGCTTTTCTGAACATTGTATGTCAGCAGTGTTATCACAAAAACACGATTTGAATCACAAAACCATTGCATATGCAAGTAAGGCATTTTCCCAAGTTGAAATGAAATTTAATGAATGCGAAAAGGCCCTATTAACCACTGTGTGGGCGCTACAACATTTCCGCCCCATTGTTCAGGGAGAAAAGGTGATTATTGAAACAAATCATCAACCTTTGCAATTTTTAGAGAGTAAAAGAATTAGATCAGGCAATCTAGCGCAATCCAGAATCACTTCATGGACGCTGGCATTACAAGGTTTTCCCGTAGAAGTAAGATATGGACAAAATAAAAAGAGCCCAATTGCTCAAGGGTTAGCTGACTTACATGACTGTGCAGCTGAACAAATAACAAATGAAATGGATGTGGAAGCTAGTTTACAGGGATTTGAACAATCACCACACAAAGCTTTTGATGAAAAAACATGCAAGGATTTGCCAACTGTATATGTGGATGGTTGTGCTTTTCACATTGAAAATGACAGTAATAAACAATTAGTGGCAGGAATAGGAAATGTCTGGTTGAAATGTGAAGGCGTTCCTAGTATAGGGATGAGGATTGGAGATAGGAGCAGTCAGGTGGCGGAATTGGCAGCCATCTATAAAGCAATTGCTACTGCAGTTGATAAAAAGTTCAGTGAAATTGTCCTGGTGACTGATTCTGACTATGCACGGAATAGCTTTGTGGAGTATTTGCCTGGTTGGAAAGCAAGAGGCAGGGTTACATACAACAAAAAGCCACTTAAACATGGAAAAATGATACAAGCCATAGACAAATTGGTGTCAGAAAATAATTTAACAATATACTGGAGAAAAATTCGTGGGCATTTAAAAACACCAGGAGAGGATAAGGAGGGAAATGATAAGGCAGACCATCTGGCTAAGATTGGGGCTGTGATGGGAGAATTGCTACCTATTGATTATTTAATGGGTGAAATACAAATTGATGCAGTCACACGTTCTAAAGCACCAAAGGAGGTAGATCAACCAGTGGTGCAGTGGAGTCATGACACGCCAGACCAAGATTTGATTGAGGCACAAAAGAATGATCAAATTTTGGGAATCTATTATAATCATTTGATAGATCCTGAACAAAATCCTTTAACAGAAAATGATTGTATGGGAAAAGAAGAGTTGAGGGTGTTATTAAAGAACAAAACACGAATTAGATTACAGGATGGACTCATGATTAGAGAGTCCATAACAGGGCAAATACAGTGGGTAGTACCCCTTTCATTCAGAGGACTAATGCTACACCATGCACATGATGCCATAACTGCAGGCCATAGGGGTTCACAAAAGACATTAGAAATACTAAAAGATTATGCTTACTGGCCACATATGTCCCAAGATGTGGAATTATATACTAGAGGATGTCTAGTATGCGCCCAATTTAAACCTGCTTCACCAATGCATAGAGCACCATTGATGAAAAGAGGCCTAACTCTCCCATGGTCAGATTTGCAAATAGACTATGTAGGTCCTTTAAAAAGGTCGAGCAGGGGACACCGCTATATTTTGAGTGTGGTATGTTTGATGTCAAAGTGGATTGAGTGCATTCCCGCACCAGATTGTAGTGCGCAAACAGCAGCCACATTGCTGGTGAACCATGTGTTCTCAAGGTTTGGGTTGCCACAAAGAATTGAGTCAGACAGAGGAAGTCATTTCACAAGTACTCTAATGAGTAAGGTATGGCAAATACTAGGTGTGAAAAGGAAACTACATATCGCATATCGGGCGGCGTCTTCAGGTACAGTTGAAAGAAGCAATAGGTCTGTTGTGGATATTTTAAAGAAATTTGTGGCAGAAGCAGGTTCCAGCTGGGATTTGCGTTTACCATTGGTTCTGATGGCAATCAGGTCGACTCCTGCCAAAGCAACAGGTGTTAGCCCCCATGAGGTCTTAACAGGTAGGAAAATGGTGTTACCACAACACCTACTATACAGAACACATGAGCAAACTCTAGTGAGTGCATCCACAGTTCATGAATATATTGATGAACTGAGGAGGCATTTGCAACATGCATTTGCTTTTGTGCAGAGAAATCTGGAAAGAGCTGCTGACAGTGCTAAGTCATATTATGACAAAAAGACATCAGTAAAGGAATACAATGTAGGGGATCAGGTGTACAAGTTTCATTTTGGAAAAAGTAAACAGAAAAATTCTAAATTTCTGGCAGCCTGGCAGGGGCCATTTCGAATTATAGATAAAGTCTCTCCTGTAGTGTATAAAATTTTGAAAAATGAAGGCGAAACAGCAATAGAGCAGTTTGTCCATGTAAATCAAATCAAACCATGCCATCCCAGACATGAGATCAGGCAGCTTGAGCATGTGGAAACGGATAGAGTCCCTTGAGAAAATAAATGGGTGTAATCAGGAGGCAGTGACAAAGAAGTTAAAAAAAAAAAGTTGATTGTTATGATGGCACATAAACACTGTAATATATGTAAAAATATATAATATGAATAAATAAATAAATAAATAAATAAATAAATAAATAAATGCACATATAACGGAAGCTCGTGGTTGGTGTGCAGAGAGAAAGTGTATTAAATATTGAATGCTGTTTTATATATGCTTGTTTTCTTTTAACTTGTGTTTAATTTCAGAAAAAAAAAAAGAAAAGAAATATTTTTACCAAGCATGTTTTATTTTTGGCAAAAGGATGAAGTTAGTATTGTGCTATGTACTTAATCTGTTTATTTTCTATTTTGATTTAGACAATTAACATTATTTGGTCGGAGGTTCCGGGATCAGAGGCCACGGGAGACGATGGAGTCCTGGAGTCCCCTGGATGAAGACCAAAAGATGCCTGCCTCCAGGTGGAGGTGAAGACAAAATAACCGGAATGCCAAAAGAGATGACTACTGTGAATTCAAGATTGCCAAGATGAAAGAGTACTCGAATGAACCGAATAACATCGCTGGTCGGGACATACCAAAAGAGACAAAGCAAAAGTTCCGGCATATGAAGTTCCACGTATTTATTATTTTAATTATTTATTTTAACTTGTTATATTACTTATTTGTTTTAGTTAGTTGTTTTATTTCATTGTTTCTAATTGACTTGGAAAATTTAAACTTAAAGTAATGCCACTTCCACTGAGAAGGCAAATGTGGAACATTTTATGAACTGATGGACTCAGATGAAATGTTGATTGCAAATTTTCATTGATGCACATGAATATTCATTTTGTTGGATTGCTATATTGTAAAAAAAATAGAACAAGTTGTTTTTAGGAATTGGCTTGGATTATAGCCAAGTTCTAAAAACAAAAGGAGGGTATATGTAAGGATATTTGGCGTGTTACAGTACACAGTACAGCAATACTGCACAAGTAGCACAATTTTTTTGCAGCACCACCACCACAAGGGTGCGGTGCATTGCTATATGGGTTAGCAGATTAACAAGGAAAGACAGGCTATTCAGTCAAAAACGATTTTAACATATAAGATGCAAAGCTATTTTTACAGTTAAAAGCACACGTGTTCATTTAAAAATGCACACTATTTTTCACCTGAAATGCCTATATTGCTAGAGACACATTTGAAAATTAACAGCTAACCTATTAACCATTAACCTGACTAATAAAACCTTATTTTAATATAACCCACTAATAAAATGTGTTCTCTACTGCAGAATTAGGCATACTCTGAAAACCATTTAAATGAGTGTGCAGATTTTTTTTCTTCTCTTCTCTGCCTGATTATCCGTGTTGTTGTGCACAGTAACGGCAGGAAGGAGGAAGTCAGATTTGCAACAATTGCAAATGTATAAGCGAAGCTATTGTTGAAGAGTAGGAGGATGAGAGATGATGGATTTCATTGGGACACGTCATAAAGAGGGCTGAGAGGAAAGTTTTAGTGGGCAGTAGCAGGGAAAAAGACAGGCAGACATCTTTCTGCACTACTGGGGAGAAGACCTGGCTGTGGGGTCTTGACTGAATGCAGATTCCTGTGTCCTGCTGCAGTCGACATTGGGGAGAGCTGGAAGAAAAACCTTTCCACTGGCTGAGGCAGTCCTATCTGAAAAAGCTGAGAATTCCAGGCAATGACCCCGGCTTGAGAAGGCAAGCGTTCCTTTTTGCTGGAGTTAAGCCAAGAGAGCCACATTCACAGAGAGAAGCCTCTGAACAGATAAGGTAATTACCTAACTGGGGGAGATGTGTGTGTGCACGGAAATATGCAGTCAGTGTAGAAAAATGAAAGTCCCGTGCGTGTCTTAATCAAGTGCTAATGTTGCAATTTAAGTTCTGTTCTCCGCCACTATAATTGCAGTGTGTCATAGAAAATGCTTTTACTGTACCATTTTATTTATTTCTGTAAAGAATGAGATCATGTCTAAATGCAACTTTTATAATACAGAAAATATTTGAAAACAGACGGGTGGTTTATTTTCTATTTACCATTACAATGCCAATGATGTGGGGAGATTTTTAAACAGTGCAATGGTCATTTTAAGACAGATGTGTGCATGTCAGAATCAGTATGAATAATTGTGAGTGACTGTAGTATAACTTGTTGGAGGTACATGAGCCAACGGGAAGAGAGACTCTCTGAACATAGCTCCCTACCGTATATAAGGTAGTGGAAATTACCACAAGACTACCACATATAGCTCTCTGTCGTAAATAAGTCAGTGAGTTTGCCCATGGTGGCGCACCAACACTATCACTGGAAATTGTGGTATCCCTAGAATGCAGGTCTGAGGTCTCTCTAGTGATCACACGAAAAATCTAAGCGAAGATAAGGGATTCTGGACATTGGGGCCACAAATAAAACAAGGGAATTATGCTCACCAAAATACCACCAACCACGTATACCAAATATGCAGGTCTGGGTGCTGAAATAATGCATGTCCATTGTATTATTGTTGCACATGGCCAAATCTGAATACAAAGAGTGATTATTGCTAAGTTATTTTTCGGCGGTAATAAAATACCGTCAGGCCCCAAATCTCCACAAAATACCCTACAGAACTCACAATATTTTACGCTATGCGCAATGAGATTACATTATTTGCTATGGCCCACATACTCGGTTTGCTCAAAGCCCCTTGTTTTATGGCCGGTCTCTTGGTGAATGTTGTGATACATCGCATGACCCTAACTAACCACATTTAAGCAGCACCGAAACGGAAAAGAAATGACCAGCTGCAAGAATAACATATGCCGAGGTACTTTCTGTACCCATGGCGAAAATCAAAAGATGTCACCCATGAATATATGCACAGTAAGTGAACATATATCTTAAAGTGAAATAATGTCGTTTATTTGACCTTCCCCTTAGAAGAAAGTGCGTGAGACAAAATAGCATTAAAGTAATGAACAGCAGAAAAATAACCTGAGAGAGGAAATGTTACAATAAATATGCTAGTAAAGTATAAAAGGTGCTCACCTTTTAAACCCAGCAATCTGTAATGAAATATTCCCTGGAAAACGAAATCCCAATACAAAACGAAAAACTGCTTATGGTGGTAATCATCTGCACTGGGAACATGACAACGTGAGTAAAATCTTAGTAGCCAAATACTTGAGCAAGCTTGCCAACCTCAAAAAAACTGGGGGTTGTGTCCGCCCTCTGAAAGAAAGTTATGCTAACCACCCACATGTGTGCTATAATTGTGCCCTGAAAAGCAACCACAATCAGGGGGAAATAACGGCACCAGTGTCCAGAATTGCAAACTCTCTTGCCACATTGTGGGCAAATACTCATGACTTACTTGCCCTCTCATAATTTTCCATCCTCACTCTCATGTTGGCTTTCAACAATACTTTGCATCATTAAGATTACTTGAAAACTACACATAACATAGTGTCACTCAAATATAAAAATACTTATAGAGCTATGTTAGGCAAAAATGTGTACACTTGTTGCATTATTCGCCCCATCTTGACTGGGAGACTACAAATACCAGAATGCAATTCAGCAAAAGGCAAAAAATAGTATCTGAGTGCAAATCTTTCAAGGATTGACAGTAGCAGGATTTTTAAAAAAATAATGTGGATGCCATGTGTTATTAGATATTTAAAACTAGGAAAACACGCAGCATTTGGGACTGTGAACTGTCTCCCATCCATGCAGTAACCAGGACTGACCCTGATTAGCTTTCAAGAGATGAATGATCCAGCCCCTTCAGGCCATGTTGCTCTAACTGATCTTGTAACATGGGTTCATTTTATGAGGCAACATGGCCTTATGGGCCTGACCCTTTCCTTGCTTTGAAGCTAAGCATGGTTTGTTCCAATTACTGAATGGACGGGAAAATGACAGTGGCTGCAAAAATAACTGTTTTTATAATTACTGATTGGGAGACTAAAAATACCAGAATGCAATTCAGCAAATGGCAAACAGAATTATCTGAGTGTAAAGCCTACAAGGACTGACAGTAGCCCAGTATAAAAAAAGAAAAAAGTGGGTTGCCCATCCAAGCAGTAATCGGGACTGACCCTGCTTAGCTTAAAAGCAAGGAAAGGACCTACCCATTTACTAAGTGGTATTGTAACATTGCTCATTAAACATGCAACATGGCCTGGGGGGGTTGGTGACATGATCCCAGTCAGTGAGCATAATTCCCATTCAGGCATGCAGGAGAGACAAGGGGCAACACATCAGTCAGCAGGTGGGAGCAAGCCTGGCAAAACATGGCATTTGCACCATTCAAAGCATATGCTTCCATAGTCTCTCATAGTGCTTACAGTGCTTACAGTGGTCTCATACACTAAACATGGCCGCCACAAGATCGATTGGTAACCTGCAGCATGCTCTATACATATTGCAGAGGGAGCTACTTAAGCCCGGTGTCCGCTGGAGTGCTCATTTCTCATCTGCTTCGCTGACAGCGGCTAACGCTACAGGCGTCTCTGCTCACAGAATCTATCAAGAGAGAAAATAGAGACATTAGTTTTACAGAAAAAAATAACAGAATTCCATAGTCATAGAAAAGATTTACCGAACAGAAGTTATTTCCGAAGCGGTGCCTCATCAGCAGCATTTGTTCCTAGCCAAAGCATCTTCTGTCAGAAGTTCTCTCACAGCCTCAGCATCTTCCGTCAGACGTTCGCTCGCAGCCACAGCATCTTCAAGCAGCAGTCTTTGCTTGCAGTCGCAATATCTTCAGTCAGAAGTTTCGTCCGCACCCTCTGCATCTTCCGAAGATATTTCTGCAGCTTTCCAAAAAACCTGCAGACAAAAGGTATTTTCATTAACGAACAAACTGAAATAAAACAAAAGAAGTTTAAATAAGTTTACCTACCTGAATGTTCTTCAAGTTTTCACCACACAGTAGTTACCGCTCTCTTCCCTGAAGGCTGCAGTTACTCCATTTAGATGAACTTACGTTTGTTAAACGTTTCTTCATTCTGAGTAACGTTGCAGTCGTTCCACAGCCATTCATCTTTCTGAATTCCGAGAATCTGCAAGTAAAAGGGAAAATATTAGAAAGAGAGATCTTTCCAACGTAGGAACTTTTCAAGATCTAAAAGACTATAGTATATTCTCCAGATACTTATCCAAAGACCAATTCTGGGTAGGCAAGACATTGTTAAGACAAGAATCCGCAGAACACATCAGCCTTCCAAAGTTCATTGTTTCTTCTTTCCAACGCACCCTATAGAATAGCAGGATGGAGAGCTCCTAAAAAAAAAAACACATGCGTGAAGGGAGGGATCACTAAAGTACACAGTTATACAGTAACCTGTCAGAAAATAGATGTTATAGCAGTTCTATTGTTGTAGTTGTTGTTTACACAGAAAAGGAATCCAAAAAGTGCCCAAGTAACAGGTCCACAGGCTGAGAGGCATTACGCTCCTGAGGAGTCCAGGTAAGCGTTACAGCTGGCCCTTCCTCACCTTGAAGCTAAGAACGGTGTGTTCTGGTTACTGCATGGCCTTTGGACATGGCTAGTGATTTTTTACCCCCAATGTCACTATAGCTGTAAAAATATCTTCCACAACAAAAATTAGCTGCGGGTAATGAACTACACATACCCTTAGATATCTGTAGTCCTTTATATCCTTAAATATCAGTAAAATAACCCACAAAAAAAAATGCTTTCCAGCCTCCCGGCCCTCACCAAGGGCCCCTCTCATTTGTGCCAGCTCCCTTCAACCCCCAGATGGCCTCAGGCCCTCTCCCTTCCCCACCCAACACACACTGTTACTGTGACACAGTTTGCTTTGAGATGTCTGCTATTCGCGGCTATAGCTGAGTTTATGGAAGGTATGTGTTGCAAATTCAGTCCCTAGTCCCCCACCCACTTCCAAATTTCACTTGTTGCCCCCCAGTCACCTCAAGCCTGATGGCATTTGCAAGTTTCTTGACCTGCAAATGGCTTTTTTCCTATGTTTCATTTTCCCATAACCTAGGCTATAACCTCGGCTATCTCTTGCATTGAGAGAAAAACAAGATGGCAGCGTTTTCTTTTCTAAAAACACCCAGTTTTGGCATTTTAACCAAGATATAGCTATCTATTTTGGAGAAGGGGCTACCTTACCTTGTATCTTTTTTTTATCCTATATCCATATTAATATTCTATGTTATATGTTTTGTTTATGTGTAGTAGCGCTCTGAGGCCAATGTGCGAGTTGGCGCTTTTAAATAACAATAATAATAGTACCCACCACAGCAACAGAGATCTAGTCTTTCTCCACTTCCTGTCAATAATACCATCCATTCTTCCCCTCTTGGAACTCATCAACAATTCAAGCCTCACATCGTTCTACTATGCACAAAATGCCCAAATGATCTCCAAGCTTACCATTAATTGTTCAGCAAACAATCCACCAACACTGGTTGTAAACCTTGTACTCATCATGGACAGCACCCTCTCACTGAAAACTACAGTTTCAGGCCATTGCACAACGATTCTTCTACCAAATCCAATGATACAATGCACCATGTATTTGATGACCAGAACCATGCAGTTGTTCATCTTGTACTCTTAAGACTAAACTATGCAAAGAACCTATATACTAACGGTATACTGTCCTTTGATCGCAGGACTTTTCATCGCAGGGTTTTTTACCCCGAAATTATTTTCGAAAAAAAACTTGTTTTTTTGGGGGGGGGGGGTTAAAAAATTTAAAAAATGTGTGTAAGGGAATAAAAAAAATAATAAAGTGGACAGGGGGTTTGGGGGGTAACCCTCCGCCAAAAAAAAGAATAACAATTCAATGGGTTTTTTTTCGAAAAAAAAATTTGCAGTAAAAAACCCTGCGATGAAAAGTCCCGCGATTAAATAACGTAGAACCATACTAACCAGCCTGAATCCTTGTTGAAAAATGTATGTGAGTAAAAAATACCAGCTGCAAAAATTCCTTCTTAGTCTTAGACCCATAAATACATACATACTTTCAGCTCAGCAAATGCTCCACGGTCACAACATAAAATACAAAGTAGAATATACAGTTCTTTGCATCACTCATCATGCATAAGATGTCAGTGGGAAAGTGGCAACCATAAGGAAATGCATACATTACAAACCAACCAGAACTGTATGAGCTAGTATTGCCAGCCTCAATTGAAAATGTCACAGAGGCCGGGTTGTCTCCATATTTTCTCTCAACCAAACTGGCACGCAGATCAAAAAATGAACTCACCTACTTAAATTCCTTGAGAACTTGGCTATTCAACTGAAACACTAACAGAGAATAATTAAAGATGTTACAAAATCCAACCACATTTGACAAACTACAAACATTGACTCCCTTCACATTTCCAGAGACTTATTCCAGTCTGAAAATTCTCTGCTTTCTCTTACCACCATGCTATGTGCCAAAACAGCTTTGGGATATAGACTCTGTTTTGTTAGTTACCCAGACCATTACCTTAAGCCAGAAAGATAAGAACCATTCAGCAGAGTTAAATTCAAAATATTTCAGCACATCTGGAACAATAATTCAGAAGCAAGAAGTGCATTATCTCTAACCGAAGCGACCATCCTTTGCCCCCATTAATTTACTCAAACCTCTTTCTTACCTACTTATGCTACTCACACAATCAACCTGATTTTAAACAAACAAAATCTCAGTAGGTTCCCTGTCAAAATCAGACCACACACATGTGTTTGACTAAGCACAGTACAACTCCTAAAATACGACTCCCTAAAATAAGTTATCCACAAGAGTTGTATTCACATATTTATAGATGTACCACTGGTTGGGCCTTATGTCTCTGAATTTCTCTAAGACTTCTGAGGACTACATATAACTAAGGATGACTCTCCAGTAGTATTCAGCTACCTACTCTACTCTGAATGTATCCTGAATAACTGCACCAGATAAAAATGCACTCAACAATATCCATCCCCATTATAAGGTGGTACATTAAGGCGATTCCAAATGTGCCCTCGTACCACCACTCTGATATGCTCACTAGGGAAAACTTCTCCATTCCTTTGGGTTTGCTAATTCACACTATATAGCTTGGTGTCCCTCTCCTGACTAGCTGACTCACTGGCTAGCAGGATTGTACCTAGCTCAGACCTCATGGCCTGCTTGCTTTGAGAAACCCCTTTATATTTGCATGACATTCTTAGATCTGGCAAAGATGCCACTGTACAAAAAAAGTACTATGCAGTATTTCTAGTGTTGCCTAAACATGTTTTGTTTTGTTTGGCTGACTAAGCTGCAGGCACAGTCTATGCTACATCCAACCGCATGGAACTAGGATGACAAAAAGACTTCTTCTCTTCAGAAGTTCAATTATGAATAGCAAAATGAAAATCCTTCTCAGCCCCTCATTAATAATAAACCAGCAGTGATCTGAATCATAAAAGGCAAACAAGCACAGCATAAACGGTGCCTCTACATCGTCAGAAGGACGGCTATACTCTTCTTGAGGGGATGTGAGTTACCATAGAAATCTACAATGACAGTACTGCGAGACAAAATAAAAAAAAATGTCCAACCAAGGTTCTTTAAAAATAGCAGCAGGGGTCAAGTCCTAACAAAAAAAGTGGGCAGACTCATCAACATACGCAGTGGGATGTGACGTCACCATAGATTAGCATATCAAGGTGAAATATGCACATTTCATTCAACTGACTCAGCAGAACCATACAAATTGCACCAGGTGAATGACATTTCCCTTTCATAAAATCAACACACACAAAAAACCAAGAAAGGATATTTTCTTCTAATAGTGTTTTGAAAACATTAAACGTGTGCATGTTTTAAACTCCAAGAATCAATAACAATGTTTTCCCTGGAACATGCAGTCTCAAAATGTGACATTTCACCTTCAGTTGTTTACTACTTTTCATCAGCTCGTCTGGTGCAGTGGCGCAGTGGTGAAGTGCTCCACCCTGCAAACCTGGCAACTGTGATTTGAGTCCCAAAGACAGCATAATTTCATAAGTGCAAAAAAGGAGGTCAATCATTTTACACATGGACTCTAAAATACCCAGGTGGACGCTGTCTGCCCTCTGAAAAAGTGTACGGGTGCCATCTCCCTGCGTGTACCCTCGACTTGAGCCCTTAATAGGAGTCTCAAGTCAACAAAAAAAAATACTAATAAAAATACAAATACAAAAATACAAATAGCCCAGCCTTGTAAGAGAAGACACACAAATTCAGGCTTTGGAATAAAAGGGGGCAATCTGGATCTGAAGAGATGGGTAGCCAGGAAACACTGATAGCAGCAGTGTTCAGTTTCAATAAATACGTCTTTAAAGAGGTAGGAAGTGAAGTCTTAATGTCACTACAGGCCTTAAAGGTAGGCCAAAAAAACCGAACTAATACAAATAACTTATAGGCTGGTTCTATGGACCCGATAATGTCTTGCCTACCGGGCCAACACATGATATGTTTCAAAACACATGATATGGTTCAAAATGTGGCAACAGCATGTTGTAGAAAGAAGCTTGAGACAGACTCCTAAAAGCTCTCAGCGAACATCACCTTCCCCACACTTACTCCACCATCCACCACCTACTTATGCAAGGAACGCATGCCACCTCTGTACGCAACACAAGTAACTGAACGTCCATGCAAGCTAACTTTGTAACGATTGTAACCTATCAATATGTAACTCCACTCTGCAACTTATGCAAACAATGCATGTTATCTATGTAGCAATATATGTAACTGAATTGCTTGCTAGCTAAATATTGTAACGTTTGTAACCTATCACAATTACAAACAAGGACTGTAACCAACTCTCTTAAGAAAAAAGGCTAGATGCCTCTGGCTTGATGCGCTATACAAGTGATAACATAAATAAATAAATAAGAAGGTAACATCTTGTTCGGTGTAGCTTACAAAAAATTCCAGAAAAGAACCACAGCCCAGAGATGTTCTTCTATTCCTGAATTGCTGTGAGACCAAGTCCAGGGTCTCACATGATAATGCATGCCCTTCTTCTGCCCTGTTGCCAGAGAGCACTTGCAGGACTGCCTCCTTCAGTAGTCAGAGTCCTGGGTAGAAGTGTCTCAGCAGGTAGATAGGCTTGGTCCAAACTGCGGGTCACTCCAAATGTTCCCCTGGATTGGCTGGAGAAATGGCGTCACTGTCCTTGGTATCTTCATAACCATCCCTATGGAGAAGGATTGTTGGGTGGGCTCAATCCCCATTAACATTTCAGCAAAATCCTTCTTTTTCTGAAGCCCAAAGATGATTAAACTAAGGGCACTGGCTCACCCCTTGAATAGGTAAACTGCAACGGTGAATTTGTCCCATTCTTGCCTTTAGCAAGGGTCCAGTCTCAGCTGCTGTGTGCAAAGTCGTATGCCTGGTAATGTCATATCCAGAAGGCTTTTTCTTCTGGAACAGATGAGAGGGTTTCTGAGTAACCTAAAAAAATTAACATGGAAGAAAAACATTTCTGTGTGTTACAGCCCTCAAGGCTACCCTGCATCCTCCCTCTTTCTGGCTGTCACACATCAAAGGGTCTCCAGTAATGACTGCCATGGTAAGATTTCCACATGGCTGACAGAGCTCACTCTTTTAATCCTGGTATGTCTCCCTAACCCATTGGGGCATGCTGGTACCTGGTTAAGGTGACAAAGCTTCCCAGGCATTAACAAGGTGTTTTCGGGCTGCTGTGAAGAGATCCCAGACTGACAAATCCACAATCTTCAACATTTGAATGTGTCACCAGAAAGCATGCTGACAATAAAATGACATCAAATAGCTTTGGCACGCATAACTGTAGCTTTTCAAAGGACACAATATCTAAAACCATATGTTTTTATATGCATTTTTTTCGAACGAAAACTGCCACCATTCCCCTGGTAGTTACAATTTTAAAAATCGTATACTGCTTGTTTACTTTCGAAGGGATTCCTATTTGCATCAAAAAAAGACAATGTAAACTGTAAAATAACTTTGGTTCTATAGATGCCAGTACGGAATACGTTGGAGAACGTCCTCCTGATGTTGCTGTGAATGATTCCTGCAATGTGTCGACCTCTTTCCCTTTAGAAGTAGACTTGGCACTTTCTTAAAGTGAAGCCCCATTTGTGCTAACTTGCTGTCATACCATTTACCAGAGGCCCAGCAACCAGTGCACAGGTTGTGTTTTATATATGGCTGTTGGTATAAGTACAATTATACACCTAACGGCCACCAGGCCCATCTAGTTCAAGCCCATAAACACCAGCTTGTAAAACAGAGAGCGCTGTCTGAAAGTCTGTTTCACAGATTTGACTTTCATGGAAGAATCAATTTACTAGAGCTCGTACGTAAAATTAAAACAAAAACATCTGGCAGAATCTCTCTAGCAGATGGAAATCTGTCACACAGACACTCCTTTTCAGACATTGCAGAGTACAGCAAAGGAAATGGTTTCCTCATAATTGATCATACATTTACAATTGTAGTCAACTAACATAATTACATTGGTGTTCAGAAAGGATGTACACGCTCTTCAGTGCATAAATAAACGCCCTTCCTCGATTTAGCGGTGTAAAATCGCATCACATGTGTGTGGCTCCATAAGGATGTTAACAGTTTTCAAAGAGCATTTTGGACTCTTCTATTTTAGATATGGCATACCCGTCTTTGCATCCAAAGTGTTATTAGCAAAAATCCAGGAATGGTCTGTTGGTTTTACTGCATTGAATTAATATGTAAATACAATCCAACGTGTATATTGTACCTATGCATATATGATTCCACACCATACTTTCAAATTGTAAGGACAGAATCCCTCCCTCTCAATAAACAGACACAGCACAAAAAATACATTTGTAAACTGGGCTGATTTTTTTCCCTTTTTGAAAATAGTTATGTGGGCCTACGAAGATTGGAGGAAGGAATTCCCCATTACATGGTTCCCAGTAGGAGAAATAAAATATGACTGCTGTTTGCCAGAGTCCGTTCCGAGTGTGATTTTCCAGAACAGTGCAAACTGATGGAGATGGAAACTTTAGCCTGAAAATGGGATTCATTTAGATCCGTTGAAATTTTACTTTTTTCAATGGTTCTTGATGAGGAAGCAAGTCCATCCAGAGTTAAAAGAATCAACTAGGGTATGTCGGCCATAGATCTGGGTGGCATCCACATAAGAATGTTATTGTAAATTAAATTGTGTGAAAGTATGAAACAGAGGACGCATATAAATATTGAAGAGAATGGGAGGCAATAACACTGGGGTACTCCAAGGTGAACCGTAAGGAAATCAGTAACAAAAGAACCCAGTTTGACACATTGAACACTGTCCGATAAAAAGGAAGCAAATAATCTAAGGGACTTGCTGGAGAGCTGAGCGACTGAAGTCAGTCTCCCTAGAAAATATACCAAGATCAAAAGGCTGCTGATTGGTTTAGCAAAACTAGCATGCAGATATCACCCCCATCAGCAGCCCTCAAAATATTGTCCGACACTGAGAACAGTGCGGTCTCAGTCCTATGCTTGGGTCTGAAACTTGACTGAAAAGTATCAAGAATATTGTATTCCTCAAAAAAGTTCTGCAACTGTCGAGTAACAACTTTTTCCAGAATCTTACCAACCCACAAAAGGTCTGCAATAGGCCCATAGAATACCAGCAGTGAACAAAGAGACTGGACCTGGATGGCTGCAGCCTTGGCGGGTCGAAGTTCCAATTAATGTCGGGAATCCTTACAAAGAACAAGTAAAAACCTTGGCATCTGGAACACCAGAGGTTTTGCTCATCTATTCAATATGGCTTGGACCTGGATGGATGAATTGGACATCTTGTGCCTAAAGGAAACTTGTTTAGATGTATGCCCGTTGGTAGATCATTTTGAAGTAGTAATTAATCCGGCCATAAAAATAAACAAGGGAAGGTCGATGGCTGGACTGCAGACAATGGTACGGAAGGAATCAGGGTTCCGTATATCTGAATCTTGGAACAAATCTCTGTATATTCAAATAAGTAGACTTGTTTGTGATGGTACCAATAAATGGGAGTTAACCAACATCTATCTAATAAATGAATACTGGCAACATCTGGCAACGGATTCCTAAACAGTAACTGAAACCATAGCCCAGGTCATTGACATCTTAAACGAGCGTTATGAGACACCTAACATCACTAAATGCAGAGATTAAAATATTAACTGCATTGACCGTGATCATGGTACAGTTGGAAACAAAAGAAAAGATTGCGGAGATGAATTATCTGTTAGATGGTTTGAAGAGATGGAAACAAGAGAACTCTATCTGATGAATAGGAATACCACAGGAGATATATCAGCTCAACCCACTTGGGAAAGAGACCATCAACGATCAGTCCTTGATTATTTCTTTTTGTCTTCCAATCTTGCTAAACGTGCCATAAAAATGCAAATCATAGACACACCGCAGAGTGATCATAACCTGGTCACGATAAACTTAGCAAGTACACAACCCATTAAAATTATCAGTAGAAGGCCTGAACTCATGCTCGACTCTATTAGGATTCGACTAAAATTAAGAGAATCGGAAGTGAACACCTTGGTCGACACGCACAGATCCCAAGTTAACAACAGTATGTGAATTTGTTAAAACAATTAACTGTGTGCAACCAAGGGCTGTGAAATCTCGCATTTAAACCAAAACACGTGTTTGATGTCACAATTGCGCACAGGAAAAGAGCACTCGGATAAGAGCTCAAGCAATGTGTACACCTAGAGCTGCCCAAACGACTCATACAAGCAAGAGTTGCTAAACAGAAATATAAGAACTGGTTGAAAGCCCACAAACCGCAGCTTGAACAACAAGATGCCGAAGCCATGCTGACGAGACTTGCAAGCAAAGATGCTCGCGTATTTTGGAGGATCATAAAGGAAGAGTCCTGGTCTGACTCTGCGGTGCAACTCAACATGGTAACTGCAAGTGACTGGGAACAACACTATACTGAGCTCTATGCCAGGAGGGCCATCTAGCTGACTGTGCTGATTTAACAACTGACAAATGGGATCTATCGTTTGATGAACACGATATTTAGGTATCATCAACAGGGCAAGTTCTTCAAGAGTCCCAGGCCCTGATGGTTTGACAAACTTTACCCTTAAACAACATCCGGAAAAATGGGCTGAGCTGTGTGTTCTAATAATTGCCAGGATTGTGAGAGAAAAATCAACTCCAGCATCAAGGAAGTCTGCTACAATTGTCCCAATATTCAAAAAGGGCAACAGGTCGAATCCCAAGGATTACAGACCAATTGCTCTTCTGGACATTTTGGGCAAGGTCTATGCCACACTGCTACAACAGAAATTGTTGGCTTGGATTAAATCTACCGGGAGGTTTGACGTTAGACACATCTGTTTTGTGAAAGGGGTAGGCTGTGGGCTCAACCTTCTCATCCTGAACATCATGAAAATGGAAGCTATAAGGGCAGGAAAATGTGTCTATCTAGCATTCATTGATCTCTCCCATGCGTTCAACAGCATCAACTGTGAGCTCTTATGGGAGAAGATGCGCAAGTGGAACTGTCCTGGTAGCCTGCTGGCGGCAATTAAAGATCTACACACCAATACCAACATAAATATCAGGCTGGATCGGAGAGGCACCCTATCTAATCTAATTAAAACATACTGTGGGGTTAAACAAGGATGCCCTTTGGCCGCTATCGTATTTGACCTCTTTATATCCGACATAGGGGATGAGTTTGATACCATCTCCGGATTCCATCCAAAAATTGGCACTAAAGAAATAAGCTGGATCCTCTATGCGGATGATTTGGTTTTGCTGGACTCTATGCCAATAGGTTTACAGCGATAACTACATTTAACTGAAAAATACATAGCTAAAAATGGCCTAACTATTAACACCAAGAAATCTGAAATCCTGACACTGCAAAATCTGGTAACACACAAATCCACTGCAAGAAAAAAAATATATTAATGGTATTTGGGAAAGGAACAGGTGAGATTGGCCTCAAATACTAGATACTTAGGTATGCAAATCAGTGCCAGCCGTAATGATATGATGTGGGTCAACTCTATTAAAGCCAAATGTCGCCAACTAGCCGTACAGGCAGCAGCCCTACAGAAAAAATATGGGAAGTTCTCTCTGCTGCCAGCCATACGATTTTACAAACAAAAAGCAGTACCTGCGATGCTACATGGTGCGGATTGTACCTTGGGATGTCCTGACGCAATATGGAACACACTGGAAAACATGTTTTGGTCGAAGGTTCTGTGATTGCCTGAAGGGATTCCAACGGTGTGCATAAGACACAAACTAAACTTGACATCCCTAAGTTCGAGAGTATCTTGGAACATGTTGGCTCTCTATCGCAAAATAACCATCAAGCCGACCCTACCCCAATTTGAGATACTGCAGTTTTCAGATGGCCTAGACAAATCCAATATGCTTGCACAGTGGATGATACGATATGAGCAAGTAATGGAACACTACGACTTAGAGATGGAAACGCTTCACACAAACCCAAATAAAGTTAATGAAAAACTTTTTCAACAAGACTGGTATGAAACTGGCGAGCTTAGACGCAAACAAAACTAGATGCTTTTGTCTCCACCAGAAGCCAAAAAACTTAACGAAATCCAGAAATATCAAGTAAAATTTCAGGATAAACGCCGGAGAGACTTATTTCTGAAATTTCGTTTGAATGCATTTAAAACTAAGGAAGTTCTGGCACTTTGGGACAAGGGCTCACCAAAAGATAACAAATGTCATCTATGTAATATCGAAATAGAGCCTATAATGCAGTTGACTCTATATTGTTTTTCATTGCCAGAAGCGAGAACTATTTACTTGGGCAGGGTTCCGGGTGATCATCAAACAATGAGTGTCGACGACTTGTGGGCTCTATGTTTTGAAGACTCAAAAAGAAAACTAACGATCGCATTAACATCTTTCTTAGAATTTATTGTTAAGAGATTTAATAAAAAATCAATTGTCATCTAAGAAATCTTAATTCTATGTAAAGTGAGTAGAACCTCAGATTGTTTTATTTCTGTTTGAGATCACTTGTGATTGTTGTTTTAGCTGAAATAAGTGTGAAATAATTGTTGTGTATATATATATATATATACCTTTTTTAAAAGGTTTGTAACAAACCATATACACATTTTTTTTTAAATTAAAACAAAAAATAAAATACGCCCATAGTTGGCCAATATTTCATGGTCCAGAGTAGATTTCTCCAAAAGAGGCGTGAGGTGTGATTTCTTAGCTCTGTTGGGACAATACCTTGGGCAAGAGATGAATTAATAAAAAAATTAAAAGCTTCACTGAGAGCAGCAGCATGCTGTTTAGCCACAGTGCCAGGAATTGAATCATGAGTTACATTTCAGGGTTTTCTGCAATTTCTCAACAAAAGCTGAATCAACCGGAGAAAATGAAAATGTACAAATTGATGGATCAGGCACAGATAATGTGTCACACACAGACAGGGCCAAACAATTAGCAAGCTCAAGATCAATGTTGTTCCAAGTGGAGTCAATTTTGTCAATGCAAAACACATTAAAATCATTGGCAAGCTGAAGAGTGGGGAAAAGCTGAGAGGCAAAGCATTGTGGGGCAACAAAATTCCTAATAGCCGAGAACAAGGCTTTAAGATTGCTTTCTGAAGAATCAATCTGTTGTTGCAAATACTGAGATTGGGCCAGGATTTTATCTTTCTCATAGATCTTGAGGGCTGACGTAGCCTCAAGGCAAGGAGACTCATCTTTATATTTTAACCATTGCTTTTCCCTCCCAAGATATGCTCTCTTAAGAGCTCGTAATTGATTGTTATACCAACGATTATTCCCATTGATGAGCTTATGAGATTTGAAAGATACTACAGTGTCACAGTTTTATTGGAGTCCATATATAATACTATCCTATGTGGTCACACAATCGGACTTGGAATAAAGTGAGGGCTGTCCATCCAGCAGCATCAAACCTGAAATACAATCAAAATCCTTCCTTGAACAACAAGAATATGATTGTTGCTCCGAGGTTGGAAAGGGGTGGCAGAAGTGACTAAAACGGATAAGAAGAATGCTTAATGGTCAGGCAGTGATCTCCAGAATGAGTTGGCATCTTAAAATTGCAAAATTATGTGTTTGTAGAATGTCCAAAATATGATTGCAATCAGCATCACCAGACACATTACACCAGATATCCAGGTCACTGAGAATGACAAGATTGGAATACAAGATTGGAATACAAAAGAGCTTCCATCCCCAAGTGACTGTGCAGACAATTAAGAAAAGGTCCATAACAGATTAGCCGATAACAGAAAATAAAATGATAGACTTCCACCCAAGTAAATGCAAACACCTGGGAGCCTACATCCCAGTTTAAGGATTGGAAATTCAAAGATTCCATGGAAGCTCTGAAAATTATGGCAACGCCACCACCTTTGTCAGAATCTCTGCTTAGCAATTTAGTATGAAAAAATATCTGGCACTAAAAAATGAAACTAAGTGGAGCAAGAATCGGAACACCATGATTCTGTAAGAAAATAAATATTCAACTTAGGTGACATAATCAACTAATTTAGTACCACAGCATTTTTAATGGCCAATCTAGAATTAATATGTGCTATATTATTTGAGAATGAACTGGATTCCAAGGCAGCAGAGGCTCTCGCAATGCCCAGTTGTCAAATTTGAATCAATGCTCGCAAAGGCCCCATTAGTACACAATCTCAGCGAGAGCAGGAAATCATAAAAATACATCGTAGTAGCATAGGACGAATAATGCAAAAGGAATTGGAGCTGTTAATCTGGCAAATAGCAAAAATATCCAGAGGCGATTGAACAGAAACAAAACCATATATAGCCCACTTACTAAATCAACTAACAGAGTGGCACACCTTGCATCGGATGCCACAAACCGATACAGACAGGCTTGGCACTGATGCTCCAGCGCAGATGCGCCTTAGGAAAGATAAATACGGCAATGGACTACATTGCTTCTGGGAACTGTAGTTGCATCAGCATCAATACGAAACACAGCTTTAAATGGGCAACCAACGGGCTGACACTGCTGTGAAAGGCTGAACAATAAACAGTAAGGCAATAAGTCAGCAAGACAGAACGTTGTTCAATAATTTCACAGGAAAAATTAATAAAACAGAAAAAGAGTTTAAAAACCTTTTAAAAAACATTGTGCTGTGCAAAGTAGCAAGGAGTACCTACAATGGCAGCTGGGTGCGAGCAGGGACCGATTAAACAGCTGCAACTAACCGGCTTGACCCTATCACACCCGAAGAAGCTGAATACGGCAATAGACTACAGTGCTGCTTGGAACTGTAGTTCCATCAGCATCAATACAAAACACAGCTTGAAAGGGGCAACCAACAGGCTGACTCTGCTGTGAAAGGCCGAACAATAAACAGTAAGGCAATAAATCAGCAAGATAGAATGTTATTCAATAATTTCAAAGATAAAATGCGTAAAACAGAAAAACCTTTCATAAAACATTTAACAAAGCAATGTGCTGTGCAAACTAGCAAGGAGTACCTACAATGGCCAGTTGCCTACAGTGGCTAGTTATTCTAGGATAAAGAAAAATAATCTCAAAGGAGGACACTTTGGGTCCCCAGCAACAATGCCCATAAGGAGCTGTGTGATGCAATAGTAAAATACAGATGCATTTAAGAGTTATCGAGGGAAATAGACTCCATAGGATAGGTACAATACAAAGAATAGAGTTCCAAAAGACAGAGGCCAAAAAAATAGAATGTGCAGAAAAAGGCTCCACTCATTCAGGATTTCAGAAAAAGGTCCAGATGGCCAGCAAAAAAATGCAGAGGGTCTCACTAGGAAAGGGAATGAAGCACACAAATGATACATCTCCCTAACACTCGCCCTCCTTCCTCCCCCAGAATAGGGACAGGAGATGTAAATGGAGGAGTGCTTTATTTATTTATTTTATTTCTTGTTTACGCGCCACATGCCCATGGACCTCAGGTCGCACATAAAACACAGAAAACACAAGGAAAACAGACAGGATCAGTGAACCAGGGACGTCAACAGGGCGCTGGTTATTGAATAAATAGATATGTTTTCACCGCCCTCTAAAAGACAGGGAGTACATTTGCTGCTCTTATTGCCAATGGAAGCACATTCCATTCCTTGGGAGCTTGTACTGGAAAGCTGTTACCACCAAACATTGCCAATTTAAACAAGGGACAGAAAGCGATCTACAAAGGTTTCTGACCTGGATAAATACTCAAGACAGATTCCTTGCTTTTTTCTTGCTTTTACATCTACCTACAGTAGAACCAACTTGAATTTCCTAGATATTACTATCTCAGGGAATGAGGCATCGAATGTACTATTTGTCAAACCATACAATAAATCCACTGACAGGTAGATATTGGTCTTCCTTCCCCCTGGAAACAGATTAAACACACAAAATGTAACTCGGCAATGGTAATCTACGCCATCTGGTGTCCATGCCAAAAGGTCTACATTGAAAAAACAGAAAGAAGAGTGACACTACGGATTGGGGAACACAGAGGTTGCCTCAAAAATAGAACCAGCAATGCCCCGATGGTATACCACTGGGTTGAAAACCAACATTTTGCTGATGATATCAAATGGACAGTGCTGTACACATTGTTACCCAGTATGGATTTGAACAGAGATAAATGTACTATGTCTTGCAAGGAGCAACAGTGAGCAACTTTTTCCTCACCAACAGTGCGGTAACTGGTCTAAATGAAAAAATCGACTGGCTCCTAGTATAACACATGTGTATTATACTCTCCCATTCACTAATGGGACTAGTCTGGGAATCTGTACAGCTAGCCTAACTTTTAGGTAGCTGTAGATTATCTTTCTGGCCCCCAGTATTACACCTCGGATAAAACTTAAATGAGGGCTCAGAGGTGACTCAGGAGCATGCGTGCATTAAGCTCATCCACGAAGTGCTAGCTCTCAACAATCGGCCTGTTTCCAATTTACTCGGCTGTGCCGTTACCATTCGAATACAGGATCCAGGGATCACATTCCCCACCGCACTGATGGGAGTGGCCACACCTCTTGTTCTTCTCTAGTACAGCCCACACTCCTATGTGGTCCAATGAAAAGGCACGCCATCACACACCTTGCCTCACTTTAAGGAGAACAGCGTGTCACATGACCGCAATTCTCCGGACCCATGGGCTGTGGAGTTTTCAGCCGTGCAGCACCGCGTACTTTCAACAAGTAAGTCAACAACTTTGTCCCTATCCTGCAGGAATATAACACACGTCCTACCGCCTCTAGACCCATATTTTCTTTAATGTTTGGGCTTCCCAATGCGGTTGAGACTGCAAGTCTCCAGTCTATCCAGGGCGAGCATTTTTGCTCCCATAGACGCACGCCTACAGTTATGGCGTCCATGGCGTTCTGATTCACCATGCAAGTACTGAACCCCCTTGCAAGCCTCTAGAAGGCAATATGCCATGTTTATTAGGGTGCCGTTGAACCTTTACTCTTTGTTTCGTTCCCTCAGCGGCATGTGAATATACCGTCATTTCCAACAGTATCTCCAGCCACACTTTTGGCAACCCCAGCGCCATACCGTGACTCCATAGGACGGTTCTAAACCCACCCGCTCTCCTGCAACAGCACCAGCCTATACTCACGAATGAGTATGACCATAGAAACGTAAGTCTAATGAATGCAAGGATGCATTGTAGCCCTGTGATACCGTTACCATTCTTTGTTAGCCAGCTACACTGATAACCAGATATCAACCCTTGTGACTACAATTTTGTTTCCCTTTTTTTCTTTTCCCAACGCAACTATCAGCTCGACTGGGGAGAACCGTGGTAAACACCCAGCCTAGGCATTCCACTTGACCATGGGCACCTCTCAGCGACAGGACGCCTAATTGCATCCCGCGGTCCCGCACTACAGCATCTTCATATGCTGACCTGTTACCATCAACGGTCAGAGACGCATACTCATTTGCATCAGAGAAAGTGACGGTGCTTTTTGTAAATCCTTTTGAGGATTGGCTTCAAGAAGCTCCTAGTAGCCTTGGTTTCACTATGTTGCATCATTCACTCTTGGCTTTCTCCGGTGGTTTTAAATTAGTAGCTGATCAACACAGACGCGGTTGGTGTATGTGTACTTTCCCTTTCAACTGCTGGATTTTGACACATGAGGTAGTCAGCGGTTGTCTCTATTCGTACTTTGTAAGATCGACCTGTTTCCGCGTTTGCAATGCGTGTGTACACTCCACCAACAATAGCCCAAAGGTTTTTTAGTTTCCCCTGTAGTGGAAGGCACAGTATTAACACCACCATTAGCAATCATATGTTAGTTAAATTACATGATTGTATTAGACATAGGGTAATTTACTCCGTTGTTTTACTGTTTTCAGGTATTCCATGGTGCAATCTAGCGGCCATACTTTGGACACATCACCAACCGGACATTCAGCATCCTGAGGCCATGATGACTCTTTCAGCAACACTCTTATGAGTGTTTATGTCAAAATAATATTGTTCTATTTAGTGACAGGATATTTACCTTGTCGCATGTTTTCAACATTTGGACATCTTCTAAAACAGTGTTCTGTTTGTGAGTTGATGTTGACAGTCCCTGACGAATTTCCATGCGCAATTTTTGCACTTTATTCTGGAAAGAAACATGTTGGAATGATATGTATGTAAGTGGATGAATGAGTAATGGTGAGTTTGTATGGAGTGTTGGATTCAGTTTACATGTGTATTTGCACAGCACATGACACTTTCAAAACACCACTGACATTCTTGAGGCCATCTGACCTAATATGTGTGACCTCTTGTTTTACTGTCTGCAACTTTCCCTTTGCACTGTTCTTTACTGTTTTTTTATTGTCTTTTTACTATTGTCACAATTGTGTATGTCCACCTTGTGTTGAAGCTTTTAAGTGCATTCAAGCACTGCGTTATGATTACCTATATATGTAATTTCGTCTGGGGTACTTTATCGTGAAAACAGTATCTTGCTCCCACCTAACCCTAGTGTGTGTTGCTAAAGGTATACAACCTGAATGAGGGTCGGTTAGTAGTGGGCAGTGCCACTCCCTCAGCTTCTTTTTGTGTGTATTGTTTAAGTTTATGGCAGTCACTGTATGGTAAGGGGTGGGAAGGGGCAGGGAGATCTATGATCAGTTGTTTTGTCAAGTACAAAGGTGCAGTAAGTGTCCAGCACTTGTAGGTTAATGAAATGATGTTGTGTAGTATTCTGTGTTTAACGTGTAGCCAATGTACCCTTCTGGACTCTGTAACATGGTCCTGGCCATGCAGCTCGAAGACTGCACGCAGTGCCCCATTCTGAGCTGCCTGTAGGGATTATATGTTAGCCTGTGTTTTTCCTGATAGCAGGCTGTTGCAATAATCTATTCTTGAGTTTACCAGAGCACAGCCAAGAATAGATCTGTTTTCAAGGGATAAGGAGGGTCTAATTTGGTTCAGCAGTCTTACCACATAACCACATGAGGAGCGCGTGTGGGATACATGACCTTCATGTTCAATTCTGTGTCCAGGTAAACACCCAGTGTTTTGATGCAGTATAATGCTAAAAAAGTGTTCCCTTCGGCATTCACAGCAAGTGGAATCCAGCTCATGATGGTGATATTGTTTTCCTTTATCCTTCTAACAGCTTCCTCATCCTCCATGCTACTGATTTTTGGCTAAAAGGTCCAAGGCTCGGTAGGTGGAAAGTTTCATGGTCAAAACAAGAGGACAGGGCCATGCAAACCAGTGAATTAGTGGCAAAGATCCCACACCTCAGTTACCTGGCACTCCGTGCAGAATTACCACTGCTGCCCGGAGCTTCAAGGGGCCTCAGTTTTTCTTTGCCCATCATGACTATGAACTTAAGGGAGACCACTTGAACTGTTCTGCACTGGGGGACCAGTGTATTAGGGAGGACTTAATGAAAATACAAATGTCTGAAGACCGTTGCCACCTGTTCATTATTTCTTGAATTATCTGAACCCACTCCCATAACAGGAATCACATTTATTAGTTATTAGTCATTGTTGCTTTTGGAAATGTAGCTGTATATTTGCATGGATGTTCTCTCTCAATGGTGCCAGGATAAAGGGATTATAATAACTAGTCATTGACTGCATTTAAGAGACTGCTGATCATGTGTCCAGGCTCTACCTCTCAGCTGCTCCACCTACCACCAGGTTTCACACTTTCCAGGCAGCCAGTTCAAGCTAGACAGCATTGAGGATGCTGCTGGTCACTTAAGCAAGCCTCATTCAAAGCTGCTCTGCCCAACACCAGGTTTTTCACCTTTCAGCAGCTACTTAATGTCTCTTTGCAGACAGTATTGTGGATGCTGCAGGTCAAGTGCCCTGCCCTGACACTCAGCTGCACCGCCCACCACCAGATTCTGTGACTTACTTGCACCTATGTAAGTTCTCCAAGTCACCTGTGAGCAGCCAGCATTGAGAAGGATTCTGGTGACATGAACAGGCACTGCCACCCAGCGGCTCCACCCACCACTAGCTTTTGTGCCTTCCAGGAAGCTACTTAAAGACTCCAGGCCACCTCCAGCCAAACATCATTGAGGATGCTGCTGGTCATGTGACTAGGCCCTGGTGCTCCACCCACAACCTATTTCTCCTGTCCTCCTTAAGCATCCTCATCACCGGCACCCTCAGCAAAGGACAAAGATAAGGTCCTCAACTGTTTGTGCCTGTTGGGGCCTGATTTGGCCACGGGCCAGACCCTCTTTCCTGCATTTCACCCACAAAGTAGTTGCTACTATGAATACCCAACTAATGTCACCATCATCTGTCCCCTCCCTCCAAAGCTATCACCTCCCTTGCTAGGGTTTGAATGGCTAAGCACCCTGGTCAGCCCCAGCAAGCCACACTAGCAAACCACATCAATATACCGTTTGCCTCCATCCAACACACACGCATGGATGGCCAAATAATCTTGTAAATCAACCTCGTGACCCTCTTTATCACCGAAACATGGTTTACCCCATCCTCCCCCTATGTTTTTCACATCCTCCTCTGGCCAGACTACAGCAACCAACATGCTAATGGACCATGAAGAGCAGGAGGTGTGTCAATCATCCACAGGACTGATTGTCCATGTTCCATCATACCCACTCCCAGAGCAAGCTTGTTTAAATCACTTGCCTGTCTGTTCCATTCCCTTTATCTGACATGGAATCCATCACTTTCCAGCTCACCTACAGACCACCTGAATGGAGGGACTCTTTCATCAATGAATCTCCAACTTACTCTCCTCTGCCAAATTAGCAAACACTAATAATGTCTTTCTTGAAGATGTTAATGTCCCTGAGTCTCACGTCCTGTAGCAAAACAAATGAGGTATTGGCTGGAAGGTGTTTACAATTAATATTTACCTCTGGCATTGCTCTGGGCACCCATCCAGACCATCGTTTTTTGCCTGCCAAGCCATTACAAAAGGGAACAAAAAATATGCAAATTAGGATTGGTCCTACCCCAAAAGGGGCAGTCCAGTCCAAACTGCTTTGTCACGTCCATTCTGCATGAGACACCACACATCCCCAGACATGTTTAGCATATTGGGTCTCATTAGTGAGGATCAGCTTGGGTCTCTAATACCAGCATGCATGGAGCACACGTCTGGGCATGCCAGTCCCACTTGGGGTGATTATAGCAAAACAAATGAGGTGATGGTTGGGAGGAATAGTTTATTTTTTTAAAAATGTATTGATTTTGAGTATATTATTGACACAGTAACAAACAGTATAATGCCAGATAAGGCAAATATTTCAACCATTCAGTACAAGCAAATTGAGTACAGTTGACGTTTTCCCACATATCAAAACATTTTCACAAGATCAGCAATACATTATAAACAAAACAAAACAATAACGACTCTAAAAGGGAGTAACCAAATCTTGGATAGTGTACATACTCTGAGGGCAGGCCCATAGCTAGGCAGTGATTTTAAAATGTGGTAAACAGGTTTCAAATAAACCTTTGTGTCCGGTTTGGGCCGGAAATCTCATGTCACAACGAGATACTTTTTCAAATTTTAAAGGCCTTCCCAGATTGTCCCCCTGCCATTAATGCTTCCCACATTAATTTGAAGAAACTGATTCAAGGATTCCCGCATATGTTCCCCAAAAGGAAACATCAGTAATGCATCACGTCGGTATAGGTGACCTAGGCTCTCTGCTCCCCCATGTAACCAGTAGCAGAAAATGGTCAGATATCGATCGCCCATATACTCTGATCAATAAATTCTGTAAGGTTCTCAACCCCAATAAACAAATAATCTATTCTGCTGTGCAACCCATGGCAAGTCAGATAAACTGAATATTCCTTGGTGTTCTGGTGCAGTTCCCACCAAGGGCTAGATTACAGAAGCTTTGCACTGGTGCAAGTGCACATTTTGCATGGTATTAGCACTAGGTCAAAGTTTGCCCTATTTCTAAAAACACTTGCAAATATTAGAAAACCCTTCAACCGTGACAAGTGCATTTGGGCATGTTATAATCAGTAGTGCAAAGGAATAATGCATACCGTCTTTAAGGCATCAGGTCACACAGGGAGGACACGTTAGCCGGGATCGAATGCTTAGGAAAGTAAGAATTCAAAATACACAGCTCATGATGACCCACATAACCGTACACCATCACGTACCTTCCCTCTGTGTCCACCTTAAACTCTAATAATTGGAATGGGACCCCTTTATCTATCCATATGAGTACACCCCTTGCAAACCTAGAATATCTAGAGCCATAAACTGACTCCCCCATCTACCTGCTACCATCTCCTGGTCTGCAGGCAACGACTGGGTTGCCTGCAATAAAGCAATGGCCACCTTCTTTTGACGTAAGTAAGAGCGGTCTCAATTTTTGCGCATGTATGAACCCAAGCCTCTTAAATTCCAAATCATAATTCTAAGTAATACCATACGTGGGATACAGTACCCCCTCAAGTGATCCCAGCTAGCATATGCAGTGCACTCTCTAATTTGCCACTACCCCCCTGTACTCTCACCCCCCCTATCCCCACCCACTCAAACAGACATTCGCTCCCTAGCATGAACCCATCTCGTCCCTTCATTCCCTCACTAGACCCCGCCCAGTGTTCAAGCAACAGTACATCCCAAGCACACCATAACAAACCGCCCTCAAACCTGGCTCCAAAACTAGACCCAAAGGTTTCACACCATGCAGGTCTACCAGCACCTCCAAAACCCTTTTGGGACCATTGAGCACTGGAACAGGAAACCAGCAACAGGCCAGTGTCCAATCCAATTATATCGGGGGATGCAGAGTCCCACCCTATGGTTAGCAATGCCTAGTTGTCACCTCCTTGATTTCTATAATATGCGGGTAGCAAAGCAACCATACCATATGTGGTGTCCTTAACTGCAACTGTTAATGTGTGATGGAAAATACTCTAACTCCCTGACAGAGCAATCTCACCCATGTGTCAGCTCGGCCCACCAAAACAGCTGGATCACATCAAAGTGTCAATTTGAGCCGCAGTAGACATCGCTGGTGATCAGCGTTCCATTCGTAAGCAAGAACTGTTCCTTCAAAAGGGTGAATGGTTCCAACATCGTCCTTAGGTACTAAGAAGTTGCATCTTCATCAGTTTGAGGCATATTAGCTCCTTCAGCCAATATTTCGTTGTGGTCCATCCATTTGTTCACTGCCTCTGGACTATCAAAAAAGTGTGTCTTACCATTGTGCATTACTTTAAGTCTAGCTGGGTACATGAGCTTATATTTAATGCCCATTTGATGCAACCTTGCCTTAGTGGGGACACACGTATTCCTCTTCTGTTGCACGATAGGTTCATAATCGGTATACACAGCAGTCTTGGAATTACCCCTCCAAATGTTTCCCCCGTCCCTGTAGAACTGCAGCACTATCTCTCTGTCCCTGAAGTTCAAAACCTTGGCAATAACAGGATGGGGATACGACCCTGGGGGGTCTCCCCTGAAGGGATTGATGAGCTCTCTCAATCGCAAAACCCTGCAATAGTTTCTCAGTGACCATTTCCTGTAGTAGTAGTGTCTCAATGTAAATGGTTGGGTCTGCACCCTAAATACCTTCTGGCAAGCCAAGTATGCAAATGTTGTTCCTGCATGACCTGCCCTACGTGTCCTCAGCACAGAGTTTCAGTGTGGCTTTTTACGACTCTAAAGTCCTCAGTCTTCCAAATCCACGATTGTTGTAGAAGTCTCCTTCAGGAGTGTTTCGGCACTTGGGACTCTGCCAATGAGCATACGTCTTGTCGCAGGAGTTGTACGTCCACCTACACTTCATCAATCCTGTTTTCCAGTACGGTCCATAAAGCAGCAATAGCTGTCAGAATTTTACCCTCCTGAGAATCTGGAATCGCCTCCGTGCCCATCGCACCCTCCGAGGACACAGTTGGGGTAGAGTCTTGTTGCCTCCCCTGGTTTGTAAAGGAGTCCTTGATCGTGCCCTTGTTTTTCTGTTTGTGGATGGCATGGCAGAGAGAGTGTCTGGGGTGTAGGTCACAACTCCTCGATCAATGTCGTAGATGATGGGGCAAGTGTATTTCTAATGAAGACTGTCACAAAGAAATGTCTGCTCCCTCCCAAACAGTAGCTTATAAAGTGGTGATGTCACAGCAACCACAAAAAGTCCAGTGCAATCTGCCAAGAGAGTGCCACTTATACCGACACAAACTCCAGTCCCACAGGGTCACACAAGGGTAAAGGTGCAAGCAGTTTCCCCCATGGTCGCCCAAATAGGTAACCCAGCTCTATTCTACCTGCAAGCCAGCCAGGCCACTCCCCCACACCACTGCAGGTGATGCCAGAGTAAATGTCAATCAGTGGCTAAACTTCGGATATACATATACCTCTAGGTGTCTGTCCATGTATGCCTACATTTAACTCACAGGTCACAATAATTTGATTCTCCCATTCTGGCAAAGCTAATCTTTAGTTCATGCCCCAGCCAATGCGTGTCCAGCTGCATTGCACACTGCTATGAGTGTAACTTAAAAATTACTCCAGCCGGCACTGTGTTTCTCTCCTGGGGCCCACATATACATCCCTCACCTCGGTCCCCGGCTCCTACCAGGGCTCCCAGCCCACAAAGTAAACAGTGTCCGTGTGGCTAGCCCCCCGCCACAAGAGACCAGCAATTTACAGACTCAATCCAGGGCTTTAGCATCAGTCCGATGCAGCGAATAGGCTGAGGAGCTCCCTCACCGCTGGCACGGGTGTCATTTTACTCTGCAGCAGCCCATTCTTCACTTAGTAATCGCCCAGTCCTGAATGTCCACTGCCTACCTCAAACTTAACCCATCCAATAATTAATGCATCCTCATTGGTCTTCCCCCTAATCAACGGCTCAATGATATGCACATAGAAATATTTAAACTGCAACTCTCAGATTCAGCAACATGTTTAAGCTTCACCATTGATAGCAGTCTATCCTTTTAAAAAAACACATATCCAAACCTCCCTGCCTCCGAATATCCAACCAATGCAAATCCTTCACTGCACATCAGGAACAAAGTGCAGGCCTGTGTGCTCTTGCACATCAATGTAGGAAATGCCCTAACTAAATCAGAATTTACCAGCAAACATAAATAACACTGACCAGCGGAGTCCATGTAAAGCCATGAGGGGAGGGGATTTTACCCTTCAAGCCGTGAACTTTGTTCTTAATTCTCTGGTCAAAGTGTTTGAATTTATGAAAGGGGCATACAAACACACACCGGCATCCTCATGGAGATGGCGAAGGACATTGAACAGTTCAAATTTACTGTTGTGGGACTGAGCAAATTGTACGGTTGTACCCATCTTAAAGAAGCTTGATGAAGGATTCTCAAAACAAAGTGGAGAGCTGATGGGGATACATGATCTTTTAACTGTACTGCTGAAGGAAGACAAGGAGACTAAGAAGTCTCTTGAGTATCTCATACAGCAACATACAAAAGACAAAACCAAGGACCAGGAAATGGACTCTATAACTGAGGGACCCTTACCTACAATAGTTGAAATAGCAGATGAGACCCCCCTTTCTTAGTCAGTTATGGAAGAGTTTTGTCACGTGGCCCAAGCTGCGGATTGCATAATTGAAACACCCATAGCATCATCAGATGAAATAACTGAGGCACCTGTACAGGAATCCACTGACAATACAATACCATGGAGAGACAGCTCACAGCAGACATTTAAGAGACAGAGAAGGGCAAGAGGCAGAAAACAAAGGCTTAGCCTGCCTGCATCCAACTCAGTGGGTTCCAAGGAGAAGAAGTCGAAAAATATGAAGGGGAAAAAAGCAAACAAATCTAAAGTCAACAAGTTTGTGAAGGGGCTCAGTGGACAGGGAAAACTGACTGAGGGAAATGTTGACCATCAGATAGAGGAGTAACAAATCAAACCCCTGGATTCCACAGCCCTGGTTGTAGCCAAACCAAAGAAAAACAGAAAGAAAAAAGCACTTATGATGCCAGAGGAATGCAGTGTGCTCAAAGTCACTATAGGTATCCAGACTGACGCTGGGTGCGGCACGGAAACAAGTCGTAGACCTTTGCACCAACAAGAGGGTCTGAGATCTGTGACAATGGGGAAATTACTCAAATGGGCTCCGATTGTTTTACCTCATCACAAATTGGTTCCAAAAGCAATTCCTCATCAAGACCCTGGTCTAAAAATAGCTCAATTTTTAATATGACAAGGAAAATATGTCATTATCCTCAGGAACACCTGAAATTCAAACTGAATCCCTTAGTGACTAAAATAAGAATGTATCATCGCAAGCAGAATCTGAAAAGCAAGGCCAACCTGAAATAAGCCAGGAAGAAAGGAATCTGGCTATCTCTTCAATGGCGGAACGTCCTAGAAACCTGACTCTGGAGGGGGGCCGCAATATGAACAGCGGGGGGTACAGTCAAGAGATCTTAGCACCCTATGCAGTGCTCAGACTCTGGTTCACATGTGATACCAATACACAAACTAAAAAACCATTGAACAGGGGGACATTACTTTCAATATTTAAAAAGATACCATACCTTTACTTATTCTCTACTAGAGATATTGAGTATGTCGAATTCCCAGAGTCTGGTTTGACAAGTTTTGCAGATTTAGGGTTTGCCTCCCACATTGGTGCAAAAGCCATATTAAATGTTGCTGACAAGTTGCGCCTTTAAGGCTTAGAAGTGCTGGAAACTAGACCTGGCATTGAAGTTGGTGCAGTGGGCACAGGCGGCAAGGAAGGGGTCCTTCTCAAACAAGTGTCTGTACAAAATAAGTGGCAAAAGAGTCAAGATGTGGAATCTAAGGGTGGGGCAGATTTAATGGTGTGGCCAATGCTATCTGATAAAATAATGCAAGTATGCCAGAAATTGGGAGTAAGACAGACCTCTCTTTAGTTGGGAGAATATAAAGATTACCAGTTGGAATACGCAGGCTTCCAGTTCATTCAGGAACAATGAGATGAGAGCTTTGCTATTTGGTGGAAGTGACCTGATATTACTGCAGGTTCCTGGCTAGTGAATATACCTGAAATAGAGGGCTTTAATTTAACAATACAACCAGCAACGTTTGAAGCAAAAGAAAGACCGATGAGAGACCTTTTAATAGCCTGCAGATGGGTTCTATTTGAAGATATAACAATTCTTCCTTGTAAACAAGAAGGTATCCTCGGAGTGAAGGCGGTCACATCCTCAAGCAATGGTCACATAAAGGTTGTAGTTATAAATCTATACTGGAACCCTGCTCATGAAAAATTGGGGTAATTCTTAGACTCAATTTCAAACATCCTTACTGATATTAAGCTCTCCTATCCCGATGCATTTGTTGTGGTAGGGGGAGATTTGAACTCTCAATGTGTCCAAATTATCCAAAGGAATTAGCAAAGAAATAGCAACGAATGGAAGAAGGTGGTTGAATTTCTTCAATGAATGGGATCTTAAGATTTTGAATGGCTCAATAGAGAGGGATCTTCCACCCGCTACTACATGGTGTCGGGGACAATAGAATCAATACTAGATTATAATTTTCTATCTAGGGATCTATTTGAAAGATGTGTATATTTCTCTGTAAAAGAAGGTGGCACGAGTGACCATAAGCGACTTGAAGCTCTTATAACCTGGAATACCCATAAGAAAGTAGTTCAATGGCAAAATTCTGTTGCCGTTAACACCCACAAAAATCGACTAGTAAAATATCCCCCATCATGGAAGTTGGCCATTATAGTGCATATCTTTAAGAAGGGAATCGGAAAAACCAATCCAGTTATCGACCTATAGCGTTATTAGACGCGGAGAGCAAGCTATTTACTGGTCTTGTGCTGAGAGAACTGGAAGCTTGGACAAAGGAGAGTAACATACTCCCAAAGCAACAGACAGGATTCAGACGTGGCCATTCAACATAATTAAATGGTATTATACTGGCTTCCCTGACAAATAATAAAGACAAAACAAATGTAGGCAAGCTTTATGGAGCATTTATAGAGCTATGGAGCGCATTCAATCTTGTTAACCAAGATCAGATATGGTCTAAGCTGGTGAATCGGGGAGCCTTGAAGGGACTTGTGGATATTCTTATAAGTCTTCATGAAGGAAACACAGTGAGAGTTAGACTCAGTTTAGATGGCCACTTGTCAGAATACATCACAGTGAATAGAGGGGTTAGACAAGGCTGGATGGTGGCACCCTTCCTTTTTACCTTCTATCTCGCAGAATTCGGACAGGAGATAGATTCCTCAGCACTGGCCAGTGTTAGGTTGGGCTCGACACCTATTAAGTGGCTCATGTATGCGGACAACATTGTCTTGTTAGACAAGACACCCATTGGTCTGCAAATACTTCTTAGAGCATTAGATCACTACATGAAAGTAAATGACTTTGCTGTTAACCCAGAGAAATCTAGGGTTGTACATTTTGGAGATAAGGGAGCACGAGGAGTTAGATTTCCTTGGTCAATAGGTGATCAATTAATCCCTGTGGTAAACACTCTATATGCGGCTCCAACAATTGGGTTAAGGTTAACGGACACATTGGCCAAGAGTACATAGTTAACATCACAGATGAAAAAGATATCTGGCTTATATTGCAAATTCTCCATTATACCGTTAATTAGATTCTATGTGGCAAAGGTGGTACCAGTCTTACTTTATGGTCTAGAGGCTAAACCATTATTATGGTCCATTGACTGGCAAAAAATTTAAGCTGTGATCTGGAAGCAGGTGTTGGGTCTGCCATAAAGCCTACAAATGGCTACATTGAGGTACGAGTTGGGTTTAAGATCCCTTAAGACGCGAATGTATTGGAAACTGCTTTCTTTGTTTAGGTCAATTGTGGACCCTATGGAAAACACTCTTTTTGGAGATCTTTTAGTCCATTGAAATCTAGACTCTTTGTATACTTTAAGTGATCTTAGAAAAAAAGTAAAGGAGATCCTACTTTATTGTGACCATGATGAACATACACTGATCACAAATCCTATGAAGGTTAAAAAAGCCATTACATTAAGCGACTGGATTACAACAAGTAATAATATGAGGGCTTCTTCTTTCCCTCCCTCATTCTCGAACTATGGTAAAAAAAACAGGGTTATTTGGCTAGATACCTTACAAAGTCAACTGATGTTAAAACTAGGCAGAACTTCCTCAGATTGCGTCTCAACCTGATAAGGACGGGCTTGGTTTTGAGTAAGTGAGGGTGTAGTTGTTGTGACACACACCTTATGTCCTGAATGTATCAATTCTAGAGATCAGACCTTTGAATACATATTGAGGTTTTGCCGGGGGACCTGGGACAGTAGGGTAAAACATCTGGCCACTTTCGTCAGGTCTAGTGACCATCTTTCATCAAATACGTTCTGGAATTATCTCAGGACATGAGACAAAATTAACACTGAGGTTGGTAAGAGTTTTGCAGCAGACCGGGTTTATTGCACATGAATTCTGGTAAATTGCTCTCCTTGAGGAAATCAGACTCTACTTTCTCTCCCCTTTCTCAAATTTGCTCTTATGGGATATTTTATTTGTCTTTTTCTGCTAGTGAATGAATTGTTCAAATTCTCTTTTATTTCTTTGATTATATGCATTGTTCTAAATGTATGACATAATTTGTTTTAAGTGTGGTTGAAATCTGAAGTGAAATGATAGTATTACATGTTTATATTTTGTCATGTTGATATAATGTGTAAAAAAAACATGATTTGGTTATATCACAATAAAAAAATTCATTACAAAAATGATCTGCACATAAAGTCCCATTAGGTACCTTGAAATTATAAAAATTCCTAAATGATGATGTCAATAGAGGGGCATTACTCTTACCCTGTGTGTACCTCTGGAGGGTCCACTAAGTCTGACTTGTACCCTGATAGGACTGAGGTCCTTCCCTGCACCTGCTGACCCCTTTGCTAGTTGTTGACCCACACTTTCTTTCACCACCCTTTCATTGGCATGCTGCTCCTCCTGCCTTTCCAACCTTCCACTCCTTCATTATCCTCCTCCCTTTCATCCTCAAATGTTCCTGATCATTTCATTATCATCACCATCATTGCCCCCACTGCAATAAGCACTAGTGCCAAAAACCAGTCCCACTCTCAATCCCAGCAGCTGCAACATATGCTGGATAAGACAGATTGTCCATGTGCCTAATCAAACCAAACACATTATATACCTCTGCCTCCCACTCTTCGGATATGATATGATATGATGTGGCATTTATAACGTGCCTGTACACAAGTGTTTCTAGGTGCAACAAGACAAGGAGGGGGAAACGAAGGAGGAAAAAATAACGATCTTACTAGGCCTTGTGTAATTCAGATAGCACAAAAGGGAAGGGGAGAAGTGCCAGGGGGATGGGTAAGTCCAGTTAACTCACAAGTGCAGCCAGCGGGTGGCTCATAAGTGCAGACAGAAGGGACTGTAGGGTTGCATATTCAGACCCTTAAGTGCTGGGGAGCCCGGAGGCAGTGCAAGGGCAACTGAACATGCAGGAGCCTGAGCCCGAGTTCAAATGGTGACCAGTGCACAGAGCAGTCAGGTGCATCAGCAGGGGAGAGGAAGAGAGAAAGCGGAAGCAAAAAGGAAGGTCTTGAGCTGCTTCCGGAACCAGGGGTGGTTCTGCTCAAGTTTGAGAGAGGCAGGGAGGCTGTTCCAGAAGGAGGCCCCAGCCAAGGAGATTGATCTGCCCCTCAGAGAGTTGGAGGTGGATGAGCGGAGAGCCCGAGAAGGAAGATGCTTTGGAAGAGAAAGTTTGAGGTAGAGCAGTCCCAGGCCACAGAAAGCCTTGTGGACAATGCAGAGGGTCTTGAAGTTCATCCTTGCAGCCACAGGGAGCCAGTGAAGAGATCTCAGAGCTGAAGAGATACGATCCTTGGGCTTGATGCCAAGGACAAGTCTTGCAGTCATTTTCTGGATATGTTGTAAAGGTCAAATAATAGAGACAGGAAGATTTAGAAATGGGGCTGTTGCAATAGTCCACCCTAGAGAGGACCAGAGCTCTGGAGACAGTGAGCTTCTGGGGGTAAGTGAGAAAAGCAAGCATACTTCTGAGGAGGTGCAGCTGATAGTTTGACTTCTTAGAGATGTCAGAGATGTGAGGAGAGAAGGAGAGGGTGGAGTCAAAGATGACACCAAGGTTCTTAGCCTCACAGCAAGGAGCAGGAAGCCGGCCCAGAGTGGGCCGCCACAGAGAGAGAGGAAGTTGAAAGTGGGTGTCCCAATGAGGAGGATCTCAGTCTTTCTGGCATTAACGCTGAGATAACTGGCGTCACACCATTCCTGAATTGTGGCCAAACAGTCTGGTATGAGAGAAGAAGCAGAGGTGGCTGAGGGGAGCCTGAAAGAGAGATAAGTGTCATCCTCATAACATTGAAAATTGGAGCAGAAAGTAGTGATGTAGTGGTCAAGAGGTGCCAGGTAGTGGTTGAAGAGCCAGGGAGAGAGGTTAGACCCCTGGTAAACACCACAAGTAGAGAGAGAAATAGAAGAGAGGAAAGACCCCAGTTGGATCTAAGCAGGTCTATCGGTGAGAAAGGAGATCAACCAGGCCAGGGCCTGATCAGTAATACCAAGGTTGTCCCAGAGACGATTGAGCAGGATGACATGGTTTACCGTGTCAAAAGCAGTGGATAGATCAATAGATCAAGGAGAGTGAGGACAGAAGGGGGATTAGAGTCAAGATTGGAAAGCAAGTCTTCACAGGTGTTCAGGAGAGAAGTTTCCATGCATCTGGAAGCTCTGAAGCCAGACTGGTGGTCATGGAGGCAACCAACAGATTCAGTATGTAGATTAAGCTGGGAGAAGGCCAGCTTTTCCAAGAGTTTGCCCAGGAAAGGAGTGATGGTGTTCGGGCGATAGTTAGCCAGAGAGGAAGTATCAGCGGAGGGCTTCTTTGATATGATATGATATGGCGTTTATAACGCACCTATACACAAGTGTTTCAAAGTGCTCCCCCTTTAGAAGGGGGAGCACAAGAAAGTTCTTAAGGGGGGAAGGCAAAGTTCCAGTGGCAAAGGAGTGATTGCAGAAATCATCCATGGCTGGAGGAAGAGTGTTGATGTGGTCCTTGATAGTTCTGGATGAGCTGGGGAGAACCTGCTTTGATGAGACGTTTATAGATTGGACTTGTCTAGAAACAACGTTAGGGGAAAGGAGGAGAAAGGAGGAGAAGAGACGGCCTCAGAAGGGCCAGGAGTGGTAGAGGAGGAGGAAGATGAGGTAGAGGAAGAGATGGTGGACAGGTAGTCCTGAGTTTTAGTAGTGAAATTAGAGGCCAAGGCCATGCAGAGCGCCTGGGAGGGAACAGGAGAGTTAGAGACAGCAGCAGGATTGGACAGCTGCTTACAAATTTTGAAAGGTTCAGTCGAGTTGTTAGATGATGCAGAGATCCCGCATGGATGTAGGCTCTCTTCTTAGAGACGACAGAGAGTCTGTACTGCCTTTGGAGCAGGTGGCAGGCCAGTTTGTCAGGGGGTGTGCCTGAGGCCCTCCACTTCCTCTCCGTCGCCCTCCACTTACGTTTGAGGGAGGCGAAGTTGGAATTGTACCAAGAGTTGCACTTGGATTTGGGCTTCAAGCAGATCCACATGACAGGGGCAAGGACATCCAAAGTGTTAGAGATAGAGAGATGAAGGTTAGCAAGGGCTGTGTCAGGGTGTGAGTCAGCCAAAGGAAGAGGTGCAGAAGGAGGACAGAAAATAGTGGCAAAAGCCTCAACTGACACACGCTTCATGGGTCGGATGACCAAGATGGTAAATGGCAGTGCTGGAGTCGGCTTGACCTGCGGGGAAGAGAGAGAGAGGTGGGAAGAAAGAAGAAAGTGATCACTCCAAGAGAGAGGAGTGGTGAGAGAGTTAGCGAAGTGGAGGTCTAAGGAGATCAGAACATCCAGGGTGTGTCCTGAAGAGTGAATCAGGCCAGAACGGAGAATAGAGAGAGAGAGAATCGCAGTGGTTGAGAAAGAGTCCTGAAGAAGGGCTGGTAGCATCCAAGTGGATGTTCAAGTCTCCGAGGAGGAGAAGTTGGGAGGTAGAGGCAAGGAGCGAGGAGGAGATGTCAGCCCAATCAGAGAGGAAGAGGGCGACTTGGCCAGGTGGCCTGTAGATAGTGCCCACATTGAGAGAGAGGCCAGGAGAGAATGAGAGCCTGCTGATAATAGCGCCAGCGTTACCGGCCAACTCGTGATGAGGCCCAATGTCAGGAGCGCGCTATCACCCCCAGTAGATTAGTTTTGGGTATGAGTAGTTTAGTGTCCACCCGATGCACTCCGAGTGCCGACAGTAGAGTCAGCACCTGAGTGAGATGTGGGTATGCCTGAGCTTCGAGTGATCAGATGGGCAATTTTTTGAGACCGTTGGGTGGTGGAAGGGGAGGGGAGTTGGGGTAGTTTTGGGGAAGTCGGCCTACAGTCATACACCGCTAGAAAGGGGTGGAGGGTTGATCAGGAGGGAAGCAACAGGTGAAACCAAAGAGAATGGGTGATCTAAAGTTAATGACATGGAATGCCGAAGGTTTGAATAGTTATATAAAAAGTAATAGAGTAATGACGTATTTGAAAGGTCGAAAGATAGATATAGCCTTACTGCAGGAGACACACCTGACCAAAGACAGACAGGAGACCTTGGCATGAAATTGGGGAGGGGTGACCTTGGGTTCTACTTATTCAGCCTACGCCAATGGGATGTTGATTTGGGTGATACCGACTGTCCCAATCAAAGTGTTGCAGACCTATTAAGACAGACGGCCGAATGATTATATTGTGGAGAATAGTAGAAAATAGAGAAATATGCATAGTTAACACATACACTCCAAATCATGACACAGCAGCATATTTCTGATCCTTGTACACCAAGATAAGCCAGTAAAGGGATGGGGTGTTCATATGAGGTGGAGACTTCAAATGTACGCTGAATCCATTACTAGATCGGTCAGATGAGAAGTTTGGGCAACCAACGCGGCAGCGAAGCCCTTGAATACACTATTACACACCTTCAAGTTGGAAGACATGTGGAGAACGATGCACGGACAGGAACGGGGTACTCTCATTATAATACCCCTACAAATCTTTACACAAGGTTAGACTATGTGATGGTGGGCGGTGAATTGTTAGGAGAGCTTAAATGTGCAGAATATAAATCGAGAGTCTTATCAGACAATGCTCCTCTGGTGTTCACATGGAAAGCTCTCCCCCCAAGAGCCAGGATTCCTCAATGGCAGTACGGAGTTGAGACCCTCAGAGATACTGGGTTTGCAGGAACTTTTAAGGAAGGAAGTGAAAGAGTATTTTCAACATAACACAGGCAGTGGGTACGCTGTGGGAGGCCTTCAAAGTGGTGGTGAGAGCAGCGGCAATCTTACAATCCAGGGATGAAGGATGTTATTTTACAAGAATTGCGAGGTGTGGAGGATAAGTCAGAAAATACAGCACAGACTGGAGACAGGTCCCTAGAAGAGGCATAGGAAGTGACACGATTACAGTAAGAAGGTCAGAAACCCTGTGATAGGTTGGGCAACCTGAGTTACAGGAGATATGTGGAGAGACAGCACATGGAAGGAGACAAGCTGGAGAGATTGTTAGCCTGGCTCTTTAAAAGTGAGAATAAGCGATAACCGATTAGAGCAGTGGTGTGAAGTGGTGGAGAGTTCATTGAGAAACAGAAAGGTGTGAACAGATGCTTCTATGAATATAATAAACGATTATATGAAGAATCCTCTGGATGTGAGGAGGCAGAAATAAGGGAAGCACTGTCGGACGTCAGACTGCACAAGTTGAGTGCAGAAGAACGAGAGAGATTAGAGGTTCCCATTACAGCAGATGAGTTGGAATATGTGATTAGGGAGTTGTTGACGGGTAAAGTTCCGGGGGCAGATGGGCTTTCCAGCAATTTTATAAAGATTATAAGACTGATATTCTAACATCACTGCTAAATGAATGATTGGAAGCGGGCAGATTGCCTGGATCTTTAAGGGAATCGGTGATAGTCCCCCTCCTGAAACCGAATAAAGCAGATACCGACTGTGGCTTGTACAGACCCCTATCATTACTTAATGAATATGGGAAGATACTTACAGCAGTGATGGCACTCAGACTTAGGCCGATTATAGCCAAGCTTGTACAGTCAGACCAGATGGGATATGTCCCCCATAGGAATATCACTAGTAATTTACGCAGATTACGTCATGTGATAGACTGCACCCAAAGGGATACACGACCGCTTGTGGTGGCATCACTGGACACAGTCAAGGCATTTGATTCAGTCAGATGGCCATAGCTGCTGGCAGTGTTGGAAAAGTTTGGTATCGGACCAACATATATTAAATGGGTGAAACTACTATACAGTGAACCAGTGGCTAGGGTGAAAACGGGTGTGATAATTTCAGAACAGTGGCAATTGAAGAAAGGTGTAAGGCAAGGGTGTCCATGGTCTCCGATGCTGTTCATATTGGCGCTAGAACCACTTGCAATCTACCTGCAAGACGAGTATGGGAGGCAGGGATAGAGACACCAGGGGACAACATTTAATATCATTATACGCAGACAATATGTTACTTTACCTGCAACATCCAGAGACTAACTTGCAGTTTGTTTTGGATGTAATGGAAAGTTACGCTGCCTTATCCGGTATAACGATTAACCCGTTAAAGTCGAGTCTGTTTCCGTTGGTGCAATATGTAGGGAAGCAAGAGCACAGACTGCTAGTGCTGCCAATACAATGGGAATTATACACGTTTCGTTATCTCAGAGTGAACATTTATCACAACCCCCAATTGTGACACACACACATAATACAGTTAAGGCACTGCATGGGATTGAAAAGTCCATATCCTTTTGGGCCAGATTACCATTATCTATGATGGGGCGGGCTGTGTTGCTGAAAATGGTGGTACTCCCGAGACTCATTCATTTTTGCAATACCAAGACAGTTCTTCAACAAGCTGCACATCATATGTCGAGACTTTCTGTGGTACAATTCAAGATGCAGAATAGCACTTGGGAAACTTCAGAACACATACAACCTTGGGGGGTAAAACTGCCCAATTTTGAGGTGTATTTTGTTGCTAGCCAGCTGCAATTTGTCACCAGATGGCTGGCAGATAAACAAATACACAAACCAAGATTGCTACAAGCACCATGGGAGCGGTTGTACCTGAAAGAAATTATATGGATAGTAAACTCCTGCACGGTCCACTTACCCAGGTTGAAAAGATTGGGGTGGGTGATGTGTCATACATAGGGCCTGCCAGTTGATGGGGGATGTAACACCATACTCCCCACAGATCCCGCTGGTGGCACTGGATGGAGGGAGTGACCAGTTGCGTTTGAATGTAAGGAAATACTGGGAATCTGATGGAGTAGTGATGGTCGGAGACTTGATCAAGGAGGGGGTGCCTAAAGAGTTTGGGGTTTTGGTGGAGGAGGATGGAGTGAACCTGGTGCAACACCTAACGTACTCCTGGTTACGACGAAGTCTCTGAAGCAGGTGGCCAGAGACTGAAGCTGGGTTGCAACTAATTGAAACAATAGAGTCATTTAATGATGTGTCGGAGGGAGGACACAAAGTCTTAACGAGATACGAGTTGCTAATGTCTAGAGTGGGGAAGGAGTTGGGACAGACGAGGCAACAGTGGGAAGCAGATCTGGGAGGAGCAATGTCAGATGCAATGTGGAACAGAGCTATAGTGTACCACAAGAAGGTGTCTAGGAATTCTAGGCTCCAACAGATACAATTGTACATAACCCACATAGAGTATTTAACCCCGAATAAAATAGCAAAATTTAGTCAAGCAGCGGTACAAGGTTGCCCGAAATGCGGGGAGGTGAATGCAGATATGATTCATATGTTGTGGGCCTGTATAGAAGTGGGCAGATTTCGAGGGGAGGTGGCTCAAGCATTGGCAAAAGCAGGTATCACTCTAGATATAGGATCCCCCTGGCTTTTTAATTAGGTGGCTGTACGAGACCCAAGAGGGCTAAACATGTGAGCAAACTTAAAGACCTAGCGTATATATTAGCAAAGCGCTGGATAGCAATAGGATGGAAGGCACATACGAGACCTTTAGTGCAAATATGGTGGAAAGACCTGGTAAAATGGGCAAATACACAAACTGTGGTGTGGGAAGAAGTAGTGAGAAGAACTGAGGACCAAGGGGGAGAGAGGTTGGAGGCTTGGAGGCAGTTGATTGCAGGGTTGGTCATCTCTTGGCTGGAAAGGGAAGAGCTGGAACACAGTCCAGCAGAGTGAACAAAGTAGACAGAGAAGTTGTTGGAATGCAGTCAATGAAGTGGCAGAATTATGTGACGTTTAGTAGGCCGAGGTAGTGGAGGCGGTGGTGGGTATTGGGGGGGGGGGGTTTAGGAGATGAACAGGCAAGGATAGCGATCTAACATGATGTATACTGTTGTGTGATGTCTGTATGTGGTTGGTTTATATTGAAAACATTTTTTTTTAAAGTTTTTGAGAACAGCACAATACTTCCCAGATTCAACTTACCTGATCAGTCGCAGCAGGTCGACGACTGCAGGCTTTGAGCTACCACGGTGGGCACTGGCAGACACCACTAGAGCTGTGCTTAGCCTCTGGGCCTTTGCTGAGGGGGCTGCCACAGCAAGGGGTCACCGATTTGAAGTGCCTGCCAACCAATAGGAGCATGTGGGATGGAGAGAGGGCCAACAAACAAGTAACCAACCAGGACAAGCAACCAGGAAAAAGGGAGGGGGGAGCGGCCACACACTAACTGCAGTGCGAGAATACAACTTTTACAAATGCACTTTATGTGCCACAGAGCACCTGTCCTCACCCCAGCACCGTAGAAGTTGACACTGGTGTTGCCTGATGATGGTGGGGATGGCCTGTGGAGACAGAGGGATAAAATACATGTTGGTGCATGCTTACCTGCTGGGTGAGCAGGGGTTTGGGTGGTGGGTCCTCCTGGTCAGAACAGGTCCAAACAGGAATTGCCCTTTTCTAAATCTGCCCTTCACTTTGGACACCCGATTGAGAGGTGCCCTTGATCTAAGAGTTAAGAGCAGAAAGGAAGAGGCAGGGATAAGAAGGTGGGTGGTGCTTAGGCCAGGTGACCTAAATCCACTTGCACCTGCTGCCCATCTACAAGAGAGATAGCAGAGAGGAAAACAATGGTTCCATGTGTACCTGATCAAGGTTTCTGCATTCACTGATAGCACATCATCCTCCTACTATGCAACCTTAAAATAACTCAACAAAAAGTTTATCTAACAAAACCAAAAATTAAATGGCTTCCTTCAAAATACTAGCATGAACTGGCTTTATGAAACAAAATGGCTTCTCAAACTAAAAAAGGTCTCCTACAAAAATAACGAAGGATGTATTCAACACATACACATACACACACACACAATCACACAATCCCCCTCATTGGTTTGAAAGCACATGTTGCCTAATCTTCACCAATGGAGATAATTCCTAGCTATACCAATGGAGTCAAAAGGGCCTCCATATTGGTTAATAGCTTTGTAACTCTACCACTTATAATTTTCCATATATGCCCCCCAAAATAAGGGGTGGTAGCGGTGTTCAGGTTCAGTGTCATGTCTTCCATAAATATTTCCAAAGTTGTAATGAGGCCCATAGTGCTAGTCCTCCTTGTGAGAATCAGGAAGGGGGTGGATACTCTTGAATCAACGAATCGGGTGCAGAAATGGCACAAGGGCCATGCGCTGTGAAGGACCCAGCACGAGGTGTGGCGCAGATAAAAACTTGCGCGGCACGTGTATTCATGAATTTCAAGAGGCATTACTAGCCGTCGCAAAAGTAATAAGAAGCTGCGCGAGGAATGCCCCCAACACACGTCCACGCACACCAAAAAGCAAGTGAAAGGACTAACACCGCGCAAGCCTCCATGCCATCCTGGAACAGCATTCAGCACCCCAGTGAAATCGTGCAACAACACCTTGCATTTCCAGGCCGCATCCTAGATAAAACGTGTGCCCTCCCACACAAGCCCAGGCTGTACCTAAGCAAAATCACACGACAACACCTCAAATCCCCTGCCGCACACTAGAGAAGACACATGCCTTCCCACCCAAGCCCAGCCCGTACCCCAGCAAAATCGCATGCCCCCTTGTAAGTGTAGGCTACACCTGTTACAAAAACATAAGTCCCGCCAAAACCCTCAGCACCCACACTGTTCACATACCCTCCTGCACATGAACCACTGTAGTACACACACCACCCCAGACTGCACCCTCCAGAGGAGACACCACCCCCAGCACCCCCACCTGTGACACCTCCTGCAGACAGCCCCCTCCAGAAGGGACACCACCCCCTTGCCCTCTCACCTGTGACAACCCCTGCAGGAAGCCCCCTCCAGAAGGGACACCACCCCCAGGCAGACCACTCCAGAAGGGACACCACCCACAGCAGCCCTCACCTGTGACACCCCCTGCAAGCAGCTACCCCCAAAGGGACACCACCCACAGGCACCCGCCTCCATACTAGACACTACCCCCAGCACCTCTCACCTGTAACAACTACAGGCAGCCCCCTCCAGAAGGGACACCACCCCCAGCAACCCTCACCTGTGATGCCCCCTGTAGGCAGCCTCTTCTACAAGGAACACCACCGCCAGGACTCCTCACCTGTGACAGGTGAGCAGCCCCCTCAAGAAGGGACACCACCCACAAGCAGTCCCCTCCAGACTAGACACCACCCCCCAGGACCCCTCACCTGTGACAACCCCTGCAGGCAGTCCCCTCCAGAAGGGACACCACCCCCATCCCCCCTCACCTGTGACACCACACATAGGCAGCCCCCTCCAGAAGGGACATCACCCCCAGTCCCCCTCACCTGTGACACCCCCTGCAGACAGACCCCTCCAGGGGTTGCCACTCTAGTCAGAAGATGATGGTGCTGATGACATGGCCACCCCTGAGGCAAGTGTGGGTGAGCAAGGTGTTCCTGGAGTCGTGATGTGTAGTCGTGGTGATGGTATGGCACGTTGGGAGTCCGGTGAATCAGCTGAGGTGGTCACAGGGCCAAGGACAGGAGCACTGGCAATGGCTGGACAGCAGGCACTCAAAATGTAGGGCAGGTGTGCAGCAGGCACACACACTGGGCAGGCAGCAGCAGATGGATCAGTAGGAGGCAGCTCAGGGCAGTAGGAGGAAGGTTTAAAGGCTCGTAGGGAGGAGCAGGGGTCTTCTGTTTCTAATGTGTGGGCAGCTGAAAACAGAGTGATGGTTACTTTGCACGTTTGAAATTAGTGCGGGCACATGAAATCGAGGAAAGGCCCTCAGCACATAACTTACTTGACACATGCTACACACTGGTGTTCAGTTCTCCGGATTCAAGTGTATAGAAGAACCCGTAGAAGCAAATCATACCGTACGAGCGATTGGGAGTAGACAGAAAAGTGGATTGCTGCGATTTTTGGGGTGTCACGCAATTCGTTCACTTCTGGGACAGTACAAACTTCTTATTTTGGTGATGGATTTGCCTCAGCGCATACGCACGTCTACTTTTCTATTTTCAGCAGCTAATGGTGAGTCACGTTTGCAATTTTCATACTCTGGGTGCCCCTGCCTATCACGTACGTCCATTCTTACCTACAGTAGTTTCTGGGCTTTGCGTACACAATGTTTGTGTTGCTGGGTAACACTGAGCATCACGTAATGTTTTTTATTTTTACAGAAGCTATCAAGGTTTCGCCTATGCAATTTTCTTTATATTTTTGGGGCGCCTGTGCATTACGCTTCTCATATTTCCATCATGTATACTGTCCCCTCCCTCGAATTACCCAGTACAATTGCTTGGCGTGCTTTTCTTTAGGTAATCATGTGTTGTCACGTATCTGCATGTTGTTCAGCTGTTACTATGCATAGTATTCAATTTAGGGGAAGCATCTCCCAATGGTGTGCATCGTATTCAAGGCAGGTGGGTTCCCTGGACAGGTAAGTGAATGGCATTTGCTGACAATTGTGTGGTGTTTGCATGGGAGTGTGGCACTGTGTGCTCAGTTTGGATTGACTTAGCTTGTGGTCGAACACTACTTCTTAAGGGGGGCATGTTTCACAGGGGGTGCTTCTAATAATGGGTATGGCCAAGTTCTTCAGATGGATTGCTGGGGCCACTGTTCACTGATTATGAAAACTGTGCATTCTAACTGTGTGGGGCTTTCATGGTTGTTTGGGAGTGGGTAGCATGGTCAACTGTTTGTGGCCTGTGGCAGGTGCTGATGTTTGGGCAGGTGTGTGTCTCATGGAACTTTTATCATGTGTAATGAGTGACACTGTCTAGATTATGGATCAACTATTATGGTGTGCAGCAGCAGTTTAAAGCCACAAACATGTTCCTATGTATGAATTTTTGTGGGATGATATGTTGTGTAAAAGCACATTAGGGTTAGTGGTGTTTGTGCTTTCTCATGAATTTCCCATGAATGCTGCACCATGGTGTTTTCAGCTTCTAGTGCAACGCGACTGGGTGGTTGGTACTGTTGCATTTGAATGAATGCAGCATTTAACCATTGGTATGCTGGGACAATGCAGTCTGCATTGACCATGGTCTGGTGGTTAATAGTGTTATTTTAGCATGATTGTATCATTGATTGATGTATCACATTGCTTTGTGTTGTCTGCTTATGTCTTCCATTGTAGCTCCCTCTGTGGGAAGCAGTACATTCTAACATCAAGAATGGTAATGGCAGAGGTGCAAGAGGTGAGTATTTCAGTAATTGCCAACCCATCCACTGTATATTATGCAACAGCTTCTTCACAGTACCTTTGGAATGCGCTTGCATCCCATATGTTTTGCAAATATACATGACTGACTAAACCTACTTGTGACAGGCTCTTCAAACACAACCCTCTGCACCTCCCCCTACCACTCACCCTCATCATTCCTCATTCTCCTCATTCACTCATGTCTCCCCTGGAGTAGTCACCAGAGTTGACAACTCCATGAAGGTGTCTCCCCAACCGGTGTGCTGGTGCTCCTACAGAACCATCAATGGCAACATCTCCTCTCTGGCAACTGTTCTTGCTGATCTCTGCAACCAGTCCATTCCTGTTGGCTAGTTTCCATCCTCCTTCAAGCACTCTCTTGTGCGCACTATGCCATATGCAGAGTCTTCTTGACCAGAAAACTACTGGCACATTTCTTTCAACACCTTCCTGTGGAAACAGCTTGACAAGTTTGCCCTCCCACAAATCGACACCCAAGAGGTGGTTGTTGGGGATGTCCATGGACACCAGTGTGTATTGAAATGGTCTGGAGCCACAGACACTGCTCTACAGAACACACAAGACACATTTGGTAGAATCCCTCTATTCATAATCCCCTGCTGACCTCATCTTCCTTTGTATCCCATCTGCTTTTCACACAGTGAGGCATTCCATCCTTATTAAAATTCTCCATGAGTGACCAGTGGACTTGCTTAGCTCATTCCTAAACAACCATTCAAAATAGACCATTCTGCGTCCTTTCTTGTACCCTACTTCAGCCTCCACCTATGACATCACACAGGTGTCCATTCTTTTGCCATGCATCTTTGACATATACATTTCCCTGCTGCAACGCTTCGTTAACTCATTGTACAACACATTCATGTTCTATGCTGATGACACACTACTCTTCAGCAACGTTCCTACTGACACACTTGCACTCTCATTCACCATGACTACCTTTCAGCCATCCTGCCCCGGTGCACTGGAAATGACCTTAGCTTGTGCGCCATTCAAAAATTAGAGTGTCCCCATTGGCTTCCCTGCAGCCTACTTCTGGCATTGACTCTGTCCTTCCTACATGGCCTCACTCCCTAGACCCTCATCCCAAGGCAGAAATCTTGGATTCATATTTGACTACCCCCTTCAATTCATGCCTCATATTCGTGAGATTGTCAAGAAGACTGACTTTCTGCTCTTGATGCTCAGAGTAACTGTACCCTTCCACACCATCGCACAGAGGTGCACTGTTAAACGTGCTGTGGTACTCTCCAGGCTACACTACTGAAACAGCCTACTCCTCAGTGTTCCATGGTCCACCCTGAGACCCCTACAGCTTACCCAGATTAGGTCTGCAAGACTTGTCATTTGACTCAGGCCCAGGGACCACATCTCTCCTGCAATATAAAGGATTCAGATGCTCACAGACTTAGCACGGATTACATTGTAATCCCTGTATTTCATCCACAGGGCTGTCTGGGCCCTTGTAATGGCTTCAACGCCTACTGATCCAATACTCAACTTTTATACTCCTGCATTCCTCTAACCACTATTCCCTGCATGTGAAGCACTTTGGCATTGAAAGGGCTGTTGGTGGGTCAATTTCCTATGTGTGATGCCTTCTGTATATTAGACTCCCTCTCCCTCTGTGTCTTGAGCATGAACTCCTTAAGTTGCCAATATTCATTAAGTCCTTTCTCTTCTCCACTTCCTTCTCCCACTCTCTTCCGTGCTATTGATGCAGTAGCATGCCTCATGTTCATGGCCCTTATGTGTCCTTGGTGCCCTGACCCTCCACATGTATCATGCCATGTACTGTGTGCATACTGAACTTGCTCACGATCAGCATCACCATGTGACTTAGCACTTCCGTTTCTGTATTGTTTTCTGTCCATTTCACCACAAGATGTTCTCCATACAAGAATCCAAACCTTTTCCCTTAACACCATCGCCTGTACACTTGCACGTTGTGAACACTCAGAGGGATTGTGCGTTTGTCTCCCTTCCCAGTTATTGTCATGATTTCTTGGTAGTATTGATTGTATGATTGCTCTATGTTAGTAAATCGTTGTCTGCATTCACCTGTCCCCAACCTGTTGCCCTGTGTGCACTTGGCAACTTTTGGGGTTATTAGATGAATGCCTAAGCAATGAACAATAAATGTGTTTATTGATGATGTTCTTCCATGACTGCGTGCAGTGCACAGAACCTATACTACTCAGGTGTTGGCCAGCCTTATCAAGACATTGGTAGTCTTCCATGGGTGTGGCATATTTGTTTGGGATACATTATATACATTTGTGATGTTTTCACATTTTCATGCAGCATGGGGAGTGAAGTGTGCATTGTGATGTGACATTATGTAATGAATAGGGATGTGCTGCATGCACATTTGCTGCATGCCATTGAGGGGGACAGGCAGTGTGGATAATGTTGTTGGGTGTGTGTGTGTGTGCATTGAGTGTTTGAATTGCATGCGGGTTGCAGGTGTTTGTGCATGTGTGCAGGGACACATGTTGATGGCTGTATTGGGACTTGTGTTTTGCATGTGTTTGCTGTCACCGAGGGGTGCCCGTGGGTCTTCAAGGATGTTTTTGCATTTATGTGGTACATGAACTATGTTTCATGTTGTTCTTTGTCTGCAGATCCTGACGTCAGGTAATGATGGCTATTTTATGTAATGAAATTTGAGTGTCAACTGCATGGCAAGGGGACAGGTAAGATCTTCTTTTATATTGATTGTTATGGAATGTTACACATTTGACCATTGTGTTAGTTATGCACATCCACCACTGCAGAAGGGTCCACTACAGTGGGTATGGTGCACAGGGATCACGGATCAGGCTATGGCGTGGTTACCCTCCTTTTTTTCTGACCACCCATCCCAGGTGGAACTCAAACCCTTTCCTTCTTCTGTGGCTCTTTCAAACTGTGGCGTTCCCCAGGGATGTAAGCTATCCCCCCAGATTCTTCTATGTGTAGATGGCTGACTTTGCACATTCACCTCTGAATTCCAGTGTTATTTGGATGACACAGAACTTTCTTTCAGGCTACCCTCAGCCGCCTCCTCTTCATCACTCATAGCTGACTGTCTGTCCATGATTCAGTCATGCTGTGCTGCAAACAACCTCTGCCTTAATGCCAGCAGGACTGAGTTCATTTGCATTGAGACCCCTGCTTTCCCACTTTCTCTCTGGCCAGACTCCCTTGGTCCTGCAGCCACAACCACCTGCATGTATATTAAACTTTGAGGTCATCGTCACCTCCTGTCATGGTCATGTAGTCAGGGGCACAGGCATGCAGGGGTCGCATGCACAGGAGACCTGGGTGGACACTGTCCTGGCGCCTTTGGCGCCAGGCTCATGAATAAAAGTAAACAAGAACATCCATTTAACACCAAAAAGCTTTTATTATGGACATAGCACTTCAGATGCATTAACCTTGAACATTCCATGCATTAAGCAGGATGCATTAACCTTGAACATTCCATCCATTAAGCAGCCCCAAGTGTATTATTGGGTGTGGCTGCTAATGGATTGCCTTTGCACATGCTCAGTCTCTAGGAGTAGCAGAGTGTGGCGGTAAAACGGCCCTAATGGCCGTGCCCACGATCTCAGCTATATAAGCTGCCCGATCCTCAAGACAGACGCTTTGCGTTATTCTGCACTTGCAAGACTTACCTTTGAAGATACTGCTTCTTGGACATCCTGCTTCCTGCCAGCATACTTACCAACTGGGGGAAGGTAGTCTTACCTGTACATCTCTTCGGCGAACCAAGTATTCATCTTTACACTTTCTGGAACGCAAAATCTTCATCTTGGCACCGCAGCACGACACGCTCCATCGTCGACAGCAGCTCCTGCAAGGAAAAACAGAAGAGAAGATTAGACATCGAAAAAACAGTCAGTTTAAGGTTGTGCTTCGCCACATTTGTGATGTCATTTTTGATGTCCTGGGTGTTAGTCTTAGCAGTGCACGGTGATGGCATGAGTTATGGTTACTTAGCTTACCAAAACTAGCGAATTTCAGGGGGTTTTTGGTTTTACTTGGAACCATAACATCCCTTTAACAAAGTTTTTTCACTGAATTTCATAGGTTTTTAGTAGCGCAACTTAACCACAATGTCCCTTTAACAAAGCTTTTTCATTGAATTTCATAGGTTTTTATGAGTCCAACTTAACCATAATGTCCATTTAACAAAGTTTTTTCAGTGAATTTCATTGGTTTTTATTAGTGCAACTTAACCATAACGTCCCCTTAACAAAGTTTTTTCATTGAATTTCATATGTTTTTATTAGTGCAACTTAACCATAACGTCCCCTTAACAAAGTTTTTTCATTGAATTTCATAGGTTTTTATTAGTGCAACTTAACCATAACGTCGCCTTAACAAAGTTTTTTCATTGAAATTCACAGGTTTTATTAGTGCAACTTAACCATAATGACTACGAACATCTGACTTTATTGCAGACCTTCCAGAGAGTGCCACATGACCATATGCTGGCGCGCAGCATGATGACGTGTCCGAGAACCCGTACGCACTTCACAATAAGATCTGTGCTTCGTGGATAGTTCGGAAATGCATTTTCTACTGATCTAGGAACTTTCAACTTCAAAATTTCCCTTGCACAGCTCCAACACCTATTCCTACTCATCCATTAACAATCTAGTACACAGTACATACTTTTAGCAAAACTGCTATTTATCTTAACATAGAATCAGCTAGTGCAATCCCTCCTCCCCAAGAGACACCACCACTGCTGTAATCAAGGAGCATGAGAAACACTGCCCCCTACCTTAGAAATCACACACGCGCAACATTCTCCCTGTCCACCTGCCCCTCCATATTAGTGTTTGGTGTTTCTTCCCTCATTTCCCTCCCCACCTTTTGTTCTAAGCTCTCCTGCCAAAAAAAGTATCCACAAACAAAATAAATGTTCTTTAGGAACCACCTTTCACAGTTTAAAAAATAGAACTTAAAAAAAAACGTATAGACTCCATCTACTTTATATTTCTCAGTAAAGTACATAGACTCAATAAGATTTTCCAACATTTCCATTTGCATTTTGTGTTATACTAATGGGAATATTGTGGTGTTCATCCTCCATTCCAGGGACTGGAACGGTGGATACCGGCCCAGCAGCCCAGGTTATCAGCCCAAGCAAAGTGAGGGTGGATAACGAGGTCTCTGGACCATTATCCCCCCATTCCAGCCGCCCTGAAATGGGGGATGAAGGCCATTAGCAGCCTAGATTCCCTAAGCGGGAACCCGGGGCACTAAAAAAGAGGATTTTTCTTCCTACACCAGGACGCCTTTGGCTAATTTAGAATAACTTTACCACAAAGCCAGTCCCAGGTGGACATGGCCACTTTAGTCCTATGTTTAATCCCTTGTGGTCATGGCCAGCAGCCAGATTGTCCGGATCATGACCTTATTCCATGACCCAGACAATCTGGCCACTGCCCATGGCCACAGGCTACCTCTCAGTCACTAAAAGAATACTGCTATTTTTTGTAGCTACATTATGACACTTGTCAAAAAATAAAACACTGGCACATTTCCAAAACCATGCTTGTAGGTCCTTGCCAATGCTCCTTACGCAAGTTTGCTGGAAATCCACCCATGTATTATTTTTTCAAAAGTGTCAAATGTATGCACATACAATCGTCACATAACCTAGCCCCCACTTGACAAAATCCATAAAGACTTTACGAAAACATTTATATCTAGATCTATAATCTTTTTGCAAGCCTTTGTGTAGATTTGTCAAATGGCACCACATTTATAAGCCTTTACAATATTTTGGGACCCCCCCTCTAATTTTTCCCCCTCTTCACAGAATCCCACCAAACTTTGCAAACTCATTCCGGATCAGGTCAGAAATATAATTGCAAAATTACATGCAGTAGCATTAAGTGGCGCCAAATTTATAAGCCATCCGAGAACTGCTTTTCTCCAAACCAGTAATGCAGAGGTGTCCGCGAACTTTCACAGGGCTGTCCGCAAACATCCAAACTGTTTGCGGATTTTTGTGGCAAAAAAAACCCTGTTTTTTTGCTTCTTGCAGCCATATTCCATCCCATCCTGATCACCCCTCACCTCCCCACAGATTATTTGATAAGTTTGACAAGTGCAATGTTGTGTTTTTAAATATGTTTTTACTGCAATGTGCGCGGACAGCAGCAGATGTCGGCGAATCCAAGATGGCAGACGTTTCCAAAAATCTGACGCACATCACGCTCTTCACCATCCAATCAGCAGGCATGTTGCATGTCCGCGGACATGATGCAAGCCCATTAACCAATTGGTGTCCTGTCCGCGGAGCGGACATAGATATCACTAATTTTTTGTGACCTACTTTTTGGTCATTTAAAAAAAAAAATACTAGACACATTTTCACCAAATTTACAAAAGCACACTTTCAGGACCAAGCTGCTGCACCTGCCGCAAATTCGGTGAAAATCTGTCCAGTGGTTTGGGCTGTAGATGTGAACAAAGTTTTTCCCCATTAGGTCTATGGGAAAAAAAGACATTTTGGGACCCCCCCTATAACTTTTCCCCCCTGGACCAAACCTCACTAAACTTTGCAGAAAGATTCAGAGTGGGCCATATACTTTGTTTGCAAAGTTTGGTGAGGATTCGTCCAGAGGGAGCGAAGTTATAAGCCGCCCAAAAAGTGCTCTTCCTATGGGATTAGTAACTTAACCATAACTACACAGCCACTACCGTGGCTGTGTAATATCGGAAATCAAAGCCTCATGGTTACACAGGTTGAAAATAGTGCCTTAATTTCCTATGTTAATGAACTGCAAAGTTCACTTTAATACTCACTTAGGGCTTACTTATTAACCCCCAATGATTATCACGAAGGGCACCACAACTTTTGCGCTGTGGCCCTTGTGGAGCTCATTACATTGTTTGCAATAGAAAGGGCCGAAAAAGGACTGACATCTTTGCAGATCTGAGGGGCCCGATTACAGAAGCATTGCACCAGTGCAAGTGCAATTTAGCACAGTATTAGCACTAGGGCAAGTTTGCCCGTGTACAAAAAACATTTGTCCCACTTTAGAAAACATTGAACAAGTGCACATTTTCATGGCATTAGAACTGGGACAACATTTGCCCTTGGGCAAAAACCTTTCTATCAATTAACTGTTGCCCCACAGCAACGTTTGTCCTAGTGCTAATAAGGAATGGTATTAGCACTAGGAAAAAGTTTGCCCTGGTGCAGAAATGCATTTAAAGCATATTTGTTTTGCACTAGGGCTGTTTATACCATAGTGCGAATGCTATGCAAAACCGTGCTTGCCAACTTTGCCCTACTGGTAATACCGTGCAAATGTAAACTTAAATCAGTGCAACATTTCTGTAATCTGATCTGGCCCCATGTTTACACTTCGTAGCACAAAAAGCCATACATGCCTTCATGCACATTTCATTGTTTGCAAAACAAAGTTCAAACAATGCATGGACATCTGGCAGACCCGGGCTCTTGTGCATATAAGTGCTTGGTAGGGAACATTTCCGCGTGCATCAAAATCAGAATTTGTTAGAGATGCTCCCGAAATTGAAAGGCAGATGCCTGTGCCGGGATTGTGAATTTGGATCTGTGCCCTAACTCTGCTAGTAAAACATTTGAAAATGTAGTGGTTTGCAACATTCATGCTTGATAGTTGTATACTTTGTCAGCATGCCTTTTTACTAACCAATGTTTTTAAAATGCCCCTGTGCATATTGTATGTTTTGGCCGAATAGTAAATATTCTATTTTGTACATCACTAAATTGTCTGAGATTACTGTGTCAACCAGGTTACAAGATCTTTAAAAAAAAATGTTTTTAAAGAAAACAGTGAGTTACTCATCTTGAAAGGGTGACACACTTATTAGGTTAACATATTTCAGTCTTTGCAAGCTTTCAAGAAAAAGCAGTTTCCTCGTTCTCTAGGCATAATTAGTACACCGATTTCAACCGTGCACTAATTTTAGGAGCGCATCTGACTTCAAAAGGGACAATGTGCATCATGCACAAATGTTGCTAATGTTGCAGTGTGTGCTGGTTGTGACGTAGTGCTGATGTGAGACATTAAAGAAGGGGTAATTTGGGATTTAGTTTAGCAAAGTGTAATGTAGGATGCTTACACTAACCTGCCTAAACGATAACAATACTAATATCTAATCTTAAAAAGACTAATAATAGTAATTATTAGTAATTAGACTGGGCTTAGGCAATAGTCCATCCACACTGCAGGCTGTGGGTGCAGGGGCATTCACACTACGATGTTGGTTTAGAAAATAAATGCAAAAATTGAAAGCTGAACTACAGGGTCCTTTGTGGATGTTAGGTTCAGAGCACAATGAGACATCAGATTGTATTCTTGCAAAGACAGCTTCTTTGTTCAAACAGGAAAAAACAGAGAGGATGTCAGGATGCTATGTAGCACAAATACCTGGGCTGGAGAAGAGTGCTGTACAAGGGTAATTGAAGAAGGAAAATCACAAGAACTGGGACGTTACTGGGTGTGGGCTAAAGATGGGCAGTATTTGCCTAGGAGCATTATTCATGCCATCATGATATATGCGGGAATGAGGAAAAAAGCAGTAAAGTTTCTGTAAGAAGATATAGGCAAGGGAGAGGTGAAGAGAGAAAGGCTCATAAACCAGAGGAGGATGAAAGAAAGGGGGCAGCCAGAAAACGATAGAATAGAGGAGCAGAAGAGAGAGTAGAAGAACATTTAAGAAATTGGGTCTGGCTCAGTGGTCGAAGTGAGTGGGAGCGGTCGGGAGCGGTGCTCCTCTACTTTTTTTAAATTCAGTTTTACAGATCCTATACTTTTATTTTAAAAAGAAACCATTCCGGAACGGTTTCGTTTTAAAATAACAGTGTAGGAAGCAGTAGAAACTTGTACTTTCAGTGCAGAGCACTGAGCATTCCCTTAACCAGCAGGAAAAATGTGTTTGGGGGTTTGTATTGTGTGTGGGAGGGGGCAGGGCAATGGGGTTTGCGAGGACCCGGGACAGGCTAGCAGGGAACATAGTTCCACTACTTCTTTTCTTACACTTCGACCACTGGTCTGGCTGCACTGTGTCATGGGAGGACAGGCATGGCTGAATTGGGACTCAGCAGGCAGCTGGGAGTGGGAGAGATTGTGAGGGTGAGACAGAAGGCATCCCTCTTAAAGGATGAATACCCACATCACGGGGCTCTTGGTGAGTAAGAGTTTAAAACAAGAAGAATTAATGAACCAATTAATGACTTATACCCCTGGCCTAATCTGGGAAGTGCCAGATCAGGATAAAACAAATAGAAAGGGACACAAACACATAGGTTCTTAGTTAGCAAAGAGCAGCTTTGTTCTCCCATGCAAAAAGATAGATTAATGAGAAAGGAGTATTCTACAGGAGTGCTAAAGGCTGTCAGTTTTACTTACAAGGTTACAAGTGCTATTGTATGAATAGTTTGCTTGAAAAAAAAGTGATATCATTGCCTGGAGTGGGGGTGTATAAGACACAACGGATAGAGTTGTTTTCTTTCCCAATGGTAAAATGTGAAATTGCATATTGTTTTTTCCTTTCTCTAAGAAGGTGTGGGTACATCTTTTGATTGCTATGACCTTAGCTGAGAAAAGAGGGCAAATGTAATTAATGGCCAGGTTCTTCACATGGACAAGATACTGGAGGGGTGTCTGAGATTGTGTTGCATTACAAACAATATTATTCTCTCCAAAGGCAAGGTGTTCTCTCAGATCCTTTTGCACATACTGAACTGCTTTCTCTGCATATTTTCATGGTTTGCTGAAAGTTTAGAAAGTGCTTCAGGGCATAGCTGTAGACAGCATGTGTGTTTTTATTATTACAAAAGGCACATGCAGGCTGATCATTTCCTAATGCTTTCTCATACCTTGTGCATGCAAATGTCCCATTGTGTGCTGGAGTTTTGAGAGCTCATATAAAGAGCCATGATTATGAAAGCCTGTTTCCTGGTCTATTTTAAGTGTGATTTGTTTACTTGGTGATCAGTATATTCAATGTGAAAATGAGTGTCCCTGGCATTATACCAAGCCTGGTGCCTCCCTAGCCAAGGGTCCTGTATAAAAGAAGTATAATCGTGAGCTAGTTCACCATACTTAAGCAAACGAAAATCAGTGAAATACATATCCCTGCACATGGTGAGAGTGCTTTGGGTATATTTCCCAAGAGTTCACACCTGAATAAGGAACGTTTGCAGGTCCAAAAACTTGGATATCATGTATGCAGTCTGTCTGATACCTGTATCATGCTTTGGAAAGTCTGTACTTTATAAAGAAACTGCTTATATCCTAAAGACATAGCTCTTTCTACTTGTATTAGATTGACTTGCTTGCTCATGCAGATCAACCATCCATCCTTTGCCCAGCACCAGACTTTAACATCTTAAGGGCTAAAGACAAGTATGTTCTTCTGATTTACATTGTAATGTATACTATAACAACACTTAATTCAACATACCTGTCAGAAAACATTTATGTTTTTGCAAATTATTTCTATTGCCTTCAATAGAACTACCGGCTGTTTGCTATCCTGCATTGTTTTTATGTGGCACACATGACCTTAGAGTAAAATGCTGCAGGAGTGCTAGAGGTATCCTTTTTTCTTTTTCATTAGTTGCATGTTTGTTACCTTTTGATTTGTCCAGCATGCGCTAGTGGCAGCAGGTTTTGTTCTGTTGTCTTTTTTTTGGCAAACACGTGTAAACCTGTACTTCTTACTGCATAATGTAATTTCTAGTACAGTATACTAAACATTGCAATGCTATGCTGCTGTTGCCCCGTCCATTGTCCTTCTGTTTCTTTGGCCTTCTTCCTGCCTTTTCAGGTTGGGAAGTGCCATGTAAGGCACTTACTTTGATGGAATCCAGTTTGGATTCTCAGTTAAATTGAAAGTGTTTCTAACTGGGCTGGATATAGGGGGTGGGACTGTCTTGCTCAGTCATTTGAATGGTGCATATCATTGTCATTGGTGAGCTGGAGCATTTCCCACCTGGAATTTGTGATTAGACAGGGGGTCTTTCAGCCATCCATTTGATCATTAACTGGAGCCAGGACCCAGAGCGAAAGAAGTACTGTGCTGAACACCCTTAGATCTGCTGCTGAGAACACCAGAATTGCCAGATCCAAGTACCAGTGAAGCTCTGGCTCACTTGCCATGATGCAAGCAGTCTCTTGCCTGTGCTTCAGCCCTTGGACTGCTGGAACAAAACTTTGCATGAGACGCCTGTTGTCAAAAGTCATCTAAAGCATACCGGGATCAAACCTGTAGGCTCCCAAGCTTTACTAAATGGATATCCATTGCATCGGCAACTGTCTCAATTTGGAGGTTGGGACTCTGCAGGCCACCAAATTGTGTTCCATGACCATTACTCCTGCTGTAGCTGCTCTCCCGAATGAAGAAGAGCCATAATGGACCAAGCTCTTGGAATCTGCCACAAGTCGTGCCTGCCGTCTCCTTGATTGGGTAAACTACATCACCTCCCTGCTGTCTCGTGGAGGGCTACTTTTATTGTGGTACCTTCTGTGGCACTGTCCCATGGTGCCTGGGCCATCCTTCTAGATGACTATTGGAACCATTCCGCTGGAGCATGGAACCGCTGTCTTGCCCAAACCAATCGTGATGCCCCATTTTCCTTCTGCTGCTGTGACCCTTGGACCTCCATCAAATGGATCAAAGGCAAAAGGAATTGTCCCGGTAATTCTGGGTAACCTAGGGTGGTCACTCAGAGAATCCTAGTAAGGGCTGTGATGGTACTTCCGTGAGAACATACTTACCTTTTTTCTCCGTGACTTTCACAAAAGGGTTTGACTGGATGTAAATTCCATGCCATATTTCTCACATGCTCAGTTATGTTTGTTGAAGTTCTGGACAGAGTACTGCCAGGGTAACTCCATGTCTCGTGGGATTGGGAGAGTACCCCTAAAACATTCAGTTTACCTTTTAAACCCCAAAGGTGCTTCATTCTGTAACTGTGTCCAACCTGTTTGCTTTGGTAAAGCTCATTCTAAGTCACCTTTAACAGTTCATGCACCTTAGGCAGGTCCTTACGTGGACTCTGTTACGGAACTAGGCCTGCTTATTTGGTAGAGCATATGTTTCCTGAAAATGGGCAATTTTGTTACCACAATTGTTTTATTTTACTGATTTTTGCTGCTAAAAGCTAAACAGTTCCATTGTAAAGTGTAGGTGATCACAGTGAGCTCTCAAACGATGTACATATGCCTCGCTAGTGTGCTTAAATAAGGAGTGCTTGACTTTTATTGTAATCAATTAGTATATTTGTGCACTCATGTGTGGTTGGTCTTAGTGGAACGCTATATCTTGTGTTAACTGTATCACTACACCACCCCATACCCTGCAAAGTCTTCCTGGCTGCTTAGTCTGCGTTACTTTGAAAGAATTTAGCTATACCCAATTGTCAGTTACCCTGTTCATCAACCATGGTGGCCTCTCAGAACCATCGCCCAGGGCTGGTTCTGAACATCGATCTTCACAATAACATTCATGTAGATGTGGATCCATCCCATGGTTATGTATGGGTTGTGACTCACAACAAACTTTCAGACAAACATATTGGCTTTCACTGTTAAGCTATTAGCTGATTGGCTGAAAGTAGTAAACCTATCAGTTTTGGATCAAACAACGCACACATTTGGAACCAAAGCAGATCTGTGTGAGCGTTGCCAAAGAATTAACATGTTGCTTAAGCAAAGCAGACACGATACCTGCTTTTCCGGTGTGGGTAATGGTTTATATTCCTTCAATCTGTATGGACACATTTAATGGATGTTTATTTGTCTTAAGGAAGGGGCACACATACAGCTCGCACAGATATGAGCATCGCCCTGTCTGCTGCAGAGGAGAGTTTCTATTGTTTCTGGTGGATCCAGAGGTACTGCAGCCGGCTGTTTTAGATGATAATAAATTAAGCTATTCAAAAGTCCCGAAAAAAATGCTACTCTGCCCATTGTATTCAATGCATTATTTCTGGAAGGAGTCTTTTCCTTTGAAAACATGCAGCATGTCCCTGCTCAGTTCTTAAAATAATTCCCTTTTCATTAGTTAATTGAACAATGATAAATGACCACATTTGTGGAAATCCTAGAGCAGATGTAAGTGCTTGATATGGAATGGTGACTGAAAATCTATAAATGAGGAAATGATGATTCCTCCCACACATTGTTATGGCATACTAACTTATAGTCTTTTACTGAGTTTCTGATGATTACAGTTCAAATAACACTATGGACGTGGCCTTACATATGACTTAGTAATGCGGGTAATGTAATATAAAAACGAATGCTTTCACGAATATCTGAAAATATGTTTGGTCTGACTAGAGAGCACTTTAACTCTCTCAGAGAACTATTGCGTGAATGTCTTAAATGGACTGCCCCAAGGTGGACTGGGAACCAAAAGAGACCCTGGAAATAATTTTCAAAGTGGCCCCATATTACACTTTTGGAGCAAGCCCAACTCTTTTCCTATGAGAACATGTCAAAATAAAAAACAAAGGAGGCCCAGGGTGCAGAGACCCACCGGGAGATCTCCAGAGTTCCCTGTAGGCCACTCCTGCCCTGCCTTAGAGTCACGAGCTCAACAACGCTTATAGGGAGTCTCATTGGGAATATGCGTTTTGCTTTACGTTCTGAGTGGCATATTGCCTCCTCAAATGATTACTGGTGCGGTCATTCGCAGAAGTCTGCACCCGTGAGGATCATATGCTGGGGTCAGTCAGTGATTGGTATTTTAGTTAACATTTGCCTGTCACAGCTGAAGAAGGACTTGAGAATTTCATCAAGAAGTTAATAGAATGTGCTCCTTGCCAGCTTATCGTGCCACTAATGAGATTTATTCTATCTCCTATTTAAGAAGTAAAACAGCAAACTCAGCCAACATAATACTGCAAAAATATACTTTCATCTTGAGTATATTCTGAATTAAAGTAATAATAATAATAATTAATAATAATAATAATAATAGCACAAATTAGCCCGGGCCATGTTTACAAAAAATATAACTTTTAAAAAGTGTCTACGTAGATCCATATTTCTTGTGGACCTAATATCCTGATTAGCAGGCACCAATTGAATGTATGCATAAGTACTGTGGCAATTTTATACCATTGGTGAATGCAGTGTTTTTTTACCATCTTTTTTTTAGTACTGTTGCATCAATTATTCTTTGAATGGGAAGAACGAAGATGTTCTTCTTGCTCGTCCCTTCCTTTTGGGAGCCGCACATGTGCCTGTTGAAAGAGTTCTGAAAGGTATTTAGTGACAAGCAGGCAATCACAATGTGACAGACACCCAGCAGCCAAACAACATGTGGAGCGGAAGATCAATGGTGCAGCAGAAAAGTAAGAGCTTCTCACAGTCACCTCACGACAAAAGGTCAGAGCAAGTGAGTGTGCAAAGAATGGTGGTGTACACGCTTCCCATCAGTGCATTTAGGGAGAGGTCAGACAAGATACCAAAGATGGGGATCAGGGTAAAAGCGGAGATTGATTAGGGTACAGTGCTCCTAATAGGATGGATGCAGAAGACAGCCAGGAGAAAGTGAGGGCTGCATATTTGTAAGGCAGTGGTACCCAGGTCCCAAATTATTCCAAAATACTGTTTCAAAAACGTATGGCTAACTAACGTTGCTTACTACTGTACAGTAGGCCCAAAAACTGTATGGAAAAGGCAATCCAAGGAAGCAATCATGGAGTGCACAATTTGCAAGAAAAACAGTGTTTAATACATGTCAATTATGTCTGGGAGGGTCAGTCAGCTCTGTATAACTGAAAACTCATTTGATCCGCCCACACTGAGTGACAGTATTTAAAGACAAAAACCACAAAATAAGAATACATTACAAATATCAAGTACATATTAATCCCACGTTCCCTATTGGCTACCACTTATAGAGAAATCTGAAAACAATATACATCAGGACCCGCCACATTGGTTAGTACACTATCAGTGACCATCCTAAGTGCAACCCCCTGTGAATGACCTAATTCTGCAGTTAGCAGAGAATATTTCATCCTGATTTGCAAAATGTACCATTTACTAAAATGGTATACCCTCATTGGTCAAAACAAATTCATGTAACTCCTGATGTGCAGTCCGACCAAAATGACCCAAACATGTAGTGAGGTCTGCAAATTAGACACAGCAATATCCTGTACCATGCCCTCAGCCAATTTGGCAATCCGAGGCACAGTTTACTTCTGCAGCACTTTTTGAAACTCACATTTTGAAACATGTTGCTATCCCAAGCACATATTCTTCTGGCTATCTCTTGTGTACCAGGTCGCTTCACCGCTTGGAAATACATTTCTCATATGTATACATTCTACCAAGCCATTCTAATACAGACCCATTTGTCCCAACACTCCCTTTGGGGCAGTATGACCATGGACTAGTTCTGATGCTTTTGCAAAACCTACAAACAAGGTTTGTTCACACCAAAATATGTCCTTCGCCAATATTATATTTGATCTATTGTTCAGAACACAAGAACATATTGTACATTTCACTAAAAGCTCCTGAGAACAGCTAGGTCCTGCAACAATAACTAATATGTGTGCTGCACCTCACCCTTCCTCCACAGACCTTGGCGTGCTGAACACTCGCTGCGGAAGCAGGAATAAAGTTGAATTAAATGGAAAGATAGAGGATCAAAACTGCGGCCTAGTGCTATAAGTGACATAAGTGTATGCACGCTGATGGGCATAGTTCAAAATGGCAGCACTCTGGCTAATGTGGCAATATACTTTTATGCTAATGGAAACTAGTAACAATATCTTTGCTGCCCATCATTCCACCTCATTCTCGACAGCCCAGTGTTCTCTAAAATGTGACAAAATGTGACAAAATTAAATAAAACTAAATTCCATTTGAAAATGACCTGAAACGCTGCGCCAGATTACAGAAACACTTACACAAAAAATGAGCAGATCTCCATGCTAATGGAACTTCTGCAGCTTGAATTTACCTACTTGATTAGGGCATTGCACTTGCATCCCCAAACTACCTTCTCAAATGCAACATAGGATAAGCATTTCATTCCCAAGTATCAAACACAGAGAAACACACAGTCAAGAGCAAATCTTGGTATTGCGACAAGTTCCTGCCATTGCTGCAAAAAGGTTTTGCACCCTGCGTGTGTGAACAAATTGCTACTGCTCTGCAGGAATACAAGAATGACTAGATCGTTTTAATCTCATACTCATTAGGCCATAAAGTGGAAAAGGCATACCATGAATGGTAGACCTCCTTTGCTTTTTTAGGTAGCAGTGGTCAAACGTGACCTGTACTATACAAGAGGCGTGGTGGATGGAGACACCAAGGAAGCATCCAAACGATACAATTATTGCGAAATTAAAAGAAAAGCTATGCAATAACGTTTCTAGGATTGCGCTGGGCATTAAAATAGGGATATACACATAATCAGTATATGTCTTCTAAAAAGGTAAGGAATGGAGTCGTAGGGCTTGATTCACATGCATGGGTTATAATGGCACAATCCAATAGGAAAACGCTCTGTGAATTAGGCCCTTAATTGTCATTAGGTTACACAGAACACAGCCGGGTAGACATAACCACTTTGGACACCTTAATATCTTCTTTCTTGTCTTTGTGTCAAATACGGTGGTCAAGCTGACGCGACGTGATTCAGAAACTTGGTGCAATTTAACAAACGGCAACAGCACAGAGCTTGTCGAAGCTTAGCACAGAAAGGTGATGTGTGGGTTACTATAGCATGCAAATGGTCAATGCAGTTTGAAATTGCAGAGAGAGACAAAGGTCACTTATTTTGTTCCTGGGGTGTTGTGAGACTTGTTTCAGCAGGCCAGATTTGTATGGCAAAATGTGTTTACTAGAAGCGAAAAATTGAAAACTCTGGGACATTCACTAAGCAGTTTGAGATTCATCACAGAATGTGAGAGGGGGAATATGGGAGCCATGTAACTAGTGTGTTAAAACAATTTCTCAAATTAATGAGCAACCTTTGTTGTGATGAATGTATATGGAGGTGGAATAGTGCACATGTTATTGCCCACGTTTTATACATGTGTCAAGTCCATCCATGCAGCTACTATGTTTGTAAGGGAATAATAAACAGCAAATCACAAAAAGAAACACCTTTGAAATTTCAGAAAGATAGCTATCCTTTTTTATCTGTTGGCACAGCTAATTATTTTAATTGTATTTATTTTATTTAATGTGATATACTTTTAACATAAAACTTTACACATAATACAATGTACAGAAAAAAACCTAAAATCGACATCATAAATTCATTCAAATATTCAATTATTCACATGATATCAAGTATACATGTCATAATTCAATCATTCCGTTTAAAATTAATTTAATATCCATTACATTCGACCATAAAATGAATAAGACATACAGGACATACAACCACCATATAATTAATCTTTATGAGCTTAATTAAAAATACTTGCAGAAAGACATTTGAAACAATTTGAGATAGCTGAGTAAGACAAAGCATCAAAACTTCAGTATTCTAACGGATAGTAACCATGTTCGAGGTAGCAACTTGATGTTAAGCCCACTTACGCAGAGTAAGGGCCTTTTGCTAAAAATCAAGGTTTGCTATTCCACAGGACTAATACGCTTTTCCTCTATTTTCCATATCCAGTATAACACCATGTGTAGCCCTTTATTTTTGGTGTTAAGACGCCAAAAGAAAAGCTCCTTTATAGTATCCCCTTGGTGCACATATCTGCCCAGATGATACATGTATACTGCCCCAATACTAGGGCACTCAGTTAAAAAATGCTTTGCTGTCTCAAGTTGTGATTTATTAAGACAAATAGGGCAAACCCGCTCAGAAATGTCTAGTATTAATCTTCTCAGCAGGTGAGAGGGGAAAAGGATCAGTTAGGGTTGAGCTTTCTTAAATGTAAATAATACATATGCGAGGAACGTATAACTTTTCAAAAGGTTCAAATGTGAAATATTCACATTCCAGTCCCATAAATCAATATGTCGACTTAATGAGTGCTTCATGCCGCAGGGGTCTCCTCCCCACTTAGGCAGCCATCCAAGTTCTTGGAAAAGGATGCTCATACTGTTACCAAAGAGCAAGCCCCCCACTCGCATTCTACACTCAGTAAGGACCATACTTATCAATAGTGTGTTGGAAGAACCCTTCATCATTTTTACGTACATTAAAGCTTGTTTTTTTAAGACCACTAATTTTAGTTACATAATACCCAGTTCTAGTCTGAGTATATCCATGGGCACACAGTTGGGTAATCCCAATACCTTCCTCCAAAACCTTCCCTCCAGCAATTGGAGCCATTTCAAATCTATTCCCATTAAAAACTCCACACCATATGTTCTGCCGGAACCAGACATTGCATTTACAATTGTCTAGTACCAAACAGGGAGTATCCTCCCCTTTTCTTGTTAAACTGCCAAATGTGTGCCGCCAATCGTGCCGCCTTCATTTTCTGCATCTCAATGCAGGTCTTATATTCCGGGGATGCGTCGATTTCCACCCCCAAATATTCATATACTGGGGCTTATGAAATTTCAATATCCTGTGCATATAACCCAGGTCTAGCCACTTTTTGCAGAGAAATACATCACTGACTTTTTCCCTCTATTAATCAGAGCATTAGAATCTGCAAATGCCCATAGAGCTTCTGCCGAACGCTGGATGCGAAAGTGTGATCTAATATCACTAGGTCATCTGCGTGGGCCCGAATCCTACAGTGTGAATTACAAATGTTAGGTGGGCAGTTATGGTTCGACATCAAAAAAGCTGGAAGAACTGACATTAACTGATAATACAGCACGGGTGCTGTTATGCATCCCTGCTTTACACCTCTGTTCTGCTCTACCTGCTCAGTCAGAGACCCCTGGGCATCCAGTCTCAGAAACACTGTATTATTTTGATGGATCAACTTTAGATAGAACAGATTTTCAGGGGGGCACCACAAAAGCTCCAGCTTATACCACAGTCACTCCCTACATACTGTGTCAAATTACGCATTAAAGTCTATGAACAATGCATATATAGCGTCGGGTTGCTAATGCCATGCACCTGAGTTATCAGAAAATCCATCACTAAGAGTTTATGAGATGTATAATAATCTGGTCTGAACCCACATTGGAATTGATCTAGAATGCCTGTACGCTTCATCCACACCTGCAATTCAATCAGGAGTAGTGACGCACAAAGGTTCCCTGAGCAATCTGGCATCGAGAGGAGACAGTTATTATTAGAATCGGCTCTGTTATCCTTCTTTTAATTGAATTATTTTAATTGAATTGGAGCACCCCTGCAACACTACTATTCCTTTTTAAGGGTGTAAGTTATTTTGAAATACCTATTCACAATTTTGAGCAGCTGTCGGAAATCCAGCAGTGTCAGGTGCAGATAGTTTTTATTGTATCTGCAAAAGTAACCTATGGAGATGGTCTTAACTTTTTTTTAGTTTCTTCTTTCATGTCAAGTAATTATGCTTCCAAATGGAATCCCTAGAATTAACATATTCTTACTAAGTGTAGTGTGTTTTATCGAACACAGATGGAGAGTAAATTGAGAAAGACGCCCCTGAAACAAGTTATGAAGTTTTGAAAATGCAGTGTATAAGGCAGAGTGTTTTCTAATGATTGCTCAGTCATATGTGTAAGGAAGATTTCCCCTTGCCTGTGGAGGTAGATATTATTATTCATTAAAACAGGGCTATTGTTATTGACCACCACTCAGTGTGGCATGACAGGGTTAGGAGACTGACAAGATGGTATCATTTTGGCTATTGACATTTATTACAATGATTGCTCAGTCATATGTGTAAGGAAGATTTCTACTTTACTGTGGAGGTGTTATACTATTATTCATTATCACATGGGGATAGTGTGGCATGATGAAATAAGGAGGCTGACAAGATGGTATCATTTTGGCTATACACATTTATTCAAATAAAGCAAAGAACCTGTTGCTCCCTATTTCTAGAGGGGTTTACCCTACCTCAACACAGAATAACCCGGTTGATCATCAGAATGTAAGACAAAAGAAACCAATATACCATATTCTGTCCAAACCAACTACTCTATCCCTACCACTAACAAAAAACTAAGAAGAAAAGTTTTCAAGGAACGTCTGATCCTAACCACCAGGAGAATGGCTCCCTTCTCCTGGTGAAAAAATTCAGTCTTAGGTTGACTTAACAGTCTCTTGCAATAGGGTCTCATTTACCAAATAAGTCTTTAGAAGTTTCTTTACTTCCTCCCAAGGGTTTGTGAACAACAGAGTTAAGACTTTATAAACCCTTGAAGAGATTACTCCCTGACAGTTCCTGGTTCTTTTGGTATCTTTTGCATAGGTTAGGTTTCTCACTGTGATGAAGGAGTTCTCTCCTGAGACACTCTTGAGATTTATGGTTTCTCGTGTCACCACTGTGATGAGGGAAATTACTCCTGAGGAATTTTTGGCTCTTGGTTTTCTGAGTATCACTACTAGTATGAAGGAGATTACTTCTGAGAAATACTTAACTCTTGAAGGTCTGTGTATCACTACTGCAATAAGGGAGATATTTCCAGAGGAATACTCGACTCTTAAAGCTCTATGTATCACTACTGTGACAATGGAGATCACTCCAGAGGAATACTTGACTTTCGGTTCTTTGGGCATCACTACTTTGATGAGGGAGATCACTGCCAAGGAATACTCTTGGTTCTTTGGGTATCACTACAGTAACAAAGGAGATCCCTTCTGAGAAATACTTGACTGTTGGTACTTTGGGTCTCATTACTGTGATGAGAGAGATCACTCATGAGGAATACTTGACTGTTGGTCTTTGGGTATATCTACTATGCTGAGAGAGATCACACCTGAGGAACACTTCACTCTTTGGGCTCCCTGGACCCCACCGGGCATTCCTGCAACTCCCATTACCTGTATCTTTACTGGGTAGTGCTATTGGTTCTTCCCGGGTCTCAGGTCGCTGTTGTTTCTGCACGTACTGAGCCTGTCTTTCTGCTTTCCTCCTCTTTTGTCTGTGCAGCTAAACAGAGCTGTTTCTGCAGTGGTCTCAGCGTGTTTTATGGACCACATGGTCCATCTCGCAGAGGACAGACCTCTGCTCGATTCTTCCGGCTTCTGCAGCTAGTGAGGCTCACGCCAGCTCACGTCATTTCTTTCAGCCTTTTCTTCAGAGACCAACTGTGTCTCTGTGTTTCAGGCAGCGTAGGTTTGAATTTCCCAGGCCATGCAAGATGTTGCCACCTTCCCTCGCTGCTCTACCTCCTCCCGAACACACTTAGTCATTCCTCCGACTTTACTTTATACTGCTGGGCCTGCCCCAGTGTAGCATCAATGTCTGTTGTCAAACCCTTTGATGTTATCTGCATGCCTCCTAGTGGCCACCTCTTCACAGTTCTTGGGTAATACTTTCTACTGTTTTTCTGTATGTTTCTTTGGGATTTCTTTGTCTCAGTCCTGCTGGTCTTGCAGATGGAATAGTAGAGACTTAACAATAACACAAAGTAGTAGTTTAAGTTTGGAATGGGTGAAAGAGTCAACAGCGCCAAAGCTTCTGGGAGCAAGGGTTTAGAGAAATCTTTCACAGGACAGGAGTCCTTATTCCCATGAGGGGTGTCTCTCTCTATGAGGTCCTCCTGCTTTTTACCACCGCTATTGGGACTTCTCTGTAGCGGTCTTACCTCCATACCCTCATAGAGAAGGGCCTCTCTCTGGGGAGAAGTGATGAGATGCTGCGAATCGTCATATCAGCCAGTCAGAATGTTTAGAGTACAGCCGATAACTACTTGTGTATTGACTGCGTTCTGAATATTCTGTCTTCAAAAGCAGGAAGGTAAACAATAATTCAACTCCCAGGCAGGATTCCATGCTACAAGATACTGTCTCTTTGGGAGGACCTTATTTGCTGCAATACACTATTTAACATATGAAAGAGAAAGCTAAAACATGGGAAAACCCTTTCATATTCTTATAAAGAAATCCTTTACTTTTACATGACACCTAATGTGTGTCGATGTTAAACATGTTTCAGTTCAACCATCTGTCCCTCAAAATGCGTAACTTATTTTGGCAACGCTAATTAAATACTATGAGATAAACCCACATTTAATTGAGTACCTCAATCTATCTATTTTCTTTATTCACTAAGAAAGTAACAGTTTGCACTTCACCACCAAAACTCCAAAATATGTATAGCTATTACTGCTATGTGCTAATAGCTGTATAGACCTCGGGAGAGGTCATTGTTGCCTAGGATAATGACCCTTCCCCTACTTATGACCCTCAGCTTCACCTCAGGCTATAACCTGGTGGCAGGTCATTACCCCGTTATAATGACCCCTGCACTGTATATAAGGCTACACTATTTATTGAGGCATTCCGCTCAGCACAACTTCAAATGTCCTTACTAACGTTCATTGGCAAGAATTTGTAATCTTTTAGCTTTTAAATGCACAGCCACAAATATACAAAAGATGAAGTGCAATTACTTTTATGAACTAGAAGTCACCCTGATGAACGTTTGGGAAGAAATTAGCGAAAGAAACTAAAATACGTGGGGATCTCAGTCATAATTGTGGAATAATGGTTTTAATTAATATATTTTATCTATTTTAAGGAATGTATTTAGGTATGCTGTACATTGAGACATTAACAGATTGAATTGTATTGTATAGCGAAGAAAACATTAGTGGGCATGCACTTTCTTTTTAATAACTAAATTATGATGTTATAAATTGAATTATGAAAGGTGCGCTGATTTGTTTTCTAAAACACCATTTGTTGTTGTGAAAATGTATGCAGCAGGGATGCTGCAAATATTTAACAGTGCCCTCTAAATATATGTACATTTCAAAATGTAGTTAGTGGCCAGTCATGACCTGGGCACCTCTTTCTTTAAAGGTTTCATACAGACCATTCCTAGGTTCACCATTTGGCTCTTATTCTGCCACATTACTCAGGTGCTCACTCAGAATGGAACTTTGCCTGACCAATAAACAATTAACATGCACTAACATATGCCTGAAAAGAGTGAGATAAAGGACACAGAGCACAGGCACATGGGAAATACACACTTTAATGCCTTAACATGTACAATACCATTCGTCAGAGACATATGAGACTCCCTGGTTCACTCAACCAAAACACGTTTCTGGAATTCATATAGCCTAGCTTTGAGAGATCATTTAAATGTTTGGTAGCTCAAATGACCAGAGATTGATTGATTCGATATATTTTGTTAACTGAGTTTAGTGAACAAGATATCGAGATTCAAGATATGGATAAAAAAGAGCATCACCCGAGCCATGTTGTGTTGTTATTTGACTGAGTACAGGACTTCAGCAACACATTTCAGACGGGTGCATGTCACATTATGGTGGATCGAGTGGATCGAAGCGCTTCTGGATCTTAATTAATTAAAACATAGTGGCAGATTTGACCTGTGCAGAGCTATACAGGCCGTTTACTGAGTAGTCATGATTTGCAGTCAGTAGCTTCTTGCACCAAGCTCTTCATCCATAAGGCCCAGTGAAACTAATTCTTGAACAATAATGTAATAGAAATGTGCATTTGAGGAGGGATGAGAACCCCAACTAAAGATAAGCTGCCCAGCCCGCTTGCCTACATATGTGTGATAAGCATGCGTTTGACACGGAGGAAAAACCTGGGTGCTATGATTGCATTTGACAGTAAAAGGACCTCAAAAGAACAATGTTAGAAACAGAAAAAACGAGTTTCCATTTCTTTTTTGGGAAAATACATGCACGTGTCAGTTGTTCCTGACTGCTGCTGTCATGCTTAAAAAGGTATTCATGGTTTGAAAGCGGTCTTGCCCTGCACCACCCTTCACCCTGCACTTGTACTAAACAGGATATTTGTTTTCTGCCGATTTTAAAAATCTTCCCATTTGTGGATTTGGGATGTGCTTCAAAAACACAGACTAGTCCCCTAATTTTCAGAAATGTGCAAAGGGTGTCTAACAAGCCAACTGAGTGCACAAAATTCTGATGTGTGATTCAGAAGGTGTTTGTGGGGTGGGTGATACAGTATTTGACACAAGTGAAGAATATGCGTTAGTGAAACTCATCACTTGTCCTAAACAGGTTTCGAGAGTTGCCCCCAACATCCTCAATCAATTTTTGGCCATCTTATAACTGGTTATTTGACCAAGCTACATTTTTCATGGGGTTACATATTCACCAGATTATGAAGCTGTTTCATACTGATTTAAAATAGTTGTCACTACTTCGACATTGTAGACCAGACTTTATCTGACTTGAGCATGCGAGTCATCATCACAATGTCGGTGTATATCATTGGGTGTGTTTAAGTGCAGACATTCATCAATGTACCAACCTCTATCGACATATAGACACATCTTCCTGTGCCAGCTCACTTGAATGGACAAGCCATTTTATCCACCAACTCTCCTATCCATGCCTCATCTTTCCCACTTTAAACATACCCAACCAATCAGCCCATTCATCCATTTGATCTATTAAACTATCAATCCATGCATCCACTCTATCACCTCTACATTCACTTGCTCACTCACCCATGCTATCAAATATACATACTCTGCAGGGCAGTGACACATGGAATATAGGAGCACACACAGATTTCAATAGAAAAATATTTAAATGTAACTGCAAATATTCGAGATATTTAGACTTTCATGTGCTGACTATAGCCATATGGGGTGTGGAGGAATACTCCTAAGGTGCAATGGCTTAAGTCGAAGTTAGTTTGGTGCTGGGTGGCATGGTTTTGGATAGCATAATATTGGAAGTTAAATATTGAGCATGGTTACAGAACCAACATTTTCAGTTGTAATATCATGCAACACAGGATGCAGCCTTTTCCCCAGTGCACGAAACCTGTTGCATTGAATAATAAGGCCTTCATTAATGTATTTATTTATTTATTTAATTCCACTACTGAAACAAGTGAGGAGAAAGTAACTCTGCCCCATGCTGTTCAAGGCAAATGTATGATTTCTCACTCTGGAACTCCTTACCACCTCATATCAGGATGATTGACTCTCACACATCCTTCCGCAAAGCAATTAAGACTATGTCATTTGTTTGACTTTGCACCTTGAACATGCCCCCATGCATCTCTAATCTCGCATATGTGGCTGCATGTGATCACCAATCAATAGCCAACGTTTCACAAATTGTTTTCTCTGCAAATTACTGTAACTTCCTTGTCTGTATGAGCTTTGCCCTACCAATTGTAATTGTAACTAAGAAACTTACTGTCGGGGCGCCGTTGTTACCCTGAATCAAGCCTACTTACATGTTTCTGTAGTAGTACCTCGAATCCTGCGGGCTTTAGTGTGCTCTACAAATCCAAATAAATAAAATAAAATAAATGATGAGGTATGGGGATTTGTTTTAGCTTGTTTACACATTTGTGGCAATGAATTGTATGGCTTTGAGATGGCAAGTGGATAAAACATGGTATTTTGACTGTAGAGCAGTAATGAGAGTGGGATTTCGAATGACACCTCATAATCCCTTTTTATAATTGGCCTTGTATGTTTTCTGTTTAGTCATTACAGAGCCGCATAATTGAAATAATCAGATATCGCCTTTAAACTGTGTACTGCACTTCTTACTATTAGAATTGTGTCATATGCAATACAGTTGCACGCAATCTCAAAGCATGGTGGGCTGAAGGAACACGTTACGTGAGAGGTTGTACTCATGTTAGTTAAGATTGTTTTGAAACCCTTACCCACTAATGGAAATGTTGTTTTTCTTTTTTAATCAATTTCAGTGCAGTGTTTTTGCCTCTCATATATTGTATCTTTTTTGAGACTCTGAGTGCCGCAGTGCAAATAGATGTCAAAAAGGTGATGGGGGACTTATGCATCTCTTTCTAGCCCAATGATAAAAGTAGCAGTAATTTGATTACTGCTCAATAGAATGGTGGTAACAGATATATCAACAATGCTTTACTGCCACAAAGAGCCCCAGTGAGCCATTGTTCATTCAGTACGCTCCCTGTTTTGCTTGGCATAATACAATTACTTTCAAAACATTTTTCATAAAAGGAATGATTGCTCCATTTTATATGAACCAATTGTTTCCGATTCAACCGATTCAAATCATAGTGACCTTTTGGCTCAAATTAGATTGAGCTGTTTACAACAGCACTCAATTGAAATCAGTCATTTACCGACCCAGCTATATTCCAGTAGAGAGCCATCTCTGTGGAGGCACAATTGGCTTGAGCTGAATTGAACTTTTTTTGCACTGTTTGAACTGAACTATTGGTAGATCATTTTAAGTCTTGCTCACTCAACTCTATTATACTCCATAATCCATGTGTTGTATGCATGTATTTGTCTTCCTTTAAAGTACAGTAATTACAGCCATGTTAGTGTACAAACATGTGAGAGGGCCCCAAAACCATACTTTCTAAAAAAACTTGTTGCTCTATATCTACAAGTACATGGTCAAGGTTTAGACCTTGAGATCGTAAATTGTTACAAAAATTGCAAGACAAAGAGAGATGTGCTCTTTTTCTTAAATACATATTTTTTGTAAAAAAAGAAGGAAACATGCTCATGTACTGGGATATTCTTGAGTTTCTTATAGTTTGTCATATTTAATAGTGACAAACTGAATATCATTTTTGATTTGGAAATTATTTTAAACCAAAAACTGTTGCCATTGCACAATTTACTAAACTATCATCTATGTCCAGGTTACATTGCAGAATTAATTTGTAAGTAAGGAAGGAATCAATGTACATTCTAATCAAGCTGTTTTTGATACAGATTGTTCTACTTGATTTAGGGGTGCATTGGCATATTGTCTTGTACGGAGTATCATATCATTTACTTCTAATGTAATGCTATACTATTGATACAGACTCTGGGCCTGTGATAATTACATTCCCAAGGATACCTATAGCTATATGTCATTCTATACTAGCTAATGTTTTGAAAACAGGTTGGCTTTTGATAGGTGTTCACTGTAGGAGATCACTAAGGATAGCTATATGTTTTTCTCCAAACAGTTCTTCATATGCAGCCTTAAGTATTTACTGCATTTCAATGTGAATGAAGGCTAGCATTTAGTTAGAAACCATGTTTACCTCATCTATTAGGAGAACATTAATTTGATGAAGATTTTTGCTTCCTTCAAATCCTGCCTGTGACACTCATTGTTTACTACTCTAATGTGTTGTAATGCTCCACTGGGAGCAGCAGGAGACAATGTAAAGTGAACTAATTGATGTTGTAAGCATCTAGGACTGTGGCTGCTGTAACAACAAATGGAAGATAAGAAATAAGAATGGTAGGGTAAACCGCTTGTGAGTGCACTTGGCAAATAAAATAATGTTGCTTTTTGATGTGCTGCAGAACTGATGAGACTGGGTCCTGCCCTAAACTAAGTAATAAGTACAAGGATATGAAGTAAAACCAGTGATCTGCGATCACCATGAATTTGAAAATATGAAAAAATGGCCCCGTCATGATTCTTACATTAACACTCAAGATTGAGTATGTGATTGCATATATCATAATACAGTCCTCTGTCTCCTCAGATATAATAGACAGGCAATAATAAAGTATAGTTATACGGCTCAAAAAGGTACTTTTAGTATTCATAGCCACAGGCCAGCTGACATGTTTTTCGACCACTGGTCTTTCTCAATGCGGTAATCAGTATAAAAAATCACTGATATTTAAGTAGTTCCAATAATTGTGTGCCTGCCATTCCTTATAAGGAGCTTTACAGGGTAATTCATAGAAATTAGCGCACAAGTGGCGCACGCGGCTGGCGCACAGTGTGCGCGTGCGAATCTCTGTGCCAGCCGCATGCGCTAAAATCGATTTCCGCACACAGCATATTCATGAATTTTAACTACCAAAACCAGCCGTGACGCACAGTGGCGCAGCGACCCTGTAGCAGCACCAATTACGCCCCCAAGAACACCCTCGCGCAAGGAAAAGCCATCAAAATCCCCAATCCAGCGCAAAGGGCTGCGCTAACCCTGTACCAGTATACAGGGCTGCCACACAGCACACGGCAAGCGAGGAACGTGTATTACTGGGGTTCGCGGGAAGTCTCACACGCGATTTGAGCAGGGTACGTGTATTTCAGGGGTGCGCAGGAAGTTTCACATGCGATAGGCCCTGTGCGAGTGGGGTACATGTATAACTGGGGTTCACGTGAAGTCCTACACGCGATTTAAGCAGGGTACATGTATTTCAGGGGTGCGCGGAAAGTCTCCCATGCGATAGGCCCTGTGCGAGTGGGGTACGTGTATTTCAGGGGTGCACGGGAAGTTTCACATGCGATGGGCCCTGTGCGAGTGGGGTATGTGTAAACTGGGGTTCGCGTGAAGTCTCACACGCGATTTGAGCATGGTAGGTGCATAACTGGGGTTCGCATGAAGTCTCACATGCGATTTGAGCAGGGTACGTGTATAACTGGGGTGCGCAGGAAGTCTCACATGCGATAGGCCCTGTGCAAGTGGGGTATGTGTATTTCAGGGGTGCGCAGGAAGTTTCACACGCGATAGGCCCTGTGCGAGTGGGGTACGTGTATTTCAGGGGTGTGCGGGAAGTCTCACACGCGATAGGCCCTGTGCGAGTGGGGTAAGTGTATTTCAGGGGTGCGCACGAAGTTTCACACGCGATTTGAGCAGGGTACATGTATTTTGGGGGTGCGCGGGAAGTCTCACACGTGATAGGCCCTGTGCGAGTGGAGTAGGTGTATTTCAGGGGTGCGCGGGAAGTTTCACACGCGATAGGCCCTGTGCGAGTGGGGTACGTGTATTTCAGGGGTGCGCAGGAAGTTTCACACGCGATTGGCCCTGTGTGAGTGGGGTATGTGTATAACTTAGGTTCTCGTGAAGTCTCACATGCGATTTGAGCAGGCAACGTGTATAACTGGGGTGCACGGGAAATCTCACACATGATAGGCCCTGTGCATGGGGTAAGTGTATTTCAAGGGTGCGCGGGAAGTTTCACACGCGATTTGAGCAGGGTACGTGTATTTCGGGGGTGCGCGGGAAGTCTCACACTTGATAGGCCCTGTGCGAGTGGGGTACGTGTATTTCAGGGGTGCGCAGGGAGTCCTACACGTGAATTGGAAGTGTGGGTCCTCCCAGGTGTTCCCTCTACACCCTCCATGGCCCCTGCAGGCAGCCCACACCACAGGGGACTACCCCGCACCCCTGGTCATGTCCCGCAGGCAGCCCATCCACCATGGGCATGCCCCCCAGCCAAGCCACATGTCAGCTTGCACCACTGATCACCAACCCATGTCCCCTTGCACCCCCACCCCCCAGCAGTCATGGGCACCTGCCAGCAGGCCCCCACCCATGTCCCACCCATGTCCCCCTGCACCCCCACCCCCCAGCAGTCAGGGGCACCTGCCAGCAGGACCCCACCCATGTCCCCCTGCACCCCCACCCCCCAGCAATCAGGGGCACATGTCAGCAGGCCCCCACCCATGTCCCCCTGCACCCCTATGCCGCAGCAGTCAAGGGCACCTGCCAGCAGGCCCCCACCCATATTCCCCTGCACCCCCACACCCCAGAAGTCAGGGGCACCTGCCAGCAGGCCCCCACCCATGTGCCCCTGCACCCCCACCCCCACCCCCCAGCAGTCAGGAGCACCTGCCAGCAGGCCCCCACCCATGTCCAACCCATGTCTCCCTGCACCCCCGCCCACCAGCAGTGAGGGGCACCGGCCAGCAGACCCCCACTCATGTCCCCCTGCACCCCCGCCCCCCAGCAGTGAGGGGCACCTGCCAGCAGGCCCTCACTCATGTCCCCCAGTACCCCCACCCCCCAGCAGTCAGGGGCACCTGCCAGCAGGCCCCCACCCATGTGCCCCTGCACCCCCACCCCCACCCCCAGCAGTCAGGAGCACCTGCCAGCAGGCCCCCACCCATGTCCAACCCATGTCTCCCTGCACCCCCGCCCACCAGCAGTGAGGGGCACCGGCCAGCAGACCCCCACTCATGTCCCCCTGCACCCCCGCCCCCCAGCAGTGAGGGGCACCTGCCAGCAGGCCCTCACTCATGTCCCCCAGTACCCCCACCCCCCAGCAGTCAGGGGCACCTGCGAGCAGGCCCCCACCCATGTGCCCCCTACACAAAATAATGATGCACAATCATGGCCCACTTCTACACCGAAAATACCACTTCACGCCACCCCATTCTTGAGACGCAATGATTTCCCAATCCACCCCACACTGACATGCCTATCTCAAGACACAAACCAAAAGTCAACTATGTACATCAACACATGTCCGTCACACACATACACTGGTTGGCATTGATTGTGTAAACCCACATTTTCACATGCATCAACCCAATGAGGGAATCCCGCACATGGAACTAAAATTTGAAAATGCATTATGTACATAAATAAATCAATGAAAAGAAAGCATACCAAAATAGCAAAAATGAAATGAAAAGCATGTGCAAAAGATGAGTGAATGAAAATCATAACCAATCCCAAAAAAATTGCAAGAAAAACAGTCCAAACTCTCCCTCCACCAACACAAATCCAAAGAAAAGGAAAAGAAAATCCATTGCTCATGTCCATGATGAAAAAAACAAATTCAAATGAATCCATAGTCCAACTATTTACAGTCCAATGTGGAAAAAAAATAACATTAATCCATGTGCAAACTCCAAAAAAATCTTTCAAATAAATCCATTGTTGGAGTCTGAAAAGGGTCCATGAGCCCAACCAAACAAATTAAACCTATCTAACAAACTACCTAAAAATACAACTATATACAAATTTGTGTGGCATTGTCCATTCACCACAAATAAAAGGAAAACGAAAAGGAAACCTAACTATAAAAACTTTTTACAATGGCAGCGGGCTAGTCCGAAGGCTCACTTCCCGATTTCCTGGGCCAGGGCATCATCGAACTCCTGCTCGATGTCCCGGAGGCGGTCTTCTTCCATGGCCCCGAGGGTTCGCAGGGATGATGACATCTGGACCTCCAGGTCCCTGCGAATTGCTTCAAGGCACTCGTCCACCTCAGAGCCCTACGCATGGAGTTCTCCTCCCTGACCATCGTGAGCCGTGCCTCTTCCGCCCGCTGCCGCTTCGCATCTATAGCATGGCCTAACCGCTGCCACACGGAAGACACTTCCAGTCCTGGGTCCTCCTGCCCTCTGGCCGATGCCTGCCCCTCCGATGTTGAAGGCCCCGAGCCATCATGGCTCCCGCCTTGTTGCTGCTGCTGCTGTGCTTATGCCTGTGCCCTGGTGCTGCCTGCACGTCCTCCTCTGGCTGGGATGGAGTTGTCGAGGTAGCCACCCCTGATGGACATCTGACTCCCGACTGTGGCAGGGATCTTTCCTCCACCAGCCTGGCTGCAGGGTCAGAGGCAGCTCCACAGGGTACCCAGGTGATACATGGGTGGGAAGATGGCATGGAGGACGACTGGCGCTTAGGGGGTTCAGGTGAGGAGGGGGTCGGAACAAGGTCCAGCATACGGAGGAATCCGGCCCTGGTGACCTGTCCCAGTAGGTCAACGCGGCCAATGAGACATTCGAGATCACGTGCAGTGTCCTCACGAAAACACTGCAGGTCACCTCGCATGCCCCGTTGACGCAACGCCATCCTACTCAGGACAGGCTCAACCCGGTCCCGGATAGCCACGACCACAGGGAGAGGAAGGCCATTTGTTGTAAGCAGATCCCTGAAAACGGGTCTGGACTTAGGCATCCCTGCTGGTGCAGGATGATGCAGTCACAGGATCGGGGACAGGATTACACACAGGATTACACACAGGCACCTCCTGTCCCAGCCCCTGCACTGCACCACTAGCACCAGTGGAATCCCCACCTCCAGACCCCGCTTCTGTCCCTTCCACAGCCTCCTCCTCCACCAAACCCCCCACCAACCTGGATGACTCCGTGCCATCTGCCTCCGTCGGACCCTGTGGGGTCTCAGCTGCCCCTTCGGCTGCCGAGGAGTCCAACTCCGACCTCCGCCTCTTGGACCTACCCTCTGCAGCTGCAGCCTGGGACGTGGCACCAGACCCCTCACTCTCTGATGAGATGACAACTTGGGAGGGGAGCCGGGCCTTGCATCTCCAGCTGGCGTTGCGATCCCTGCCGCTGTGCTCCACAGCACCCTCTTTGCCCTCTTCATCTGTTGACGCTGCAGACAGGGAGAGAAAGAACACAGGCATCAGGGCATTGTACAATGGACTGATACACACATGACAGTTGCACATGAGTGGCAGTGTCAAACTTCATACAAGGCATCACTATCCCCAACACACATGTCATTTCAACTCACACACATGAGCAATTCCACAGCCATATCGCACCAGCCAGCACCATCCATACACATACAACAGCATGAGCATCCGAACGTGAGCCTGATGTCACATGAAACATGGGGAGTGCACAACACATGAACACACGCAACCACACTTACATGCATGTGTACATGTCCACCAACTGTCACAGTGATGAGATCGCCATCCATGTGACATCTGGCATTCAGCCTTCTACATGTCAGTGTCACATGCATCCAAGTTGCATCACAGTTGCACACTTCTCAAATACACACACATGCACATGTACACAGTGCAGATACATGCAGCAGGAACCACCATCCATGTGTGACACCACAACCATGCCAACGTACATACACAGAATTTCAAACATGCGTGCTCCCACAGCTGCATTTGGCCTGCATACTTGCCCACACATACACCATCCATTTGTCTCACACATGAGAGGACTCGCATGTGTCAGCATCACCCCCCTGTACATACACATCCATACATGGCCATACAAAAACACATGTGCAACCTGCCCACTACAGGCACACCACGACACGCACAGCGTACAATCAGTATGCATGTACACTTACCGCTCGACTCCAGACGGGTCTGCCTCTCAAGGACCTGGACGTGGAGCGCATATGCGTTCCAAGACCCTCATTTGGTGTTCCGACAGGTGGCCCCGGCACCCCTTTGCATCCGCTGCCTTCAAGAGGCACTGGGCCTTGTTGAGTGTCCTGGACCTGAAGTCCTCCCAGCGCTTCTTGACATGTTGTAAGTCGCGGACTGCCACCCCCTCCGCGTTGATGGCAGTCACAATGTCCATCCAGATCCTGGTCCATCCTTCCTTGTCGGCGCGCAAACTTCCAAAGAGGGCATCATACTGCCCCAGGGCTTGCTCCACCAGGACACCAACTTCGGTGGCAGTGAAGCTGGTCGCCCTCTGCCTCTCTGGATGGGGGTTGCCAGTTGTGCCAGATGATGTTGTGCCCAACATGGCAACCCCAGAGGCAGGAGTGGGTGGGCAACGGGGTCCTGGGGCTGGGCTGTGGAGCGATGGTATACCAGTCGGGAGTCTTCGGTTCCAGCAGGGGTGGTCACAGCAACTGCACACCTGGCTGATGTGCAGGCAGCAAATAGCAGGGCATGTGGGCAGCAGGCAGTCAGGCAGCAGCAGATGGCAGGTGGGAGCATGCTCGGGGATCTGGGGGGGCAGGAATTCGGCCTTCTGGGCAGGAGCGTGGTCTTCCGTGTGTTGTTGTGTGGCCAGCTTGATACAGAGTGATTTGGCACGTGAAAATCTTGCAGGTCTGCGTGTAATTCGAGGAAAGGCACTTAGCGTGTAAGCCCGTCAGCACACGTACGCGGTTTCATTGGACCAAAGGCCCTTAGCGTAAGCGTGTCTGTGACGTGACTCGCGTGGGTGTTTCTCTCACAGCACGTGATGACAGAGCCCACGTTGAAAAACTGCACGTCCGAGTGTCATCGCGTGTAATTGGAGGAAAGGGCCCACGTACACGCGTATGTGACATGTACGTGTGGGCCGGTTTAAAAGCTACGTGTAGGATGTCATTTCCTTGTATGTGCTTTTCGTGGAGAGCGAGTGGGTGAAATCTGTACTTCTTGTCAGTTCACACGCGATTACTTCACAGGGTTTCTAGTTCGTACTCCCTGTTACCTCTGACAGCTTTCATTTTTCTTCATTTTTTGGGCCTGTTTCCTCAAACAGTATTAATTTCTCCTTTTGTCCTGTCTCCTCAGACAGCGTACAATTCTTCTTTTGGCGAGGGTGTTGCCAACGCGCACACGCGCTTCTTTTTCACATTCTTTTTCCAGGCAGACGGTGAGTCGCGCACGTATTTACCAACTGTGCTTGCCCCGTGTGTCGCGTACCCCTTCAGAGGTCATTGTAGGCTGCATGTATTAAGCGTATGCTTATTTTTGTATTTCTGGGTGCCACAGCGTAGTGCGGTTTCATTTTTCCGCGCACGTGGTCTATGAGGGGTTGCGTGCATGTCAGTTTTTGTTTTTGGGGTGCCTGTGCATTGCTTGACCCGTCATCTTCCCCCAGGGGTCACAGACAGCCTTGTTAGAGCACCAGGGTACGAATTCCAATTAGTACCCTATCTCTTTGACCCCCAATTGCCCAGGACAATAGTTTACTGCTCCTCCCATACGCAAAACAACATCAGTGCCATGGTTGGGAGGCGACCAAGCGGTAAGGGAGGCAAAGGTGGCTGACCTTCAAAAGGTGGATGTGGTGGGCATGGTAGGGGACGTGGCCGGGTTTTGCAGGGTGCCCCTATAACCCCATGTGTGGAGGACCTATCAGGGACACCCATGCCCCCCCCCATGGTTGAGGGAAACGTGGCTGAGACCATCCCAGCTCAGCCCTTGTTGGACCAGCCCATTGTGGCACCTGACCAGGCAAAGGATGACTCCCAGGTTGAATTCCAGGTCAGCAAGTCTAGGCCACATGTGGTGGTGCAAGTTGTTGTCACCAAGCAACGTGGATCTGGGGCAGCTATGTCATCTGCTGCCCCAAGTAGGCAGGGTGGGGAGGCTGCAGGGGCAGCTGCAACTCCATCCGCCCCAGCTCTGACTCTCCCAGCCAGGACAGTGTTGGTCCAGGTCCATCAAACTGACGTTCCCCCTGCCAACAACACCTTGCAACCAATGTCTGAACCAAGACCTATGTCCATTGTGCATTCCCACACTCCTACTACCCAGTCCACTGGTGCTTCTGCCCCTACTGACCAGAGTGGCGTAAGCCACTCTGGCTCCGCTCCACCTTCAAAAAAGAGTAATAAGGGTGCTCTGGCACAACAGGCTGAGACCCCAGACACGGCTACACACTCCGGCAAGTCAGGGAAGCCTAGCTTTAATGACCCGGAACTTGATGCACTTGTGACCTATGTGTCAGCAGATAGCCGGGAAATGTTGGTGACTCCAGGGTGCAAGACCACACCTGGTCAACGTAGGGCACACTGGCAGACCATCATGGACCGCATAAGTGCCCTTGGATTTGTGAGGCGCACAGCTGATGATTGCTACAAGCGGTGGAATGACCTGAAACGCAGAGCAAAGAACAAGCTGGCCTCAAATGATGCCGCTACTCTGGTGACTGGCGGTGGATCTCCACCAGAGGACAACAAACTCACTGAACATGAGTCTGTTGCTGGGGCCTTCGTCACAGAGGAACAGATCCAAGGTGTGGGATAACTACCTGATTACGACGCATTGTCCGGTGAGTGCCCATGCATGTGTGTGTAATCCATGTGTATGTTGTTTGGGTGACGGGTTCTGATTGAGTGCCAGGTAAGGGTGTGTGTGGCTGAGTGGTATGGGTCACCCATGTGCTTCATCCAAAACATTCAGCGGCCTTGGATTTGGGTGTGACAGTATCCCTTCTGCCCACAGTAGTAATTTAGCGCAACATTACGGCAGTTGCCCTTGAAGTGGCATCTTGCAACAACATTGTTTGTATTTTTCAGTGTTCGTTCAGGCTGATTGTTTCAATTCTCCCACTTTTCTATGCATTCCTCAGCCCTATTGTCACATATGTGACATGCTTCTGTCATTGATGAAGCCCACATTGGCCCACATGTGTTACCTTGTTAGGTGAATGATTTGACCATTCAGGCTGATTGAGTATTGGCCTGATCACATACATTTTTGGGGCCTGTTTGAATGTGGAACATGATTGTTGTTTTCTGTCATGTGGAAGTGCACAACCATTGATGTGTACATCGGCCTGCAATCACTGTATTTTTGTACACTGGATGAGTTGCAGTGTGTGGCACATGCGTTTTTTGTCACACTATGTAGCATTTTCCATCTCATCATGTCCATGTCACATGGATGGCTGACAGTACTCATTCACTGACATATGGATGTACTTGTGGAATGTACCATGGCTATGGTACATGCCATCTGTGTGATGGCATGTGTTATGTATGTGTATTGGACATGCCACTCACAGGCCAATGTGTGATGGCAGTGCTACCCAGCATGCAGCAAATTTGTTGCTCTTCCATCTTGGTGTCATCGGTGTCTGCCTTTTGCATCCCCTTCAAACTCAGTGACAGTCCATGCATGGGGGGGTTATAGTCATGTGGGACATGTGTAAATCATGTACTGGTTCTGTAGCTTGTCAGGCCTATTTGTGTGCTATGGTGCTAATGCCTGTTTCCATTGTTTGTCTTTCATGTTTTTGCAGGGGATGACACACTTGATGCTGTTGAGGTTGAGGAGATGGTGCAGACCCAGGAGGATTCTCAGGCACGACCGGGCACCAGTGGAGGATGTGGTGTGGTGGTGGGTGAGAACCCAATCTTGCTGCAGACCATTCTGTCCAGGGGTGTCTCTGGGTGCACCTGCCCAGACCTCTATTCAGGTGCTGATTCAGATGATGAGACCTATGTGCCGTCGCAGGTAAGTGTTTCTGGCAGGGATTCTGTTCTGTCCAACCCACCTGCACCAGGGGTAGAACCCTCTATGGGGATGTCAGTGTTGGTAAATCCGCCTTTGGCAGATACGGATGCAGGGTCACACTCCACAACATCTGATCCTGTTCCTGGGCCAGCAAATCAGAGGGGGAATGCATTCCTGCAGCCTCAGGCAGTGCCGGCACAGCAAGGCGCAGATCACCTTGCCCCAAACAGGTGTGGTGCCTGCCGACGCGGTGGCCGTATGCCACCAGGCAATACCGTATGGGAACAATCCATGTACGGTATGGCAACCCAACAGGCCGCATCAGTTGAGATGATGGCTCAAGCAATGGAGAGGGTGGCCACTTCCATTGCCCCCCCTGAAAGGCAGATGGAGCTACTACAACAGGCAACAGACTCCATTTTCCAATCACATAGGGAAGACATGTTGGCGTCCAACAGGGACCGACGGGCGGCACTGGAGACTCTGCGCCAATCCATCTCAATAGAGTCCCAGGCCCACAGGGAAGCCTTGAGGGAAGAACTCCATAACCTCTTCATGACCTTGAGGCTTCCACTAATTTCAGGATAGAACAGCAGTTGGAGCAGCTCACACATTTGCTCTCAGCTGAGATGCAGGCAACACGTGAGGAGATCCGGACATCACAGGAGGCCATGCGTGCAGAAATGCATGCAACCCATGAGGTGGTGCATGGGGATCTCCACACTTTAATCCTCCAGAATCAGACCTTCAACACCCGCATGCTTGCTGCCATGGAGGACCATACCAGGGCTTTGCGTGGGCTGCCTCCCATAGCACCACCATCTCCTGATACAGCAGCAGAGGGTTATGAGAGTGACAGCAGCAATTCTCCCACAATAGCGTAGCCGTGCAAGCCATGAGCCCATGGAGGTGTTTTTTTTCCCAACATCCACACAGGTGGTTGATGGTGCGCACCCTGTCCTTGGACCTCCTGGGTGGCCTCCCCCCCCTTGGCCACCACATGGCCATTTTTGATTTTTTTATTTTTTTTTACAGTGTGTTGCCTTGTGTGGCTCCCATGGGCATCCACTTTATTCCAGCTGGGCACATGCAGGCCTGTCCTGATTTTGGGTTAGATGCTTGGGTTCATGAGACACACACCCCTCCTGCTTCCCGTTTCCATGGGCTTGCAAAGGGTGTGCCCAAGTGACAGTGAATTACACAGTGACGTTGGACTCCCATGAGCTGTGTGGGCAGTCTGTAGTCAATACTGTGTATACATTCCTAGGGATATTGTTGTTGTATTGTACACTGCATGGTGTATTGATATGTGCTTGTGGTTCCATGTCTCCGTCCAAATTTGCAGGTTCACTCCTCATGTCTTCACAAGGCCATCTACTTTGGAGATGGAGTTCATGTTCTATGCAGTACACTGACAAATTTGGAAGGCTGCAACACTACAGTTGGAAGGGGTAGATGCGGTGGCATATTCAGGTTGTAAGACTATGACTACTTTAACTTAGTACTGTCATGTTTTTCCTATGTTTGAGGTTATGTTGCTGCATTGTATTGTTGGTAAGTATTTGGTCATGTGTGTTGTAGTTCTACATTACTGGGAGCATATTGTGTGTGGCCAGTTTCCATTAGGGACAGTGTACTTTGTGGCACTTGTGTCAGTTTTCGGGGATTGCTTTGTTTGCTTTCACATAGCATGACATGCCATGTTGTGTTGGGTGGCGGAGCTGGGGAGGGGTTGGGTGACATGGTGCTGTTGTCATGTTGTATTTTGCAAGGGGCTCATGAATTTAGCAGCATAGAAGTGTCTTTTGATGACACAGCATTGGTGGTGTTTGTGTAGGTAGGGATGCACACAATGTAACACTTCCATGTGACCAATCTCAGGCTGGTATGGTTGTGACAGTTGACTGTCCCTTATGTCATCATCATTGATTGTCAGCTGGTATGTGCCAGGGCTGTGTGCCCTCCACAGGGGTGTGATTTAGGTGAAGTAATTAGCCACCAGCTGCGTACGGGCTGCCTCACCCCGTGCCCTTTCCCCTCCCATGCGCAGCAGGCGTGCATGTGGTTGGGGATGTGGGGGCACCACCATTTCCACCGGCAGGCCCGGCGTGTTGCAACTTTGTGCAGAACACATGATGCCACTATGATCCTGCACACTACTGGGGAAGCGTATAACAGCTGCCCGCCAGAACGGTCAAGGGAGCAAAAGCGTGACTTGAGCACTCCGAATGTGCGCTCCACTATGCCCCTGGTTGCAATATTGGCTGTGTTGTATCTTACCTCGGGTGGCGTGGTGGGGTTCCGAATTGGCGTCATCATGTGGGTGCTCAGAGGGTAGGCACTGCCCCTTGGAAGGTGGTGATGGGTATCATTAGTGGGGTTGTGCCATTACTCAGTATCTGACATGCATGCATGTGCTGTGGCATTTATACTCACCAAGCAGCAATGTATCACCATGCCGCCCAGCTTCTAGGTCCTGGTTTAGGGTTGACATTCCGTAAATGAAACTGTTGTGGGTGGACCCTGGATAGTTGGCATATACTGAGGTGATGATTCCCTTGGCATCACATACTACCTGGACGTTGATGGTATGCCAGTGCTTGCTGTTTCTATAGATGTGTTCAGATGCCCTGGGAGGACGTAGACACACATGGGTGCAGTCGATGGCACCTAGCACTTTGGGGAAGTGTGCCACCCCGTAAAAATCCTGGACGACAGCCTGCCTTTCGGCAGGTGTTCTGGGCAGGTATATGTGTCTGCGGACTGATGGGCGTGTAGTCATAATGCCCAACACCTGGTGCAGGCAGCGTGACTGCGTGGACTGTGACACCCCCCCACTATGGCACTTGTCTGCTGAAATGATCCAGTGGCCAAGAAGTGCAGTACATTGAGGACCTTCTCCAGGGGGCTGAGTGCTTGGGAGCACAGGGTGGGTGATGTGAGGTCATCCTCCCACTCACTCACCAGGTCGAGTATTATGTGAGGTGGAAACCTGTACCTCCAATACACCTGGTCATCAGGCATCCCAAAAAGGCTGGTTCTGGGTGTGAAAATTCTGGGCCTGACTATCCTCCTCCTCCTCCTGCGGTATCCCACGACCACTGCTGCTAGGAACGGTATATTCATCCTGACGTCTGTGCTTGTTTGTTGTTTGTGCACACTTCTATGCTGCGCGTGTCCACGTACGCCTGCTTCCTGCTGGCGTATATGTTTCCGGATTAGCGCATCTTTTTTGGCGCATGCGTTAGCCCCGTTTGATTCCATGAATACGTGTTGTAGGTGAGCGTGTGGGTGTTCCGCGCACTTTCCTCCTGTACTTCCCCAGTGACACCCAAATTTTCACGCGTTGTTCCCCATTCCGCATGTCACGCCCTGTGTTACGCCTACTTTTGTTGTGTGCGCTGCGCTACGTGCTCTTTCACTGTGCGCTTAGCGCACGCTGTTTGAAGGCGCGTGCGCCGAACAGGATTTTGGCGCACATCCATGGATTTCCACGCGCACAGACTTCCATGAATCGCTGTGCACGGGTTTTGCTGCTATTTTCACACTGGCACTGCAATTTGCACGCTTTCGCACGCTTGCGCTGAAATTTTCGGCGCACATTAATTCCATGAATCGGCCTGTTAGTATTCACTTAATTTCACTGTAAAAGACATGCGGGACACTGTGGATGATTCCTAGTAGGACATCCAATAACTAATAAGCTATTACACCAAAGTTGATGGAGAAAATACCCATTAGGTAACCAGAGCTATAAGCAAGTTATCAGAATCTTCTGGCATCACATAGAAGGATACATAAAAATAGACTGAATACTAATGTTCCTTATAAGGAATGGCAGGCACACAATTATTGAAACAACTTAAATACCAGTGATTGATGGATTTGATATTGATTCATAGCCTTGAGAAGATTCTTGACTAATTTCTTGCTAGATATATATTGTTCTTGGTGAAACTTATCTTCTAAAATGGGTTAGTACAATTTAAATGCATCATTTTGTAAGGCTATGTTCTGTTACCTCAAATGCATCCAAGCCTCGACTAACCAAACCAGGTCCATATGTTAGAACTAGAGGTGAACAGAATAGAATAATTAGTATTTGGCCCGATACCGAATAGTTCAGTGAAGCTGAATAAGAAGACAAATAGTTGTTTTATTCAGCAAATCATGTTCTAATCTTGAAAAATTAACTTTAAAAAAAATGAAAGCACACATTTAAATATCTATTACTGTGTTTCATGTATTGTGCTTTTTCTTTTAATCAACATTTTACCCTTATTTAATGGACACATGCACCAACAAATAACAGGTTAACAGAAAAGCAGGAATTGTATGTATGGAAAGATGTTCCATACATCATTCCATACATACATACTCTACAACCACTCCTTTGCTACTGGTTCTTTGCCTTCTTCCCTCAAGCAATCCCTTGTGCGCCCCATCCTTAAGAAAATGTCAGCAGGCACTACCTGTCCAGCCAACTACCACCCTATGTCCATCACCCCCTTCCTGGGGAAACTGCTGGAGAATTGGCCCTGCCCCAGCTCAACTCTCACACTGAACTTGTTGTTGGTCTCAACGAACATCAACGTTGGTCTCAACGAACATCAATCCAGATTCGGGGCATCCAGAGGCATGGAAACTGCTGTTCTGAACACCTGTGAAGAACTGCTTGCATCCTTGGATACCAGCTTCCCAGCTGTCCTCATCCTTCTTGATCTCTCTCACGGTCAACCACTCCACCCTCATACACATACTCAACAATACCCTTGGTATCTTGGAATGGGCACTGGACTGGCTGACCTCCTTCCTAACTGACCGCTCCTCCCAAGTCACACTGGGCACCTTCTCCTCTTCTACTTCCTTCTCCACATCTGGTGTCCCCCAGGGCTCTATTCTTTCGCATTGGCTCTTACACATTTACCTTACTCAACTGACATGCCTCATATCCTCCTTCTCCCCCAACTTCCAGTGTTATGCAGATGACAGAGAACCCCTCTTCAAACTTCCTGCAGACCCTTTTGCACCTTCCATCATCTCTGACTGCCTATCTGCCATCCGGGCCTGGTGCACTTCCAATGATCTCTGCCTCAATGCCAGCAGAACAGAGATCCTTCCCATTGGGATCCCTGCTCCTGACTTCTTCACTTCACTCTGGCCTTCCTCAATGGGCTCTCCCCCTGCTCCTTTTTCTAAAGCCATAAACCTTCGAGTCATCTTCGACTTCTCTCTCTCTCCTTCCTCCCTCACATCCAGAACATTGCCAAGAGGTCACACTTGCAGCTCTTCCATCTCAAAGAATTCTACTGTTTCTCACCTTTCCAGAGAAGCCAAATGTTACCCAAAACCTGGTTATTTCTAGGCTTGAGTATTGCAATAGCCTCCTCCTGAATCTGCCTTCTTCCACTCTGCGACCCCTCCAGCTAATCCCGAACAGGGTCGCAACACTTATCCTTGGCCTCAAGTCCACAGACCGCATCTCTCCTTCCCTAAAAAGTCTTCACTGGCTTCCGTTTGCTTCTCGGATTACATTCAAATCCCTCTGTATCATCCACAAGGCTGTCTGGGGCCAGGGACCACACTATCTGCAACATTCTATTACTAAATGTCCAGCCTCTAGAACTCTGCACTACTCTGGCTCCAACTCATTGTGTGTAAAGTTTTAGCTAAACAGAGGGCAGGAGGTTGATTGCTTTCCTCAGCTGGCTCCCTTCTTTGGAACAGCCTTCCATCTCACTTCATCTTGAGCAGGACATTCTTAAATTCCAGAAGCACCTCAAGACTTTCCTCTTTACCCCCCGCCCCTCCTCTGCTAATATCACATTGCTTGTTTGGTGTCCAGGGCAATGTGTCCAGGGGAATGAATGCATTCTCTGTGCCCGGACCTCCCACAGAGAATCGCCCGCAGCTTCTGTCTGTCTTCAGCACTTGCCTCAGCACACTCTCCGCCCTGGAGGCTTGCACTTACCATACATTGCACTTCACTTTTTGCTCACCCATGAGCACCCCAGCACCTATCCCATTCCCTCACCCCTCTGCACTTGCATGTACTGAACACTCACAAGGCATAGTAGGTTTGTCCCCCCCCCACTGTATTTAATATTTGTTATGTTTTTTATTGTTTCTCATCCCCTTGTCCCCTCCCTGTTCCCCTCCAAGCACTTTGACACAGAATGTATTTGCTGAGAATAAATACATAAATAAATGCATACATATGCACAACCTGCAATACTCAAAGTGGCAGGCTTCATGAATGCAAAGTGCTAGGTTGTAATAAACAGAATCGATACTTGGCAAACAACTGCCGTTGCAAATCACACACATTGTAATCTCTTGCGATGTTCAAGGTAGCTTAGGTGGAAAATACATTTCAAACCCTCTTTCCAGCACCCACAGAAATATATAAACTATGTGTCCACTAATGCAGGACATAAGTCGATGGTACATGTTAGGTGAGTGCACCTTATTTTCTATTTCCCTATGATTTATATTTAAATTGGGACTCATTCCCATGGCTGGACTAGGAACAAAAAGTTACCGTGGTAAAATGGTTCACAGTGGCCCTATAATTCATTGCTCAATTGTAGCGAATGGGCACAACCCTATAAGAGGTGTTTGGCGTGTCCACCCATGGAAATGTTACAAAAATGTGACAAAAGTGTTTGTTTGAAAGATGTTCTTTTTCAACGATTTACTTATTTTGATTTAGTTACTGTGCTTTTTCTTCAACCTTACATTGTAATATATCTATTCTAAATCATTACAATATAAGCAATATCATGTGTGAGGTCATTAGTTTCTTTCAAATGGAAAGGGAACCAATTTTTTTGCCCTCCACCTCCTTTCCACAGACCCGCCACGAGCTGCTGAAGTAATGCTAAGTTAATGTAAATGTGCACTCTTCCACCTTGCATTGTGACCCATCTATTGCAATTGATTACAATATAAGCAATATGAGGGTTGAAATGGATGGACCTATGGGTGGAACTACTGAATCAGTAGAACTAAAGAACCAGGACTATTGATATTGATGTGCACCCCAGGGTGGAGGGATGGTGCAATGTATCTGAAGTTCTAAAAGGAAACTCAAATGAATCATGGTCACCATGCTATTCATGTCCCTGAATGGTCCCTGTAATACACATGAAGTGTCTTTATTTTTTTCTTTTCTGGGGATTGTTAGCAATTGTGCAGTACATTGCCAGTGCTCAGAACTTTTTTCTATCATGTGTGAGGTCACGTGTTCCTTTCAAATGGGAAGGAAACTGAACTTTGGTGCCCTCCAAATCCTTTTCACAGGCCCACCACCAGCTGCTGAATTTATGCTGCTAAATTCATGAAAATATACGCTCTCCTATTTAAACAACCACTAGTGTTCACTTTCTATCTCCTGCAATAATATGTTTGGCATGACAGAGATTACAGAAGAGCATGGACCTCTGGTAAACATGTGCACTGCATAGGTCTGGACTAACATACAATCGCCATAATGGGAAAGGGCTCCTAGAAGTGCCTTCCTGGTGCAGTTAAAGTTGAAGCTTGGAGCAGGGCTTGACCATGTCTCATATGTAAACGGATGAGCCAGAGGCATAACTTGTAAGGACATTGCTGCAGACCCCTGGCCTCAAGCTGGAGCCTTTACAAATGACTGAGCGCATTTCAACACCAGCAGTACACATGAACCAACACTAATGAGCAATGCTGTCAGCACAAAGCAAGGCCTGGCAAAAAGTGCCCCATGGCATCCAGACGGGAGAGAGGGGCAGCAGCCTGACAAATAGGGCCCTGCTCCCCCTCTCTCTCACCACTGACAGGTGACACGCAGTCGCGGCCAGAGAGGACATGAAGGAAGGGCGAGGTGGCAAAACCGCGCCTCGCCTTTCCTTCCAAATAGGTGCTAAGCACCCAGGAGGCTCAGGAAGTAGGGACCATGACCACAACAATGGGAGACACCCCCAGGTGTCCAGACAGTCGGCGCGATGCCAGCTTGGGGACTGGCCCACAGCCCCCACACGAACACAACAAGGACCCAGGGCCTGCCACTGGTTCCAATATAAGGAGCTGCATTTCTACAGCCAAAACACAATCAGTATGGGACCCTGCACGGGGACTCAAACTCAACAAATACACTGCGTACGCAGAGTCTCGTGCTTTTTCTTTTCAACAGTAACCCTCCCACCCTAGAAAAAGGGAGACAACCAACAGAAGAAGAGGCAGGACACCGTACGGTGACCACACACAAGTCGTGTGACAATAAGGCGGCACAGGCCAGAGGGGTTAACCTCAGGACCCGGTGCCCAAAAGTACTAAATACTATAATATCTGATTATTACTATTGTATCAGTTTATGACCATATCTGTACAAATAAAAGTCCACGGCCCGTTATATTTGTCAACACTTGTTGTGTGATATTTGGGTGGTGGGGAAAGTGCAGCTGCAGACACAAAAATTGCATATTTTCTGACTGCAAATGGGTCCACTGGTTATGGGTCATTAACATCAGGAATGTCCAGAAAATGTCCTCTTGGCATTGTCAGATGGGTGGGGTTTAAATGTGCATTCTCCATCCTGCTGGAGAGAGTGATGTGTTTATTTATATTAAATAATTAAAGTTGCTTAGCTAGACATGCAATTTCTTGTAAGATTAAGGACTCTTTTTTTAGATGTTGTTGGACCACAGCTTACCCAGAATATTTTCTATGATCTACCACAAATAGCTGTGTCTATTAATATTCTTTATAGGAGAGCATTTCTATGGGAAAGTTGTATAGATTTCTGAGAAAGCGGTTACTCAGTTGAATTGTTATCCCAAGACCATTTAACTCACTCTTTTCAGCTTTGGTGAGATAGGCTGTAAGGGGCGTCACCAATGATTTCATCAGGGATGTCATTTGTGATGTCATCATTGTTGCCAAAGGCTGCACAACAGTGGGCGCGAAGTTAAGATGGCTTTAGATGAATTTCAGTGTTTTTTTCATTAAGTGTTCACTTTAACTTTGCTGCAACTAAAGTTTTCCCCTGAAATTCAAAGTTTTTTTTTACAATCTATTGCCCACTGTAATGTCCATGCAACTAAAGTTGTTTTCATGCTATATATATAGTAAACCCTCAAAATTCTATTGTTAATAACTTTTGATTTGAGTAACGGTTTTGGCCAAAATTCTGAACGTGATTAAAGACCCATGCCCTCCACCCAGACTGAAAAGATAAGTTGCAAAATAAAAAAGTTATTAAGCGTCAACAAAAAAAATCAAAAATGCGTCCTACTTTCCATTCATTTTCCCATAGACAAACAAGGTCAATGTTTGCCAAACCGCACTGCCCAAACCACTGGACGGATTTAGACCAGGTCTGAAACAACTTGGGTATGAAGCATTGACTCGCGATCCATGCATGGTTTGGGGTTATTCTGTGCAGTCGTTTTTTAAATATTTCACGGAGAAGGGGCGCCCCTTCCCAAAAATAGATAGTGATATTTAGGAGATTTACCGAAACAGGGTGTCTTTAGAAATGAACGACTGCCATCTTGTTTTTCTCTCGATGCGAGCGATATTTGCGGCTATAGCTGAGGTTTCCATAGCCTCGGCTATAGCCACGAATAACCGACATCTGAAAGCAAACTCCATCACAGAAACAGCGTGTGTTTTGCGGGAAGGGAAAGGGCAGAGGATTTGAGGTGGCCAACAGGGAAGTGGGGGGTACTGGCACAGATGAGGGGGGCACTTTGCAAGGTGCTGGGGGTGTGAAAAAGCATTTTTTCCTGCCTGTTTTGCAGATATTCACAGCTATATCCGAGGCTACAAACGACTACAGATAACCGCAGGTCTGAGTAGTTTTATTCTCGCAGGTATATATTTTGGGGTGTCAGTGTTTCATTTCTTTTTGAAAGTTATTTCTAGAGGTATTATGACATTGGGGGGTGAACAATCACTGGCCATGCCTAAAGTCCATGGTCAGTGGCCTAGTAGATATTTGGGACTCTTTTTTATTTTGGCTCAGTGTTTTCAGGCCTGTGCATATGTGAGGATTTGGCGAAAAAGAGAAACTAAATTAATATAAAAAGAATCTATTGTATTCTATGTTTCTGATGGCCTAAACAATGTATTTTAGGTTGTGTGTTCTTACTTGTTGTATTATGTTGTGTGGCTGTGGAATGTTTGTTTACTCACTTTACTGTTATGTATCATTCTCTGCTCGCTCTATTTTCAGCTACTTTACATAAGTACATGAGTAGTGTTGTACTGTATTGATATTTTAAGTTATATTGTAGTATAAAGCCTGAAGTGGGGCCCCCTTTTTATCCAATTTATTTTACTGCAGTTATGATGAAAGTCAATGAAATGTAACAGCGGGTATAATAAAAACCTTGCTTTTTATTTTATTGTATTTGTGTATTTACACTTCATTTTCTTCATCAGTTGGGTGTTCTGAGTTATGTTTATAAAAAATGGCCATGTAGAACTGTATTTGGGGCTACTCAGTAGTTCTCCAGTGTGCAGCATTGCTATTCATGGGTAGACGTGGTACCCTGTGCAGCTGTGGCTATTTTAGGACAAATGGAATGTCGTGTGTTTGTGGACGTGTGGTAGCTGTAGTTAAGCAACATTTTGAGTACAGTAGAATCATAGATGTATTGACTGTTTTGGGGAATTGGGAGAGCCCAGGGGAGTGGAGGAAGATCATGGGGAGCAGAGGGGGGTGGTTTGTGTGCTATGGACACTTGTTTTGAGTTTTGACAAATGGAAGTACATTTTTTAATTCGTAGTTTTTGCGAATAGCTGAGGGTAGCAGCAAACGTTCATTTATGGGTCTTATATAGCAGCATGTATAAAAAGCATGTACGTAAAAACGTCAACGCTTTTTGTCTTTTCATTGGTTGTTTCTGTGGGCACGCTTATATTTATAGCCGCATATGTAAATATACATTTTCTGTGCAATAATCATATTGTTATGTGGATTATATAGCATTGAATGTTATCTGTGTGTATTATTTTGTGTGTTTAGGCATTGTCTTGTCTTATTTAAAGTTGTGAAGGTTGCTTAGTTTGGTTTTTAGTTTGTATAAAATGATTGTGTACCCATGGCTACAGGTAATGTTTGTAGCTGTGTTGATTATTCGCAGCTACAGTGATGTTGAGCAGGGTTTTGAATGTGTTTCAGTGTTTCTGAAATTCATTGTGGGAGGTTGCAGTGAATATGTCAACCATTTTATTAGTTTTCTTACAATATAGTCCTCTTTTTCTGGTTTTGATTTTGGAAAGTATGAAGCTCCCCATTTGTCTACTTTTCTCAATTTGACTGCAGAACTCACACTGAACAGTTCATGTTACCTGTGATAAAATATGATTGCCATTAATCAGTTTTTTATCATTGTTTTGTTGAAAGTTTGATTTGATAATATGTTGATAATGGGGCACTGTGTTTTTGGTTTTTGTTTTTTACTGTATTTGTTAACAATGAAGTGGTCCTGCTGTATATGTACAAAATGGATGGGAATAATTATTGGAAATTGTTTATTAGGAAAGAAATTGAATTTTAGTGAGGTGCATAATATACAATCCTGAAGTATACTTGTTGCATTCAAAGTAAAAGAATGATCACAGAGCAGTAGAAATGTGATTTTATCTACAATGCTTTTTTAATCACTTATGTTGTTGTTAAAGTGATTTTGGGGTGATATAAAAATGTGTTTGTTTTAAAAAGATGTTTTTTTGCTGGTGTGGTGTGATATGAAAATGTGTGTTTTAAAAAAGATGTGGGTTGCTGAAGTGTGTTAGTGGGCCTCATTACACAGAAGGCTGTAAGGGTTAACGGTCACCGGTAATGCTACCAGTGACGTTAACCCTTACCGCCTTACTATGAGGTCCCTTTGCGGGACCTGACCTTAACGACTGATGTAGACTAGCCGTTAAAGTAGGGACCCGCAAAGGGACCTTGGTACTAATTACGGTACCGCAATTTGCAGTACCGTAATTAGCGCCTTCCCCATTCCTATTATGCCCTATGGGGCAAAAATGGGAATGGGGAAGGGCCATGGCGGCATGGGGAATTACCGCCCCGCCAACCTCGGAATGGGGTGGTAATTCCCCATTCCGCCATGGCGGAATCGGTAAATGACCGGCATGAACCATGGTGCTAATAGCACCATGGTTTAGCACCTACCGTGTAATGAGGCCCACTGTGTGGTTAGAAAATACTTTGGGCCTGATTCACAAAGTGTTTTCATATAGGAGTGCACCATTATAAAACCCTTCTGTGAATCAAGTCCTCTGTGTTTATTTGTTTGTTGTTTTGTGAAACCTAGTGTTTAATTTAATGAAAAATATGTTTGATTGTTTGTATGTTTAAATATATATTCATTAAGAATATAAGAATGGTATTAGTTGTGCCTGCTGCTATTATGTGAAAAAGAAATTGGATGGATTTGTTGGTGCAAATTGCCCAAATAAATGCAGGCACAGTATATGTTCAGCAATGCTATTTTATTACACAAATTAAAGGTTGTACAATGTTGGGATGGTTTAGTGGAAGTTTAGGGAAGTTGAGAGTTTTTATGTATGCGCTTCTTACTGTAATGATACAAAAATATGGTTAGTTGTCAATGGCAGTTTACTGGGCATGCTAGTTCTTACATGGAGTTAAGGAAATATTTAGCGTGCCCATAGTTACAGGTTCTGACTAATGTGAGGGCTTTATTAAAGACCCTGGGAGATTATTTGATGCAGGAATGCCCCTTGACTTTGGGCTCATTGCTATGCAAACTACTATTATGTAAAAACGAAATAGAATGTTTTTTTTTCCAGTGTAAACTGCCCCAATAAATGCAGACGCAGTATGTTGTTTAGGAATGCTATTTTGGTACACAAATTAAAGGTTGTAAAATATCAGGATGGTTTCTTTGAAGTTTACATGTGCAACAGTTTAAAATAGCAAACACTGTTTTTTTAATGTTATTGTTGATGTACTGTTATTTGATACAGAAGTACTGGCAGCTGTCAATGGCAGTTTACTGGGCACACTGGTCCTTTTATGGAGTTTAGGCGAATATTTTGCATGTCCATGGTTACAGATCTTACCAATGTGAGGGCTTTAATAAAGACTGCGGGGCACTATCTGACACAGGAATGCCCCACTTGCTGGATTGTATTCCTTGAGACTGAAGTAGTAGTAATAGTGTCTTTATCTGCTTGGAAGACAGACGGGAATTTTGCAACTGAGAAAGATTTCTGCCATGGAATATGATACAAAGTCTGTTTACCCTTTTGATGGCTGCAACTTAATACAGGAAGATTATGTCTCAAACTAGCACTTAATGCCATCTGAATGGTATGGCCCATACAGGGCTGCAGCCTTTTTTGGCTTATATGTGTTTTCACCTGTTAATTGTAGCTGTGAGTAGTGGTTGTGTAGAATCAACATCTGCCCATTTAAGGTCCTACCAGCAACAGTCAGATTGTCGAAACACATGTACAACTGGAAAACTGCATTTGAGGATTCATTCGAAATGCTAGAGAGATTTAGAGAGGAGACTTCATTTTTTGTGGCATTGTCCTTTTTGTGTTGTTATTTTTAATATTTTACATATTCCTTCTTGGTTGGACATTCTAACATGTCTGACCATGAGAGTGGCAGTAGTGTTAATCATGTTATCGTTTGGGTTCTGAATCCATTGCCACTGAGGAAGAAGGCAACTAGGTTAAAAGCAATTGCTGACAGTTGGTGCTTCACAAGTCAAACAACACTGTTGTAGAAAAGAGGCAGAGAAGGTACTTTGTACAAGTATACAAAAAGGTTAGCAGGCACCCCTCTCTAGAAAGAACATGCCATGATAATCTGTTCTGTGTTTTTTTTCCACGTTAAGAGTCTGCCGCCATTGCTTTTAGCTCACTGTACTTTTCACAAAGGAGGAATATCCATTTGCATATCAGTCTTTGTCCCACCCACAAGGGCATTCCAGCACCGAAATGCAAGGCAAATCACCTTTGAATAAGAGTACCAACAGTAACCACAGATATGTGTTTCAGCCTTGTTGGGCCTCATCAGTGAGGTGGAGCTGTGCCTCTCTGTGCCTAGTGAGCAAGCGGTGTGGTCTCTGAAAGTGGGTAAAAAACACTGAACAGGTTATCATGTCATGATCTTTCTAGAGAGGGGTGCCTGCTACCTTTTTTTGTAATGTTGTACAAGTTTTACATCACCAACACTTAATGTGCTGGCCATTTTGGCAGCTGTGTCAACTTCATATTTTGTAGTTTTACTGGCTGCTAATGTGAAAGTTAGGAGAATTATATGTGATCTATTTCACCAGAGTGCATCTGTTGTGGTATATGGAGCTTGCTTTATTAAAAACTATTGTTTACCTTCTTACAGATTTGTATTTGCAGATACACAAACATCTGTATTTTGTAATTCATATGCATTTTCATTAAAAAAGATAAATATGTAAAGAAATAAATGGGATACAAAGTCTGTTCACCCTTTCAATGGTTGATTTTTAATACAGAAGGTGGTCATGTGCATACTTTGAGAACTCAGAGTATTTTTAGGCAATATTTCTGATCTTGTCCATGCCTTGGGAGAATTGTAACTAATTCTGTGTGAGGGATTGATGCTGTGAGCTATTTATTATAGTGGTATGTAACATTTTCTGGATGGTGTGGCCCATACTTGGTTGTACATTCTGCAAGAAAACACTAATACATGGTCCTTCTAATGTTCTGTCAAAAATATTGGGAATATGCAACAGTTTAAAACAGGAAACACTGATTTTTTTTGTAATGTTCTTGAAACTCTTCTGCTAACTTGATAAAGAAATACTGTCAGTTCAAAATGGCAGTTTACTGGGCACACTGGTTGTTGCATGGAGTTAAGGTGAATAGTTAGCGTGCCCATAGTTGCAGATCCAACTAACATGAGGGCTTTAGTAAAAATCCTGGGGCACTATCTGATGCAGGAATGCCCCCTGGCTGTATGTTTATTGCTATTAAGATTGTGTTCCGATAGACTGGAGTAGTAATAGTGTCTTTATTTGCTCAGAGAACAGATCTGAATTTTGAAACTGAGAAAGATATCAGCCATGGAATGGGATAGAAAGTCTGTTCACTCTTTCAATGGTTGCTATTTAATACAGGAGGATTATGTCTCAAACTAGCACTTAACGGAAAGGGTGGCCATTTTTTTGTATTTAATTTTTTAGTTGAGAAATTATTGCTCTGCCATTTGTCAACATGTCTATTTATGAGAATAGCAGCAGCGGTGATAATACCATCTGGTTCCACAATCCATCAACACCAGGATGAACGTCATAAGAATAAAAATGTGTGTAGACATTTGGAGATTTTTAAGTTAAACAAATAGTACTTTAAAAAGGAGATGGAGGATGTCCAGTGTACATTGTGGAAGAAAACACAAAGATGTGGCCCTTCTTATGTTTCTGTTTTAAAGCTTGGGAACATAAATTATGATAAACTATCTATCAAGTGAATGATGCATATGTGAAATTGCATGAGCGCCACAAAATAAAAATGCTTGGGGCTAATGTGTTATGTTTATGAAAATAGGCAGCCCACCGTGTAGGTGATTCCACCAGTGCAATGCCACCAATAGTTAATGAACGCTCGACTTTGACAGTACTGTCATCTCCACATGTTCCCTTTTTTTCGCCTGCCTTTGTCGAAGTTTTCTGAACAATAAAAATCCTCTCTTTCTAAAACTGGCTGTATGTTTGAAATATCTCATGCAAGAATAAATGCACCCTAAGAATATCACTATCTCCTAAAACTACACCTCACTCTCATGTAATAAATGTGTACTGTGCAGAAAAAGTCTTAATAGGATGATATCATATAATCTACATTTTAATTGCCATATATAAACATCATTCAAAAAATACATTCTCCGATAGGTTCAATAAATCAACAGTATCTGACTTACTTGACATGCTACTGGCAGCTAACCCCGACCTAGACAATAAACAATGAATCAGAATGTTTTTATAGATATTTGATTATCTGTTCTCATGTACTGTTTTTGTATTTCTAATTCCAATATTTGAAGTGACAAGCAGTATTTCTATCTACCACACTAAAGCAGAAAACTACATACAATGGCTGGAGGACAATTCTCCTGCAGAAGAAATAAATACAAAATAAGTTGTTTGACAAAAAAGAAGCAAAAAAAAATACACTGCATGCAGCATTTTGTAAGTCCATTCTTTATATATATGTAAAATGAGACTAACAATATTTGAAGGAAATAATATTAGTCACCATACACATATAGTTTGCCGGCCTACTATAAATTGTTTATACAACCAACACAATAATTTTTAAAGTGTAATAATCTTCAATTGGTCCAAAATATTTGAAATATTTTCAAACAAATGAAGAAGTTATTCAAGTATGACGAAGAATCAAACAAGAAGCACCACAACAACTACTCACAAAATGAATCATAGATTAATTAAAATAATTCAAATTACTATTAATTAATGTTGGAAAAGAAGTACAATCAATCAAAAAGGATATTAAAAATGTAAGGGGAATTATGGACAGTAAATATCACATTGTGTAAGAAAACACAAAGACATGGCTTTTTTTAATGTTCTGTCACAATAATTGCAAACATGAATTATGATAAATAATATGTTGCAAGTCTCCTGGCAGGATGTGGATGATGTGTATTGGGAATTGGAAGAGATGGTCTTGTCCAAAGTGGGCTGCAGATTTATTTGGCTAAGGTGTGGTGTTATATTTTTATTGTAGTTGTAAGCGGGGCTGTGCATAATTGTCGTCACCGATTAACATCACATAGCGGCAGCACAGGAACACTCTATTGGAAGGGCCATTGGAAATGCTAGAGAGGCTTCATGTTGTGTGGCATTGAGTTTTTAGAGTTGTCATTTTTGTTTTTTTATATTTTCGTCACCAGTTGGATATTTCAATATATCTAACATTGCAATGAATATTTGAAACACTAACAGGCTACCAACCATAGATTTAGGCCTTTACCAGTGAATACAGCTTTCAACTGTGTCCACTCTATATTATATACAGTGACCAGGTACTAGCCATGGAACTTAGCACAATATTGGCCAGCCACAATCCTTGGCTATGTCCACTATATATTCTAACATATAAATGTGCCACTAGCCATGGCCTTTGACCGTGAGCAGTTTGTACATCTTTTGGCCATGTCCACTGTTTGTTTTAATATAATAAAATGCAATATGCGATGGCCTTCGACCGTGTCCACTGCATATTAGACAACATTAACTAGCCACTAGTTATAGCTTTCGGACGTGCCCACTGTATATTACGTACTGTACCCAGCCAGTAGCCATGGTTTAGAACACCATACTAGCCAGTGGCTATGGCCTTTGGCTGTGCCAACTGTTAATTCTAACATATTAATGGGCACTAGCTATGGCCTTTGGCTGTGCCGATTGTTTATTGTAAAAAATTAATGGGCACTATCTACGGCCTTTAGCCATGGCAATGACTACATAGTTTCAACGTTGCCCATTGTACATTTTAAAACAATGATGGCTACTAGGCATGGCTTTTAATCATGCACATTGGTATTTTCGGACACTAGCCAGCCACTAGATATGGCATTTGGTGATGGGCAGAGACCCCAGCCTTTGCCATGGCCAAGTGCATGGCCTACATTGTTATTAGGGTAATTAAAGTTGTCATGAGCTAACAAAGACGTGGTCTTGCTGTATATGTAGATAATGGGTGGGTAAATTGTTGGAAGTTGTTTATTGGAAAAGAAACATTCTAGGAGTGAATTGTGGAATTGCAGATGTATTGTTTGTTTTAGTAAATGGTGTTGCCAAAAAAGATAAGAACATTTGGCAACATCTTATAGATAATGGAAATGTGAAAAATATATGTGTGTTAATATTGGAGCACAATTATTTTTAAACAATGGCAGTGTCACTGCACCAGACGTGTGCATGTTTGATGGTGAGTTAACAAACTAAAGCTATTTTTGTTGGTGGCTTCCATTTTGATGAACAGGGATAAATGAGAGTGTCTGGGTCCATGTTCCTGATGATAGTATCTTTGTAATTGGTCCCAACACATCTGGTAGCAATGTACTGGTACTGGTTCCGGACTGACGACCTAAGAGTTTGCTAGTTGGGTTTCGGAACTCTAGGCAAGCCTGATCTGCTAGGAGTTCAAGTTTGTACCAGCAGTGTTTTTACTAAAGCACAAGAACTGTTAGCAACTGTGCCGGTGCTTCAGTTATTCCATTCCCCTGAAATAATATGGGACTCCATGGGAATGGGGATGTACCATTTGCCCATTTCCTCTGCTTGTCATGATATCTTGGTGGCAGCGGGAAGTGAGGTGCTGGAAGCAGTGTTACAGGGTTATATTTTCACTGTAGTTGTAGTGAGTGGTGGTTGTGCATAATTAACCTCAATCTATTAAAGGTGGTGCTAGCAACAGCCAGAGTCTTTAAACATGTGCAGCATTGCTAGAGAGGTTTGGAGAAGCAGAAACTTGTTTTGTGGAATTGTGTTTTTAGAATTGTCATTTTTGTTATATTGTATTTTCATTACCAGTTGGACATCTGAATATGTTTAACATTGTGCACGAAAAACACTAAGACGTGGCCCTTCTAATGTTCCATCAGAAATCTTGAGAACATCAACTATGATAAATCATATGGTGTGAGTGTCCTGGGATGATGTGGATGATGTGTATTGGAAATTGCACATGATGGTCTGGCAAATGGATCGGCAGTTCCTCTTCGCAATGGCCAATTGTATTGTGAGCTCCTCTCTTCCCATGCTGCATCAACAAAACATCCAGTGGCACACCGAGATACATTTACGCGACAAAGCCCCTGATGCTGCATGACATTGTGTGTACAGAATCATCCAATACCACATTGAATTACATTGAAGCAGCTACGCATCACCCTCCAACCAATTATATTACGTGCTTCGGCTTTGTGCCTATGCGTCATTGCTAGCCGTGTATAGGGACAGTGCAATCGCATGTTCGGATGTATTGATGCAGCTATGCCCACACCGTATCACGACATATTACGACATACATGCATACGACACCGTCCAATCAGCGGGCGTGGAAGTCTGTAGGCGCGAATAATCACAACACCCACAAAAAACGTAGTCTACATTTTGTATTGCTTTTTGTGCTTGCAGGTGAAAGGGTTTTTCAGTAACTGCAAGCACTTTTTGTACTTGACCCTAATTCCTTATTCTTGTTACACACTTTTTCGCTAATCCTATTTTCCTTTGTCTTGTGATTTGTTCAGTTTGTCTATTTTTTGTTTAACTTTGTATTTTTTTACTTTTTCATTTTTTGAGGCATTGTCTTTTTTCATGTTGTCATTTTTATTGTTTAACATATTCCATCCCTGTTGGACATTCCAACATGTCTGACCAAGAGACTACCAGCAGCAATGACGTTATCAATTGGGTACCGTATTCATCGCCACCGACGAAGAAGGCAACTGGGATGAAAACCACTGTTGACAGTTAGCGCTTCTTTAAATTTAAAGAACACTGTTCTAGAAAAGAGCCGAGGAGGTACTTTGCACATTTTGCAGTGAAACTGTACACCGTGGGCCTTCCAATGTTCCATTTCAAAGCCTGGGAACATATATTATAATGAATCATCTAGTGTGAGTCCACTGGGATAACGTCGATAATGGCTATCGGAAAGCGCACAAACATAATAAAAGAAAAATGCATGGGTCCCATACTTTGCATAGACGGACTACCGGCAACACTTCCATTCACCAGTACAACAACATTACAAACTGCAAATGAAGCCTCAAATTCAGCAGCAGTGTCAACTGCACAGACTCCTATTTTTACCGACTCCCGATCTTTCCATGATGCAAATCATCTCTAGACAATTTCTCGAATGGGTAGTCAACGGAGGTGCCACATTTGAGGAATGGCAGAAGTTATTCTCTGAATACCAGATTACCTGTCAAGTTTAGTTTTTTTTTTTTTAAGTGGCACATTCGCCAACCCAACTTTTTGCCCCAAAAATAAATAAAAACAAAAAAATTAAAAAATGATATGTTGCTTTTTATATTAATTCCCTTTGTTATATGTTTCAACCTTATGAGTTTTCCTCCCCGATTCCACCTCCCTCTTTCCCTCCCCCACCTTCCACCTTTTAAGTTACAAAAATAGATCAAATTGAACACAGACTACATAAATATATTAAAATATCTATTGTAATTTATTTTATGCAGGTTCAGTAATTAAAACCTCCCAATTGTTTGTTTGTAGCCGCGGTTACACTTTTAACAGGGGCAGAGGTTTAGTCACGAATTAAAGCACTTCAGTCCTTGCAAGTTTTAGCCACACACTCAACATCCTGCAATTCATTGTCTGATGCTGCAGCTGTGGCTTCAAATAATAATCTAAAAAAAAATACATATGTGCAATTAACATATACATATACAAGGAAAACACTTTAGTGGCAGGAACGTTAAGGTGAGAACTTAATGCAGCAGAACCCCTCAAATTCAGCTAAATCCACCTTAACTTTGCACCCCCTGTTGCACAGCCTATGGCCACACTGATGACATCACAGATGACATCACTGATGACATCACACATTACATTCCAAGAGTAACCGGCATTAACCATGACCTTCAGCCATGGTCAGTGTACATGGCCAAATATATTTTTAACACATGAGTGTGTACTAGTCATGGCCTTCAGTCATGGACAGTGGTCACAACCTTTACCCTTTTGCACTAAATATTTGAAAACATTAACAGGCTACCAACCATAGATTTGGGTCTTTACCAGTTGATGAAAAAACGGGAAGTACGAGTCGAGGCGACCCATCCCATCAGACGCACAGGTGGTGCTGAAAAACCTACATAAGGCTATGAGTTATTTTAAGCTAACCATTTATGATCACACAAACAGAATGGAGGAATGCACTTATAACGAAATGTATTCTAAATTATGGTACATAATAAAATCACGGATAAACAAGTGAAGATCATTATTTTTCACTAAACATGAACCATGCAGTTCTAAACACAGTGTGGTTAGTGACAGAAAAAGGTGTTGTTTTAATGTGTGTAAGACATTAGCAGCACATTTCTACTGTCCATTACCAGTGGATATAGCTTTCAGCGATGTCCACGGTATATTATAGGCACTAGTGAGCCACTAGCCATGGACATTAGCACAATAATGGCAAGTGGCTATAATCTTTGGCTGTGCCCACTATATATTCTAACATATAAATGGGCCACTAGCCATGGCCTTTGACCTTGAGCAGTTTGTACATCTTTTGGCCATGTCCACTGTATATTTTAAAATAATAAGGGACTGACAAGGGCAGTCAGCAGTACCTGCACGCTGTGCTGGTGTTTGAGTATTTTTTCTGGTTCCATCGATTGGAGGCGTGTGCTCAGAGGCGTGTCCCGAGCCCTCCACTCTACATACTTTCAGTCCTCCGCAAAGCGGACCGCGAAGGGACTGACAAGGGCAGTCAGCAGTACCTGCACGCTGTGCTGGTGTTTGAGTATTTTTTCTGGTTCCATCGATTGGAGGCGTGTGCTCAGAGGCGTGTCTTGAGCCCTCCACTCTACATACTTTCAGTCCTCCGCGAAGCGGACCGTGAAGGGACTGACAAGGGCAGTAGCAGTACCTGCACGCTGTGCTGGTGTTTGAGTATTTTTTCTGGTTCCATCGATTGGAGGCGTGTGTTCAGAGGCGTGTCCCGAGCCCTCCACTCTACATACTTTCAGTCCTCCGCAAAGCGGACCGCGAAGGGACTGACAAGGGCAGTCAGCAGTACCTGCACGCTGTGCTGGTGTTTGAGTATTTTTTCTGGTTCCATCGATTGGAGGCGTGTGCTCAGAGGCGTGTCCCGAGCCCTCCACTCTACATACTTTCAGTCCTCCGCGAAGCAGACCGCGAAGGGACTGACAAGGGCAGTCAGCAGTACCTGCACGCTGTGCTGGTGTTTGAGTATTTTTTCTGGTTCCATCGATTGGAGGCGTGTGCTCAGAGGCGTGTCCCGAGCCCTCCACTCTACATACTTTCAGTCCTCCGCGAAGCGGACCGCGAAGGGACTGACAAGGGCAGTCAGCAGTCCGCGGGCCCGTGTGACTGCTTGACAAGTCCGCAACGAACGTACGTATCCTGCTTGCATCCAGAACTATCGTTCCTCAGGCCCGGTGGATGGCAGCCACAGATGAGCACGCAAAGCAGAAACTCGGGCTGGAGGACCAGGACAAGCGTTTATTAAGAAACGGCAAATCCCGCCCGCCACCAGGCAACAATAACAAGGTTGGTGATACCTCACCAGAAAGGGTGGAGCAACTGGCAACCCTGAGATTGCAGCGGATTTCCCGCATAAAACATGCGGGCAAAATAATACAGGTAAACACCATTCGGCCTGCGGATCTGAACGAAGTAAGTGACCTTATGTTTCCTCCGATTGAATCAAGGGGTGCGGATGGTTTGCCGACTACTAGAGCATCCACTGCGGGACGAGACTTAGAAAACCCGCAAGAAGATATCTTAACTTCTCTGTGTCCTGTGACTCCCTTTACACCATCCTTAACATCACCCGTCCCAATAGCTCAGGGTCTAGAAATCGGGTGTGGGAGGACAATAAACCCAGAGGTAGCCCCACTGTGTGTTAAAGGAGCGGAAGAAGATAGCTTCGAGCCATCTATGACGCCCCCACAGGAGATGACGGGGGTGGGGATCGGGCATTCGCCCCGAACATTGGACTCCCACGTGGAGAAAGTATCAAGTCCAGGGGGCACTAAAGATATACTTTCGCCTGCGCTCCGGGGGAAGCGGGTAGTGATCATGATACACAACACAGAGGGAGAGGAGGGGCTAAGAACTCCCCCGGAACTAGCTGTTCCATCACCAGCTCTCCAAGTCTTGGGCGAATTTGTGGGTGAGGCGGGAGAGGTAGAAAAAGAGGGCCTGGAGACGCCGGGGTTTGCTCTAGAAGACGGGGGCAATCAAACCAGCGCTTCCCCTCCGCGGTTGGCAATTCCGGTGCTGAACATCGGCACAACGGAACCCTCCCCACCTTTATCCAACTTCGCCCCACCACTCGGAATGGATGTGGCTGATATATCAGCAAACACCGACCAGATAATAGCCAACTCGCCGAAAAAGGCGGGAGGCAGACCAAGATGTCTTCTCGCAGAGCGGTAAGGGCCAAACCCTCATACAAAAGAGGACAGGCGGGGGGGAAAAAACTTCCACCTTCTTATGGAATGAAAGCGATGTCTACTCTGAAAGAGTTTTTTGGGAAAAAAAAACACGAATAGAGGAAGTAGGACGTCAAGGTATATCAGATGCAGAACTGCTGGCCATAGTGGAAGACAGAGCAATGCATTTTTTACACTCGAACCTCCCCCCTAAGATGCCTCTTCAGCCAGAGAAAGCGGCTAATAACACACTACACCTGCCCCCTCAAGGGATTTGGACTCCTAACTCAATTAGTAGGGGTCCAGGAGCACTAACTGGGATGGGTAGCATAGAACCCGGTCCTGGTCCTGCACCCAGAGATTGGTTGAACAGAGAGCTTGTCGCAATTCAGCCGAATGCCAAGACAATACCCGTGAGAAGTGGCACCCCTGGAAGGACGACCTTGCCTACTGATAACTTACCAGACACGATTAAGAAGGCAGTGGGCCTGGGTTCGCTGGGAACCCCAATAGGGGAGACACATCTGCCCCCAAGTCCGGACAGGGGCCCTCCCGCGCTGCCCATAGTGCCTGTTTCGCGAAACCCTCAACCTATAGCGATCAGTCCGGAATTACAAATTGAAGGGGATGGCCCTTCAAACGATAAAAGCTCGGGACATCCCAAAGACCGGGGCTCTCTGCCGACTCCTAGTTGCCAAGGCGAAAATCCTCCTAGTCAAGTGCTAGAAATGTCTTTGAAAAAAGAGGATCTTATGACTATGCTGTCCTCAGTTACCATCGCACTGGCCCCGTTTGGGAAATTATATGAAGCAATCAGCGACACTCTAAAAGACCAAACTACTCTGATTGCACACATGCATACTAAACTGTCCTTTCTCGAGGGCTTTATCAGCGCACTCCAACATCACAAAGGCGATGACAAGGAAGTCCTTAACGCAGAGAGTTGACCTGAGTCCGCAGAAAGGTCAGTCACTCCCAAACTAAGCTTGACAAATTGGCAAAGAAACACCCAAGGGACACAAACTATGGACCAGCCTGGTGCGAATGAACCCCCTGTGATGACCCAAGGTTGTGGAGTAGAAGGGGACACTGAGAGGGATGCGCGGTCTATAGAGAGACCCCCATCTCTGGCGGTAATGGCTGACCAGCCAGAGTATAATACAAAGGAGGGCCAGTCCTTGAGTGGATCTGCCAGCAATACAGGAAGGAAAAATGGATCAGTGGCATTCACCCTCCCAGAAAATGCAGCAATCCGACCTTTTGCGAAACCAATAGACTTCTCCACAATGAAAATTCCATCTACCTTTGAAATTTTTCAACACAAAGGCCAAAGTGAGCCAGACTGTAAGGGGAAGAAAGTTTCGAAAAATAAGCCCCAGCGAGAGTCCATACAAAAGGCCAAACCAGCAAACAAGGACCTGAGGAATCAAGGAAAAACCACTCCGCCAACACAAAATCGTCAAGTTTTCAAATTAAAACCCCCGGAGAAGACACGGCTGTCCTCGTGGAGCTCAGAAAGGTCGCGAGAGAGCTCTTGTAGCTCAATCGATCTACTGAACATGAGCGTTTACACGGTTGAGGAATCAGAATCAGAAATCCCCCAAGCACTGGCTCAAAAAAGAAAAAAAACGGAAACTCGTGATAACGGAGAAAAGGACGAACCGAAATCAAAGGCATTGCTCCTCGACTCTCCCTCGACTTCTCCGTGAGCTGTGGTAAAAACTACTTTGCCCCGGAGAAGTGGAAGTAAGAATCTTGGTCCAGTACTGGGTAAGAGGCACCATGGGAGAAACCAAGTTGAAGCCCATCCTCGGGATCCACAGCAAAGTCGTAGCTCCCCCGGGGCGAAAAATCCCTGGGTTCATCAAGATAGTAGAAAGTACAGGAGCCCTTCATCGGATAAACCCAAATTCCACTATAGATCTAGAGCCCACATCCGGTTGGGCACAGGACGCAGGGAGGGCAGATCCACTCGTCTCAACAGCCCACCTCTGCTTGGACAAAGGAAAACGATGACAAGAACATTCAAACTCCAAAGAACACAAGAAAGAAAGGATAGCTGGGTACTAAATCGAAAGACCCTACTCAAACTGTTCCAGGAGAGCCGGTTATCCCACATTGATGTTACAAAGGACATAAATATTTTGGAACCAAATCCTAATGGAAGAACTGATAGTTCGTTCCTACATATAGGATAGAACTACATCCAAGACCAAATCTGGAATGCAAGAGCTAAATTACATAATTTGGGCTTCGACCTGTCAAACGTTATGGAGGGCAAAACACTAACTTCACCTTTAAAGGAGCGGTCTCACTATTGACCCAGACACCAGGATCATGACCAAGACTCTTTGCCTCATAAAACACCCACTAGGCATCAAGCGCTCAGTAAACATGATGAAAATCGGACTCGGAGAGCCCCTAACAATTTGAACACTCGACGCGACACGGAAAGGAGAAGGAGCTTGGAGAGAGGTTCTCCACTGGTACCACTTTTGACACGAAATGCCACGCAAAGAATCTTTCAACGTCTGGAACAATCAGATTTCTGCCCTGCTGCGATATCTCATCTATCGGGGAAAATGTACCCGGTTGGGGTGGGAATGAGAAATAACAAGTACCCACCTCACTCTCAAGTTAGTGGGCAGTAGCCATCAGGTGCCCGTTCCGGTGATTCATCAGGGAAGCCATCGATCCCCATGGAAGTCCCGGAGATATCACTGAAACTGGGATCGTGGAATACCAGAGGTTTCGGCCATCTAACGGTCTTTTCAGATGTCAACTTTGGGAGCTTCGACGCCCTATGTTTGCAGGAAACGTGGCTAATGGAGCCACCTACGCTGGACGGTTTTCAAATGGCACACTCACCCGCCCTCAGAGGGGAGAGAGGTAGGCCGAGATCTGGCCTCATCACGGCCTTAAGAGTAGGCTCAGGGCTATCATTGTCCAAGACACTCTTGGCCTCAGAATTTTTTTTGGCTACGCTTTTGAAGTGGGAAAGGCCGAAAGGTCCTCAGGACTCCGTTCTTAAATCAGAAATCCTACTGATCAACGTATATTGGAATCCAAAGCGAGTGAATAACGACCTTTTCCTCGCACAAATTGAGAGTCTAATAGACAACTTTTTAATAACATCTACCTGCAGTGAAGTGATCATCGCGGGAGATTTGAATATGGATCTAACCCTTGATCTCAGAGAGTCCCAAGGTAGAAACAGCATGTGGCATAAATTCTTAATCACAAGAGAGATGCATATCCTGGGGCAAAGGACCGGTAAGAAGACAGAAGATATCCCAAACTGGGAAAGAGGGAATCAAGCGGCAACAATTGACTATATCCAGGTGTCCAGGAGCCTTCTGCCGCTGTGTCTACCCCTCATAACTATAAGAACGCAGCATAGCGACCATAACCTACTTACTTTCTCGTGGAAGTCGCGGAGAAGAAAAGCGGAGTATGGTGCTCAAAATCTGCTAATAAACCAGAGTGGGATAAGGCTGAGACTGTCGGAAGTAGCAATTTCCAACATAACCAATCAATACAAGGATCGCAAGCTGATTAAGCACTTAAGTCCAGCAAACTGGATTGAATACTTGCCCCTACTGACAGTCTATCAACGGAAAAAAAATGTGATGAAACACGAAATTAAGGCCCCACTTCATACTTACAATGAACAGTTAGTTATTCGAAGAAAGGGGGTCAGAAAGCTACAACGGGAGGCAGCAAAAACAATATCACTGAGCAAGAAGGCTGAAGCAGCCACAGCAGTAAAAGCCTACAAAGTCTGGCTGAAGTCAACTAAAGCAGAGAGGTACCAGTTAGACGCGGAAAATATGTTGAACGCTATTAGTGGTCACAAGGTCCGTGACTTCTGGTCATTGATTAAAGGTAACTCTCAATCAGTGAACCAGGCACTACAAAATTCAATCGGTGAAAAATCCTGGATATCACATTTTGAAAACCTTTACGGAGTCCGGGATAAGGTGACAGAGAATTGGACACCTACCTCAGGAGAACAGTGGGAAATCCCAACGGACCTGAACACAATTAAAAGGAAAATATCTTAGCTTAACGGATCCAGAGCGGCAGGACCTGATGGCATAACCAATTTTGACATCAAGAACAAATTGGAATTTTGGGCCCCATTTATCCGAGAAGTCTTCTCAAACTGTGTCAGATTCTCGATCATTCCATCATCCTGGAAGAAGGCGATTTTGGTCCCTATTTTCAAAAAGGGAGCTAAAGACAACCCTTCACATTATCGTCCCATCGCTTTATTAGACTCCATAGGAAAGCTCTTTGGTGCTCTAATCCTGGATAACTTTAGTAACTGGATCTCTGTGACTGGCCTGTCGGATCCCTTCCAGGCGGGCTTTGTGAAAAATGTCGGGACCTTGGTTAATGTTCTGGCAGTGAGCACACTTAAAGCCAAAGTATTTGAGGGCAGCCCCAAGATCTATATGGCATTTATCGCACTGGTCCAGGCCTTTGACCGGGTAGACAGAAAACGACTATGGGAAAAATTACATCTCCATGCCTGTCCCCCAAGGATACTGGAACCCATAAAGGCCCTATATACGGGAACCACAATGTGTGTCAGGCTGAACAACCAAGGCCTCTTATCTGACTGGATGAAGACGATAAGAGGGGTAAAGCAGGGGTGCCCCCTAGCACCGGCACTGTACAATGCATATATGGCCGACTTCAAAGGGTACGAAGATAGAGTCCGGATGTTCCCTCCGACATTGGGATCCAGCAAAATTTCACGCTTGCTATATGCGGACGATATAATCCTCTTTGATGTAACTCCAATCGGCCTCCAGAGACAGATAAACAACCTCGACTCCTATCTTAAAGAGAACAATCTCTTGATGAATCTGGAAAAGACCAAAATCATGACTTTGGGAGGAAACGAAAGGAAGTCTGAGAAATTCACATGGGCGGTAAATAACATCAAAATTGAATTGGTAGGCAGCTTCAAATATTTGGGAGTTATCATCAACAAGAACAGCAAGGAAAAATTGATGCAGGAGAACATCATGTCTAAGGCGAGACTTCTTATTTCCCAATCTCGGGCAATACTGAAAAAATACGGAAAATTCACTTTGGCCCCTGTGGTGACCTTCTATAAGGCCAATGCGATCCCGACGCTCACGTATGGGGCAGAAGCCTTACCGAACCTGCCAACATCCTTCTGGTCAAAAGTGGAAGGTTTCTATTGGAGAAAGGTCCTTAATCTTCCCGATTCGCTACCGATGGTGATAATAAGAAGGGAACTTTCTCTACAATCTTTGACCTCTATTGTCTCTCGTAACAAAGTAATGTTATTCAGAAAGTGCCTACTCCCAAGTCCTCCACGGATCATGCAAGAAATCCAGTACGAAATCCGGTCTGGATCATGTAAAATGCTCACAAGTTGGGCGGCAAAGATCGACTCAATATTAGTGAGCGCTGGAAGTTCTAAAGACGAACTAATTTATAACCCCGCCAAGGTAAAATCTCGACTTCTAAATCAAGATTGGATTGACACTTTGGAAAAAGCTGCCGCCTCAAAACTGTTTAAAGACCTTCCTCCACAGTTGTCTAAAGTGAACGAGCTCAAGCCTTACTTATTAAGAGGACCGGACTCCAAACTCATGATGAATTTCTTAAGAATTCGTCTTAATATCCTTCACACAAGGGAAGTCCTATGCCATAGAAAATTGGCCCCGGACGAAGTATGCAGATTCTGCAAGAAGTTAGAGATGGCTGAAACCATAAGACACCTCCTGCTCAACTGCCTAGGTGTTACGGGCCCCCGCCAGAGACATCTGGGCCACTTGTTCAAAAACCTATATGTTTATGAGGAAGAGGAATGGTGGTGCCGGCTCCTAATTGGGGAAAAGACTACCTGGGTGATCGCGGTGGTAGGCTTTTTTCGAGAGATTGATCTGCTTACCTGATCGCAGATATGGATGGGCAGGATAGCCAGCTGGATGTCATCACCCTGCCACTTCCGTGGGGGTCGTGGTCCCTGTTCTTGATCCCGGTGTTGAATCAGATAGGGAACTACGTGTGGAATGCAGAATAGGACAAAGAAAGATTCCGCGCCGCACTGTTTGTGGGGAACTCGAACAGTTAATGTGGGCACCGTATCTTTATTTTGTAAAAATTGTATTATACAATTAAATCAAATTTTAAAAAATAAATAAATAATAAAAAGCAGTAAGTGATGGCCTTCGGCTGTGCCCACTGTGTATTATACAACACTAACCAGTCACTAGCTATGGTCTTTTACACAGTACTAGCCAGCGGCCACAGCCTTTGGCTGTGCTGATTATTTATTGTAAAAAATTAAGGGGCACTAGCTATGGCCTTTAGCCATGGCCACTGACTACAGCTTTCAATGTTGCCCACTGTATATTGTGATGGGCTAGTAGGCATGGGTTTTAACCATGCACATTGGTATTTTTGAACACTAACGGACCACTAGCTAGGGCCTTTGGTGCTGGCCAGTGACCCCAGCCTTTGTCACGGTCAAGTCCATGGCCTAAATTGTTATTAAGGTAATCAAAGCTTTCATGACCTAACTTATAAATGATTTTATGTCTAATTGCATTTTGTATGTAATCAGTTATATACAATGTAATTAGTGTTGTCACCAGTGATGGCATCAGTGATGTGATTGGTAATGTCATCATGGTTCTCATACAACATGTAATCAGTAATGTCATCAGTGATGTTATCTGTGATGTCATCATAGGATGTGCAACAGGGGGCATGCAGTTACAACTGTAGAGTCATTAGAGAAGGCCAAGGGAAGGTCCATACAGCACCATTTCAGATCAGGATTGGTGTAAGACAAGGGTTCATACTGGTTGCATGGCTTGTTTCCATATACATTAATGGCCTAATACATGCAGATGCACCAAGTAGGTGTGGATACAAGCGATTGGCCCTATGTTTTTCAGATGATGCAGTCTTAATATTGAAAACCCTTAAAAGACTGCAAGAGCGAACAGCAACCTTTTCCAATGCTGCTAAAGATAGACGTCTGATATTGAACATCAGTAAGCTTAGGACCATGGTATGCCAGTCGACAAGGATGAGGAAGGTGCCCCAATACATATTTAAAATAAAGGGTTGAAATCAAATACTTGTGCAATCCTATGATTACTGAGGCTTAAGAATAGACAGCCCAATTCATTGGAAGTCCCAAGTTGACAAGGGCTGTAATACCCTAACACGCAGAGGGAAGCAGGTCTCACATGTTCAAAACTGCATGGTGAGAGTGTAATTTTTAGTGATCTAGAGGTTTATGGAGCACAAGCAGTATCCACATCAGCTTATGGGGTGGAACTAGGGGAACATCGCAAGCTGAATGCATTAGAAACCAAAGAAAATGAGATTATCAAGAGGCTGCTGGGACTCCAATTTAGTTCTGCCTCAATGCTGAGAATGATGGAACCGGGCTTAATGGAATCACTTTTATTCTAAACCATCTTGTGCACTGGGCCAGAATTTGGAACAGTGTGAATTTGAAACCATCTTGTTTAGTATTACAGGATCTCCTCCTAACAGCTGGAGCCAGAGATCTGCCTCAGTTAAATCACATCAAATCCATGTTAACAAAAATCTGATTACCTTAATTGTGGAACAACCATTGCTCTTAAGGCCTGCACAGGAAGTGCCAATGAAGTGTCAAGTAAAAGAGGCCTATTAGGAATGGGCCTTGCACATGGCTATTGTTCAAGGTATGGGTGTCCGTAGAACAAGAGATTATTTAGAGATCAAATATATATTTAGTTTAAAAAATGACCTCAACATTTTAGAGGTGAAGGAAAGAAACCTATTACTGAGGTTAAGGCTTGGGATACTCCACTCAAAGCGGACACCTCACGGTGGAGCAGTGGACGCTCCACAAAATTGTCATTTTGTGTAATTGCTGATGAGATAGTTTCCCATTTTCTATTGTTATATCCCTTGTTTAGAATGTTAAAAGATGGCATTGTCCCAAATGTAAGGCAAGTGGGATAAAAACCATCAGAGAAGCTGTACTCCTATGTAAGGCAGCAGCAAATTATGCACAGTGAAAAGATATTGCCTCATATGTAGTGGTAGCCTGGCAAAAAAAGACAATTATTGAATAGGCAAATCAACATTTATAGATCTTTTAATGTGAATAGGAACCAATAATTGTTAATCATGTTATGAATTGTATGTAAAGGGGTAGCCGCTATTAACCTAGTGCTTAGTTTTTGTCAGCTGTACAGAGTTATGAAGGAATGTTTATTTTCCTAAATTTGGACTGTATTGAACTGTTGGCAAGTTGTAAAATACCCAATCAACTATATTATACTTTTTATTTGAGGGATTCCATGTAATATGTGTATTGATTACTGGCTAATCATCTATTTGTATTCTGCATTGTATAAATAATTGGCATCCACGTGTATATTATATTATTATATCGTAACTGACTGTGCCTTGCTTTTTAATATTTTAAATTGTGATTATAATTATTAAAACATGTTGTGTTTGGTGTAAGGCAATGCTGAATAAACATATTATTATTACTCCATTACATCTTTTCGTCAATGATGTGCTTTTGCTGGCTATAAAACAGTTGGCTGTATATGGTTGAAAGGCTATATATGGTTGAAAGACCAATTGCTGGTTCTAGAGATTTTTGCCTATTTTTTAGTCCGATTTTTTTCAAACCTATCGTGGGCCCCGGAGACAGGTTAGGATAGATGGGGCATTAGTTAGCTCAGACTCTTTGTGCTAGTTCATATAGGTAGCCGGAGTATTGGGAATACGTGAAGGGAAGAGCTTTCTGAGTATAACAAATGGCTGTAAGGAAAGCCTCTTGGGAATACCAAATGTTCATTGGGAGGTCAATTTAGGAGCTGTAGAGGATATACACCTGTTAGATGGCTGGGAATGTGATAAAGTTTTGGTGTCAACAGTAGAAGAGCTGCCAACCTCAACTCTGGGATGCGAAGGAGGATCCTTAAGGGATCTGAGTAAGGCTTTGCCAGATATATGGCTAGGCCCATGGTTTTATGACCCAACAACGTTTCCTGTAGATGAGGCAACAATACTGCAGCTGCAGCACACGCCTGGGATGACAAGCATTATTTAGAGGGACTTCATATGTGTACAGTGAGGACTTATTAGGCGCACACACTTATGGATAGCCCTTTGGCTTATCTGGATTTAATCACAAGAGCACTAGATAGATACACGTACACAAGAGCAAGAATGACCATTATACCAGATTAATTTGGTATAGTTGGGGACAAATGAGTAACCGAGCATTGCCCATGTATATTATGACAGAGAGAAGAAAATATGCATTTGTTGTAACGTGCCTGCTTCTGAATGATTTGAGGATGAAGCAGGCGGTTCCAATAATCAGAGATGTGGGACAAAGAAACTACAGAATGGCATTTTTTTCTTCTGAAAATGAAACTCAACCTAAAACATCACCTTCTCAAAATGGTAACTTTCATAATCTTACCACTTTGCCGAAATATTTGTTAAATTAGGGTCTACGATTTTCCAAACTGTTTTTGTTTTATGTTGGTTTTCTATATTTTACTCCAGTGAATACATTGCCTTATCATCTTAGGTTTTGAAAATGCAGTCTTGTGTGTCAAGAGGAGGCGACTAAGGGGGGGGGGAGTTTATTTTTGTATGGCATGCCCTTTGCACAACATGTTCTGGTGAAGCTACATTATTAACTGACCCTCTTCCTCATCAGTGAGTTCCAAAATCCAAATGCTGAAAACAAATACCAAACAGCCCACAAACACAAATCAAATTGTGTTTTGTAAAATAAAAATTGAAACACCTTTTGATTTTACAGTACACAATTTGACTTGCATTTGTGGTGAATTAGAATAGCTTTACATTGGGCCTCATTACGAGTTTGCCGGTACAGTAACAACGGTACTGGTAAGCTTGCTGGTACTGTTGTTACCGTACCGGCAAACTACAAGTTTTGCTCGCGGGTGCCTTTGCAGCCACCAGGTCTGACATGGTGGCCGTACCGGCACCCGGGAGCAGAATATGACTGTAGCACCTTCTCCATTCCCAATGAGCCCTAAGGGAAACAATTTTTTCCGGAACTCAGAAAAGGGCAATTAACGGGTCCGGCAAGGTCGTAATGACCCGGTAATTGCCCTTTTCTGTGAGCCAGAAAAAAATGAATAACGGCGACAGCCTTACCTGTACTACAGGCACGGCTACCGCCAGCCTCGTAATGAGGCCCACTGAGTTATTAGAGTCATGGGGCCTCATTACAACTCAGGCGGAAGCCGTGCCATTAATAACGGCAGGGCTGCCGCCGGAGTTGCATTTTTTCCGGCACCCGCAAATGGGCAAGAACCGGGTCATGTCGAGCTCGGCGGACCCGGTAATTGCCCATTTGCGGGTGCCGGAATCAAAGGCCTCCCGATCCCCATTCTGCCCCATAGGGCTGAACGGGGATGGGGACATCAGATCCACCGGCACATTCAGAGTTGTGGCGGTGCAGCCGAAGTGCTCTGCTCGCGGGTGCCGTGCGGGTGAGACGGCACCCGTGAGCAGAGCTCGTAGTATGGCGGCCCGGGAACTACGGTACCGGCATGCTTACCGGTACCGAAGTTCCCAGACCGCCATGCTTGTAATGAGGCCCACAGGTTACAAGTAAGTGTATTTCTTTGGAATATGTGCCATTATACCTATGTAAGCTACATTCTGTTGAGACTTTCATGATAATTGGGTTGTTTGGTGTTTGTTTTCAGCATTTGGAGTTTGGAACTCACTGATGAGTAGGAAAGGCAGTATGCTTGATACTGTTTCCCAATACTTTGATGCTTAAGAACCGTGCACTGATTATACAAAATCAATGTTAGTTTTCAACAAAATGTTGATAACAATATTTCCTTGATTGCAGTTCTCTTTTGACTACAGACAACATATGAGTCTGCAGGTTAGTGTATACATCTAATTAATATGCAGTTCGCTTCAGTTTGGTTATTAAGAGGGAGGACCTCAGCCTAAATGTTATTTTCTTTGAAAATTAGATCATTTGAAAAAAAAAGAAAATGCTTCCACCTGATGAAGGGGCAATCTGTCCCGAAACACGTAGTGGTAAAGGGAGCACTTCAAGGAAGGACCATCTATTTTGATACCGAATTGTTCTCACACATATTACAAAGTTGTCTTTCAGCATATCAATCTATTTTTAAAACACCCATTTTTATATATAGGATTAATATATGTTGATCATTAAGAAATGTGCATTACATTCTTCTTCTTTACTAAGAAAACACTTGCTGTATGTGGTTTGTAACATTTGAACATTTGAAAGTGTACTTATTGCTTGATGCACAAATCATAATTTGTTCTTTATTTTGATTTTCAAGAATCACTTTGCAAGAATCTTTTTTGAAATCCTTACTAAAATTGAAAGGCCTATTCCTCACAAGAGTGACTGAATATCTTGCCAATTCATTGACGAGCAGATGATGGATAGGTTGGCATATGTCAGGGCAACGCTTGATGAACTACTGCAGTGTGCTGGCTAATATGCATTAATATCCTTCTCAAAAGTATTCATGCAGCAGTTGTCAATGTATCAGTTTAAGGAATGTCCATCTAAAGCTAATCTGCGGTGTTCGAGTAATCAGTGGTGGCATTGTTGTGTTTACTTAGCCAGCTGAACATGAACAACGTTGAAGTCCAGCATTTCACAATTACAGTCTTTAAGCAGGACTTTCACAGCATATGGTGCGCCTGCAATTGACGCAGCACATGTCTTGCAATGTAAGTGTTTGCTGTTCTTCTGTGCCATGACAATCATGCCATGTACAGTCTAACATTTGCTAATAGAACATGTCTCCCCAAAGTTAAGAACATGAGCAAAGTAAGGATCATGTATGGCCTTGCCACTTTGTACCCAAGCAAGGAAATTCAAGCTATTGTCATCAGCAAGACAGTTATGCTGTAACTATCGGAGTCGTAGGTACTATGCCACCACCTGCGCCACCTTACCCTGTGTCCTCTACATTCAAATCCTTGTATACAAAACATGGTCTAGTGCTGGACTGAATGCATGTGCTGCCCTCTAAACTGGCGAGGGAAGAGCTAGATCAATAAGTGTGCCATCACAGCCACATAGTCAATGTTCTGACCTTCATATTGATCAAATGCCTGCCACACTGCTTAAATTACCTTGTTGTACAACTCCGGTCCACTGGGAACTTCTAAGGATGGTTGACTTTACTCATGGACTGGGGGAGCATGTGATTTTGACAAAAGGATGAATCAAGAGGTCAAAAGTCAACAGGTTTTGTGATTTTCCAAACAGTTTATTTGTTGTTATTCATTATCCTTTAGTGCATGAATTGCCCTATAATATTAGGATTTGAAAATTCGGCCTTGTGCATCAGGAGGACGAGACTGACAGGGTAATTCATAGATTTCAGTGCAGAGGCAACGCACGTGAGCAGCGCAGAGAGCTAGCGTGCGCCAGCCATGTGCGCTAAACAGCATTCTGGTGCACCGCGTATTCATGGAATATCAAAGCCATTTTGAGCGCTGGCTCAGAGAACATCCCGCAGCGCCAGTTACGCCCCCAAGAACGGCCCATGCACAAGGATAAGGAAATGAAATCCCCAATGCAGCGCAAAGGGCCGCGCTAACTCTGCACCAGTTCACAGGGCCGGGACAATGTATTTGGGGGGTGCGTGGGAAGTTATACACGCGATAGGCATTGTGTGAGCGGGGTACATGTATTCCGAGGGGTGCGTGGGGAGAAGCACACGCGATAGGACTTGTGCGAGCGGGGTACGTGTATTTCAGGGGTGCGCGTAAAGTATCACACGTGATAGGCCTTGTGCTAGAGGGGTACATGTTTTCTGAGGGGTGCGCTGGGAGAATCACACTCGATAGGCCTTGGGGAGCGGGGTACGTGAATTTCGGGGTGCGTGTGAAGTATCACACGCAATAGGCCTTGTGCGAGCGGGGTATGTGTATTTTGGGGGTGCACGTGAAGTATCACACGCGATAGGCCTTGTGCGAGTGGGGTACAGTTATTTAGGGGGTGCGCGTGAAGTATCAAAGGCAACAGGCCTTGTGTGAGCGGGGTATGTGTATTTCGGGGGTGCGCGTGAAGTATTACACGAGATAGGCCTTGTGCTAGCGGGTTACGTGTGTTTCGGGGTTGCGTGTGAAGTATCACACGCGATAGGGCTTGGACTAGCGGGGTACGTGTTTTCCGAGGGGTGCACGGGGAGAATCAGACGTGATAGGCCTTGTGTGAGTAGGGTACGTGTATTTCGGGGGTGCGTGTGAAGTATCACACACGATAGGCCTTGTGCGCGCAGGGTACGTGTATTTCGGGGGTGCGCATGTAGTATCACACGCAATAGGTCTTGTGCGAGCGGGGTACGTGTATTTCGGGGGTGCGCAGGGAGAATCACACATGATAGGCCTTGTGCTAGCGGGGTACGTGTATTTCGGGGGTGCACAGGGAGAATCACATGCGATAGGCCTTGTGCGAGCGGGGTACGTGTATTTTGGGGGTGCGTGTGAATTATCAGTGTGTGTCCTCCCAGGTGTGCCCTCTCCCCCCTCCCAGGCCCTGCAGGCAGCCCACAACACAGGGGAGTACCCTGCACCCCTGGCCATGCCCCGCAGGCAGCCCACATGTCACCATGCACAAGTGAGCACCGACACATGTCCCCCTGAACCCCCTCCCACCCAGCAGTGACAGGCACCTGCCAGCAGGCCCCAACTCATGTCCCCCCACCCACTCACCCACCCAGCAGTGATGGGCACCTTCCAGCAGGCCCTGACTCATGTCCCCCCCACCCACCCAGCAGTGACAGACACCGGCCAGCAGGCACTGAATCATGTCCCCCACCCACTCACCCACCCAGCAGTGACAGGCACCTGCCAGCAGGCCCCGACTCATGTCCCCACACCCACTCACCCACCCACCCACCCAGCAGTTACAGGCACCTGCCAGCAGGCCCCGACTCATGCCCCCCCAACACCTCATGACGATCCACAATCATGGGCCTTATGGCCACCCAAATCACACTGCACGCCACCCCAGTCTAAACACACAACCAGGTATTACATCCACCCCACAATGAAATACCCATCACATGATACATCCCAAATGCACATCAACATATTTCCATCACACCCACACAATGGGTGCATGTGATTGAGAAAACACACATTGTGACATGCATGAAACCAAAGAGAGAACACCACACATTGAAGTAGGAAATACAAATGTATTAAACACAAAAGCAAGGGAATGAAATGAAGCACACACAATTGCAAATAATGATTAAAAATTTGCATGTCCAAAATATAAAATAAAAATGTAGGAAAGCAGGATCCAAATCAATCCAAAAGCATGTGTCCAAAGTGTCAGTCCGGCAAAACAAATCCAAAGTGAAAAAAGAAGATAAAACCATTGCTCCATGGAAAAATCATAAATTAGAAGTGAAATCCAGTGAAGAACTATTTACAAAGTACAAATCCAGGGTCCATGAGCCCAACCATTGAAATGAAACCTACAAAAAACACTACCTAATGGAGAACTATATACAAAAAGTTGGGGCATTGTCCAAGCGACCCAACTGAAATAAAAACAGAAAGGAAACCTAACACTAACTAACTATATACAATGGCGGCGGGCAAGTCCTACGGCTCACTCTGTGATGTCCCGGGCCAGGGCATTATCGAAATCCATGTCGATGTCCTGGAGGCCGGCCTCTGCCCTGGCCCTGAGGTTTCGCAGGGATGCAGTCATGGCCTGTTCCAACTCCCTGTGAGTTGCCTCAAGGCACTCAGCCTGCCTCAACGCCCTGCGCATGGAGATCTCCGCCCTGACCATGGTGAGCCATGCCTCTTCCGTCTGCCGCTGCTCCGCATCTACCTGCTGGCCCAACTGCTGCCACACGGAAGACACTCACATTCCAGGGTCCTCCTGCCCTCCGGCCGATGCCTGCACTTCGGATGTTGATGGCCCCGAGCCATCATCGCTCCCACCTTTAGCCTGCTGCTGCTGTCCTTGTGCCCTGCCCGATGATGCCGGCACATCCTCCATCTGCTGGTCTCCAGTTGGTGGGGTGTCTACCCCTGCTGGACCTCCGACTCCCGACTGTGGCAGGGATGTGATCTCCGCCAAGCTGGCTGTGTTGGTCGGGCCAGGTCCACAGGGGACCCTGGTGGAATCTGGGCCGGAAGACGGCAGGGAGAATGACTGGTACATAGTCTCCACAGAGGAGGAGAGGGCTGCCAGAGTGCTCGACACATGTAGGAACCCTCTGACCAGGGCCCCTCCCAACTGTGCCATGTTGCCACACAGCTCTTCGTGATGTCGTGCGTTGTTCCGCCAGGAAGCACGCACGTTATCACGAATGACACACGTGCGCAATGCGACACCAAACAGGATGGACCCCATACGGTCATGGGTCTACTCGTCCGCAGGTAGTGGAGTGCCAGATGACTTGGGCCTCCCACCTACTTGCAGACGGGCCTGGGACGGGGCATCTCTGCTGGTGCATGGTGGTCCAGTCACAGGGTCAGGGACAGTAACATGCACAGGCCCCTCTGTGGCGACCTGTGATGCCTCCTGCCCCTGGCCCTGGACTGCACCACTTGCACCAGTGGTACTACACCCACCAGCCCCCATGTGCGGCTCAATAGCGGCCTCCTCCTTCTCTGTGGAGACCACCAACTTGGATGGCTCTGCACCGTCTTCTGCCATTGCAAGCCCCTGTGGGGGCTCACCCGGCCCTTCCGCTACAGCCGTAGTGGCAGACGCAGCACCAGTCCCCTCACTCCCAGATGATGGCAATGCCTGGGAGGGTGGCTGGGCCTTGCGTCTCCACCCGGTGGAGGCATCCCCGCTGCTTTGTTCCACAGCGCCGTCTCCGCCCTCTTCACTCGACGCTGCATAGAGGGAGACATAGAACACAAGCATCAGGGTACTGTAGAATAGTCCCCTAGACAGGAAGCAATAACACATGAGTGGCACTGTTAAATGTCACTTCCATCCTGTCCCTCCACAACACAGGCAACACACATGCAGAAACAGGCACGGCGCATGCAATCAACATCAGCATCCATGTACAAGGACCTCTATTGACATAAATGTTGGCTTCAAACTCACATGCATCATGGCTCATACTGATCCCATGCACACACATCACCGGAGGGTAATGCATCAGGGCTCGTACACCACAGACACAGTGGATACAAGGATGACTAGACTGCATCAGTGAATCAACACATCGTCACGGACATGTGTCATGCATCCATGGCGTTTCAAAGTCACACTCACGCTACTCAGGCACACAGACATGTACACCATACATGTACATGAGAGCAGCACCCATTTCTCACACCCCATCCATGTCCAAGAACAGAGACAGGCATGCATTCATGTGTGCATTCCGCATGCTGCTCCCCATGTTGCATTGGAACACATGCACCATCCATGTGGTTTACGCATGACTGGTCTCACATGCATTACCATGATGTCCCTGCACACACACATCCATACATGGCCTATGTCACACATATAGGCAAGTAGCTGACTACCAGCACACTGCACCATGCCCTGTTTCACACAGCAATGCATGGCCACTTACCGCTCGACTCCAGATGGGCCTGCATCCTGAGGATCTGGTGGTGAAGCACTGGGTGAATGGGCTCCAGGACCTTCATCTGCTGGTTGGTAAGCTGGCCCTGGCGCTTCACTGCATCCTCTGCCTCTAAAAGGCGCCCGGGCCTTCCTGAGGGTCCTGGACGTGTAGTCCTCCCAGTGCTTCTGGAGGTGTCTCAGGTCTCGGGGTGCCACCCCTCCACGTTGATGGCACCCACTATGTCCGTCCAGATCCTCCTCCATCCTTCCTTGTCGGCGCGCGATGGTGTGAAGAGGGCATCATAATGCCCCAGAACTTGCTTCACCAGGATACCACCTTCCTCATCGCTGAAGCTGGTAGCCCTCTGCCTCTCTGGCTGGGGGTCGCCAGTGGTCTTGGATGGTGTTTGCTCCGACATGGCGACCCCTGAGGCAGGTGTGGGTGGGCAACTGGGTCCTGGGGCTGGGCTGTGGACGATCGTATCCCAGTCGGGAGTCTTCTGTTCCAGCAGGGGTGGACACAGCAACTGGACCCCTGCAGATGGCTGACGTGCAGGCACCAAATAGCAGGGCACGTGGGCAGCAGGCAGGCAGGCAGCAGCATATGGCAGGTGGGAGTGTGCTTGGGGTTCTGGGTGGCAGTAAAATGGCCTTTTGGGCAGGAGTGTGGTCTTCCGTGTGTTGTCGCGTGGCCAGCTTGATATGGAGTGATTTGACACGTGCAAAAAGTGCACGTCAGCGTGTAATTCGAGGAAAGGCCCTTAGCGCGTAAGCACGTCTGTGACGTTACGGGTGCGGGCGTTTCCCTCGTGACGGGTGCATAGTGATTCAGCACGTGAAAAAACAGCACTCCTGCGTGTTAATACGTGTAATCCGAGGAAAGGGACTAAGCGCATAAGTGAAGTGACGCGCACAGGCATTTCCCTCAGCATGGGTTAAAGGTGTGCGGGGCCAGCAGTTCGCTGTATGTGCCTTTCGTAGAGACTGACGTGTGTGTTGCTACATTGTGTTGTTTCGCGCACCATCACTCCTTCACAGCAGATCAAGGACGTATCTCTTCTTTTGGTGGGGGAATTGGCTGCGTGTGTTTTTCATTATCACGCTAGTCTGATGGTGAGTCGTGCACGCTATTTTTCCCACTGCAGGTGCCCATGTGTATCCCGTACCTGTTTTCAAGATCATAGTAGCCTGCGTGTCCCATGCATATGTGTTTTTTGTGTCCCTGGGTGCCACCGCATACTGCGGGAGGTTAATTCCACACACGTGGGTTACCGTGGTTGCATGCACGGTTTAACTGCAGTTTTGGGGTGCCTGAGCGTTGCGTGACCCTTCACTTCATCACCGAGGTCACATACAGCCTTGCAGGTGCAGGGGTGCTTTTAACATCTTGTATCCCACCCCCTTCACCCCAATTGCCCCGGACAATTGTCGTGTACACCTCCCATTGTCACTTCTCCATCTGTGCCGGCACTACTCCATCTGTGCCATAGTTGGGAGGCCACCAAAGGTGAGGGGTGCATCAGCTGGGCGTACTTTTCCTGGCGGGCGTGGTCAGGGACGTGGCTGGGGTGACCAGGGAGTAGGGGGACTCCAGTGTGTCCAGGGTGGCCACAGAGGAGGAAGAGGCAGGGGTGTGCCACTTCGGCATGATGTTGTGCCATGTGTTGGTGCAGTCATGCCACCACCCCCTGTGGTTCCGGGAGATGCAGCTTCTGCATCTGGCACTGGCACCCATGTGACCCGGCAGTCCATTTCATCGACTGCCACGGGCCCAAGGGTAGTGGTAGCTGCAGGTGCAGCTGTGGACACCACCACTCAGGCTCAGGGTCTGCCAGCGCAGGCTGCGTTGGCACTTGAAGAGTCCATGGAAGATTTCCAGCAGGTCAGGAGGGACACCAGAGGTGCATGCAGGGCTGCCCTGACTGAGACACGTGTCCCTGGGGCAGTAATGTCATCTGCTGCCCCGACCAGCTGGGTGTTGGCACGTGCAGGGGCAGATGCAGCCAACAACACCCCGGTTGTGAGTCTACCAACCAGGACAGTCACGGTCAATGACCCTGGCACAGCAGATATTGCTGCACAGGGTCCATTCCAGGGCACCCAGCAGCCAGTGACGCAAGTTAGGCCTTCGGTCATCCTTCCACCTGCCACTCCCTTGGTTCAATCCACCGGTGTCACTGGCCATACTGATCAGGGTGGCATTCGCCAGCCAGGGTCCGCACCACTATCCAAAAGGAGGAAAGTTGCATCTGCAGCACAGGCTGGGACCCCAGACACAGCCACGGCCTCCTGCACGTCAAGGAAGAAGCCTTTCTGTGCACTGGAACTGGACTCCCTTGTGGACTATGTGCGGGCCCACAGGCATGACATGCTATAGGGGCCGAAATTGTCAGACTACGGCTGCCCATCGGAATACCCACTGGAAGCATGTCGCGAATAATGTGAGTGCAATCGGCCATGAAGTGCGCACAGGTGCCGAGTGCAAGAAGCATTGGGATGACCTCAAACGCAGCGCTAAGGCCAAGCGTGCCTTTAATTACAACATGACTCTGGTGACTGGCGGTGGGCCACCACCTGAGGAGGATTCACTCACTCCGCACGAGTCACTCATTGCGGAGTTCATACCAGCAGAATCAGTCGAAGGAGTGGGAGAGAGGCAGGACTTTGCTGCCCCGTCCAGTGAGTGTTGTTGTGTGTATGTCCAGCCCATGTGTGGTTTGCCTGTGTGATGTGTTGTGCTTGACTGCCACTACATGCTATACGTGTATGATTCTCATGTGCTAGTCATGCAATGCTTCACTGATGCATGCTTGCTGGGCAGGATGGTGGACATGTAGAGCAGACGGGGACTGCCCTCACCACACTTGAACCCTACTCACATGCCAGTCACCCAGATGCCCCTCCAGTCCATGTTCCAGATCACTGGTCCTTCTGCATGTAGCCAGGGGTGTCTTTCCTCTCAGCACTGTGACTATGCCATTGCATGACTGACGTGCATGTGTCCTCTGCCTGCATGCGGGTACTCCACGTAGGCATGCCCCCTTGCCCCTCCACCCCCCCTGCACCCCAATTACACCATTGCACTGGTGTTCATCATCTTGGCATACTGCAAAGGCCTGTTCAAGCCTCCTGTGTACATGCTAACTTCCACCAGCCAACCTGCCAGACACATGCAGTGGGGTACATCCTCTGCCCTTCGTGCAGGGTGTCTCACTTGGACTGTGCAGATGGCAGATGCTCCGCAGGGATATGAGTGCCCATTCATGCTCCATGTGCATTTCATGCATGCCCCTGTGTGTCCTTGGCTGGATGATCATTGTAGTACATGTCCAGGATGATCAACATTTCATTGCATTTCTTCAGCCATCCCATGCCCACTCTGGCCCAGTCCTGCATCACACACATGTTTAGGGTGTCACAGTCTGTGTGGGGCACAGTCCTCCCCCTGTTTCAGGCCCACTGACTCTGTCCAACTGGTGTAGTGGCTTCTGCACACATGAGTGTACTACTGAGGGTTCATCATGTGTCCTGCTTACTGTCCATCATCATCTGCTGTGTTGTCAGTTGACTCAGATGATGCCATTGATGCTAGTCAACACTGTCTGCCAATAGACAGGTCTCTGGTCACCCTTTTGCTACCATGCAAGGCATGCGTGCATGTTCACTCAGGGGGGGTTTTCTTGTAGCCATGCAACCCATTGCATGCACATTGCACGTGCTGCCTGAACTTGCCCTTGCACTGGCTTCATGTTTTTTGATACACATCATGAAGTACTTGTTCATGTAGATAGTGAGTAACGTACACATGTTCTGCACTGCATCAACCCACTTCTGAGCCGTGTAACACCGTTGTACATGCCTACTCACTGATGCAATGTCAAATTGACCAGGCATGCATGGCAGGTTCTCTTTTGTGTGTGACATGTCTGCTTCATGTGTTGGCTGTCTGTGTGATGTCTGTGTGTGTGTGTGTGTTGTGTGCTTCTGACATGTGTACTAATGTTTTTTGCTCCCCACTTTTCAGATGATAACGCAATTGAGACAGAGGATGGTGTTGTCATGCCAGGCACAGGGTTGTTATCACAACAGCAACCCGGCACAAGTAGGAATTGTGGGGTGGTAGACCACGAGAACCCACATGTGCTACAGTCCATCTTGTCTTTGGCTGGCAATGAGTCCAGCCCAGTTGACCACTCTGACGTCCATGTCGAGTTGGATGTGCATCAGGTCCATACGTCAGGGGTGAGTGATTCTGATGTGGACACTTCTCTGTCCACGACACATGCACTGAGGGGCCAGACAATTGGTAGGACCTCTGCCTGTGGTGGATCGGGATGCAGGGTCACCCTCCACTCAAGTTGCTGATGGCCTGGGACATCACGTCGATAGGGGCATGTAGTCGTGCAGCCGCGGGCAGTGCCAACCCAATGAGGACGGCCGGTCCTTGGGTCACGCAAGTGTCAATCCCAGCAACGCGGTGTCCGCGCGACACTGTGGTATACTGATTAGAGCAAGACATGACTGCCAATTCAGAACGGCAGGGGGCAGCACTTGATAACATCGCTGTGAACATGGAACGTGTGGCCCAATCTGTGCTCCCCCCTGCTAGGCAGGTGCTTCTCCAGCGGCAGGCGGCGCAGTCCACGGCCGGCTCGCTCAGGCTGGGCATGGCGGCCTCAGACAGGGCACGCCAGGCTGAAATGTTGCCTCTGCATGAAGCAATTTCTGCTCATGCAGAGGAACACAAGGAGGCCATGGAGGGTGAGTATGCTTCCCTCAGATCCACTCTGGGTGTGCTCATGATGACCCAGAGGGAGCGGGCAGAGGAGAGGTTTGCGCAGCTTGAGCGCACCATCTTGGCTGAGCTACGTGCTTGCCGGGAGGTGTATCAGTTGTCCAGCCAGGCCTTGCAGGAAGAACTCTGTGTTACATGTGTTACCTTGCAAGAGGAAGCACACATATCACGGGAGGTTCTGCATGCAGATCTACGTGTCATCTCCATACTGAACCAGGCTCAACCATCCGGCAGACTTGCTGGAGATGAGGGGCAAGCTGTGGCTAGGCGTGGTCAGGCTCCTGTGCCATGTCCTCCTTTTCAGGATGAGCCAGGCTCGGACGACGAGATATCTCCGACCCAGGTCATGGCGTGCAGGCGTTGAGCCCATGGAGTTTTTTTTTTTGTCTCAACATCATCGCATGTGGGTGGTGAGGTGCACCCTGTACATCCCCCCTCCTGGGTGCCTTCCCCCAAGGTCGTATGTGGCCATTTTGATTTTTCCTTTTAATTTAGTTAGTTAATATTAACTATTTGATAGTTATTTTAATTAGGTTATGTAGGTTGTTCATTGTTAGTTTAATTAGTTAATATAGTTTAAAATTGCTTGTCTATTGTGCATTCATGTGACGGTGTGGTGCTTTGTGGCTTTTGAAAGCATCCACTGTCTGTTCCAGCTGGGCCCTTCAAGCTTGTCTCGTGTATGTGTTTGCAGCCTGGTGTCCTGACTCACATAGGCCACTCCCTGCTTCCCTTATCCATGGGCTCGCTAGGATGGTTCGGTGTAACAAAATCTTACACAAGGGCTTTGGACTTGTTTCATAACTGTGGCCTGTCTGATGCTGCACTACTTGTGTTAAAACCCCTAGTGGGGATTGGTTGCGTTTTATCCACCCCATGTTTGTAATCAATTTGGGTGAGTACGTGATTTATGTCTCCATTAATTGATGTGGATTGTGATGGTGTCCAGTCAACTCGTCGAAAAAAAACTGGTCGACTGCAATTTGGTCGACGCAATTTGGTCGAAACCCAATGGTAGAATTTTTTTTTTTTATATATATTTATTTTTTGGGTTTTCGTTTAGTTGAAAAAGGGGTGTTTAGAGAAAAAAAGGTGGTTGGGGGGGGACCCCCCCCCAAAAAAAAAAAAAAAGGGTTAAAATAAAAAAAAAAAGATTCGACCATTTGGTTTTCGACCAAATTGGTTCGACCATTTGTCTGGTCGACCAATTTTTTTCGACCAAATGTCTGGCAACCGATTGTGATGTATGTTATTTTCTTACCTGTATATGTGCTTGATGCACTTGATGCTGTAGAAGTAGCTTTCACCCTTGGCCTGTCAAAGTGACACTGATGGTGGGAGGAGTTTGGATGTAGGTCTGTAACCTGGCCCAGTGACAACCAGCATGAAGACACACACCCAGGGAACGTTCCAGCCTTATTAATTTGTGTTATGCACTTTCTGCAGGAAGATGAGCCTCCAGACTACCTTTGCCAGCAGACACAGGGACGTGTAATCCATAAAACTGGCCACGTTTGGTGGTTTGGATGTGTGTGCAAGCAGAAGCACAGGGCTTGTGCTCAGACGTCCGACAGAAACAGACGTGTTTCCAGGAGCTCTAGGAAAGGTGAGCAGCACAAGGGCCCACACCGCAGCCAACCTTCCACCAGGCCACTTGCATGCTAAGTATCACCAGTGCTGGGGAGCTTTGCCAGCCATTGTTGGAGAAGTGCACAGTACAGCTGACATGCGTTGAGGGCCAAATGCCAAGTGGCTTTACAGGTTGTCAGGGGCACACGTAGGGGCCATCAAACATATCCTCGAGTCCCTCCTGCTCCATTGAAGCAGAGTTATTAGGGCAGTAGCGTTCCTAGCCAGAAACTGATAAAGCGCACAGGGACACCCAGCGAGGCACAGACTCGTGGGCAGTGCATGTCATTTGCATGTGCAAATTGTCACATGCACTACCTATTGAAATCTGTGGCTGCCACAACACAACTTGTACTGAAGTTGCACCTCGCTATACGCGTCTAGCAGCTCACCCAAGGACCATTGTATCATGTGTGATTGTTGACGCAGTGGTCTTCCATTTCCCGCGCGCCCACATGTTTCTGACTTACTGCATTGACAGTGTATGTACCATCAGGGGGTCAAGCTAACGTATGGGTACAAAGCAGCAGACAGGGGTGTTAGTTTGTGGAGAAGTCACTTACTTTGGGGCATGGATGGTGTTGTGTGTATGTGTTGTGAACACACATTCAGATTAGTAACTCACGCTCTCTTTGCATCATTGAACTGCTCCTGTTACCGGACCTGAGAGTGCGCAGGCAGGAGGCCAGCACTCACCCCAGAGATAAGTCTGTCTTTGGCTTGCATTTGACTCATTTGGCATAATGTGCATGATGAACATGTTATCTCAAATTGAGTATGTGTTCTTGTGAATAGTTGAATTTTGCCTACTTTCCCTTGCAAATCCACCTCCCCTCTCCTGCCCCTCTTTCAAGTTATCCTGAATACCAATGCCTGTCCAAACAACATATTCCTGACCCTCCTTCCCCACCGGGGTCTCAGAGGCCTGTGTAAGTTAGACCTTGCAGGCGCCCAGACCACAGAGGGGGTGGTTGGTTCGTGCCACTCCTGTGCCTGGATACCGGAGCTGTGACACTACCCATCAGTTGTTGCATCCTCAGTGTATGTTATGTACCGTAAATGGTGCCCATCCGGCTGGTCCATTGTTCAACTGTGCTACCTTGGTTGTTCTATCATTGTGCTTGTACATGTGCTTTGATATTTCCTGCTACTTCAAGTCATCTACTGGAGACTCTTCTGGGGTTTTTTGGTGCCTACAGGCTTTTTCCCTGGTTTGTGGGTTTGGCTACTTGAAGTTCTATGCGATTTGGTATTTTTACCAGTCAAGGTGGCCTCTGAGGGGCCTGGACCCTATTTACATGCAAGCTGGAACATGGAGACCAAGGGGTAGGGTGATCCTGTACCCAGGTAGACTTGAATGAAGAAGGCTACATACCCCAGACACAGTGGTTCAGAAGGTCACAGTGATGTGTAAATGAGGGAGGACCTTTTGTTGTTGGACAGTTGGCTTGGGCTACAGTGTTTTGGGCACCCTGACATTGTAATTGTGGGGTACTATGTACATGATGTGTTATGGTGGCCAATGCCTGTTCCTGTGTTGTCTTTACTTTTCTGGTGTCAGGGGATTGGTGTGGTTTGACATGCCGGGGTGTTTACATGGGCAATGTTCACATGTGATGTGTACAGGACCCTGAGGGTCACTTGATTTCACATGCATATGTTGAGTGCATGTCCCTAATGACACACACAGTTGCACAATGATTCACCACACGTACAACCACCCTTCCATGGCCACATGTGCACACAGATTGCATTCTCAGGTCCGCTGTGCCCCTGCAGAACATGATCTATTACCATTTGGGTATCCTGTACATGCTTCATTTGGTTATTGATTTGATTTGTCATTTTCATGTGATGCCCAAGGTGTATCTGCAACCCAATGGCTACTCAATGTGCTGTGTGCTGAGCAGTGTGTTGCAGGAGACACATACAGCACATGGGTTCGGGAGTCTGGAATTTGCCATGCCCAATGTGCATGTGAACAGGCATTCAGTGTTGTGTTCATGCTACAACTGGTGGAAAGCTTTTGTGTCTGACTTTGTATGTGTGGGAGGTTGTTGGTGAGTCATTTCATCTGATTTCATGTCGGGCATCATTGTCTCGGGCCAGTTTTCATTTATGACATGTCACTTCGTATCTTATTGGTCATGTGTTGGCCTTTTGCTATTGCATGCCATGTCATGGTGTGGCAGACAAGGGTGATGTGGTTTGGGAGGGTTTGGGTGACATACCAGGGATTGGGATGGCCTGTTTTGCGGGGGCGGGCGGTGTGATACACACTGTGCATGCATTCCTTTTGGTCACACAGGATTGGTTATGTTTAAGTAGCTAGGGATGCACACAATGCAGCACTTCCGTGGCAACATTCTCAGGGTTGTAAGGTTGTGACAGTTGACTGTCTCTTTGTCATCATCGATTGTCACCTGGTATGTGCCAGGCCTTTGTGCACTCCGCAGGGGTGGGAATTTAGGTGAAAAATGTGGCCACCAGCTGGGCCCGGGCTGCCTCGCCACGTGCCCTTTCCCCTCCCATGGGCAGCACCTGTGCCTGTGGTTGGGGATGTGGGGGCACCACCATGTCCACCGGTACGTCCCGCCTTGTTGCAACATTGTGCAGGACACATGCTGCCACAATGATCCTGCACATTACTGGGGGTGCATATAGTAGCTGGCCGCCAGAGCGGTCAAGGGAGCGGAAGCGTGCCTTGAGCAATCCGATTGTGCGCTCCACTATGCCCCTGGTTGCAATATGGGCAGTGTTGTATCTTACCTGGGGTGGTGTGGTGGGGTTCCGGATTGGCGTCATCATGTGGTTGCTCAGAGGGTAGGCACTGTCCCCTGGGGAGGTGATAATGGTTGTGATTATTGAGGTTTGTGTATTTGGCTGTGTGTGACATGCATGCATGTGCACAGGCATTTTTACTCACCTAGGAGCCATGTGTGTCGATGCTGCCCAGCTTCCAGGGCCCGGTATAAGGGTTAACATTCTGTATATGAAACTGTCATGGGTAGAGCTAGGGTAGTTTGCATAGACAGAGGTGATGACTCCCTTTGCATTGCATATGACCTGCACGTTGATGGAATGCCAGTGCTTGCGGTTTCGATAGATGTGCTCAGTGGCCCTAGGTGAACGTAGGGCCACATGGGTGCAATCTATGGCACCAAGCACTTTGGGGAAGTGTGCCACCCTGTAAAAGTCCTGGACCACGGCCTGCCTTTCTGCGGGTGTTCTAGGCATGTATATGTGCCTGCAGATTGAGGGGCGTGCAGTGATGATTGCCAACACCTGGTGTAGGCAGCGTGACTGCATGGCCTGTGAGACCCCCCCACTATGGCAGTTGTCCGCTGAAATGACCCAGTGGCCAAAAAATGCAGGACATTGAGCACCTTCTCCAAGGGGCTCAATGATTGAAAGCACAGATTGGGTGATGTAAGGTAATCTTCCCACTCCCTGACCAGGTCTAGGATGATACAGGGTGGAAACCTATACCTGCCATAGACCTGGCCGTCAGGCAACCCAAAAAGGCTAGTCCGAGGAAAAGAAATGCGGGCCCTGGCTATTCTCCTCCTCCTGCGGTGTCTCACGATCAGTGCTGCGACAAATGGGGCATACATCATAGCTGGATATACGTGTTTATTATTTGCGCGCACTTTTATACTCTGCGCGGGGACGCGTCCACCTGCCTTCGTGCGGCAAACGTGTTGACGCTTATGCGCGTCTTTTAGCATGTACGGGTTTCCCGTATTCGATTCCATGAATACGTGTTGTTCGCGTGCATGTGGGCGTTCCGTGTATTTCCCTGCAGTAATTCCCTAGTTACGCCTTCTTTTTCATGTGTTGTTCCCCATTCTGCGTGTTATGCCCCGTGTCCCGCCCCCTTTTGGGTGTGTGCGCTGACGTTGTGTGCTTTCCCTGTGCACGTCGCGCACGGCGTTCAGGATGTTGCAATGACGTGTGCGCCCGTGTCCGCCACGCATGGATTTGGCGCACATCCCGAGGGAAACACACGGAGGGACTTCCATGGATCACATGCGTGCGCGTGCGCCTGTTTTTTCATGCTTGCGCCAACTTGCGCCAAGATTTTCGGCGCACGTTTGTTCCATGAATCGGCCCCTGAGTGTCTTGTGACCTCTGATATTTCTGCCCATGCTCATATCAATTCATCACAACACAATACAGTGTTTAAGGGTACTATCACTGTGGGGAGGGGAGCTAGGAATCCACTGAAAATAAACATGATAACTTTGATCTGCTAGGTTTAACACAATTATTTTGCACCTTGTACAACAAATGGATAACATAGCATGGAGGTGGCGCAAGTGCACTAAGGTGCAGAAGCAGGTGATCTCCTCAGTTCTAGTTATGAATTGGGGAAAATGACCCTCAGCAGGCTTTTCCCAAGGCCTGCTATTCAGCAAGGGTTCTGATATCCAGGACGTGGAAAAATCATAATCCTGAAAATTATAACTAATCATTGAATGAGTTGATGAAATAAAATGTTTTGGTAAAGTGAGGTTTCGCGACTACATAGAGTTTCTCAAATATCGTGGAGATATGAAGTGGTGTGCATGATTATTTTGAGCCACTAGTACTAAATTGTGTATCTCCACACATGAAAAATGCACTATTAATATTGCTCTTCACTTTCTTTCACCGATATGTATTTTGCGTGTGTCTTTTTTAAATACAATAATTATTTCCGAATTCAAATAATTGATAAGCCTATGAAATACCAGAAATTGTTATTTTTATCTCTGTGTATATTACAGAGATGTCATTCAAGGTGACACAATCAGGACTTGTTTAGTTTAATAACGTTGCGAATGTCTGTTTCACATCTGGTCATATGCAACCTTGGTGATGCATGGACGTGTAATGACATTAGTTGAGCTGGAATATTTTAGCAGTTGGCCATGGTGTAGATTTAATATCATTTTCACTCGTCCAAGGAACAAGGCATGTATTATGGTATATGTATCTATGTATTTAACGTTGGCATTTGTGTGACAATATTTAATCTGTTGCATTCCCATTTTCTGGCAAAGGTTGCATCACATTTTGGTTGGATTAGCTTGCTGCACTGCATCACTTTAGCATTGCATCCATTTGTATTGTAGAAATGTAACCTTTAGAATAGTCGCTGCCATTAATAATATGGAAGAGTCTGTGAAGTTTGCATTGTACTTTGTTGAAAAACATTGAATATGATTTCCATAGAAAATTGCCATCAAACACAGCCATGCGTTTCCCTTTGTTGGTTTAAGCACTAACACAGTATAAATGCATTTGTATCTTTAAATGTCAATTGCTAATTTCTTTTTAGATTCATAGCGAATGCATATTGTTCCATCTCATTAGAGTGCTTTCATTGTAATCTATTTATAATAGTATATAATTACATTTTCATGGCAATGTGTAATCATGGTGAAATACATTCTATATTGGAGTAGTATGTTTGTAGTTTTATGTATTAAAATTCAAATTTCAACTCCTATCTGCAGCATATATTTATACTGGGTAGGATTTTTGCAATAATTTAGGAAATGTGTGCTTCTTTTCTTCCATAATGCTGCTTTTAATAGTCTCTGAAAATAATATTGTACAGCATGCATTCTGAAACACTTGGCTAAGGGCGTTTTGGGCTTAAGACTTTGCACAAGATCAATTATCTGGGCAATAATCACACTATTTGTAAAAGTTTGCTCAGTTTGTAACATATATTTAGAAGATCTAGTCAATGCTTTAAGGTGCAAGGATAGAATAGTGCTTATAAATTAGAGAAAACATAGACTAAACATACATACTTTTTAATGTTATTACTTATTTTTATTGTAATGGTTTATACAAACCTTATACAAACGTAAACATGTAATATTTAGATAATAACACATCTACATTATAAAAGGACCTAGCCAATGTTCAGAATAAAAGTATAATAAAGAATCCTTCTCTTTTACAATTAGGATAACATTTAAATAAATGTAGGGTGTTTTAGTTGTTTCATTTTAATTACGCATACTAACACATGGATAGCATGATTCATAGACCTTGAAAAGATGTATGTAGGGGATTCAGAATCACAGTGAATAGCTTTAGTGATGCTAATATGATGTTTGAGCTGATTAATTTGGAAGAAAGCCACAGAACCTGCCTTGAGAGTTGAACACACAAGTTATTTATTTTTTTCAGAGGGAGCAGATTATAGTAGTTTGACTGGCTTAAGTAATGTGTCATTATTCTTGTGGAAAGTGAGGATGGAAACATGAGATATTTTTTCTCACAGGTAGAAAATCCCAATGAGTGACAGGATGAAACTTCAACTCAGAGAACATAGGTGACTTCAAAATAACACAATATTTTGAATGTCGAAGATTACATGAATGAGTTGGTCAAGTTGGTCACACAATAATGTTAACTGACGTTAATATGTGCAATTTTGAGGGAGCGAAACCTAACTTTTTTATCAACTTAAGTGAGATGCATATCTGTTTTTTTTAATTATTTTTTAAATTATTTTATTGTGCAATATTGGTTAAAATAAACGCTATACACATCTATTAATAAAAACATTATAGAAAAAAATCTAAAATACATATATACATACAAAATACAGAGTACTATATCGATACAATGATTACATTAATTGCTGAATACTTATTACCAACAATCATTATAGAAATGTTAAAAACTTGCACTTATTGTAAGCACCAAGAATTGTAAAAAGCTCAAGGATCAAGGAAGATATACAGTTATTGACATATTTCCATATATAAAACACAGTAGCCATAGTTTCTTATACCTCCTCGTATGCACCAAAGTGGGTAATATATTAAATCGAGATAGGTTAGACATTTTCAAATCAGAATTGGGCAATATTTTACAAAATAGCTGTTGACATGGAGCCCCCTGAATGCTTGCTTACAGTATTCTGCATACCTCGATTTAGCTTTCAGGGAATCTAAGTTGTTGGACAGAGCTAGGCATTTGGTTCTCTTTTTAATATTTTTAACCAAATAGGGAGGTTCCTCAATTCAACTGGTTGCAAGTTTATCAATGCCATGTGCCATATTGCAGATTGCCTCAGCCCTTGTAAAATGTTATTACTACAGCTTATGCCATCCAACCGGGCCAAGTGGTGATTGAGAGAGAGCATTGAATTCAGCTGTTAGGCATATTGTGATATACAGCCAATATTTTCTCAATGATTTACCACCCAACTCACATTGAGGGACTTCTAAGAGTGAGCTGAGTAGTCTACCCTCAAGTTTATCCAGTCATGTTATCATATTTTCCGGGAGAATACCCAATCGATAAATTATAGCTGTTACTATATAAAGCTACTTGGCCTTCCAAGTTGTTCCCACCCTTTAAACGCATGATCTTTTTAAGCACATGCCATTTTTACATCACATTAGAATTGCAATAAAAATCACTAGAGGGCGATTTACATATTTGAAACCCAAATAGATGTATTTATCCACCACTTCCAGGGGACTTCCATTCAGAAACCATTTGTAGTTATCTGATTTATGTTGGTTACACACTGGGCCTCATTACGACCCTGGCGGAAATCGCGGTGCAAAATGCACCATGGAGCACGGCGGAAAGCTGCCGATAGCGCCATGGGGGTTGGCGGATTTACCGCCCCATTCCGACCTTGGCGGGGCGGTAAATCCCCATTCCCCATTTTACCCTTCCCCATTCCCATTTTTGCCCCATGGGGTATAATGGGAGTGGGGAAGGCGTTAATTACGCCACCGTAAAATACAGTGGCGTAATTAACAACAAGGTCCCGTAGCGCCATGGATTTCTCCGCCCGGAAAAACCAGGCGGAAAATGCTCCATGGTGCTACGGAAACTCGTAGTAGGGCGGACGGGTCCGCCGCGAATAACGCTGGCGTAAACCCACTCCGCCAGGGTCGTAATGAGGCCCACTGTCATTATTTTAGTTTTTCCAATGTTTATCTTTAAATTGTTTATCTGTGAATAATTTGCAATAGCTAAGATGGAGCTTGGAAGACCAATGGCCGTTTTATCTAATAGAATAGTGTCATGTGTGTAGCACAGCCATTGTACCTTTATGGGACCCAATTTGGGCTTAAAACTTTGTTCAGTTCAGATTGCCTCCCCCATTTCACTCCAATACAGATTATACAAAAGGGGTACAAGTGTGCATTGTTGTCTAACACTGACATTCATTTGAATGTCTGTAGTTATTGCCCCCTCGTAATTCAAACGAATAGCCACACTATTCTCGGAATATAAGAGAAAGATGAAAAACAGAAGAGAACTATTCTTGCCCCAACCGTCTGGCATTCCCAAAGTGTCTGGCGAGGGATCATGTCAAGCGCTCTACAACAATCAATGAAACATAGATATAGTTTTTCTTTACTTAATTTTTGTTACTCTCAGAAATCAGATATTGCAGGATACTAATGTTATAAAGAATATTAAAGCCTTTTCTAAATCCATATTCAGCATCGCCAAGCATCACCAGAAGATGATAATTATCAGAGTCAGCTCGAGTACCCCTTTTAAAAACCGGTATTAGAATAGCCCTCTTCCAAGACTGGGGTATTTTGCCCTCATCCAAGATTTAACTGAACAATTGTTCCAATATATGGGCCCAGAAGTGCAGATTTGATCTAAATACAATGTTTGCCTACAAATCGGGTCCTGGCACACATGTGTTTTGTGAAAACGTAATAATTAGTAAACAAAATTCCCACCCAAAGTCCTTGTTGAATTTAGGGCAGGGTATATACTCACAATATGTCTTGTCCTGAGATGATAAATAGTGGAACATGTTACTAATAGTTGATTGCCACACTGACTCACCAATCGGGCATAGTTCAATCCTAGAGGAGATACTTAAAAATATTTGAACCATTCCCCAGACATTTTTGTCATCCCCCATTCTAATGAGATTATAGAGGGCAAGCCAGTTTGCCAATTTAAGTGATGATTTATGGTTTCTGAACTAATGTTTATGCCTCGTATTCTTAAACTGATTTTTATCCAAAACGTTGTTGCTGTTATTCTTTTCATTAGCTATATGGAGCTTACACAATTCATTTTTTGCTTCTTGGATCGCCAGATTAAACACGTTTTTGTGCTGCTTCAAAGATTTAGGGTATATCAGAACTTGTAAACTGAGCCGGTTCATGAATAGTGACAGGTCCCAGTTGTTAATACTAATTAACCGTAGATGCCTTGTGATTATTTATAAAATTACTCATTTTAAGAATACTCTTGTCATTCCAAGAGATACGATTTCCTGTAGGATTTACATTCACCTGGCAATTAATTGTGTTAACCTTGTATGTATTCGGCAGTGTGAGGGTCCATGTAATTACAGAATGGTCACTCAGGGCGGTGGCAGAGATCTCAAAGTTTTGTGTCCCCTGTCAACAATAAGAAAAATCAAGACAATATCTACTATTGCCATTTGACCAGGTTTGAAGTCTTCTACCACCAGCCTGTGCAATCCTATTGAGACAGACAAAATCGTGCATGAAGAATAAGCTGGCCCAGGTGCCACCTATGTCCTTAACTGTGCCTGGGGATTTGCCTGCGAGTTCCTCATTAACAAGGTCACAATCATCAATCAAACATGAAGCATTTAAATCATGTGCTGCAATAACTCTCCCTTGCCTGTTTTTTTTTCTTTCTTACCAGTTATTTAGTATATTTAACAATACAATAATGATCTCAATGTATCACTCTGTACCTGATGCAGAGCACATTTTTATAATCTATGTCAATAGATATGATGACCTCAGACCCACAGTAGCTGCTAAAACTGATTTGGAAGCTAACTCTGGCATAAAAGGAACTATATACATATAGGTCCTTACGGAATACTTATCCCACCCAACGAACACCCTTGTTTACCACCTACAGCATGTGCTGAAATTATATAATACCCATCAATGAGGAGATGGTCCAGCAACCAGGTCTCTTATAGTAAGAATATGCCACTAGTCTCGATGATCTCAATTCCCTGGGGATGGGAAGGAAAATACCTGTATTCTCTAGTATTCCTACAGGTAAGTGATCTCCTCAGTACTACAAGAATATCATTTTTTTTTAAATATCCCCCCATAGCTAGCACTCACAACTTGTGAGACATTAGGTTTAGACAAACACCTGTTATATCTAGCGCCATTTGATCTCACCCGACCTTCCTTCCCATGATCAAGCAGACTTTCAATTTTAAATCCATCTCTGCTAAAGCATTCAAGCAGATGTGTAGTAGTGACGCAATTGCCAGCATTTTAAATTGTGTGATAGCCCATTTGTCCCAGTTATCCAACCTTGGGAGTTCCACACCACAAATATCACTTGAGGAAATTGATGCCAGGAATGTTCCCCCATACCTCCATCAATCTAGTACCATTCAGGGAAGGGCTGTCCTGCTTCGGGTGCAGACCTTCAGTTTTAACCATGGGCTCCAATCCAGAAAACACATGCCTCCTTTCCCTACTCTCATTGATAATTTGAGTGTGAAGCACTTCTTGGTCAAGGGACTTAAGTTCTGTCCGGCTATAGGATATTGGTCTTCAATTGTGGGTTTTCTTTAGTAGGCTCACTGGGGGAATTTCCCTGGATGTTCTCATCACCTACATTTCCTGGGGTCAGCTACTATGGTATGGTCTGCCTTAGGTCTGTTTTGGACTTGCAGAGAATCCTGAAGCATGTGGGTGATCACTGTGATTTTATGCCTATGAGATCCTTCTGCGACTGAATCCATTTATCCAAAGGGCACTTCAATTCAACCTTTCTACAAATCCTATCCCCAGATCGTTTGAAATTGAAACTGTTTGTGACCCCTTAGGTCTATTCAGGGTTTTAGTTGGGGCAGATTTCTTGTTAACTTCTGGATTAATAAGAGTTTCTTCCTGATGGAGATGGATTGTAGGGAGCTTTGCTGGACTCAGCTTTCAATTTTCCTTCTGGATCGTCGGGGGAACTGTTAAGGAGAGAGATTTCATTGCAAAACACCTTGAGTGTGTCTTCCTCATTTTCAGACTATATGTTTAGGTTTTTGTATGGAGCAGAAAATCCCAGTGACAGACTTGAATACATGATGCACACATTACAGTATAGCTGTGTTTTTGCTGCTTTTTTAAGGTAACATAGCATTCCAATGACATGCTTTACTCTCTAATAGCAACACACATTATAGAATGGGGGAGCTCAAAACTCTATTGAGTCCCTTGTATCCAATACAGAAACATTATTTTTTTCTGACAGAGCAGTAAATGGCAATGATTGACAGAGGCTGCAGATTGCTCTCTGTAAAAATACATGAGTTTAAAATTAATACAACTGTTTTTTTCTGAGGGTACAGTATATCGCAGTAACTACAAAAGACAGAAGTTAATTTCAGTAAAACAAACGTATGTAGAAAGACACGTTTTGGTTCACGGTGTGATCGGTGTAGCCATGTTCATTCTAAGTTGCCCCTTTCGTTGCAGAATGTCTGAAGGTATATTTATTGCTGTTAGGGTTACTCTCTCTAAGTAGAAACCCCTGTACTTTATTATGAAAAACTGGGCACTTACTGGAATGAGTGTGCATCATGGTACATTTGGCTGTGACAAGCTAGATACCCAATAATCAGAGAAACAGGGACAGGACACAATCCTAACTCAGAAACAGATAGCACTTTGAATAGAGCAAAATAACAAAGGCAATTTGAACATTTAAAACAAGCTTTTGAGTGACTAGTCATGAGGCAGTATGTAAAAGTCTTGAGCCCTTCTCACGCACAAACATGCTCTTCTCACGCTCAAACACACACACATACAGCAATTTCAGAGTGATCCTTGTAGGAGTTATACTACCAACTCTAACATATACTGTAGATATCTGTGACATGTTTTCTTCACAAACAATAGTAGAACTGGAATAGTGAAGCATAGCCTACATAATACATTTAGCTATCATAAATGCAGAGCCAGTGATACAAATTTTAAATAAAATTGTCTGATTCTTGAAATAAAAATAACAATAAATTAACTCCCCTGCAACATTGTATAGGTGGACCCTAGAGAACAGTCAGTCTCAGACAGTATTATTGTTCTTTCAAGGAGACAACACAGGACCTCAAAATGTTTTGGAGTTATCCTACTCGGGAGAACCATCCTACAAATGAGTTATGGCTTCCCCACAGCACAGCGATATCATGTGAAACCTGTTTGTGTTGCTCACCACTGGGTTTAGGGTGGGCAGACAGATGACCGTCCAGAGTATCTGTAATTGTTGTATCTACCAAAACACAGGGTTAATGATGACCAAGGAATGCACAGAGAATATGGCTGAATACTGATAAGGACGCTTGCTCCCCTTCGGGGCCAATGCATTCTTTAAACCCCAAGAAGTTCACCCAGATGCCTCCTGTGAATGCCTGAAGAGTACAGTTAATGTGTAGCTGTAGGTCAGTCTGTGGGATTTGCAGATGGCTGCATGAAACTACCACATTGTGGCCACAGATTCCTCATACCTGATTGTCATCTTGTAGAAGTTGCACATTATTGTACACTCTACCACCTTCACTGCCTTCATCAGGACTTTAAGTGGGGTAAGAAATCGAGGCAGGGCCATCATTTGGGGGCGTGGCTTGTGGGAGGGCGTGGCCTAAAAGTACACAAACCGTAAGGTATGCACACAAATATATATACATGTTATATATCTGTGTGCGCACCTTACTATGGTTTGTGTACTATGCAAGCCATCTTTTCTAAACATAGAAATATGTTACATATTACCCATGTCGTCTGAGTGTCTGGGGAGGGCAGGAAGTGAGGGAGGTGCCTGAAACTCCCTGTGCTTGGTCTCCTAGGAGACCCAAATGCACTTTGGTGTGATTGGCTGGCTGACTGTCCGGCAAGGATATCTACCCTGCTGGGTGAGGTAAAGCTAGGCTGGAATGAATGGGAGAAAACTGTTTAAAAGTTGAGTCTCCAGGACTGGAAGGCAGAGTCAAACACTGGAATGAAAGCAGTGAAGACAAGCTGGAAGAGGATGGCTGGTACAACCACTGGACCATTGGTTTGCCAGGTGAAGCCCTGCTGCAACCCCCGAATTGCCAGATCTCCAAACGACAGAGAAGCTCCTTCAAGGACGGCTTCTTCCTTTGAGTTGGTGGGACCAATCAACTCAGCAAATGCCTGGATACCATTCTCAGAGCTGGTTATGGTTAACCAGAGAGAAGGACACCAGTTTGTGTTTGGAAGCCACAGCTACTTGAGCTGAAGTGACGCCATTTTGTTTGCTCCGATGACGATCCTGTGCAGTGCAGGAGTCCCCCGATGTCTTCCCTCTTGTCCCCACGACTGAAGCTCAGGAACAGCGAGACCTGCAGGACCAGCCAGGAACCAACATCTTCAGCTGCGTCTTTTTGCTCCACTTTAAGGTACTGTGCCGTCTGGTTGGGAGATCCTAACTCTCGCGGTGGAAGTTCGAAACTTGCAGGCCTAATCAGCTTGTGACCCAGCATATCTTTCTTTATCATCTGAACTACTTCTAAAAACTTTTACAAAGACTTCTCCATTTGAACCAGAACTCTGCTGTCCTATCCAAGAACACTAGACTATTGACTTTGGCCTGGCCTATTGAATTGAACTGACCCTCCTGGTACATTGAACCTTTGCATTATCAAAAAGAAGTGTTTTGTAACCCTTTGTACAAACCTATGCTTTTTATTCCTATTTAAAAGTACTGAAGTGCCATTTGGCTCCGTTTTTTCAGTGGAGCTCAATCTGTCTTTATTACTTAGCGTTTGATACTGTAGTATATTGGTGTTTAATATTGAGTTGATTTCTTCTAGTGAACGTTTTCTAAGTGACGGTGTAAATACATTTTAAGTATTTTTTTTACCAAGAAACCTTGAGTGTAAGTGTCTACTTGAACCATTGTTATTGTGATACTTCAGTCTAATTTGTTCTATTGCTCACATTCCATCTTGAGATAAGCCTGGCTGCTCATCTCGCTACCAAAAGTATGTGGTACAGACTTATACCAAAGGTTGTTTTTTGCTTACACCTGTAGTCCTAATTGTGTTTGGTGTTCCCATAGGGTACTGGCTGCAATTATGCCTAACAATGTGCAAGCTGGATAATGTGCTCCCTAAGTTCAACAGGAGGTATACATTTACATCCAGTTATCAACCAATCTCCTTCTGTAGTCAAATCTTCTGTCTTGATTTTTCTAGCATTTAGGCGTGACCACAAACCTTTTATCTCCACCTCGTTTGAGGCTGTGGAAATAGACACCTTATCATCAGCTATTCATGTTGTCAAAATTCAACCTTATCTGTGTCTCAGTGCTAAAAGACAGGTATGCCTAGCTTCATGTGTTATCAATATTATTAAACATATACAGACAGGAATTGTAAAGTTCTTCGACTCAAAGAGATATCACTCGGACGCATTACTCTGAATCATACACTTGACACAGGAGTTATCATGTTAATGCATTTAATATTACCCCCTATCATTAAACAAGCAAAAGCAAAAGCAGATATAACATAACATAACATCACACCTTTGATCAAAATTGCCATGTGGCAAAGAGCATGTTTGAATAGATAAATAATGGAACAAGTGGTGGTTTTAGTTTAACAGCAACTGTAACCTGTATGTCTCATGAAGCAATGCTACACTATACCACACACCACTAGTCTAAATGCACTCCGCAAGCCCCCACCCATCATTCAGATTTAGAGCAGAGTGTGCTTCAGATCAAACAGGTCCTTCTTGGGTTGCCGAGATCTGCTTAGCTGGGCCCGGCTTTCTCTTTCCTATCTGCTGATGCTCTGCTCAGGACTCCTCTTCTCGGTACTCCTCCCTAGCCCTGCAGGCCTCAATGCGCTGGCAAGTCTGCTGGTGTTCTTCCCTTCCCTATTTTGCTTGGGCCTTATATGTATGAAGGAACATGGTTTCCTTGCCTGTATGTGTTTGTCATATCCGCTATCTGTAACAGTGAAGTCTAGGGGTGTCACTGTGTTAGCTGAGTTAGGTCTCCTATGTAAAATTGCAATAGGTGGGTTTTCACACCTCTCAGTGAATGCCTTCACTGCACTTTATGGCATTTGTGGAGCTGTGCATCATCTATATGTTGTCAAGAGACATCTCTCTCACTTGTTACTTAGTACTTTGTATGTCCTCTATGGGCCTTAACTGGGCAAATGCGCGCAATGTGTCTATTTGCAAATCCTTATCAGATATAACACTTCCTCTTGTAAGGTCCACTGGCTGCTCTCAAATAACACCTAATGTTGTGAAGTCAACGTTCACGCCTACTGGTGTGCAGTTAAAGCAGGCAGTTATCTGTCGTTGTGGTCTTCTCATCTGCCAGAACAGGAAAGCACTACTTCCTGAACCTCTGTGGGCCCAAGAACATATGTCCAGTACGTGTGCACACTAACCTTCTGTGTTAACGTGTGCTGTATGTTTGACAAACATTTTTTGGCTATCAATGGCTGCAGGCTGCATTGCTTCACTAGCTACAGGCAACATGAGATAAGATAAGCTGTATTAAATTAGGCTGATGTTCATGTCACTTCTTTGACTATGTAATACTCTCTATAAACTTCATTCAAATATATTTTCCCCACCCACCCTTTTCTGACCCAATCAGCAACTGTGTAGAGAATGGTATAAATGTTAATCTTCTCCTCCAAATCTTTACTTTATATAGCAGTCAACCAACATACTTGTTTTCCTCTTGCTTCTACATCTACTTTGGTCCTCTTTCTCCCTCGATTCACAATCAATTTCATGGATTTGCAACATCATTCTCAACAGAAATATGCTACATAGTCCCTTCTCCCAGGTAAATACTCCACTCGACAATTGTACTCTCGCAATCCCAATCCTAATCTTGCAATTCTGCAAGAATGCCTTAGGCAAGCATGCCTAAGGCATCCTTTGAACAGTCAAAGCTTTAACAAAGGTTTGTGGTCTGTCCTCATGATAAATATCCCCAAATGTACAGAGGAAAATATTCTGCCCCCGAACAACACACTAATAATTCTCTTCCCATAACAGAATAACATTTTTCAATTTCAGTGACTGCTCTGAAAGTAAATGTGATAAGCCTTTCTCTATCTCCATCTGGGACAACACAGCCCCAACCCTTTGCAACTAGCATCCACTGTAATTATAGATTCCTTGCTGGTACGAAACCGCCTAAAATTTTGTGTTTCACTTATGCCTTTTTTAACTTCTCTCACAGCTTGTTATTGTCTTTTCTCTCTAGTACACCTCACATTTATTTTCATCAGTTCATTCAATGATTGAGTGATTTCAGCAAACCCCTGAATGAACGTATTATTATACTCCTAGAAACAGCCTAGAATAAAGTGTAAGGGGCTGATTACAAGTTTTCCGGTATTCCGCTGGTAATTCTGTTAAATTGCCCCAACCGTCTCTGACACCTAATATCCTGGTATAAGCAGGATATTCCTGCAGGTAGAGATTGCGGTAAATTTCCATTCCAACTCATGTTTCCCATGTCCAGTAAAAATTCAGTACTTCTTCCTGCATTTTTACCAGACCGGGACCATGCATTGAGGCCCTAAGTCTTCCTTCTACCTCGGTGAAGGCACTTCTACAACCACATTCATTACATTTTCCTTTCTTTTTTATTCTCTTTTTGATAAAGTCTGTCTCAGGTAATTAGCCTCTTCCATATGGAATTTACACTTACTGTGTTCCACTGTTAATCCTTTATCCTCCAACTTCCTAAACACCTTGGATAATCTTTCATCATGTTGTCTTTTCCTTGCCTGTTCACTAACATGTTGTCCTGAGAAACGTATGCACCTTCCATATATCCAAACATATGAGCCATTATTCTTTGAAAAACTGCAGTCGCAGACACTAATCTGAATGGCATTCTCAAATAGTGGGACATCACAAATGGAGTGATAAAAATAGTGTACCTCCTTGATTCTTTTTGCAATTTAATCTGATGGAACGTTGCTGATACACCTGTCGTGGAGAAAATATCAACTTCGTCAATTAGATTGAAAGTTTCAGAAATTACAGGGAGCAGATATTTCTCGACTACAATGGCCTTATTGAAATACCTCACATCGAGACATATTCTTATTTTACCATTAAACTTCTGATCTACTACAATAGGAAGCACCCACTCAGAGTATTCTACTTCTTGTATTACACCTTCCTTATGTAATCGTTCCATTCTTCCTTCATTTCTTCCCTTAATAAGATGGGGGAAATGCCTTACTGAATGTGATATAGGTTCCATTCCTGGCTTAAACATTGTCTTGAGGCTATACCCACTTAGTTTTCCCATTCCTGCTTTGAATAATCTTGAGGAAAAAACTTTTAAATCATTTTGGGGAAAAAGTTGCCTTCCTGTACCACTACAGACAATAGTTAATTGCTTCCCAAACTTAGTTTAAATATACATTTGGCCTTGTCTCCCCATCCTGGTACATTCACACACTTCTTAGCTACTTTGACTTCCACCATTCTTCCCTTGAAATCAACCAGAGAAAGTTTGTACCCTATTATTTCAAACATGGCGCTCCAAAAGATCCAGAATTTCTAACATCAGACCACCTCATATGTGCACTATAGCCTTTCTCACCAATGTCTACCAATCTTTCTTTCGTGATGATAGCATATGGGGAACCTGAGTCCACCATCATGTGTAAACCTTATCTACTTTAAATGTGCATTTGTGAGCTTTGCGTTGGACTACTGTCACCATTTCTACCTCCAGGCTCTCCTCCTTCTGCACCTTGCACACACCTCACTCTCTGTAAATTATACATGCACAAAGACTTTTTATTTCTACATATGATTGCAAAATGTCCGTGTATGCTACATGCTGAGCATTTCTGGTTGCACTCTGGGCGATTTTGTGAACCAGCATAATGTCCTGTCCTTCCACAATGAAAGCACTTGCCCCTTTGGCAATCATTATTGGTGTCTTGGGACAAATCAGAGTACATCCCCAAAGAGGCTGATATTAAAGAATATGATATGGGCTGGCTGAAACAGCTAAGAGGACATTGATAAGACAAGTGTCCTTCCACACATTTTGTATTATATTGCACTATTCTACTTCTCAAGATTCATGCAAACCAAGCAATTACAGCAGCTACTGTTTCTTCAGTGAAGCATCTGACATTTCCATCGTGCCTTCCTTTCTACCTCACACATTTGGCCATTTACTATGAGGACATTTTAATTGGCATTGCTTTCTACCTCAAATGGAACAGACCCTGTCAGTCCGTTTTTCAAACATGCTTGTGCTTTATGTTCTTGCACCTGCCCTTTTCTCAACTACTGAAAGTAGCTGAAGAATGTACACATGTTAAATCAAGTTCCCCTTTAAACTACTTTTCTCAAGAAGGTGGTGTCCTGTCTCACAGCGCCAATGAACTTGCCCATAATCTTCAATGCACTCCCAATTATCTGTTCTGTTTCCTCAACACAGTTCAATTGATTGTTTGTGATGAAGGCCCATTAAAACATGCAAGCCCAGTGAAAATTCCTCCTCTGTCCTGCTCACTTAATGTATTCAAATAGGTGTAGTATTGTGTCACATCAGCAAGCAACCTGCTGCCAATGCCCACTGCCTGTGGTCACCGCTGTATCCACTAATGTTCACGACCCCCCATTTCTTTCTGTTTCCCTGAAACAATTTAACTGCTTGTTTTGTGCCTGTGTACACCTGTTCCAAACAGCTGGCCCAGCGAAAATGTTGTGTACTAAAGCAGGTGGTGTGATACATCACACAACCTATCAACATGCCAGTACAGCCGACTGATTGTGACCACCACAACTTATGATCATTTTCATATCACCCATTACTTTTCTGCTTGCCCAAAACATTTAAACTGCTTGTTTTTGTGTGAGTGTGCCCATTCAAACAAACTGGCCCAGTGCACATTTCTCCTCCATCCTATTACTCCAGCAGCTGGTGTGTTGTGTCACACAGCCAATCAACCTTCCCCTATGATTCACCTCCCATTACCAAACCCAACAATTTTTAGAACAATCCCACATTTGTTACTGTACCGGTGCTGCCTTTAAATGTTGTTTGCAAACATACCAACCACATTTATATTCTGTTGAGCATTGCCAACAAACATCCTATCCAAATTATCTTTCAGAATATTATATGCAGAACATGCAATGATGTTTTGTTTCAACGTCCAAACAGCCCTACCTAAAAATTTAATTAAGATGTTCCAGCTACCTTTGCTTTTAAAATGTCCTTCTTTCTGTCTCTATATTAAATGCACAACCCCAAACATTCCTACATGTACAAGAAAGTAAAATGCTCCAGTGCTTAACAGACACACCACACTGCTCCCTCTCTGGAAGATTCCCTGTGACTACTAAAGACCTCCTTCAGATTTCTATTATATGTATAGCCACATGAACATGCTTGCCAGACCTCTTTATCCACATCTCTTAAAAGTATATTCATTCAGTTGATTCAAGTTTAATGGATCCCGAATGCGGTGAAAAAAGCAGTTGATTCGGGATTCAAACAAATAATTCAGTTAGGGGTATTTACAATGTACCTAAGAGATTGTTCTAAACTGGTTTTCTTGGGCATCTGCAAGAGTTGGGCAGTCAATGTTACGATCCTTAGAAGACACTAACGCAAAACACAGACATATATGAGAAAGATTGCAATGACAGAGAATGAGACAGTACATAGGAGCAAGGTATAAATCACCAAGGATAATAGCAAAATTAACTCCACAAAGAACAGAGGCAATCAAAGTTGGGGATGGTAGGGATGCAGATGAGGAAGACATCATTGAATGATTAGAAAGCACAGGGCAAACAGAATTGTACGATCGTACTGAAAAAAAGGTCGAACCGTACAAAAAGTCCGAAAAATGCTACCACTAAATATTCGAACACCAAAAATTCGAACCTTTGGTCTTAGCATTGTAGGTAAGTATAAAAAATGTAAAAAAGACTGTGGGGGTTGCGGGGGTGTCCCCCACAACACCCTGCTCACTATACTCTGTGGTATAGTGAGCTGGGTGTTTCGGGGGACACCCCTGCAGCACACCCGATAAAAAGGGGCTCTTGGGGTGTCGCCCGCAACACCATGCTCACTATACTGTCTGGGATATTGAGCAGGGGTTGCTGGGGACACCCCTGCAGCTCCCAGAAAAAAAAGACAAGAAAAGAACCCTGCGGCACCGGTTCCTGATCACGGAAGTGAAAGGGAACTGGCGCCGCAGGGACTAAGCATGTAAAAAAGGTAAGTAGGGTTTGTTTATGTTGGGGGTGTGGTTGGGGGTGTGTTGAGGGTATGGGTGGTGGGATGTTGTGGGTAGGTTGTGGGTGTGGGTGGGGTTGTGGGTATGTAGGGGTTTTGAATGCGTGTTTGCATGGGAAATGTGCAAACTTTTTGTGGTTCGCACATTTCTCATGCAAACTTTTCCGTCGCAGACTTTTCCACGACGGAAAAATCATGCTGATCCGGGCAAACAGGTAAGTGCCCTGAGCCAGCACCAGTGCAACTGATTCAACAAGTGCCAGGGGCCTGAGAGCAACCCCAAAACCCCCTGTGAATATAACACCAGAATGCAGAAAACACAAGTGCATAACCCCTTGTTCAAGGTGCACACAGGTTGGCCTACGCCCATGCAAGTGTGATTTACATTGTAGAAATTGTGCAAGACAATCCCCACTGAGAGATTTACTTGAAGTGTGGGGTGATAGATATGGTAGTCTGGTAACAGTTCATACCCCATGAGGATTAGCTGTAAGCAGGGATGAAAGCAGAAGGGCCGGGAGGATAGCTTAGGGGCAACATGTTTGTCTTGGGAGCAGAGGCTTGAATCCCTTTCCTGCACTTAGGGACTGGTCTCTGATATTAAGTGCATTAAAAAAAGATTAATTAACTAATAGGAATCGTATTGGTGATTATGCCTACAGAGGTACACCAGCAGTTGACTCAAGAGATCAACTGACCTACCAAGAATATGGGACATGGTGTTTAATTGTTTCAGTCTAGAGATCGACTGATAAAGAGGATTGCCATGATTTTCCTACAGAAAGCTGATTTGGCAAAGTCCAATTACTGTAGGCATAGTTATATGTGACAGCCCACAGATGACCTTGATTTTTTAAGTTCTGTGTTTAAACATCATTTAGGTGTGAACAAAAAATCCCAAAGGAAATGACAATGGAGTATGTGGCAACTGCATTTGTACAGGAATTGTGCCCCAAAGTACAACTGCAGATCAGAAGTATGTATGATGGGTCCTGACGAAGCACCTCTCTCAGTACTTTAGCTGCTAATCATTGTGATTTATGTCAGAAGCACAAGAAATAATTAGTGAGTGCATATCAAAGTTACCACAATTGCAGAATTTGCAGCAGCTGCCATAGAAATTGGGTGGGCCTGGAGTGTCTATTAATGTGGATGGCACAAGGCCAGTCAGTGCTGGAATGGCCAGACAACCCAAAAAAAGGAGAAGGGCAACAGCAACTTGTCTATAATGCACGAGGGGGAGTCCACCCATCGGCCCCCTCGTCCATTATGGAGGAGCCAGCACAGTGAAACACTGAGAGCTCAGTAGTGCTCCTCGGCTGACTGAACTGTCAAAGGGAAGCATGGTTTATTTAAATACATGTTTGTTTTAACTGTCAAACACAGTCTGCTTCTTGACCTGAATTACGGGGTTGGACTGTTTACTAGGTGTTGATATATTGATGCCCAATTAGTGAATAGACCATTTTGTTTGCAATATATCTTACACGACTCTTTGTTCAATATGAGTTGAAGGTAAACATTAGCTTCAGCAGTATACAGGCACTTGATTAACTAGATATAAGTTATTTTTAACTTGTGCACAGCTCCCAATATGTATGTTTTTGTGGTTTCTTCATATTCATATCAAGACCGTTGTGGGTACAGAAAAAGTCAAAATGGCTAAAAGCTTTTTCAAACACTATCCGGACTGGACATGACTATGGTGCCTAAAGTAGGATATGCCATGATTATTTACCGATCATGAGCACATCCACCAGAATAACTCACAACTGCAACACAATGGCCCTCATTACGACCCTGGCGGAAATCGAAAAACAATGGCGGAAATGCAATACCGCCATCGAATACCGCTCGGTGCGATTATGACCCGTCACCGTAAAGTACGATGCCATTAGCGACACCGTAGTGAACGCCAACGCTAACTGCACCAAGTACGCGCACGCGCACCATGCAAAACCGTAATTACCACCATGGCGCAACGGTACGGGAATTCTGACCCTAGCGGACATGTACCTAACGCCATCAAGCATGGCGGAAAGTACCATTCCGCCATGGTGAGAAGTACGGCATCGCAAACCAACCGTAAAAGGCCCTACTGAGTGCCTGTACACCACTCCCTGGCCACATTGCACAACTCCTCGTAGGTGCAATGAAGTCACACAATGCAACCAGTGAAATGTACAAGTCACCCATGCATGCCAACGAACAAATGAATGTAGGGGCTCCAAGTGCCTTGTGAGTGGCCATCCATATTAGCCATGGCACCATTGCCGTACTGATGCAGCACAGGCATGTGAAGCTTCAAGTACAGCAACATGAACTGAAAACTGAGACAAACAAAAACAGGCCTCCCATCGCTTGACACCAGTGTAAGGCAACATACAAAGCAGTATCCTGAGTGAGACTGCACCAGCCCTGTACTCCTGCCAGTAAACAAACCAACCATCAGCATAAGCATGTACCACACAAGTTGGCAGAGTGACTGAGCAGCCAGGCACATCTCAAGAGGGGCCAATGGGAGCAGCAGGGCACAGATGGCACGAATACAGAAGCTATTCCAATGGACATGACCTCAGTCTCCCTCCAAGAAACGCACGCAAACACAGGCACCTGTGACCAGCCATATTCTGAAAATCACATCATTCCACCAATCCACCTGGCTGACCGGCATCTGTTACACAAAAGCTAATCCCCCTCCCATGAGCATGACATCATCAAAACAGACATAATTGCAGCCCCTATCCCTGACCTTACTGGCCTTCGTAGGCAAACGCGCCCAGTACAGTAAAACGCAACTATACTCAGAAGCCGGAACCCAAAGCAGATCTCCTCACAATACATCGCTCCACAAATAGGAATATGCTACATTACTTGCAAAGAATAACGCTACACGGTCAATATCATAATCAAAATTTAATGCACAAAAAAATCACCCGGCCCATACAGCTATTAGGTCATGAACCCCAAATCATATCTCATAATTGTGTGCTGCATCGGCAATAAATGACCAGCTTCTTCTTGTGTGACGCCCTGTTCCTCCATGGTACACAGGGGCTACATTCACGTTCAAAAAGGCAACATGGAAGCGCCTAGAACCGCACGGCCGTCCCATTATGTAGGCACTAGTCCAGCTGAAAGGTCGAAATGTTGCTCCTAGCCACTAGTACTGCGTAAGGGCATGTGGGCCATTGGCGATCGTCCCATAAGATCGTAATGGTGCTCCACTGATTAACACGAAGCAGCAGGTGTCGGGAGTAAAAGCCATCTGCAGGAGTGGCATACAGATGGCAGCGGCAAAAGGGGAGGAGATACCTGTCACCCAAATGAAACGAAAAAGAATAGTATGGGCATCTGAACTCCATTTGAATTACTCACTTCAAAGATCACACTAAATCCACAGCCATATGCATGCTAGCCCACTCAAAAGGATTATTCGCACCCAAAAATCACTTGCGAATCATAACTATATAAATCGAGGTGAAAACACTATTACAAACGAGTGTTTGTGTGCATGCGTCTGTTAAAACAGAATCCATTAGATGGGATTAGTAACGTGCATAGACACAAGTGTTTGAAGGCGCGTCGAGACAGGGAGGGTTCAACAAGGGCAGATAGACGATGGTCCCACTATGGCAACCCTGCATCACATAGCGCAGGGGAAGTTGATAGATTCCAAAAAGCCATGTACATGGCAGACTCTCTATTAAATCATCTGTCCATGCATCCATACAGCATTCCCTCATCCCGGTATAAAAACGCCTGATTATTTACTCACATAACATTTGAAATTTCCATTGAGTCTGTGCTTAATGCAGTCTGCAAAATCCACTGTGCCCCAGGCCGGAATTCTAGTGTTGTGAAGTAACATGTATTTGGGAACGTCCTGCCTTATCCTCCACTACGCTATTGCGCATCCCATACTATTCATATCAATCATTGCATTCTTGCCATGGCCCCTGTCCCAAGGACATTAAACAATAGAACTTTATATCTGCAGTCAGACCTGTGGGCGTCTCCTCGCCGCTAGCTGGAAACCGAAAGCGGCGTCCTTCGAATTCCTCATTTGCAACATCACGTCGAAAAGGCTTCTGTGACCGCTTGAAATCACAAATCCATCCATTTAGTGCGGCAGTGTGTGAAAATGGCAACTGGCTTCACTCACAAATGGGACGCCCCGCCCGTCGGTGAACCGCAGTACAGTGCTGCATGAGGGTCCACCGTTAATCGAGTACTACATTCCACTGACCCTTCACAAGTTTATTCCCGACTGCAAAGATAGTATGCGAAACAATGGGACCATAGCAGAATTAACATATGAAGCAATATCTCACTGCCATCGGGATGAAATACATGATTGTAATAGCAAGATGCCATGCGTCGAATTGCAGCGTTGTGTGCGGGACGCGCTCGCCCAAAGGGGATTGCAGCTTGCACAGGTGGAATGAATCACCACAGGTGGAGGCTATACAGCTTGAAAACACATAAATCGCACACCCAACCCCCTCCCACAACCACACCCACTCCAAAATGCTACCGGCAGGACTAGCGATGTTGGCCCTGGGGGACCTGATAGCACTGCAAGTACTCCAACTTCAAGAAGAAGACGAACACTAACTACTACAACAACCGGCCGCACAGAGGAGACGCAGGAGGAGGAGGAGGGCAAGGCAGGGCCAGCAAGGCCCACCAGCACAGCCACTACCACCACGCAGGCAGCCCGCAATCCCACGCCTCCGAACACATCCGTTCAACCTCACTGATGAGCAGATCCACACCCTCTACCGTTTGGACAGGGTCACCATAACCGCCATTGTGGACATGACACACGCTGACCTTGTCAGCATGATAGATAGCCCAACCGCCATCCCACCCCTACTGAAGGTGGTGTCTGTACTCCACTTCCTGGCCACAGGCACCTACCAGCACACAGTCGGACAGTTGCATGGCATTTCACAGCCACTGTTGTCACGGACACTATTGCAAGTGCTCGATGCCCTCCTGAAGCACGCAGACGACTACATCTCTCTACCACGCTCGGAGCAGGAAATTACGAACACAAAAGTGGGATTCCATGCACTTGCCGGCATACCGGGTTGCATTGGTGCCATCGACTGCACCCATGTGGAATTGGTTGTCCCACATGCCATGGAGGCCCAGTACCGCAAACGAAAACAATATCATTCTCTTAATGTACAAATGGTGTGTGACTCAAACAGGATCATTACACATTGTTGTGCCCGATTTCCTGGATCAACCCATGATTCCATGGTCTTACGGAACTCTACAATACCACGCTACATGGAGCGACATGCAGGGAACAGATCCTGGCTACTCGGTGAGTCTCATTTCATGCATGATAATGTGGGGTATGTGATGCGGCAATGAACTACGTAGCAATGTCATTCCTCAAACATCCTTTATTGTCCACATACAGGTGATGCCGGGTATCCACTGAAGAGATGGCTCCTTACACCACTCCGGAACCCACAGAACCAGCATGAGGAGGACTACAACCATGCCCACTCATGTACCCGTGTAGTCATAGAACAGGCATTCGGCCTACTGAAGGGTCGTTTCCGCTGCCTCAGCAGGTCTGGCGGGGCACTCCTGTACCGCCATGAGAAGGTTGCAAAGATGGTCATGGCATGTGTCATGCTACACAACATGTGCATACGTAGAAATGTGCCCATGCCCCCTGACGCAGAACTGCAAGCACCTGAATATGGTCATGATGTGGGTGGGGATGTGGCAGCACCTCAAGGAGTCCGCGAGGCACAGGAGGGCCGTGAAATTAGTCAGATTATCATAGATTCATGCTTCTAGCACTCACGCCTGGTGGCTGATACATGGACACGGGACTTGTGGCACTGTGTGTGTCTGGAACATGCACAATATGGACTGTACGCCTATAATGGCCTCGTACACAAAGATCAATGTCCACACATCTCATTGGATGATTGTGAAATGTTTATAGCATATGTGAAATTGTGTTACACACCCCAACGACCCGCCACCCAAGTAAGCCCAACACACCCCCTCCACCCTCCTACCTCCCCCGCGAACACCAGTGTCCAAGGATGCTCATTGTCAGTGGGCAGACGCTATTGCAAGCCCCCTCTCCGGGTATCAGGGGCACCCCTGCCTGTGGAGCGCAGGTTCCTCCCAGATCTACGTTGGGGGCTGCCCTGGACGGAACTTGCAACGGATGATGTCTCTGCCTGCTCACGTCCATGCATGTCCCTAAGGGTTTGTGAGAGCTCAGTGAGCACACGGCGCACAGCGGCAAGTTCAGCACATACGTCTTTGGACGTCGCATGCAGTTCCCCCCTCAGGCTCTCGGTGCTTCTCTCCATTTGTACTCTCAGGCTCTCAGTGCTTCTCTCCATTTGTACTCTCAGGCTCTCGGTGCTTCTCTCCATTTCTGCCCTTAGTGTCTCTGTACATGTTTCTATGGCTGCCTTGGTACCCCCACATTCATCAGCATGGTCCTTGAGGAGCGTGGCCAGTTGCTGCTGTTGCACGATCACCTGGTCGAGGGACTGTTGCCTCTGCTGGGCCATGGCCATTTGCGGTGGTGTCACAGAGGGGCTGATCACCTCATGTTGCCTTGACACAGGGCTTGTGGGGGATGGCCAGTCGTCGTCTTGTGAGTGCCCCTGCGTGGTATCCTCATGGTGTACGGGATGAAACAAACAGGGGGATTGAGACAGGTCATGGATGGATCGTACATCGACATCACCGTTTTCTGTGTCGGAGCATGCTGCCATTAATGCAGTGTCACCTATGGTGCTGCTGCCACCAGAAGCAGTGCCTTCTGTGGCATCTATTGGGGGGGCCTGTGGTGGTGTTGTTGTGGCCATGCTGGCTGCTGGGGTGCCTGTTGAAGTCCCCTCCTGTGTGCTGCCACTTGATTTGTGCTGCTGCCGTGTCTTGATCCGTGTAGCTGAGGTGGAGGGTCTTTGGCCGTTGGTCTTGGCCCTCTTTGCAGGTGTGCTGGTAGGGGTGTCCTGGAGCTCGTCGTTTGAATCGGACCCTGTGGTGGAGTAAAGGAGGGCGAGCGTTATTTATGGGTCTGTGGAAATTGGAATGGCAATGTATCACATGCATTGGGGTGGTACCTGAGGGTGATTTGGGTCAGGGCCTTGGAGGTGGTTTCATTTTTGTGTGGATTGAGGGTGCAGTTGTATTGCAGCCTGCAGTTAGGGGGTGCCTGCTGCACGTGTAGAGGGTGTTTTTAGGAATTTTATTTATTTATTTATTTAATTTGACTTTTAATGTGCGCTATCAGGCCAATGTAACTGGACGTTCTCCTGGACATGTGTTTCTGTTGCACTATGTGGACACATGGTACTTCACATGATTGGACATTGTGGTTTTAGCATTGTTTTATTTGGGACACCTACCTGATTCTTCGGATGTCTGCACTCCTTTCTCCATCCCTCCGACTCCCTCTATGGTCTCCATTCCAATGGTGGAGGCACAGATTTCTTCCCAGGGGGTCAACTTGATGGGTGATTCCGATCCTCCCCCGGTAGCTGTGGCAATGTTACGGTTGGCGGATAGTATGCTCCGTACGCGTATCCGCAAGTCGTCCCATCGCTTTCTGCATTGCTGTGGGTTGCGGGGTGCGGTCCCCACCGCACTTACCCGCTGTGCCACCAGGGCCCATATGGCCTTCTTGTTCGCAAGTGCCGTCCTGGTCATTTGCGTCGAGAAGACGACGGCAGCATTCTCCTGGAGGGTCTCTGTGAGCACCGTGAGTTCCTCACGGGAGAAGTGGACCTGCCGCTTGCGGTCGCACGCTTTTTTCGCTACTTTTCCCATTGTTTTGGTTTCACTAGGATGAATGACGGGTTGGGATGTCTCTCAGGGTAGTATTTTTAATGGTTGTGTGGAAATTCTGATTTTATAGGTGTACGGCGTGCTGTTTCCCGTTCCGGGACCATGTTTTTGCTTCCGTTTCCGTATATTTACGGTCACCGTATTTTCCGATTGCCGCTCATTACGGTGACCGCTATGATCAGTGGTGGAATTGCACCTAGGTCGCCGTACGACGGCGGTGAGGGGCGTTTTGGGGACATTTCCGCCATCGCGGACTTTGCACTTCCGCCAAGGCGTAGTGCTCGTGCCCGATGGGTCAGAATTAGCCGCACTTTACTCCGTCGTGCAATGGCGGAAACGCTATTTACGCTATGGCGGTCAGGTCAGTTGCTTTCCGCCAGGGTCGTAATGAGGGCCAATGTCATCTACAAAAAGGTTAGGAAAGCCACAGTCCAAAACATACCCCGCAGTTGACTTCCACTTTGGGAAATTGCACCAGTCAATTCCCCCCAGCCCCCACCAAATCCAACAAAGAATGTGTTGTTTGTGTAACACTTATGAACAGCTGCTGAGCAGTTCAACAGTAACACCTGTTATAAACATGGAGTCTAATTATCTGGTATATAGTGAATTGTCTACATTTAAATACCCCTGTGCTTTTGAAAGAAGCTGCTTCTCATCTATTTTCCTTTAGGGTTATCCAATAGAATCTTCCTGTGTACTTTGCCAGTGATTTGTGGGATTCCCTCTGCCCTCGTTTTTTAAATAGAGGAACAATTATTCAAAAGCAAGGTAACCTGTCCAGTCGGAAGTTGGCTTAAATAGGTCTATAAAGTAAGATACTGAAATTAAATGACCATATTTTGTCTGAAAAAAGAATTGGGATGCAGTAAGGACCAGGAAACTTCTTTGTTTCTTGTTTAAGTAAGGAAGATTATGGGGGTAATTCATAGAATTCAGCGCAGAAGTAGCGCAAGCGCCATGCGCCGAGAAGGAACGTGCGCCACACTGGCGCAAATCAGCAATTGCGTGGCACGCGTATTCATTGATTTTCCGAGTCATCAGTAGCCGTGGCGCAATGAACATAAAGCAGCGCCAGTAATGCCCCCAACACGCCCCTGTGCGCAGGACAAAGCCAGTGAAATGCCTACTATGGCAAAAGGCCCTGCGCCATCCATAGGACAGCACACAGCCCCCATCAAAATTGCATGAAAAATCAGAGCGTACCGCGGTTGCAGCAGCCAAATGGCGCTGGAAGGGTGACACAGAACTGTTGGCTTTAGGGGAAGGGAGAGTGGGACGCCCCCGCACAAGGGAGCTAGGGCAAGGAGATGAGCAGTATAAAATTGCACTTTGAAATGTGAGGGGGCTCAATAGCTACATCACAAGAAATAGAGTGCACACATTTCTGGTGAACAAAGGGGTGCAGGTTGCTCTTCTGAAGGAGACACACTTAACTGCTGCCAAACAATCCATCATAGAAAACAAGTGGGGTGGGACGGTCAGGGGTGCAAATACACTAGAGGCCCCCTTATATGGGTAGCTCCCACAGTCCCCTTTAAGCTGCCAGACTGTAAGTGTGACAAAGTGGGCCGGCTGACGGTGGTACACTGGTTGTTAGAGCAAAGAAAAGTCTGTATAATCAATACATTTGCGCCCAACCACAACACTACAGCCTTCTTCAAGTCACTGGGCCCTCTGCTGGCGCCCTATAGGAGCACCCTGTGGCAGTGGGGAGGGGAGTTTAAATGCACTCTGTACCAGTTGTTCAACAGATCTGATAGGAAAAGCCAGAGGAGGGCTCCTGCGGCCAAAGTGCTGGGGGAATTGATGCAGTAATTAAAGTTGCAGCTGGTGTCGAGGCAACTCCAAAATGATAGGAGGGGATACTCTTTCTGCTCCATCCCCCACAAAGTACACACATGCATTGAATACATGCTCACCAACACTGAGGCACTGGGTGAGTTTGTGGCGGCAGAATACAAAGCCAGGTTTCTTCCGGACCATGCAGCACTCATAGTGGAGTGGCAGAATATGAACCCATCCCAACAAGGAGACTAACAGCAGAGGCGGTGCTGGATGACCACTTCAGGGAACACCTGGTGAGAGGATAGAAGAATTTATTGCAATGAACAAAGGCAGTGGCAGCAGGGCTAGCACACTGTGGGATTCATTCAAGTTAGTGCTAAGAGGTGAAGCAATTCTGCCTTCGACAAAGGTCAACCTAATCACCGTGCTCAACCGTCTCTGTTATAAGCTGGGTATCACTGATCAGGCTATGGTCTGGCTGATCTCTTTCCACTCTTATCAACCATCCCAGGTCCAACTTGGTTACTTCCGATCATCTATCTCTCTCTCGACCTCTGGTGTTCCCCAGGGGTCTAACCTCTCACCCTGGCTTTTCAACCAATACCTGGCAACTCTCGCCCACTGAATTGCCATTTTCTGCTCAAATTTCCAGTGCTACGCTGACAATAGTCAACTCATTTTCAGGCTGCCCTTGGCCACCTCCTCTCCTTCTCTCATCTGTCATTGCCTAATTGCCATTCAAGATAGGTGTGCCGCCAGCAATCTTTGTCTACACGCCAACAAGACTATGATCCTCCTCAATGGTACACCTGCACCATCCTTTCTCCTCACTCTCTGGCAGGCCTCCATTGGCCTCCTCCTACCCCTACTTGCGAGGCTAAGAATCTCGGGGCCATCCTTGACTCCACACTTTCCTTCTATGCGCACATCTCTGATGTAGCTAAAAAGTCAAACATCCTACTGCACCTCCTTAGAGGTACTCAGCCTTTCCTCTCCTTTCCACAGAAGCACACTGTCTTCCAAGCTCTGGTTCTCTCTAGGTTGGACTACTGTAACAGCCTCTTTCTAAATCTACCTGACTCCACTCTTCGCCCTTTACAACTAATCCAGAACAGGACTGCAAGACTTGCCCTTGGCCTCAACCCCTGGGATCGTATCTCTCCTGTTCTGAAATCCCTTCATTGGCTCCCAGTGGACAGAGGAATTAAATGTAAACCCTCTGTACTGTCCACAAGGCTTTCTGGGGCCTGGGTCCAAAACACCTTCAACTATCCCTCCGTAAATAGCTCCCCTCTTGAGCCCTTTGCTCCTCTATTTCAAACTCCCTCAGGGTCAGTTGTTTTTTAAAGAAATGAGCTGGGGTCAGATCTCTGTCTTCGGCGGGGCCTCCCTTTGGAACAGCCTCCCAGCCACCTTGAAACTTGACGAGAACCATCTCTGGTTCCACAAGCACCTCAAGACCTTTCTCATTGCTACTGCCTTTGCCCCTCTTCTCCCCTGCTGATCTGTTTTCTCTCTCGGCACCATGCTCCTGGATATCCTCTGTCCCTTGGGCCAAGGTACCTCTCACACTTGCAGTGCTATGCTGATGACACCCAACTAATTTTCAGGCTTCCCTCAGACACCTCCTCTCCTTCCCTCAGGTACCAGCTCACCCTACTGCACTGCCTCTGAGCCACCCCTTGCAATGGGATCTGTATCTGTACCCACTGTTAGAGAGGGAGATATAGGAAAGGAAGGACCCAAGTTGTACCTGGGAAGGTCGATCAGAAAGGAAAGAGGTCAGTCAGGACAGGGTCTGATCGGTGATACCCAGGTTGTCACGGAGATGATTGAGCAGGATTGTATGGATTACCGTGTCGAAAGCAGAGGAGAGATCAAGTAGGATGAGGACAGAGGGAATGTTAGAGTTAAGGTTGGAGAGCAGGTCTTCACAGATGTTCAGGAGAGCAGTTTCCGTGCTTCTGGCAGCTCTGAAACAAGATTGGTGGTCATGGAGAGAGCTAACAGAGTCGGAATGAAGATTGAGCTGCGAAATGGCCAGCTTTTCCAGGAACTTCCCCAAAAAGGGAGTAATGGAAATTGGGCGATAGCTGGACAGGAGGTATTAGCTGTAGGTTTCTTGAGGAGAGGATGAACAAGGGTGTGCTTGAGAGGGGAGGGGAAACTTCCAGAGGCAAAGGAATGGTTACAGAAATCAGCAAGGGGTGGAGTGAGCTTGTCATTGTGGTCCTTAATGGTTTTAGAGGAACAGGGATGAACCTTTTTTGATGAGGCTTTCATAGATCGGACTTGTCTAGCAACCTCATCAGGGGAGAAAAAAGGAAAGGAGGAGAAAGAAGGGAGGCAAGGGGTTTGAGGAAGGGTCAGCTTGCTGGCAAGGAGAGGGCATAGGAGGGGGTGGAGGAGAGGGAGGACAAAATGTCCTTAGTTTTAGAATTAAAGTGAGAGGCAAGGGAGTTGCAAAGAGCCTGGGAGGTGAGAGGCGGAATGGAGACTGCAGCAGGGTTGACCAGCTCCTTGCAGATTTTAAAGAGTTCAGCCGAGTTGTTGGATGCTGCAGAGATGCAGGCTTGAATGTGGCCTCTCTTCTTAGAGCGTAAAGCAAGACGCTATTGACTTTGGAGCATGCGGCAGGCCAGTTTGTCAGAGGATGAGCAGGAAGCCCTCCATTTCCTCTCAGCCACCCTACACTTCTGTTTAAGTGTGGCTGGGCCCGACTCATACCAGGAATTACACTTGGCTTTGGACTTCAAAAGGATCCTCATGACAGCAAGAGTAGCAGAAATAGAGGAATTGGGCAGGGACAGGGCTATGTCAAGGTGTGAGTCAGGAGGTGGAGGGGGGGTGGTTCGAGCAAAAGCCTCGATTGACACACGCTTCATGGGCCGTATGTCCGAGAAGGTGGGTGGCAATCTTGGGGTAGGCTTAGCTTGGGGGGAGGAGATGGAAAGATGAGAGGAGAGAAGGCAGTGATCACTCCAGGAGAGAGGGGTGGTGGGGGAGTATAGAGGGGGAGCCCGGAGAAGATCAAAACATCTAGTGTGTGCCTGGCAGAATAAGTAGGGCCCGAGGGGAGGATACAGAGGGAGATTGAATTGCAGAGGTCACGAAAGAGCGCAGATGAGGAACAGGGAGAATCAAGATGGATGTTAAGGTCACCAAGGTGGATAACTTGAGTGGTTGAGACCAGGAGGGAGGAGGAGAGGTCTGCCCACTCGGAGAGAAAAGAGGTATTTTGACCAGAGGGCCAGTAGAGACTAGCAACAGTGAGAGAGTGGCTAGGAGAGAGGGAGAGTCTGCAGACAAGGCATTCGAAAGAGGAGTAAGTCTGAGAGGGGATGCAGGGACGTCATTTAGTGGTCGCCAGATGTCGCAACTGCGACCTCTGAGGTCTCCCTTGTGACTTCTAAAAAGAATAAAACAAATAAAAAAGATTTTTATTGTAATTCAAGCTCCTGGCCTGTGGTTCTTTACTTCGGGGATGTCTGGCTTTCTTGTTCATGCCCCTTAAAAAAAAAGAAGAACAATAAGAACAGGAGTGCCACAAGTCTAACACTCAGCACTGACCCTAAATAAGAAAGAATAGGAATACCAAATAATGTGTCTTTCTGGAATTCTATACAATAATTGGTAGACTCATTAAAGGTGTATTTCAGGCACACTTCAGGGGTTGAGTCACTGATTTAGTCTGTTCTTAAATGCCTCTACTCAGCCTTTCATCCTTCTGAGGTCTATAAATGAGTACCAACACAGGTTGGGTGATATTGGGTGTATATTTTTTCTATATAAAGCGCTTAAGCTTAAGTTCTATATAATAACACATCATTATCATTTGGTCATGGACGCCTGCTTTCATTCACAGTAATTTCGTAATATGGGCCTATACACACTTATCTTAATGATACATATGGCAATCCATTCTTGTATGAAATGTACATCACATTATACTGATATCATAACCATATTTTTCATAGTGTACAATGCTATGTGATGCCACTTCCTGTTTTGTCAACAGGTGTAAGGTCTTGTTCCATTGCTACCCGCAATATCACTTTGGGGTGTGGTCAAATTACATCACTTCCTGTGATGTCATCAGGGTCAAGGGTCATGTGATGTCACTTCCGCTACCCCAGGCATTTTGACGAAATTACCTCCCTGAGGGGACGATAGAGGCAGGAATCCATTCAGGGAAGATCAGGGCTACACCCCCCTCCAGGCCAGTTGGATTGGGAGGCAGAGAGGATCTTGTAGCCGTCAGGGAGGAGAGTGTCAAAACCCATGACAGAGTTGGCCATGAACCAAGTTTCAGTAAGAACGAGGACATCAAGGTCAAGTTCTTCTAGGAGGTGGCAGATGTCAGAGGAGTGTTTGACATCAGCGCGAGACTTGAGAGTGGCAAGATGAAACAAATGCCATATCATATCATATCAAGACGATCTTCTCCATTATGAAGGGAGGGTATGGATAAAGGTTTTTAACTTCTTCAAAACGATTACAGGCCTACAGACTCCTGTTTGCTTCATCACCAGAAAAATAATGAAGTGTAACCTGGAAGCAAGGGCACAAGGGGGCAATTTTGAGGATATTAGGCAAGGCTGGCCCAAATAAATCGATGTGCCTAGAAGCAGTATTAGGTTGTGTTGTTTTCTCTCCGCCTTGTCTCCTTGTCGTTATTTCCCCCCTGATTTATAGTGAAGGTGTAGACTTCTGAACGCACACTCCAAAATAAATACATATTATATGATATAAATATATGATATAAATGTCAGCAAAGAACTCTGCCACCCGAGAGCGCTTTGCCAAAACTTAAACAGGCAGCACATTAAAGAGGCCAAACGCATCATCAGTGACAAGGACATATAAAGTGGAACTGCACATAGCTGGTTGAAGCGGGCATAAAGCAAGGCCTGCTCCATAGGGGATGCCAAGAGCTAATTGTCTGCCTCTTCCCAGTTGATCGTGGTGCACGTGGGTTAGCTGGGCTCATCCTCGTGGTGAAGGTCAGGCCGAATGTTAGAAACACTCTATCTAATCTAAGCCAAACAATAAGAACTAGTTATTCATTTGTCATGGCAGGCACTTGAACATAGTATGAAAGGGGTGTCTACGAGAAGGGGAATAAAATACATTCATTAATACAGCAGTTCCTGCACCCAAAGTCTCCTCCCTGGGGGATTGATCTTTTAATGTATCCTACCTGGTATCCCATGTTGCAGGGACGTGTGTAGCTCTTGGGAAGATATACAGTTGTGTGCGTGTGTTGATCTGTTGTGGACACCTTGGAAAGATTAGTGCCTGGTGGTTGAGTAAGTGGAGGGTGGCTGGCTCTGGCCGGGCTGGGTAGGGGTCAGAGGCCCAAAGGCAGTTTAGTGGAGATTCATGAGTTCATCGCAGGGCCTGGTACTGTCTCATGCTCTGTGCCAGGCACAATCCTGAATGTGTTACTAGAAATTTGGAACAATGGAGGAGGAGAATGGAAATGGACTTCCATGGGAACAGGGCTCGTGCGGAGCTGGCCTGGTGAACTCGAAATGCCAGCTCTGCAGTTTTCAGTATGTCTGCTCTAGGCCATATACAAAATGGAGTTGCGGGACAGGGGCATACATAGTGCTAATCACCTATTTCTATGCACTATCAGGGCTGTATCTGCTCTCTGGAGATGGGACCTGCTTCCCCTTTGTCTTCGTTTGGAGTTTACTTAATTCGGCCATGACTAGGGGTTCGGATAGGATCACTTCCTACTCAACATTACCCCCTTTCATAACTCCTAAAGTAATGAATTTCCTTCCTCAGTTTCTTCGTTCATTCGCCCTCCTCTCAGCTTCCTCCCACGCTGGGCTACCTTTTTTAGGCATCCACACTCTGCAGCGCTTCTCAGGCTTTCCCAGCACTGTGCATATTGTTTAGGGGTACAGGTCATATATATACATCCCCCATCCCTGCCAAATCCACCCACACCTCCTTATAGTTATCGTGGGCTGATGGTGGGCGCAATAGTATATAATAACTTGAATTAATTAATTCATTAATTGTACATATATAACTTTATATGTGATATAAAGTGTCCACCTCATCCCAATGACCGTGATATATAGTGACCATACAATATTTGGGACCATTTTCACCTGTTTGCATTTGCGCTTCCTGTGTATCATGAGGTACCTTTTTATTATTACTATTCCCAATTGTCACTATTAGGTACTGCTTTTGTGCAGCATCGTGACCCAACTGGCACACCGAAAAAATCAGCACGATGAAAATAATGATACGGATAAGCATCTTTACAGTTGTTCCAAGCCACAATGATACCCAGCCAAATGCCATGTTGACCCAGTCATCTTCCTGTATTCCTGCTTCCTTTTTCATTTTTACTCCCAGTTCATGCACTGCTGCTATTACGTGTGATAGTGTCTTATTTTTAGCGCCTGTAGAAAGTACGAACGTGCAACATGAACTCCTGATCTTTTTGCAATCCCTGCCCTCCATAACAGTGAGGAGGTTGACGACATAACGATTCTGCATCGCCATTAGCCGGATTGCTATAATTTCCACCCTGATGACGTTAAACTCTTTCTCAGTGTCATTGTCAACTGGATCAGCTCCCATCTGACAATTTAAAGCCACTTAGCGTTTGCTCTCATCTGGACACTAGGCACAAGGGATGCAAGAAATGTCTCTGCTGAGCTAAAAAGTTTATATTTGTTTGGTGTCTCTGCAAGTAGATCAGCTGACTCTTGGGACAGATAGCTTGAGGATTGTTTTTTTCTGAACAGGCAATTAAGCCACTCTTCTTCTGGGAGTATTCAGAAGAAGTGGGTGGTGTAGTAGGCATTACTTCTGTTCTATTAGGCATTACTTGTCCATCATCAGGCACTGATCACCCTTTTAGATGGTTCTTGGGTACTAGCAACAGGGCTGAGGGTAGCGTTGCTAGTGAACAATACCCCCCCCATGATGACGGAGGTGCAAGTACGCCTTTTTGCAAAAAAAAAAACAGGAGTATTCCATCATCGCCAATGTTCCTTTTTCAAAGATCTGGAATTATTCCTGTTCTGTTGCCGTGTTTGTTGGAGCCCACAACAACTCTTTCTTCCCCATAGAAACAAAGTTCGTAATTTTCCTCTTGCTGTACTTTCACTGGTATTTCAATGACGGTGACCCATGTTAACTTTGTGATGTGCTCTGTCCATATTTGCAGACTTTACTTTCGGCAGATGCTTGTCTTTTGTCAGAAAGGCCATGGAGTCTTTCTGCTTTGCACATAAAAGTTCATTCTCCCCACTTAGTCTCTGCACAATTTGTGCCATCTATAGCCAGGAAAGGCTCTTTGAAGCATTTAGTGTCTTATGAGCCCTCTTTACATTTTCGACTGCACGGATCACAGAGCTTTAGTTTGATGCCACGTGCCTGAAAGGTGTCCTTTATCCTACATAGTGCAAGATGGATGAGACATTGTCACTCTACTAAGGGTACCGCTTGAGGTACTAAAACCTTGGGTGCTCCAGATGCATGCAGTATTAAGGAACACATGTAGCAATTCCCATTGGTCGTTCGCCTTCCCATGGCACTCATGTCTGAGTACCAGCTATTTGACTGTCTTAGATGGCGGAGGTCCTCCACTTTATCTAGTCCTAAACCATGGTAGGCATCATATTTGTACTGGCGTGTTTGCAATTTACATCTATGACTGCGCAAGGGAAACTGTTGTTTCTGTGACAGGGTTTTACATAGTTTACTTTTGTTACATAATAGCCTCTGTACACGTGGTAGTAATAGCTGGACCATCAAGCTATTGCACAGAGTGGATTGGGAGTCACTACACGTGGCATTTGTGTTGATATGCATTACAGGCTGTTCACTACTCATTGGTAAAACATCATCTTGTACATTCATTCGTACATTTAGCAATGTGGGGTTGAGGGAGCTTATTACTGCAATATGAACTGGGGTAGGTAATTTGTTAGATACTGAGGTAGGCAATATATTAGGCACTGAGGTAGATTTTTGAATCATAAACATTCTGGGGGGTGCAAAAGTAACATTGGGTACACCCGGTCTACTTTCAGCCACATTGTCATTGAGTATAGGAACACCTGGGGTGTTTCAAGACGCATTTTTATGTAAACTTGTTAGGTTCAGGAACAAGTTACCATTCCACTTTCATTTGACCCCCTCAGACCCACTTCTTTTATATAGGACCCCCAGATAAAAGATGCTCCCCAATAAATCCACAAATAAACATCAATAATATAAAAAGTACAGCGCTAAAGCGCAGGCAGCAAAGATAACTATAGGCTCTGGTTGAGCTAATCCTATTCCTATATTTTCATTGAGCAGAGTCAATTCCATCATTGTTGAACCTTTGGAGAGGAATAGAATGGGTTGGGCATTAATAGAGATATAATCGGGACAAAGAAAGAGGAAGAGTCGATAGACAGGGAGAGAGAGAGTTACACTCATAGCATCGTATGCTCTTAGCATCCATGCATGTTCCTGCCAACACATGTCACATGCGATAGCTAGGTATTCACTTATGTCCACTCTTCAGGGTGTAGTGACAGTGCTCTGGCTTTCACTCTGAATGATTAGGGGCACATTACCCTGTTCTTTCCAGACAGGTGGATCCAATACTGCAACCCTTGCACTTTTACAGTGATCAGGGTGCAGCATACCACTTTGTATGGGTCGTGGAACCTTGGGGAGTTCCATTTCTGCAAAAAACTTTGCACATAGGCCCATTCTCCTGGCATCAAGGGTTGGTCGGGGCTACTTTCGGCTGGAGCTGGAGCCCTCATGGTTGTCTTATTTTCTGTTGTGAACAGGGTGTGATTTGTTTTGATATACATCTTATTGCACATGAGTTGTGTGAGATATTCTTTGAACTCATTCCATAGGAATGCTGCTGTATGAGCATCAAAGGCCCTCCTTACTGGTGACAGTGGCGTTTGCATGCGTTGGCCAGTTACTATTTCATGGGGGGACAGGTGGTGGTCCTTGCTAGCCTCTGTGTGCAGCTGAAACAGTGCCAGAGGCAAGCAGTATACCCAATATTTCTTCAGAGAGTTGCACAGTTTGGATAGTCTACACTTGAGGAGAACGTTTATTTTCTCTACCACCCCATTTGTTTGCAGCTAGTAAATCAAGCACATTCTATGTTTTATCCCTAGGAGGGACATGACATCTTTGAATAATTCATTGAAGATGTGTGTTCTGTTATCTGATCATATGACCTTGCACACTCCCCATCAGGGGAACACCTCTCTAACTAAGACTTTTGCTGCTCAATTTCCATCTGGGTGGGCACAGGGCCCTGCCCCCACCCATCGAGAAAAGAGACACACCACTACAATAAAGCATCAGTCCCCAATACATCTTTCCCCATATTTGTGTAATCAATGTGTAGTTCACAAAAAGGTACACATGGGGTGGGACAAAGTTCCTCGTAATGTTCTTAGAGTCATCCCTGTGCTAAATACTTGACGCATGGTACATTGGACAACCATCTTGTTCAGGTATTCCTGTAAATTTGGAATAAACCAATCTTCCTGGAGATCTCCAGCTATGTGGTGTTTCAAACTGTGTGCAGGGAAATGTAGTTGCTCAAATGTTATGGAAAATAATTCAACTGGCATGACAACCTTTCCTGTCGTATACTGAATTTTTAGCAGATCAGTGAGCGATTGGGTACAGCCATTTTTAAGCCATTGCTCTTGCTTGGCGCTCTACTCTGCAGCTCAATTATCTGTGCTATGGGCAGTGCCGTGTATGCGTCTGATTGGGTGTTCTCTCTTTACACGTTAAAATGCATCTAGTACTCATGGGTATCGGGAGATACCCTGCCTGTTTGCCAAATATATTTTGTCTGTATTCTGTGTTTGTGGAAGACATTTGACGATGGCCACCACAGAAGGTTCTGCGAGGGCCATGATCAATTCATTTAATAATTGTGCATGATGCACTGGCGAACCATCCGCTCATCTGAACCCTCTCCTTCGCCATCTTGATAGTCCAGCGTGTACCGTCATAGTGACATATGCTGAATCAGAATACATTGTCACACAGCATCCTTTTGATGCATGGAGCACCTCAATTAGGGCTACAAACTCTGCTGCTTGTGCAGAATAATGCATTGGCAATGGTTTCATTATCAATGGCTTGTACTCCCCCTTCCAATCTCACTATGGCAGCCCCTACATGTTTTTCCCATTTCTTGGTCAATGGACACGGACCCATCAACAAAGAACACTTCTCCATCCTCTAAGGCATACTCCTTTGCCTTTTGTATGTCATTCCCTTCTCCCTCATATGTTTCACAGTCCTGTTCTTGCATGTCCTCAATGGTGCATGGTTCAGTAAGGGATGTGGCAGGATTTACTGTCCTACACCTTACCACATGGATATTGGGACTGGAAAGAATTGATTTCTTAAGCTGATGCTCTCGCTGTAGTCAGGGTGGATTTTGATCATTCCAATATTGTGAACAGCGAGTGTTCAACATACAAAGTGACGGAACACCCCATGATAATGGTTGAGCTTTTCTCAATAGTAAATGCGGCAGCTGCAAGAGGCTGTTCGCAAGTGAACTGACCCTTCATTACCAGATAAAGTGTGCCACTATAATATGTAAGCAGCTTGTGTACTATTGAACTTTTCTGTTTCAGGACTACAGTCGTGAGGGTGCCATTTGAGTGTAAAAATAAGTAAAATTCCTGATCGTAGTCAGGGCTGGCTAGTACTGCAGCTGTTTAGATCAAACTCTTTAGGTCATTGAAAGCAGTTGCCATTTCTGCTGTACATATGAGGCCTGTTTTCTCTCTCTGTGCTTCCTTAAGCCCTTGCAGGAGTGGCATGGTGTAGGCTGCATAATCTAATATCCAGGCCCTGCAGTAATTACACAGCCCTAGGAACTTCTGAATTTTTTGTTACTTTGCCTGGTTTGTCAGTGGCACATACTGTAGCCGCTCTGTCTGGAATTATCCTTTTACCATCTTTGATGGATGGCAGTGTTACATAGAGAAGTAGAGGGGCAAATCATTTCTTGCTGCAATAGAGCCTGCAATGTTTCCTGTATTCCCTCCTCTGCTTTCCTCAGCAGAGGGTAGTGTTTTACTCTTGGTAATATGGCTCCTGGCTTAAGTGTTATCTATACAGGGGTAACCTCTTTTTGCATTCCCACATCATGTTGGTTAGTGGTCCGTAAGTAGGGAGGGACTTGCTGCGTGTCTGTTTCATAAAAGGACGGGTGTCCACTGATGATAGCCATGAGGGTGTTTTGCACCTTCCTGTACTGTACCATCATGTCACAGGGGATGCAGATTTCTGGCACAATTTCCATATCATTGTTGTTGTCAGCGAACAACTCTTCATCAGTTAACTCACGCAATAGTATGTTAGGGTCAATGCACAGTACTGTGCGCCACTCGCACCCAAGGATGTCCATACCAAGTACCACTATTCTTCTGGCTGACACTTGCACCCCTTCTAGATCTAGAGAAAGGATGGTACCAGCTACCACTTCGGGGCTCAATGCGGGAAAAAAGACAAAATCTGCAGGCACTCTCCATTCTTTTCTATTAAGTCCAGGTGCTGCTCTTGCTAATACCGTATTCCATTTATAAACATATCTGGATTCAAAGGTACTCCTCTCACCATTATTTCATTCACCACTGCATGGATCACCAACATGGCTCTAAGGGAACACATACCGGGGGTGTAACAAACAACCCCTCTCTCAGTGAATGCTATAGTCATGTTCAGTTTACTGAGCAGATCTCACCCTAGTAAGTTGACAGGGGAACTTTCATAATAGAGGAGCGGTGCTCACACTACCTTTCCTCCTATCTTCACACCTAAATCGTCAGTGTAAGGAATCGTGACCCTAGCCCCAGAAAATACTTGCATATCGAGAGTTTGTCCTGATAACGGAAAGTCACCTTCATTTTTTTCTGTCCCGAAGTTCACCATAAAAATGAACTGTTTGTTACCTATCTCTGCCCCCACTAGTGATTCCTCTTCTGGATGCAAGGTAGTCAATAGCACAGGACACGCAAGTGCTCTCTGTGGACTGTCCTAGTTGGGATAGGTATCTGTCCCTGGGCAAGAAAACGGGTCCCCCCGAGCAAACAGGCACCTTGATATGGCACTGGTGCACCAATTGGGACGGTGGCAAATGGGTTGTTGTTTCTACTTGTTTGTTAGTTAGGGCAGTTCTGGGGTGTTTTCATCGTGGGAGGGGGGTGACGGTAAGTACTGGGACCGGGCATCTGGGGAGGCAACTTGGTGTAGGGCAGGGGTATCTCATACGCCCCCAGTGCTGGCCCCTGTGGGCTCCCGGGTGGGGGTTCCTGTAATGTTGTGGGTTGTAATAGAGTTGGTTATATGGATAGTTTACTTCCTGCCTCCTGCAGCATTCCCTGGCAAAGTTCCCCACCTCTAGCATGCCCAATTCTGGGCCTTTGTTCCCCAAATCCCCTCCCCTCTGCCCTCAGGACCCACCTCGTCCTCTTGCCGGTCTTATTTACCACTGTGGTCCCATTTATTGTTGATTTCTTTCCACTCTTCCTGCCCCTTGTCTGCCCACACAGAGCATCACTACACAAAAAGGTATACTCCCTATTTTTTGGTATTGGGGGATCAATTCTCAAAGAGGGAGAGTTACAAGAGCCATATGAACGAAGAGCAGAGAATTGATTACCCCTCTCTAAACTGCTTGAAGGTTTGAGATTGCCGAGGTTTATACAATATACTTGACAGACAGACCAACACGTTCAATATATTGTTTACACTTTTATGGCATTATTAATAAGAGAAAAAGTAGAACCACTACTATATTAGTTACTTTATTTATTATTGATTGTTAAACAAATTTAAAAATGGTTAAGAAACTGGACATATTCAATGCATTTTCGTCACAGTTAACACAAGACTAAAACACAAGTTATAAAGGGGTATAGGTCACTAAATGGGAATTACTATACAGAGGTAGCTCAACAGACTTCTATTATTTGTGGTCTTTGTTCAGATCATCAACATGTTCCGGCCACAACTTTACATTAGACACTATCCCTAGTGTCTTTTCAAACAGATGTACGGGCCTTCTTCAGGACAAAGTATTTCTTCCAAATTTACTTCAAATTAATGATTTACCCCATTGGTTGATGTACACAACATCACTGATATCTCCAAACAGCATGAGTTGATATTGACCTTGATTGAGCCAATACTGTGAATTTCTTTGGTTGAAATATCTGTGCATGTTGATATAAGATGCTCTACTTCATCGTTGTGGCAAGAGAGACATTCTCTTGGACCTCAATAGCTTTTCTATTCATCCGGTTTGACCCAAGATAGATAGCTGGATTTTATCTCGAGAACAAAATTGCTGGTTTCTAAATTAGTTTTCAAAGAGCGCCTTTCATAGGTTGAAAAGTAGGAAGGCACAGAGGCTAAGTATCGCTGTCTTTCCTAGATAGAGGTGTCAGTGGTTATACTGGAAACACTATCCCATATGCTGCAGTGCATCAATGCCAGCATTGTTTCTGGGCGGTCATTCGATCACAGAGCTTTTGCGTGGGATCCTTGTGTTGTGCAACTGGGGAACTTTCAAGTAGCTTAGAAAGGGGTAATCAATATTCTGCTCTTCGTTCATATGCACACACAGAGGCCATCCTCACCTGTGTGGCGCTGGAGATACCTCCCTCTTCTCCCATCTGTTCGGGGGTGGTGCTGCTGCCACGGCAGCCACCTTCACTTGTTTTGTGTGTACGAGTTTTGCTTCCTCTGCTAAACTCCTCTGAATAGTTTCCTTTTTTATCTCTTTGATCCTCCTACAATGATGCACTATGATGCTTTGAATTTCGGGGCAACCTTTCGCTTCTATTCTTGCTATCTTATCAGGGGCCATCTGTACTTCCTTTGGGAGTTCCTGCTTTATAATAACGTAGAATAGGGACATTGATTAGTCCCACGCAGTGCCCGTTTCTGCCCTCCACATCTCTTGGGCTCGAAGAATGAATTGCGCAGCGTCTTCCTCATTTCCCATATTGCATTGCATTATGGAGTTTACATCTGGAGTCTCGGGGTAGGCCCTCCGCAGTGCATCCCACACACGTACCCAAACATTGTTAAACGATACCCCATCATGTGTGTCATTACTTATAGTTACTCCCTGGTACCCTTCTTTCAACCAGACTAATTCTACCTGATCTCCCACTGCAGAAACTAGTAGGCGTTTGATGTCCCCTATGACGAGTGGTACCCCTGCTGTCCGTTTCTCAAAAGCGTAGATCCATTTTCCTGCACCCACCATAAGTGTGGGGATGGATGTAAGGAGGTTGTTTTTTTTCATTTGTGCCCATGGGTCATAATGAGGCTGAGCTGCTCCTTTGTGGATCAGTGCCATTTGCAGTTTCGATCTTACCTTCCCACCTTTTAGACCACTCCCTTTTCTTTTTGCTAAGGCAATTCTCCTGAACATCTCCCTTAACCTCCCCTCCCATGTCCCTTCCACCCTAGGTGTGGTCAACTGTACCTGCTGGACCCCTCCCACTGCACTTTCTTCCACATCATCAACGTCACTCCAGTACTCCTTGTCCCTTACTGACCCCACATTCTCATAGCCTAAACTATTTGTTTCCCCTTCTCACTCTACCTGCATGACCCATATGGGCACGCTGTCAATCCTAAAGAGGAAGTCTCCTGATTTCCATTCATCTTCTGGTGGGGGAAGAGGGGATCCTGGAAGTCGTGACCCACTTTCTGGTCCTCTTGCTGTCTCATATGCTGCCCGTAATCTAGCCAACTCAGTACAGGTGGAAGTCAACGACGCTTCAAGCTCCCTGGCGTTTACTCCAGTGTGGGTGGTGGATGTAATAGAAGGGTCGAATGGCGGGGTGGTGCTGTACTGGCTGCTGCTTGGGAACTTCCCCCCTGACACATGGGTTGTATTTGAGTAGCCCTCCGCTGGTCGTGCTAGTAACGGATACATTTTCTTTGGTTCCCCTTCCCTCTTTTCACTTTCTCCCCCATTACCCCCGACCACTGTTAAGTTTTCTGATACTCTTTCCCTTTTTTCTGTGATGGGAGTTTCTTCTAACATCTGCCACGGATATAATATATCCCGCCTGTTCTGCAGTTGCCTCCCCTTGTACTTAACAATCAAATTTGTGGATATGTGGTCTAAAGATCCCTTATCGAAGGACCCATCCTCTGGCCAGGCATGTGGTAGTCCCTCCCCTTTAGCCTCTGTCACCCACTGTCCATGGTATTTCTTATGTTTGTCACTGTACTTGGTCTGGGATGTATTTACCAACTCCGCTATGCGGCATCACCCTGCCAGTTGTGGGGAAAGAAACAGCAACAATGGCGGCAAAACCCTTGTGCGTGCCAAAACCTACAAAAACTGTGTGCCTCAGCACACAAAAAGAGGGATGCAAAACCTGCCACCCATGGTGCATGTGCAGTGGAATAGAGCAAATCCTGCAGAAATGTGCCAGTGGGTCCTATGACCAGCAAACAAAGTGCAGAGAGAAAAGCAGCACTTTGCAAATGAAACCCAAAAATGTGCCTACAAATGACATTTGTGTTGTTCCCAAAAACTCCAAAATGCCTATAACGCAACACTTTTCAACATTCACAATCTTGCCTGGTGCTAAAAGTCATGTCTCTAATGAAGCATTGTAAACATACAAAGTCCTGATATGAATAGCAAAACATTCATCAGAAAACTGGATTGTCTGAAAACTGACAGCCATGCCAACATCTGGGTGCAGTACCCTGGGCAGCCTCAATGAAAGCTTTCAGAGGAGAACTGAGGAAGCTTCAATTTGACCTAAAACTAAAAGTCTGCTGAATTAGCAAACCTAAACAGGATTGTTGCCAAAAAAGAATACTGATTTTAGTTGTGTATTTGATTTCACAGATTTTAAGGCCAAGGAAGAAATGTATTTGTATGTGATGCAACAAATGTGGGTTTTGTTAAGTTTAAAAAGTTAATTAGATTGGCTGAAGTTGCCATAACTTGAAAATCAGGTTTTTCTACCAGAAGGAAGGCCTTCTCTCAGCAGAAACTCACTGGGAAGTGTTAATTGCGGGATTTGAACAGAATCTGGTCTACAAAGGGCAAAGGAACAATGACCATCCTCCAACCCAGGACATTGAAGGTGTGAAAGGCTGTAAAACTGCTGCAGCACAGGAAACTCCTGGCTGACAGAAGCAAATTCCAAAGGAGGGGGCCACCACATGCTTCAAGGAGTGACAAATACTGACCATTTGGTGTAAAACAGGATATGTAATGGGCATTTTTAGAAGGTCTATAACTTGTTATCAATAGGGGTGCAAAATCTGAAAATGGCAGATTAATTAACCTAATTTTTAGCACTACCTTTGAAAACTTAGTACAACCGTGTAGCTTATTCTGAACAGGAATGACAATAAATGTGGGTTTATGGGGTCTGTATTTCCGCTAGAATTGTGAAACATTATACACTCATTCCCATGTTAAACACACACATTTGTGAAAACTTGCATACAAATTGAAAAGTGTGTTCATAGCGAAAAGGGCAAAATTCTGTAGAAAGGGGAAACATGATCCCACAGCTACAGGGTTTTGAGGAATAGCTGCTATGTAAAATATGCAATCTGTATATGTGATTTTTTTTATAGAGGTTACACATGTGTAAATATGTATTTTGCCAAAATTAGATTTTGTGTTCCAGTGGCAAGAGGTGGATTCTCAGCATCATAAAATTACATCATAAAGATGACACTCTGTTTCTCTCCTCCTATCAAGGCAAAGAGTAGACTCTGACCCAACCACCTTTCACAGTGGCAAGCCTAGCTAAGCCAGCCCATACACCCCCTTTGTGATGTCATTTTTAAGGGATAAATAGAGACAGCTGACAGCACACAAGGACCCACTGATCCAGCCACCTTCCTGATTCCGGCGAAGCACTCTAATCCAGCTTCCTACATCGAGTTTTAAATATTCTTCCAGATCCAGATGCCAGATCTCTTGCCAGCAATAGATACTATTGATTTCCAGCAAGGCCCAAATCATCAAATGTATTCTCCCCACTCAGTAAAGCGCTGTGTGGTGTGAGAAGGCCATTTTGAACATGTATCCAGAAATTATCTGGCTTGCCACCACTAGGCTTGCCTGAGGAACTTGCCATCCAGCTGATCCAAATACCCACAGACTAGGGGAGCAGATCCTGTGCCTATCCGGCGACCGGCCTAGAAGATACAGTCCAGTGCCTGAAGTGCTGTTTTTCTTAGACCAGACCCAGTCCTGACCAGAGCTGACAGTCCCATTTAAAAAAACCTATCCAGTGACTATAAATAGGAAGAACTGTGTCGCATAGCATATGTACTTTGCATCATCTTACCTCTATCAGACCCATTCTATCTTTCATTCAGAACCAGTATTGTTAGCAGTATCTTTGCCTTGCCTTATCCCTAGCTCCAACCCATCCTATCTTCCCTTCAGAAACAGTATTGTTAGAACTATCTTTGCGCTGACCCTTTGTTTTTCATCTGAAGAAGTCGGGTTTCCTTTTCAGGTGGTCACCCTGATCCAGTGACTGTAATCCGTGTGTGGTATTCGCTTCTTCATAGTCATCCCCTAGTGTAAGCAAACTCATTTGTCATTTTTAAAAGTGCATTTCTGTTTTTCATTCTCACGCCTATTCTACAAAAATGACTTTCACGAAAACCTCCATAACTCCCTCAGTTTTTGGGATAGAAACTCCTACTTGTAGCTAACACCCATACCTATCTATAGCACCCAAAACCGCATTGCAAATCAATGGGATTCACCCGTTATCGCAAATATCGCACAGTGAAAAGTTTGCCTTGATTTTAGAAATCTGAAAAGTTTACACGTGTAAAATAGCATTTAATTGCTTCCGGCCTGGACATTAAGATTTCAATTGTTTTCTGTTGACTAAATCATTGCTTGTGCTTGTGTGCAACTATCCAAAGCGGCTCCCATAAGAATTTATAACAATTTCAGCAATTTTGACCTTATTTGGTGGTTTACCCAGTCCATTCTAAAGTCAATCCTGAAAGTCAGTCAGACAGCAGAAAGTCAATTACGCTTTTCTCTTGTGTTGCTGGGGGAAAGTGGGACTGATATTCTGTTTGATTTATGCCATTCCTGAACACCTGGTCTCTCCTATTTTTTTACATCGCCTATTGGAGGGTTGAGGGGTGTTGCAAGAGGAACTGCTAACCACGGTGCTATCTGATCTGAACCAACCCAAAAGTATTATTTTCTGTGCTGCATTTTTTTTGCTTATTACCTATTCCTAGTGTACTAAAGATATTATTCAGTGTTATTCAGTGGTGATTGTTGTGTACCTATTAAAACATATTGTGATTAAATCTTAAATACATAAATAAATATTTACCTTTGCAAACCAGCCTGATTCCTGTTTCAGTGTCACCGGTGGGGGTGAAGGGGCGGTTCCAGGAGAAGGGTATGATATGAGTGGTATATCGTTCAGAATAATGAACTTTTAGACAAAAATACATAAGGATTTCAGTTGTGCACTACATGCTGAGCTTTGACTTGGGTGTGTGCTGGATTGAAATCACTTACAATGGGTAGGCTTTTACATATATGGGATAGTGGGGTCTCTATTCCCATGGTTTTGTCATTTTTTCTAAAGCGTGGGTCACAAAGAATGTTTGTTTGAGTTCCCCCCCCCCTTCTAGACATTTAACCATCTGGACCCTTAAGGCCTATAATGGCAGTCACTTGTTAAACGTCACATGTATGTCAGTACTGTCCTTCGGGTGGTCAAACACAAGTGGACAAAAACATTTTTTAAACAAGTAACAAAGACACATAAAAACAAAAAATACTTAACACCCTCCTCGTCCTCCCCTTAGAGCATTCATATTCCTCACCAACTCACTTCTCATTCACATCACGCCTGCCCCTCGAGGGCCTCGTACATGCATGTTAAAAAGAAACACTGAAAATAATAAGCTAACATAATGAATTAACATAATAACTACTACTTGTTGTTGAGCTCTCTAATTATACGGGGCTCCTACTTTTTCTCTGTTTTTGTAAATCTCTGCACTTGTCGTGACAGTGCACTGTGGCTGCCACCTTCTACCCCATCACGTGGGTAGGCTCCCGTTTCTTCCTCTTTTATATTCTCTGTATAATTTAAAATTTTAAAAAATAATAATAAAATGCCATAAAAAGCTATCCACGTTCAAACAATCAAACCATTAATTCACTTTGAGTCACTGCGTGTTCCCCTGAATTGTGCTGCTCTACACCCTCATTCACTACTTTGTTATTTCTTGCAATCTATACTCACGTGTACGTGATCTTCGAAAGCCTACATTTGTGGTTAAATCACAATACATGCAGGCCTCCCCCCCCCGGGCCGCACCTTCTCCAATGAGCAGGTGGGGTATTCGCAAAGCCAGAACCCACAAGAACCGCTTCTTCTGCGTACGCGTTTTATGGGACTGGTTAGCGAAAGGTGGGCACAGCCTTTCTGGAGAGGCCCCTGGATCTCATGTCACAGGATTCACCAAATGAAGGTGTAGATCTCTGAACGCATACTCCAAAGTGAATACAACCCACTAGAGAATAATGCAAAGAAATAGTAATATAAATGCCAGCAAATAACTCTGCTGCCCGAGAGCACTCTGCCAAAACGTACATGGGCAGCACAATAAAACAGCCAAATGCATCATCAGTGACGTGGACATACACAGTAGAAATTCACATAGCTGGTTGGTGCAGGCATATAGCAAGGCCTGCTCCATAGGAGATGCTAGGCGCTTATTGGCTGCCTCTTCCCAGTCGATCTTGGTTAATGTTGGTTAGCGGGACTTATCCTTGTGGTGAAGGTCAGGCCAAATGTTAGAAATATTCTATCTAATCTAAGCTAAACAACTCGTTTTTCATTTGTGCTGGCAGGCACCTGCACATAGTATGAAAGGGGTGTCTACGAGAAGGGGAGTAAAATACACTTAGGTCGATCCACACAATCAGGTCTTCATTAATACTGCAGTTCCTGAACCCAAAGTCTCCTCCTAGAGGATTGAGCTTTTCATTTATCCTCCCTGGCACCTCATGCTACAGGGACGTGTGTTGCTATTGGGAAGATATACAGTTGTGTGTGTTTGTAGACCTGTGGCGGGCACCTTGGAGAGATTAGGGGCCTAGGGGTCAGGTCAGTGGAGGGTGGCTGGCTCGGGCCTGGCCGGGTAGGGTAGGAGGCCCAAAGGCTCTTTAGTGGAGATGAACGAGTACCTCGCAGGGCCTGAAACTCACTCATGCTCTGTGCTGGGTACATTACTGAATGTGATACTAGACATTCACAATGATGGACAAGTAAGGGAAATGCACTTCCGTGGGAAGAGGGCTTGTGCAGAGCTGGCGTGGTGAACTCGAAATGCCAGCACTGCAGCTTTTGGTATGTCTGCTCTGAGCCAAATACAAAATGGAGTTGCGTTACAGGAGCATAACTAGTGCTAATCGCCAATGTCTATGCCCTATCAGGACTTTGTCTGCTCCCCGTAGGTGGGGGCTGCGCCCCCCTTGTCTTCATATGGAGTTTACTTAATTTGGCCGCAACTAGGGAGGTGGGATTGGATCACTTCCTTCCCAACAGTAGGAAGTGAAGACCTTTAGAGAGGTAGGGACATAGCATCTATAAGCTTTCTGAGCACACTCCCACACTAGTAGGTGAGAAACCCAAACACTCCAGATTCTGAAAGAGGATGGAAGTGACCTCATCCAGAACATCCTTGTTGAAAAACCTACCCATCATACTACAGTCATGTTCTTCAGGGACCAAAGCCTCCTGTGGCTGTAAATCTGGGACTTTTTTCAGGCAAGGAGGGTGGAGGCAGGAGAGGAAGGCTGTCCTTAATAGCCATATTACTGTCTCATTAATAAGGGTTTTAGATCCTCTTCTGATAGGAGGATCAACACAGGTGGAGCTGGAGATACTTGTGGGATGGTACTTGAGCTAGAAAGGCTATGGAAACATCCATGGACACTTGAAGAAGGAGTTGTGCCTTCTATGGAGAGGAAACTTGCTTCCAACCTCCTCCTATCCTTGCTCCTGGTCCTCATTCTGGAGCAGGCCCTGGGGCACTAGTATCTATCTGCGCCTTACTTCCATCACAGAGAAAAATGTGAGGAAGCAGTATCAGTGTATATGCACTTACCCAGTAGGTAGCTGCATATTAGCCATCACCGCTGCTATTGCTTTTCTGAAAACCCTCTGATGAGGTGAGGTGCAGTTGCATCTCAGTGATGGCAGTGCTCACAGGGAACACTGTACTCAAAAAGGCATATACCGCAGCAGGGGTTAAACAAACTTCTTACTCTGCAGTAGATAGCTGTGTCCTATACAAAAATAAGTTCCAATGTATCAAAAAGTGTCTGTGGGTATCCTCTCAAACAATTCCAATAATACTGAATTATTTATGTTTCTTATTCACAAAATGTATCAATAGTATTAATTACACAAACATCATGTTTCTTAAAAACAATCATACAAATTATCATAAAACATAACACAAATTACAAAAATTGAAAACAACACAAGTGAAACCAACATAAGTAGGTCCTAATAAAGTACTTTTTTTAAGGGTCACAACATGTAACTAATGCACACTAGGATCCCTAAGCCTCCATACTTTTGGCTATTTCCTGTTCTTCTTAGTAGATTTATAGATACCCGACTTGTACAAGTTTCTGTCCATTCAAAACATCAGTTACGGACATTCATCAGGGGTGTGTAATATCTTGTGTTGATTCCTAAAATGTTCTAACAACGTAGGAGTACCCTGTAGGTCAGAAAGACACTATATTAGTATTCAGTGTCATAGTTTTAATCTGTTGTTTCATATAATAGTACCATCCTCATCACCAGACAGGTGTGAAGTGTGTAAGTAATTACATACCTCTCTTGCTCAAAGGGTTTAATATCCTGGAGTTTTTCGTAACCTTAACTGGTTTACCTACACAGATTCCAATGTCTTTAAGGAATTCTTGCCTTCTTTCCTCTATTCTCTAGTGTACAACAAATATTAAAAGTAGACTCTTGAGTGCACAAGCATACTGTGTACTGCCATCACATTCTAGCAGTAGATATCCTACCATAATATTGTGAGTCCCAATAGTGGACTGTTTTATGGGAGGTAACCAAACGACCACAACTATGTGTTTTTCCAAATTAGTATTTGCCAGTTCGTCTCTATTTCAACAATTCGAGTAGAACCCTGTACAAACAAGGGAGTAGAGAAGAGAAAGGGACACCATCCTCCGTCAGGTGAAACATATGGATAAATAAAAGGACTCACACTTAAGTCCAGAAAAATGGACACATATGAAAAATGCCCAAACTCACTTACTTGAATCTCTACTGAGGAGTTTAATCTTAATTGTATTGTCCAGGTTTCACAAATCGAGAAAACCCAATTCCAATGGGTAACTGAGTCACTGTATTCAATTCTCTAAGTATTCTCTGATCTAGAAAATATATCAAAAAATTCCATTAGGGTCAGGGATATCCATATTATTCAGTAGTCACATATTTAAAAGCCACAGATTAGAAGGGGGGGGGGTCCTTAGGCCAAATAAACACAGTAACATTATTTATTTTCTCCCTTGGCATCTCGTAGTATCATGCAGGATCTAGGGTCATCGCCAGCCCTCTTTCAAAACATTTGTGGCAAAATTTGCCGCAAAATTTGCGGTGCCGAGCGACGTGATGATGTCACCACGTGAAACGTGATGACGTCACTGCGCTCCCACATTCCCATCCGCAAACATGCAGAAGGCTACTCTGGATAATGTAGTCCTACCCCGGGACCCTCAAAATTAGAAAAGGGCTCACTAACTAGTACATAGTATTACCATTAGGCAAGTAGGTGATATTGAAACCCCCCTAATCTTCAAAGGAGTATGACTTTTTCTCATATTTACTTGAATACTTCAAAATAATTATTAGACATAGAACAGGGTCCATCCTGCTACCTAGATCATGGATGTTCTAGCAGATAATTATGTTAATCCAATCAACAAAGCTAAACTGCAAACATCTTAGTAGTCAATCAGCGTCATGTCATTGCATAGTATTTTGAAAATATAAGACACATCTTGTTTTCTGGGACATAATTTGGCGCTACATATTCTAACATGCATTTACACCAGAGCATTCAATAATGAAGGCTAGCAGCTGTCAAAATCATAACACAACTGTCAAAGCAACCACTAGATATTTTAGATAATATAATGGACCTGTTGTGACAAGAGACACCATGTCATCACCTCAAAATGCTCGCTTCATATTTAAAATATATATATATATATATATATATATATATATATATATATATATATATATATATATATATATATATATTATTCAGTGAAAAAACGTTGTTAAAGGGACGTTATGGTTAAGTTGCGCTACTAAAAACCTATGAAATTCAGTGAAAAAACTTTGCCAAAGGGACGTTATGGTTCCAAGTAAAACCGAAAAACCCTTGAAATTCGCCAGTTATGGTAAGCTAAGCAACCATAACTCGCGCCACCACTGTGCACTGCTAAGACTAACACCCAGGACATCCAAGATGACATCACAAATGTCATTGATGACATCACTGATGACATCACATGATTATTTACTTTTCATGAAATATGTGTACAAGGGATTCTTATTATAATGTTGCGAAACAAGTGTCAAGGATCATTGCAATAAATATCATACCCTAATTAGTGCATTGAACGATGCATTGATATAAATAGCATTCTATTATGGGGTTCTATCTGTTATACTAAGCTACTCATACAGAAACATAACATTGTGTGCAGCGTACAAGATGAAGGTATAATATTCGTAATGTTAATATGTTGAATATTGAAATGATAATTGTTTTCTTAATAGATTTTTGTATACTGTGAAATATGTAATACATAGCTAATAAAACACATGTATTATATAATTGCATTACTATAGACAAAACACAAAGACACAAGAACACATACCAATATGGGTATATAGAGGGAAAGTGAAGTTAGCAAAAAAGCACAAGTAGTAGCAGAAACAATTCATAACTTAACTGATTATTTTCATGCAAATAAATGATTGCTCTGTTTCAAAGCTGCTATTTACCCTATGTATATGTATCACTTGATGTGATTGGACCCACAGGGAAGGTACAGCCATAAAAAAAAAACAGAACAATCAGGAAGTGCTCATAAGTCTATTGATTATCTTTATGCACAAAAAGGATTGCTGTCTTTCAAGCTTGTGTCTTCCCGTATGTATATGTTTCATATGATGTGACTGGACTCACAGGGAATTACTGTAAGAACCTACTTGAAGGATACGTCTACAAATAAAATAACATTTTTAGTTTCTGACTGTTACTGAAGAAAACCATGTGGCCTAGACATGTCAACAAAAGAAAAAAGAGCGAGCCAGACATGTGATGTCATCAGTGATGTCATCAATGACATTTGTGATGTCATCTTTGATGCCATGAGCGGGGGGTGGGTGGGAGGGGAGAGACACACGGGGCATGAGCGGGGGGTGGGTGGGTGGGGAGAGACACACAGGGCGCGAGCGGGGGGTGGATGGTAGGGGAGAAACACACGGGGCATTAGTGGGAGGTGGGTGGTAGGGGAGAAACAAACGGGGCATGAGCGGGGGTGTGTGGGAGGGGAGAGACACACAGGGTGGGGGTGGGGGGAGAGGAGAGACACATGGGGCATGAGCGGGGGGCGGGGGGAGGGGAGAGACACACGGCGCATGAGCGGGGGGTGGGAGGGAGGTGAGAGACACGGGGCATGAGCAGGGGGTGGGTGGGAGGGCTAGAGACACACGGGGCAGGGGGTGGGGGAGAGACACACGGGGCACGAGTGGGGGGTGGGGGGGAGGGAGAGACACACGGGGCATGAGCGGGGGGTGGGTGGGAGGTCTAGAGACACACGGGGCATGAGCCGGGGGTGGGTGGGAGGGCGAGACACACACAGGGCGTGAACGGTGGGTGGGAGGGCTAGAAACACACGGGGCATGAGCGGGGGGAGGGGAGAGACACACGGCGCATGAGCGGGGGGTGGGAGGGAGGTGAGAGACACGGGGCATGAGCAGGGGGTGGGTGGGAGGGCTAGAGACACACGGGGCAGGGGGTGGGGGAGAGACACACGGGGCATGAGCAGGGGGTGGGGGGAGGGCTAGAGTCACACGGGGCATGAGCGGGGGGTGGGTGGGAGGTCTGGCTAGAGACACACGGGGCATGAGCGGGGAGTGGGGGGAGAGACACACGGGGCATGAGCGGGGGGGTGGGTCGGAGGGCTAGGGGCATGAGTGGGGGGTGGGTGTTAGTACTAGAGACACACGGGGCACGAGTGGGGGGGTGGGGGGAGGGAGAGACACACGGGGCATGAGCGGGGGGTGGGTGGGAGGTCTAGAGACACACGGGGCATGAGCCGGGGGTGGGTGGGAGGACGAGACACACACAGGGCGTGAACGGTGGGTGGGAGGGCTAGAGACACACGGGGCAGAGCGGGGGGTGGGTGGGAGGGCTAGAGACACACGAGGCATGAGCGGGGGGTGGGTGGGAGGGCTAGAGACACACAGGGCATGAGCGGGGCATGGGTGGGAGGGCTAGAGACACACAGGGCATGAGCAGGGGGTGGGTGGGAGGGAAGAGACACACGGGCATGAGCAGGGGATGGTTGGGAGGGGAGAGACACACGGGGCATGAGCAGGGGGTGGGTGGGAGGGGAGAGACACACGGGCCATGAGCAGGTTGAGAGACACACGGGGCATGAGCAGGGGGTGGGTGTGAGGGGAGAGACACACGGGGCATGAGCGGGGGGTGGGTGGGAGGGGAGAGACACACGGGGCATGAGCGGGGGCTGGGTGGGAGGGGAGAAACACACAGGGCATTAGCGGGGGTGGGTGGTAGGGGAGAAACAAATGGGCATGAGCGAGGGTGTGTGGGAGGGAGAGACACACGGGGCGTGAGCGGGGGGTGGGGGGAGAGGAGAGACACACGGGGCATGAGCGGGGGGTGGGGGGGAGGGGAGAGACACACGGCGCATGAGCGGGGGGTGGGAGGGAGGGGAGAGACACGGGGCATGAGCATGGGGTAGGTGGGAGGGCTCGAAACACGGGGCAGGGGGTGGGGAGAGACACATGGGGATGAGCAGGGGGTGGGGGGAGGGCTAGAGCCACACGGGGCATGAGCGGGGGGTGGGTGGGAGGTCTGGCTAGAGACACACGGGGCATGAGCGGGGAGTGGGGGGAGAGACACACGGGGCATGAGCGGGGGGTGGGGTGGGAGGGCTAGGGGCATGAGTGGGGGGTGGGTGTTAGTACTAGAGACACACGGGGCACAAGCGGGGGGTGGGGGGGAGGGAGAGACACACGGGGCATGAGCGGGGGGTGGGTGGGAGGTCTAGAGACACACGGGGCATGAGCGGGGGGTTGGTGGGAGGGCGAGACACACACAGGGCATGAACGGTGGGTGGGAGGGCTAGAGACACACGGGGCAGAGCGGGGGGTGGGTGGGAGGTCTAGAGACACACGGGGCATGAGCGGGGGGGGTGGGAGGGCTAGAGACGCACGGGGCATGAGCGGTGGTGGTGGGAGGAAGAGAGACACACGAGGCGTGAGCGGGGGCTGAGTGGGAGGGAGAGAGACACACAAGGCATGAGCGGGGGTGGGGGAGATGGAGAGACACACACGGGGCGTGAGCGGGGGTGGGGGGAGGGAGAGAGACACACGGTGCATGAGCGGGGGGTGGGCGGGAGGGATAGAGACACATAGGGCATGAGCGGGGGTGGGGGGGATGGAGAGGGACACACGGGGCATGAGCAGGGGGTGGGTGGAAGGGATAGAGACACACAGGGCATGAGCGGGGGTGGGGGGGATGGAGAGAGACACACGGGGCATGAGCCGTGGGTGGGTGGGAGGGATAGAGACACACGGGGCATGGGGGGTGTGGGTGGGAGGGATAGAGACACACGGGGCATGAGCGGGGGGTGGGTGGGAGGGATAGAGACACACGGGGCATGAGTGGGGGCTGGTTGGGAATGTGGAGACAAACGGGTCATGAGCGGGGGGTGGGTGGGAGGTCTAGAGACACACGGGGCATGAGCGGGGGGTGGGTGGGAGGGCTAGAGACGCACGGGGCATGAGCGGGGGTGGGGGGAGGAAGAGAGACACACGAGGCGTGAGCGGGGGCTGAGTGGGAGGGAGAGAGACACACAAGGCATGAGCGGGGGTGGGAGAGACACACACGGGGCATGAGCGGGGGTGGGGGGAGGGAGAGAGACACACGGTGCATGAGCGGGGGGTGGGCGGGAGGGATAGAGACACACAGGGCGTGAGCGGGGGTGGGGGGGATGGAGAGGGACACACGGGGCATGAGCGGGGGGTGCGTGGAAGGGATAGAGACACACAGGGCATGAGCGGGGGGTGGGGGGGATGGAGAGAGACACACGGGGCATGAGCCGTGGGTGGGTGGGAGGGATAGAGACACACGGGGCATGGGGGGGGGTGGGTGGGAGGGATAGAGACACACGGGGCATGAGCGGGGGGTGGGTGGGAGGGATAGAGACACACGGGGCATGAGTGGGGGCTGGGTGGGAATGCGGAGACAAACGGGTCATGAGCGGGGGGTGGGTGGGAGGGATAGAGACACACGGGGCATGAGGGGGGGTGGGTGGGAGGGATAGATACACACGGGCCATGAGCGGGGGGTGGGTGGGAGGGATAGAGACACACGGGGCATGAGCGGGGGGTGGGTGGGAGGGTAGAGACAAATGGGTCATGAGCGGGGGGTGGGTGGGAGGGCTAGGGGCATGAGCGGGGGGTGGGTGGGAGTTCTAGAGACACATGATGCATGAGTAGGGGGTGAGGGGAGAGACACACAGGGCGTGAGCAGGGGGTGGGGGGAGGGAGAGACACGGGGCATGAGCGGGGGGTGGGTGGGAGGAATAGAGACACATGGGGCATGAGCGGGGGTGGGTGGGGGTACTAGAGACACACGGGGCATGAGTGGGGGGTGGGGGGGACGGAGAGACACACACGGTGCATGAGCCGGGGCTGGGTGGGAGGGCTAGAGACACACGGGGCATGAGCGGGGGGTGGGGGGGAGGGAGAGACACACACGGTGCAGGAGCCGGTGCTGGGTGGGAGAGCTAGAGACACACGGGGCATGAGCGGGGGTGGGGGGGAGGGAGAGAGACACACAGGGCATGAGCAGGGGGTGGGTGGGAGGTTTCGAGACACACGGGGCATGAGCGGGGGGTGGGTGGGAGGTTTAGAGACACACGGGGCATGAGCGGGGGTGGGTGGGAGGGATAGAGACACACGGGGCATGAGCAGGGGATGGGTGGGAGGGATAGAGACACACGGGGCATGAGCGGGGGGTGGGTGGGAGGGATAGAGACACACGGGGCATGAGTGGGGGGTGGGTGAGAGGTTTAGAGACACACGGGGCATGAGCGGGGGGTGGGTGGGAGGTTTAGAGACACACGGGGCATGAGCGGGGGGTGGGTGGGAGGGAAAGAGACACACGGGGCATGAGCAGGCGGTGGGTGAGAAGGATAGAGACATACGGAGCATGAGCGGGGGGTGGATGGGAGGGGAGAGACAAACGGGGCATGAGCGGGGGGAGGGTGGGATGGCTAGGGGCATTTGCGGGGGGTGGGTGGGAGTTCTAGAGACACACGGGGCATGAGTAGGGGGTGAGCGGAGAGACACACAGGGCATGAGCAGGGGGTGGGGGGGAGGGAGAGACACGGGGCATGAGCGGGGGGTTGGTGGGAGGAATAGAGACACACGGGGCATGAGCGGGGGGTGGGTGGGGGTGATAGAGACACACGGTGCATGAGCGGGGGCTGGGTGGGAGGGATAGAGACAAACGGGGCACGAGCGGGGGGTGGGTGGGAGGGCTAGGGGCATAAGCGGGGGATGGGTGGGAGGGCTAGAGACACACGGGGCATGAGTAGGGGGTGAGGGGAGAGACACACGGGGCATGAGCGGGGGTGGTGGGCAGGGAGAGACACACACGGGGCATGAGCGGGGGTGGGGGGAGGGAGAGACACACACGGGGCATGAGCGGGGGTGGGCAAGAGGGATAGAGACACACGGGCATGAGCGGGGGGTGGGCGGGAGGGATAGAGACACATGGTGCATGATGAGCGGGGGGTGGGTGGGAGGGATAGAGACACACGGGGCATGAGCGGGTGGTGGGAGGGAAGGAGAGAGACACACGGGGCTTGAGCGGGGGGTGGGTGGGAGATATAGAGACACACGGGGCATGAGTGGGGGGTGGGTGGGAATGTAGAGACAAACGGGTCATGAGCGGGGGGTGGGTGGGAGGGATAGAGACACACGGGGCATGAGGGGGGGGGTGGGTGGGAGGGATAGAGACACACGGGGCATGAGCGGGGGGTGGGTGGGAGGGATAGAGACACACGGGGCATGAGCGGGGGGTGGGTGGGAGGGTAGAGACAAACGGTCATGAGCGGGGGGTGGGTGGGAGGGCTAGGGGCATGAGCGGGGGGTGGGTGGGAGTTCTAGAGACACACGATGCATGAGTAGGGGGTGAGGGGAGAGACACACAGGGCATGAGCAGGGGGTGGGGGGGAGGGAGAGACACGGGGCATGAGCGGGGGGTGGGTGGGAGGAATAGAGACACATGGGGCATGAGCGAGGGGTGGGTGGGAGTACTAGAGACACACGGGGCATGAGTGGGAGGTGGGGGGGAGGAAGAGACACACACGGTGCATGAGCCGGGGCTGGGTGGGAGGGCTAGAGACACACGGGGCATGAGCGGGGGGTGGGGGGAGGGAGAGACACACACGGTGCATGAGCCGGTGCTGGGTGGGAGAGCTAGAGACACACGGGGCATGAGCGGGGGTGGGGGGGAGGGAGAGAGACACACAGGGCATGAGCAGGGGGTGGGTGGGAGGTTTAGAGACACACGGGGCATGAGCGGGGGGTGGGTGGGAGGTTTAGAGACACACGGGGCATGAGCGGGGGGTGGGTGGGAGGGATAGAGACACACGGGGCATGAGCAGGGGGTGGGTGGGAGGGATAGAGACACACGGGGCATGAGTGGGGGGGTGGATGGGAGGTTTAGAGACACACGGGGCATGAGCGGGGGGTGGGTGGGAGGTTTAGAGACACACGGGGCATGAGCGGGGGTGGGTGAGAGGGATAGAGACACACGGGGCATGAGCAGGGGGTGGGTGGGAGGGATAGAGACACACGGAGCATGAGCGGGGGGTGGCTGGGAGGGTAGAGACAAACGGGGCATGAGCGGGGGGTGGGTGGGAGGGCTAGGGGCATTTGCGGGGGGTGGGTGGGAGTTCTAGAGACACACGGGGCATGAGTAGGGGGTGAGCGGAGAGACACACAGGGCATGAGCAGGGGGTGGGGGGGAGGGAGAGACACGGGGCATGAGCGGGGGGTTGGTGGGAGGAATAGAGACACACGGGGCATGAGCGGGGGGTGGGTGGGGGTGATAGAGACACACGGTGCATGAGCGGGGGCTGGGTGGGAGGGATAGAGACAAACGGGGCACGAGCGGGGGGTGGGTGGGAGGGCTAGGGGCATAAGCGGGGGATGGGTGGGAGGGCTACAGACACACGGGGCATGAGTAGGGGGTGAGGGGAGAGACACACGGGGCATGAGCGGGGGTAGGGGGCAGGGAGAGACACACACTGGGCATGAGCGGGGGTGGGGGGGGAGAGACACACACGGGGCATGAGCGGGGGGTGGGCGGTAGGGATAGAGACACATGGTGCATGAGCGGGGGGTGGGTGGGAGGGATAGAGACACACGGGGCATGAGCGGGTGGTGGGAGGGAAGGAGAGAGACACACGGGGCTTGAGCGGGGGGTGGGTGGGAGGGATGGAGACACACGGGGCATGACCGGGGGGTGGGTGGGAGGGATAGAGACACTCGGGGCATGAGTGTGGGGCGGGTGGTAGGGCTAGGGGCATGAGCGTGTTTAGGGGCATGAGCGGGTGGTGGGCATGAGGTTTGAGCGGGGGGTGGGTGGGAGGGCTAGAGACACACGGGGCATGAGCGGGGGTGGGGGGGAGGGAGAGAGACACACGGGGCATGAGCGGGGGGTGGGTGGGAGGGATAGAGACACACGGGGCATGAGCAGGGGGTGAGGGAGGGGAGAGACACATGGGGCAAGAGCAGGGGGTCGGGGGGAGGGAGAGAGACACACAGGGCATGAGCGGGGGTCGGGGGGAGGGAGAGAGACACACGGGGCATGAGCAGGGGTGGGGGGAGGGAGAGAGACACAAAGGGCATGAGCGGGGGTGGGGGGTAGGGAAAGAGACACACGGGGCATGCGCGGGGGTGGGCGGGAGGGATAGAGACACACAGGGCATGAGCGGGGGGTGGGTGGGAGATATAGAGACACATGGGGCATGAGCAGGGGGTGGGGGGAGGGGAGAGACACATGGGGCATGAGCAGGGCGTGGTGGGAGGGAGAGAGACACACGGGCATGAGCGGGGGGTGGGGGGAGGGAGAGAGACACACGGGGCATGAGTGGGGGGTGGGTGGGAGGGATAGAGACACACGGGGCATGAGCGGGGGGTGGGTGGGAGGGATAGAGACACACAGGACATGAGCGGGGGTGGATGGGAGGGATAGAGACTCACGGGGCATGAGCGGGGTTGGGTGGGAGGGATAGAGACACACGGAGCATGAGCGGGGGGTGGGTGGGAGACATAGCGACACTCGAGGCATGAACGTGGGATGGGAGGGGAGAGACAAACGGGGCATGAGCGGGGGGTGTGTTGGAAGGCTAGGGGCATGAGCGTGGGGTTGGTTGGGAGGGCTAGGGGCATGAGCGGGGGGTGGGTGGGAGGGCTAGGGGCATGAGCGGGGGTGGGGGGGAGGGTAGAGACAAACGGGTCATGAGCGGGGGGTGGGTGGGAGTTCTAGAGACACACGATGCATGAGTAGGGGGTGAGGGGAGAGACACACAGGGCATGAGCAGGGGGTGGGGGGAGGGAGAGACACGGGGCATGAGCGGGGGGTGGGTGGGAGGAATAGAGACACATGGGGCATGAGCGAGGGGTGGGTGGGAGTACTAGAGACACACGGGGCATGAGTGGGAGGTGGGGGGGAGGAAGAGACACACACGGTGCATGAGCCGGGGCTGGGTGGGAGGGCTAGAGACACACGGGGCATGAGCGGGGGGTGGGGGGAGGGAGAGACACACACGGTGCATGAGCCGGTGCTGGGTGGGAGAGCTAGAGACACACGGGGCATGAGCGGGGGTGGGGGGGAGGGAGAGAGACACACAGGGCATGAGCAGGGGGTGGGTGGGAGGTTTAGAGACACACGGGGCATGAGCGGGGGGTGGGTGGGAGGTTTAGAGACACACGGGGCATGAGCGGGGGGTGGGTGGGAGGGATAGAGACACACAGGGCATGAGCAGGGGGTGGGTGGGAGGGATAGAGACACACGGGGCATGAGTGGGGGGGTGGATGGGAGGTTTAGAGACACACAGGGCATGAGCGGGGGGTGGGTGGGAGGTTTAGAGACACACGGGGCATGAGCGGGGGTGGGTGAGAGGGATAGAGACACACGGGGCATGAGCAGGGGGTGGGTAGGAGGGATAGAGACACACGGAGCATGAGCGGGGGGTGGATGGGAGGGTAGAGACAAACGGGGCATGAGCGGGGGGTGGGTGGGAGGGCTAGGGGCATTTGCGGGGGGTGGGTGGGAGTTCTAGAGACACACGGGGCATGAGTAGGGGGTGAGCGGAGAGACACACAGGGCATGAGCAGGGGGTGGGGGGGAGGGAGAGACACGGGGCATGAGCGGGGGGTTGGTGGGAGGAATAGAGACACACGGGGCATGAGCGGGGGGTGGGTGGGGGTGATAGAGACACACGGTGCATGAGCGGGGGCTGGGTGGGAGGGATAGAGACAAACGGGGCACGAGCGGGGGGTGGGTGGGAGGGCTAGGGGCATAAGCGGGGGATGGGTGGAGGGCTACAGACACACGGGGCATGAGTAGGGGGTGAGGGGAGAGACACACGGGGCATGAGCGGGGGTAGGGGGCAGGGAGAGACACACACTGGGCATGAGCGGGGGTGAGGGGAGAGAGACACACACGGGGCATGAGCGGGGGGTGGGCGGTAGGGATAGAGACACATGGTGCATGAGCGGGGGGTGGGTGGGAGGGATAGAGACACACGGGGCATGAGCGGGTGGTGGGAGGGAAGGAGAGAGACACACGGGGCTTGAGCGGGGGGTGGGTGGGAGGGATGGAGACACATGGGGCATGACCGGGGGGTGGGTGGGAGGGATAGAGACACTCGGGGCATGAGTGTGGGGCGGGTGGTAGGGCTAGGGGCATGAGCGTGTTTAGGGGCATGAGCGGGTGGTGGGCAGGAGGTTTGAGCGGGGGGTGGGTTGGAGGGCTAGAGACACACGGGGCATGAGCGGGGGTGGGGGAGAGGGAGAGAGACACACGGGGCATGAGCGGGGGGTGGGTGGGAGGGATAGAGACACACGGGGCATGAGCAGGGGGTGAGGGAGGGGAGAGACACATGGGGCATGAGCAGGGGGTCGGGGGGAGGGAGAGAGACACACAGGGCATGAGCGGGGGTCGGGGGGAGGGAGAGAGACACACGGGGCATGAGCAGGGGTGGGGGGAGGGAGAGAGACACAAAGGGCATGAGCGGGGGTGGGGGGTAGGGAAAGAGACACACGGGGCATGAACGGGGGTGGGCGGGAGGGATAGAGACACACAGGGCATGAGCGGGGGGTGGGTGGGAGATATAGAGACACATGGGGCATGAGCAGGGGGTGGGGGGAGGGGAGAGACACATGGGGCATGAGCAGGGTGTGGTGGGAGGGAGAGAGACACACGGGCATGAGCGGGGGGTGGGGGAGGGAGAGAGACACACGGGGCATGAGTGGGGGGTGGGTGGGAGGGATAGAGACACACGGGGCATGAGCGGGGGGTGGGTGGGAGGGATAGAGCCACACAGGGCATGAGCGGGGGTGGATGGGAGGGATAGAGACTCACAGGGCATGAGCGGGGTTGGGTGGGAGGGATAGAGACACACGGAGCATGAGCGGGGGGTGGGTGGGAGACATAGCGACACTCGAGGCATGAACGTGGGATGGGAGGGGAGAGACAAACGGGGCATGAGCGGGGGGTGTGTGGGAGGGCTAGGGGCATGAGCGTGGGGTTGGTTGGGAGGGCTAGGGGCATGAGCGGGGGGTGGGTGGGAGGGCTAGGGGCATGAGCGGGGGTGGGGGGGAGGGAGAGAGACACTCGGGGCATGAGCGGGGGGTGGGTGGGAGGGATAGAGACACACGGGGCATGAGCAGGGGGTGGGGGAGGGGAGAGACACATGGGGCATGAGCAGGGGGTGGGGGGAGGGAGAGAGACACACAGGGCATGAGCGGGGGTGGGGAGGAGGGAGAGAGACACACGGGGCATGAGCAGGGGTGGGGGGAGGGAGAGAGACACAAAGGTCATGAGCGGGGGTGGGAGGTAGGGATAGAGACACACGGGGCATGAGCGGGGGGTGGGTGGGAGGGATAGAGACACACGGGGCATGAGCGGGGTTGGGTGGGAGTGATAGAGACACACAGAGCATGAGCGGGGGGTGGGTGGGAGACATAGCGACACTCGAGGCATGAACGTGGGGTGGGAGGGGAGAGACAAACGGGGCATGAGCGGGGGGTGTGTGGGAGGGCTAGGGGCATGAGCGTGGGGTTGGTTGGGAGGGCTAGGGGCATGAGCGGGGGGTGGGTGGGAGGGCTACGGGCATGAGCGGGGGTGGGGGGGAGGGATAGAGACACACGGGGCATGAGCAGGGGGTGGGGGGAGGGGAGAGACACACGGGGCATGAGCAGGGGGTGGGGGGAGGGAGAGAGACACACGGGGCATGAGCGGGGGGTGGGTGGGAGGGATAGAGACACACGGGGCATGAGCGGAGGGTGGGTGGGAGGGATAGAGACACACAGGGCATGAGCGGGGGGTGGGTTGGAGGGATAGAGACTCACGGGGCATGAGCGGGGGGTGGGTGGGAGGTATAGAGACACACGGAGCATGAGCGGGGGGTGGTTGGGAGACATAGTGACACTTGAGGCATGAGCGTGGGGTGGGTGGGAGGGGAGAGACAAACAGGGCATGAGCGGGGGGTGTGTGGGAGGGCTAGGGGCATGAGCGGGGGGTGTGTGGGATGGTTAGGGGCATGAGCTGGGGGTGTGGGATGGCTAAGGGCTTGAGCGGGGGGTGGATGGGAGGGCTACGGGCATGAGCGGGGGTGGAGGGGAGGGATAGAGACACACGGGGCATGAGCAGGGGGTGGGGGGAGGGGAGAGACACACGGGCATGAGCAGGGGGTGGGGGGAGGGAGAGAGACACACGGGGCATGAGCGGGGGGTGGATGGGAGGTATAGAGACACACGGGGCATGAGCGGGGGGTGGGTGGGAGGGATAGAGACACACAGGGCATGAGCGGGGGTGGGTGGGAGGGATAGAGACTCACGGGGCATGAGCGGGGGGTGGGTGGGAGGGAGAGAGACACACGGGGCATGAGCGGGGGGTGGGGGGGAGGGAGAGAGAGACACAGGGCATGAGCGGGGGCGGGGAGGAGGGAGAGAGACACACGGGGCATGAGCAGGGGTGGGGGGAGGGAGAGAGACACAAAGGTCATGAGCGGGGGTGGGAGGTAGGGAAAGAGACACACGGGGCATGAGCGGGGGTGGGCGGGAGGGATAGAGACACACGGGGCATGAGTGGGGGTGGGGGGGAGGGAGAGAGACACATGGGGCATGAGCGGGGGGTGGGTGGGAGATATAGAGACACACAGGGCATGAGCAGGGGGTGGGGGAGGGGAGAGACACACGGGGCATGAGCGGGGGGTGGGTGGGAGGGAGAGAGACACACGGGGCATGAGCGGGGGGTGGGTGGGAGGGATAGAGACACACGGGGCATGAGCGGGGGGTGGGTGGGAGGGATAGAGACACACAGGGCATGAGCGGGGGTGGATGGGAGGGATAGAGACTCACGGGGCATGAGCGGGGTTGGGTGGGAGTGATAGAGACACACGGAGCATGAGCGGGGGGTGGGTGGGAGGGATAGAGACACACAGGGCATGAGCGGGGGGTGGGTGGGAGGGAGAGAGACACACGGGGCATGAGCGGGGGGTGGGTGGGAGGGATAGAGACACACGGGGCATGAGCGGGGGGTGGGTGGGAGGGATAGAGACACACGGGGCATGAGCGGGGTTGGGTGGGAGTGAAAGAGACACACGGAGCATGAGCGGGGGGTGGGTGGGAGACATAGCGACACTCGAGGCATGAACGTGGGGTGGGAGGAGAGAGACAAACGGGGCATGAGCGGGGGGTGTGTGGGAGGGCTAGGGGCATGAGCGTGGGGTTGGTTGGGAGGGCTAGGGGCATGAGCGGGGGGTGGGTGGGAGGGCTACGGGCATGAGCGGGGGTGGGGGGGAGGGATAGAGACACACGGGGCATGAGCAGGGGGTGGGGGGAGGGGAGAGACACACGGGGCATGAGCAGGGGGTGGGGGGAGGGAGAGAGACACACGGGGCATGAGCGGGGGATGGGTGGGAGGGATAGAGACACACGGGGCATGAGCGGGGGGTGGGTGGGAGGGATAGAGACACACAGGGCATGAGCGGGGGGTGGGTGGGAGGGATAGAGACTCACGGGGCATGAGCGGGGGGTGGGTGGGAGGTATAGAGACACACGGAGCATGAGCGGGGGGTGGTTGGGAGACATAGTGACACTTGAGGCATGAGCGTGGGGTGGGTGGGAGGGGAGAGACAAACAGGGCATGAGCGGGGGGTGTGTGGGAGGGCTAGGGGCATGAGCGGGGGGTGTGTGGGATGGTTAGGGGCATGAGCGGGGGGTGTGGGATGGCTAAGGGCTTGAGCGGGGGGTGGATGGGAGGGCTACGGGCATGAGCGGGGGTGGAGGGGAGGGATAGAGACACACGGGGCATGAGCAAGGGGTGGGGGGAGGGGAGAGACACACGGGCATGAGCAGGGGGTGGGGGGAGGGAGAGAGACACACGGGGCATGAGCGGGGGGTGGGTGGGAGGTATAGAGACACACGGGGCATGAGCGGGGGGTGGGTGGGAGGGATAGAGACACACAGGGCATGAGCGGGGGGTGGGTGGGAGGGATAGAGACTCACGGGGCATGAGCGGGGGGTGGGTGGGAGGGAGAGAGACACACGGGGCATGAGCGGGGGGTGGGGGGGAGGGAGAGAGACACACGGTGCATGAGCGGGGGGTGGGTGGGAGTTCTAGAGACATACGGGGCATGAGTAGGTGGTGAGGGGAGAGACACACGGGGCATGAGCAGGGGGTGGGGGGAGGGAGAGACACACATGGGGTGTGAGTGCTGGGTGGGTGGGACGGCTAGAGACACACTGGGCATGAGCGGGGGGTGGGTGGGAGGGCTAGAGACACACGGGGCATGAGCGGGGGTGGAGGGGAGGGAGAGAGACACACGGGGCATGAGCGGGGGTGGGGTGGAGGGAGAGAGACACACGGGGCATGAGCGGGGGTGGGGGGGAGGAAGAGAGACACACGGGGCATGAGTAGGGGGTGAGGGGAGAGACACACGGGGCATGAGCAGGGGGTGGGGGGGAGATAGAGAGACACACAGGGCATGAGCGGTGGTGGGGGGAGGGAGAGAGACACACAGAGCATGAGCGGGGGGTGGGTGGGAGGGATAGAGACACACGGAGCATGAGCAGGGGGTGGGTGGGAGACATAGAGACACTCGAGGCATGAGCGTGGGGTGGGTGGGAGGGGAGAGACAAACGGGGCATGAGCGGGGGTTGTGTGGGAGGGCTAGGGGTATGAGCGTGGGGTTGGTTGGGAGGGCTAGGGGCATGAGCGGGGGGGGTGTGGGATGGCTAAGGGCATGAGCGGGGGGTGGGTGGGACGGTTAGAGACAAACGGGGCATGAGCGGGGGGTGGGTGGGAGGGCTAGAGACACACGGGGCATGAGCGGGGGTGGAGGGGAGGGAGAGAGACACACGGGGCATGAGCGGGGGTGGGGTGGAGGGAGAGAGACACACGGGGCATGAGCGGGGGTGGGGGGGAGGAAGAGAGACACACGGGGCATGAGTAGGGGGTGAGGGGAGAGACACACGGGGCATGAGCAGGGGGTGGGGGGGAGGGAGAGAGACACACAGGGCATGAGCGGGGGGTGGGTGGGAGGGATAGAGACACACGGAGCATGAGCGGGGCGTGGGTGGGAGACATAGAGACACTCGAGGCATGAGCGTGGGGTGGGTGGGAGGGGAGAGACAAACGGGGCATGAGCTTGGGGTGTGTGGGAGGGCTAGGGGTATGAGCGTGGGGTTGGTTGGGAGGGCTAGGGGCATGAGCGGGGGGTGTGGGATGGCTAAGGGCATGAGCGGGGGGTGGGTGGGAGGGCTAGAGACATACGGGGCATGAGTAGGTGGTGAGGGGAGAGACACACGGGGCATGAGCAGGGGGTGGGGGAGGGAGAGACACACACGGGGCATGAGCGCTGGGTGGGTGGGATGGCTAGAGACACACGGGGCATGAGTAGGGGGTGAGGGGAGAGACACACGGGGCATGAGCAGGGGGTGGGGGGAGAGAGAGACACACACGGGGCATGAGCGGGGGTGGGGGGGAGGGAGAGAGACACACAGGGCATGAGCGGGGGTGGAGGGGGAGAGAGGCACACGGGGCAAGAGCGGGGGTGGGCATGATGGATTGAGACACACGGGGCTTGAGCGGGGGTGGGGGGAGGAAGAGACACACACGGGGCATGAGCGGGGGTGGGGGGGAGGGAGAGAGACACACAGGGCATGAGTGCGGGGGAGGGAGAGAGACACATGGGGCATGAGCGGGGGGTGGGTGGGAGATATAGAGACACACGGGGCATGAGCAGGGGGTGGGGGGAGGGGAGAGACACACGGGGCATGAGCAGGGGGTGGGGGGAGGGAGAGAGACACACGGGGCATGAGCGGGGGGTGGGGGGGAGGGAGAGAGACACACGGGGCATGAGCGGGGGGTGGGTGGGAGGGATAGAGACACACGGGGCATGAGCGGGGGGTGGGTGGGAGGGATAGAGACACACAGGGCATGAGCGGGGGTGGATGGGAGGGATAGAGACTCACGGGGCATGAGCGGGGTTGGGTGGGAGGGATAGAGACACACGGAGCATGAGCGGGGGTGGGTGGGAGACATAGCGACACTCGAGGCATGAACGTGGGGTGGGAGGGGAGAGACAAACGGGGCATGAGCGGGGGGTGTGTGGGAGGGCTAGGGGCAGGAGCGTGGGGTTGGTTGGGAGGGCTAGGGGCATGAGCGGGGGGTGGGTGGGAGGGCTACGGGCATGAGCGGGGGTGGGGGGGAGGGATAGAGACACACGGGGCATGAGCAGGGGGTGGGGGGACGGGAGAGACACACGGGGCATGAGCAGGGGGTGGGGGGAGGGAGAGAGACACACAGGGCATGAGCGGGGGGTGGGTGGGAGGGATAGAGACACACAGGGCATGAGCGGGGGGTGGGTGGGAGGGATAGAGACTCACGGGGCATGAGCGGGGGGTGGGTGGGAGGTATAGAGACACACGGAGCATGAGCGGGGGGTGGTTGGGAGACATAGTGACACTTGAGGCATGAGCGTGGGGTGGGTGGGAGGGGAGAGACAAACAGGGCATGAGCGGGGGGTGTGTGGGAGGGCTAGGGGCATGAGCGGGGGGTGTGTGGGATGGTTAGGGGCATGAGCGGGGGGGTGTGGGATGGCTAAGGGCTTGAGCGGGGGGTGGATGGGAGGGCTACGGGCATGAGCGGGGGTGGGGGGGAGGGTTAGAGACACACGGGGCATGAGCAGGGGGTGGGGGGAGGGGAGAGACACACGGGGCATGAGCAGGGGGTGGGGGGAGGGGGAGAGACACACGGGGCATGAGCGGGGGGTGGGTGGGAGGGATAGAGACACACGGGGCATGAGCGGGGGGTGGGTGGGAGGGATAGAGACACACAGGGCATGAGCGAGGGGTGGGTGGGAGGGATAGAGACTCACGGGGCATGAGCGGGGGGTGGGTGGGAGGGAGAGAGACACACGGGGCATGAGCGGGGGGTGGGGGGGAGGGAGAGAGACACACGGTGCATGAGCGGGGGGTGGGTGGGAGGGCTAGAGACATACGGGGCATGAGTAGGTGGTGAGGGGAGAGACACACGGGGCATGAGCAGGGGGTGGGGGGAGGGAGAGACACACATGGGGCGTGAGTGCTGGGTGGGTGGGACGGCTAGAGACACACGGGGCATGAGCGGGGGGTGGGTGGGAGGGCTAGAGACACACGGGGCATGAGCGGGGGTGGAGGGGAGGGAGAGAGACACACGGGGCATGAGCGGGGGTGGGGTGGAGGGAGAGAGACACACGGGGCATGAGCGGGGGTGGGGGGGAGGAAGAGAGACACACGGGGCATGAGTAGGGGGTGAGGGGAGAGACACACGGGGCATGAGCAGGGGGTGGGGGGGAGATAGAGTGACACACAGGGCATGAGCGGGGGTGGGGGAGGGAGAGAGACACACGGGGCATGAGCGGGGGGTGGGTGGGAGGGATAGAGACACACGGAGCATGAGCGGGGGTGGGTGGGAGACATAGAGACACGCGAGGCATGAGCGTGGGGTGGGTGGGAGGGGAGAGACAAACGGGGCATGAGCGGGGGGTGTGTGGGAGGGCTAGGGGTATGAGCGTGGGGTTGGTTGTGAGGGCTAGGGGCATGAGCGGGGGGGTGTGGGATGGCTAAGGGCATGAGCGGGGGGTGGGTGGGACGGCTAGAGACACACGGGGCATGAGCGGGGGGTGGGTGGGAGGGCTAGAGACACACGGGGCATGAGCGGGGGTGGAGGGGAGGGAGAGAGACACACGGGGCATGAGCGGGGGTGGGGTGGAGGGAGAGAGACACACGGGGCATGAGCGGGGGTGGGGGGGAGGAAGAGAGACACACGGGGCATGAGTAGGGGGTGAGGGGAGAGACACACGGGGCATGAGCAGGGGGTGGGGGGGAGGGAGAGAGACACACAGGGCATGAGCGGGGGTGGGGGGAGGGAGAGAGACACACGGGGCATGAGCGGGGGGTGGGTGGGAGGGATAGAGACACACAGAGCATGAGCGGGGGGTGGGTGGGAGACATAGAGACACTCGAGGCATGAGTGTGGGGTGGGTGGGAGGGGAGAGACAAACGGGGCATGAGCGTGGGGTGTGTGGGAGGGCTAGGGGTATGAGCGTGGGGTTGGTTGGGAGGGCTAGGGGCATGAGCGGGGGGTGTGGGATGGCTAAGGGCATGAGCGGGGGGTGGGTGGGAGGGCTAGAGACATACGGGGCATGAGTAGGTGGTGAGGGGAGAAACACACGGGGCATGAGCAGGGGGTGGGGGAGGGAGAGACACACACGGGGCATGAGCGCTGGGTGGGTGGGATGGCTAGAGACACACGGGGCATGAGTAGGGGGTGAGGGGAGAGACACACGGGGCATGAGCAGGGGGTGGGGGGGAGAGAGGCACACACGGGGCATGAGCGGGTGTGGGGGGGAGGGAGAGAGACACACAGGGCATGAGCGGGGGTGGGGGGGAGAGAGGCACACGGGGCAAGAGCGGGGGTGGGCGGGATGCATAGAGACACACGGGGCTTGAGCGGGGGTGGGGGGGAGGGAGAGAGACACGGGGCAGGAGCAGGGGGTGGGTGGGAGGGATAGAGACACACGGGGCATGAGCAGGGGGTGGGGGGAGGGGAGAGACACACGGGGCATGAGCGGGGGGTGGGCGGGAGGGATAGAGACACACGCGGCATGAGCGCAGGGTGGGGGGAGGGATAGAGACACACAGAGCATGAGCAGGGGGTGGGTGGGAGACATAGAGACACACAGGGGGTGAGCAGGGGGTGGGGCACGGAGAGACACACACAGGGCATGAGCGGGGGGTTGGTGGGACGGCTAGAGACACACGGGGCATGAGCGGGGGGTGGGGGGGATAGATACACACGGGGCATGAGAGGGGGTGGGTGGGAGGGATAGAGACACATGGGGCATTAGCGGGGGGTGGATGGGAGGGGATAGAGACACACAGGGCATGAGCGGGGGGTGGGTGGGAGGGCTAGGGGCATGAGCAGGGGGTGGGTGGGAGGACTAGAGACACTCGGGCCATGAGTAGGGGGTGAGGGGAGAGACACACGGGGCATGAGCGGGGGGTGGGTGGTCGGGCTAGAGACACACGGGGCATGAGCGGGGGGTGGGTGGGAGGGATAGAGACACACAGGGCATGAGCGGGGGGTGGGTGGGAGGGCTAGGGGCATGAGCGGGGTGTGGGTGGGACTACTAGAGACACACGGGGCATGAGTAAGGGGTGAGGGGAGAGACACACGGGGCACGAGTGGCTGTGGGGGGAGGGAGAGACACACACGGGGCATGAGCGGGGGATGGGCGGGAGGGATAGAGACACACGGGGCATGAGCGGGGCATGGGCGGGAGGGATAGAGACACACGGGGCATGAGCGGGGGGTGGGCGGGAGGGATAGAGACACACGGGGCATGAGCGCGGGGTGTGCGGGAGGGATAGAGACACATGGGGCATGAGCGGGGGGTGGGGGGACAAACAAAAACATGGACATGCCGCACGGACATGAGTTCGTGCAGCAGATCCCGCTCCATGGCCCTCCGCTGGCTACCGACACAGGGCATGAGCAGGGGGAGGGAGAAAGACACACGGGGCATGAGTGGGGGTGGGGGGGAGGTAGAGAGACACACGGGGCATGAGCGGGGGGTGGGCGGGAGGGATAGAGACACACGGGGCATGAGCGGGGGGTGGGCGGGAGGGATAGAGACACACGGGGCATGAGCGGGGGTGGGAGGGAGGGATAGACACACGGGGCATGAGCGGGGGGTGGGCGGGAGGTATAGAGACACACGGGGCATGAGCAGGTGTTTTTGAGGGAGGGAGAGACACACACAATGCATGAGCAGGGGGTGGGGGGACAAACAAAAACACAGACATGCCGCACGGACATGAGTTTGTGCAGCAGATCCCGCTCCTTCGCCCTCCGCTGGCCACCGTGTGCGATGGTGTGAGCGGGGGGCTGGAGGAACAGGGGATACACGGAGCATGAGCGGGGGGACAGGAAGGACACACGGACATGAGCGGGGGTGGGAGGAACAAGAGACAGACACGCTCCTGCTGACCTGACAAAGCCTCTCATGCGCCAAAGAAAGATGGCGGGCATCTCTGAAGCCACACGCACTGCACGCTTTCACTGCATCCAATGAGAGAGCACGTCAGATGTCCGTGGACATCACGCAAGCTGCTGGCCCAATCACTGTCCTGTCCGCGATGCGAACAGGGAAGTGTGTCCGCGAAGCGAACACAGATATCACTAATTTTTTTGGACCTACTTTTTGGTCATTTTAAAAAAACTACTGGACGGATTTTCACCAAATTTGCAAAAGCACGCTTTCGGGACCAAGCCGCTGCTCCTGGTCCAAATTTGGTGAAAATCCGTCCAGCGGTTTGGGCTGTAGACACGAGCAAATATGTTTTCCCATTCAGTCTATGGGGAAAAAAAAGGTTTTGGGACCCCCCTATAACTTTGCCCCCCCTGGACGAATCCTCACCAAACTTTGCAAAAGAATTCAGAGTGACCCAAATACTTTTTTTGCAAAGTTTGGTGAGGATTCGTCCAGGGAGAGCGAAGTTATAAGCCGCCCAAAAAGTGCTCTTCCTATGGAAACAGCAACTTAACCATAACTACATGGTCACTACCATGGCCATGTAATAACCAGTGGCAACTGGAGACTCACTTGATATTTTGAAAGTATTGTAGCCAGTGGTTAATGGCATAGTATCATCATCAATTGGCAAGCAGATCCCTTAATAATATACTGTCACAGACAATTACAGAGCGATTTGTTGTACTATTCTAGGTCATAAATAACTCAATAGGTCTGGCGGTTGACAAAAGAGTTTGCGTCATTTCCATATAAGGTACATACTACTTCATGGGAACATAGTTAATCACTACAATTTCTAGCATGTGTTTTCACCAATGCAGTCAAAAATGCAGACAGTTTCATCATGACTCAACATCAAAGGTACGCCCATAATATTTTGAACCTATTCTGACACAAGGCAACGTGTCGTGTCTTCATGACACTCACATGGAGATGTTACAACCAGTGGCCACAAAGGGCTCACATGTGCACGGGAGGCAATAAACAAGGACTGTTCTCACAAATTACAAAAACATTTTCTTACAAAGGGCCTCATTACGAGTTTGGAGGTAGCCATGGTGCAATTAGCGCCATGCGCAAAACAGAAAGGTGATGGCTGGAAGGTTTTGAATTAATCATAACCACGGGCAAAGCTCTGGTCAACCCTCCCGATCATTGTTTTTCAGCCTGCCAAGCCATTACAGAACAGGAAAAACCATATGCAAATCAGGCTTGGTCCTACCCCAAAAGGGGCAGTCCAGCCCGAACGCCTAAGTCACATCCCTTCTGCACGAGACCACAACCATCCCCAGACATGTTTCAGCCTTGTTGGGCGTCATCAGTGAAGAGTAGCATGGGTCTCTTGGCCCGGCAGTTTCGGGACCCACGTCTGGGCATATCCGTCCCACTCGGGGTGAAATTAGAAAAACAGAAAGGTGATGGCTGGAAGGTTTTGAATTAATCATAACCACGGGCAAAGCTCTGGGCATCCCTCCAGACCAGCGTTTTTCAGCCTGCCAAGCCGTTACAGAAGGGGAAAAACCATATGGAAATCAGTCCTACCCCAAAAGGGGATGCTTGTGGTCTTGCGCAGAAGGGATGTGACCTACCAGTTCGGGCTGGCCTGCCCCTTTTGGGGTGGGGCCAAGCCTGATTTGCACATGGTCTTTTCCCTTCTGTAATGGCTTGGTAGGCGAAGAACGATGGTCTGGAGGGTTGCCCGGAGCAATGCCAGTGGTTAAGATTCATTCTAAACCTTCCAGCCATCACCTCTTTGTTTTTGCTTTGTCACCCCGAGTGGGACGGGTATGCCCAGACGTGGGTCCCGTGCCTGCTGGGCCTAGAGACCCAAGCTACTCCTCACTGATGAGGCCCAACAAGGCCGAAACATGTTTGGGGATGCGTGTAGTCTCGTGCAGAAGGGATGTGACCTAGCAGTTTGGGCTGGACTGCCCCTTTTGGGGTGGGGCCAAGCCTGATTTGCATATGGTCTTTTCCCTTCTGTAATGGCTTGGCAGGTGAAGAACGATGGTCTGGTGGGTTGCCCAGAGCAATGCCAGTGGTTAAGATTCATGCTAAACATTCCAGCCATCACCTCTTTGTTTTTGCAATTAGCACCATGGCTGCCTCCAAACTCGGGTGCGGGTCGTCAGAATGGGGATTTACCGGGTCATCCCAACCTTGGAGGACCCGGTAAGTCCCCATTGTGAAAACCATTCCCCATTCCCATTCAAGCCCCCATAGGGCTCAATGGGAATGGGGAAGGAGCTAATAACGGGCCCATTATTAGCTCCCTGGTCCCTTAGCGGATATCGCTAAGGGTGGCTGGTAAAACCAGCCGGCCTTAGTGGGACCCGCTAAGGGACCTTGGAATGTGGCGTTAGGGGGTTAACGGCACCAGCATCCTTACCGGTGCCATTAACCACTTACGGCCAGGGTCAGAATCAGGCCCATAGTGTCCGGATGATCAAACACTCAAGAGATGGTCAAAAATTGTGCCACTCCACGCCCTCATTCAGACCATGGATATAGCTTTCTGATAGAAAAATCAATTTTTGTTTTAGTTGTAATAACTTCTTGTTAATCGACACCTGGGATTCGCTCTTAATTTGTTTCAAAATGCACCATTCAAATTCATTAAAGGCGTGTTTCATTTCTAAAAAGTGTTTTTGAGTAAGGGTGCTTGTTCAATTCCATTCCTGATACAAGGTTTTTGTTCGATCATGCTCACCTTACATTTTCTGTTCGTTTTCCCAATATGTATACGCTGGCATGGACATTTTATTAGATAAATGACATTGCGTGTATTGCAATTAGTGTGCTCTCTAATATTCCACACCTTTTCGCGGCCCAGGTCAACAGACTCTATTTTTTTGGTCTGGGTGCACATAATGCAATTACCACATGGGTAATGTCCTGAAACTGGGGTTAAACCCCATACATTTGTTTGTTGGGTTCCTTCTTCTTGGTACTCACATCATTCCTCATGACTACATTTCGCACAGAGGTACTTTTTTTTAATGCCACAATTGGCCTTCCAATGTCTTTAGTCATGATCTTGTTCCAATTTTTATTTATTATGTTCTTGATCTTGTATGAAAGGTTGCTAAAAGTATTCACAAATACTAAAGGTGTTTCCTTAGTCTTTTTGGCTCTCCGTATTTGTTAATCCAACAGCGCTTCACAATTATTATTGAATGCTCTCTTGGTGGCTCTTTTAACCATGGCAAAAGGATAATTGCGGTGGACTAGTTTATCAATTAAATTGTTGGCTCCGTTTTTATAAGACTCGTTTGTACTGATATTTTTCTTCAGTCGAAGGAATTGACTGAGGGGAAGGTTATTTTAAACATGTTGTGCATGGTGGCTATTAAAATGGAACAGTGCATTTGTATCAGTTATCTTGGTAAATGGTCGAATAAACAAGGCACCGTTTTCATGATAAATACAGATATCTAAGTAATTGATGTGTGCATTATTTACATTACTCGTACATTTTAGGTATCTGTTTTGTTTGTTTAGCAAATGCACAAATAGTTGAGATTCTGCTTCATTACGTTTCCAAATAACAAAAACGTTATCTATGTAACGTAGCCAACATAGAATATTCTCTTGAAAAGGATTCAGATCTTTATATACAACCATTTCCTCAAACATATTGACATACAAATTAGCAACATTTGGAGCCATTGCTGCACCCATTGCCGTACCCTCGATTTCTTTATAAAACTGGCCCATAAACTGGAAAAAGTTTTGAGTGAGGGCCATTTCGGTACACCATTTTGTTCTGAATACACATTCAGGGGGCTACCTGAGTTAGAGATGCAGGGAAAGCTGTGAATAGTCTGCATTATACAACATACTATGCCGTGTCTTTTCCCTTCCTGCCTCCCTGCACACATTTGAGCACTCTACCATCTGTGCTGCAGCATATTGCAACAAGCTTCCTGTGACCTCAGAGAAAGGAGCCAAGGTGGACACCACAGACTTTTGGTATCCTTGAATACAGCCTTCCAGCCCTCCAGGGGCTTACCACCATCCTGCAAGGCGATTGGTTAAGGACTACAACAATTGGAATGGCCTCCCTGAGCTAGGAAGTGAAGTCGGGCCTGCTTAAAAGCCCAGATCCAAGGTTCTTTGAGCCTGCCTTTGCTTTCTGTGTGGCTCTGTGCAGACTGCCTTGCTTAATCCCCAAAACAGGACTCTGCTGTCTTTCTCTCCATCTAGTACGACAGTAAGCTTTAGGCAGTATCATTGTTCTGCTGCTTTCCTGTCCTGAGCACAGAGGCGTCATTTCACCAAAATGCCAGGGGTAGCGGAAGTGAAATCACATGACCTTTGCCCTCTGATGACATCACAGGAAGTGATGTCATTTGACCCCCCCACCTCAAAGTGACATCACAGGAAGTGATGAACCCAACCTTTCACCCCGTGACAAAACAGGAAGGAACATCACATATTGTTCCTAAAAAATATGGTTGTGATATCACTATAGTGTTAAATACACTTCCTACAAGAATGGATCACAATATGTATCATTAATATCAGTGTGTATAGGACCATATTACCAAATTACTGAGAATGCAAGCAGATGTCCAAGGACAAATGATAATGATCTGTTATTATACAGCACTTACGCTAAAGCGCTTTACATAGATCAAATGTACATACAATATCAGCCAACCTGTGGTGGTACTCATTTATCGACCTCAGAAGGGTGAAAGGCTAAGTTGAGGTGTTTAAGAACAGACTAAATCAGAGACTTACCACCTGAAGTGCCCGGAAATAAACCTTTATGAGTCTAGCAATTATTTGATAGAATTCCAGAAAGATTAATTATGTGTTATTCCTATTCTTTCTAGTTTAGCGTCACTGCTCACAGTGATACACCTGTGGAACCCCTTTTTTTAAGAGGCCTGCACAAGAAAATCATCCACTCCAAAAATAAAGAGCCACATGACACTGGCCACAGCCCAGGAGCTTACATTTAAAAAAAAGTAAAAAAAACATTCTTTTTTTTCTAGGGGTAGCAAGGGAGACCACAGGGGTAGCAAGGGAGACCTCAGGGCTCGCAATTGCGACCCTGGCAACCCCGAAATGATGCCCCTGCCTTAGCACTGGTCAGCCGCAAAGGTAAGTAGAATCTGGATTCTTCTTCTATCGACGTATATACGTTCTAACTATTTTTGCACTGTAAACGTTCCACCAAGCACTACTATGGTTGTGTTGTTACCGCAAACATTCTCCTGTGCACATCCACTAAATTGTTGTATTGTTAGATTGTTGCATCCTATTTCCACAATGCCTACTAAGTGAGCCCCCAGCGTCTTTTACTTGTGACCCCCGACGACACTTGCCACCATTTTATATATGCACCGTCTGGCCTTATCCCTCCTTTACCCAACCATTCTTTCATCATGTTGTGCCTGAAATAACTATCTGGCACTGCTTACCTTGAGCAGAGCAGTGCTGCATTGGTAACTTGTTTAGCCTAGTACTGTAACTCTCAGAAAACTTACCTGATTTTGACTTCTAGCTTCACGCCAGACTTGTAACTTGCATGTTTGCTTCATGCTACACTTGTTTTTTTTGTATTATTTATTTACATTTTACATACATAACATTAAAGTGTCAGCGTGCATCAATTTGTCTGAATCCAAAGATTAAAGTCAATGCTAGAACACTTTTCTGGCCCGAATGGTTTCTATGCGGAATTAGAAGGATTTGTGATCTCGGAAAGGATGGTAGATGGCTTTCAGCGAATGAGGTGAGAGTGAAGTGGGACATTGGGGGCTTTTCAGAAGCTACCTACAGGCCTTTAAAGAAATCAAGAGAGAAATGCCGATTGGACTAATACTCTGAATCTGGACATTTTTTGGGCTAAACATAAAGAGGGAGAGGGTGGACTGATGAGCAGAATATACAAAATGCTTGTGGGAAGCCATCACGTAATGACAGACTGCAAGAAGAATGGAGTAAGATGATTGATTTTGATGTCTCATCTGAGATTTGGCACAATATGTGCAGGAATGCACTTTTGTGTTCTGTGAATTTGGGAGAGAGATCTCACCAAATTAAAATACTGAATCAAGTTTATTGGTGTCCAGAAAGATTCCAAAAAGAGGCCTGTCAAATACTGATGAATGTTGGGGCTCTACACAGATTGTTGGCTCCTTGGAACACATGTTGTGGAGTTGTGTGCGAGTCTGTGGATTTAGGGCAGAGGTGTGTGAGGTTTGTATTAAAATTCTGGGTGTGAGTCTGGATCTGGATTTCAAAACACTAATACTAGGAGTTGGTACAGATTTAAATGAACTGAGTTCAGCTCAAAAGAAGGGGCTGTTCAGGGGTGCTATCGTGGGCAAGCGCCTTGTTCTTTGGGGATGGAAAACTAAGGTAGCTCCATAACTAGATGAATGGGTAGAAGAGATGCACAAACAAGGTGGAAAGGATGATCTCATGCTACACTTGTAGTTTGCCTGCAACAGGAACTATTTTGACTCACAGCCTGTGGCTACACTTGTAAGTTGCCTGTAACTTTTGTGGTAATGTCGTGCATGCCTCGAGCCACACTTAATATTTGCCTGTGTTTTCCTCATGCTACACTTGTAATTTACCTGCAAACTGACCTATGTTGACTCTCAGCCTCTGGCTACATGTGTAACTTGCCTGTAACCGCCTTGATAATGTTGTGCCTGCCTCGTGCTGCCCTAGTAACTTGCCTGCAACCTATCTGACCTGGACCAGGCTCTTGATACAATTGCAACTTGTTTGTAACCGCCTTGATATTGTCGTGCCAGCCTCATGCTGCCCCTATAATTTCTGGTAACCTACTTGATTTGGACTCATAGCCTCTGGCTACACTGTATCGTGCCTGTAAAAACTCTGATAATGTTGTGCGTACCTTGTGCTGTACGTGTAATATGCCTGCAACCTACCTGACCTGGACTCTTAGCTGCTGGCTACAAATGTAACTTTCCTGTAACCACCTTGATAATGTTATGCCTGCCACGTGGGGCACTTGTAATTTGCCTACAACTTACCTGTCTTTGACACTTCGCCTAGTGCTACACCTGTATCTTGCTTACGTTTCAGCCCCGTGCTGCCTATGAAATGTGCCTGTAACACCATAACCACTTTATCTAGCCCCTAGATTACTCTGGGTTTTGTGTGCTGCTATAAATACTAATACAAATAAATAATAAATGAATGTAGTGTCCCTCATAAAACATATTAGCTTGCCACAACTTTTTGTTTCTCCAAGGTGGTGCCGATTTAAAAATGTATATGGATATAATCATAAACCCTGCATAAGCAGAGGCTAGTGCTGTACTCTAAGGCTTTAAATATTGTGTTGTCTTGACTTACTCTACCTCCCCTCATATGTTTCCCTCCTCTTTAATTTATGCATAAAACATTTTCATGATCTTCTGCACAACAGCAAAATTCAGTTCCAAAACTATGCTGACAATACCCAGCTGCTGTTTGTGCTATCTGGCAATATTGCCAAAGACACCAATCATATACATAACATCTTAAATGTCATCAGATTATGGATGCGAGACAACTTGCTATGTCTGAATGATCAAAAGACTGAATTGACTTCTGCTCGCGGCAGCCAATGCCATCAAGAAGTTTGGCAATTCCTATAACTTCATGTCAATACATTCACATACCATCCCCATTTTGTGGAAAGCCAAATCATTAGCCATCCAACTCAATACTGAGATGAATATGGATGGGCAGGTTTCAGCCACTGTTAGCTGCAGTCACTACTATCTTCACTTGCTCTGTCTGATCAGACCATTCATCTCTGACACAAATGCCGCTAATGTAGCCAGGGCTATTATTGGGAGCAAACTCGACTAGGGCAATGCACTGCTTGCTGGAGCACCCTCATATGAGGTTGCAAGGCTCCAGTGATATAGAATGTTGTTGCTTGCATTGTGGCTAACATCCCTACAAGATCCCATATCACTCCTACCCCACAAAGCCTGCACTTGCTTCCTGTTGCCCAGAGAATAAAATTCAAAACCATGTCCATCATGCGTAAATGTGTGCATGGGGATGCCCCCCAACCCTCAAGGCTTGACTACGGCCCTATAAACCATCTCACTCCCCCCCCCATTCAAGAACAAAACAACTGCTAACTAATAAGCATTACAACCGTAATCGTGCTGGTGGCAGATCCTTTCAAACTTTAGACTCAGCCCGGTGGATTACACTACCACCGTGCTTGCACTTGGACTCTAATTCTGCCTCTTTCAAAAAACATATGAAAACACATCTCTTAAAAGAACACTTTACGTAATTCTCATGTCCTTTATGGACTGATTTTTGGATGACTGGCCCTTCTTTCCATGTTTTGTTTCAAGCTACAGTAATGCTTTATATGTGAAAATGCTTTGACGCCCATGGGCTTCAGCGTGCTATAAATAAATAAATAAATAAATAAATAAATATGCCTGAATCTATACAGCATATCTGTAATCTGTCATTAAGTTTTTAGAACTGAAGCAGGATCAAAAAGCAAATAGTGTAATATTTCATTTTAGTTGGGACAAGGTGCACAATAAAAAAAAAAAAGCATGACCTTCAAAACAGGTCTCACTAGTATAAAGCCCAAAAATAACTCCAGGAAATATGAGTGTAATGTAAATGGCTGAGAGAGGCCAATTATAGTTTCGGTGTGTGAGTTCATTTTACTGAGACTTTCCTGACTAGGCAAGGTCAGTGCATAATCATATGACATGTTTTGAATGAGCTAATTTTACTGACTCCAACTGAGATAGTATTTCCTATCCTTTTCTGCTGTTCATGCTAATATAATGACCTTGATATTCAAAAGACAGTTTTGCAACCGCCAACACGTTACCTTATAATGTCCTCTAATATATACATAGTGATAAAATGGGAATTCTTTTTATTTTGTCTAGGTACAGAGCTGATAAACAACCGAAAGCATGGCAACATGATTGTGAGTTTCAAAGAAAAAATAGGATAATTTTGAGTCATTTCCAGAAATGAATGCCTTGGCTGTGCCAGTGAACAACATTTGAGCGATAGATTACAACACCAATTTTCATTAGAAAACATTAGCAAGTCGCAAGCCATGTCCAAATATAGTTTAGACGATTTGAATACAAATAAAATTGTACAGGGAGCAAAACACTGCAAGGGAATGTTAAAAAAAACGTAATTAAAACAAACTATAGACACACGCTTTCTAGAGAAGCAGGACAAGGCCTACTGAGCAAATGCAAATGAGAGTGTGGGAGAGGAGGAAGGGTTTAAAAATCATTTCATTTTAAAAGAAAATGTACAACTACTTAAGAGGCAGGAAGAAATGATGGAAAAATACAACTTGAGAGATGGTTTTTTAACACTTTATTGGACAAGCATTTTCCATAATTGGTTGAATTGTAAATATTAAACTAAAATGAACACGGCAACGTCACTGTAATGCATCAACATTTTGTTGTATTAATAAACATTATTCAATAACTTTTTTTATGTTCATTTATTTGAACCGGGCAAGCAGAAACATTTTCCACTTTACATTATGCCAAATTAACTCATCATTGCCAGTTTACAGCAAACTCACACAGTACAGCGAACTCGAGGCACACATACTCACGTTGTCAAATTCACACTGCCACACTTGATCTCACACACTTACACTGGCCACACACAGTCAATCTCACACTCAGTCACGCACACACACACACACACCCCAGTCCAAGACTCACTTTCATGCTAACTCTCATGATCAAAATCACAGTGATTCTCACGCGTCATGCTCACTTGTATCATGCTATGTCAAGTTATTGCCTGCCCAGTTATGGTGTTTAACGCCATGCGATAGCATAACACGAGGTTCCTAGTAAACTTGACAATCAGAGTAAACTCCCAGGATGACCTTTCTTAGTTTGACTTTCCTAGTTAACCTGTTATTTCCAGTAATCTCCCAGCGTGTTTGGCATTATAAGTAAGCTTGATATTTCAAGTAAACTATTAGTTTGCCATTCCCAGTAAGCTGCCAGCTTGACATTTCCTGTGAGCGTCCAAGGTTACACTCCCAGTAAGTTGACGCTCCCAGTGATCTTCCAGTTTTACATTTCCATTAAACAATGAGATTCCCAGAAAGCATCTAGTTTGACGTTTTTCCAATCTACCACTTTGGCATTCCCAGTATATCACCAATTTAGCACCCATTATAAACTGCCAGTTTACGCTATTCTAGTGCAATGGACGGAAACATTTAAAAATATCACCAAATAACATAGAGATCATTCTTCTATCGAGGAGATCCTGCATGCACAGATCCAACCTAATAGACATAAAGCATGTTCATGTGCCCTATTGAACACAAAGACAGGCAATGTAACGATGATCTTGAGTCACACTGAGCCACATTACGAGTTTGCTGTTAAAAAAGAAAATGACTGGCATGCCAGTGCTACCGTGTCCTTGTAGCACTGCTGCCAGAATCTATGGTAGATTCCGAGTCAGCGTGAATGCACTTTCCTTCATGCCAGAAACTGTAGTACCGGCATGCCTGAAACTGTCCCAAATCCCCCGATACCTGCATTGGGCGCTGCCGCAGACACCGACTCCGGCACCGAGGATACTGTAATTACTTGTGCCGGTATTACTGGCACCAGAGACATCGTCATTTCGCTGGAAGAGGAAATGCACCGGCGACCATCATTAAAACACAATCCATTGCAATCCTCATTCTACAGGAGTGTAACTAAAAATCTGAGCACATACCGACACAGAGGAACATGTATGTTAAGCAAGCCGCAACCCCCGGTTCAGTGAACAGGAACTGAACATGCTGGCAGAGACACTTGTGGAGCATGCAGATGTGGTTTTCTTTGCAGCTCTGCAGTGCCAAGCTCAACTATGAAAAAAGGCCATTTGGGAGGATGTGGCCAACAAAGTCTTGGTGGTGGGGACAGCACCTCAGACTGTCCAAGACTGTAGGAAGAGGTGGGACGACCTACGTCTCCATGTCCACAAACCTCCTTGCCGCAGAGCTCAGCCAGGGCCTGGCCACAGGAGTTTGAGCACCATCCCCCATCAAACTGCAGATGTGGAAGGAGACGTGCAGCACCGTCCTGCACATGGAGACCATAGTGGGAGTGGGAGATGCAGAGACGGGAGCAGTGGCACCCGATGATGCCAGTGAGTGTCCGTTACTGTAATCCCAAAGTCACATCACACACCTTGTCGCCCCAATGCCAATGGCCACTTCATAAAGTCAAGTAAGTGGGTCAAGATTCCTTTTGCCATACCACCCACTGACAACCTCCTGCCACACAAGTACAATGCACCTGACTGCAAGACAAGAAACAAACCCCACTGACACAGCCCACATGTCACCTGTTTTGGCCACACAAGTACCATCTGCATGCATACAGACACACATCACCTAGACAATGTCCAACTGCTGGTGTCACGGCCGTGCCACCACATGGCCTAAGCCACCTCATGTCAAGATGCACACATCAATGACACCAGCCGCACACTTGTCACACCCACCATGTCCCTTCCCGCAGAGTCAACAACACAGCAACGTCCACAAGTGAAACACATCCGTTTCACAATCAAACTCTACATGTCACACAGCCCCTTTGGCATGGCCACAACACCCAAACCACTAAACACCAGTACCCCAAGCAACAGACACTGCACACTCCACAGCCACACCATAAACATGCTACCACACTGCATCCCCTACACATCCATGTGTGGACCATGCCATGCCCTCCACCATGTCCATGACAATGCACATGAATCTGAATGTAGTAGCCCGATGTCTGTCAGATGGATCCATACCCATTACTGATGCCCTGCCTCACTGTCCCCTACAGGCACATCATCTGACAGTGATGGGGAACATGCTACCACACCCTGCTCCACTGCTGCACGTTGCCTACGCAGGTATCCACCACCTCTAGACAGAAGCCAGCATCATCCACCGCAAGACCGGGTAGTGCCACAACATCTTTGTAGCACCACCCCACCAGCATGAAACACCTCCTGCCCAGCAGCCCCAGCAGCCACCAACACCTGCTGCCCAGCATCCGCAGCAGCCACCAACACCTGCTTCCAAGCAGCCCCGGCAGACACCAACACCTGCTGACAAGCAGCCCCGGCAGACACCATTTCCTGCTGGGAAGCAGCCCCGGCATACACCAACACCTACTGCCCAGCAGCCCCAGCAGACACCAACACCTGCTGTCCAGCAGCCCCGGCAGACACCAACACCTGCTGCCCAGCAGCCCCCGCAGACGCCAACACCTCTGTCAAGCAGGTCCATCAGCAGGCAGAACCTGTGTCCCCAGACCACAGCCTGCAGGAAGACCCTGTATCCCCAGACCACAGTCTGCAGGAAGAGCCTGTTTCCCCACCACCCAGCCTGCTGGACGAACATGCAAACCCAACAGAAGGGTCTGGAGCACACAGCTCAGTGGAGGCCAGTGTGCACGACACACAGAGCCACGGTAGCCATGAGGATGAAGCTGTGTTTACTCCCCCAAGCCCTCGGAGCCCACCTCCCATGCCAATACCTGGACTCCGGCACATACGATACATTGAGGGACGCTTCAGCAGGATGGAGGAAAGGCAGCAGGCAATGCACGCCTTGGTCATACAGTACCTTACTGAGGCACAACTGACACGGCCGACCATGCAGGATACCTTGCGTAACACGGCATGAATGCTGGGCAGAGCCACAGAGGGCGTGTACCACCTGGCGAAGCGTGTGGGGGAGGCAAATGGAGTAATGTCTGGTATGCCGGAGTCTATCAACCTGTTAGTGAACGCATAGCGGAACAACGGCACATCACCAGCCCAATAAGCCCATCCCAAGCACCACACTGACCAGTTCTATTCAAAGTAGCCCTGTGCATCGGTCACAGCAACTTGATCGCCCGCCAGAGGCTCACCCCCATCCTCCAAAAAAGGGGGCGTAAATAGGCCAAGTTACTAGTGTACGTGGGGAGGGAGTAGTTGGGAAGGGGTTCAGGGGGTAATGGGGGAGGAGATGGTGGGGAGAGGTTAGTGGGGTAGGGAGTGTGGGGGTAGTGGGTGTGGGGTTAGTGGGGTAGGTGTTGGTGGGGAATGGCTGTGGGGGCAACAAAACGGGATAGTAGTGTTAGGCAATACAATTCACATTTGTTCATAGTTCATCCTTATTCAATACACCTGGTGTTTCCAACAGACATGACTGGACATTGCTTATTCAGTGTGTGTCTATTTAATCATGTACTGTGTCCAGTGCCCAGTGTGACCTATGCCCAGTGCTGTGTCTTTAGCAGTCCATCAAAAGTAGTGGTCAATTAATTCTTGCCGTGTGGCACGTCCATCATTGCCATTGTCTCGTGGAGGATTTGCTACATCTTCTTCTTCCTCATCCTCTGGTGGCATCATGTCCATGTCAGGGGGCAGGGGGACGTTGCACCGGATGCACATGTAGTGTAGCATGGCACATACCAACACAATTTTGCCCACCTTCTCTGGCACGTAAATGAGTGCTCCCCCCGACCTGCTGATGCAGCAGAACCGGGCCTTCAACAGGCCAAATGTCTGCTCGATGGTGCAGCAAGTATGTACATGTGTACAGTTGTAGGCCTCTTCGTGCCTGTTGTGTGGTTGCCTGATGGGGGTCATGAGCCAGCCCATCAGGGGATACCCAGAATTACCTGCGAGAAAAAGGGATTTATTTGGTCATTCCATGTTAGCACTGGCAGTACAGTGTTCATTTGAAAATGCAACTAAGCACAGGGGTTCATAACTGTGCCTGGAATGTGTCATTGTCTATGAACCCGGAAAGTGAATTTAGGGCTGGTCCATGGGCAGGTGGGGGGGGTGAGTGCAGTTGCTGTCACATTGTCCATTCAATGTGATCCTGCACTCTCACAATTCAAGTAAAACAGACCAGTTTGCATTGTTGTGTTACCAATAGATATGGTCAGTGCATATACAGTGGCAACTCACACATTTGCCTAATTTGCTTTTTTTGTAATACAGTGGTATCCCCAGTATGCATTTAACATATACAGGTCTTCATGTACACATCCATCGACACCTTCACCCATATGACTAGGTAATATATCCATTGGTAGTATGTGTCACGGGTGAAGGGTTGTGTTGCAAGAATACAGTTGGGTGAGTGTTAGCATGGTGGGATGAAGCTACATTGGATGAGTCCTGCATCTCTCAATCTTATATTGGTGGTAGTCAATAATTGTAGTTTCTTTCATTTTCATACTTGACCCATTGTACTTGACAGGTGTACTGACCTGTGCTGTACCTGTGGACTGTGAGTGCAGTCACAATGTTTTCTTGAGGCAGATATTTTTCATGTATTTCATGCATTGTCCCTACAGAGTGGTGCATTGTGGTACATGTGGTTTATGTATTGTGATGTTCCTAATACATGTGCTTAGTGAGCACTCTGGCTTTTGAATGCATGGAGACACGGCTGTGAAGGCCTTGCTCTTCTGAATGCATGTGCTGTGTTCCACATTCTGTTAAATTTACAAATGTCACAGTTCAAGGCACCCAGTATGCTGTGTCTGGTCTTGTTCCATTCAATGTGTGAGGTTCGATGTTGTGCAGGTTGGGAATGATGAGGTTGCTTGGTGCAATTCCTCATCTAACTTAGCCTTCTATTGGCCTACACAGTCTCTTTGCACTTCAATGGATACCTGCTAATGGTTACGAGTTTTTGCACGAGTTATGGTGGATTAATGCATGCAGTGTGCGCATGTGCTTTTCATGCGTGCAATGATATGCTACTTTTGAACACCCCTAATGGCCCTATGCTGTTAACTGCCCCCAACCCCCAATTCAACACCCCTTATGGCGCAGTGGTTAGACTCACCCAGCAAACAGGTCACCTATGCTGTTAACTGCCCCCCCCCCCAATTCAATACCCCTCATGGTCCTGTGCTTAGACTCACCCAACAGACAGGTCACCTATGCTGTTAACTGCCCTCTCCCCAGTTCAACACTCCTCACGGCCCTGTGGTTAGACTCACCCTGCAGACAGGTCACCTATTCTTTTAACCCCCCGCCCCCCAAGTCAACACCCCTCATGGCCCTGTGGTTAGACTCGCCCAACAACCAGGTATGATGTCCAGCGTGTCGTGCCATGTAAGGTAGCAACGCGGAGTTGTGCAGCACAATGCAGTCATGTGTGGAGAAAGGGAATATTGCAGAGCAATGTGTGATTATTTTGCAGACATCGCACACCATCTGTACATTGAGGGAATGGTACAGCTTCCTGTTGCGGTACACTACCTCCAGAGCATGCCGGACAACCAGCTCCACATGTGTGCAGTCGAGCACACCTATTACATTAGGCATGCATGCAAGTGCATGGAATGCTATTTTGGTTGCATTCACCTCCTCTGCAGTCGGTGGTAAGCTAATGTGGTCGCGTACATGGGACAGGAGTGCATCTAGCACCTGGGTGAGCACACAGGAGGAACAGGGTTGGGAGATTCCATGCAGCTGCCCCACTGCTAGCTGAAGTTTAGCACACACACTAACTTCAGCAGGGGGACATGACTGTCCGGATATTGATTAGGCTCACAAAGTCTTATTGTATGAGGTCCACTATAGTGGGGATGGTGTCCCTGTCCAGCCGGTACAGGGTTTGGATCTGAGCAGGGGTTAGATTAAATGGGTTGGCCCTAAGGCAAGGGATTGGTGGCTGCCTGCGGGGTACAACTGCCTGCACATTGAGTATCTGCTGGCCCATTATCGCCCTCCTTCTCCTCCTGTGCCTCTGCTGCATCCTCTGGCTCACAGCCTCCTCAATGTGTAGCTGTGCAGGCATATCCTCCAGCTCCAGTACTGCTAGTGCTAATGGTAGCATTGTGGATTTGGAAGGGGTGTGGTGTGTGGGAGTGCTCCTTTTGTGCTCTGCCACACTCCATTGCCTCCATCTGTGCTGATTGTGTGCATCTGTGGCAGGTTTCTTCACACCATATTCCTATTACCGCTTGGTCCGCGATGCCGCTGTTTCCAGCATCATTTTATCCATTATATTTGCATGTCTGTGCACCTCTTAATGTGGACTTACTTGCGGTATGCTGGTGTCACTGGCACGGCTGCCGCGTGTCAGCGCTGACACTGGCAACAGTGTGGCCAGCCACGGCAGGTCCCTGTTGATGCCGGTGACACCGGCATCACGACTCGGATTACTCTGTTCCAGTGAATATCGGCATCAATTTTTTCAGAACGGCATACTTGTAATGAGACAAATTGTGTTGAGGTTTCCAAAATCCTGTGGACCAAATGAGTACTTGTGACCACACAAGGGGACAATGGTGTTGCTATTGATGAATAACATAACAAGACAATAACGAGCCATGCAGCAGATTGCAAAGTTGGAGTGAATCCAAAGCTAAAAATGTGTTTGTAGCGCCAATTCAATTGTAAATAAGGAAATATGAAGTTTTAATAGGTGGACCAGTGTTGAGTGATGGAACACACAGATGAGAGAAAACATTGCAACATTGATGTGTTTAAAAATTCGTATTTTTCTACATTTTCACTCTGGGAAGTTGTGGAAGTTTTTGTGAACACATGCCTTTTGTGAGACACACAAATAACCCTGCCAAGTATAAGTGCAAACATAGCTAAATAATTGGCTCCTTACTGTGGACATAGCTTCAGCAACCTGTTCTGGAGATACCTACAATTTTGATCATTTTGGTTGGCTGACAACACCAGTGTCCAGAGGCTGCCAACATCTCCACCAGTACTTTGTCCAAAAAGCATAGCTTATTTCCATATCATGTAGAATTCACTATTGTACATTATCCACCTGAAATTCGTTCTGTGACAAATTGATCACATTTGGAAAAGTAGATCATGAGTAGTTTCTAAATGTGCAACTGCAAATGTGTATATGTTGGTGTCTTTTCGGGTGTCTGGAAGAACTTTCACTGAGTATGGAAAGACAATTTAAGTCCAATATAACAAACAGTTGAGCCAATAGCATGTCAGAAAGCACTTTCATATAGTGCAGACAAATTGTATGACCTAAACATGTGCAAACCAGCTCTGCTTCACACTCTCCAGTCTTGTGAAAAGTCCTTATTGACAGTGATGATTATGATGATGATGATACCCATGATTTGGAGTATGTTCTTCTCCATTGGTGAAGGTTGAATGTGTTCTATGGCAGTTTATTACTAGTCAACAGACATATTATGTAATGGTTTGTCAATGAGGGCACCAACAAGAGTCTCAGAACTTCAATGCCATTAATATAGCAGGCCCTTACATGCAAAAACACACTTTTTAAATGCTGTATCCCTCTTTCTTGCACGCCTGATCTGCTGTACCAGTGATGTTACTCATTATTCCTAAATGATGCTATATGTGATATCATCAGTGATGTAATTTTTATCTCATCAAGGTGCTTTCGGGCTCCGCATTATGGGCCTCATAGTTAAGGTGGCGTAGCTTCCAGAAGCTGCCAAATTTCAGGGGTTTTGTTGTATTAAAATCATGCCTTAATACCACTTCAACTAAAGATTTTTCACTGAATTTCAAGTGTTTTGTTGCATCAGATTGTTTCACCTTAACCGAGCTTCAAACACATTTATTTCACTAAATTATATAGTTCCATAGGAAAATAGACTGCTAGTGGCCACTAGCTAGAAGGTAGTGGGACACAAAGAAAACTATTGGTGCAACATATACATTATCCATGGTCAGAGGCCCTGGCTAGTGGGTCCCAAAGAAACCTAGTGTTGCAACATGCACTGTGGCCACAGCCAAAGGCCACAGCTAGTGGGCCAGAAGAAACCTATTGGTGCAACATGTACAGTGCCCATGGCTAAATGCCAAAGCCACGGGTCATGGCCAAAGGGCATGGATATTGGGCTCCAAAGAAACATATTGTTGCAACAGTTTCTATGGCTGAAGACCATGGCTAGTAGGCCTCAAATAAACCTATTCATGCATCATGTACAGTGGCCACAGCCAAAAGCCATAGACAATGGCCATGACTAATGGGCCCGAGGAAACTATAGTATAACAAATCTCTTGAATTATACAAAATGCATTGTGACCCTTTTTGGATTTATAGTAATCCTTTTTCCAGTAGGTGTTGACCATTTAAAGTTTTCAAACACAAAAAAACACCAGCAAAAGGCTCTTTTCAGAGCCACCACTTCCTCCCGGAGAAGAGTGCAATGGTTTTGATAGAGCAGTCCCTGCAAAAATTTAAATGTCTGCAAACTTTCCGTGGACTCCTAAAAAAAATGCACAGGGCCCTGCAGCATTTCTATTTTTGAACTGTGAAAGGCGGTTCTGAAAAGAGCCTTTTTTTGTTTTTGTTTTTGTTTTGTATTTATTTATTTTTTTCAGACGTGACACATAATGAAAGGAAGGGAAGGGAGGGTGAGGAAGGGGCACCAACCACGGGGATAAGATAGGGCAGGTGGAGAGAGGAAGATGTAGGGTGGGCCTTAATCAGGTAGTTGGCAGTCCTTCTCATGCTCCCGGACCGCAGCCTCGAAAGCACTCCGAAGTGTCTCCCCCCAGCAGAGTACTGCATCACAGTACATACATATTACTGTGACCCTCGAAAGGTAAGAGTCTACAGAATCACGTATGGCCTGCGAGGCAGCTGGAGGGATGTGCTGCCCCACAGGAGTGTCTCCTGTGGTGGCAGGAGCAGAAACAGAGGATGCTGCAGAGAAACTCAACCTACAATGTTTATCGCAAGGTACAACCTTACGAACAGCCACACCGTGGAATTACTTTAGGTGTTGCTTCATTGAGGTAGTACCGCAGCTGTACAAACCTGTTTTGCCATGATTCAGCACCAACTGGCATTGAGTGCAGCACACCTTGTCTGCTCGAGCTTTGGGTACTCCATCAAGACTGATAAACAACCTCCACACCCAAGACTCATGGTGAGTGCTAGTAGTATGGACTTCCACTACCTCATCCTCATCAACCTCTTCATCCTCCTCTGTATCCTCACACCTATTCCCATCTGCAGGCCCTTGGGGAGGTGGTGGTGGTGGAGGGGTTGGGGATGGTGCTGATACAGGAGTAGCACCAGCAGCAGCCATGGGTGCTATCAGGACAGCTAGCAGGAATTGTCCAAAAGGAATTAATGCAGTACCAAAAGCTGGTCCACCAATGATCAATGTCCAGCAATGGTCTGTCTTGCTTGGAAATCCAAAAGCAGAATGAGGATCAGCTCTGGGGTGTTGCCTTTTAAAGGGGTGCTGGGGTGCGCTTAGCGAACACCCAAACTGTCTGCGAACACTTTGAACACCAAAAAAGGGCTGAAAAAGTTTCACAAAATATGTATATCGCTAGGGACTTTGTCTGGGACATGTGCAAGGATGAATTTTCCCATGAAAATACTTTTGATTGCTCAAAGAAGCACTTTCTTAATGTCCGGTGGCCCGGACTGTGTTAGCGAACAAGAACCCACGTGGGTGTGGTCACATGATGACGTCGTGGACACGTTCGCGAATGGGACGGGTGTCCATAGGACACCAAAGGTCCGGGGTCGGGTGTACGCATGCATGCAGGTGTTCTATGGATAGTGTTCATGTCCCTGAACTAATTAAAACTGCGACACACGTGCGGCAGACAGTTACGGACAGGCACGATGTTCGTAGGACCCAAGGGTATAATACGAATGCGTGCAGGTGTTCTACAGACAGAGTTGAGGACCCCAACCAAATTAAATGTGTGTCACAACTTTGCGGACAGGCGGACGGGCTATGTGTTCTATGGACGTATTCATTGTAGTTGCGGACGACGTGAACAGAGGGTATGTTCTAAGAACACTTCATTGTGAATACTTGCGGACATCCGGACGAATTGAGTACCCTGTGGACACCTCCATTTTGATTACAAACAAGTATAGTCTCCTTAGGACACCCCCATTTTGGTTAATTGCGGACGGCGGGACATCTTGTGTGTCCTAAGGACACCTCCATTTTGATTGTGAACAGTGCGAACAGGCATAGTGTCCTTATCATACCCCCATTTTGGTTAATTACGGACATCCCGGACACCGGCACTAAAAATAAGACACAGAGGAACATAGTAACAGTACACATAATATTTTATTATTGTATACAAATATACAAATGATGAAAGAGAGGGGGAAGCTGAAACTAATACAAATACAGGGGAATTAGGGATTTGTACATGTTGGATGGTAGGGGAGGAAGGGGTTGAAGTCTCATCATAACGTTTTTCTTGCTGGGGAGTTTTTGGGGATGGTTGGCTGGGACATGGAGAAGGGGTACATGTACATGTGGGACAGTGATATTTTGTGTTTCCTTTATATGGTCATCTACAAAGTTTTTAAAAGATTGAAATGTGTCATTAACAGGTCAATTTTTTCCTCTACATGCTGAAGATGATTTTTTAAGGTGTCTGTTTCTGTATTGTTCTTATTGTCTGTATGGTCTGTTAAACAAGATTTATGTTAAGTACAGATAAAATAATGGTTATTAATTGGTTTATTTACAGAAGTGTAGTTTCTACCACTACTATCACTGTTTTCACTCATTTCGTCCCGAGGAAGATTTTCTTGTAGCCATTCCAAAGTACTAGACATTTCTGTGTAAAAAAAAAAAATATATATTACTTTTAGTGTACTCTAATACAGAAAGTTTACAAATATATGACAATGTAGTGTCCTTACCAGTTTCTTTGTATGTGTTGCTGTTATTGCTGTGTAGGTGTGCTATTGATTTTTGCTGTGCAGTTTCTGTGAGGTAATTCTGGTGGAGACATATGTTATTTTGTTTTGGTATGTTCCATTATGTTGCATATGCTATGTAATTGGACTGTTGGTGTCTTCCATATACAGTTTGCACTTTTTATTTCTTTTTTATTGTAATTTATTTATATACTGGTATTTGAGCATGTTTGGTGTGTTTATTGTATGATACAATATTGTAAGATATCCCCTGAGTTTTTGGATAGTTTTGATGCTGGCCGAGTCTGTCCGCGGACATGCGCTCAGTCCGCAGACCTCAGAACCACTAGCGTGGGGCAGGGGGTTCAGTATGTTCTGTGTTACATGTACGTAAACTAAAGGAACTCTACTAAACACCTATCAAATTCATGCTATCTATATCTATATTCAGTGAAACAAATTGGTTAAAGGGGCGTTATGTTTAAGTTGTGCTACTAAAAACCATTGAAATTCAGTGAAAAAACTTTGTAAAGGGATGTTATGGTTACAAGTAAAAGTGAAAAACCCCGTAAATTTGCGAGTTATGAACGGCTAAGCAGCCATAACTTGCGCCACCACCATGCACTGCTAAGAGTAACACCCAGGACATTAAAGATGACATCACAAATGTCATTGATGACATCACTGATGGCATCACATGTGAAATTAATTTTGATGAAAAGTCCCTACAAGGGATTGTGTTTATAATGTTGGTTACATGATGCCAGGGGTGATTGTGTAATGTTAAACATGTAATAACTAGCTAACAGACTTACTACACACTTGTGCTAGTACAACCACTACATACAAAGACCCATAGTGCATACAAATAAGAGGCACATACAGGGAAACTAAAATAAGGAAGAAAGAAACAGCATCATTAGAATATGTTAATGGCATTAAAGTGTATCTTCATGTATTCAAATGAATTGTGTGTTTGAGCCCTGCCTATTGCCCCATGTATGTGCACCATGAGCTGAGAACCAAACCCTAAGGAAAGTACTTTACGAACATATCACAAACGTCTAAATATTTAGAGCACCTTTTGACTTTTAATATTCTGACTGTCAGAGAACAAAACCATCTGGCCTAGATATTTCAGTGAACAAAAGCAAGTGGGCGAGATGTGTGATGTCATCAGTGATGTCATCAATGCCATTTGTGATGTCATCTTTGATGTCTTGCATGTTAGTCTTAGCAGTGCACGGTGGTGGTGTGAGTTATGGTTGCTTAGTTTACCATATCTGGCAAATTTCTGAGGTTATTCGGTTTTACCATAACGTTCCTTTAACAATGTTTTTTCATTGAATTTCATAGGTTTTTATCAGTGCAACTTAACCATAACGTCCCTTTAACAAAGTTTTTTCAGTGAATTCCATGGGTTTTTACCAGTGCATGCTATTTTGCTACAACTTGCTAATATCATACGTACCCCAATATAGCAACATTTTTGTCCAATTTACAGCATTTCACCTTAAAACTCAGCATCTCCCACCTTCTAGCATCAATTTTAACTCTTCTATACTTTTTCCAATTTTTGCTTCACTTTTGCTTCCATCGACGTCCACAAACATTTGAAGTTATTGTAGACCTTCCGGACCGTGCCACGTGACCATGTGCTTGCGCGCGGCATGATGACGTGTCCATGAACGCGTTTGCACTTCATGTCTGGGTCCTTGCTTCAAGGCCAGTTCGGAACTGCATTTTCTACTGATCTAGGAACTCTCAAGCTCAAAATTTACCATTGCACAGCTCCTACATTTATTCTTACTCATTATCCATTAGCAATCTAGCACAAAGCACATACTTGGAAGAATAGTAGCAAAACTGCTATGAAGCTTAAAAATGGCATCTGCTATTGTCATCCCTCCTCCCCAAGAGCCACCACCACCACCAGCTGGAGGACCCACACAACAAAAAAAGCGCTGTATGCCCAAAGACAATGAAGAGGACCAAGAAGATGAGGTAGAGGAAGTGCCTACATCTAGCACCCAGAGCAAATCATGGGTGTGGCAGTTCTTTAACACTTTTGGGAATGTACCAACGGCTAAAGCTACAAAAGTGAAATGTACTCATTCGCAGACTACCTGGAAATTGCTCTTGCAGGACCACTGCCATGCGCCACCACACCAAATCCAACTACTGCAATGCTCTCAGAAAGACTGTTCCTTTCTTAGCAAGTAGTGGGCTGTCTTCCTCCACATCATCTTCCTCAACCAATACTGTAACCACACAGCCTACTTCTGTGGGACACAAAATCCCACCAGCTACCTTGCAAGCAATAAAAGAGGCTGTTGATCCATATCTTTGGAAGACAACAGTCCTCTGTATATACTGCAACACACCGCTCTGCGGGGAGAAGCAATTTCGATGTGTGTTCGAAGCTGTGATCAAGGAGCATGCAAAACACTGCCCACTACCTTTGAAGTAACACACGCGCACCATCTTCCCCTGTCCACCTGCCCCTCCATATTAGTGACTGGTGTCTCTTCCCCCATTTTCCTCCTCATTTTACGTTCTAAGCTCTCCTGCAAACTTTTATTTTAAAACAACAAAAGAAAGGTTCTTTTAGGAACCACCTTTCATAGTTAAAAAATAGAACTAAAAAGAAATCTTATAGACTCCATTTACTTTACATTTCTCAGTAAAGTACATAGACGCAATACGTTTTTCCAACATTTCCATTAGTATTTTGTGTTATGCTAATGGGAATAATGTGACGTTCATCCCCCGTTCCAGGGACCAGAACGGGGGATAACGGCCCGGCAGCCCAAGTTATCGGCCCAAGCGAAGTGTGTCTGTGTGCGCCCTGATGCCTGCAGGCTTCGGTGCATTATGAATAAATAAATGAATAAATAACGAGGGCTCTGGACCTTTATTCTCCATTGCAGCCCCTGTAATGGGGGATGAAGGCCATTAGCACCGCAGGTTCCCAAAGCGGGAACCCGGGGTGCTAAAAAATTGATTTTTCTTTCTTCAGCGGTATGCCTGTGGCATCATGCTGTAGGAAGGAAAATCCTTGTCCAAGATGGCCACCATGGAAAGAGAAGGTGCGGCTCTGTACAGAGCCCCTCTTCCATTTCCATGGCAGCCTGCAGAAGGTGAAGTCAGACGCCTATGACCATATTACCACAAGCACTATTTTTTTCCTTTCAAATCTATCCTACTTTCGACATGGTCACTTTAACACCATTTTTTTGTACCTCGTGTCATGGCCAGTAGCCAGATTGTCTGGGTCAAATACCTTATACCATCACCCGGACAATCTGACCACTGCCCATGGCCACAGGCTATACCTCAGTCACAAAAGTTATATCACAATTTTTTGTACCTACATTATTACACTTGTCAAAAAATAAAACACGGGCACCTTTGCAAAACCATGCTTTAACGTCCTTGCTAATGCTCCTTACACGAGTTTGTCTGAAATTCCGCCCATGTTTTATTTTTTCAAAAGTGTCAAAATGTATGTACATACAATAGTCATATAACTTAGCCCCCACTCGACAAAATCCATTTAGTCAAACACTGAAGGTTGGGTCTATACTCTAGCTGAAAACTTTTGTCCACCATCGTCAAACCACAACAAAATTATAAACCATCTAAAAATGTTGAGACGACCCTCTAAATTAGCCCCCTCTTGAGAAAATCCCACCAACCTTTACAAAAACATGTATATCTAGATTTAAAATTGTTTGACAAACTTTTGTGCAGATGCGTCAAATGGCACCACATGTATAAGACTTTACAATATTTTGGGACCCCCCTTAATTGTGTTCCCTCTTGACAAATCATATACACACTTTCGAAAACCATTCAGAATCAAGTCTAGAATAAAATTCCTAAATTTCATGCAGTTTCATTGAGTGGTGCCAAAGTTATAAACCATCCAAGAATTGCTTTTCACTAACCCTATAATGCAGAAGTAGGCATAGATGTCCCCGAACATCTGAAGTGTTCACACACATCACAGGGCTGTCTCTGAACATCTGGACTGTTCACAGACTTCTGGGGTGAAAAACACCTGTTTTTTGGCTTCTTACAGCCATATCTCATCCCATCCTCATCACCCCTCACCTCCCCAGAGATTGTTTGATAAGTTTGACAAGTGCAATGATGTGTTTTTTTAATGTGTTTCTACTGTGGTGTCCGCGGTCAACGCCGGAATGTCTGTGAATCCAACATGGTGGGCGTTTCCAAAAATGGGACGCACTTCACGCTTTTCACCATCCAATCAGTGGGCATGTCCGATGTCTGCTGACATCAGGGAACCCTCTAGGCCAATTGGATGCCTGTCCGCATACCAAACAGGGAAATGGGTCCGTGAAGCAGAGCCAGATATCACTAATTTTTATCACTAATTTTTAATGTTAATCACTTAACATTATTAAACCTAATTACTCCAAACGTGCCTCGATACCACTGCCATTTGGATACAGAGACAACCAAATTCAGTCTAGGGAGGCAAATAACGAGACTCTTGCACTTGCACACACTCATGACCTCCATCAGCACCCACCCTCATGCCTGAACTCTTGGGCTGCTTACTTGAGCCTTTCCAGCCCATCTACGTCCTAATATTGGCCAAATGCACACATGCATTCAAAGCATTTTTGAGAATGTCACCATACCTGGACATTGGCCCCCAAGGGCCTTCCCACCACACGCACTTTGAGACCATAACAATGGGAAAAGGTGCTATACAAATGACTACTAGTACTAATAATTCCTGAATTCTCATCTGTGAAATTTGGTGGCATGATTCTAAAAAACACGTCTTTCCTTTGGTGATTTCATGTTTCGGGTGCATAGATATGATCCACGTTCGTTCCAACAAACTTTCCTCTTCCTAGATGTTTGGCCTACATAATATTTGCCACAAGGGCAAGGTATGAAATAAATATTGTCTTATGTGTCAAATGTTGCATAGCAATGTAGTGTGATTGGATATCCTGTGTTGGGATGATACACCTTATTGCCTTTGGCTATAAAACTGCAGTAAGCACAGTTAAGACATGGAAACGTCCTGTATTGTATGGGTGGAGTAAGAGCAGGATTTTAAAGGAGATTTAGGGCTCGATCATTGGAATTATTTGTGTGGGAAATAGGGACATGCGCACCAAACTGCGCGCAAATCTGCATTTGTCGATTCATGGAACCTACTGCTCAGAACTTGCTCAGGACTTGCACGGAGTTTGTGCATGCCCAGGAACATCTGCGCGAGCCATCCAGTGCCTTGAGTGGAACAACACGCAGAGCGTGGGCTTGGCTTGCGCAGAGGTCTGGGTAGGGGGCGGTTGTCCGAAAATGGGGAAGAACATACGACAAAGTGGGTGTTACGAAGGACAGCCCACAGGCAGTCCCTTGCATCCCCACATTTGCCCCAAATTACATGTATTCATGCAAAAACCCGCACAGCCTCTTGCATAGGAAATGGCACGCAAATCCCTTGATCACTATGCCACCTGAAGGCAGGCGCAAGTACACTTGCGCATAGGATTCACAGCATGTAGGTGGGTTTGCATTTCAAATTTAGGGTTGCATGTGCACAACCGGGGTTCTGATCTAACTTAAGGGTGTACATAAGCAGTGTAGCCGGGTGCAGTGATGGTTTACTGGGGTTCACATGCAGATCTTCTGAGTTTAAACCGATTTACAATTTTTCATACGCATGTTGTCGGGGTGCCGGCAACAGTTACGGCGGACCATGCGCAGGGTCCCCGAGGTACAGGCCTACTTGAGGAGAATCCCACACTGTTTGGAAGGTGTGTGTATTTGTGCCTGGGGGAGCGTGCAAAGGTAACTATTCTGGCTGTTTATGATTTGCGTGTGGGCGTTTCAGGGTAGTTCCGGCCGCGATTTACAAATATGGTTACTTTGCGCAGTAAATTCCATGAATGTGTGGGGCGCACATTTTTTATTCTGCTTGCAGGCTCACACAGTGTCCTTCTCGGCGGGCGGCACTTGTGGGATTTCTGTGCACATTTCCATGAATGGGGCCCTTCATTTAGTTATCCTGAATTAAAAGTGAATGAATAATGGGAGTATATGTGTCAGAGATAAGCATAGAGGGGTTACAGTTCTGCACAAAAATCTATTATAAAGACATGACCATGTTATTGAGGCAAGGGTTCAAATGTTTGAATTATAAAATGGCAGTTCCTCTTCAGTTCTGAGCCACATCTGTCAGGAAATGTGGGTATGCAAATTAGCCCAAATGCGAACCTTGCATACCCACAATGCCTTCCTGGTGTGGCTCAGAACTGGAGGTGAACTTGCCGCAATAGCTACTTGGTGCAGTTACGGAATCTGTAAGTTGGCTGAAATGGACTATCCTACGTACACATGTCAGTTGAACGTTTTTTTTTCCAAACCTTTTTAAACCCACCATAACGTTTTTGAATGCAAATTGTTTTGATATTGAAACATGTTTAGTATTTTACGGGTCCTTTAATCTAAGCTTAAATGGGAGCAACATTGGCGTTAGTATGTGTTTTATTACATCAACCATTTCATGAAGGTTTTCATGCAGGAGAGCTACTTTGATAAATATTCATCCACTGAATTTGTATTGTACAAAGATGTACCCTTTTTCTTATGAGTAAGGCACAACAAATGTTAATAAGGTTATATGAAACTACAAAAACATAAGAAATGAAACAAGTTATTAATAATTGTAATATTTGCAACACATTTTCAGAGAACAACAAACATGTAATTAATAAATTGTAATCAGAAATATGTTAAGTTTGCGATGAAACACACTGGACATATCACAACAAGCTTGAATTTTAAAATATGAAGGGTTTTCGAAAATGTTATAGGAATGAAAAATGTATATTCACCTAAACATAAACAAGTTACAATGTTTTCAGTAACTCTGATATAAAATGTGTCACTTGTTTGTGCGTTTACAAAAAGGCTTTGAGGCAGAAAGTGTGAGAAATAAACCGATCTAAACATGCGTGCTATGCTGCACTGAAAGGTGAACTATCAGTGTATTGCAAAGGTTCGTTTCTGTCATTAGCGCCAGTTATTTAAGAAACTAATATCTGCGGCAGGCAGGCTCCTCAGTGAACCGGAAACTGCCAGACTGCCCCTGCACGCACTAATTACGGAACATACTGCTGACAGACATCTCTGATGCCAAACTGTGCATCTGTGCCTGATATTTCAATGACCACCGATTGAACAGGAACAACGTGTGCCTGTTCTACTCACTGAGGCAAATCAGAACAGATGATACGGTGAGTGTCTTATCACGGCAAGATCTCGAGGATCGTTTGTCTTTTTTAAAAAGCTTTGTGACTTTCAGACTGGCTTAACCTGTTTAAACATCTTTCTAAAGAAGCTAAATGTTATGGATATTGTTTAAATGATTATTGAACCTGGCCTTCCAAGGGAAGCCAAGAGAAAATAATATGTGCAATCGTGCATCAATCGATTTCGCGCAATTGCAATTACATCAGCACCAGTGTAAAAAAAAAAAAAGCATGTGCAATTGCGCATGTGCAAACAGTGTTTCTGCATGTACAAATGTCCCATATGGTTGCCCTAAATGTTCCATGCAACAGAAACTTTGAACACCCTGATTCACAGAGCGGTGCAAAGTGTATTGTTGCAGTGCAAAGTGCCTTTGCACCACTTTTGCACCAGTGCAAAGTAATTTTTCATTGCACAAATGCACCTTGCACCGCTCTAGGGTGTTAGAAATTCCTTGAATCAGGCCCAAAATTGCCAAACGTTGTAAATAACATAATTTCACCAGGGAGGTAATTTAGGCGTCACGACCCCTGAGGTCTCCCTTGCTACTTCTTAATATATATATATATATATATATATATATTTTTTTTTATTTATTTATTTATTTATTTTCAAATGCAAGCCCCTGGGCTGTGGCCAGCGCTATGTGGCACTTGCTTCGGGAGTGGCTGGCTTTCTTGTTCAGACCTCTTAAAAAGAAAAGAGGGTTTATACAAGTTTAACACTTTCAGACTTTACACCACCATCTAGCACCCTGGCAAAACTGCGGACTATCCCGCGTAACTCAATGCAGCACCACAACAAGACTGTACACCTTCCCCCGTAACACGAGGCAGCACCCCAGCAAAAATGCGACCCATCCCCCATAACTCAAGGCAGAACCCTGGTGAAACTGCAAACCATCCCCTGTAACTCAAGGCAGCACCCTGGCGAAATTGCGCACCATCCCCCATAACTCAAGGCAGCAACCCGGCAAAACTGCGCACCATCCCTCGTAATTCAAGGCCACACCCTAACAAAACTTTGCACCATCCTCTGTAACGCAAGGCAGCACCCCAGCAAAACTGTGCACTGTCTGCTGTAACATAAGGCAGCACCCCAGTGAAACTGCAGCCCATCCATGTAACTCAAGGTGGTACCCTGGCAAAACCGTGGACCATCCCCTGTAACTCAAGGCAGCATCCTGGTGAAACTGCACACCATCCCCTGTAACTGAAGGCAGCTCCCTGGCAAAACTGTAGACCCTCCCCATAACACAAGGCAGAACCCTGACAAAACTGCAGACCATCACCCCTAAGTCCAAACGGCACCCCAACTACTTACCATCACCCCTAAGTTCAAGCAGCATCCCAGTGAAACTGTGGGCCGTCTCGCAAAGGTCATATCAGCCCCCTCAAGTTCTAACACCTCCCACTTCCCCACTTACCTCTGCCAAAACCCCATCAGACCCCCTTCTAATATGATGTCCTTCCAACCCCCCCACTGACCTCTGCCCCCAACCCTAGGCAGCCCCATCAATTCCTGACACCTCCTACTTTTCCCACTGACCTCTGCCCCAATCCCCTCAAGCCCCCTGATAATTTGCTGTACACCCACCACCCCCACTCACTTCTGGTCCTATCCGCAGGAATCCTCCTAAAGTCCTGACACCTCCCACCACCCCCATTCACCTCCACCACTAACTCCAGGCAGGCCCTGCTAGTCTGCCTCCTCCCACTTCCCATACTGACCTCTGCACCAAACTAAGGCACACCCCTTAAGTCTTGACACCTCCTACCACCTCCATTCACCTCTCCCCACTACCCCAGGAAGTACCCTCAATTCCAGACACCTCCCACAACCCCCACTCACCTTTCCCCCACTACCCCAGGCAGCCCCCTCAAGTCCTCAAACCTCCTATGACCCTCACGGACCTCAGCCCCAACCCCCAGGAACCCGCTGCTAGTCTGAAACCCTATCTGTCCAATGTGAAGTATATATTTTTCTGCAGCTTACCCCCTAAGATTTCTCAACTCAGATAATGTTCATCTAATATCTCTTCCATTGATAAATAATAATTGTATGGTTTGTCATTTTCACTGTGAAATTGTGTTGAAAAATGGTCTGGGAACAACGTTTACATCTGCAGTCTTTGGGTTATGACCTATTTGACATCAAGACACCAGAGGATACTAAGTCTTTTATATCCACTCCCCAACAAGGGGTGAATATAGAGTTGACTGATTTTGGCAATAACAAGTCTGTACTTCAGTCCTCTGACTCAAAAATGGCACAACATGACTGGTCCTGGGTGGAACTCCCACTAAAATGCTTGGCAGGATTTCGGCAGAGTTTGATGCAACCCTAACCCCCACCATATCAAGGTTCTTTAGTGGAATGCTTTAGGGTTTGCCAATTTGAACAAAGTATTTTGTAGTTCAAATTTAATGAGCGATTCTAATGCACTTATGGTTCAGGAGACAATGACGATCACCCACTTTGATCTTCAGGGCTATCAGACATATACCAGTCCGGCCACCCGAGCCTTGGGCGGTGGGGGTCTCTTCTGGTCATATGAACTCTGAGGTATTGTTAATAAATCTGTATTGGAATCCCTCTAGGCACAATTTACAAGCGGTTCACTTGGTTTTAACATTGTTGTTTGTGGGATGGCTTGTGAAAGGACATGCTCACTTTATTAGCACAGGTGGGGATTCCATTCCTCCAATTAGAGGGTGACTAGAGAGGTGTAGTGGGATTTGTTTCTGTTAGACTGGGAGTTGCCATAGCTTCAGTTTGCATCTCTGGGGGATTCTCCCATGTGTACATGGCACAGAGGTCTGCAAAGTTCGCAGATTCACTATCTACATATGCCCACCTCTATAATAACAAATTGAGGTTCTCTGAAATGATTTGATCCCAAAGTGGGAGAACATCTTGTATTATATTTTACACTCAGATTTTCCCATGATACACATGAACAGCTTCCTATCCTGTCTTGTCTTTCTCTCGAGGTGGGAGGACATAGACTTGAAAGAATGTGCCATACATGTGTATGTTCTATTCTTGAGATGGTAGATAATCTGGGATTGAGTCAACATTTTTGTGTATCACTGATATTATTACTGTTTAAAACGGATTACCCTGGACCGAACAACTACTGTGTGTAAGAAAACATTTTCTGACCAATTTAATGCAAAAATGTTTGACTTGAAGAGACTCTCATGTATAAACATCAAAGGGCTTTATGCTAAGGGGTTAAACTCTATTGAGTACCAGAAAGAGAAAAAAAAATGCCAACATCACAGGAATTTGGTTAAATCACTCAAGATGGAGGATAACCAAATTATGTTGAAGCATTTGATGCAGGCTAATAGCACACACATTTGGGCCAGTATTAATAATACCTTAGATGATAATCTCTCTTCCAAGAACCATCCAATCCTGGAAGGGCTTATGGTTTGGTATTTGCAGGAACATGTTTCTGCTTCCCCATGCTTTTTTGGGCTACAGGATCCCACAAAGCGTAACGCCATTTTTGGTTCCTGTCTATGGACACAGGAGGATATTGAATGGGCCATTATAATACTGAATCCATCTAGGGGTTCTGGCCGAGATGGTATTCCACCCTTTGTCTTAAAGACTGCTCCATCACTCTGGATCCCCTATTTGAAGGTCCAATTTGACTTTATTTTTGAGACCCATATTATTCCACCATCATGGTCTCAATCTATTGTTATTCCGGTCTACACGAAGGGTGATCCGAGTTCACCAGAAAGGTATAGACCTATTGCCCTAACCGATTCCGGCAGTAAGGTCTTCTCGATTCTTTGATTGAGAGACCTTGACTTGGTTATACATCAATTGTCGAAGTACCAAATGTGGTTTAGACAAAATATGGGCACAGTCTTAAATGCAACTGTGTTAGCACATCTACTTCATAGTGTTAGACATTGTTCTACTGGTCCTGTCTATATGGCATCATTGGACATGTCCTTGGCATTTGACTGTGTTGTATGAGAAAATCTCTGGTCCAAACTGTTAAGCTATAGAGTTCTGCCTAAATTGGTGCAGCTTATTGCTCTTCTATATAGGAATACATCGATGAAGATCTTTTTATCTCAGGACGGTGCTCTTTCTAGATCTATCCCCTCCCAAGTTGGACTCCGGCAGGGTTGCATCATAGTCCCCACACCTTTCAATGTGTATTTTACTGAGATTTACAAGTTGTGGCAGGCGGACAACATCTTTCCTGCAAGGATATGTCAATTGAAGCTGCACTGGCTTGGATTCACACACAATCTAATTTTTTTTCGATCATATGCCCTTTGGCCTACAGCGAAAACTAGACATATTTCTTCAATATGCATAAAGATCAATCTTCCGGCCAATGGTTCCAAATCAAAAATGGTTGCCTTTTCTTGTAGTCCCAAACCCAAGGTCATGACATGGGTCCTGGAAGATGAGAGGATAGAGTGTCTTCCTTCTATTAGGTATCTGGGGTACAATCTTTCAAACTCTTCCTCTTCAGGTTTGTGGAAATATTCCCTGAAGGCTAAGCCATGTCCACTCATTTCACACATGAAATGTTTATCGTCCCAAGTCTGTAGATTTTCTTTTCTTCCAGTCCTACGATGTTACCATATGTAGATCAAGCTGGTTCTACTGTATGGGCTTGATCTATCCCTTTTGGATTTGGGTAGCTCTTTGAACGTCCTGCAGGGGTATTTGTGGAAAGAGAAGTTTATTCTTGCTATGTCGATTCCTGATGTAGTAATTCATCATGATCTGTCCCTTATGTCTTTACAGGCTTGGTACTTGTGGAGACAGCTGTTACATTATTCCAAATTTCTTAGGCCAGTGGAAAATGTACTTTATTGGGATCCAAGCAAAGTGGCCAAGGACAAATCATTACAATCAATAAACATATATGTACAAAGAATGGAAGATTTGACCTTTTCCATCAGCTCATCCAAGGAGGAACTTTTGAGTCATCCTACAGGGGTGACATTGAAACTCGTTAGGCAGGACTGGCTGCTGACAATTGATGCTATTAAATCATATTCCTCCTACACAGAGTATGCACAATTTATGAGAAAAAAGAACCATGTCTCTTTGTACCTGATTCGTTTCCCTTGCAGCGCACTTCAATCTCTTTATATGTGATTTAGACTCAATTACTTCCCTACAAGAGAACAGACTAAACATTGGGGGTCTTTTGAATCTTTCAGGCTTTGTCGAGACACTACGTCACTGGGTCTTGTAATGTCCAAGTCTCCAGTAGAGTAGAACCAGATTCTATAGGCATCCTGAATGTTTTGATACTGATGTTTCCATGGAATTGTTTTGGGCCAGATTTATGTGGGGGGGACATGTGTCACTAATTATTGTGTTATGTCACTTTCTAAATTGTGTTTTAAGTAGTTTGGATTGAATGTATATGTCATTTTGCTGTATCTTTTTTATGTATCTTGATGGAGAAGTTTTACTTTGTTCCAATTTGTGTAAGGTTTGCTGTAAGCCAAATCACAATAAAAATAATTTAAAAAGAATGCAGAGCTCTGGCCTCCCTCACTATGAAGTATACATACTACATATTCTCCTCCAACATGATCAACTGGGAGCGCTGCTGTTGATTCCAGTATTGGATCATCTTCCATTACTACCTGGTAGACCACACACTGCTGCACATCAACAGGACAACACACTTTTGCACCACCTAAACTGTGACCATTCCATGTACACATGACATGGTGATGCAATGCAATGTGGCATATGTATTGCACCTTTGTGCCATTGCAATGGCATTGAAGCACTGTAAGTGAATGCCCTTGTAGGACATAAGGCCAAGGAATCACAGATTCTCTCACACACGTCCACACCATGTACACAATTCAACAACAGTCCTGCTTTGCAACCAACACATGTGCATGACTAAGCTTTGACACATGTGATTTTAAAATTACATCACCTCTCCACATTTACAAGTCCTCACTGATGGTCATCAAGCATGGATGCCACAAATACCACACACATTTAGCATACACAAACCTCCCCCACCAAATATCACACTAACAATGTGAGACACTCACAGTGAGGCCCCAATCCACCTTAGTGCCATAGAACATATGCATTGTGAGAACATGGAAAAAGAAAATGTGCACAAGGATAATGACAATGCAAGCAGCATGGAATGAAGACAATGAAAATGTGTATTTAAGAGTAACTGTTTACACTAAAATGAGTGGAAGGGTGAAAATGTCCACGGAGAAACAGAACAAAAAGAAAACCTAATCCTACAGAACTATTTACAAAGGCAGCAGGCTACTCATCTCCAATGTTCTCCACTGCCTCCACCAGGGCTGAATCACAATCTATGTGTTCTGAATGTAGGCGCACCTCGGTTGTTGCCTGAAGGGCTTGCAAGCTGACCAACAACTGGCTCTCCACATTACCCACTGCCCTACAAGAATCTTCCAGGAAGATATCCCAATTCCTCTCCTACCTATATGCCACCTCAGCCCAGGTAAACATCACTGTTGCCTCCCTAGCAAGCTGCCTCTCTGATACCAGTTGCCTCTCATACTGTCCAAACACAGATGCCATGGCCTTTAGCTGTCCCCTTGGTTCCTCCTGCCACACAACTGCCTTCCAGATTGCCTCCTCTGGGTGCTATATCCCTGAAATGACTGCCTCCTCATGGCCACCACCTGCTGGAGCTATGTCCTTCGACCTGATGAGTGTCATCAAGGGAGTACCGCACTGGCACTGCACTGAATTGCCTGCTATCCATCCACAACCTCTTCATATGTGGACACCTGAGCAGGCTCAGTGACCACCTCTTGCACTGTCCCAGGGCCACACACTTGGGGCAGGGACAAAGGCACACACAGATTTGGTGGTGGCAATGGGACAGGTGCACAGGGGTAGTGATTTTAGGTGTTAGAGAAGCCTGCATTGAGGACAACAGCACTCCAGAGGAAGAACTGGGGAAGGGAGCCATGGCAGTGGCCATCCCAGATAGACAGCCCAAGAGCAGTGCAGGTAGACACACACATGCCTGTAATGCAGTACAAGATCCTCAAAAGAAGATGTTACAGCATCACAGATAGCTGCCATCCACCTGGCGATACCTGTCAGCAGGGACTGCACAACTACTCGGATGACCTCATCAGCCCCAAGCAGGGGATCGGTCTGAGTGGGGGCATCCAGGAAGGTGGTCACTATCGCAATAGATGGCCCAGGGACAGGAAGTAGTGCAGAACCCTCTACGTTGTACTGCACACCCTCATGTCCATGGGACTGGGATGCAGCCTGAACGCCCCCTTCTAGGCCCCCACCTGAACGCAATGGGCCCCTTCTCCACCTCCAACTCCATCCCCCCAATGACTCCACTATGGCCACCCTCACTGATGGCCCCTGTGTGTCAGCACCTTGTCCCACTGCTACTGAGGTGTCCCCCGCCACATTCACCTGCTAGGACTTACCACCAGCAGCCTCGCCCGATGGTAAATGATCTCCCCCAGCCACATCACTCTGAGAAGAGGAGGTGTTAACAGCGGCTGGGTTCTCCACCTTGGTCTGGAGGCCCTGTCCCTATGTCTCCACTCCAGAGCACTGCTTCTATCCTCTTCGCTTGCTGCAGCAACTGTGGGAAACTGGACAAAGAACATTGACATCAGTCAACATTGACTAAGCATGTATGGTATACTCAACATAAACAGTACCATTAAGTCAGAACAGGTCAACCAACAACTGCCACACACACACAGGCACACACACACATGCAATTTGCATGAATATTGACAGACAAATTTTGAGACATTGATGAGTCACAGTCATGACACATATACATGTCAACACAACACATTGACATGTGGCCACAAACACATTGTAAGCAACATGACATGGCAAAATACCAATGTCAAATTGACGCAACTGTAACCTGCGGCCAGGCCAGGGGCAAAATTAGGAGTTGTCGACCAAGGGTAAAAAAGCAGCTCCTGGGTATCAGGCATCACACCTTAGGCAGGAGCAAGCACATTGTGCAGAGCAAATCTAACTCGTGTGAGGATGCAAACCCTAAATATTTGCCCAATTTATATTATACAATGATCTTTAGATGTTCCTTAGTTCTGTCCTTCAATCTCTGTCATACACATTCCCGAAACTACGGGTTTAATATCAGATAGCTTTATTGCCTGGGGAGTCAATCAAAGCACCTGGCAGCTGTTGGTTGCAAATTAACCAGGCTCCCCTTGGCTGTTACTGGAAGCTAAATAGCTCACAGCACCTGACAGTTTTGAACCCTGCAGGCCCCTAGGAAGTGAACCTGGGCTCATGTCTCACTAACATCATTGCATGCCTTGCATAATCACCTTGTCTGCATGCACATGCAGTGTGGGAAAGGCTACAAACAGGACTGCCACAAGGAGCAAGGCATGAGACTGGGGAAATTTACCTGCCATGCCCTACACAGTGGCACACAAGTGTCTGGCCACAATGTGCACACTGGGCAATGCCATTGACTCATCATAGCAATGCCCTCTAGAGAGGGCGAGGGAACTTAACTGCCTTTTGGAACTAGACTAGCAATGCCCTGAAATATCTACTGGGGCCAATGTCCAGTCAGGACCTCCCATTCTTGCCTTGCTCAGTCACTTCCACAGCATCCAGTCCTGTAGTTAAAGAGATGCTCTGGTGCCAAGGTACCAGCTCAGACAAGCCCCTCAAGCTCCCATGCCACATGTCCGTCACACAGGGAGACCCCTACCACAGAGTACAATGCATGCACAAAGTGCGGTCCATGGAGCCCGGCTGTAGACAAATGTGGGACACTTCTGGTACAGCTGTTAATCAGGCCATCCGGAAAGCCTGACCCAGCAACATGGGCGGTTGTGGTTGGCCGAAAGTAACTGGCCGATGGTACAGATAGATGTGTGGCCATGAGGCAGTGTGAGCAATAAAATCACCATCCGGGGACTGTCCTGCCTCCTCATATACACAACAGAAGTACATACCATATTGTATGACATCTGGACCTCCAGAGCCTTTGGGCCTACCATGCATACCCAAGGTCCACTATCACATAACCTGGCATTCCAAAGGATCGCAATGGGCACATGCAGACCATGGGCCAGGCCCCCTGGCAAAGCCCACCCTCCATGCAGCATGGCCCTGTGAGGCAGAACACATGGTACATGGGTGGGCAATGAGTCCTATGGTAGGGTGGCCAACCACTGAATGCACAGAAGCATAGCTGTCCTGGGGTACTGTTGGGAACATATTGGTGTCAAGCAACCCAGTTGTATGCAGGATCCCACAAGCCAGTCATGATTTGACTATGAACAGCATGGCAATGGGAACGAGTGGAGAGGCCTCACGAAACCTACTTGGGCTAAGGTCCACCCAATTACATGTAGCAGCATGCACCCCTGACAGTTTTACCTGTAAGCATATGACACATACAGGCACACATTGCTGAGGTACAAGTTCTTATAGTGTTGCCCCCAGCACAAACATATGGCATGATCACATGTGAACTCTGGCTTCACATGCAGTGGGCAGATAGATCACACTCCCCTTCCTGAGAGGTCAATGCACCAACATGACATTTCCAGACACCCATAAACATGTGTCACCCTCAGCTGTTGAGTGTAGTTGATGCAATCTTCACTTGCTAATATGTAACCTATAGAGGCGTCCTGCGTGCATGTCCCTCGCATGGCCACAGCCTCCTAATCTGGCATCTGCACTGTCAAAGCACTTGTTCTCAACTCACATTGCATGTGAATGAGTACACCAAGTGGCCAAGAACCAACAGTGCACATACCAATGCATGTCCAATCAGCAGATGTGTTCCATCACATATGCCCAGCATTGGCAAGATGCTGCATGCCACTGTGGACCACTGCAACACTCATGCTGTGTACAGAAGGGAGTACCTATAATCATAAATATTCATGCACAACACACATACACTGTAGAGCAGTGACCACATAGGTACTCACCAGCAGCTTCCAGGCATGATTGCCACTCGCAGATCTGGCTGTGGAGTGCTGAGTAGAACCTCTCTAGGACCCAAAGCTGGACGAATGACATCATAGGGCTGCCCGCACAGTGCACCTCCATGGTGTCACCTTCCTCGATGGCTGCCATCCCCTTTCTATGGCTCCAAGTCTTGAAGTCCTTCCAGCGCTTACTGATGGTCTTCACAGAATGGACTGCCACCCCCTCCGTGTTGTTGGCAACCATGATAGTACCCAGATCTGATGACAACCTTCAGCTCCCAGCTGCGTAACTGGGTTAAAGAGGGCATCAAAATGTGCCAGGACCCGACCCACAAGGATTCCAACTTCAGTGAAGGTGAAATTGCCAGTCCTCTGCCTCACTGCCATGGGGGGGCCCCTCAATGGTGAGGAAGATGGAGCACACATGGCAATCCCTGAGGCAGATGCACATTATTCACTCTGTCTCCTCTCTCCCGAGTCCCTCTTGTCCTCTTTCATCCTTTCAATCAGTTCCCACACGTGTACTTTCAATTCCCACCCCTTCCACTCCTCCCTTGGTGTCCCTTTCCCTCCCCTGCATTCAAGGGTAGCCCACAGGCCACTGAGCAACCTGAAAGTGGGTTTGCCTGACTTGTATGACTGACATAGATGCCCTCCCATGTGCCCAAATCCTAGGGCACACTAACCTCTTTGTCCAGAGTGGTTAAAGTTCTCTGGTGGCAATTTTATTTTTACTTCACCGCCGGTATTACTCTGTTCCTGAGTTCCTATTTTGGTGAATTCATTGGTGCTCACACTATTTTATGTGACCTTTGGTTGTTGCCAGAGGGGGTACCCAGTCCATCTGTGCATGCAACACACATTCATCATGTTGGTTGATTGTTGGTCCCGAACTGTGCCTTTGCCTGGGGGCAACCACACGGTCTTCCCCATTCTGGCATGCCACCCACATTCATGGTTGCAGTTTTAGGAAATAGATTACACCCACCTTCCGACTGTATCAAGGGTACGCCCCCTTGCATGGGCCCCCTTACATGGGTATATTCCCCCTACAGGAATCAAGGAAGTTCACTGGTGGCCAGTTCTTAGTTGACGGGTTGGGTGTTGTTTGCCCCAGTATGGGCACTCTCGGGTTCATCCTTCGCCACCGAGCACCTATGTGCAGCAGTTCTGAGCAACTATTCTGTGGGTTGCCAACCCAGCTATCACTACATTGGTGGTGACATGTGGTGTGACCCCTCCCACTTCAATTTCTTCCTGGTGCCAGTCTCTCCCATTCCACCATCACCCACGGTGCAGGCTGTCCTGCTGGAGAACATATGGTTGGCCTGACTACCATTCTAGTGTTGGGGTTTTGCATGCTCTCTTATTTCTGTCCCATAGAAGTCCCTGAGGGCATGCAGATTAGTCCAAGGTGGGTGTAAGGCTCCTCCATTGCTATGCTGAGGCAGGTTCAGATACTGTGAGTATCCATTTGCATGTCTCAATGAGGGAGCCATACTCATGTTTGTACACTTGACTAGCACAGTGACAGTGCAAATGGCTCATTGAGTTAGTGATGTCCTCTTGGATGGCTGGCTTAGTTACATTGATTTCTGTGGTGGATATGCAGCCAATGCATGCCAGCAGACTCTGACCTCCTGGGATGTGTGCATTAATCAGACCTAGAACAATATGGCATTTTATGGATGTTTCAGTGAATGTAGCTACGCTTGGTCAATTTGAACATACCTGTGACAGCAACCACACATACTGATGCCTAGCAAGTCAACTTCCTGTGCCTACCATTGTGCTCAAGGATAAGGGTGAATCATGTCTCAGTTCAAGTGAGTGAGCCTGACAAACATACACCACATCCAAGGAAGGCAGCAGGAATGCTAACTGGCCAATCCCAATTTCGGGAGGTAGTGACTTGAATCAATCTCACAGGATTCCTTTGATTCCCTGTGAATTAAATGTGTTCAGTTCACATCCTTTAACAGGGAATCATTGGGGAGCAGGACTTGTGGGAGCAGCCAATGTGAGTCCAGGTCCACATGCATATGTTACAGTTCCTGCACTTGTAATATGGCCTTTGTCGTATCTTGTGATGGGACTTGTGGTCTTGGACAAGGCGCACATATGTCTATCATCACCATGTGAATGGTGGTCATGCTGCCACAGAGACCAGCAAGTAGACGGCATTAGTCCCTCTTGCCATGCAGACAGGAATGCACAAACTGCTTCCCTGCAGCCTCTCCTGCACCAGCAGGTTCTGGCTGAGATGTGGATGAATGTAAATTGTCTGTGACTGTTGTTGGTGGATCACTCAGCTCACGCATCAATGAAAAGGTACAGCTAGCTGCAATTTGCATGTGTGATCTGTTTAACACATTGATCACTGTCACTTCAATCTCACCTTGCAGCTCGGTGTTCCTCCTGACGCTATGCCGGTCTGAGTGTCACTTTCACGTTAATTTTCCCAGGGGATTCCCCATGGTGCATGCTCCAGGGTCCCTGCTGCCTTTGTTACCCTATGCTCAGACCCAGATCAGCACCATCACTGGATTCATGTACCTGGTGCGGTTATTTGTTTCCAAGCACTCCTGGCCTCAGAGTTTCACTCCTCATGGGGTAAGGTGATGCACACATACAGCATGCACCCGGTGGTGGTGGGCTTAACCCCCCATTGAACATTCAGCTGATTCTAGGGCAGCTGACTGTGTCACATGTGGCTGTCTGTAATGTTCCATGGGCTGCCAGCATGGGGCGGGTGTGGGGTGTAGGCCTCACAACCATGTCCACCAGGCAAGCACTCACCAGATGGTATTTGTTACAGTTCAGGACAGCACACACTGGACAACACGAGAGGTACCATACTGGGCCAACACCCCAACAGTGCCGGGATCAAACAGAGCCACCTGATTTTCTGCTCACCCAGTATGGCAAGGGTTTCTAACCCACACTTTGATGCCCCTGGTTAGACCATTGCTGTCAAGTTACCTTGCTCTATACGGAACACCTCAAGGCTATTCATTTGGTTTACTTTCACACACACTTTGTCTATGCAATCTGAGAAGGTGATGTAGGTGAAATTCTGTGGATGGGAGCCAGGTGGTAACTTTGTGCAGGTTGGTTCATGGCACTTAGGGGAGCACAGGGTATGGTGACTTTGGTGGCAGGGATGTGTTCACTATCTCTGGTGTATTTATATGCATTGGCCTGAGGGGTGCAGATCAAGCTACATGGGTGCAGAGGGAGACCTGGAGATGGGAGGCTGGCGAGTCATTGCTTGCAGTTGTTGCATGGCACTAAGGGGGGGAACAGAGAGGTAGTGTTGTGGCCGTTGATGCTGTCTCTGTGTGGGGTGATTTTCAGTGCATTGGCCTGAGGTGAGCATGTCCAGATGTATGGGTGTGGAGGGAGACATGTAGATGGGAGGCTGGTGAGTTGTTGCTTGGCACTCATGGGGGCACATTGTACAGTGTCATTGGGTGCATGGGCTTGTTAGCTGCTGTGACCTTGTGTTTTACCTTCCTCTTAGGCATTCTGCTAGGGGAGATGTTTGCTGCTATGCAAGAACACAGTGCTGTGGAATTCCTGCATGACACACCTCAGCAATGTATGCTGGTTTGAACACCTACAGAGAAGTACATTGCTCCATGACTTGAGAGAGCTGGAGCAGAATTTCAAGGGAAAAGATAAGAAGTGACATGGACATCTTTCTTGAACTGTAGTTGTACTTTTCTCAGTGTGTATGACTGTTTACATGTAAATGAGTTTTATTAGCTGCATTGTTGGCAGGGAATGGAGTAGCCACTCCACCTGTATATTGGGGTGAGACACTCCTAGGGTGGCCAGAGCAGTCCTCACAAGTGTTTGTTCCTGCTTACATTATATGCTGTGTCTTTCTACTTGTGTTCTCCTGTGTCTTGTTGGGTGTCTGAGTGTACAATTGTTGGTGATGAGCATGTGGAAGTGATTCCAAGTTTCATTGTTTGTGTTGTGTGTGTTACGCTCACCTGGTTCCCACAGGGGCGTCGATCGGACCCAGACAGCTGCGGTCTCCACCAATGTGATGTGTAGTGAAGAGATGACAGTCTGGACTGGCCCACCTAATCTTGTGGGCTGGACTCGTAGAAGTATTCTCCTGCAAGTGGAGAAAGGGATTTAGCCACCCGTGGACTTAGATTATGGCCCCCCCAACTGTTCTCGTTCTCCCCACTAATCACCTCCGATATCCCCTCTTGGTAACCTCACCATATGTTTTTAAATGATGAGCTCTCCATCCTGCATGGCACGCAGGGGCGCGTAGATACCAGTTACTTACTGGTTTGAAGGTACTGGAGGAGTTCCGGAGGAATATTGACTCCAGTGTCTATAAAGTTCAAAGAGTTCAAAATGTCCGATGTTCACTCTTGTTCATTCCTTCGTTAGGTTGCAGCTGGGTCCAAAAGAATATTGCATGGAGGCAGCTGATGGCGTTCAGGTAAGAGTCTGTATTACCAAATACTGTCCGGTAAAAGTTGCATGAGTTTAACTTGCTGTTTTCTCTCCCTTTATAGGTGCGGCATAGAAAGATGCAGGGAATTAAAGGATAATACCTCTGGTGGTAAAGCAGGTAAGCCTGTGGTGGCAAAGAGATTGTCTTGGTCGGTTTTCTCGGCTCACCTTGTTATTCCTTTTGTTTTCCCCCCAGGTGCTGGGTTTCGACGAAGAAAATGATGGAGGCAGCGCTGAGTTAAAGATGCGGTGGACTGGTGAGTATAACGCGGTGCTGCTGCTGGCAAAGCGACACGTGCTGAAATAATGTCCTTACCAGGCTCGGAGATGTGCTGGGTCCGGAATCAGGTAAGGAATCAAATAATGTCCGTGATCTAACCTCTTCTCCTTTCTTTTCCTTTTGTCTAGGAGCTCCGGATTCGAGGTGGGCGTGGCAGAAGACTGGATGCTGACTTGCAGACACGTTGAGCGTTACGCTGCTGGATGCAGAATAACACGAAGCATGAGCTGCTGTTCGGGCGTGGATAAAATAGCCTGCAAAGTAGTCCCAGGTAAGAAGTTCCCCAGAACCACACCCGAGTAAAAAATAGTCCCTGTAATAAAAAAGTCCCATCCAGGCCTTACGTTGGCTTGGACTCATTTGCAGCATGGTCTGCGTAAGGTAAGTAAAGTCTATGAGCCTGGTGCCTATGGCGCCAGGACTGATTTCTATGATGAGCCTGGTGCCTAAGGCGCCAGGACTGAATCCAAAAAGCCCCCAGCCGGGGCTGTTGGGATTTTAATGAGTATCTGGATGCCTGCTCCCGGGGCTGATGGACTCGATAACGATGCCCGGGGGTAAGCATCATGACAGTGTGCTTCTGTGTGAGCGACAAGAATACTGTTGATTCCACTTTATTTGATGGCTATGGACACACACAGGTTGCCTCTCCCAAACACACATTTTCAGGGTGTTGATATGGGCAAGGTTGACTGGCCCGGATTCATCATTGAAGGGCACCAGGGATGTGGCTTCATTGTGTGGGCTCCACACGGCTTGGTATTCATGTGAAGTAGTTTTGCATGACCCAATTCTGTGCATCCTGTCCCTGTGCCCTATGTACTGCAAAGGGGATGGGTAGTGCCTGAGGCTGAGGGTGATGTCCCTCCTGCTTCTTTAGTGGTATGGCATGCCATGTGACAACATTGTACAGGCATCAAATGCCACAATGATCTTGTATAGTACTGTAGGGGCATGTAGCAATATGCTGGCAGAGTGGTTAAGTGAGCGGAAGCTTGACTTGTATATCCCAAATGAGTGTTGCACTTTGCTCCTAGTGGATATGTGTGCTGTGTTATACCATAACTCAGCTGGGGTGGAAGGCTTCCCAAATGGTGTGTGCAGAAATGGTGAGAGTGGGTAGGCACTGTCCCCTGCAAATGTGTAAATGGTTGTTGTAAGCATTGATTGTCAAGGTTCGCTATTCTGTGAGTCACTTGACTGCTTACATGTGCATGATAGTTGATACTCACTGATGAGCCAGGTGTTTCCAATCCTGATGCCTGGGCCCTGTATAGTGGTGAACAGAGGTAAATGAAGATATCATGTGTGCTTCCAGAGAAATTTGTATTCACATGCATGATGACTCCCTTAAAATCACAGATGACCTGTGCAATGTTTGAATGACAATAGTTCCGGTTGCAGTACATGTGCTTGGTCACTCATGGGGGATGTAGTGTGACATGCGTGCAATCAATGGCCCACAACACCCGTGTGAAGTGTGCTATTGCATAAAACACCTGGCATACTCTCTGCATTGCCTGCGGTGTGCGTGGAATTTATATGTTCTTATGCACATGTAGTGTAATACAGTGCAATACCTGGTGTAGGCATTGGGATTGTGTGGGCTGCAATATACCCCCAACGATGGCAGAGGTGTGTTGGAATGAGCCTGTAGCCAAAATATGTAGGGTTGTCAGCACCTTCTCCAGAGGTCTGAGTGCATGGGAGCAGATGGTGGGTGAAGCAAGGTATTCCTCCAACTTCCTAACCAGGTCTGGGATAACAAGGGGAGGGAATCTGTATCTCGCATACATCTTGTCATCTGGCATCCCAAAAAGCACTGTGCAAGGATGGAAAGTCCTGTCCCTCACCATCCTTCTTCTCGTTCTTCTCGTTCTTCTTCCATGACCATATACGATCGCTGCCACTGCAGCTGGATTCATCCTGGAAGTGCCACTTGAAATAGTGTGCATTGACTGCTTATATATGTATCATTTGTCCTTTGTACATTGCGTTGCATATCATGTGGCAGTGAGACCACACGGTTTGCAGGTGCCTTTTTGCTCTGGGAAGTTGCGGTTAGTAATCCATGAATTGGGTTATTTTTGTGCTTGATTTGGCATGTTATTTTTGTATGTGGCGCGTCCCTCAACACACCCACAATATTAGTCGTTCTTCCTCATTTTGCACAAGAAATGGGGTAAATGCCTGTTCTGCCTCCTATTTGTTTGTTTGCATTGGCCCTTCATACACATTGTGCTGGGTATCGTGCAAATTGCTCAGCACCCTGCAAAGTAGGAAAGGGCAAGCGCAAAGTGAGTGCAGACCCTAACAAAGTCCTATCCAAGAATCGGCAAAATGAGTTTTGTATGCCGCAAAGGGCACTTTTTCGGGGGCAAAGTGCCTTTGCGGTGCGCAAAATATTCTATGAATTAGGCTCTACATCTGAACCTTAAAAATGGTAATCTCCTCTATCTACTTGGAGATTTCCGAAAATAAAGTGGGTAAGGGCCTGTTTCGTTCTCTGTATACTACATAAATCTAAATAATGTATATTACAATCTCTTGTTCTAATCCAGACCATCCATTGTAGTTTTTTTAAATGGATACTGCGTTAGATCTTACACAGAAATATCCATGTAATTTAGGATATTGTGGGAATTCTCACACTACTGATTCAAGACTGGATGCGTGCCAATAGCTTGTGCAGATTGAATATCAGGGAACACGAAGGAGGACTTATTATTTTACGATAAAGTAGAAGTGTCTTCCAATCAATAGATCTGTGGAGAGATTTCAAACCCAATCCAAAATGTATAACTTGCATTGGGACTCATTTAGGAAGATGTAATGCTCCTACATATCTTACCCTCCAATCTTTCCCGCTGAATCTTTGTTGGGATTGCTTCCATGCCATAGGTTATGCAAGACACTATCTTTTCCTTTCTAGAATGTTGTTAGAGGTAGCATATAAAAAATGTCCCTTTGTAAAATCTATTATTTTCATTTGTTTCGCTAATATATCTGACCACTCTCCAAGATCTCTTAAGGTTTCCATAGAAGAGATATTTTGTCTAATGATACATCCTGTCAGAATTACTGATAATTCTTAGCAAGTATGCACTCTGCACAAGTGGCATGGAATGGCCTTGGCTTCACTCTTTGCACTTTTCGCAGTTTAGAATATTCTGCTGCTAACCTGAAAAGAACCGGGCCTCAGTGGAAAAAGAGACTGGAACCTTGCTGCCTCCTTTTTTGCAATAGGCACTGAGACATTATGTGCTTGTTTTCCTTTTATGGTAAAAAAACTTCAAAACTCTCATGCACAAAAACAATAAAGTTAGCTTGCATTGCTCAATCTACTCAGATGCTTGTCAAATAACAAGGAAAACACTACTCATTAGTTTACCTACAGGCATAAATCAAAACACCTGGCTTTCTTCTAATCTTCTACACAGTATAACAGTTTAAGAAAATTACGTCACTTTCTCTGCAATGCAGTTTGCTAATTTCTTTTCATTAACTTGTTCTGCCAAAAGTCAGCGAGAAATGCCTTTAGTTACTAATAATATCTTAGCAGGTTCCAGAAAAGGATATAAACATCTCGTTCAAATGCCTATTTTTAGAATTTCCAGGAATCTTTCTCTTTTGTTAGCTTGTGCTAAATACAAGTTCAAAATCACAGACCTTTGCCCTGTATTCAAGCGCAGCTGCAACTGACGTTCATCGTACTGAAAGTACTAGTGGATTTTTCAAAGAGGCAGAGGCAGGCTTGGTATCCCTCTGGGGATTTCTATACACGAAACACACTCTTGCTGAAGGTGATTGCTTAAGAAGAGAGCACCTGATTGTTGCCTTGTTGTTCTCATGAGATTTCCACCCTGTTCCAACAGTTCTGATTTGCCTCCGAATTTGCGATGCCTTCCCAAAGCAACATGGTGCCTTTCTTTCTTTTCTGATCCCTATACTGGTACAGAGGATGTGTCCATTTAGGAACAGAAATCAGAAAGGTAAAATGCTTTGCAGTTGTAACATGCTGTGCTTTCCATTTCTTTGTGTTCATGTCTGCCATGGGAGAAGCTGTATGTGACACTCTTTCATACTCTCTTCCTTTTGACAAGAACCATGTTACCAGATATTTCCATCTTTGAACTATTTCCAAATGTGTGTTAGTTATAAACCATCTGGACTACTTGTTGCACCTAGCATTAAAACATAATATTTTAGATTTTCATGCATTAATATCCATATCTAAATCTCCCATATGATATAGCTGGTTAATGATGCTAGCAATCTCTGGAGTCCTATTGGTGTTTGATCTAATACCACAGTAGCATCAGCATATGCCAAATGCTGAATATTAAGATATCCCAATTTTGGTGGAAAAGAAATGCAGTTACTGAGTGTTCTCCCCAGGTCTGCTATATATAAGTAAAACAGAAAGTGGACCAACACATAGCTCTTTCTAAGGCCATGGAAAGTTCTAATATCTTCCAAAATGGAACCCTTTGAATCCAGACAGATATTCACCTTAACTGAAACCAATGGCTTTGATATACGTTGCTCTGGGGGGCGACACCTTACAATCCCAGGAGTAAAAAATCCATAATCTATTTCAAAGAGAATGCCATCAATATAGAATCATGTAGAGAAAACACGAATGTATTGGGAGAAAGTTTCGCTTGAAAACTATGTAGCAAATGACAGAGTACCAAGAGGGTTGAGGATAATCATTTTTCCGAAATTCAACAATGATCTGGATAAAGATTTAGCTGAAGGCTGGGAAGCAAATTTGAGCAATAGTTCAATGAAAATGATGGACCTATTGATAGAGCATGCAATTAGAGAACATCAGAGAGCAGTGGAAGCAATTGAAATCATCAAAAAAGAAATTTCGGACATGAAGTCTAACGAAGCTACTAAAACTAAAAATTATGATAAAACGTATGAAATCTTACAAATCTACCAGGATGAGGTTAAAATCAGGAAACTGAGAAAATGTTATAGAGATGAACGCGATTACAAGGAAGACTGAGTGTATACTTTTCAGACTAAATATGACTCCAGTTCCAAACCATCTTCGAGACACTCAACTCCCAATACCTCATCAGCCAGTTCGGATGCGGACTCTGAAATAGATAATCAAGAAAGTTCAAGTGCAAGGTCGCAGGAACCAGGTGGCTATATGAATCAGATCAAGCGATATAAGAAGGGCAACCGTAACTTCTTTCAGAAATCAGTCCGTTTTCAACTGCCTGTAGACAACAATATTTTGACCACGGTACAAGGAGGAGAGGAAGGAGGGGGGTAGGCGAAAAGGATAACGCAGAAGCCTCACAGCAGAAAGACAAACGACAGACAAGAGCCAGCTCCAAGGAAATGAGCAGAACCAAGTAAGAGTAGATCTAGTTTTGAACTTGTCTCACAGGGATATATCTCATAATGAAAGACTTCTTCTGAATAAGGGCCTGTCCTTTGCACCTTCATGTAACTTCAGCCAAGTGGACATTCACATAGATCTGTTCAAATTTATCAGAAAATTTAAATTAAAAAAAGTCTTCGCAACTAAAGCTCCAAGGAATTTCCAAGCAAAGGAACCAAATATACCAATCAGTGACATGTCAATTCAAGATATTGAGGATACTTTTTTAATACGATCATTGTTAGAGGATGACCAGTACCAAGTACTCCATCTTTTGGACGATTTGAAAATTCAATCGGATACATTGACAGTTAAAGAACTCAAAGCGCAATCTAAATTTGTGCCACAACTGGCACCCGACAATGTCATTGACACATTCTATAAAGCAGTCTCATGTGATTTCTACAAATTGAACCAAGCCGGAACCAGGCACAAGAGAACAACTAATAACTTGACACCAGGAGAGAAAATAGCTCTTCAATCACTGAAATCGGATACGCAAATAGTGATCAAAGAGGCAGACAAGGGGGGCAATATTGTTATAATGAATCGAGAAGACTATTTAGCAATGGCTTCTCGGCATTTGACAACCCCCGGCTGCTATGTTACAACAAATGACAACTTCAAACTTACGGCATTTGAACAAGTTGATACACATATCTTGATGTGGCATAGGAAAGGCTTAATCACTGATGAGGAACGTGCCTTTCTACGAATCAAGGAACCCGTGACGCCAACTATGTATTTATTGCCCAAGATTCATAAATATTTTGATACCATACCAGAGGGCCGCCCAATCATGAGTGGGATTGGTTGGGCCACTGAGAATATATTGGAATACCTTGACTCTATCCTTAAACCAAGGGCTAGCCTTTTGTACTCATACTTACAGGACTCTACTAGACTCATACAGAAATTACAGAGCTTTACTTGGCATAAGACTTTTCTGCTAGCTACTCTTGATGTGAAGGCATTGTATACTTCCATTCTGCAAAAATGCTCTATGATAGCAATTGACTATACCTTCAGAAATGAATCAGCTTCTTATTACAATCATATCCAGATGATCAAAGAAATGTTGCAGCTCACTTTGGATCTCAATGTATTCACTTTCGACAACCAAATTTATCAACAAACTAAAGGGGTGGCAATGGGCGCCAAGTATGCCCCAGCCCCAGCTAACCTATTCATGGGCATGCTATAGGACAAAGCAGTTTATCCGGAAATTTTTTACAGGACAAAAATCAAGATGTGGACACGGTATATAGACGTTATTTTCTGTATCATTGATGGAGGCACAGATGAGTTTCAGAATTTTGTGACAGCTCTGAACTTGAATTGCTTTGATATACAATTCACAGGGGTCTGTGATCAACACGAAATCAATTTCTTGGATTTGACAATACATACAGATGGCGATAAGCTACAGACATGGACATTTAGGAAACCAACAGAAGTGAACTCGACGTTGCATGCCAGCAGCTGTCACTCTCAATCAACCATCTTCAACATACCATCAGGTGAATATATTAGAGCAAGACGAAACTGCCAACATGAAGATAAGTTTGAAGAGGAGTGTACACTTTTACAACAAAGCTTTAGGAGCCGGGGTTACTCGAATAAATCTGTGACAAGTGCATACAAGAAAACAAAACCAATGAAGCAACAAGACACTTTGGGATATCGACCAAAGAGGAACTCTGATTTGAATATGGCAATAAGTTTCATTACCCGATATTGCTCTGACCACCGGACAATACATAAAATACTCATGAAACATTGGTACCTACTCAAATTGGATCATCACATTTGTAACTTTGTGGGTGAGCATCCACGTATAATCTACAAAAGAGCGAGCACACTTAAGTCCATACTTAGTCCATCCCTGCTGCCGGACGTTATGAAAGATAATCAAGGCACATGGCTATATAGAAAAGATCAGGGTTTCAGAAAATGTGGCACATGCCCGCAGTGTAAATATGCACATGATTCTACGAAGGAGTTTGAAGACATTAATGGCAAACATTGGACCATTAAACAGGGAATTAACTATAAAACAAAATTTGTTGTTTACTGTATCATCTGTGTATGTAAAAGATTATATATTGGTAGCACTAAGCGAGCTTTGAGAATCCGGATACGTGAGCACCTGGCAAAGATCGGCAGCCAGGACCCAACGATCCCACTAGCAGAACATTGGCAGAAGGTATTTCAACTGCACAATAAATCTGAGATCAAATGTATTGGTCTACAGCAAGTGACTTTGAATAAAAGGGATGGTGACAGACTGAAAGCACTGAGGAAATCTGAAGTGAGAACAATTTGTTATTTCAATTCCACTGTCACAGGTCCTAACAGTGATAACAAAATTGTTTCCTTTCTGTAGTGTGGGCTAATTGCAACATAGCTCTTTAGTACATTTAGACTTGCAGTATTGTATACCTCAATGAATGTGAAATGTGTTTATTTTCCTGGAGTTTTACATTGCAGGTGCAAAGCTGGTACCCCCACTGTGATATATGGTTTTTCTAAAATGTTGCGTAACTAATTCTTTCTTGCATTACATATAGTACTCTTCCAAATTATCACGTTTGATTGAGTCAGCATGAGGTAGATAAAGTTTTATAATGTTAACTGGTGACAACAGTTAGTAATGGGTTTAGGGACCACCTTGGTAATGGTGGCTGCCACCTCTAAAATGGTGGGAAGTTAATGACATTTGAGGTCACGGCGGACATCCTCCAAGCATTCCGTCAGACGCAGATCTCCGTGGCAACGTTACACGCATTGCCATGGACACCGTACATGGTAGGGATAACAAGATGGCGCCCCCGGTCGGCACTCTGATTTCGCCGACGCGTGTGACTGCCTGTTCGCAGAGTGAAGGTAAGCCAGAGTGAGTTCTGGTCTTTGAATGCTCTGCTTTTCAATGGGTCTTGTTAGACGTAGACTCGTGAATTCGGATACGTAGCCAGATAGCTATAAACCATAGTGTTTCTGTTTTGTAATAAGATATTTTGGGATGAGTTTGCATGTAAACTTCTAACAATACGATGTGGCGTGAGTGAAGTATCCCTTAGCATACGGGATTCCTGTTCCTTTTCGAATTCGAATACACCCTAGCCCACGAATACTTTCGGACACATTGTGATTAATATTAAGTAGGGACATCACAACACGTTACTTACACTAAACATAGGGGATTTTTGGCATGAATATTTTCTTTTAGAATGAGAACTTAATCAAAATCTTTTGTTATACCAATACTTGAAATTACACTTACTTGTTTACAGATTCTGTTCTGGGGATCTTACCCCGTTACTACTACAGTGACAATAGTCTTGTGAATTTGTCTCATACTACTATGGGTAAGCATTTACACCACGTACATAACTAGTTAATACGCTGACCTTGTGCCTACATTGGCTTAATTATTATTGAGTTCACTAATCACTATACTTTTCTGGTTTTCTCTCTTTTGTGTTGTCTCCCCTTTGGGTTATTTGGTTGGTTGATTTTTGCAACATTGTTCATTTTTCTGTCTTTTTTATACCCTGGTATGCTCCCCTTAAACCAACCCCTGTTTTTCTGTCTTTTTATTAATACTTTGATGTGATATATGTACTGTGTAAGGACGCAATACTGTCTGTGTCACAATTCTTGTAACTTCATCATTGCACTTATGCTGATATCATGCCTTTCTATAAACTTTACTTGATGTAATCATGGCAAACATTATCACATGCATATGATGATTGGTTGTGTAATATTATCTAGCCTAGATTTGAAAAAAGCTTAGCATAGCCGAAACATATTATCGTTTATGGGCTCTTTTCGTTTTTGAATGTGTGACAATACAACACAATTAAACAAGCACATATTTGATGGCGCTGAGTCCTGGATTCACTTTTGCTTTACACAGATAGTCACCTTGGTATCAGAATGTAGATAGTTCAAGATGTTGACTAATGATTCCAGGCAACCCATCTGTAACACTATACTACAATTCTTGGCCCGGTTAACTTTATCAAATGCCTGCTTTAAATCTATAAAAGCCAAAATAATTGTCTGCTCCTGATTTATAGATTGTTTTTGAATTAGGGACAAAATGAGTAAATTTTTTTAGGGTTCTAGTCCTTGTCTAATGCGTGGTTGGTTTTGATTTCTGACTTCTCCTTGTTCAATCCATAGTTCCAAGTTCCAAGTCTGATCTCTATTGCCTTCTTATAGATGTTAACTAGGATCAAACTCTTGCAAGTTAAAGACTGGTATGATTCTGTAATATATGCAAGAATATTCTGAAAATAATCTCATACCAGAATGTAGGATTATCCCTGAATATTATCAATGACAACCCACCTGGACCTGCCAGTCGTGATGGATTTGCTTTCCTCGTGAAATAGAAAATATCTACTTTGTCAAAGATGATAGACCAAATTGATTTTTCATAAGCTGCCAGTTGTTTGCTAAAGGAACTTGGAAGGGCATACACTTTTGTGAAGTGATCTATTTACAGGGACTCCGCTATATAATGTACTTGGGCTAAACACTGAAAGGAACCTGCCCTTTTAATGATTTTCCAGAAAGATAAAAAACACATTTCTTTCAGGCTGAAGACCTTCTTTCAGTTCTGCTCCAGCTAAGTTCCTCCTCCCTATATGTCACTGTTCTAAGCTAACAGAACAGAACAGAGAATTAGAGATTGTGTGGAAAATGAAATAAAAAAGTTCAGTATCCATTTGCTAATGCCATCTTACTTTAATATTGGACTAAAAGGCTTATGCTTGTGTGGTGGAAAGATAAGCAGTTGTGTACGATTGAGAAATGAGAAGAGGTATTTATTCCTTCAGTGCATTTGGTTGGGGTGTCTGGAATGACTGGACTAAAGGAAGTCCCAACTCAGGCATCGCACTATGTGGATAATTGTGCTCTGCCCAACGTGCACTCAAAAGGAATCCCTTGTTGGGTAGTTGTTCAACTACCCTCAAGAACAAGCTTCCACAGAGAGTAAGGAGCACTCAATGTAAGTCTTCATTTGATGTGGTTCATAGAGAGCCCAGTTCAGCACAAGACATTTGGAGGAAGAGATGTACCTTATCCATGTTTGCAACAGGATGAATTGCCAAAGGCATGTCCCCCTTGAAGATTGACGGAGCTAGGGGAAAATCTGTTTCATGTCAAATGTAGCAGATTGGAAGTTAATTTGCCCCACCATTCTGGTGTCAGGCAGAGGTGGATTGGCCAATGCTGAAGCTAAAAGATATTGCAAAGTGAAGGTGAGTTTGTGGAGCCATAGGCAACCTCAGTTTACCGTTTCCACCGCTTCATATCCCGGTTTACTGGATATTATGTATGGTGGGGGAACGATAAATTCCCATTCCTGTGGAATCCATAAGACTCATGCGAATGGCAACACTGAAGCACCAGCACCATTGTTAACAGTGCTGTTGCTTCCGTGAATTATCTGCCAGTAGGGGCCTGAACTACTGGCAGGTCAGGCCGGCCAGTATTTCAGAGCCCCTACTGGCAGACTCGGAGTGAGTCAGTCTGGAAAACGCTGGGGCAAAATCAATCAGATTTCAATCAAGCTGAGCAACACGTGTTGACCTATTGTACTATCACTATAACCTGCTCTTCATCACTTCTTTCTTATAGACTAGACTGTTGGTGGACACAAGAGATGAGATTTGAGAGGCCTCTGTCTGGCTAGGATAGAATAACTGAGAAACTTGCATTCTCTGATGCAGTAGGGAGCAGGAGTAATATGATGAAAATGATCTGGCCTATGGATTAGAAGCGCCATACAATACTTCATCCTCAGAGAGGAGGATGGGCAAGTGTAGGTGGTATGGCCTCTGAAGTAATGAACAGACAGACAGGCAGGTAACTTTTTCGAGGTAATGGGTTCTCATTGACACACAAGCAATAGACATGTGGAATTCATAGGCACATTCTCATAAAACACTATTTCAGAGACATTTTATTTTGCTTTACAGGTCATTTACCTTGACATGTTCACATCCTTTGGTAACTTTCCATCAATATGTTTCGACCTATGATCTCCCATCCAGAGTACTTTCCTTATAGAACATATGATATGATATGGCATTTATAACGCACCCACACACACGTGTTTCAAGGCGGGACGAGGAGAGGGAGGGGGAACAGAGGGAAGACAGAGACAACCTTCTTACTAGGCCAGGTGACATTGCGATCACGCAAGTGCAGGGGGAGGGTGAAGGGGAAAGTGTGGGGGGGAAAGAGGGTGGGGGCAAGGAAGCTGTTCCAGATGGAGGCCCCAGCCAAATAAAGAGATCTGCCACCAACTTGTTGCTTGGAGAAGCAACTGACCCTGAGGGAGTTGGAGACGGATGAGCGAAGATCCTGAGAAGGAAGGTATTTAGGAAGAGAATGTTGAAGGAATTGAGGTCCCAGGACCCAGAAGGCCTTGTGGACAATGAAGAGAGTTTTGAACTTAATCCTCGCAGCCACCGGGAGACAGTGCAGAGATTTCAGTCCTAGAGAGATACAATTCCTGGGTTTGAGGCCAAGCACAAGTCTTGCAGTCCTGTTATAGATGAGTTGCAGAGGACGGACAGTAGAAGCAGGCAGATTTAGAAAGAGGCTGTTGAAGTAGTCCAGCCTAGAAAGAACTAGAGCTCTGCAGACAGTGAGCTTCTGGGGGAAGGAGAGGAAAGGAAGAATACCTCTGAGGAGGTGCACCTGGTAATGTGACTTCTTAGAGACGTCAGATCTGAGGAGAGAAGGAGACTGTGGAGTCGAAGATGAGCCTGAGGTTTTAGCCTCACAAATGGGAGCAGGAAGAGGGTCTAGAGAGGTCAGTCAGAGAGTGACAGGAAAGGAGGGAGCAGGTGTGCCGATGAGGAGAATCTCAGTCTTACTGGCATTAAAGCAGAGATCATTGACAGCACACCACTCCTGGGTAGCAGACAGACAGTCAAAGATGAGCGAAGGAGAAGAAGTGGCAGAAGGAGGCTGAAAATGAGTTGAATGTCATCCGCATAGCACTGAAAGTTGGGGAAGAGAGCGGCAATGCAGTGGGAAGAAGCAGAAGGTATTGGTTGAACAACCAGGGAGAGAGATTAGACCCTTGGGGAACACCACAGGTAGCGATAGAGATGGAGGACAGGAAGGACCCAAGTTGGTCCTAGGATTGTCGATCAGAGATGAAAGAGGTCAGCCATGCCAGGGTCTGATCAATGATACCCAGGTTATCACAGAGATGGTTGAGCAGGATGGCATGGTTGACCCTGTCAAATGCAGAAGAGAGATCAAGTAGATGAGGACACATGGGATGTTGTAATCGAGGCTGAAGAGCAGGTCTTCATAGATGTTCAGAAGATCAGTTTCCATGTTTCTGGCAGTTCTGGAGTCAGACTGATGGTCATGGAGACAACCAACAGATTCAGTGTGAAGATTAAGCTGGGAGATGGCCAGCTTTTCCAGGAGTTTGCCTATGAAATGAGTGATGGAGATTGGGCTATAGTTAGCCAAGCAGGATGGGTCGGCTGTGGGTTTCTTATGTAACATTTGAAGCTTCGTATAGCTTGTTATGCCAAAACAATAAAAACAATGTTGGGAAAAAAAAAGAAGAGGGGGCACAAGGGAGTGCTTTGGGGTGGAAGGGAGGACACCAGTGGTGAAGGAGCGGTTGCAGATGCCAGCCAGAGCAGTGGCCAAGGTATCAATGTGGTCCTTGATGGTTTTGTAGGAACAGGGGTGAACCTGTTTTGATGAGACTTTCATAGATCGGACTTGTCTAGAAACCTCATCTGGGGAGAACAAGGGAAAGGCAGAGAAGGAGGGGGGAGAGGTGGCCAATGAAGGGCCAAAGGAAGAGCAGGGAGTAGAGGGGGGCAGGGGAGAGGAAGAGAGAGCGGACAGGATGTCCTGAGTTTTAGAGATGAAATGAGAAGCCATAGCGTGCAGAGAGCCTAGGAGGGGACAGGAAAGGTAGAGACTGCAGCAGGATTGGCCAGGTCCCTGCAGATTTTAAAGAGTTCAGCTGAGTTGTTAGATGCCGCCGAGATGCGTACTTGGATGTGGGCTCTCTTCTTTGTACGGACAGAGAGCCGGTATTGCCTTCGGAGCAGGCAGCAGACCAGTTTGTCAGAGGATGTACCGGAAGCAAACCATTTCCTCTCAGCCACCGTGCACTTGCGTTTCTGGGTGGTGAGGTCTGAGTCATACCAGTAGATTGGCTTTGGGCTTCAAGTGAATCCTCATGACAGGGGCAAGAAAATCAAGCATATCAGATATAGCAGAGTGGAGAATGGAGAGGGCTGTCAGCCAAAGTGGGAGAGGGTGGTGAGAACGTGGCAGTGAAAACCTCAACTGACACACACTTCATTGGTCAGATAACCAAGAAGGTAGGTGGCAGTGCTGGAATGGGCTTGGCCTGAGGGGTGGAAAGAGTGAGAAGGGAGGAAAGGAGAAAGTAATCACTCCAGGAGAGAGGAATGGTGAGAGGGATAGAAAGGGGAAGGTCTGAAGAGATCAGAACATCAAGTGTGTGCCCTGCGGTGTGAGTTCGGCTAGAGGGGAGGCCAGAGAGTCAGAGAGAGTTGCAGAGGTTGTAAAAGAGTCCAGAGGAAGGACAGGAAGCATCCAGGTGGATATTAAAATCTCCAAGAAGAAGGAGTTGAGTGGTTGAGAACAGGAGGGAAGAGAAGAGGTCCGCCCACTAATAGAGGAAGCTGGTGATGTGATCAGGTGGACAGTTGATGATAGTCACAGTAAGGGAATGGCTAGGAGAGAGAGAGCTTGCTGACGAGGCACTTGAAAGAGGAGTAGGCCTATGTAGGAATAACAGAGGTAGGAATCCACTCGGGGAAGATCAGGACTACACCCCCTCCAGAATGGTTGAACATGGGCACGGAGAAGATCTTGTTGTCAGGGAGGAGAGTGTTAAAGCTTGTGACAGAGCTGGCCGTGAACCATGTCTCAGTGAGACCGAGGACATTGAGGTCAAGTTCTTCCAGTAGACTGCAGATGTCAGAGGAGTGTTTGACAGCTGATCAAGAGTTGAGAGTGGCAATATGGAGAAGATTGCCATCCTTGAAAGACTTCCGGGGAGGGGTACAAATCAGTGGTACACCCTGCAGAGGTGTGGAAGAAGCCTGTAGGGGGGGCAGAAGAAGAAGGAGAGGGCAAGGTAGCCAAGGCAGAGACAGCAGGGGCAGGCAAGGAAGGCATGGAGGGAAGAGAGGGGACTGCAGGAGAAGGAAGGAAATTGGTGAGGTGTGGGAAGCATCTATCAAAGTGAAGAAGGTTGGCCAGAGGGCCTTGGACCAAGACAGTGCCATTCAGGTAAACATCTATGATGACCTTAGAGGAGTCGAAGGAGGCCAGGAGAGTCTCCCACCAGGTGACACCATTAATGGGAGAAGAAGAGAGAGTAGAAAGCACAGAGACCATATGAAGAGTCTGTAGGTCTGACAATGTAATGACAAAGAGGATGATGGTGAGGGTTTGCCTAGAGGATGCATTGGTATAGGTGTCAGCGATAGGGAGTCCTGGGTTAGATACCAGGATGTCCTTTTTAAAATTTGTTTTACCAGATTTAATGAGGAGAGCAGGATAGTTGATAGAGAAGCAGTTAGAAAAGATAGGAGAAGCAGAGAGCACCATAGAGTAGGTGGGGAGAGGAGATAAGAAGAAGGGGGGGAGGCAGGGTCGAACACTAGGGAAAGATGCAGGGAGGGGCACAAGCAGACGAGCCAGAGAGAGACGAGACAATAGCAGACAATTGGACAAGACGATAGGCGCTCAGACAATGGTAGACATTTGGTAGATCAATGCTTTGCTAGGAAGTCAAAACTACAGAATGTAGTTCTGACTTCTCCTGTATTCATAATTTCACAATGCAATTTTGAATACAGGAGAAAACATTAACGTCATAAACAGGTATCTTATTTTCACTTTTTCATGTTGAAATTAAATATTCTCTTCAAATCCAAATTGTAAAATGTATGAAATAAATGCAATGCATGCCTAAGTGCTTTTATCCTCAGACTTCAAACTACAGATAATGGTTATTATTGAATCCAAAATCCAGTATACATGCACACAATCTGCTTGTACAAAATCAATAAGACATCCCATAGACACAATTGGTGCAATAGTCATTATTGTAAGCACAACTTAAAATCCTCTAGGAAACTAAAAGCCCCAGTCTGTTCTCTTACAATGTATAGCAAACAATATTAGTATTCAACCACAGCCTCAGGTGAAAGAAATAGCTAAAATCCCTAGTCTAGATCCACGGAACTGAGTCCATGTGACTAAAAAAGCGAGAGCAGACTTTAATGCAACTCTGGACGATAATGTTAAAGTCCACTCTTTAAAACCACCTTGTAGTTCTCTGATCGTATTAAGCCAGGGTACAATCCATATGCGTCCAATAGCCAATTTACTGGCTCAGCCTGAATGCATTTTTGCTATGGGAAGAATGTAATCCTGCGGGAGTATATTAAGTAAATTAAAGCATTTGTTTAGATAACAGGAGAGATGGACATGTTCACTCAATATAAAAGAGGTTTTAATCTAGCAATGTGCATTATTTATTGGGAGTCCGGGTGAAAATGCCCTGGAATATTTGGGGAGCTGGAAGGCATCACCAAACAAACCTTTATTAAAATATTCTCTTTGAGATCCTGGATGCCCACATCTCCAAACTTCCAGGTTTCAGCACCATATAGCACTGCAAAAATAGTCTAAAGAGGATAAATGTACAAAGCCAGGGATGTAGTCCATCCACCATATTAAGCATAGAATCCACACACTGCTCTGCCTCCCCTTGCCCGAGTTATAAACATGTTTTGTACACAGGGAACATAGCTCAAGTACAGTGATTTTGACATTGACTTCGGCAAACGTGAAAATACTAGGCACCCCACTTGGACGCCATAGGTTACTCTTTCAAAGCAAGAATGTGTCCATAGTATAACTGACTTCATAAGTGCTGTCCAGGATCACATTTATTAAAACATATATCATATATCATTTAACTCAGCAAAAGTATACCAGTATAGATCATGACGTTTATTCTGGAGCCCTGATAGGTTCCATATTATGCACACGTTTTCCAGTGGGCTACTAAGTACAATTTCCTGCAAGATAGTTTTCCCAGACAGAGGTCCGAGGGAGGGGAAGGAGTAATGCACTCCATGGCAATATTAAATTCTGAGAGAAAACTCTGTGCCCTACTTCTGGGGTGCTTGCATCTTAAACCCCTTTAAATATGTTTTTAATAAAACATGAGAGGTGTAATTGGATAAGCTGCCATGGTAGGATGCTATGATCAATCAGTAAGTAATCCTTCAACCACTCGTGGTCCAACACAGTTTTGATGGCCCCCAGTTCTTGATGAACGGTATCTGGAAAGCTCACTATGCCTATAACATCTTCTACAATGACTGACAAGCAATCAGACAATGCATGCTTTAATGTTTCAAAGTGTCCCTATGTTCATCAGCCTCATGACTGTGATACACCTACCATCAAAAACTGCCCGTTCTCGCTATCTTTTAAAAGTTGGTCAAGGACCATGTCAAGGGAAGGATTGGGAGTAGTAAGACATTCCTGTTTCACGTTCAGATGCTTCTCCATAGGTTTGACTATAATGGAACATTTTAAAAGAAAATTCCAGAGGTGAAGTAGCGTTTTCCTTGCAGTAAATTGAGAACTTTGCTTGGGACTGATTCCGTGTCTCTGGATGTTCCCATTCCAGCTCTCTGTGGTGTGACGGGTTGAGGACATTTCAGACCCCTCCCTTTTTTGACTCGGGCTCTATTTCCTTAGGGTCACTTAGGCTTTGTCAGCCAGGTATGCATGCAAATGTCCTTTCATTACTCAAAGAATTAATTTGCTCTCTTCACCAACTTGTACCTGCAAGTAAAAAATGTTGTCTCGGTATTCCTTTAGAACTTCTGCATTTGTCATGGTCTTATTCAACCAATGCTTTAGTACCCAAAATAGGGTGAATGGTTACATTTTGAGTCCTGAAAACAAATATCAATTTGGACAGTTCTACCTCTTTTAAGCTCCAAAGCGTTTAATAGCCTAATTATTATTATTATTATTATTATTATTATTATTATTATTATTATTATTATTATTATTATTATTTATTATTATTATATTTGAGTGCAGACCTAGTTTCAGGAAGCAACAGAGTGCTTTCCAATCATAGGGCGAAGGGTATGGTGAGGGGAAGCAGAGATGCACGGGGAGGGCAGACAGAGCTATCAACAGAGGAGTAGCATGGTGGGCAATTTGGCAGCAATGGATCTACAAGCAAGCAATGGAGTCTGGAGTAAAGATTATGAAGCAGATCACCCAGTCTCAAGCAGGATGATGAGTGGAGGGTGTGGACCAAGGGGTTAGGGAGGAACCGTTGGAGGAGGGTCTTAAATCATGTGTTAAATACTCGAATCATAATTTGTTAGATCCCTTGCGCCGTTTATAGCCACTAAAGGCAAGGAACTATTAGAAGTCCCCATATCTTGTGCAAAATGTAACAGGGTCACCATCCAGGGATTTTCTGCTAGCTAACTCTGCGTGACCACCCAATCCCAAACCTTATCCTGACTTATGATCACTTCACAGAGGTGGTTTACCTGGGAGACCGGGCAATTGAAATCAATCATCATGAAGGCTTCACCTGGAATGTCTAAATTCTGCCCTCCTTCTTGAAGTTTCTCACTAGGCAATTCAGTCATGGAAGGATAGAGATTAAGTACTGAAAGTCCATTGGAGATGTTTCTTAAGGGTTCTGAGTTGAAAAGAATTTAGTGTTGGAAAGGCAATATGTCTGTATGCCCTTTCCACCAATGTGTAAGGATAATGAAACCTTTGAGATCACCCCTGTGCTGCATTTGATAAGATGTACAAACATCCATCAAAAATGTGTGTGTGCACGTGTCCATTTTCTGCACGTCCCACACAGAGCTCATGTAATAAAATCTTAATTTCATTAATTAAAATATGTGCCTCAAGTGTAGGGGCTGCCATTTTAGCTGCATTGGTATAGCATAACGGCTTGGGCACATTTTGTTCATGCCTCTTGTTTTCATATGACTCTCCATTCCTATCATCAGGGCTTTTCCTAAAGTATTGTTTTCTTTGTGGGCACTCGATTAAATAAGACTTACCACACAGTATGTTTACAGCCTGCAATAATTCACCATAGTGGTCTCTTCCACAACAATCATGGGTCAACACATTTCTTTTTAGTGTAAACATCCAAATACAATGAAGAGACGGATCCAGTCCGCAAAAACTCAAGAGCCCAATTAGTTCCATCAACCATCTGGTCACACTGTCATTATGGCTGGGGAGATTCTTAAACCAAGTGTGTACTGGCCAAAGGTCCATAAAAAACAGAAAGTAAATAATAACCCTCAGTCACACTCTGAGCTCACCAGCTCACAATTGCAGTAATCTAGGGAGGGGCAAAGTATCCAGAATCACCCCAGACTTGTATTACCTTAGAGTTAAAAACAAAGTACACCTGCCACTTTCCAGGCCACATGGGACCCTGACCTAGCACTAAAGGAGTAAAAGGGCCTAATTCACAGAACGTTTTCCAATGGGGTTTTGCCATTATAAAACACTTCTGTGAATGAGGCTCAAAGTGTTTAATGCAGAGGTACAGAATTCAAATGTGTGCAAGGTCTGATAAGGAAAGGTTAAAATAATGAGCAACACTATTACCCCTTGCCAACCTCGAAGCCTCTGGAATCCTGAATATACTGGTGAAAGGATTCAATGAGTCCAGTGCAGATGGGTTAAAGTGCACAGTGCACTTGCCCAAAAATCAACAATCAACAGATACTAGAGAAGACAACAGTTAAAGTAATTAGCAGACCTGATATCCGTGGCCAGCATACACGCCTCCCAGGCCTGGGTCATGCTGGAATAAAGAATTAAAGTGGCAAGTTCAATTGTACAATGTTGCAACATCAACCCTTGGTTCCTCTTGAGGTTTTGGCATCAATGATAGTACTGAACACATCAAGTCACCCTGCAAGCTGTCCTATTGTGGGTACATACTTATTCCCGTACCTGTGAAAGGATTCCCACCTGCGATAGCGACACCCCCTATGCTAGGAGTGAATACTTGTCCTGTTTTTGCACTCTGCTGTATCTGCATGGGTGCGTGCTGTGATTGCCCTGGTGGCAGATTAAATGGTGTTTGCTGTGGTTGCAAAGCCTTTTGTGCTTGCAGTACTTGTGCTTGATACACTGTCTGATCTTGGGCAAATCCATACCTACTTTGTGGGCTATATGCTGGAGGGTGCGCTGTCCCCCCTCTTGAGATTTGCCCATTTTGTACATACCATTCGCTCCCACATGTTCATGCAATATATCCTGTCATTCCACATGTCCAACACACAGGAGGGAATCTCCCCATCGGCCCTCCATTCATGTCTCGACTATCATTCAGCACATTCTGAAATACACATTTGTTATTTTGGAAGTTTCCGTGATTATTCTGAAAGCTTACGCTTCCACAGAAGCCTCCCCTGCCTCTTGGCATAAATCCATTCCCTCCTTGATCCAACTTCCGTTGATTATTCACATGCAGCATACTCCCTGCCTGTTGTGATCCTAGCCCTTCTCCGCTAGCCAGAATTGCCCCAACTATAGCATATTTTGACAGTAATTTCTGCACTAGTTTATCTTCCTCGAGCTTCCTGTCATCTTCCCTCTTCCGATTTTTCTCTTGCAACAATCGACACTGGTACACAATGGTCAGCTGTATTTCTGGCTGTGGCTTTTCTTCCATACCCACCAGCTTTTTAAGCTGTCTCTGTACCTGTTCTGGCAATCCTTGACACAGAATATGATAGAATACAGGTATCGATTTCCCTCAAGGCTCTCGAGTTTCCAAAGACCGCTGCTCCTGAAAATTCTGAATGTAAGCAAGCAGATCCTCACCTTCCTGAATTTTGCGTGCCATAATTGAAACCATATCTGACGTATCAGCGTATTGCACTCTAAGCGCTTTCTAGACTGCCACTCTACAATTATTAAACGGTGCTCCATCGTGTGCTGTGTTCTGTGCTGTGACACTTGAGTATCTTGCTCTCATCCAAATGCCATCAGCCCTTTCCCCACGAATAGCTGCTAGAAACCCTTAATGTCCCCTACGGCTAACGTATTTCCTGCTTTCACTTTTTCCAGTTCATGGATCCATTTCCCCGCCCCAACGTTAAACTGGGCCATGGGATGTTCTGCGGGCTGGCCACTTCTTTTTCTAACAAAAGAAATTGTGAAATTCCAAAATCGCAATCGGCTCCCATTGTCTGCCTATCCATAGCAGGGACAATGGTTCCTGATCGCCTTCTTCCCGGTAATGACCTCAGTCTGCTTCCATATGGTGGAGATTCCCTCCTTTCACTATACAATCGCCTTTAGTTTGTGCTGGGTATGCCATAGGCTCTGGCATTCTTTCTTCAGGCTGGTCTAAATCCAACCACCTTACTTCTTTATCAGTCTGAAAACACCCCTCGGGACTGCCTGCACTGACACCTTCCTCTCCACCGAAGGTTTCTCTTTCTTGGTCTGACATATCTTGTCCCCAACTAGGGTCATCCTTCTCATCAATGTTTAGAGTCAGCCTATCCAAAGACAAGGCTCTATGCTCAAGGCTAAGCAGGCTTCACTCCTTGCCTTGTGATGGGGCAATTTCTGATCTATCATCTTTCCGTCTGTTTCTCAATTCACTTTTTGTCCTCATCCCCTGATAAGCCTTCTCGATTCTGTCTCCGATAATTCCTATCTCGAAATTCTCCTCTAGGTTTACCCTAGAGGGTGTTGGGATCAGTTCCTGTGATGGAAGAAACTCCTCTGTCCTCCCATAATACTACTGGACTTGGTTCCATGAACTCTTTCTCAATGTGATCAATGTTGCATGCCCTCCGTCTTCTCTTTCGTTCCAGTTCCTCATCAAATTCTCTTTATTTCTTTGCTTCCTCTCTAACCCTCTCTTCTCCCTGTCTTTTCACTTCTTTTTTCTCATTTGCCCTACGCACCTCTTCATCTCTGTGTCTTTGCATTCTTTTATCTCTTAATTCTCTGTTCCTCCTATTCTCTTTTCTTTTCTAGCCTATCTCGTTCTTCGATTGCTCTTCGCCTGTTGTCCTATTTTCTTTGCTCTTCTGCTTTCCTTTCTTAACTGTTCTTCCTGATATATCTGTGCTCATCTTTGTCTACTCTTTCTTTTGTGCTCATCTTCTTTCAATTGTTTCATGTCTTTTGTATCTTGCTCATCTTTATCTTTCCCTTGCCGTACTTTCTCAATGCTCCTCCAATCAAGTTTGAGCAATATCTGGCCACTCATCCATTTGTTCTGTATGAGTGCTATCTTGTCAGCTTTATCTTTTTATCCCTTTCATCTCTTAATTTCTTGTTCTATATCTCGGGTCACACTTGGTGATTCACTTTTCTCTTTGTCTCGTGGGACTTTAAAGATCACATCCTTCTCTGGAGTTCTTTCTGGGCTCTCGTCACTGCTATATGCTATATCGGATTACTGTATCCTATTGCTGCCTTAAGCTCCTTCAATGGATACAATCCTTCATCTTTCGCACTATTGCCATTTACTTCAGGCACGGTAGGGGGAGCAGAAGGCTCAACACCCCCCTCTTTACACTGGTTAAGCATCAATTCTTCAGGAGGCAGGTCTTCCGGTTCCTCCTGGTACATCTTCCAAAGCTCTAAAATAGCTAACCATGTCTCCAATTGCTTTCTCGTATGCTCAGCATGCAAGTATGTGGTCATGTGTTGCAAAACCGCTTTTGACAGCGATCCTCCTTGTGGCCATGGCATGAACATTTGATCTGCCGTGCCCTTAACCCATGCTGCACTATATTGCTTAAGCTTGGGTGCGTGTTGGGGCAGCTGTTTGCACAGGTGCATGAGCGGAGTAACTTCCTCCATTATGACAAGTCACAATCGACTGTCAATACTTACCGTTATTTTACACAGAAAATACTTTTCAGAAAAATAATAAATATGAGCGTGCACCAATCGTCACTGCTCCAAACCTCTATACCTTCAGTCAATACCATTAATGACTAAATACATTAATGATTTATTCTCAACCTCTTAACACAATCTATCATTTGTTGTTCTTCGACATCTCATCATTACCTCAATACATACAATACATACAATACATAGACAGACAGGCTGGCCGGCCCCAACATATATCTTCTCAGCGCTCCTTGCTGCTATTCCTGCCCCTATGACCTGTGACGCTCCTCGTACTACATACACCTCTAAGTAACATTCTTTGTCACACATATACTTCTAAATGATGCTCTTTGTCATTATCTAAGTACCCCACCAAACCTCTGTTACTCTTTTCCCATTATCACTTTCCCCACTTAATATGCATTTATTGTTTTTTGCCACCTATTCACCATTTGCTTTTCAGCTCCTGACCCTTGGGATTGTCTCCTCCTCAACCGGTCACTGTTGCTTTCGGTCTGCTCAGCTCTCTGTAGAAACCAGGAGGGGAGTTTGTGAAAAAGGGACCTGTCCCACCTATCTCGTTATGTCTTGCAAGAACTTATTTTCGGCGGCTATCTACAGGGAGCCTCGTAGTGCTCCAGCTAAATGGCAGAAGACATCAGATTTTCCGAGACCCTTAAAAGCCTACTTGGTCAATGGATCGAAACCATCCTCTGCTACCACGTGAACTCCGGGACCTAGGGCCCTTTAAGACAAGGTAGAAATACTTAGAGATGGATGGGGATGCAGCACTTACTCATACGTCAATAATCAAATTGACTCAGGAAGTTGGCAAAACTTAGTACTATTTGCAATCATCTAAAACAGAAAGTTACAATGGACATCAACAGATGTCGCACAGTACGATCTCAATGCATCTCATAAAAAAAAAAAAACATTACTTATATATCAAAAATTCATCATTACTGACAACACACTACGTGGCAAACTACAAAAACCTACTTGAGGATGTGATAGGCTTAATGTGAACATCTAAATATACGTTCCAAACTGACTGGGTTGTGATGGGTCTCTAATATCAGGTGGACAACTAAGCCCTCCTCTAGTGCAAGTCATCTTCATCATCGCAAAATACACAGTGATTCATTGGTTACACAAACTATAGTGCTCTCTAATACTTGTCCCAATACAATGGGTTGGCATATGTGTACCCTTTCTAGAATATTCCAGTTGCTAGCAGCATGCAAGCAGTTTAACCTAGGTGCTGGGAGTGTCGGCCTGGTCATGCCTCCCCATCCAATTAACCCAACATCTATCATCACTCCTACAGTCTGTCATTCAATTAAGGCTATGAACTTGGCCTTACAGAAGCTCTCCTTGCCTGAGAATAAAAGGGAGTATGGCATGGTCGTATCTTCTGGTTTCGGTGTAGCTCGACGCAAAGTTATTTTCATATAATCATGTGACTGGAGACCATATTTGTTAACTCTTCGTTGCATATAATACTATTAAATGATGAACTCTTGACTCCTTCAGTGATGTTTCATCCCACCTCAAACAGAAGTTTGTTCCTTTCTCATGTTAATGTTCCTCTTTAACAGACAACCAGGCTCATGGTGGCCTCAACTCTTGGTGCTGGGCAAGCCAACCTCGTGGAACATCCAGATTCTATTTAATCCTATGTATATACATTGGACCATCGCTGCAATCTATTTACTACGTAGACAGCCTTAGGATCGCTTCGTCTATTTGCGTTACAGCATCTGTACAAGTGTAAAATGACTTTTCATTTTCTTCAGCGTCTCTTCGCACAAGCATCTTCATTTTGATCCCGAAATGTTGCTTATCTTCGACACCTCCTCTTCAGGTCTTATAAAATGTTTATGTTCTTTCGTCCTTTGTCTCTCTCCAGGGTGTGTAAGTTCTGCTCCGAATTATGTCACCAGTCCTTTGTCTTATGCACTTTCATACTTCTTCCGGGACTTTGTCTAGAAAACCATAATTTCTTCGATAATGCACGTAGGTTTTTTTTAATGGATACCTTGTTTCAATAACTTTTTGTGGTACAGGCATTCTCACTGGTACTCCACGTGTCGTAATTTCCGGTTCCCAACATATAGGCAACATGGGGCCAGAGCTTCTGGTAGGGGCATTTGGCTCCTCCTCTACAAGGGCACCGTAAAGGAGGTCTCCTAACTTGTCTACTATATTGGTCTTCACCTAATGGTCATCTCCAAACTCTACTGTTTATTAATATCTCTGACCCAGCAGGTATTGCGCTGTGAAACACTTGTGTACGACCGTGATAGAACTAAAATATCAATTCAATTCAATATCAATTCAAGCTTAATTTTCCTTGATTTCCAAGGTTAGAAATGTGCTTGAGCATCAGACTGCTACCTATCACATCATTTTAGGTGGTCTTAACTATAGGATACAGGCAGAACTTGCAACACGCGAGGGGCTCCTACTCCTGTGCTTAAACAAACACGGCATGAGTCAAGAGGATTAGAGTGGAATAAACGGTTTGGCTGTTATGGGCTTTGCATACTTTACAGAATGTATGTAAGAGTCTATCCGGCGAACTTCACGAGAATCACTACCAATAGCGAATCCACGATTAACTATATATCTGTTTTTTTTCTGTCTATTCTCCTCACAGACCGACCTTACTGTCATTCCTCGAGAGGAGAGCAACCACGAGCCTTTGTTCGCTCCCCTTGGAATCAGCAATTAGGGGCATGTGTATGACAAGACTAGTTTGGTGGAGATCAAAAAAGGACTTAATAGGATCAGCTGGAGTTGCAACAACATACAAAAAGCCAATTTGTTTCTCCCCTCTTTCACTCTTAAAGTGAACAAATACCCAACGCCTCCGACATATTACACAAAGCCACCACAAGCTACATGTAAGGTGTCCATAGTGTTAAAGCGAACTGTGGCATATAAAGGTTTTGACACAGGAGTCTTTCAACCTTGAGTGCACGTGGTTGCCACTTAAATCTTTGGAACCATGAAATTGGCAAAAAATTGCTTAGACACAATTTGTAAGAGATTAACACCCATATTGATGGTCATGCCCTTGTCAAGTCTATGAAGGTAAAAAAATCATAATTGGTTATGAGGTCATCGTACACTGACTTTTGCCCTTAAAATGCAATTAGAAGCAGTATGGGCAGGGATTGTGGAAACAAATGAAGCCCCTTCAGACACACAGTCATTAATTGGGGCTGTTTCGTGTTCTGACTGGGAAAAGAATATTGAGCACACCATCGGGCAACTAGTTATCACTGATTACAGCAACCTCGATCTCACAAACACGTGGTGTTACACCAAGGACATGAATGAACTTGCCAAAATCCTTGGATCTGTGAACAATTCGTGCACCCCTGGGCCAGACAGCCTGAGCAACGTCGTGTTTAAAAGGAATCCTCTATCATATGATATGATAAGATATTCATAACGCGCCTGTACACAAGTGCTTCTAGGCGCACAAGACATGAGAGGGAGGACAGCGGGATGACAAAATAAATGATCTTACTAGGCCTTGTGCCATTCAGCTCATGCAAGTGCAACAACATAAATTGCAGGGGGGGGAAGGAGGAGGGGAAAGTGCCAGGGCGAAGGAAGGGCTAAGTGCAATCAGGGCAGCATTGTTCTGAGTAAGTGCAGCCAAGGCAGCACAGCTCTGGGTAAGTGCAGGGAAGAAAGGGACTGTAAGTAACAGTTACAGCCCCTAAGTGCACGGTAGGCCCAGAATCAGTGCAGGGGAGATTGATCATGGAGAATCCTGGTACCGAGTAGACACTAAGGGTAGCCAATCAACCAGTCTGCACAGGAGACAGGTAGGTCAGCAGGGAAGAGAGAGAGAGAAAGCAGAGGAGAAAAGGGAGATCTTGAGCTGCTTCTGGAACTTCAGGTGGTCCGACTCAAGTTGGAGAGGGGCAGGGAGGCCATTCCAGGGGGAGGCACCTGCAGAAGAGAGAGATCTACACGCCACTCTCTGCCTGGAAAAGCATCTGACCCCCAGGGAGTTTGAGGTAGCTGAGTGAAGAGCTCAAGTACAAAGGTATTTTGGCAGAGAAAGGTGGATGTTATGTGGGCCCCGGCCCCAGAAAGCCTTGTGGATGATGCAGAGGGTCTTGAACTTGATCCTTGCAGCCAGCGAGAGCCAGTGTAGAGATGTCAGGGCTTGAGAGATACGCTCCCTGGGCTTGAGTCCAAGGACAAGTCTTGCAGTCCTGTTCTGGATTAGCTGCAGGGGACAGAGAGTAAAGGAAGGCAGATTGAGAATGAGGTTGTTGCAGTAGTCCAGCCTAGATGGAACCAGGGCTCTGAAGACAGTGAGCTTCTGGGGGAAGTGTGAAAAGGAAGAATACCAAGGTCTGTGATGTGAGGAGAGAAGGAGAGATTGGAGTCAATGATGACACCAAGGCTTTTAGCCTCACCGGAAGACAAAGGAAGAGGGCCCAAGGAGGGCAGCCAGAGTGAGAGAGGGAAAGCAGGAGCAGGGGTCTGCATGAGATGAATCTCTGTCTTACTGGCATAACGGCTGAGATCATTGGAGGTGCACCAATCCTAATAGACAGTCAGGAATGAGTGAGAGAGAAGAGTAGGCTGAGGGTAGTCTGGAAGAGAGCTGAGTGTCATCAGCATAACACTGAAGGTTAGATCAGAAGGTACAGATCAGGTGGGCCAAAGGGGTCAAGTAGACATTGAAGAGCCAGGGTTAGAGGATAGAGCCCTGGGGAACATCACATGTGGAGAGAGAGTTGGTGGAGAGAAAGGAGCCAAGTTGGACCAGGTAGGGTCAGTCGAGTAGGAAGGAGGTCAACCCCTCCAGGGCCTGATCCCTGATGTCCAGGTTCTCACAGAGTTGTTTGATCAGGAGAGTGTGATTGATCTTGTCAAAGGATGAGAAAAGGTCAAAGAGGATGAGGATAGAAGGAAGTCTAGAGTCCTGATTAGTGAGCAGATATTTACGGGTGTTCAGGAGAGCAGTTTCCGTGCCTCTGGCTGCTCTTTAGCCAGGTTGATGTTCATGGAGTTAAATAGCAGATTCAGTGGGGTAAGTAAGCTGGGAGATGGCCAGAATTTCCAAGAGTTTGCCCAGGAAAGGAGTTGTAGAGATCGGGCGATAGGTTGCCAGACAGGTAGGATCGACTGAGAGAAAGCCTTTTAAGCAGGGGGTGCACAAAGGAGTGCTTGAGGAGAGAGGGGAAGGATCAAGTCATGAATGAGTGACTGCTGACATTCACCAAGGCTGGAGCTAAGGTGTCAATGTTGTCCTTGATGGTTCTGGAGGAGCAGGGAAGCACCTGTTTGGACAACACTTTCATAGATCAGACTTGTCTAGAAACATCGTCAGATGTTGTCAGACAGAAAGAAGAGATAGGTGGACGAGAGGGAGAGGGACCAGAGCATGGCCGAGAGAGGTAGAGGTAGAGGAAGAAGAGAGAGAGGACAAGATGCCCGCTATTTTAGTGGTGAAGTGAGAAGCCAGAGCTGTACAGATGGCCTGGGAGAGAACATGAGAGGTGGAGAGTGCAGAAGGATTGGCCAGCTCCTTGCAGATTTCAAAGAGTTCAGTCGTGTTGTAAGAGGCTGCAGAGATGCAGGCTTGGATGTGGACTCTCTTCTTGGACAGGGCATTGAGTCTGTATTGCCTTTGGAGCAGGCATCATGCCCGTTTGTCAGAGGATGCGTCCAAAGCCCCATCACTTCCCCTCAACAACCCTGCACTTGCATTTCAGGTTGTCATGGTCAGAGTCATAGCAAGAGTTGCACTCAGAGGAAGGCTTCAGACGGATTCTCATGACAGGGGCAAGGATGTCCAGTGTGTTGGAAATGGAATGATGAAGGTTAGAGATGGCTTTGTCAGAGTTTGAGTCATCTGCAGGTGTAGGAGAAGCAGAGAAATTAGCGTCAAAGGCATCACCTGACCGACGCTTCATGGGCCCAATGACCGAGAAGGTAGGTAGCAATACTTGATAGGCTTAGCCTGAGGGACAGAGCGTTTCAGGTGAGAGGCGAGAGAAAGTGGACAGTCCTAGAGAGAGGAGTAGTGAGAGGGTTGGAGAGAGGGATGTCTGAAGAGATGAGAATATCCAGCGTGTGACCGTCAGACTGTGTCAGACCAGAGGGTAAAATGGAAAGAGGGAGAGTGTCGCAGAAGTTGCGGAAGTGCCCAGAGGAGGGTTTAGAAGCAATGAGAGAAGAGGAGAGGTCATACCACTCATAGATGAAGAGGGCAACCTGGCCAGGTGGCCTGTGGGACACGGCCACAGTCAGAGAGAGGCCATGAGAGATAGTTATCCTGCAGATCAGGCATTCAAAGGAGGAGTAGGATTGTGAGAAGGAGGGGCCCACTCCAGAAAGATCTGGGCCACTCCACCTCTGTGTCTGTTGGTTCTGGGTTCAGAGAGGAGCTTGCAGCCATCAGGGAGGAGAGTGTCAAAACTCATGACAGAGCTGGCTGTGAACCATGGTTCGTGAGAGAGGGGACATCCAGGTCAAGTTCTTTGAGGAGGTGGCAGATGTCAGCAGTGGTCGAAGTGAGCGGGAGCGGGTGGGAGCGGTGCTCTTCGACTTTTTAAAATCAAGTTTTACCGTTCCTATTCTTTTATTTTAAAAAGAAACCGTTCTGGAATGGTTTTGTTTTAAAATAAAAGTGTAGGAAGAAGTTTAAACGCACTGCACGTTTCCTTAAACAGCACTTTCATGTGTTTGGGGGCTTGTATTGTGTGTGGGAAGGGGTGTGATGATGGGGATTGTGGGGAGTAGGGGAAGGCCAGTAGGGAACATAGTTCCACTACTTTTTTTTCTACACTTCGACCACTGGATGTCATAGGAGCATTTGACAGCAGAGTGAGTGTTAAGTGTAGCAACAAGGAGCAGGTTGGCACATTTGGAAGACTTCCAGAGTGGGGTACGGGCTTGATGTACAGCCAGTGGAGGAATTGGAAGGGTCAGAGAGTGGGCAGAGGTGGAAAAAAGAGGTGGCTTAGTAGCCAGTGAGGATGAGGAAGGTGCCAGAGCGGTGGCAGAAGAAGGAGGTGACAGAAGCTAATGTGGATACAGATGAATGAACGACCTGCTAAAGTATAGACACTTACACGTTTCTCCTTGTGGTTCAGAGGCAATGGCAGCATGCCTGTCAGCACCAATGATCACTGCAACAGAATTGGGCAAAGGGTCCTGGACCAAGACGATGCCATTCTAATAGACATTAATGATGATGGAGGAGTGGAAGGAGGCCAAGAGGGCCTCCCACCGAGTGCCACCATTAATGGGAGTGGAAGAGATATGAGGGAGAGCCAAGATAATATAAGGGGTCCATTGATCTAGTGAGGGAAAGACAACGAGGATGTTGGTGAGAGTCTGACTGGTGGAAGCACTGATGTAGAAATCAGCAATCGGTAGGCATGGGTTGATTACCAGCGTGTCCCTCTTGAATTTCTTCCTTCCGGACATAGTTAGAGGGATAGGATAGGAGATTGAGAAGCAGTTACAGAAGATTGGTGAAACAAAGAGCACCATAGGAGGTGCAAGGAGGAAAGTAGGAGGAGGTAGTGAGAGAGAGAATAGAGAGATGCACAGCCTAGTTCCCAACAGTGCAGTTTATGCAGAGGGGGGGTCACACAGTAGTAGCAGACTGGTGACACACAACAGTAGAAATGGTACCCCCACTACATGGGGACCTAGAGAGTGGGAGAGAACCAAAAGGGACACATCTCCCAGTAAAACAGTAACCACAGTTGAGAGGGGACGTAGAGAGAGGGAGAAAACCTAATGTGACACAGCTGACAGCACAAAAGTAACCACGGATGAACGAGGACCTAGAGCGTCGGAAAGAGCCTAATGGGAAACAGTTCACAGCACAACGGTAACTACAGATGAATGGGGATCTAGATAGTGGGAGAGAGCCTAATGGCATGCAATTCACAGCACAACAGTAACCACAGATGAAGGGGACCTAGCGAGTGGAGTAAAGCCTAATGGGACACAGTTCACAGCACAACAGTAACCACAGAAGGTGATCAAGAGCGTGGGAGACAGCCTAAGGGGACACAGTACACAGAGCAACGGTAACCGCAATTGATGGGGACACAAAACACAAAACACAAAATGGATAACAGCTAAGGGGAGAGCCTAGGGTTGCAAAGAGATGGAGTATGTTATGTCAGATGATTAGGTGGAAGTACACGCAAAGGCCATGAAGTTTAATAGCGAGCAGTAGCTGCTCCCAGTTCCTGCACCTTTCTTACTTTTTTGGTCATTGCTGGTCGACTGCTGCACTGCATGGTCGCAGTCTGCACCACTACCCCTTTGTCTCCAAACACCTGTGTTACGCAACAACGCAGCCTTGTCCTGCGTGGCCTTTGCTGCAGAGGGTCTGATTCTCGGTTCTTAAAGGTTTGGATGCATGGATGTAGGCACAATTTTTTACATATCGACGAGCAACGTCTCCTGCCCACCTGCATCGCAACAATACCACAGCCTTTTCCATGGTGGGCACGAGATCCACATGCTCTTTTAATGATCATTAGCCTTAGGTGTCCCCTCCCTTCTACTTGGGTTATAAGCATATCATTCCTGTGTATAAAAATGGTGCCCTCTCTAACCCCCAGAACTATCACAAGTAAGCAATGGTGGATGCCTCTTCTAAAACCATACCAACGGTCAGGGGAAATTCACTTGAGGAGGTAGAAGGGTGTTTCACTGTGATGAGCCTGGGAGAGGAAGAGGGGGAGTATGAGTTTATGATAAAAAAGAGATTGCGCGCAAACTTTTCTGCACATACCGAAACTCATAGCACTAAAAGAAGCATTGGAAATGTGAAAAGGTAGTTACCATTTATTCTGATATGGCATATGTCACTTCCGCCGTGCATTCCGGACTGTCAAGATGGCTGAGGAGAGAGTTTAAAAAATCTGATGGAACACCCATGCAGCATGAAGCATTGCTAGGGAGATTAATTGAGGCATTATCTGGTCCCAAAGCAGTTGCCGTGGTAAATTGCACAGCCCATGCTCATGATGCAGACCCAATCTCTTATGGTAATGATGCAGCAGACAAAGCAGTGAAAGAAGCAGCCTACCTTAAAATACAAGATACCAACACATACCCTGAGGTAGCATTTCAGCAGGGACAGCTGCCAGAACCATACAATTCATCCCCATTTACCCAAATAATTGAACTTCATGGATAAGCTCCTCAACTGGAGAAGCATTTGTGGGTCAAAATAGAATGCTCCTTTTCCCCCACCGATGAAATTTGGAGACAAAATATTACAGGTAAATTGTAATACTTCAAGAGCTGCTTACAGTTAGCTTTAAGCGATTACACTATCATACACATATATCTAAGCAATAAAATGATGCAGACATTCAGGATGACTGGTTTGTGACCAATCTTGAGGAACGTGTGGACCAATTTGTGGCTAAATGTAATACTTGTCAAATTTAAAGTACAGGCCACACTGTTTGAATGTTAAAAGGAATGCTGACCCACCACTCAAGACCCTTTTTCGAGAGTTTCACATTGATAATGTCGATATGGTTAACAGGTGCAGTAACTATCGCTATTTGATTGTTGTAGTATGGCCATTCTCTCGTTGGCTTGAAGTGGGACACTGTGCCCACCCTGTTGGCAAAATGGCCACAAAATCTTTAGTAAGTAAGGTATTGTCTTGCTGCGGAATATGTGATTTCCTGATATCAGACAATGAGACATACTTTTTTAACGAGCTGCTCAAAGAAATAGCTTCCCTGTGCTCAGTTTATCACTAGCAAGCAAAAGGGTTTGTGGAGTGGCTTAATGGCTTATTGAAGCAGTGCTTGTCAAAGATTTGCCACTCTTTCAGTAAGAATTGGCTACACTGCCTCCGACTCGCTCTGTTTAGCCTCAGAACTAAGCGAGGGAAAGAACACCATTTGACCCCTCATGAAATAGTGACAGGCATGAGTCTGCACACACCACTTACACCTGAATGCACAGCCGGCGGTGCCCACAAAACAGCAGATATTTTAGGGGATGAGTTTCAGGGATAGATTAGGGAATTAACCAAATATGAATGATATATCTCTCGACAGCTTGCAGCACATCTGCAACAGAGGACTGCAACAGATTCTGTTAACCCAGCATCTCTGCAGCAACCTAAGCTCTTCCCAGGAGACTTTGGGCCTCATCACGAGTTGGGCTGTAGCCCTTAAATGCAGTGGTAACTGTATTACCGCTACATTTAAGGGCTAGCACTATCACGAGTTGGGCGCTAAATGGGCTGTTTTACCTCCAGCCTTTCTCTGGAGGTGAAAATTCCCTGTTTTCAGCTGTATGACTGCCGTCTGTATTAGCCCGCATAATTAGCACTGAAAATGTCCCATTGAATCCAATGGACCCAATGGGAAATGGGGATTTAATTTGACGTTGTATGTGTGCCTCTCTCTCTTTCTTGCTTCCTTTCCTTTATTTTGGTGAGGGTCATATGGTGGGGGAATTTAAAGGCGAGTGGCATAATGCTACTGAAGTAGTATGTGTAGTATCAAATAGAAGTGTATCAATGCCCAGGAGCAAACGGGACACTGAACACAGAGAAACTGTATAAGGGGACACTGAATATCAAGGAGTTCTCTTGGACATTGTTGCAGATGTGCAATACCCCGACATGGATAACCTTTGGTAAAATCATGTGCAAGAGGTTTGAAGGGAGAGGTCAAAGGATTCCTTTTATATAGGCTTCCCGATCCCACATGCAACTGGCAATCCCACATTGTTTATTCCCAAAGAAATGCCAACACTGATAGCACAATGTTTTGTGCACCTATCCCTTGGAAAGGTATGAGGGTTGTTTGAAGGACACAAGGTTCAAGACACTGTGCTATGACCAGACACCACAGAGTGTTCTGAGAGTAAGGAACAAGTTAGGTGTCAACTCAGACCACAGTTAAACTTAGAAAGAGCAGTGTTCTCTAACAACAGGTGGGAGGAGGATCCGGTGAGCTGCAGATCAGGGAGACTGCTGCTATTCCCAGTGAAAGTAGTGGCTCCCATAAATGAGAGCTGCTATAATGCATGGAATAAATATGTGTCAAAGCTGACGTGGATACAGAAGAAAGAATGACTTGCTCAAGTGCAGAAACATACAGGTTTCTCCTTGTGGTTCAGAGGCAATGGCAGCATGCCAGTCAGCACCAATGCTCACTGCAACAGGACATTGTATAAACTGGAATCGACTGGAGGGACTGCAGCACTCATTGATGTCTTATGGATCTGTGGGAGCTTTGCATATCTCCACTGTCTGCTGTTTTGGAACGGTGTGAGCTCCTTGTCGACATTACATTCTGCTCTCCTTATTGTGCACGATGCTCAGCTCACAGTCATATATGTGCCACAGCCATCCCCAGTTACAAGTGTGACCCCACCAGCGTGCCTCTTGATCAAAGATCTCCCCTTGCTATAAACCTTCAAATTACTTTGGTCTTTACTCTGTGGAGAAGCTAAAGGCCATAACAGACACATTTTGATTATTTAGTAATACAGATACATTTTTCACGTCCCTGCTCACTCCAGACATCCACTACTAGGCAGGAGATGCTGCATATTGTGAATGAAATAGAGCATGGCCTCAGCTCGATAAAAAGAGTTGTGGGCCATTCGATTGATGACACTGCAGAATCGGTACATCTTAGACCTCCTCACGGCCATGGAGTGGGGCATCTGCAAAAGGATATGGAGCTCATGTTGCACCTACCCCCCAAAGACTTGGACGATGGGACCCTGACCCATGACATAGGTGCCCTGCACAATTTGCGTGTTGCCATGGTAAAGGGAAGCTGGGTTGGGAGAGGAAGACTGTCTGGATTTGTTATTTTCATGGGCTCCTTCCTGGTTGGGCCTAGCCATAAAAAGTGCTAGTTCCCATTGAAGACGTTTTACTTCTAGTATATTGCTCCAGTCAGCTTGTCTTATGATGTTGCTACAAGACACTACTCAAAGGAGCAATGATGATGCCCCTCACCCTCACAACAGCTAAGGCCACTCCCATCTGTAAGCACGTGCACAGCCAGACAGAAAAATTGAATGGCAAAATTGAGCACAGGATAGTAAGGATATCACAATCAGTTGGTCCCCCACAGACCCTTTACCACCCACCTAAGCCAGAGAACTATATAGAACAATGGCTAGATATTTCAGGGGGTATGGGATGGTGTTTTAAGACCTGTACCCCAGAAGGATATGTGCAATATAGAGAAAGCTTACATCGTGTGTGTAAGGTGTGGGTGCCCAAGGATGGTTTCTATAGGGAGAGGGAAGCAAGATTTGTTGATAAATTAACTTAATTGGGGAGTTTTAAATTGTATTAGCAAAAAGAGCTGGTCATTTTGTGTCAGTATTTTCCTGTTTGGTTTGGCAGTTCTGCACGCTTGTTAGCATTGACAAACTTTTAGAGAACACCACAGCCTTACACAATGAAAGAAAGAGCAACACATGTAATAATGTTGCTTATTTAGAGCTAGGGCGTGTTCAATAGTTTGTAGCTATTGGTAGTGACTGAAGTGTTTTTTGGTTGCAGCAATGAGAGTTTAGAATGTGTTATTTTTTAGCAGTGAGGTAGGGTACAGCTTGTGCTGTAGGAACTTGTGGGCTGTGAGCCATGTGAGCAAGAGTTCTGCCATTTTTCATTAGACCTCATTGGAAATAGCAGCTTGTGGTAGTTATATAATCAGCCACCATTAGGAGGTTTTGCTCAGTTCATTTATTTAGAATGTATGTGCCCTTCCCCCAGTGAACGATCAAACAGCCAAGGTTCAGGAAAGAAGGGAGATGTGCAGTGCAATTAGCAAGTGTGTTAGTTTGAGCAGCACAAATGAGCTGGGAATAGAATGTTGGTCTTCGACAACAAGATTAGTGCTGCAGCTGGGAAGGATGAATCTTATGATTACAGGGCCTGGTATAATGCAATACCTGGATGTAGGGCTACATTTTGCAATACTACTGTCCCAGTGAGAAGTGGCCAGCACATTTGAACTACAGGAGCTTGAGCAAATAGAGCAAATAATAATGAGAAATCCATCCCCAAGAACGGTGCCTTGACTGTTTTTTTTATAAAGCTCCCAGAGATAGAGTAGGCAGCCTGCAAGGGGTTCAATGTGTTCTTAGATGGGAGTTGCAAGAGGTGATGCTGAAATAGTACAGCTTCATGGCTGAAGAAGCCATTGGGGATTGTCATAGTGTCTGGTCTCATCAGGAAGCCATTGTATTACCAAGCAGGGTTGACCTCATTGTACGCACTAGCTCCCTGATTGGGTCCTCTTGGGGGTATGCACATCACAATTTTGCCATAGTTACCTTGACCAATAAGGAGAGTCCATTGTTGCAACAAAGTACCTGAATGTAGTGGACCAATCACATAACAGTGTTTTTTGCCGAGTGCACAATTAGGTTATTTTGTAAGGGGTTCTATTTAGATAGGCCTGACCAATTGGGTAATTAACTATAGGGGTTGTTTAGATTTTTGTATAGGTGTTAAGCGATGGGTAATGAGGGATTATGTTGTATCTGATATGTTTTTCTTATAGTAATATGTGGTTTTCAGCTACAAAAGATGTACCTTGTGATACGCCTGTTGAGCGTGGTTGCAGTTCTTTAACAAACTGCACTTATTTTTTGACCCCTTATTGAGTGTGTTTTATCAATCAGGTTGTGGGATTACCACACATAATTTGGTGACCCTGACATGATTCCAGATCCTCCATGGGGCAGGGAGCTTCCCGCCACACCTCCTGGGTTTGCGTGCCCTTTTGCAGTGACCAGTCCTAGTGCATTCTCTGAAGAGGTCCATAGGCTCTGTCTTGTGAGAAGGCATCCCTGATCCTTGGAGCAAGGCACTGTACCCAGCTGTGTAGGCAATTGGAAAGGTACACCATTTTGAAAGAGCTCGGAAGAAGGCTTAGAACGTGAGTGCACTCTTGTGAGAAAAACAGGATGTGAATGTAAGGAATGGACACATGGTGCCATTATTTATTTTTTGATTAGCAAGAAGGTGATCTTCCCTGGTGCAGGGAAATATGATGTCATAGGAGTGTACAAGTGGAAAGACAGTGCTGTATTGAGGTGACAGTCATATAGAGAAAGGCCCCAGTATCCCTCTGTCCTATATAAAGGGTGTAGGAGGAGGGATGAATTCCCTCATCTCGAGATTAGGAAATAGAGGAAGGGTCAACACGATTGTGTAAATAATTGCATTTTTATTTGTTGATTTTGTGAAATAGTTGTGTATATAGAAGTGTTTGGTGTGGGATAATGGTTATTTAGTGGTGTCGATAGAAGGTTTGGTGTGACGAGTGTGTGAATATAATTGTTTTTTAAGGGGGGAAGGGTTTGGATTTTGGATTCTGGGGAGAGGGAGAGGTTTTGTTTGGAAAAAAGATGCCTCTGGATCAGTGATCAGTATATTTAGGGTTTTAGATAAGGTTGGACTTCAGAAGGACTATGAATACTCCATTGGAGCATGTGTGTGTGCAGTGCTGCTGCGGTATAAGGAGAACAATTTGAAGTATCAGCATGAGTGGTTACAGGGAACTGAAGCACATTTTTTAAAATCTTGGCCGGGGGGCACGAACGACAAAGCAGTTCTTGACCCCATTTACACTTATTTGGCATCAACATATAAAGGAAAGCAATTCAAAAGTAGCCATGACATACTCAAACTATGGAAGATGTTCAAGGATTTATAGAACACACCTGATGACGCCAAGGATAGAATAGATCCAGCACAAACAGACATCATCACCCCCACAAACTGCACAATCCGTCTCCTCATGGATGCTTATATACCAACCTCCAGTATGCAACCCCCCACCAAGCCTAGCCACGGAACCCATCAGGGCACAATGATACAACATGGGACCAATCGATTATGGAAGTTGAGAATAGGGCACAGAGAGAATTAGAAACCGTGCTGAAGAAAACAGAGGAGGAGCTAACACCAGCAATGCAGAGACAAAGGCAGAGGCAGAGAGCTGCTATACGCACAGACCAATGAAGAGCAGGAGAAATAATTTTTAGACTTCACAGTAGGATGATCAATGATATTCAGTTGGCAACAGGTGAGGAAGGCCGCAATTCATGAGGAGACCCAGAGTGTTTGCTGCAGGGAATCACCTGTGCCAATAGTGTAGGTGCCAACAGGGAAGTGCAGGTCATAGAAGAGGGGTGGATGACAGATGAGGAACAGGAGGAAGATGGAGGGGCAGGACAGAGAGCAGGACCATCATGGGGACCTAGGCTTAGAACACATCAGGTCAGAATGGCACATGGCAAAACGGAAGAGGGGAGGAAGAATGCTACAGGCTAAGATGACAGGAGCACAGTTGGGTGGGGGTAAAGAGAGTGGAGGTAGGGTGTGTGAGTGGGATAGAGAGAGTAGGGGTAGGGTGGGGGTAAGTGTAGAGAAAGTGAGAGTAGGGTAGATGGATAGGGTTAGAGAAAGGGGTAGTAGGGTGGGTGGGTGCAGGGAAATTGGGGGTAGAGAGTATGGGTGGATGAGGGAAGAGAGAGTGGGGGTAGGGTGGGTGTGTTGGGGTAGAGAGAGTAGGGGTACAGTGGGTGTTGTGGGGAGAGTGCGACAGGGTGGGTGGGAGAAGGGAACATGGGGTAGGTTGGGTGGTTAGGTTTGGTGGTTGCAGGAAGAGTGGGGGTAGGGTGAATGGGCATAGAGAGAGTGGGGTTAGAGAGAGTTGGGATACTGGTAGAAACAGTATGTAGGATGGATGGGTGGGAATGGAGAGAGTGGGGGTCGGGTCAATGGGGTAGAGAGAGTGGGGGTTGGTTAGGTGCGTGTAGAGAAGTGATATTAGGGAGGGTGGATGGGGTAGAGAGAGTGGCGTTAGAGAGGATGTGTGGGTGGTTTAGAGCGAGTAGAGGCAGGGGGGGTGGCTGTAGGTAGAGTGAGTGGAAGTAGGGTGGTTGGGTGGGGGTAGAGGCAGTAGAGGTAGAGAGAGTGGGGTTAGGGTGGGTGGGTGGGGTAGAGAGTGGGGGTAGGGTGGGTGGATAGGGGTAGAGAGTGGAGTTAGGGTGGATGGGTGGGAGTATAGAGAGCGAGGGTATGGTTGGTGGAGGTAGAGTGGGAGTGGGTTGACTAAGTTTTATGGGGGTGGAGAGAGTGGGGGGTGTTGCTGAGTGGTGGTAGTTGGTTCAGGGCAGAGAATATGAGCAAAGTAGCCTAAGGGGGACTTGTCAAATGTAGCCCAAAATATCCCAAACAGTACATACTATTGGGGGTGAAGAGAGTGGGAGTGTGGTGGGGAAGGGTGGGGAAGGGTAGCGAGAGTGGGGCATAGAGAGAGTGGGCATAAGGTAGGTGGGCATCGGAGTGGAGAAGCAGGCGTGGGAGGATAAACAGATTTCTGTTAAAATTAGCCCACAAATAGCACAGAAATAGCACAGAAATAGCCCAATTGTATGCATGATAGTCCAAATAGCCCTATAAGGGCTATTTATGCCTAGGAAGTCACCACACTGGTTTACAGAAGCAACAATGTTCCTGCCTGTGAAATGTTCCCTAATAAACTATGCACTCATGCAGTCACACAATAGATCAATCAAATATTTTTCCAAATCTAATTCTAATAGGACAATATAATTTCTAAACAACTCAGTCCAATTCAATCATTGCATCCCCACTTATCTGGGAGTGCATTCAACTATTTCACATAGTAAATTTAAACACTGTATTCTCTTCAGTATAAACAGCAAGTATAGGAGTCCAAGATTAGATGCGTAGAACACCAACATTAATGTACACACATGTAATTTAACTACCTTAGTATGTAATTCTGGTACTCTGGGTTTCTACCAGATACATGGAAGCTGAATGAAAGCTGCAGTGAGTTTCATTATGCCTGTTAGGCATGTGTTTGTACATTCAATATGAAATACACATTGTAGAGGTTCACACATTCAACATGGGTATACAGATTATGCTTTTCTGATAAAGGAATAATCACCACATCCACTTTACTTTGCAGATTGGCACCCAATGCTGCTGTGTCCACCTCCATAATGTGCAATGTTATGGTTGTGGAAGTGTCCTTTCATCCACAATTTGTCTTTTGAAATATTTGTACTTTTCACAGGTCACAATTTATCAATCAATCCTGAAGGTGGGAAAATGTGCACCTTCCACAAATTCGGGATCAGACTACACCGTGAAAATCTGCATGGATGGCTAATTCAGGTGTACAAAGAGCTGCATCTTATATAACTCAGAAATGCTGTATTACCCCAGGTAAAACACATGTGACATGGTTTTGAATACAGTGAGAAAGCAAAGCACAGTTCCCACTTTACATGCTCAATCATTCTATTTGTAATGAGAAATTCCTACCAGTGCACCAATTCCAGGGAAATAGAATAATAATATTTATAGCAGGCCTATTTATCATTACATTCCAGGAATTTTGTACTCACTTTTGGATAATTCTCTCAGGCACTGAACTAGGAGGGACTGTCACAAATTTTCCAAATAAGTTACCGTGGGCTGGCCACTACGGGTCAGTTTCTCATTTCTCTATCAAAAATGGTCTGCCTCAGAATACAAGGTTTCTCATGGATAAGGCCCAATAACCTCCAGATAATTCCAAAGCTCAATTCTCATTCATTTCACACAGGTGCTTTCCTTCTCTGCAGCTTTCAATTCAAGACATCTTCTCATTCCATGTGTGTTTCTACTTTTATAATTGGAATTATTCCCACACTATGTTATTGTGACCTCATAGCGATTGGTCGTATATTTCCATTGGCTTGTTAAATAGGATGGACTCTCAGTGAATACACACCTGAATTTTCACAGGTTGATCATATTTCTGAACATGTGAGAGTGTGGGGGCTGCACACTCTGAACAATTTTGAGCTCCAAATAATTGTTCTTCCGTTTCACACTGCTGCCACAAGACACTTGCATCAAATTTGGGTTTCTGTATTCCCATACTTCCTATGAGTGCAGAGATATGTGTCATGCCGTTATGTGATCAAATGTGATGTATTTATTAACATGTATATTTGTATTCATCTGATAGAGGAGAATCTCATAGCTGCAACACATATTGGTCTTCTGGTCATAAGGTTGTGTCCAGTCATGCCTTTCAGATAAATATAAATAGGCTTTATTGACATGCCTTGTTTGTTTTTAAAGCCTTTTATGATTTAATCTGGAGAATACTAATTAGCAGGCATAGTCAAATGTTCAAATATTAACTGCAATAATCTTTCTATGAAGTTGGGTTTTATGTGAACAAGAGCTCCCTCCATGGTCTCTGTGCTCTCTCCTCTTCTCCCATTAATGGTGGCACCCGGTGGGATGCCCTCCTCGCCGCCTTCCATTCCTCTAAGGTCATCATTAATGTTTATGTGAATAGCACCGTCCTAGTCCAAGGCCTTCATGCCAACCTTCTCCTCTTAGATAGATGCTTCCCGCGCCTCATACATTTTCTTTCTTCTCCTGCAGTCCCCTCTCTTCCCCCCACTGATTCATCGCCTCCCCATGCTTTCTACTCCTCGACTACCTTGCCCTCTTCTTCCTCCTCTGCCTCCCCTCGGACACCTTCTTCACTTCCACAGGGCATACCTCTGATCTGTACCCCACCACGGAAGTCTTTCAAGGGCGGCAACCTTCTCCAAATTGCCACTCTCAACTCTTGCTTGCTTTCAAACACCTCCTCTGACATCTGCCGCCTTCTGGAGACATGGTTCACGGCCAGCTCTGTCACAAGCTTTGACACTCTCCTCCCTGTCGGCTACAAGATCCTCTCTGCGCCCAGGACCAACCGCTCCAGAGGGGTGTAGCACTGATCTTCCCTGAGTGGATTTCTGCATCTGTCATTCCTACGCAGGCCTACTCCTCTTTCGAATGCCTCGTCTGCAGGCTCTCTCTCTCTCTCTCTCCTAGCCATTCCCTTACTGTGGCTACTATTTATCGGCAACCTGGTCAGATCTCCTCCTTCCTCTCTGAGTGGGCGGACCTCTTCCCTTTCCTCCTGGTCTCATCCACTCAACTCCTCCTTCTTGGAGACTTCAACATCCACCTGGATGATTCATGTCCTTCCTCTGGACTCTTTCGCGACCTCTCAATTCTCTCTCACTTTCTATTCTCCCCTCAGGCCCGACTCACTCTGCAGGGCACACTCTGGATGTTCTGATCTCCTCAGACCTTCCCCTTTCTGTCCCTCTCACCACTCCTCTCTCGTGGAGTTATCACTTTCTCCTTTCCTTCCATCACCCTTTCCACCCTCCAGGCCAAGCCACTTCCATCACTGCCACCCACCTTCTTGTTCATCTAACACATGAAGCGCATGTCAGTTGAGGCTTTCTCCTCCACATTCTCACCCCCCCTTCCCCCTTGGATGACTCTCACCCTGATACAGCCCTTTCCATGCTCCACTCTGCTAAATCTGATACTCTTGATATTCTTGCCCCTGTCATGAGAATCCACCTGAAGCCCAAAGCCAAGTGCAACTCCTGGTACGACTCAGACCTCCTCACCCTTAAATGTAAGTGCAGGGAGGCTGAGAGGAAATGGTGTGCTTCATGTACATCTTCTGACAAACTGGTCTGCCACCTGCTCCAAAGGCAATACCGGCTCTCTGTTCTCACCAAGAAGAGAGCTCATATCCAAGCCCACATCTCTGCAGCATCTAACAACTCAGCTGAACTGTTTAAAAGCTGCAAGGAATTGGCCAATCCTGCCACAGTCTCTACCTCTCCTGTCCGCTCCCAGGCCCTCTGCACGGCACTGGCCTCTTACTTCATCTCTAAAACTCTGGACATCCAGTCCTCACTCTCCTACTCTCCCCTCCCCCCTACCCCCTGCTCCTCCTCTGGCCCTTCTACAGCCACCTCTCCTCCCTCCTTCTCTGCCTTTCCCCTGTTCTCTGCAGACGAGGTATCTAGACAAGTCTGATCTATGAAAGTCTCGTCCAAACAGGTTCACCCCTGTTGCTCTAAAACCATCAAGGACCACATTGACTCCCTGGCTCCTGCCCTGGCTGACCTCTGCAACCACTCCTTTGCCACTGGAGTCTTCCCACCCCCCCTGAAGCACTTCCTTGTGCACCCTCTTCTTAAGAAACCCTCTGCTGACCCCTCCTGCCCTGCTAACTATCGTCCAAATTCCATCAATCCCTTCCTGGGAAAATTCCTAGAAAAGCTGGCCATCTCCCAGCTTAATCTCCACACTGAATCTGTTGGTTGTCTGCATGACCATCAGTCTGGCTTCAGAGCTGCCAGAAGCACTGAAACAGCTCTCCAGAACATCCATGAAGACCTTCTCGCTAACCTTGATTCTAACAACCCCTGTGTCCTCATCTTGCTTGATCTCTCTTCCACCTTTGACATGGTCAACCATGCCATCCTGCTCAAACGTCTCTGTGATAACCTGGGTATCACAGGGTAGGCCCTGGCGTGGCTGACTTCATTCCTCTCTGACTGACCCAGTTCCAACTGGGGTCCCTCCTCTCTGCTATCTTTTTCTCTACCTGTGGTGTCCCCCAGGGGTCTAACCTCTCTCCCTGGCTGTTCAACCAATACCTGGCACTTCTTGCCCACTGCATTGCCGCTCTCTGCCCCAACTTTCAGTGCTATGCGGATGACACTCATCTCATTTTCAGGCTACCCTCGGCCACCTCTTCTTCTTCTCCATCTCTCATCAGGGACTGTCTGTCTGCTATCCAAGAGTGGTTTGCTGCCAATGACCTCTGCCTTAATGCCAGTAAGACTGAGAGTCTTCTCATCGGCACACCCAATCCCTCCTTTGCTGTCTCTCTCCGGCCGGCCTCTCTTGGCCCTCTTCCTACTTCCATCTGCAAGGCTAAAAACCTCTGGGTCATATTCAACTCCACACTCTCCTTCTCTCCTCACATCTCTGACGTCTCTAAGAAGTCACACTACCAGCTGCACCTCCTCAGAGGTATTCTTCCTTTCCTCACCTTCCCCTAGAAGCTTACTGTCTCTAGAGCTCTGGTTTGCTCTAGGCTAGACTACTGCAACAGCCTCTTTCTAAATCTGCTTGTCTCCACTCTCAGCCCTCTGCAACTCATCCAGAACAGGACTGCAAGACTTGTCCTTGGCCTCAAGCCCAGGGATCGTATCTCTCCAGCACTGAAATTTCTGCATGGGCTCCCAGTGGCTGCAAGGATTAAGTTCTAAACCCTCTGCATTTTCCACAAGGCCTTCTGGGGCCTGGGACCTCAATACCTTCAACTCTCTCTTCCTAAATATCTTCCTTCTCGAGCTCTGCGCTCATCCGCCTCCAACTCCCTCAGGGTCAGTCGCTTCTCCAAGCAACAAGTTGGTGGCAGATATCTTTCCTAGGCTGGGGCCTCCCTCTGGAACAGCCTCCGGTACTCGTTGAAACTCGAGGATAACCACCTCCGGTTCCGGAAGCACCTCAAAACCTTTCTCTTTGCCTATGCTTTCTTTCCTTCACTCCCCTGCTGACCTCCTGGCTGAAATTGAACTGGTTACCTGGCGACCCTCTGACCTCGGGCCCAGGTCCCTTCCCTGCCAGTCATACACACCTGCACTGCCTGCCTGGCAACCCGCGCACTTGGGACTGTTCCTGTATCCCTACGGTCCCACCACCAGCACTTGCCACCTGACTTCTGCTCTTACTTTGCACGTGCCACCTGCTGGCCGTTACTTATTTTGTGATTACGTATTACCTTGTACTGCACTGTCCCCTTCCACTCCCTCTCTGCACTTTCTCTTTTCCCTATCCCATGCACTTGCGCGATCTGAATGATACCTGGCTTAGTAGGATCATTGTTTGTCCTCCCTTTGCTCCCCCTCCCTTGCCTCGTCGTGCCTTGAAACACTTGTGTATAGGCGTGTTATAAATGCCATATCATATAATATCATATCATATGATATCATATCATATCAAATCATGCGTTTAGCCCAGGATGTACATTTGCAGAAGACCATAGATTTATCATTCCTGTAATTGAAAAGTATTTTTCCTTAAAAATATTTTCCTTGAAAGCGGCCTATGTCAGTGGGAGGCATCTGATTAACTGAGGGGCCTTTAATATATGCTTTTTGCTTTAGGGATTTTTTTAATGGGGTTCTCTGAAGTTAGATAAATACATATGTTTTGTACCCCAATGGCCAATAATGTCATTTTACTTTCTTTTTTTATGTTACTCGGTATATAGCATTATCTTCCATCATAAAAACAATAAAAACATACTATCAAATTGCACCTATAAATACTGTCCTATCAAAAAAGTTCCCATATGCCCCCAAAGATTCTTTCATATATGAAACAATATCAAACATTCTCATCCATCAAGTGCATTATTAAAAACATAGCCTCTGCACTGTTTCTAACATTATTCTTTAAAAAATGCGGTCTTAACCATGTTCTTCTTGGTCCAATACTAACTGTACATACCAACAGGAAATGTAAAAGGTTCCTTGTCATACCCATCCCACATGGACACTCCCTTAAGCACCTAACCATAGGGTCCCGGTAGGCACCGGGAAGACATTTCACCTAATGATTAAAATAATTCTCCTCCACTCATGAGAGTTTAACTTTGTAAAAACTTTTTGGGGGGTCCATAAAGCACACCTCTCACTATGCAATTTGATTGACAGGAGCCTTAACATATACTCCCGAGTATAATCCCATTCCTCTTTATCAGCACATTCTAAAAGCAGCCTTCTCTTTTGCCCTTTCGACAGCATGCATAAATGATGTATATTACAAAACCCAAATTTGTCCAACAGAGCCACCTTCTCAGAAAGCCATTAATATTTGCCCTTTACAGTAGAGCTTAACATTTCCATTAGCACATTCGTTACATTGGGGTTCATAAAAGCATTAAGGTGTACTTTCAAGAAGAACTGAATTAATCGACTACGGGCCTGCAGTCCCATGCTAGGTACCCCAGCTTGCATCACAGCACATCTCCAGGGGATGCTGGGGAAAGCCCCACCAGCTTTCTCAGCAAAACATTTTGCATCAGGTCCAATTTTACACAAGGGGAAAAGCCCCACCGCTCACTTCTGTAAAGTGCAGTTGTATGTGTCTTGAGGTTCAGCACTTCTATACACGGATCCAAACTTTTCTCCCTTAGGCTTACTTCCATCTGCTTAGCTGCCTGATTTGCATGGATGAACCATAGTACTTCCTTTGTGAAGATGACCCCAAGATATCTATATAGGGCAACTATTCTATTCTTTCTTGATTAATACACCACCTATGCCACAATTTACCTCTAGCGAACACTACAATCTTAGTTTTAGATAAGTTCAGTGTCTACTTGAGATTCTTTAAAAAATTATCTGCATAACACAGACTCTACTGCAGTCCCACTTCTGTGAGGTCAATGGGTGCCATGTTAACAATATAGAACAGGGCACTATAATAGACCCCATTTAGTTTTGCTGGTATGACTTTAGGAGAAGAGTTGTGTAGATTGAAACCAAATCGAAACAGGGAGAGAGGGGCCAAAGGACCCCTCTGACTAACACCTCTATTTGTGATAATATCCATCAAGTGCTTATTTCCTGATACACCAAATGGCACCTGAGGTTTCACCATATAGAAACTGTATCATCTGTGGAAATCCCGCCAGCATCCCTATTTTAGACAACTTTCCCCACACAATATTCCTGTCGACTGAATCAAACGCTTTGGCTAAATCGAGGAAGGATGCATATACTGTGCCCCCTCTAACCCTTGTATATTTTTCAATAATAGTTTGTAGAACAAAGCATTCATTCAGTGCCGGGAATCCTTTCCTGAACCTCTCTTGATTATCTGATTGTTTCCTGTTCTCTGTTGCCCACATCAGTAACCGAACTGACAGACATTCTGTGTATATTTTGCTTGAATTTCAACCCTACCACCCTGAACAATGTCTGCAGGGTTGGACGTGAGTCAGCTTGTTGTCAGCTTCTCAAATGAATCAGCATTGGCAAAGCCATACCACAAAACCAATGATTCCCAAAACATTTAAAAATGAATGTATTTCCTAATCACAGGCACAATTATTCCATAGTTTATTTACAATAGACATCTACGCGTATTTGCAAAGGGATTATTGTATTAAATTCAAAGTAGTGCACGGCGATGCTTAATTTTGAAACACATACCAAGATTTGTGTGTGTACAATTACAGGTGATTGCATTAAGCTCTGTTGAAAACTTAACAATATTTTTTGGGTATTGTGGAGACTGGAGCTGGGTTTTATGTTATGCTTGTGGATATTTTCTAAATAACATATATGGTGGTGCCAGTCGTTTGGCTTTCAGTACTTTGGTCCATTATCACAATCATTTTAGATGACTGCCGAATGTCACAAAGGTTTTTCAGTATTTCTTGCTTTGAGTTGAAAATTGGTAAAAAAAAAAAAAAGAAAACATGCTTTGGTCCTTGAGTACATTTTTCTTTTCTATTTTGCATCTGGGTTTCTTTCCTGTGGGGTTTATATCGATCTTCCTGGTGTGCGGCAAATTGGCACCATTTGCCTGGCGCTATACCCAGCTAAGCAGTATCTAAGAAAACCTATCTGTTTCCCACCATTTTCAGTGAAACTCAAGAAAAACATCTCAATTGAATGAAGCAAGGCATTAATCCGGACAACTCTCACTTTAGATTGAGGCAGTCTTCATTTTTCTTTTATTCTCCACTACATATCCTGTACCCACTCACTCCCCTTGACCAATGCCTTCCGGGTAAGGACATGGGAGAAAGGGTTGTTGCTTTTATAGAAACTGAAAACAAATATTTCTACATTGAGGTACATTTTTTCTCCAAAATAAAGTTTATCATCAACATTTCTTAATCTTGACTCAATTCACACTATCTATTGGTGCTAGATTTTCCTTTAGGACTTCATGTCATTTCTGGAGTGAGGATTTTGGGATCCTCACTTCCTCATTCACTCCTTAATGAAGTAAATGATTTGGTACCCTTCTCTCCTTTTTTCTGGTCGTACATCCAGGAAATAAAATCAAGTTGTTTAACTAAGTGTGGAGTGTGGAAAAGTTGGTATATTATTGCATCAGTATAAAATTAATGTTAATGTTCTGTTATACAGACTTATTTTCTTTACTCTAAATCAAATTATATAAAAATGCCTAAAACATAACAGATTATTTGTTGAACATTATGCAAACATCCTTCCTTTCATCTGAACATTCGTTGTCATATAGGGACAAAAAATGAATTCCTCAATTAAATTATGGACAGTTTTGCGATGACAGGTCTTCATCTGTTTCATGTGGATGCTCCTTTGGGTATCTTGATTTTGTGTGCTAACAGAGAGATCTTATCTATGACCTTGAAATCCCCACCGTGAGAAGGAAGGAATGCATGCTCTTTACATTGGATTCTTTGGACATTATAAAAGAAAACTTGGTTACCTCTGTCATATTCTAACACGAAACATCGGGCGTGACACATCTGTCTCATGATTATGTTATAGCCAGTGGGGATCGAATTATAAAAAACTCTGTGGTAAGGACAAAAAAACAAGAAAAACAAGGCTATGGTGAAGGACAGAAAGGATAGAGTGAGTTTCTAACTATCACTACCTCATACGCAAACCTCAACCATGTAGCGATGGTGTGCCGCTTATCTAACAGAGATCGAAAAAGAGATAAAACTAGCACCTTCAAGATTAAGAAATGTCTTTTTACATGGTCAAACACACCATCCTGATCAACTGACTCTATGAGAAACTGGGCATCACAGATCAGGCCCTGGAGTGGCTGACCATGGACGAACGCTCCTAGGTTGAACGTGGGTCCTTTCTCTCTACCACCTCTTTCTTCACACATGGTGTTCCCCGGGGCTCTCCCCTCTCACCCTGACTCGTCAATCTCTATGTGGCCCCTCTAGCCCACCTTATCTCCACCTTCGGCTCTAACTTTTAATGTTATGCGGATGACATATATCTCTCTTTCCGGCTCCCTGCAGCCTCCTCTCCTCTCTCACACATTCCAGACTGTCTATCAGGATTGGTGTTCCTCCAATGATCGCTACATTAATGCCAGTAAGACAGAGATCCTTCTCATCTAACTATCCCTACCTCATATGCAAACCTCAACTATGTAGCGATGGTGTGCCGCTTATCTAACAGAGATAGAAAAAGATAAAAAGAGATAAAACTAGCACATTCTATAAGTAGTAATACATTCAGCCTTGTTTTGTCCTTAAACAATCTCTTTTTATTTTTATTTTTATTTTTTTTATTTATTTAACATTTATAAAGCGCTCACACAGCCCACAGGCATCGAGGCGCTGTTACAGGAATTGTTTGTTTTTTCTTAGTTGTGTAATTGTGTTGTTTTTTTTTTTTGTCTTAGTTACGTATTTATAACGCGCTTAAACACCCAGAGGTTTTTAAGCGCGGACCCGGGGATCAAACCTGTTGTTGCTTCGTGTCGTCTTGCTTCAAGACGCGCACGCTGCCGCTGAGCTATCCTCCCGGGACGATTCTACTACGTGTGTGTATTTGGAAGAGAAAAGAAATCAATTTATTGATTTAAAACAGCATCTGTTTGTTATTTGTGTCATTTTAAATCCTAGCACAGCAAGGTCAGTAGACATTCTATAGGCCATTAAATTTGCAAATACCCTAGTAGATGCCTGGTGTTCTGACCATTGATGCACTGTTTTAAATCAATGAATTGGTTTATTTTCTCTTCCAAATACACACACATAGTGGAAGAGCGTCATTAAGGACAAAACAAGGCTGAATGTATTACTACATATAGAAGGTGCTAGTTTTATCTCTTTTTATATCTCTGTTGGATAAGTGGCACCCCATCGCTACCTAGTTGAGGTTTCCGTATGAGGTAGGGATAGTTAGAAACTCACTCTATCCTTTCTGATCTTCTCCACAGCCTTGTTTTTCTTGTTTTTTGTCCTAACCACAGAGGTTTTTAAAATTGGATCCCCACTTTCTATAACATAATCATGAGACAGGTGTGTCATGCCCGATGTTTCGTGTTACAATATGTATAGAGTAAGGGTATCACCCTGGTAACTCACTCACTGGCCCTCCCCCCTTCGGGTTAATACTTATGTCACATTCCTTTTTGCAGGTCTTTAGGACATAGTGAGATTTCATACCTACTGCAGATTTGTCCAGTTTCCTTTGTACATATGCACATGGCCGTTGAAGTTGTTTCAAAGGTTTTCTACATATTCATCAGTGGTAGAGGTATAGATCAAGAGCCGTTCTGTGTTCAATAGATGTTGAGGCAAGACCATTTTTCTACAAGTCATAAATTCAAAAGGAAACATCTTAGTAGCAGAAGCCGGGGTATACCTCAAGCCAACATGAACAGTTGTAATGGGGGGTCTCGAGACTCTGGTGACTCTTGGCTATGGGGCGGCTCACAAGACGTGAAGAACAATCGGCTGAGTAAAAGCGGATGCAGGAGGAACAGTGATATATGCATTAAAGACCTGACCGAGGATCGAATACAAAGGTGAGCAATTGGATGAAATAACATAGGCTCTAAAGTGGCATTTAGCATACGCTCTCTTGAATGGACCACAGAGAGTGTCAGAATGGGGGGAGGAAGGAGGAGGGAAATGAAAATGAACCAGAGCTATTGACATTGCTATTGATATTGCTGACTTGATGGTCGGGTTACACGGTAAGAAAATGATACCAGATAAAAACAGATCAGAATAAGAAGCAGTAGTGAAACTTTGTGAGCAATAAGTGAAAGAGAGATGAAACAAGTCACTCGAACATGTGTAGGCTAAGTGATAATAAAACCGGACTGTGGGACTGGATGTGCCGGTCCATGTTGACAAAACACAAACTATTTATTTGAACTGAGAAAACTTTCTGGAAACTGCGGAGCTGAGCCCTTTGATCCAGTTTGCTCAGCAAATTTAAAATCTACAGGAATACATGAGAAAGCCCCAAAGACTGCGGGGAGAAAGCCCACACAACATATCGGTAATTGGAGGGAGAAGCCTCTGGAGTTAGTGGGTTGGCCATCCTTGTTTTTTCTAGCATTAAACCGAGATAAGCTATCTCTAAACCAAGATAATACACTGGAGACTATGGGGTCTAGCCCTTTAATCCGAAAAACACGAAAGCATACTAGGAAACAAACTATAAACTGAAACCTACTGTACCAACTAGCAAAATCTGAAGAAGCAGACCTTTGGGACGGTCTGTAAACACCTAGTGGTGAAGACTAGACTACGAGTGGATATTTGTTGCGAGCGTGATACACCAGTCCCATCGCCAAGTCCCACAATAAGTGAACATGTTAACAAATAAACTAGAGAAACCAAATATGTTGGCTGGACCAAAAACAAGAATGAGAGGAAAGCTGGAAGCTGCATCCCGAAGAAGAAGTGTAAAATACGCTAATCAACAAACCATAGTGCAAACATTAACTAAAAAGAAAAAAAAAAAGAAAAAGATGAACATGACAAGGCACAAGCGAATCTGCTACAGAAATCACTAATAGCCCAATTAGAAGAACTGTAAAATTCAAAGAAGGTTGAATCAGACAAAAGTCAACAACTTCAAACAACGACAGAGGATACTAACAATATGAGAGACAAAAAAGATATTGTTGAAACCATCAAAGAAGATGGACAAAGAATAAAAGTAGAAGGAAAGAGAAACATCTAAAATAATAGTAATGAAGCAATCAACCCTGACGAGAATGAAAATGGCCCGGAAGAGATAGAAGTTGAACCTTTAAAGGTCCAACAGGAACAGTCCCAAGAAAAGCCTCTATTGTCACTACAACACCAGGAATATACAGGCAGAATGAAGAAAGCGATAACATTCACTCAAGTGAATGTACCACAAACTCAGAGTCATTGAAAACGTTGACGCAGCCACAAAAGGAGATGTCAAAAAAGGAAAAAGAGAAACAGGCAAAATTAAAATGGTTGCCATCTTGAACAATGTCTAATCACAAAAATGAATTGCAAAAACAGCAGTTAAATCAACAAAAGGCCACAGTCGGGCGACTATCTCTTGACATCATGGAGATAGAGTCCTTGATGAGTAATGTAGAAAAACAAAGAGAAGTGTTTGGAGAATTAAAAATGGCAAAACAACCAGCATCGTCTTCAACTCCAAGAGAACCCTGCATAACATTAACCAAAACAAAAGACATAGAAAGATTGAAAGAAAATAAAGTACAAAGGACAACCAAATCTCCACAAAAATGTAACTACGACTTCGAAGAATCATTTTATACTCCGTTTCTGCTATCAGGGAACCAACAGCAAGAAGAAGGTGACACAATAAACCAGAAAGGCAGAAAAAAAAACAACCTACCTAGTCCAATACAAGCACATATTAATATGCCAAGAATTCCAACCACAATGATTGACCTTCAAAATATACTAATCACATTAATTTCCCAGTCAATGATACCTTTTATAAAACTACAAGAAGATATGAAAGAGAGCATACGCGATCAAGCGACTCTGTTGGCAATGATACACAAAAAGCAGATATTTATGGAAAATTTCACACAGACAATTAGAAAAAGGCTGGAATCAGATGCTGAACAAACACATAAATGGCAGGAAAGGTTATTTGAAATTGCAAGAGGGGACAGAGATGAAAAAATGACAACAAATGTCATGAACTGGATGGCTGCCACGAATCAACAGCAGACAAAATCAAGCCAGATAAAGTATAATATGTTGTAAGTTAAAAATCCAAATCTAATTCAATTGGGAAGTAAAGAACCAAACTACAGCGAAGTAAGAATTGTAGACTTCTCAATATTACAGCCAATAACTGAAAATCCTCTGGTGACAGTAAATAAAGAAACAACAGATATCTTTCAGATATGCACCCAAACAAACAAATTACCACAACAGAAGGCAATAAAAAAAACAAATGAAAAAGAAAGGATTGATGAAGCAGACAGGATCACGACCATTCCAAAGAAATATAAAATCATCCCAGAAATAGCGCAAATATTAAGTCCTGCAAAAAGATTAGTCGGAAAAACCAGCAAAAATACAGGCAACACTCAGCCAATAAAAAAAAACAATAGGAGACCAAGAATCCGAAATGGAGGAATTGTTAGACCAAAGTATTGTCGACTTAATGGAGATAACTGAACATATGGAGGAGCAAAAGAAAAGGTGGAGGAAAGAATGAATCAAACAAACAACTCAACGATGATAATAGTGGATGAATATACATGAAAGCACAGTGACTGTTATGAAATAACCTGTGAACAAATATCTGAAGACTCGGTAGATATTTCAAGTGGAACAAATGTTTAATGTGACCAATATGAAGAAATATCAATTATAATCTTAGAATCCTCAACACATGAATCTGAGATTGATGAAAGAGACCAAAAAAAGAAAAGTAATCAAAAGACCCAAAGCGAAAAAGAACGGAAAGAAAGAAAAGAAAAACAGATAACACAATATGACATCATTTCTCCCCAGTTTGTGAATCCAATGGACAACCAAATATATTACAATATCCAAATAAAAAATTACATTCAAAGAAAAGAATGCTTAATTCTAAACAGAACAAATGTCTTAATATTACTAAGAGCTATTCCTAAACTAAAAAACATAACAACGAATGACATAAACTTTTATGGATCATGAATGTCTAGACATTGTCCAAATAGAATTAAGAGATAAGGATACATTTGAGGAAATCTACTTGTTAAGAGAAACGTTAAGAAAATTGGGATTCAAATGTACAGATACAACACAAAATAGATCTCAAGAAACAATTTATGAAAATGCAAATAGCAGAGGAGGAGAAAGAGAAATTGATGAAATCACTATCAATTGAGAAATTGTACTCTACAAGAAATTCCGAAGTTAGAAAACAAAGGGATGATGAAATCTATCTATTTCAATGAATTTATGATAGCTTCCAATCTGAAGAATCATTTGATGAAATAAGGGAACCATAACAACCAAAGAAAATCGACAAGACATGGTTGATTGCTACATGGAATACTAGAGAAGGCATACATCTGTTTGAACAATCGAAAAAAGAACTTCAAAAATTCAATATAATCTGTCTACAAGAAACGTGGCTGACAGAAACACCTACATGTGATGGCTTCATCACAATACTAAACCCAGCTTCCAAAGGAACTCAAGGATGACCCTCTTCAGGTTTCTTAACAATGACAAAAATAGTCCCAAATTGGAAAATAGAGTCCCATACCAACATTAACCACTGCACCCAGAACATAATAATAACGGTTCAAAAAGAAGATAAAAAAAAACTAAGCAAGCAAAACCGGGAACAAGTCCTCTCATTAATTAATGTATATTGGAATCCGGCAACAATAAATGACAATACTTTCATGGATGGAATCTTCCTAAATATTGATGAAACACAAGTAAAACATGCAAATGTGGAATTTATCATATGCAGAGATTTGAACATACACCTCTATACAGATAAAGGAGTATTAGCAAAAAACGATGAGCTAACTATGAGAGCGAAGAGGTGGCAAAATGAAATAACTATCAGAAATATATCACTACTAAAACAACCACGAGATTCTGAAGGAAAAATCAAACCAACATGGGGAAGAGGGAATTCCTCGGCAGTGATTGACTATATTTATCTATCAGACGAATTGAAGAATTCAATAAAAGATATAAAGAGTGTCTGGTCATCTTCGAGCGATCATTATCAATTGTCAGCAGAAGGTCATGGCATATCAGAACTGGGAAATACAATGTCATGCATACCGTTGGAAACTACAGGTAAAAACCTTAGGATAAGAATAAACAAAAAAGAAACACAATCGATTGCAAAGAAGATGCAACATCCATTAACAACGAATGAAGATAAATTGAACTAAATTTTTTTGTTAAAATCGCATCCTAAAGGAAAAAAAAAAAACAATGAAATAAAACTGCATTCACACGTTCATAATGCTGAATTAGGAGAAAAGAAAAGGAAGATGAGAAGAGACATCAGAAAACTATGTGCGAAGTAAGACCATAATTGTGAACAACAAATAAAAAAACTAAGACGAACACATGTGAACTGGAAAAAGTCACACATTCACATTATGCTACAAAAAGATGCTGAGGCAATAATGGATACCTATAAAACACATAACCCACGGGAATTTTGGAATCTACTGAATAACAATGCTGGGAAACAACAAGATATGACAACTAACGTTAACAAACAGCAATGGATTAAGCACTTCTCGACGATATACGCTAATGATAATCAGGACACGGAGGAAAAGAAACAGCAAATCGCAATTCAATGGCAAATGAAATATGAAAAACAAGAAATATTAGAGATGATAAAGAAATTAAATACCTCACGTGCACCAGGGCCTGACAGACTATCAAATGAGATAATTAGAAGAGAACCAGAGATTTGGCAAGTATAATGGACTCAATTCTGAAAGCAATTAATACAACAAATAAAATACCACAGTCATGGAAAGAAGCAACAATAATACCATTGTACAAACAAGGCCCAAGAGAGGATCCTCGAAATTTCAGACTAATAGCGCTCTTGGACCCCTTAGGTAAATTACTTGCATCACTTCTGCAAAAAAGACTAAAAAAATGGCCTACAGAAAATAACCGATTTGCGGTAAGGCATACAGGCTTTACCACAAACATAGGAACAAATGTAAATGTATTGCTGTTAAACTTTATCAAACAAGAAGCATGAATTAAAAAAGAAAACTAACATATTTGCTGCATTCGTAGACCTCCATATGGTGTTTGACACAATACCCAGACAAAAGCTATGGAGGAAACTAAGAACATGGCAGTGCCTGGTGGAATTAGTGGGACCAAACAAACAACTGTATACAAATACCACGATAACAGTAAGAATGACAAAAAATGGCAATACCATTTCAAAAATTGAAACTAGCAATGGTTTGAAACAGGAATGTCCACTGGCAGCCACATTGTACAATTTATACACTGCAGATATAGAAGAAGGAACTAAAAATGAAACACTGAATCCGCCAAAAATAAACTCAATCCCAATCCCAATAATGTTATATGTGGATCACATTATATTAATGGATAAGGCACAGGCGGGGTAACATAAAATTCCACAAAGTCTGAGTGAACATATGAAAAAAAACAACTGCGGATAAATAGTGAAAAGACCAAAGTGATGCCCTTGATAAAACTTACATTTCAGAAAGCAAAACCTTTGAATATATCCATCGATGGAAATAAACTTGATGAAGTCAACACATATAAATATTTGGGAATAATCATCAACCAGTCACTATCGGAGAAACAATGGATAATAAACCTGGAGGCAAAGATGCAAACATTAGCAAGACAAGGTTGTACGATACAACAAAAATATGGACAATTTTCAATGAAACCCATTCTTGCATATTATAAACAAAAAGTCTTACCTTTGATCACATATGGAAGCGAGGCAATGCTACATATATAAGAAAACACATGGGTAAGACTAGAAGGGCCCTTCTGGAGAAAGATACTGCGACTTCCAGCTTCATATTCAATGGTCAGAATACATCACAAAATCGCAACTCAGTCCATGGCATCCATAGTAAAATGGAAACAACTAGATATTCTACGCAAAATGATTTCAAAAGACAGAATACCTGCAATTGATATTCTAAGAGAACAAGAAACAGCATTGAATCATTCTGTCTTAAAATCATGGAACAAAGGGCTACTCCACTTCAGGGAAGCTGATGACATCACAATAGAAACACTTGTAGAAAGACCTCAAAATTCAAAGAAATAAATAATGAGGAATGATTGGATAAGAACCTGCGGAGAGATAACAAGGTATTCCAGAAACATCACTTGTCCGATGGAAATTTTGAGCCATATACACGATACCGTCATATCTGACATTTTTCCAGACCCATGTATAAGAGCAACATATATGACAATGAGACGTGAAAACTAGACGCAAAAAAAAATGTGTTGTAGGTTTTGCAAAACAAATGAACGTGAAACAATTTATCACCTGGCAATGATCTGTCCAGAACTAAAGGAAAAAAGACAGAGATTTGGAGAATTCCTTAAAATCTTAGCAACTGAAATGGTTACGGAAGAGAGATGGAGAAAAATCATGAATGGCCATGAGAAGAAATTAATCTTCACAATTGTACAGTTCCTACGAAATGTTTTAAATTTAACTTAATGAATTGAAGCTGAACTAAGTAATGTAACAAATGAATCTGACATGTTTGTTAAATGAAAAGTTTATAAGAAACTATATCATTTTAATTAAAATAAAAAAAATGCCATCATGAATAGTGGTATTCTCAAGTCCCACCTGAGTCAAGAATCCACCACAAACATCTTTAAGTTTCCCACAAAGATATGATATGATTTGATAAGTCATTCATAATGTGCCTGTACACATGTGTTTTTAGGTGCGACAAGAGAAGGGAGGGTATGGAGGGAGGACAAGAAAACAATCTTGCTAGGCAATGTTTCATTCAGATCGTGCAAGTGCGGTAACGCAAGTGCAGGGGAAGGGGAACGAGGGAAGTGCACAGGGGGAAGAAGAGAGTACAGTCAGGGCAGCAATACTCTGAGTAAATGCAGCCAGGACAGCACAGCTCTGGGTAAGTGCAAGAAAGCGGGGGGTTATAGAGGTTACAGTTACAACCCCTAGTCCAGAGTGTGGGAGAAACCAGTCAAGAGGAGCCAGGAACCCATTGAGACTCTTGGGGAACTAAGCAACCAGTCGTACAGCAAACACATAGGTCTGAAGGGGAGGGCGGGAGATAAATCATTGGAGAAGAGGAAGGTTTTGAGCTGCTTCCAGAACTTCAGGTGGTCTGGCTCAATTTGAGAGGGGCAGGGAGGTTGTTCCAGAGTGAGACACCTGCAGATGAAAGTGGTCTTCCCCATACTCTCTGCCTGGAGAAGCGCCTGACCATCAGAGAGTTGGAGGTCGCAGAGTGAAGGGCTTGAGAAGGAAGGTATTTAGGAAGAGAGTGTAGAATGTAGTGCAGTTCCCGGCCCCAGAAAGCCCTGTGGACAATGCAGAGGGTCTTGAACCTGATCCTTGTAGCCACCGGGAGCCAGAGGAGAAATTTCAGAGCTGGAGAAATGTGGTCCATGGGCTTGAGACCAAGGATAAGTCTTGCAATCCTGTTCTGGATTAGTTGCAGAGGGAGGAGAGTAGAGGAAGGCAGATTGAGAAAGAGGCTGTTACAGTAGTCTAACCTGGATAGAACCAGGTCTCTGGAGACAATGGGTTCTGGGGGAAAGTGAGAAAAGGAAGAGTACCTCTGAGGAGGTGCAGCTGGTGTTGTGCCTTCTTAGAAAGGTCTGTGATGTGAGGAGAGAAGGAGAGAGTGGAGTTGAAGATGACATCAAGGTTGTTTGCCTCACATGAAGGCAAATGAAGAGGGCTCATGGAGGGTGGCCAGAGTGAGAGAGGGAAAGTGGGACAGTAGTCCTGATGAGAAGGATCTCTGTCTTACTGGCATTAATGTAGCGATCATTGGAGGAGCACCAATCCTGAATAGTGGACAGACAGTCTGGAATGTGTGAGAGAGGAGAGGAGGCTGCAGGGAGCCAGAAAGAGAGATATATGTCATCCGCATAACATTAAAAGTTAGAGCTGAAGGTGGAGATAAGGTGGGCTACAGGGGCCACATAGAGATTGAAGAGCCAGGGTGAGAGGGTAGAGCCCTGGGGCACACCACCTGTGAAGAGAGAGGTGGTGGAGAGAAAGGACCCACGTTCAACCTAGGAGGGTTCATCCAGGTTCAGCCACTTCAGGGCCTGATCTGTGATGCCCAGTTTCTCACAGAGTCAGTTGATCAGAATGGTGTTTTTGACCAGGTAAAAAGCAGAGGAAAGGTCAAGGAGGCTGAGGACAGAAGTGGTGCTGGTGTCGAGATTGGAGAGCAGATCTTCGCATTGTTCAGGAGAGCAGTTTCCGTGCCTCTAGCTGCTCTGAAGCCAGACTGGTGGTCATGGTGACAGCTGAAAGTTTCAGTGTGGAGAGTAAGCTGGGAGATGGCCAGCTTTTCCAGAAATTTGCTCAGGAAAAGAGTAATAGAGATTGGGAAATAGTTTGCCGAAAAGGTAGGATTAGCAGAAGGCTTTTTAGGAAAGCGGTGCACAAGGGAGTGCTTGAGGGGAGAGGGTAAAGCACCCCGGTGAAAGAGTGATGCAGAAATTGGCCAAGGCTGGAGCGAGGGTGTCAATGTGGTCCTTGAGGGTTCTGGAGGAGCAGGGAAGCACCTGTTTGGATGGGATGATACTTTCATAGGTAATAGTTGTCTAGAAACATTGTCAGGTGATATCAGAGAGAAAGAGGGAGAGGAGGAGGAGAGGAAGGGGTGGCTGGAGGGTGGCCGAGAGAGGAGGAGGGAGAGGAAGAGGAGAGCAATGACAAGATGTCCTGAATTTTATTAGTGAAGTGAGAAGCCAGGGCCATACAGAGGGCCTGGGAGGGAACAGGAGAGGTAGAGAGTGCTGAAGGATTGCCATGCTCTTTGCAGATTTTAAAGAGTTCCCCCGTGTTGTTAGAGGCTGAAGAGATGCAGGCTTGGATGTGTACTCTCTTCTTGGACAGGACAAAGAGTATGTATTGCCTTTGGGGCAGGCGGGAGGCCAGTTTGTCATAGGATGCGCCAAAAGACCTCCTCCCTCTCTGCCACCCTGCACTTGTGTTTCAGGGTGGTGAGGTCAGAGTCATACCAAAAGTTGCACTTGGATGTAGGTTTCAGATGGATTCTCATGGCAGGGGCAAGGATGTCCAGAATGTTGGAAATGGCAAGATGCAAATTATAGAGGGCTGTGTCAGGGTTTAAGTCAGCTGCAGGAGTAGGAGGAGCAGAGAAGGAGGAGGAAAAGGCATCAACTGACACACAGTTCATAGGCCGAATGACGAGAAGGTAGGTGGCACTGCTGGGTGGGCTTTGCCTGGGGTACAGGGACTGTCAGGTGAGAGGAAAGAAGAAAGTGTTCAGTCCAAGATAGAGGAGTAGTGAGAGGGATAAAGAGAAGGATGTCTGAGGAGATGAGAACATCCAAGGCATGTCCGGCAGTGTGTGTTGGAGCAGAGTATAGAATGGAGAGAGAGTCAGAGTGGTTGCGGAGCAGCCTTGTGTAGGGATCAGAGGTATCCAGGTGGATGTTGAGGTCTCAGAGGAGGTGAAGATGAGAGGCATAGGCAAGGAGAGATGTGGAAATGTCAGCCAACACTGAGAGAAAGAGGGCAGCCTGGCCTGATGGCTTATAGATGGTGGCCACAGCCAGAGAGAGGACAGGAGAGATAAAGAGCCTGCAGACCAGGCATTCAACGGAGGAGTAATCTTGCATAGGAATGACAGAGGCAGCTACCCACTCCGGAGAGATGAGAGCTACTCCCTCTCCTGGTCGGTTGGTTCTGGGCACAGAGAGGATCTTGTAGCCCTCAGGGAGGAGTTTGTCAAAACTTGTGACAAATGTGGCCATGAACCATGTCTCAGTGACAGTGAGGACATCAAGTTCAAGCTCTTAGAGGAGGTGGCAGATGTCAGAGGAGTGTTTGACAGCAGAGCTGGAGTTGAGAGTGGCAACATGTGCAGGTAGCCACATTTGAAAGATTTCTGTGGAGATGCTCCAGAGTGGGTAGAGGTGACAGCAAGTGATGGCAGGGTAGCCTGAGAGGAGGGGGATTTCATTATAACTCGCTACCCACCTGCTGGATGTCTGGCTGCCGGGCAGTAGGTGTTACACAAGTTTCATTTTACTCCTAGAATTTCCCATATCTTGTTAACTATCTCATTGGTGAAAATGACTACACTGGTAAAACTCAATCTTTTGAGGAATGCTGAAATTTGTAAAGATCTGGTTAATCAATAAAATAGATGTAGTCTTTGTCTTACATTTGGAGTGGTGAGACTTTTGATCTATTCAGTAAAGGGGCACATAACAGTAAATATATATTTGTTTCCACATGCAAAACTAATCACTGAAGAGTTGAAGCCAATATGAAGGTCACACCATGGTAAAATCATTCCTCTCTTTTGTAAACATGAACTTGGTTGGAACAGAGCACACACAAGAAACCCACTTGAAGAAGAGTAAGAAGTAAAACAAAGCTACACTACAAGATCAAAAATACCTGTGTGCAACAGAAATATATGCTAAATTTGCAATAAAGAATGAAAAAGAAGAACTCAATTATTTTTGTTTGCAACGGATTCAGTGGGCATCCGTTTGAAGAGAGCAACTATCTAACAATGACATATTGAATATTTGTCTTCCCAATTGTACAGATTCTGGAGACCCTCACGCAAGCGAAATTGCATATCACAAGCTATGCTGGAACACACGCATAGTGAATATCTTACGACACAAGCCTACGCTTAGTAGAAAGATGCTGCTAAATTCACTGTCTTACGAAGCAACATATGCCGAATATATATCTCAAGCAGTGAACTTCTCCTTGAAGGCAATACAACAACAATGGGGGAAATGGAAAGCTTTACATGAGAATTGCAGCTAACAATGGTTTAGAAAGACTGTTGAAAACAAGAAAACAAATCAAAGGTTTCATAGAAGAGCTTGCAAATATTGGCATTATTTTTTGTAATCCCAAAAGGATACATTAACCACAAAGAGTCTCACTAAAAGTCACATGCAGAAGAAGAATTTGATATTGAGAAAAAATATGTGAAGTTTTCTTGAAGCAGCTAGGATTTTACGCAGAGCCGTACTAACTTGTGGAAAATAAAAATTCACTGGAAGTTTTGAAGAAGTGAATGTGGCAGATGTTGTTCCCAAGGAAGTTGTTCTTTTTTACAAGTGGTGATGTCAAGGACATAACACAGAAGGAGATACTACAGCTGACAAGGTTCCGGAGTTACGTGTAGCTCAACTATACCCTGGGGATACTGTGTTAGTTCGGAATCACACAAGGAAAAGGTGAGACGAGCCAAGGTTCCACAGCCCTTTCATTGTAGAGGATATTATGCCATCTGCAGTCAAGTTACAGGGAAGAAGAGCTTGGACCTTCCTTGGTGATACCGAGCCATATATCAGAGAGACCCCTCTGCCCGCACCCCAACCCAGAGAAACTACAGACAACAGGGAAGAACCACAGCACGTGCAGATGAGATCTATGACGAGGAAGAAGGACGCATGACCAGTCAAGTGAAAAAAAAGCAAGGAAACCTTTGTGATAAGGTTGTGGCCCAGTTATAAGACATTTCCTTTGAGCAAAATAAGGTAAAAAGGACACAAATACGAACATGTGGTGCATCCTTGTTGCAGAGTAGAAGAAAAGAAAAAATACATTTATTGAGCCACAAGTAGCTTGCTGACTTTGGACGGAGGCACACTAAAGCCTTGATAAGTAAAGCTATGCCAAATTTTGATCGAGGATATATAAACTGGAAAAGAATACAATATCCTGAATCCTTCCACACAGAGTCTTTGTTTGGACTTACTTATGGTGTCACAAAATAGTGACCTCACTAGGCACATACTGACCTATTTTGAATTGGTATTGGTCCTAGCCGTCGTTGGTGGGGAGACGTATACGCATAACAGAGTTTTTGAAAGATCCTGATAACGAAAAGGCAATAAGAAGACTGATCACAGTGATTGCAGAACAGTTCCTTTTACTTCCAGAGTACAGCGAGGACAAGAAAAATGTCCCTATCACCAGAGAATCATAGACTGGCGAATGCAGTATTTTTTCGTTTAATTGAAGACTTTCCAGACCTTGTTGGGAGACATGCCAACGTTGATGTACTCACGTTCATCCATGATCCAGCCAACACAACTAACTTGTGTATGCTTCTAAATAGCATAACAATACAGGTCGCACTTTATTCTCATCAAAATCACAGAAGAGTATAGAGACTTTAATTTGAGGGACAGATTGTGGAAGTATTGACAAAAAATTACACTTTTGCTAACAGGGAAGCAAATTATCATCTGGAGTGAAGCAGATTCAAGGTATAGACTGGGAACTAGTCTATATGGAACTCTATCATAGACTTACCAAGGTCATTGTTCAATATTGGAACATTACATTGCAAACAGAACTGTTTCCAGAAATAAGAGACGGTCCATTATTCAGAATCAGAGGACAACTGGTCCAGAACTATTGATCCATGAAGCAAAGACAGCAGCATCCAGAAAAAAGTGATAATAATAAAAAAAATGTATTAAAGAACCAGTTTTTGCTTCCTTAGATGATCAAGATGGGAAGCCAGAGCAGCAGCATTGTCCTCCCTCAGGAGGAGAGACATTCATATTGCCCAAGAAACACATGCTGTAAGATAACCTACCAATGCATTGTTTACGCATGCATTATATTCATAATCATATTACTGTCATTAACGATCAGAGCTGCATTTTTTATAGGTGCACAAAGTGTTGTTCCTGGGCACCCACCTGAGAATGCATGCTTCATACCCGCAAGAGCAACCAGACCATATTTAGTCATTCCTGTTCCAAGAAAAAATGACTGTGCTTGCAATGGATGTGGTAAGCAATGACACACACACAACACTTGTTTTAGCAAATCAGTTGAAACACCGGAGACAGGGTTGGCAAAGTAAACCAGACAAGGGATTGATGACAGTTGCACCTACACAGATAATGCATACAAACACACCTGGTCTAGTATTAATGAGTTCAGAATCACATTCCAGAGAATAGGGGAACCTTGAACAACAATGAGAGATTTCACACCAAGAGAAGTTGAGAGACAAATGCAGAAAGGTGAACTTTTAAAGAGACAAAAGTCTTTAGAGAATAAGCAAATAGAGACAACACCTGCAAGCACACCTGATCCAACGAGACATGATATCAGGGCAGTGCCTGGAGAGAAGACACAAACAGAAATTATAAGACACATTTTCATGCCTGATTGGTATATTGAAAGGATGAAGCAAATTGCACAACCTCCTACTCGAACAATAAAAATGGAAATGACCGGATCACTGATGGAGATGCCTGAGAATCCTCCAGCAAAAAGGAGCTATACAGAAGTATTACAGAGAAACACCTCCCTAACCAAGAATTTGGCCGCACAGTTAGAGCCTGGGTGTGTACATGGACCTGCTTCTCTCCATCTAGAGAATGGACACACCACAACAATTACATACTTTAATCATATCGACATAGTCGATGTGTAAGTGCTGAAAAGGACCATTAGGCCTTGGGATGACTCATCTGATCACACGTAGTGTATGCCCAGCCGTACATTTCTGACAGACTATGCAATTTACTATAAAAAATGCAACATGCTCTGCTAGGTTTGGTACAAATCAGTCTTCGGTAATGGTTGCTGCTAGATTCTCTCTTGTTACATGCGCTGGAAATTGTAACTGCTCCAGTGCTATTTTCAGAAGGGCTATCGGTATTACTGGTTTACTAGTGCTGTCCTGTTGCCATAAAGCCTCAGAGGGGTTTAAAGAACACCCTCTTCGCTTCCAAAGGTTCTTTTCTTCCTGCAGTGCCTCCCCTTAGAGCTCCATTAACTGTGTACTTGGCATATTACTATAGCCTTACGGCTCACTCCTAACAACAATCATTTTTTCATGCACATCAGATATTTCCACATTCACCATTATTTCATCTTCAGTTGCCACACGCTTGGCTTGAGCATCTGCTGCTTGATTTCCGCGTGAGATAAAATCTGTCCCTTTCATGTGGGCTGCACACTTCATGACTGCTATGCCCACTGGAAGTTGTAGTGCCTTAATCAGCCGGTCCAATAAGGCTGCATGCTGCACTGGCATGCCGTCCACTCAGAGTTAGCCCCGCCTTTTCCAGCGCGCTAAGCCTGCGTGCACTGTTCAGGTCACATAGGCAGAGTCACTGTACGCTGTTACTTCCTGGTCTGCATGATTCTCAAGCGCGAGTATCAACGCCAATAATTCTGCAGCCTGTGCTGAATAATGAGAGGGTAAACATGCACTAATAAGTACTCGAAATTCCCCATTTGCTGTGTGCTGTACCACAGCGGCACCTGCATATCTTTGTCCGTCATTTTGATCGATCCTTGAAGAACCGTCAATGAAGACGATTTCTCCTTCTGCCAATGCATTTTCCTTTACTCTTGGGATCTCATCATAGAATTCCTCATAGTTTCCACAAACATGTATTGACTCTCCTTCAGTAACTGGCTCTGCTATGAACATAGCTGGGTTCACTATTCTGCATCAAACTATTTTAGTCGCTGGATTTAATATTACCACTTCATAAGCAAAAGCTCTTTGTGATGTCAATGTACCTTTTGGTTTCTCTAAGGTGGTGAATAATGCATGCTCAACTAATAACATCATCGGGCACCACATTACAATGGTTGTAGCTTTCTCTATGGTCAAATGCCGTGGCAGCCAAACTTTGTTCACACCGGAAATGACCTCTCAATACTTGGTCTAAAATCCTAATGTAGTATTCCAGGCGCTTGGTGTTTTTTTGTGTAAGGACTGCTGTCATAACAGTACCATCTGTGTGTGAAAACAGGTAGAATTCCTCTGCATAATTGGGAATACCTAAAACTGGTGCCTTGCAAGTGGCCTTTTTTAGTTCATCAACCCCTTCCTCCGGGACTTAGTCCACACAATTTTTTCTTTTGTTGCCTGTGCTTTCTTTAAGGCTTGTAATAAGAGCCTGGTATAAGAGCTGTAGTCAAATACCCATGCCCTGACATAATTACATAATCCTAGAAAACTCTGCATTTGTTTTACCGTATGTGGCTTAGCTGTTCCCAAAATAGCTTCAGCTCTTGCAGGAGTAATCCTTTTCCCTCATGTGAAATCAATTGGCATATGTACAACAGCTCTTGTTGACCTCTTGTTGACAATACTGTAACTTCTCTTTGTCAACTTTATATACTTTCTCAGCAAGTATAGTCAATAACTGAATGGAATCGTGCCTGCACTCTTCCTCTGTTGTGCTGCAGACTAAAATGTCATCCACGTATTTCAATTCAACACTCTCTAATGCAATGTTGCTTAAGTCCATCTGCAGGACTCTATTGAAAATCGAAGTAGACTCACAATAACCTTGGGGCAACTTTGTGCTTTTCAGACGAACTTGCCTGAACGTGAAAGATGTCAAATCTTGTGAGTCTTTGTGCAATGGGATTGAGAAAAATGCATTTTTCAAATCAATCACAGTGAAATAACGTGCCTTAACATAGGATTGTAGATGGGTTAGGGACTAGGGAACTCAGCCTCTACTATCTGGTTTATTGGTTTTAAATCTTGTATTAAACGCCAAGACCCTCCCTTTGATTTTTTGTTCTGATAAACCAAAGTATTGCATGACGACTCTGACGTCACTAACATACCTTGCTCCATCATGCCAAAAATGTTCTAGAAAATCCTTCATCTGCCTCCCTAGACATGGGATATTGTCGGGCTCTTGGTAAAATTGCTCCTGGTTTCAATTTAATATTCACTTCTCCAACTCCATTTAGTAAGCCTACGTCATGAGGTCCTGTAGTCCATACTGAGACAGGCACCTTTGCCATGTCATCATCAAAATATTCAGGACTTTGTTGTGCCAGCATCATCCTTTAGGGCACCTCTCCTTTAATTATTTTCACCCAATGAGTGAGATTAACCTCAAATGTCATCTCATTCTCACCTATTTGTTCTTCAAATAGATTGTCAACAGTGACATCAGTCAATCTGTAACCTTCCCCAATGGCGATTATAGCGCACCATTGTCTGCCTTCATCATCACAGCCATCAAGCAAAACCATCTCTCCTCGCACTACGGCTGCATGTATCGTCACTTGTCCCTTTTCCTCATGCATAGGTATTCTTGGTCTGAACAGAAACTCATCTGGTGTTCTCATTGTTCTGTCTGCAAGGCCTGGTAGCCATGACATTAATACGCGCACTCCATGTGCAAATATCTCAGGTTATAATGGAATAGCTCTCATGGCCACTCGTCCTGCGTACGCTCTGATCATTTCGCACACGTTTAAATAATGCATTCCTGGAGTTGAACACACTGTGCCTTTCTCAGGGAACGAGATTGTCATATTTAGCTTTGTCATCAAATCTCGTCCCAATATATTGACAGGCGTCTGTCTCGAATATAATAGTTGCACTTTCATGTCACATTCTCTTATAGAAACTGGAAGTACTTGTTTGAAAGGAACGTGGCATGTGGCTCCTGTAAAACCTTGGGTATTCATGGCGTCGCCGGATAAAGAAAACTTGCCTTCAAGTATACACGAGCATGTCGCACCTGTGTCCACTAGGAACAAATATTCTTTATCCCCTATAGTGACATCTACCCTTGATTACTCGTAAGGGTTTGGTGTCGCTGATAGGATGGGACACATCAGGTCTCCCAGTGAGCTGTCCCACAGTTATTGAATGTATTTCCTCCATTTCCTGTGGCATTTCCTGCGCTAGAATTCAATACCTGTCCTGTGCCTGTAGTCTGTAGAAGTTGCATCGAAGACAGTTGAGACTGCCCTTGAGGGAAATTGGTCACAATCTGTTGTGGCTGTAAGCTTTGCTGCACTCTCAACGCTTGCTGCTGCACAGTTTGATTCTGCACAAATCTGTCTCCACCCTGCTGTGAGAACGCAGGTGGATTCACCATCCCCACTCTTGAAATTTGGTCATTTTGCACCATCCCTTGACTTCTGCACATACGCACTAGATGCCCTGTCATCCCACATGTCCAAAACGTTGGCGGTGGTCTGATCATTTGCCCATTTTGCCCTCCCTGATTATTCTGCCATCCCCTTCCTAGGTAACCTATTCCTCTTGGGCTGAACCCATTATTGTTTTGATCAAACTGCCTTTCGATATTAACCTGCTGCGAATTGGATCCATCTGTGCTTGTTAATATTGCCCCTTCAATGGCATATTTCGAAAAAAAATTCTGCACTAATTTGGCTTCTTTGCCTTTTCTTGCATCATTCTTCTTGCAATTTTTCTCTTGCAGCAGCCTGCCATAATGCTCAATAGTAAGTTGTATTTCAGACCATGGCTTAGCTTCAATTCCTGCCAATTTCTTGACCTGCTTCTGCACCAGTTCTGGCAGCCCTTGACATAATATATGGTAAAACACAGGTATAGATTTCCCCCAAGTTTCACGAGTTTCAAGGAACCCATGCGTCTTGGAAATTCTGAATGTAAATCAATGGATCATCTCCCTCTTCAATCTTACGCGTCATTATAGCTCCCGTGGCAGAAGTGTCCGGGTATAGCACTCAAAGCACTTTACATACTGCGGTTCTGCAATTGTTAAATAGCCCTCCGTCATGTGCAGTATTGATTGTAGTTACACCGGTGTAACCTACTCGTGTCCAAACATTGTCAGCTCTGTCACCAAGTATGGCGATCAAAAGACCCTTGATATCTCCTATAGCCAACTTATTACCTCCCTTCATTTTTTCTAACTCATGTATCTATTTCCCGGCTCCAGATGCCAACATTGGGAGCTTGTTTTTTAGAATCTCTCTATCCATTTGTGGCCATGGTATGTACTGTGGCCTTGTCTCTCCCTTTTCTAATAAGGGAAATTGTGATGCACTAAACTTTTCTTCTCTCATCATTTGTCTGTCTACTGCAATATTCCTGCATCGCCGTATGCCTGGCAATGTCCTTAACCTGCTTATGTATGGCGGGGGAGACACCCCCCTTCGACCGTGTGTCAGTCTTTCATGCTGGTCTGACTGTGTCATTGACTCTGGCACTTTATATGTGGACGTGGTTGAATCCGACCATCATATTCCCTTTCCCCTAGAGAAACGTTTCTCACAAAGTTTCTCTGTGTCTCTCTCTTCTCTTTCTTCTGTTTCTTCTCTTTCTTCTCTTTCACGGGCTTCCCTTTCTTCATCTGATATTGCATGTGCCCAACTCATGCAGCTTCTCTCATCTTCCTCATTTCTATTTAGTGTTAGCCGATCTAACGACAGCTCTCTAAGTGTGCTGCTGCGTAATGCCTCTTCAGTGTCGGATACCTGAGTGCTTTCAAGGCGCTCATCTTTTCCCTTTCCTTGGGGTACTTTTTCTAGTCCCATCTGATTGTATATACTATCGATTGTCTCTCTGATGCTTCTGGTGTCAAAGTCATCTTCTAGAATGACTCTAGATGTGCTTGGTACTGAATTGTACTCAGGAAAGAATTCTTCTATATCTTCCCATTCTACCACTGGATCAGCTTTTCTTATCACCCTTTCCAGATATTCGAGATCATGTGTTTTCTGTCTTCGCTTGCATTCTATGTCTTCATCAAATTCTCTACCTTTCCTCGCTTCCTCTCTAACCCTTTCTTCTGATTTTTTCCTGCTATCTCTTCGTTCATTTGCTCTTTGTATTTCCTCATCTTTCTGGCTTTTTATTCTCTTCTATCAAATCTTTTGCTCTTCTTCTTCTATTCTCCTTTGTTCTATTCTTTCCTGACCATCAGCTGTTCTCTGCTTATTATCGTGTTTTCTTTGTTCTTCCACCTTTTCCTGTTTTCTGGCTTGTTCATCATGGTATAACTGCTCTTGTTTCTGCCTATCCTTTTCTCTTGCTCCTTCATCCCTCAATCGTCCTGCCTTTTCCTTATCCCTTCTTTCTTGTTCATCTCATTCTCCCTTTTGTCTTATGTCCACAATGGCTTTACCATCGAGTTTCAATAAAATCTGACCTCCCATACATTTGTTCTGTGTGAATGCCATCTCATCAGTTCTATCCCCATCTCCTTTCCATCTCTTTACCTCTCTTCCTGTACCTAGAGATGTACTTGCTTCCGTTTGATCACCTTTTTCCTTTTCGCGTCTCTCCTTGTCCCTTTGGACTTTGGAGCTGATATTTCTTTCCTTGCCTTGTTCTGGGCTTTCATCACTACTTTGCGTAGGTGATTCATATGACTGGTTGCTACACCCCGTTGCTGCTTTAAGTTCCCTCTGTGGGTACAATCCTTCGTCTTTAATAGTTTTGTTTTTTATTTCAGACAGGGCGGGTCACGCAGAAGGCTCTTCACCCCCCTCTTTGCATATATTCAGTATCCAATCTAACGGCGGCTCCTCCTCCCTTTCTTCCTGGTACATCTTCTAAAGTTCTAAACTAGCCAGGCGCTTATCTAACTTTTTGCCAGTGTACGTGGCATCTAAATTAGTCGTTATGTGCTGCAGGACCATTTTAGATAGTGATCCGCCATGGGGCCACGGCATAAACATTTTGTCTGTGGTCTGTTTAACCCATTTCGCACTGTACTGTTTAAGCTTAGGTGTCTGTATCAGCAATTGTTTGCACATGTGTATTAACCGAGTGATGTCTTCCATGCTTAATGTTAGGACAAATTATATGCAGTACACTTTGGGAACACCACGCACAATTAAGACTACAAGTGACAGTACAATTTCACCTTTGGTATAAACCCGTACAACACAGTAAAGAGGTAGCGATGGCTGAGCAGCCAGCATATCTCAAGAGCAAGTGAGCAGTAGCAATAATTATACAAAGCACAGCAATTACTATGATTCAAACAAACACTGACCCAAGGTTTCTGAGTAAAAGAATATACATTTATTTACACATCAGTTGTATAACATCTCACTAAAGTAAAGCAGTTGAAAAATCACACTCTTAATACACCACGCCACTCCCAATAGATTTTGCACAAGTTAAGCTCAAAATTGAAGTGTGAGCAAAATAGCACTCGAACAATTTAAAAAGGGAGGGAAAGACAAAGTTAGATATAAATTGAGCAGCACCAACAGGTAAGTAAGAAGGGCAATCTAAAAAGAGGAACTACAGTGATGGAATCAGATCAAACAGGTTTAGGGCCAAAGTCAATAGGACAAACGTCTTTTGCTCAAGATCACACAGTTCAGGCTAGTTCACGGTTAAGTCTTTGCCAAGAGTTCCGGACGAAGTTGATTGGCAGAAAAGTTAGTTTAAAGAGTAGAGAAGGACAAGCCCTCAGATTGGCGAAAGGTTTCACACACCTTTGCCATGGCTGAACGAAACAAACAACCGGATTGGCACAGTACCTTTAAATGGAGAAGAAGCTGTAGCTGAGGTGGATGTTCCTGCCAGTTCCTGCACGCTCACAGTTCCTGAAGCGACTGTCGGGCTGACATGAAGTAGGAATACTGGAGGGTCCTGCACTGCCCAGGGAAGAAACCAGCAGCAGAGCAAAGCAACAAATAAAAGGTGCGCTCTTAAAACCCAAGCAGGTTCCGACCTTCCTGGCTATCTGGCCCACTGTAGCTCAGTACAGCGAATTCAACCAGAGGAGGGAGTCCTGGCTTGCAGTTTGGGCGAACTGGTTGGTCCCACCAACATAGGGGAAGAAGATTCCTGGAGGATCTTCTCTGTCGTTGGAGTTTGAAGATTCGGACCTGCAGCAGGGCTTCACTAGGTGGTTCAGTCGTTGTAGGGGTCCTCTTCCATCAGCCCCTCGTTGGTTCTTTTGTTCCAGTGGCAACTCTGCCTTTCCAGACCCAGAGACCTGCCTTTTATGCAGTTTTCCCCCATTCACACAGCCTGGCTGTCAATCACACAGCAGGGTGGCTGTCCTGGCGGGACAGTCACCTAGCCAATGAAACAGAAGTGCGACTTGGGTTACCAAGGGAACCCATGGCAGGGGTCCTAAAACCCCTCCATCACATCCTACCTACCCAGACTTTCAGGCGCCTAGGGAGGGCTTCAGCGTAGAAGCCCGCGAAAAGACAGTGAACAAAGGAACCAAACCTGGTTTGGCACACGGAGTAAAACACGAGAAAGACATTTTCAAAAAGAAATGGTGAATAAACCCAGCCAGAACCATATAAAAACATATATGGTCTAGCGGGTTTAAGTTTGAGGCTACCATGGTAGCCTAAAACACTACCAAGGTTATTTAAGATATCTACAGTAGGAAAAACTGGGTAGTTACCATTACCACCAGCCAATCTTGATGAAAAGGGAGCGAAACAATGTTCCAAGAGAAACAGACAAAAAGGGATAAGTATTAACCCCTTCCAATACTCCATGTAAGATGGTTTGTACTGGGTCTGTGGATTTTTAAAAGACTAATAAAGTCAATGGCAACTTTACATGTTCTAGGAGACAGTAGTCAGTCCCAGAAAATGGAGTCTGAGGTGGGAAGTCTAAAAGACAACCCTGTGTCACTGCACTGAAGGTGCTGTGTAACACACAGTAAAAAGATGATCCCAGTGGAGCAGGTGAGGCTCCACAGTCTATGAACACAAAAATGTTAAGCACACACAGCAAAACACATGTAAGAGTGGGAAAAAGGGCTCACACTCTTACCAGGTGAAAAGAAATCCTAGAAATCCAGCAAAGCTGCTGAGGGACTCAGTATGTAAGGGAAATTAGCCATTCTGGAGAATTCTCCCTAACACTTAACTCGTTTATCCCTTATTTTATCACTTTACACGTTATTACAATTGCTTCTCAACAATCAACAACATGAGCACCAATCGTTGCAAGCTCCAATCCCATTTTTTCAACAATATTTTGACTTAAATCTTGCTAAAAAACAACCATCAATCCATGTCATACAATAATTTCCTTTTACAATTATGCAATTTTCATGCTCTTTTTTCACAAAAAACTGTTTTCGATTATGACATCACAAGTTTACTTAAACACATAAAACAAACAGACAAACCCTGGCCAGCCACATGAACCTTATGCAGTCTACTCTCTCAGATGCATCTTACCCCTATTTTGATTCCGACATGGAATTCAAGCCTATCTCTTTCAGATCATATTTAATCGATCTGGTCCCCTACGTCATCCTACTAATCATGACTTTAGATAAGGGCTTGTGCTAGCGTTCTTTAATACCTAGGCACTGGGCATATACTCTTATCGCGGCCACACTCACAATAACTCTTTATATTGCTCGGCTACACTCGAGTCAATTTCTTTCCCCTTATATATATATATTAGACTCTTATTCTGAAGTTATATTTTATCCCGCCTCCTTCCATTACCTTCCCTTTACTTGTTTTTTAAGCAATGCATGCTTTGCAAAAACATTCAGTCTTTTTTACTCACCATTCACAAGTCTTTCATCTATGGATGCTCAGAATCACTGCCTTCATTACCGCCTCTCTGTGCCGCTTGTACGATCCACTACTCGTAGAAGTGGGAGGGGTTTTTGTGGGAAAGCAAGGAACCCGTCACACATAACCGGCAGGGTTTTTCAATTAATCTAACCACTATCTACGGGGAGCTTCTCGATCTATTAGCTGGATGGCAAAGGACGTGTGATATTGCTGATGACCCGAAGTTACTTATGTCGACGGTCGATCGGTATCTTTATCTAATCTAACCATCTAATCTCTGCTACCAAGTGAACTGGATGATCTCCTAAAAGCCCTTTAAGATGAGTAGCAGTACCCTTGAGATAGATGGGGATGCAGATTCATACTCATGCATCAAATAATTAAGACAACTCAATAGTTTGGCTAAGGGATTCCGTTTAATGACAAGTTCATAAAACGGGGAGTACAATGAACATCAGCAATCGTTCGATCTTCTCGCTCTCTTTACTTTTAGAAAAAACACAATATTTATAGCAAAAACTCGTCACTGCTGACGTACAACCTGCACACGTACTAACGTCATCTGACATGGCAATCTAAAAAACCTAACATGCAATGTGATTGGTTGTAGGAAGGTAACTTAACATAGGTACTATATCTGTATATGATAACAGGGAGAGGGGATTGGATGATAAATGTCAGGTGGGGAACTAAGCCCTCCCTTCAAAATGGCCACTATGAATGTCACTAAAAGTACGACGTCCCATTGGCTCTACTCACTATAGCAACTTAGATTACATGGTCCATTATGATTGGGTTGGCATTAACCCCACTTATACTTTTCCACCTACGTCGAGCAGCACGCAGAAAATACACCACGTGCACAGAAGCTCGTCTGCACCCCAGCATCCCACCAATTATGCTGCAATTGATCATCACCTCAGTGGTCATGTGTCAAATTACTGCTTTGTAGTTTGGCCTTGTATCAGCTGAGTGTTCTGAGAACTTTCATGGAGTATGGGCATGGCGTCGATCCATGTGTATGTGTGAAAGTTTCCTCCTTCCAGCCTGCCTTTGTCACGTGACTGGAAACTGTGAAATCAGCTTTTCTCTGTGTCTTTTTGTATATTTGATTTAATTCTACCAGTCTTCTGATGTCTGTGGTTTATCTTGACCTTTCTGAACAGGATCCTCTGTTCTCTTCTTTCCTTAATTGTATCCAATGTCGGCCTATTCCAGTCAGATAAGACCTTAGCTTCTTGGCATGGTCATCCTTTAGCTGAGTTTGGTTCTGTCTTGATTCTCGCTTTTCTTGCTGTGAAACACTCCATCTGAGGCCTTTAGTAACCTTTGTTCAATTCTGCTCATATGCGTAGTGGACTTACATTTATACATAAAGTGATTCTTGAGGTATATACTTGTAAATGTTGGCACTTGCCACAATCTTATCAACTATAAAGCATAAGCAAGCTTCATGATTTCTTTGCCTCTTGCAGCTTACTTGCATCTGTACATGTTTAAACTAACTGAATATTTTCATCATGTATGTGGCATAAGTTTCTTGATCTTGACATCAACTTCTTCACATTAGGCTCAAGATGTCACTTATCCATGGTATTTCGTCTCTTGTCAGTATTCTCAGGTCATTATATGTTCTATATGTGCAACCGTCCTATTTCTTATGACGTCACTATTCATCTTCCTTCATTATCTTCTTTGCTTCTTGAGGTATTTTATTCAAACAACCATCATATTGTTTAGAATGTAGGTATGGCTTCTTTAATGGATACCTTACTGTCCAGGTTTTCTTAGGTGTCAGTATATTAACAGGTGCTATCATCCTCATAGGTACTGGGCAGAGCCCATATGCTGCTCTTTGCTGATTCAACTGTTCTTCATACGTCACATACTTTGGTGTGAACTCAACAGGTAATGGGAGGGGGGCAACTGGAGTGGCGACGATACTCAACACTTCCTCTTCAATGCTTTTATTTAACAGATCTGTCCGAACTGCAAACTAGGAGTTATACCTTGCATCATTTGAATAGTTTGTTAAGTACTTTTTCACCCTTGATTTGATAAACTACACAAGTATGATAGCATTGTACTTAGCAGAAATGAAACAGCTGGAAAATAAACACCCGGACTTGAGGAGTAAGTTTCAGAAAGGCAATTGGATAGTGAGCAAGACAAGTGCTTTATGTTCAGATGAAGCGCTGGAAGATCAACACAGAACAACAAAATAACCTGGTGGTTAATATTACTGTAGCATAATTATTCTTAGCCTCTCCTGAGCTGCAAGGCTGTCTACAGAAGCAAAACAAATTATGAACAGTGAAAACATTACCAAATAACAGCATCCAAAGCAACATGCCAAACGGAAGATATTCAACGGATCCACAACTCATCAACATCTCGACAAAGACAGCATTTGATGAAAAAATACAGAAGGACACACCAAGAATGACAGAAAAAGATTGCCACATATGGTAATTGTAATGTTTATTTGTAAAGCGCCTATACACAAGTGTTTCAAAGCGCTCAAGGAGGGAGGGAGAAAGGGGAAAAACAACAGTTGTTCATAGCCCTTGAAATTCAGAAACGATAATAGTCTGCACAGGCAGAGTAAGTGCATATAATACAATTAACCATGGTGATAACAGCAAATAGCCTTGATGACTATTCTGCAGTTTTTCCAAGTGCATTAAGGTGCCACCATGCAGGGAGTGAAAACATGGGGAACAGACAGACGATATTCAGGCATGGTGCATTCGGATCTCGCAAGTGCACAGATGGTTACAGTGGTCGGGGAGTTGGAGGGGGAGAGTGCTGAGGGGGTCCAAGAGGAGAAGAGAAAATTCTTGAGGAGTTTCCGGAACTTAAGGAGATCAGGCTCAAGACAGAGGGTGGCAGGGAGGATATTCCATAGGGAGACTGCATCCGGAAGTGTTTTGTACGTGTATGCCTGATGGGATGTTCGGCTGAGAGGCGGCAGGGAGGTGAAAGTATCTAAACTGTTAAGCCATCCATATTTGTATTCCCCTGTATTATTTTTGTAACTGACACCTGAACGGGGTGCACTCCGTGCCACTTCTCCCTCCCTGGGTTGAGCCAGGAAAGTTAGTCTCTCTTGTTTTGTAGAAGCACTTTGGCGAGCTACAAGGTTGACTAGGGAGGATTTAAAGACCGGTATGCAGGCTAACTGATGCAGCGATATTTTATAAAAGCTGTATCACGCTTCTACTAGTAAAGTAGCAGACTCAGATTTTTGCACAGTGTTGAGGTGTTCTAAAGAAGACAGGATCACAAGTATGGTTGGTAGTTTATGTAGTGGGAAGTGTTTCGCTGAGACAAAAACTTTAATAGGCTTAAAAACTTGGCTCCCATCCAATCACACTATTCTAGTGAAGAGATTGCTTTGTATCCTCTGCAAGATATCTTAATGCATGAACGTGCTGTGGACACCAATACTGTACCCTATAACCAGAAATCACTCGCTACTGAACCAAATGATAGTCTGTATGCACAAAACATCATTACTCCAGCACGGAAGCTCACCCAGTGTGCTGCACCCGACTATAGGATTAAATATCAAGATATGAATGCGAGGGCCACCATGATGACTGGTAATTCATCTGTAAATGCAAATTATGGCTCGGCTGAGCCATTTAACAACTGCATATCGAATCACTCTATTTTGGCTCCTATGCTCCAAAATGAATGAGGTAAGCAATGCAGAATATCTTTGGACCCAGCCTCTCCCACAGTCTTCTTACCCTCAGAAGTTGAAGGCCTTTGTTTACACAACTTTTATGGGAAGACTACTATGAACCCAAATTACCATCATGATAGCCAGTAGGGATTGTCGTCAAGGCGGCCGTCGACAAGCTCTCCCACATTCTTTGGCAACAGCAATATACCTAGGACAGAATCTGATATAGGCAAACACACACATGGTTCTTCCAACAGGGATTTAGGTGAACACTATGGAATGGAAAATGACCATAATGCTTCCGGCCAACCTATCAATAATTCTGACCCCTGTAATATTGATGAGGCGGATCGGTCTCATTTCCAGTCATCACTAGAATCCTTAATCTGCTTGATAAAGGACATGACCTGACGCATCTTCAGTTTAACCATCTTAACTCTACAGTTTCGTACCTGGCAGGGACACTTAGTAAAATAGAGGGATATATGTTGGCTCATGTCACCTGCCAGGCTGAAAAAACATGTATTCTAGATTTGTTAATTGATAAACTATGCTTACCAACGTCCCCTCAGATTGCAGTTGATACACAGGTACGGTGTTCATATGCGGATGCCCTATCTACCAGTGCTGAATGGAATGCTTTGAATCATTAGTTTGCTCCTACTTCGTTGCTCGAAGTGATTCAACTAAATTCTTTAAAGTTGGATGATTTCTTTTCGATTTCTAACCACTGAAAGCTTACGTTCTAAGGAAACTGTGGTGGCTTCCCAGAGTTCAGTTGATGCTTGTGCCAACAATACCGGAAATCAGGAGGACTCACCGAATAGCCCGACACCTCTTACTGACATTATCGAACAAATGGCCAACATTGAAGTTAACACAGTTGAACACAACGAGTTGTAAGGTGAGAGCACTGCTAATGATTTGAATATCCATTTATTTTTGCGCAAAATTAAACGTGCTAATGCTAGAGCACTCAAATGAACAAAATAAACAAAAGAAAAATACAAATATGGTTTCTCAAGAAACGAAAAAAAACAAAAAACAATCGCCTGTGAAAATTCAAAGGTTACAATTCTAACATGGCATATCGATCGAACATGACACAAAATGATGCAGTTATTGATCTAAGCCTATTAAACGAGGAATCAAAATTGATTCTTAATTTAGCTGCGCACGGTGCACAGGAGGTATCATTAAAGGAAAAAGTGTCAACAAATGCCCCGCGAAACTCTGAGATTGGTGAAAGGGTCTCACCTCATGTGGGGCCATTAACCCGCACACAAGGTCAATTGTCATACTACTATCCAATGGCTTGCTACAACATTACTGGTGCTCTGCCATTACGTGGTACTGACATGGCCAATCCTAATGAGGGACACTCAACCAGACCTGCTCCTCCAGTAGTGTCTCAAGCTAATGTGCAATCATCCATCCAGGAGTGCATCAAGATCTCTATAGTCCCTAAAGATGTCTTGACCTTACAAGACTTAGAAAATGTATTGCTCATGTCACCACATGCCACAGCGCATGAAAATGGGGCAAATGGGGCTCAAATTTCTACATCAACGCTGCCAGCCCAAGTTCTCATCCTTGTGCAGCCAATACCCATGCATCCAACAATTCCAAGCACGAGGTGGCAGAAAATGTAATCACCATGGCACACCCGAATGTATTGGGGTGGATCAGTGATTCCAAGAAAAACGGTTTCCAGAGATTAAATAGATCATTTCTATTCAACATGTTTAAAGGTATCCCGCAATTGCAGACCCTACATTCCGACGACATTCAGTGGATTAGGTTGGTCAATCATAATAACTGTCATATGATCTGTGCCGCTTAATCTGTTATAATATTAAAACTGTTGTGGGATCATAGAGCTGATTTTGAAATGCATGGGATATCTTTATGCTATTTTGTAAGATCGAAGAGGCCACTAAATATCTTGTTGAACAATTGCCAGTGATTGTTGTTGATCATAAAAGTGCTTTTAACATCCAAAAGCCCCTGCCTGAAATACTGACATAATTATGCAAATATCCTCCTCGGTAGGGGCCGACCCAGGCATCACCTGGCTAGTACCACTTCTGTCCTCAATCATAGAAATGACCACCGCTACTAAACAATAATAGCCACTCTAAGCTTACCATTTTTTCTTGGAATTGTTGCGGGCTTACCAACTTCACTAAATGGTTAGATTTGATGTCTGCTACTGACCACCCCGCTATCTTATTGTTGCAAGAAACTATGAGTGTAAATCACTTAGTCATTGACAGAGTCACTTCATTTTGTGCAAGGCACTTCTGGTTGACCTGCAGGTGGGTTAGCTATCCTAGTCAACAATTTGGTGAACCACGAATCTCATGTGGTCGCATACTCCAAGGAAATAATAGCGATTGCTTATTCACCCATTGCTGATCTTACGTTTGCATTATTATTGATCTGCATCTATTATAATACAGCTAACTTATCGCTGGACACATTTTTTAATCTTCTGGATGCAGTACTTGAAGAGGCCCTTCTCAACAACCCTGAAAATCACATAATTACAGGTGGTGACTTTAACTCAGTGTGTATATAACCTATCGCAACTTATAATGTCAGTCCAGAGCTAAATCATCACCGGCTTTCGGCAAGCAGAGGTGAATGATGGGTGCACTATTTACTCAACTGGAACATACATCTGGTGAACTTCAGGAATGGTGTACACCTGGGAACATGTTCAAGGGGCAATTCTATTGGTTTACTAGGAATTATAGAATCTGGCGTAATCTTAGATTCAAATCTTAGCGATCATTCGCCCATTCTTCTCCATGTACATTTTAGGAATGATCCCCTTGCTTGTGTGCCGACATTGGGTCTACTACATCCGATCATTTGCAGACCTCAGTGAAATGGCATCCATCTTTATGCAGGAAACTATCATATTTGGTTAAAAGGGACTCTTGGAGAGAGCATGCGACAAACTTATTGGGCCTCATTAGGAGGCTGGCGGCCGCGGAAAGAACGGTGCCGGTAAGGGACCGGCACCATTCATTCCGGGCCACCCTATTATGAGGTCTGCAGAGTGTCCTGCTCTGGAACGCCTTGTCAGACCAGGCCTCCTTAGCGGGACCCGATAGCAGACCAGGATGCTACTAACGGGCCCGTTGTTAGCATCCTCCCCCTTCCCATTTGAGCCCTATAGGGGCTCAAATGGGAATGGGGATGTACCAGGTCCCACAAAAGGGATTTACCAGGCCCTCCAAGGTCGGAATGGCCCGAGAAGTCCCCATTTGCAGGACCCGGACTGGGACCCGAGTTTGGAGGCAGGTATGCCCTTATTAAGAGCATGGCTAACTCCAAACTCGTAATGAGGCCCATTGTCTTGTAATGCTTCCTTAAGAGTGGAACAACTTGGTTATTAAAACTCATTTGAACGAACTGATACTTAGCTCCAAAAAAAAAAAAACCAGCACACTCATTGTCATCCTTATAATGCTACCATAGCTCATTACAAACGAGAAAAACACTGTAGCCTAAGGTTATTAATCAAATCGAACTTGGGTGCAACATGTTATTTTGCACAAAAACATTAGATTCTGCAAAAATACCGGAATCAAAAGAAAGTCCTTAAATTCCAGTTACATCTCAAGGAAAATCAACACATGATGTATTGAAAAGATCTTAAACAGAAAACAACATTCTGTCGTGGTTTCCGCACACAGGGCACCGCAACCACCACGGGGAAGAGGGTTAGGGTCCACGGGTTGGATAGGTACGGGATAGTAGGGTCACCGGATAGAGGTTAAGGAAGAAGTTATGGATAGGCAGGGGACATTGGGGAAAACATGCTCCTGGTCTCTTGTTGACTGTTGTAAATTGCACCCAACAGAGCTTTCACACACAAACATTCACTCATTCCTGGGGGCTCTTCCCTCAGTTAGACTGCACTGAGGTCTACTTGTGTGCTGGACTCCTTGACACAGATTCAGAAGCCTGCACCTCCAACGACACTTACTTCAGTGCCTTTTGCATTAACTCAAATATTGCAGTGCTTACACTGTTACATGCACCATAAACCATGGACACTTTTGCAGTGCTCCTGGCACTGTTATTTATTTATTTAGTTGATTTAATCAATTTAATGATTTTTACAAAACATTCTAGAAGAAGGAGAAGAAGAAACTGTAGATCAACAAAAGCATATACCAAGGCAGCCCAAGAAGGGGTAGAAGAAAAGACGAAAGGAAGAAAACGAAGAAATGTTCCTGAAATGTTGCTGTGATGGCTTAGGTTGTTATTGAGAAGCCGACTTTGAGGGTCACGAGGACAGGATAAGTTTATGGGTTTGTGTTGTGTCAATTGTCCAAGTTGTCCTTTCTCCGCTCATTAAGCGGCCCCACCACAGTTCCTCTTTCTTCGTGTATGATGCCGAGAGGTGCGGTAAAAGAAATTTCTCACCTATTTCTTTTGTTCCTGGACAGTTTAATAGCAAGTGGCGTATGGTTTCCACCTCTGCTTCGTTCTTACAGAAACGACATGAGTCTGAGTTGCTTTGCCCTTTACGCTTTAGAATCTCATTTGTTTCCAGCAGGTTTAAGTGCGCTCTCAGGAACAAGTTTCTGGCTGTTTTGCTGGGGAACTTACTCAGGTAGTTTGGAACTGAGTTCAATTTGTTTTGGTAGGGCGGGAGGTGACTGACTGATTTCGCCTTTGCTGCGTTGTCCAGGGTTTTAATCCAGCCAAGCTCGCCCATTTCCTTTTTATTTTTTTCAGATGCCAGACGAGATCGACCTCTGAGGACTGGATTTCCAGCAGTTTCGTTTTGCACGCTGCTGCCCAAGAATTTAGCACGTTGCATCGTGCGGCTAGAGTTTCTGCACGTATTGTGGCTAGTAGGTGCGGGCAGTCCAAGAGCAGCGCCTTCCTGTACAGCATCATTGTTTTTATCTCTGTAGTCCCTCCCAGAGAGAGAAGGCCTAGCTCTCTTCTGATTAGTGCAAAGATGTTGACTTTGGAAGGCCTAATACCGTACGCCAAAAGTAACCCTCTAACTGCAGTCACAGGTGTCCTGGTGTATGCGGCAGAGCTTCCGCTGCATAGGTAAGGCACGGAGCCACCTTTGCGTGGTAAAATCGGATTGTAGGTAACAGAGAGAAGCGTCCACATTTTTTGTCCAGAGCGCGGGCTTGTGCCACCAGTTTGTTTACTTTGTCCATTAAGGAGCTCTGTAGGGTTGAATTAATACTTGAACAGTCAAAAGTTATTCCCAAGTATTTGAAGCTATTGACTTTTTCTAGAGCGACCCCCTCCAGATGCCAGGGCGTTTTTTCTTGTGGCCGTTTCTTTTTTTCCAGGACCAGTATCTTGGTTTTGGATACGTTGATGGTAAGGTCATTTGCTCTGGTGTAGACGGCCAGATTATCTAGCTGGCGTTGGAGGCCAATCGGGGTCATGTCTATTAAGATCAAGTCATCTGCATATAGTAACCTTGTAGTTTTCTGATTCCCCATAGACGGGGGAAAAGAGCGAATGGGTAATTCAGAGTCCTTGAAATCACCAAGGTATGTAATAAAGAGGGCAGGGGTTAATGGGCAGCCCTGTTTCACTCCTCTTCCCAAAGGGATTTTTGCCGATAATAAACCCGCTTGTTTTAGCCTCACCCGGAGCTTTGTGTCTTGGTGTAACGCTTGTATCGGTTGAAGAATTTATGTAGGCAAGTTCCAGAGTCTCAACTTTGCCCAGAATTTCGCTCTGTTTACCTGGTCAAAGGCTTGCGCCAGGTCTACGACCCGTGGCGCTCCTCCGAGGACTTTGCTTTTTAGAGCGCTGAAGAACATGATGTTTGTCGCCGTGACATTGTTTTTGGTAAACCCCGTCTGAAACGGGTCGGCACACACAGCGTGCCTTGCCCATCGCTGGAAACGTTGTAAGAGCAGTGCTCCAAAAACTTTGCCGATAGTGTCCAGCAGTGCTATAGGGCGATAGTTTTTTGGTTCTTCTTTGCGCCCTTTTTTAAATATGGGCACCACGATAGATGTGGTCCATGCGGACGGAATTTGCCTAGATTGTTTACATCGTTTAAAGATTTCGCTAATCAGCGTAGACCATTCTTTTGAGTTTTGTTTGAGGTCAAGGTTGGTGATTCCATCTGGACCAGGTGCTCTCGATGCTTTGAGGCTTTGGAGAACCTTAGTTATCTCTGTTTTGTCGCTCAGGTCTACCCAGGGCTCCAGTTTGATGCAGGTCTCGAGAGGAGTAAGAGCCGATGGTGACTGGAACAAGTTTTTATAAAAGTTTATCCACTCTTCCTCACTGATAGGGTTTGTTGGTGATACTTCCAGGGGGGCAGATGTGGATCTTAGCAGGGACCAGAACTCCCGTGGGTAGTGGCCGCAGACCAACTTCAGCATAGCTTCCGCATCTTGTTGGTAGAGATGTGCCCGATGTTGTCTGATCCAGGATTTGTAGGTTAGCTGGATCCTGTTGAAGCTGGCTTGGTATTCTAAAGAAGGGTAAGTGCGCAGTTTTCTTCTCGCTTTTCTCACTAGGCGCCTTTTCTCGACCAGTTCTCTGCTGTACTCATGCATGTGGGGTTTGTTTCTGCGTCTAGAACTGTTAGGCTGCAGTATGAATGGTACCAGGAGCGGTTGATAATCTGGTAGTAATGGGACTTGCTGTTCACAGAGTTTGGTTCCTTTTTTTTGGTATTGGTACTTGATCTTAAGGATGGAGGCCGCCAAGAGTTTTAGGCGGTTTTCTTGGTTGTTAGACTCCACTTGTGCGATCATGTGTAGGTTCTCCTTTGGACGAGTCTTCCACTTTAGGGCCAACAGATTGTGGTCGCTATCTGAGGATTTAAGAACCTCGAACGAGGTGGTTAAGATTGCAAGTTGTCTGCTTACAAAAATATGATCAATATCTGCGTGAGAGGTGCCTCTTTCCCAAGTTGGTGGTCTATTTGCTCTAGAGAATAGGTCACCAGCACTGAGCAGGTCTCTGGAGGACATCAGAGACAGCCACTTTGATCCACGTCTGTTTCTGGGCGATGAAGGAGGTACAGGGAGCCGGGTGGCTTCCTGCGAGGGCCCGGTGGCGTTCAGGTCACCACAAAGGATCAGCAGGGCCTCTGGACAGGTCACCAGAGCTTCATCAATAGTCTCTCCAATCAAGGCTATAAAAGCAGAGTCACTCATGGCTACAGGGTTCCAGTAAACATTGATGACAGTTAAGAGCATCTGTGTGGGTGTCCTCATTTCCCCCACTGGCTGCTCCCAGCTTACCTCCGTAGCGAGAAGATATGTAGTCGATCTCAATGTTTTCTTAAGGTGTAGACCGCAACCACAGCGAATGGCTGTTATGAGGCCGGAAGAGGGTCGGCCAAAAATCCCTTTAGTCGCTGGAGCGCATGCAATATCGTATCCATCCATGACGGGTCGTGCTGTCATCCAGGACTCTTGTATGCAGATTATGTCAAAGCACCCCAGGTTTAAATCCCCTTTCTTGGTCAGATGCAGAAATCCACGCGTGTTCCATGACCCCAAAGACATCTCCTCTTTCCCAGCGAATAGTCTGGCGGAGAGAGGAGCGAGGGGGTACTTAGCGGATTGCTATTTGTTCTTGCTGAGCGTCAGAGCCTTCGGAATCCAGGCCCATAATTTTCGATAAGGGGGCTGGCTTGAGGGTTTGTTGAAGGCCTGAGTCCTTTGATTTAGGAGATTGGATGACGGTACGTTGAATTTTTACCATAGGGCCTGCCGGGAATCTGCCTATTCCCAGAGGGTCTTTATATGCACTTTGGTTACTTTGCACGTCTTTCATAGGAAGGAGAGTATCTGTTACTAAACGAGGACTCGGAGGCGTGCTCCATGTGTGACAATCCGGAATGGTGTGTTCTTTGTTTGGGACTTGCTGTTCCGGGCGCGTCGGCTCCGTGTTTGTCCAAGGCAATTGTGATTTGCTACTTGGGTTCGTAGAGAGAAGAGGTTTTTTGGACCAATCCCTCTCAGAGGTTTTCGTTGGAAGGTGGGGTCAGCACTCTCTTCAAGTTCAAACAAATCGAACCCCAGCTTCAATAGATGTTCAGCAGCCTCTGAGATCCTGATTTTTGCCCAGTTAGTGTGCACATAAAGGTAGGCACTGGCGATTTTCCCATCATGAAAAGGTTCTACCAGGGCAAGGTCTTTAGTTTCCACTCGTCTAAGCGACGGGACACATTTAAAAAGTTGTAGCACGAAACCACGGTTCAGTACCACATATTTTTTATTGTCCGGTAGTTGCTCGATTTTGAAGGTTCGTTCTGTTTTGGAACGACGAGCCGATCTCCGGGGGGCTTGCTTTGGGCTGGGATTAAAGCAGTTCCTTGTCTTTTTTGCCTTGTTGAAGGTTTCTGGGTACTTTTGCGTTCCAGATAGCCGTTTAGCTCGGGTGGTATGTACCCATCTCGATGTTGGGACATTTCCAGATACGGGTGAAGAGGCAGTTCTCTCAGTTCTTCGTCTAGGAGGGGAGTGGGGTGGACTTGACTGGCCTTTTATCGCTCTTTTGTCTGAGTTTTGTGCGTGATCCTGGGGTTGGCTCTTGGTGGATCCCGGCCCCCAACTGGACTTCTTTATAAGCTTCTTGCAGCGGTTTTCTAGAGTTTCAAAGGGTGATGTCTCCTCGTCGATGTGCTGGGGTTGACTGCTGTCCTCCTGGTCATCAGAAAGCGTGTACACGCTGAGGTTTAGCAAGTCCCCATCCACTTCTGGGTCACTCACCTTGATTGTTGAGGGGCTGCCCCTGGCGGGTTCCCCTCCCTTCCGATGTAGATTTTCCTGCCGAGCAAGAGTTGCCGATAGTTCTGGTTGCAGAGATTTCTCCGTCCAGATACGGGGCCCCCCTTCCTTAGTGGGAGACACCTCTCAAATGCGATTTGATTTAGAGGAGGCTGAGTGGACTGCTTTCTGGTTTTGGAAAATAGCAAATCCTTTGTTTGCAGGTGCTTTTATTTTTCCCTTGGGATCATGAGTCGAATCATGGTCCGGTAAGATGGGAATGTTTTCATTGTAGATAGCACCATTCGTTTTGGCAATTGGTGTCTTGATTTCCTTCCCCGTGGTGCCCCTGATGGGGGGTCCAGCCCCTGGTGCTTCCGTTTGTCCCTTGGGCAAGGGGATCGGCCATGCGTGGGGGGTCTGAGAGCTGGAATGAAGAAGTGAAACTCGTGTTGGTATCGTCAGGGTCACGCTTCTGGCGATTTCTGCGCCATCTCGGACTTGAGCAGGCAACTCATCCATTGTGCGTTTTTCCATTTTGTTGTTGAGTGCGTTTATGTAGCCCTCTAGGAAGATCAGGCGACTGTTCATCATTGCTATGATGGAAGTATAGTCTTTTAACGGGTCATTTATCGACTCGTACAGTTTACAGAACGGAGCCTTAGCCAATGTTACCATAGACATGATTAGCCTTAAGTCGGTCTTCTTCGACGGGGAGTCTTTAGGTGGGTTGCTTGGTAGCTCACTTACGCGTCGTGTTCTCATAGGGCTAGATTGAATTTGGGAGCTCAGGTTTTGGGCCCCTACTGCGACTCCATTGGTAACCGGGCTAGCGGGGGCAGGGGCCATAGAGCCTCCACCCGGCCTTGAGGTTTCTCTAATGTCAGAGACTTGAACTGCCAAGGATAGTGGAAAATCCTCGGAACTTGTCCGGTGTTCACCAGCGGGCACCCCAGGGAAGAAGGGGCCCGTGTAAGGTTGCCACGACCGAGTTCTTCTATTCGGGGCTCCCGTGCAGGCAAGGGAGAACCAGGCGGGTTGCACTCGAAACCACTTGATCCATTTTCAACATTCTCCAGAGGTCGCTGGGAACCCGTGTTGCGTGATGCAGGCGTGGGTGGGGGCAGTGCGGCCACAAATACAAGAGGAGGGACAGCTAACCCCCCGGCTTGTGGCCCTAGGTTTGGACAGATCTTCGATAAAGCCTCAGGGCGCCTTTGAAGGAGGAAGTCTATGTCCTCCTCCTTGTCGTTTGAAATGGTGGTGGGTTGTCTCGGCAGGGGGGAGGCGCCAGGTCGCGGAGAACCAAAGTGCCATCTGACTCTGGCGTCAGGTACCGAGTTGGTAAATGAGAAGCGTGCTGGTTCCAGCGAAAAGGCTGGGCCCTCATGAACCATGGACACTTTTGCAGTGCTGTTGGCACTGTTTTAACACGAGCACTGGAACTGGTTTTGTGCTGGCCCAGCACCTTTTACAACTACACATAAAACAGTTTACAAAGCAGAAAAAGAAAAAAAGCACTTAGCTTCGAAGTTTTGCCTGTAGTCTGGTTTATCTCTGACTCCAGCTGTGCCTTGGGAACCGTGAGCTGCGTCTGCCAAATGAAAACACATTAGTTTGCGTATTTTATAAAGCAGTCTCAGCTATGATTAATGCGCACGCATTCTTCCATGCAGTTAGTGACATGCGGTTGAGTCCATGGGTATCCCCTGCACCTAGTGCCCAAATGCGTTTCGGGGTCTGTTTCATGATTGGGTGCCTCCCGGGCCCGAACCCCCCCTGCTGCCATGCAGTTAGTAATGCTGTGTCGGGCGTTCAGGTTCCCTCAAAAGGAAAGTAACATCAGGCATTCGGGTTCCCCAACAAAGAAAAGTACTTAGCTTTCATGCTGCGGGGCCGCGGTGTGGGGGGTTTGGGCGAGGGATGGCCCCGCATAAAGTATTGCCTGCTCGGAGCCTTCCAAGATGCGTCCGCCCGTGAGGAAGTCGAGCGCGAACATAGTTTCGCTGTCCGCACATGCGCCAACCCGGCTCCATAATGCGCGTTGGTTTGGGCGTTGTCCCGGGCATTCCCACATTGTTCTTTAGGCCCTGTGTGCCTGTTTCCTGGAGTGCTGCACCCGGGGCTGCTGGGTATTGTAGTCTTGAAGCTGCTACACGCTTCTGCTGTCTTCTCAGTCCAGCAGATGCCATCCTTCCCCCTCTGGTGTTTCTGCAAGAGTGACAGAGATGGCATCTGCTGGGTAAATAGGTTCCTACCCAGGTGGCAGCTACACTAGGTCCCAGATGTGCCCTGACTCATTCCGGGCAAAGTGCTTTAGCTGCTCACATCTCATCAAACAGTTTGCAATCTTACATTGGTGCAAAATTCAAACTACCAAACCGCTTTCAAGCTTACGACTCAGGGATTCTTCAGATAAAGTGTATTGACCAGCTTACCTTCCCACTGGAGGAGATTATCTGTGCCATTCAATGTTTAAAAACTTCCAAAGCGGCAGGGCAGGACGGGACCCCATCATGTGTTATCAAATCAGACCCTCACTTTTGGGCAGCCATTTTGTGCACCAAATTTGATAATATTCTGCGACCCAAAGTTATTTCTCCATCTTGGCAGAATGCTATCATTATTCCGATTTTTTAAAAAAAGGGACCTGCACGACCCTACACATTTCCGCCCTATTGCCCTATAGCCTTAATAAATGCGGCAGCTAAGGTGTTCACCACTTTACTCCTGATACACCTGGAAACCTTTATATTTGAGAATAACATCTACTCGAAATATCAGGTGGGATTTCGAAAGGCAATGGGGACCTCATTGAATGCCACTATAATTGCCCATATCCTGGCTAAGTCAAAACAAATTAATTCTGGTCCCATCTACATCGCAGCTTTGGACTTGTCTTGTGTATTTGATAGGGTAGTGAGAGAAGTGTTATGGTCAAAATTACTGTCTTTGGGATTTTCACAAAGGCTTGTGCAATTGATTGAAATGTTTTACTCTAATACAAACTTCCAAGTTAGGGTAACTCAAGATGGTATGCTTAAACCTCCTATCACTACCTTGATGGGAGTCAACCAGAGTTGTAAACCTGCCGCAGCTATGTTCAATCTATACATATGTGAGATGGATAAATTGTGGCTAGAGTCATCTATGTATCCGGTGTGACTAGGCAGGATCAAACTCCACTGGATGTGTTTTTCCGACGATATCGTATTATTGGACAGGAAACCGTCTGGCCTACAAAATAAGTTAAATATATTCAATTAATATGCAACAGATCTCAATTTGAAGGCTAATTCTGTCAAATCAAAAATCATTATATTCAGCAATAAATAACAGATAAAAGCTTATCATTGTAACATAGGGGGTGCACAATTTGAACGTATTAACACTCTACGCTATTTTGGTTACACATTGTCTGATTCCAATACTATTAAATCCTGGTATAAGACCACTTTCTTCAATGATGAGAATACTCTTCAGGAAACATTGCAAGTTTTCAATGTTGCTGGTAATTGATTTTTATTTGATGAAAGTGGAACTGATTCTACTGTTCCACTTAGACATCTGTCTCTTGGAGCTGGATGACACCCTGAATACTCATCAGGTTCAGATGTGGAAACAAACTTTGGGTTTGGCATCAGCAGTACCGAATTATAATGGGGCTTTCTTCCCTTGCTTCATGATTTACATGGCGGAAACTAGCTAGATATGCTAAGATGTTGATTCCACACACAACTCTCTATTTCAAGATCTCAATGTGCTCTTGAATGATAGAAATGTACTTGGCACAGCTAAGGTAGATGATTTTAGCAGAGCAGAATGAAGACACAATGCAGCTACTCGACAGAGCTACATTCGATTTTTAGGAGGTAGTGAGAGTGGATGTACAGGTGAGCTGGTGTAAGGGGTGGGACACTCAAAGGTGTGGAGTTAGAGGATGAGGGTATACAACAGCTTTAAAGAATACAGAATTGAATCAGACAGTTGAAGCCTGTGTGAACCAGTGAAGAAAGAGAACCTTCAGCTGATTAAAAGTGCACGCAAAGTTGTTAAGACAAAAGTAACAACTTAGTGCAGTTGAAGGCAGATCGTTCTTTGTTCTAACGTTTTGTGATTGCTTCGTTAAGTCGAACTGATATTGATCGACAGGAATAGTTGAGTAATTACACATTTTCTGCAGTACCACTTTCAGAGTTCAACCTAAATGGTATAATGATTTTAGCTGAAAACAAAAGCAGGCATATGAAGATGCTGGAGGAGGAACAAGATACAGAGGTTTCTAACAGCATGACAGAGGTCTCTGCATGTGTTACTAAGGGCAGATTATCTGTACCAGAGCAAACACATTCAGCAGCTGTCATTGACGGAATTGCAGAATTGCAAGCGCTGCAGATGCCATCATATGTGAAGACATGCCAAGGCCTTGCAATTGAATTCAACATGAAATTAGATCCTCAACCACTCAAGTATGATGTGCATTATTTAGTATTTAATAGCTACCAAGGAAATTCACTCAAGAGCTCCATGCAAAGCAAAAGCAGCAACTGTTGAGTACAAAATCACAGATTCTAGAAATATTTAAACATTTTCCAGGAGAACCCTCGTATTGCATTCTAAAACTAAACATGAATTGATAGCTTACCTCTCAAATAAAGCAAATCTGCATGCACAGAGGATACATTGAAGCCTGCCAGATAGTTGGAGAAATGAAGCAAAGTCATCAGATCGAAATGATGTTTGAGACATTAAAAGCACATATGAAGAGACAGGCACAAAAAATAATTCTACACTCCCTTTATGTATCACGTTGCCATGCTACTACTCTCTCATTTTTTAACCTGATACTGTTGTTTTTGTCCTTTCATTGTGATGGTCACTGTTTTTCCCATCTGACAGCATGCTTGCCACAGGAGTTGAAACTAATAGAAGATTTATAGATTTCAAACGTGTGTGTTCCTGCCTGGGACCTACAAAAATGGAGGCATTACTAGAACGTCATGAACGTCATTCTCTTTCAGGGTGTAATCTTACTGGGTGCTTTACGAAGAAAGGAAAACTATCTTTGTGGACATTTTTCAGGACTTCAGAAAAAAAAATCCTTGAAGCTTAAGAAGGAAGATTAACAATTGATATAGTCATTCATTTGTCAAGTTTACTCACCAGGAACAAAGATTTCAGACATTGGTCAACTGCATTGGTGGATGTTAAAAAAAAAAAGAGATGCAAAGTTAAAATCTGCCACCAATGAGATCCTCTCTAATACCAAACATCTCAATGACTCATTGCCACTTGATGAGAGACGACGTGCTGATCAACAACAACCAAATCTCCCAAAGCCATCACAATTCAGGTGAGAAAAGGCAGAACATCAATATTCTCTGACTATGTGCACCACAATCAATCATACAGCTGGTGCATTGTGTATGCATCAAAGGACGGTGTGCTGGGCATTGAAAATGCTGAGCTCAGTCACTAAGCTACACTGAACTGTGTAAGAGTGCTGGCGACCAAAAGCTCTTTGATAACAACAATTTTGTAGATGATGAAAATTAACTCTCATGACCTGTAAAACCTTAATTTCTGTGTTCAAATGTATATAGCTACTGTATTTTTAATAAATAGTATAATTCAATGAATAAAGTTGCACATTATTTCAAACTTTCTAATTTAGTGAGCATATAGTTGAAGGTTTGCAATGAAGTAGCACTAATTCAGGAGGCTATATCACAGAAACAATAAAAGATATGAACAAAATTCCTTATATGAACTTTCCTATTCCCTTGATCATGTTTAATAGAAAAAAGTACTTAGAAAATCTGTCATAGTACCTGCCTAAAAGCAGTTACAGCTCAAAAAACGAAATTAGTGTCTACAATGCTGGGCATCTTGAATTAAAGAAGTCACACAGACCCGCAGCCATAAATTCAGAAAAAAACACCTAGAAATACAATAGCGTATGCTTCATTGTCAATGCATCCCCAGTAGACATAACTTCTCTTCATTCAAAATCCCACAGACTAGGTTATTGTAATAGATGCCCCTCAACTATTTGCTCTTTTGTCTCACAGCCATCAGCTATACTGATCTATTTCTCAACCAATTGAAGGAAGCCTGGACAAATTCTGGGGTGGTAATTTGTAAGGTATCGCCACATTTTGTTGGTAAGTCCTTTTTTATGGCATCTACCTGGGCAGGTGATTCATTAGCGTTGATTTTTTTTTACCAATGACTCTAAATCCAATCTTGTCTTCTAGCAGGGCTGGGAGGATAGCACAGGTGCAATACGTTATCTTGAAAGCAAGACAACGCAGACCAACACAGGTTTGAAATCTAGTCCTTCGCTTAGAGACTGGTCTCCGGTGTTAAGTGCATTACTAGTGGTTAATTAAATAATGCGATTGTCAGAAGTAACACCCTTTACTCCATTAGAAGTATATTCTGTCCTAAACCATCATATTGTTTTAACAATCTTCAAGTATGGAACCAGTTATGGGGTTTGACTAAATCCATGGAAAAGTGTCTAAAATCAGCAACCAATGCAATGGAGGTACCTTGCGATAAAAGAATTCTTTGGGTTCAGTATTGTCAACCAAAATTTGGATTGTGTCACCTTGTAGATGTAATAATGGATTGGGATATAGAGACAGGCCCCGTGACTGACAAATATACTTTACATTAATGAACACTTTTTCAAAAAACAAAGTCTGACCTTTCTTCATTTTTATTTGCAAAGTGTACTGTCGAGGATTCCCTGGGATAGTAACTTCTTCTTTAATTTCGACCTCAGTAGCAAAACTCAGCATTTGAGCTGGCCTTAATACGTTTTCATGATCATTGAAGTCCCTCAGTTTCCCCCCCTGATTCTAGGCCAGATTTCTTCATTAAAAAGGAAATCCTAATCAATTGCAAATTTATGTAACATGTTGTTACCGATAAAAGAATTATAAAAAAACATCTCTTACAACCCAGTAATTATGAATTATTTATTAGTTCACATTTTGATACCAGCAAACATCTACTAGTAAACATGTGCTTTAAATCCATCACATCAAGTCCAGACTCCCATTTATCATTCAGATGAAAAATTTGATTTTTCTGATCCTTATGTAATTGCTCAAACAATCTTTGCCTTATGAAGCATCATTCTTGATTTAAACTAAAACACTTTAGGGATAATTCATGGAATAATTGTGCGCCAAAATGTTTGGCGCAAGTGTGAAAAAGCCAGCGCACGTGTGCGATTAGCACGCAAGCGATTCATGGAAGGCTCTGCGCGTGGCTTTCCCGGGAGCTGTGCCAAATCCGCGCTTACCCTACACGTCACTGCGAATATCCAAATGCTGTGCGCGACAGGCACAGCGAAAGTGCACAACTCCTAGCGCACACACCTAAAAGGGGGTCAGAAAACACGGAATGGGGAACAATGCATGAAAATGTGGGTGTAACAGGGGAAGTACCGCGGGGAAATACATGCAATGCCCACACACTCGCGAACAACACGTATTCATGGAATCGAATAGGGAAAACCCGCGCACGCCAAAAGACATGCACACGTGTAAATACGTCCGCCACACGAAAGCAGGAGCAAGCGTCCCCGCGCAGTCTAAAAGTGCACGCAAACAACAAACAAGCATATACAGCTACGATGAATGTCCCATTTCTCGCAGCAGTGATCGTGGGACACAACAGGAGGAGGAGAATAGCCAGGCCCTGCATTTTTTTTGCCCAGGACCAGCCTTTTGGGATGCCTGATGACCAGGTCTATGGCAGGTATAGGTTTCCACCTCATATCATCCTAGACTTGGTCACTGAGTGGGAGGATGACCTCACATCACCCACCTTGTGCTCCCAAGCACTGAGCCCCTTGGAAAAGGTGCTCAATGTCCTGCATTTTTTGCCCACTGGGTCATTTCAGTGGACAACTGCCATAATCAGGGGTGTCTCACAGCCCACACAGTCACGCTGCCTACACCAGGTGTTAGCAATCATTACTGCGCACCCCTCAGTCCGCAGGCACATATACATGGCCAGAACACCCGCGGAAGGCACTCCGTGGTCCAGGACTTCTACAGGGTGGCACATTTCCCCAAAGTGCTCGGAGTCATAGATTACACCCATGTGGCCCGATGTCCACCTGGGGCCACTGAGAACATCTACCACAACCGCAAGCACTCGTATTCCATCAACGTGCAGGTTGTATGCAATGCCAAGGGAATCATCACCTCTGTCTATGCAAACTATCCAGGGTCCACCCATGACAGTTTCATATACAGAATGTCCGCCTTGAGACTGGTCCTGGAAGCTGGGAAGCATGGCAACACATGGCTCATTGGTGAGTACAAATGCCTGTGTATATGCATGCATGTCACACACAGGCAAATACACCAAGCCAACTAATGACAACCATTATCACCTCCTTGGACACACTTGCCCACCCACACCTGCCTCAGCGGTTGCCATGTCTGACACAATACCATCTGGCACCAGTGGCAACCCACCGGCAGAGAGGCAGAGGGCTGGCAGCTTCAGTGCAAATGAAGTTGGCATCCTGGTGGAGCAAGTCCTGGGGCATTATGATGCCCTCTTCACACCATTACGCGCCGACAAGGAAGGACGAAGGAGGAACTGGGAGGACATTGTGGGTGGCATCAACGCGGATGGGGTGGCACCCCGCGACTTAAAACACATCCTGAAGCACTGGAAGGACTACAAGTCCAGGACCCTCAAGAAGTCCCGGCACCTCCTGGACGCAGAGGATGCAGTTGGGCGCCGGGGCCAGTTTACCATCCAGCAGATGAGGGTCCTGGAGCGCATTCGCCCAGTGCTTCACCACCAGGCCCTCGAGATGCAGGCTCGTCTGGAGTCGAGCAGTAAGTGCCCATACATTCTCGTACAACACAGTGGCCCTCATTACGACCCTGGCGGAATTCGGAAAACGATGGCGGAAATGCAATACCGCCATCGAATAGCGCTCGGTGCGACTATGACCCGTCACCGCAAAGTACGAAGCCATTAGCGACACCGTAGTGAACGCCAACGCAAACTGCACCAAGCACGCGCGCGCGCGCCATGCCAAACCGTAAACACCACCATGGCGCAAGGGTACGCTAATTCCGACCCTAGCGGACATGTACCTAACGCCATCAAGCATGGCGGAATGTACCATTCCGCCATGGTGAGAAGTACGGCATCGCGAATCAACCGTAAACGGCCCCACTGAGTGCCTGTACACCGCTCCCTGCCCACAAAGTACAACTCCCCGTAGGTGCAATGAAGTCACAATGCAACCAGTGAAATGTACAAGTCACCCATGCATGCCAACGAACAAAAGAAACACAAGAGGGGCCAATGGGAGCTGCAGGGCACAGATGGCACGAATACAGAAGCCAATCCAATGGACATGACCACAGTCCCCCCCCCCCCGAAACGCACGCAAACACAGGCACCTGTGACCAGCAATATTCCGAAAATCACATCATGCCACCAGTCCACCTGGCTGACCGGCATCTGTTACACAAAACCCAATCCCCCGCCCCTGAGCATGACAACATTCAAACAGTCATATTGGCAGCCCCCATCCCTGACCTCACTGGGCTTCGTAGGCAAACGCGCCCAGTACAGTACCACGCAACTAAACTCCGAAGCTGGAACCCAATGCAGATCTCCTCACAATACATCGCTCCCCAAATAGGAATATGCCACATCACTTGCAAAGAAGAACGCTACACGGGCCAAATCAGAATAGAAATTTAATGCACAACAAAATCACCAAGCCCATACAGCCATTAGGCCATGAACTCCAAAACACATTTCACCATTGTGGGCTGCATCCGCAAGAAATGACCAGACACTACTTGTGTGACGCCCTGTTCCATCATGGTACACAGAGCCACATTCACGTACGAAAAGGCAACATGGAAGCGCACAGAACCGCAGGGCCGTCCCAATGGGGAGGCACTAGTCCAGCTGAAAGGCTGAAATGTTGCTCCGAGCCACCAGTACTGCGTAAGGGCATGTGGCCCATTGGCGATCGTCCCATAAGATCGTAATGCTGCTCCACTGATTAACACGAAGCAGCAGGTGTCGGGAGTAAAAGCCATCTGCAGGAGTGGCATACAGATGGCAGTGGCAAAAGGGGAGGAGATACCTGTCAACCAAAAGAAAAGAAAAAGAATAGAATGGCCATCAGAACTACATTCGAACAACTCACTTCAATGATCACACTAAATCCACAGCCATATGCATGCTAGCCCACTCCAAAGGATCATCACCACCCAAAAACCACTTGCGACTCATAACTATCTATATCGAGGTGTAAACACCATCACAAACGAGTGTACCTGTGCATGCGTCTGTCAAAACAGAATCCATCAGATGGGATTGGTAACGTGCATGGACACAAGTGTCTGAGGGCGCATCGAGACAGGGAGGGCTCAACAAGGCCAGATAGACGATGGTCCCACTTTGGCAGCCCTGCATCACATAGCGCAGGGGAGGCGGATAGATTCCAAGAAGCCCTGTACATGGCAAACTCTGTATCAAATCACCTGCCCATGCATCCATTCATCATTCCCTCATCCCGGGATTAAAACGCCTGAATATTTACTCACATAACATTAGAAATATCCATTGAGTCTGTGCGTTATGCAGCCTGCAAAATCCACAGTGCCCCAGCCCGTAATTCCAGTGTAGTGAAGTAACATGTATTTGGGAACGTCCGGCCTCATCGCCCACGTCGCTATTGCGCATCCCAAACCATTCATATCAATCATTGCATCCTCACCATGGCCCCTGTCTCAAGGACATTGAACAATAGAACGTTATATTTGCAGTCAGACCTGTGGGCATTTCCTCGCCGCTAGCTGAAAACCGAAAGCGCCGCCCTTCGAATTCCTCATTTGCAACATCACGTCGAAGAGGCATCTGTGGCCGTTTGAAATCACAAATTAATCCATCTAGTGCGGCTGTGTGTGAAAATGGCAACTGCCTTCACCCACAAATGGGACGCCCCGCCCGTCGTTGCAACTCGGTACAGTGATGCATGAGGGCCCACCGTTACTCGAGTACTACGTACCACTGACCCTTCACAAGTCTGTTCGCGACTGCACAGATAGTATGTGAAACAATGGGACCACAGCAGAATGAACATATCAACCAATGTTACACGGCCATCGGGTACAAATACATGATTGCAATAGCAAGATGCCATTCCTCGAATTGCAGCGTTGTGTGCGGGACGTGCTCGGCCAAAGGGGAGAGCAGTTTGCACAGGTGGAATGAATCACCACAGGTGGAGGCCATACAGCCTGAAAACACATAAATTGCACACCCAGTCTCCTCCCACAACCACACCCACTCCGAAATGCTACCGGCAGGACTCGCGATGTTGGCCCTGTGGGACCTGATAGCACTGCAAGTACTCCAACTCCAAGAAGAAGACGAACACCAACTACAACCGGCCGCACGGAGGAGACGCAGGAGGAGGAGGAGGGCAAGGCAGGGCCAGCAAGGGCCGCCAGCACAGCCACTACCACCACGCAGGCAGCCCGCAATCCCACGCCTCCGAGCACATCCGTTCAACCTCACTGATGAGCAGATCCACACCCTCTACCGTCTGGACCGGGACACCATAGCCGCCATTGTGGACATGACACAGGCTGACCTTGTCAGCATGATAGATAGCCCAACCGCCATCCCACCCCTACTGAAGGTGGTGTCTGTACTACACTTCCTGGCCACAGGCACCTACCAGCACACAGTCGGACAGTTGCATGGCATTTCTCAGCCACTGTTCTCACGGACACTATTGCAAGTGCTCGATGCCCTCCTGCAGCACGCAGACGACTACATCTCTCTACCACGCTCGGAGCAGGAAATTACCAACACAAAAGTGGGATTCCATGCACTTGCCGGCATACCGGGTTGCATTGGTGCCATCGACTGCACCCATGTGGAATTGGTCGTCCCACATGCCATGGAGGCCCAGTACCGCAACCGAAAACAATTTCATTCCCTGAATGTACAAATGGTGTGTGACTCCAACAGGATCATTACACATTGTTGTGCCCGATTCCCTGGATCAACCCATGATTCTATGGTCTTGACGAACTCTACAATACCACGCTACATGGAGCGACACGCAGGGAACAGATCCTGGCTACTCGGTGAGTCTCATTACATGCATGATAATGTGGGGTATGTGATTCGGCAATGACCTGGCAGGAAGGGGGGGGGGGGGGTGTGCGTACGTAGCAATGGCATTCCACATCATACGTTTATCGTCCACATACAGGTGATGCTGGATATCCACTGAAGAGATGGCTCCTCACACCAGTCCGGAACCCACGGGACCAGCATGAGGAGGACTACAACCATGCCCACTCACGTACCCGTGTAGTCATTGAACAGGCATTCGGCCTACTGAAGGGTCGTTTCCGCTGCCTCAGCAGGTCTGGCGGGGCACTCCTGTACCGCCATGAGAAGGTTGCAAAGATGGTGATGGCATGTGTCATGCTCCACAACATGTGCGTACGTAGAAATGTGCCCATGCCCCCTGACGCAGAACTGCAAGCACCTGATGATGGTCATGATGAGGGTGGGGATGTGGCAGCACCTCAAGGAGTCTGCGAGGCACCGGAGGGCCGTGACATTCGTCAGCATCTCATAGATGCATGCTTCTAGCACTCACGCCTGGTGGCTGATACATGGACACGGGACTCGTGGCACTGTGTGTGTCTGGGACATGCACAATATGGACTGTACGCCTATGATGGCCTAGTACACAAAGATCAATGTCCACACATCTCATTGGTTGATCGTGCACTGTTTATGGCATATGTGATATCATGTTGAACACCCTATCAACCCGCCACCCAAGTGAGCCCAACACACCCCCTCCACCCTCCTACCTCCCCCCCGAACACCAGTGTCCAAAGATGCTCATTGTCAGTGGGCAGTCGCTATTGCAAGCCCCCTCTGCGGGTGTCAGGGGCACCCCTACCTGTGGAGCGCAGGTTCCTCCCAGATCTACGTTGGGGGCTGCCCTGGACGGAACTTGCAACGGATGATGTCTCTGCCTGCTCACGTCCATGCATGTCCCTGAGGGTTTGCGAGAGCTCAGTGAGCACACGGCGCACTGCGGCAAGTTCGGCACATACGTCTTTGGACGTCGCATGCAGTTCCCCCCTCAGGCTCTCGGTGCTTCTCTCCATTTGTGCCCTTAGTGTCTCTGTACCTCTCTCCATTTCTGCCCTAAGTGTCTCAGTTGATGTTTCTATGTCTGCCTTAGTGCCCCCACATTCATCGGCATGGTCCTTGAGGAGCGTGGCCAGTTGCTGCTGTTGCACGATTAACTGGTCGAGGGACTGTTGCCTCTGCTGGGCCATGGCCATTTGCGGGGGTGTCACAGAGGGGCTGTGGACCTCATGTTGCCTTGCCACAGGGCTTGTGGGGGATGGCCAGTCGTCGTCTTGTGGGTGCCCCTGCGTGGCATCCTCATGTTGTACGGGATGGGACAGACAGGGGGATTGGGACAGGTCATGGATGGATCTGACTTCGACATCCCCGTCTTCTGTGTCGGAGCATGCTGCCATCAATGGGGTGTCACCTATGGTGCTGCTGCCACCAGAGGCAGTGCCTTCTGTGGCATCCGTTGGGGGGACCTGTGGTGGTGGTGTTGTGGGCATGCTGGCTGCTGGGGTGCCTGTTGATGTTCCCTCCTCTGTGCTGCCACCTGATTTGTGCTGCTGCCGTGTCTTGATGCGTGCAGCTGAGGTGGAGGGTCTTTGGCCGTTGGTCTTGGCCCTCTTTGCAGGTGTGCTGGTAGGGGTGTCCTGATGCTCGTCGTTTGGATCGGACCCTGTGGTGGAGTAAAGGAGGGCGAGGGTTATTGATGGGTCTGTGGGAATTGGAATGGCATTGTATCACATGCATTGGGGTGGTACCTGAGGGTGATTTGGGTCGGGGCCTTGGAGGTGCTTTCATTTGTGTGTGGAGTGAGGGTGCAGTTGTTTGGCAGCCTGCAGTTAGGGTGTGCCTGCTGCACGTGTAGTGCGTGTTTTAGGGGTTTTTAATTAATTATGTATTTATTGTGGGTTTTAACGTGCGCTATCAGGCCGATGTGTGTGGACGTTCTCCTGGACATGTGTTTCTGTTGCACTATGTGGACACATGGTGCTTCACATGAATGGACTTTGTGGATTTGGCATTGTTTTATCTGGCCCACCTACCTGAATCTTCGGATGTCTGCACTCCTTTCTCCATCCCTCCGACTCCCTCTATGCTCTCCATTCCGATGGTGGAGGCACAGATTTCTTCCCAGGGGGTCAACTTGATGGGTGATTCAGGACCTCCCCCGGTGGCTGTGGCAATGTTGCGGTTGGCAGAGAGTATGCTGCGGACGCGTATCCGCAGGTCGTCCCATCGCTTTCGGCATTGCTGTGGGTTGCGGGGTGCGGTCCCCACCGCACTTACCCGCTGTGCCACCAGAGCCCATATGGCCTTCTTGTTTGCAAGTGCCGTCCTGGTCATTTGCGTGGAGAAGACGATGGCTGCATTCTCCTGGAGGGTCTCTGTTAGCACGGTGAGTTCCTCACGGGAGAAGTGGACCTGCCGCTTGCGGTCGCACGCTTTCTTCGCTACTTTTCCCATTTTTCTTGGTTTCGCTAGGGTGGATGACGGGTTGGGGTGTGTCTCAGGGTAGTGTTTTTGGTGGTTGTGTGGTTTTAGTGGTTTTATAGGTGTACCGCGGGATGTTTCCCGTTCCGGGCCCATGTTTTTACTTCCGTTTCCGTATATTTCCGGTCACCGTACTTTCCGGTAGGCGCACACTGCGGTGTCCGCTGTGATGGGTGGCGGTATTGCACCTAGGGCGCCGTACGGCGGCGGTGTGGGCCGTTTTGGGGTCATTTCCGCCATCGCGGACTTTGCACTTCCGCCATGCCGTGGTGCTCGTGCCCGATGGGTCGGAATGGGCCGCACTTTGCTCCTTCGTGCAATGGCGGAAACGCTATTTACGCTGTGGCGGTCCGGTCAGTCACTTTCCGCCAGGGTCGTAATGAGGGCCAGTGCATGTTGCGGTGTGGGAGGAGTTTGCAACTGGGCTGTACGTGTGACACCGGCCATGTATGGATGTGTGTGTGCAGGGGCATGATGGTGCTGCATGTGAGTACAGTCAGGCGTGTTCCACATGGATGGTGTCTGTCTTGCACTGCATAATGTGCAGAAGCATGTGAGAATGCATACACGTTTGCATGCCTGTGTCTGTACCATGTTTGGGGTGTGAGACATGGATTCTGCAGTCATCATCATGGTTATGCATGGTGTACATGTACGTGTGTCTGAGTAGTGTGTGTGTGACAGGGAAAAACCTTGGATGCATGACACATGTCCATGACGATGTGTGAATTCGCTGATGCGGCCTAGTTCTCCATGAATCCACTCTGTCGAGCGGTAGACATGGCCAGATGCATGACTGTCCGGTGGTGTGTGTGCATGTGATCAGCATGTCCCGTGATGCATGTGAGGTTCTGACCCCCATCGGATGTTCCAACGGTGCATTGGACATGGATGCAAATGTCTGTTGCATGTGCCATACCTGTTTCTGAATGTGTGTTGCTTGCACTGACCCATGTGTTGCGGACGGTGATGATGGAAGTGACGTTTGACAGTTCCACTCATGTACAATTGCTTTGTGTCTAGGAGAGTGTTGTTCAGTACCCTGATGCTTGTGTTCAATCTCTCCCTGTCTACTTGTGTTCAATCTCTCCCTGTCTACAGTGGCGACTGAGGGAGAGGGCAGAGACGGTGCTGTGGAGCAGAGCGGTGGGGAGGCCTCCACCAGACGGGGACACATGGCCCAGTCACCCTCCCAGGGCATGTTATCTTCCGGGAACGAGGGGACTGGTGCCGCGTCCAAGGCTGGCATGCCGAGGGGAAGCCCAAGAGGCGGAGTTTGGAAGTGGGCTCCTCGGCAGCGGTAGGAGCAGGTGAGCCCACACTGGGGCTGTCCAAAGCGGAACAGGGTGCGGAGGCATCCAGGTTGGTGGTGGGTGAGGAGGAGTCCACATCAGACCCACACATGGGGCCTGGTGGGGGTTGTTCCACTGGTGCAAGTGATGCAGGACAGGGGCAGGGGCAAGAGGCAGCACAGGTTCCAGCAGGGGGGGCCTGTACATGGTCCTGTCTCTGATACTGAGACTGCATGACCATGCACCAGCAGGGATGCCCTGTCCCAGGCCCTTGCGCAGGTAGAGGGGAGGCCCACGTCAACTGGCACTCCTCTACCTGCAGACGTGGCAATCTGTGACAGGGTTCAGCCATCGTAATCGGTATGGCGTTGCGCACATGTGACATTTGTGATGATGTGCATGCTTCCTGGGGGGACCATGCATGTCATCTTGAACATATGTGTGTTAATGTGAGCTGGCTGGGTGGGCTCATGGTCATGGGTGAGGGGCTGCCTGCGGGCCATGGTCAGGGGTCTAGGGGCGTCCCCTGTGGTGTGGTGTGGGCTGCCTGCGGGGCATGGTCAGGGGCGATGGGCTGCCTGTGGGGCATGGACAGGGGTGTAGGGGGTCCCCTGGGTGTGGGCTGCCTGTGGGGCATGGTGAGGGGTGATGGGCTGCCTGAGGGGCATGGTCAGTGGTGATGGGCTGCCTCTGGGGCATGGGCAGAGGTGTAGGGGGGTCCCCTGTGGTGTGGGCTGCCAGCGGGGCAGGGCACGGGGAGGTGGGGAGGGACCACCCCACCCACATCCAAATTTGCGTGAAAAGTGCAATTGCATACCCCGGAATACACGTACCCCGCTTGTGCCAGCCTAATCACATGAAAAACGCACTTGCGTACCCCGGAATACACGTACCCTGCTCATGCCAGCCTAATCGCGTGAAAAATGCACTTGTGTGCCCCGGAATACACGTACCCCGCAATACACGGATTCCGCTCATGCCAGCCTCATCGCGCGAAAAGCGTACTTGCATACCCCGGAATACACGTACCCTGCTCGCGCCAGCCTAATCACGTGAAAAGTGCACTTGTGTACCCCAGAATACACGTACCCCACAATACACTTACCCCACTCGCGCAGCCAAATTGCGTGAAATGCATACTCACGTACCCCGGAATACACGTATCCCGCTCGCGCAAGCCAAATCGCTCGTAAAACTCCTTGCGCATCCCTCGGAATACGACTACCCATATTCCGAGGAGTGCGCAAGGAGTTTTACACATGATTTGGCTTGCACGAGTGGGGTACGGAAGCATTTTTATTGCAATTTCGTTGTTGGGGGCTGTATGCTGGTCCACTGGCCTTTGCGCCATATTGTGGATTTGTTTGGCTCTTTTTGCCGCAAGGGGCGTATTAGGGGCGTAACTGCGCTGCTGGATGTTTGCTGTGCCATGCTGCGCCACGGCTGGATATGGATGGGGAAATCCATGAATACGCGGTGCCTGGAAATGGGATTGAGCGTACGCAGCTGGCGCACACTCCCTCTCTGCGCCAGCCGCGTGCGCTACTTCTGCACGGAAATCTATGAATTACCCCCTTTATATAGAAAACTGGTATTTTACCTTCTCTGGGCTGAAAATGGAAGCATACAATTTCTTATTTTCTTTGTAAAGTAGCTAAACTGATGATTTTATCATCTAAGTTATCCAACGGTACACCTTGATCCTCACTGGGAATCTGCCATGGATGGAATTTCAGTGTATTTCCCACCAAAGTGGAGAACCACTCATTATTTGGTAGAAGAGTTATTCTCAAACTGGAAACCAATCTCCTCCCTGTATGGATGTTTCTCAATGAAGTGCCATTAAAACTGCCATATTGTCATTCTTTTTAATTTGATCAGGTCGCAAGTTTGGGTCCAGAAGACTAGATTCCAGTAATCTATCAAAGTTGAGAGCTTTTAAAGTAAATCATTTCCCAATAAAAGAGTTGTGTTTTGAGGTGCACTGATTATCGACAGATGGGTGAGTCTATGTTGCCTTATTTTGATTTCTAATTCAGTAACTCTATCTACAGGGATTTCCTTCCCATCAAAATTATGTAGTTCTCCAAGGAGGGGCTTGAGGCTAATACTTTGACTTTCACCCTTTCCTCGGAACAGAGTATCAAGTATTTTTCAAGATATCATGGTCAACTTAGACACTGTGTTTTTACAAGCCAATAAGTCACACTGTCATTTATTTGTATAGGCACCAAAAAAGTTCCTCTTTCTTAGTTAGTGAATGAATCATTTTGCTGCTATTTGGGATTTTATCAGTTTCACCATGGGCAACTCCCATTGAGGCATTCTCCAGTTGATCAAGTTCATGTGGGCTGGTCAAGGACTCTTTAGGAACCAGAATGCATTTTGAGATGAAAAATGGGACAGTGACTTCTCCAATTTCTGTGTGTTCCAGGTCTCCACTGTCTGCGTTGTGATACCTTGACAAAGCTGGAGAGGAAGTTAATTATTGTAGTTCTAGCATCTCAGTTGAAATGGGTGGATTTGATTCTTCTTCGGTCTTGGTCTGGGGTTATTTTTTAAATCTTTTCTTTTCTTTCATGTTCTTTGTTGTATTCCTTGTCACTCGAATATCTGCTATTTGGGGGGAGGCGGTACATTTGCACTGGATTCTGTTTCAAAAGAGTTCCCCTCTTTTTTCAAATGTAATTGGCACATTTTATTTCTCACAAAATGGCACATTTTTTTTTGCATCTGTTTTTATTTCAAGAAATAAAGAGGGTTGAGCATTGAGCTCTTCAATTTTTCAGCAACCTAAAGGGTATTTACGCGTGTGTTAAAATGTTTGGCATATGTTTTTGTTGCACCCCCCTCCTTTTCTCTTCTTCTTATGTAATTTGAATTGGAGCACTTTCCTATTATAATTGACCACCCCGACCTGTTGACAAATTCTGCCCAAGGTTTTTGTGAGCATTAGAATCAAGAATTCCCTGGGAGCCTACTCCTAATTTTGGAATTTTTCTCTCTGAAGGAAAGACATATTTGTAGGCCAGGATAGGCCTAGGACCTAACAAATAAGGAATAATGAAAGCCTCCAGGTTTGTGGGATCAGTATTTGCATTCCATGTGGAGGACTTGTTGGCTGGCTCTGAACACAGGGTATTCTCTGTCTCTTAATATGTTTAACAACAGAAGAGCAGGTGAATACCCCTTTGCACACCCTGTCCCTAAGTCTGTCTCAGGAGTACACTTTACCTTACTCACCTTAATGGAAGCTGCATCTAGCATTTGTTTTGAGGTGTTTTTCTTTGATTTTTGTACAGTTGTTTGATTCAGTACTTCATAGATCCTCGTAGCATGCATGATGATCCACTCGAGAGTTATTGAGTCATCAAAATCACAAACTAACTTAGTCAGGACGTCTTTTGGAAGGGTGTGGAAGAAGGTAGTTTTGAAATTTTGACTTTCTGTATCTGCAGGTTGAGAAATTTGAGCACATGCACTCTTGAGTTCTTGAGCAAACTCCCCGGGAGATTGAGTCTTGTGGGTTTGTGTGAGTTGAAACCTATTTCAAAATGGCATCGTAGATATTGGCTGAATTATTTTTTAATCTATCCCCTCACCCTAGATAAGCGGCACCTCAACACTCTCTGGGGACAATATAACCTCTGTAGGGATAGTTAGTGTTGGTTGGAGGAATATACAAGCTATTGTATAATGTTATCAATATACAAGCAAGTGTTATGGACCTATACATGTTAGTCTTAACCAATTGGGCATTGTATGAGGTCCAGCAGCCCTAACTGGTCCCCTTGTGTGATAACTTTTCATCTTATAAGTGGACCATTTGAAACATTTTTGGTCTACCAGGCCAACAGAGACAATAAAATAATTGGGAGAAAAAATTATTTTATGAATTTTATGTTGTTTTGGTAATTCTTCACTCCAAATTATGGCATCATCTGTTTGTACAGTTCTAGATGTCCCAAACAGAATTTCCAGCAGATTTATGGTAAGGGATAATAGAGATTTTTTACGGTCTGCATCTGTTTGGTTGGATCATTCACAAAATCTGACTGCAGTTAACTTTTACCTATGTCCCCTTACTTGGGTCCAACATCCTTCATCAGAGTCTGAGCCACTACTTAAACTCCCCGACCTGTTGCATATTTGTCCCTCCCCTGTCATAATGGCTGTAGCGAGATTTCTTCTCTGTATGATAGTAGGTAATCCTCTCTTTTCTCTCTTTCCCATTGTTTTTCTGTGTTATGTGCCTAGAGCCTCTTCTGGTGAGTCTTAATTTTGTTGCTCATTATCAGTGTTTACCCATCTACATAGGGGTTCTGCGGTATACCCATAATCCATAATAAACATAGAGTTCTTTAAAATACCATTTTATGGGTTGCATTTACTGTCTTTCATTTTCAGCCAAACATGCTTAATTGTCTCTCTGTTGGATCATATGCTGTATTTCTTGTGCCCGTAACTCATTTTCATTACCTTGTTCACTGAGTCTCTATTTGATAGTACTCTCATTTCCTCGTCTGTCCACTCCTGAAATACTATGTGTACCACTTAGCACTATTACCTGGATATTTAGATATTATTCTGCATTTGACAGTGAATTCAATTCATCTTGTGTATCTGAATGAGTTTGGGAAGGAGAAATGAAGTATCTGGCACAACCAACATTCTGTCTATGGCAAGGTGGGTCAAAACCACCAGGTTGACTCTGAAAGGATCTGGGCAGTGGAAAGGTAGCCTAGGGAATTGAAGACAATCTGCCCACTTTCATGAACATTTCTGTTTTAGGATGTAGATGGTGATTCTGCACTCTAAAAATTGACCATTTTACATTGTTTATATCAATCTAGCATAAGGGTCCATTTCACTTATCATCTGTTGCTTACTCTATTACCAATTGTCACCTAGAATCATTTGGACTTCCCTGACTAGTGCTGAATACTCTAGTTTTACAAGACAATTTTCCTTTTTTGTTTTGTAACTCCTGCAATTAATCATGTTCATTGTGATAAACGTGTATTTCTTCCACTGACTCTGAATTCATGGACTTCTATCAAACTCTTTCTTCAAGCGCTTCATCTGTTACCTTGAACCATCAATCTCTATCCTTAAATGTTATAACTCCTCTGCCAAATCCCCATGTTCTGCTATTCTTTGCATTAGCTCTTGCAGTCACCTCACTTTGATCACCCTGTGCTTGTGTCTGCAACAATTGTACATTGAGCTGATGTATTTCCTGAATTGTGCTGTGTGTTTCCTGTACTAACAGAGTCCTTGGTTTCTAAATTATTTTTTATATCATTACATAGCTGATCAATTTCATCCAGCTGTGTGCTAATCTGGTGGGTTTGTCTAGTGGTTTTTGTGGATTCTGGCCCTGTTTTTCTGTGCTGGCCTGCATCCAGAGGGTGCAGACCGTGGGGTGTAGTCCTTTGTTTGTGTCTGGCATTTTCCCAGTCCCGCCCTCCCCTCTTGCCATTTTCCATTTGCTTTGTGGACTGCAACTTAATTAGAATTAGATAGAATTGTGAACATTAGCCTGCGCCAGACCCAGACAGGATTGTGAATGTTAGCAATGCCACACTTAGTTAGAATTGTGAACATAAGCCTGCGCCAGACCCTGACAAGATTGCGAATGTTAGCAATGCTGCACCTAATTAGAATTGTGAACATTAGCCTGCGTTAGACCCAGACAGGATTGCGAATGTTTGCAATGCTGCACCTAGTTAGAATTGTGACCATTAGCCTGTGCCAGACCCAGACAGGATTGCAAATGTTAGCAATAAGACACTTAGTTAGAATTGTGAACATTAGCCTGCGCCAGACGCTGACAATATTATGAATGTTAGCAATGCCGCACCTAATTAGTATTGAGAACATTAGCCTGCACCAGACCCAGACACGATTGTGAATGTTAACAATGCAACACTTAGTTAGAATTGTGAACATTACCCTGCACCAGACCTAGACAGGATTGCAAATGTTAGCAATTCTGCACCTACTTAGAATTGTGAACATTAGCCCGTGCCAGACCCAGACAGGATTGCGAATGTTAGCAATGAGACACTTTGTTAGAATTGTGAACATTATCCTGCGCCAGACCCAGACAGGATTGTGAATGTTAGCAATGCCACACTTAGTTAGAATTGTGAACAATAGCCTGCGCCAGACCCTGACAGGATTGCGAATGTTAGCAATGCTGCACCTAATTAGTATTTGCACATTAGCCTGCATCGCATCTAGATAAGATTGTGATTGTTAGCAATGCCACACATCGTTAGAATTATTAACATTAGCCCGCATCACATCTAGACAGGATTGTGAATGTCGGCAAATGCCACACTTGGATAGCAACATTTTATTGCTAAAAACCTTTATCTCGCTGGACGGATTTGGATGACATTTTTTCCAAACAGTTTGTTAGAGGCCCCCCCAAAATGAAAAATTTAGGAAAGATTTGTTAAAAAAAAGCCATTAAGGGAATTTTAAAAATGCAGCGTTCAGCCTACCCCCGTTTATTTTCACATAGAAAAAAATATGCACTATGTGACCAGCCATAGCACAAACACCGCTGGATGGATTTCAGCTAAATAAGAAACAACTTTGGCACAAAGCATTGACTTCATTTCCTTTACTGGTTTGGGGTAAATCTGCCCAGTAGTTTATTTAATGGAGAGGGGTATGCCATCTTCTCCCAAAATCTTTTATAGAAATGCCATTGTTCAAATATGTATAATTATTCAATTTGATTAAGGAGTGGTTTTTGGTATAAATCAAGTTCTTGCTTGTTAAGATTTTCAATTCTGTTAATTGAAAATCTTCAACCTAGAAATTGCTCCTGCTGCATTGGTTCATAAATCCACACAAACACTCCCATCCCGTAGCATTATGCTTGCTCTCTACTTTACACAATCACACAATTAGAATGCAGCTATGCTCCTGATAAATTCGGCCTAGCTGTTCACATACGAACATTACCACATGAAATACCTCATCACTCTAATAAAACGCAGCTATCCCAAGACAATCCGGCCTAGCTGCTCACATAAGCGTCCTACAGGCCTAACGCAGCCAGGACCCAGCCTGGGTGTCCATGCACCAGACTGCACACATTCAACTGATATCTTCACCACCACACCTAAACGCTAGGATGCAGCTACCATCTAGCAATTACATCAGCTGCACACATAACTGGTGCACCCACGCACCCTACGACACCTTCTCTCTCTACTGACCTGGACTGCAGTCCCCAAAGGCGTTCAACCTACCAAAGCTTTGAGATCATAACAATGATATTTAGAGCGCTATATAAATGCCAAATAGCATAACATAGCAGTGAATCTACACCTTTCATAATAAGCTTAGCAACTGAACTGTCACTTTATTCTCTTTAAATTGCATTTTTATACTTACAATGGGCCTCATTACAAGTATGGAGGTAGCCATGCCGCTATTAGCGGCATGGCTACCCCCATACCGGGTACCGGATCCGGTTTCCCGGAATGGGAAAGTACCAGGCCATTCCCACCTTGAAGGGCCCAGTAATTCCCCTTCCCAGGAACCCGGATCCGGTACATCCCCATTCCCATTCGAGCCCCCATAGGGCTCAATGGGAATGGGGAGGATGCAAACAACGGGCCCGTTAATGACGGTCCCGTTGTTTGCATCCTGGTCTGCTTGCGGGACCCACTAAGGATGCCTGGCAAAACCAGGCATCCTTAGCGGGTCCCGCGAGGAGACCTCATAATGGGGCGGTAGAGAGATAACAGGGCCGGCATCCCTGCTAGCGCTCCTGTTATCCCTCTACCACATACCTCGTAATGAGGCCCAATGTCATTTAAAATTCAATTTGTATGAGTGGCCTGACCAGTTATTTTGCCACTTTGCATATTTGCGGCCCAATTCAAGGACTTGGTACAAAGTGACTTTGCATTGCTGTAAAGGGACTTTGCACTGCTGACACAAACCCTGATTCATGGAACTGTGCAAAGTGTATTTTTGCAGTGCAGTCAGTGCACAACCATTATGTACTGCAAAAAATGACTTTGCACTGACTTTGCACTGAATTTGCACTGCAACCATACACTTTGCACAGTTCCATGAATCAGGGTTCGTCTCACAGTGCAAAGTCACTTTTCTGCAGTGCAAAGTCACTTTGAACTGTGCAGAAAATTCCATGAATCTGGCCCTATGTGTCTGTCGACAACAGCTATGAATGCCCTTAGTGGTATAAAGTTCTCTCTAAAGTCAATGTTTGGCTTCTATGCACACATTCAGTTTGTCTTGTATTGCTTCTACTAAAGTGTATTGTTTCTGCAGTAATGCTTGTTTGTCACCCAGAAACTTATTTAACAGTGTTTTTTTGCGTCCACTGATTACTAGCTTGTTGAATTTGTGATGTGATCAGTGTGCTATAGGGCTGAACAATGGGGGCCTCATAGACAAGTGGCATAGCTTCCAACACCTGGTGAATTTCAGGTTACAAATATTTTCTCCAAATGTTCTGAATTTTTTAAAAACATTTTTTGTGATTTTGCTATATTAGTCAATTTTTAAGTGCAATTGTTGTCATGAATGTTATGCACTCATGCGTTATATTCAATAAAAACATACTTTCATTGCAGTGATGTTAAGGTGCAGATTTAATGTCATGTAATGTCACTTCACCAAAAGTTTTTTCACTGAATATTTGCATATTTACATATTTATATTTCAGCTATAGGGTGGTGGTTGCCACACTATAGTTAAGGTGAAACCTTTGTAAATAGACGATTCCCAAAATTCTATTGCTAAAAACCTTTATGTCGCTGGACGGATTTGGATGAAATTTTATCCAAACAGTTTGTCAGAGGCCCCCCAAAATGAAAAATTTAGGAAAGATTTGTTAAAAAAAAGTCATTAAGAAAATTTGCAAAATGCAGCGTTCAGCCTACCCCCGTTTATTTTCACATAGAGAAAAATATGCACTATGTGACAAGCCGTAGCACAAACACCGCTGGATGGATTTCGGCTAAATAAGAAACAACTTTGGCACAAAGCATTGGCTTAATTTCCTTGACTGGTGTGGGGTAAATCTGCCAGTAGTTTATTTAATGGAGAGGGGTATGCCATCTTCTCCCAAAATCTTTTATAGAAATGCCATTGTTCAAAAAAATATATATTCTATTTGATTAATGAGTGTTTTTGGTATAGATGAAGTTCTTGCTTGTTAAGATTTTCAATTCTGTTAATCCTTTATTGTTATCTGTTCCGCTCAAAGTCTGTAACTTGCTAACATATTCTAACATATGTATCATTATCCGTATCTTATACAATAAAACATTACTAAAATAAACAATAGAAATGCCATGGTGCTTTGCAGCCGAGAGGCCATTCAGAAATTAAAAGTCTCTATTGTTTGTTTTGCTTGATGCAAGTGGCTCCTGCGATAGTGCAGGGGGAAGCCAAACATGAACACTGCTCCAAAAGCTATTTGGAAGAGGAAAACAGGATGCAATCAAATCAGGATAGAAGCAGGGAGCGGGAAAGAGGATACCACAGGAAGTTGGGGAGTTGGGGTGTGGTCTGGGGAGTCTGTTACAGTTAGAACATTTCTCAGCTTTTCAGGGGAATACCAGGGGAATTTCACGAGTTTGCTGCAACAATTCCGCATGACGCGATCGGAAAAGAAACTACATCACACGAACAGAAGAATGATAGGCGCTAATGGGAGAGATCAGGGAGGGAAAAAGCAATTGAGGGGAGTAGGGGGAGCAAGGAAAGAGGAGGGGGCACATGATGTGTGCCTGTGAGGAAGGGGAATAGTTTTTCACATTTATTTGCATTCAAAGAGGAATAGCGGGTGGATCTCACAAGAATACATTACACTACTACGGGAATCAGCATAGTCAGAAAGGCATTCCAGGGAAATTATTGTGGGAATAGAAAGTGAAATAATTACACCTGAAGTGTTCACATCTATTAGGCAAGAGGCAATGCGTATATGTGCCACTGGCGGTGGTTCCCAAGGAAACCTATTGGTGCAACCCGCACAGTGGCCTGGCCAGAGCCAAAGGTCCTGGCTAGTGGGCCCCAGAGAAATATATCTGTACGACAAGTACTGTGGCCACACTTGAATGGCAAGCCTAGTTGGCTCCAAAGAAACCTATTGGTGCAACATATACAGTTGCCTAAACTGGCTAAAGTACAATTTCGGTTGGGTGATATTGGGCCTCATTACAACCCTGGCGTTGGACCATGGTGCTATTAGCACCATGGTCCATGCCGGATTCCGCCATGGTGGATGGCGATTTACCGCCCCATTCCAAGGTTGGCGGGGCGGTAAATCCCCATTCACCATGGCCCCTTCCCCATTCCCATTTTTGGCCCATAGGGCTCAATGGGAATGGGGAAGGCGCTAATTACGGCACCGTAAATTACGGTGCCGTAATTAGCACCAAGGTCCCTTAGCGGGATGGACTTTAACGCCTGAAAAAAGCAGGTGTTAAAGTGGGAATCTGGCGTTAAGGGTTTAACGGCGCCGCAGCCTTTTACGGCGCCGTTAACCCCTTAACATCAGGGTTCTAATGAGGCCCATTGTATGTAAATATGTGCTCTGTAAAGCGCTTTGGATTAAGGTGCTATATAAATAACACATCATTATCATTATCATTAAAGGCCCTGGCTAGTTGGCACTTTAGACATTTTAGAATAACAAAAACCTAGAAATTCAATGAAAAAACATTAGAGAGAGTCAAGGTTATCAGATTTAACACAACAAAAACCCTGAAAGTCAGCACTCCCATTTTAAACAATTCCACTTTAACCATGAATCCCCTGTTATGCAGCATCTGTCCACGATGATGGCATCAAAGATATATGATATGATATGATATGATATGATATGGTATTTGTAACGCGCCTATACACAAGTGTTTCAAGGCGCGACGAGGCAGGGAGGGAGGGAAACAAGGGGAAGACAGACAAACGATCCTACTAGGCCAGGTGTCATTCAGATCGCGCAAGTGCAGTGGTAAGGGGAAAAGGAGAAAGTGCAGGGGGAGGAGGTGGGGGGGAAGTGCAATACAAGGTAAGTAGCGTAATAAAATAAAATAAAATAATAAATAATAAATAAAAAGGGCCAGCTGGTGGCAAGTGCGAGGTAAGTGCAGAGCAAGTGCTGGGAAGGGGGGCTGTAGGGATACAGTGACAGTCCCACAGTGCAGGGGGAGCCAGGGAGGCAGTGCAAGAGGAGAGTGGCTGGGCCCTGGACCGAGGTCGCTGAGAGTGGCCCAGATGCAGGTTTAGTGCAGAATTCAGTGGGGAGTTAAGCAGGTTTAGCATGGGAGAGGGAGAGAGAAGGCAGAAGCGAAGAGGAAGGTTTTGAGGTACTTCCGGAACCGGAAATGGTTCTCCTCAAGTTTCAGGGAGGCAGGAAGGCTGTTCCAGAGGGAGGCCCCTGCTGCGGAGAGAGATCTACCCCCAGCTCGTTGCTTCGAGAAGCGGCTGACCATGAGGGAGTTGGAGACGGATGAGCGAAGGGCTCGTGAAGGAAGATATTTAGGAAGAGAGAGTTGAAGGTATTTAGGCCCCAGGCCCCAGAAGGCCTTGTGGACAATGCAGAGGGTTTTGAACTTAATCCTCGCAGCCACTGGGAGCCAGTGAAGAGATTTCAGTCCTGGAGAGATACGGTCCCTGGGCTTGAGGCCAAGGACAAGTCTCGCAGTTCTGTTCTGGATAAGTTGCAGAGGGCGGAGAGTGGAGGCCGGCAGATTAAGATAGAGGCTGTTACAGTAGTCCAGCCTTGAGAGAACCAGGGCTCGGGAGACAGTGAGCTTCTGGGGGAAGGAGAGGAAGGGAAGAATACCTCTGAGGAGGTGCAGCTGGTAGTGTGACTTCTTAGAGACGTCAGATATATGAGGAGAGAAGGAGAGTGTGGAGTCGAAGATGACCCCGAGGTTTTTAGCCTTGCAGGTAGGGGCGGGAAGGGGGCCAAGGGAGGCCGGCCAGAGAGCTGCAGGGAAGGAGGGAGTGGGTGTGCCGATGAGTAGAATCTCGGTCTTACTGGCGTTAAGGCAGAGGTCATTGGCGGCACACCATTCCTGGATAGCAGACAGACAGTCGGAGATGAGGGAAGGAGAGGAGGAGGCCGAGGGTAGCCTGAAAATGAGCTGGGTATCGTCCGCATAGCACTGGAAGTGAGGGCAGAGAGTGGCGATGCGGTGGGCGAGGAGTGCCAGATACTGGTTGAAAAGCCAGGGAGAGAGGTTGGATCCCTGGGGGACACCACAGGTGGAGAAAAAGATGTCAGAGAGGAAGGAGCCCATTTGGACCTGGGAGGGTCGACTGGAAAGGAAAGAGGTCAGCCATGCCAGAGCCTGACCAGTGATACCCAGGTTATCACGGAGACGGTTGAGCAGGATGGCATGGTTGACAGTGTCAAAGGCAGAGGAGAGATCGAGCAGAATGAGAACACAGGGAGTGTTGGAATCGAGGTTCAGGAGCAGGTCCTCACGGATGTTCAGGAGAGCAGTTTCCGTGCTTCTGGCCGCTCTGAAGCCGGATTGATGGTCATGAAGATTACCAACAGATTCAGCATGGAGGTTAAGCTGGGAGATGGCCAGTTTCTCCAGGAGTTTGCCCAGGAAGGGAGTAATGGAGATTGGGCGATAGTTGGCTGGGCAGGAGGGGTCGGAAGAGGGTTTCTTGAGGAGGGGGTGCACAAGGGAGTGCTTGAGGGGGGATGGGAAGACTCCAGAGGCGAATGAGTGGTTGCAAAAGTCAGCCAGGACAGGAGCCAGGGAGTCGATGTGGTCCTTGATGGTTTTGGAGGAACAGGGGTGAACCTGTTTAGACGAGGCTTTCATAGATCGGACTTGTCTGGAAACCTCATCAGCAGAAAAAGGTGGAAAAGCAGAGAAGGAGGGCGGAGGGGCGGCTGCAAGAGAGCAAGAGGAAGAGCCGGGAAGAGAGGGAGGGAGGAGAGCGGAGGAGTGCGAGGACAGGATGTCCTGAGTTTTTGAGATGAAGTGCGAGGCCAGTGCAGTGCAGAGGGCCTGGGAGGGGACAGGAGAGGTAGAGACTGCAGCAGGGTTGGCCAGCTCCTTGCAGATTTTAAAGAGTTCGGCCGAGTTGTTAGATGCCTCAGAGATGCGGGCTTGGATAAGGGCTCTCTTCTTGGTGAGAACGGAGAGCCGGTATTGCCTTTGGAGCAGGCGGCAGGCCAGTTTGTCAGAGGATGAACATTTAGCACGCCATTTCCTCTCTGCCACCCTGCACTTGCGTTTTAGGGTGACGAGATCCGAGTCATACCAAGAGTTACATTTGGCTTTGGGCTTCAGGCGGATTCTCATGACGGGGCAAGGATATCGAGAGTATCAGAAATAGAGGAATAGAGCATGGAGAGGGCTGTGTCAGGGTGGGAGTCAGCCGGGGGGGGAGGAGGGGGCGAGAAGGTAGCAGCGAAAGCCTCAGCTGACACGCGCTTCATGGGCCGGATGACCGAGAAGGTGGGTGGCAGTGAAGAGGGTGGCTTTGCCTGTGGGGTAGGGAGGGAGAGGTGGGAGGATAGGAGAAAGTGATCGCTCCAGGAGAGAGGAGTGGAGAGAGGGAGGGAGAGGGGAAGGTCAGAAGAGATCAGAGCATCAAGAGTGTGCCCTGCAGAGTGAGTAGGCCCAGACGGGAGAATAGAGAGCGAGAGAGAGTTACAGAGTTCGCGAAAGAGACCAGTGGGGGGACAGGAGGCATCGAGGTGGATGTTGAAGTCACCGAGAAAGAGGAGTTGGGTAGTTGAGGACAGGAGTGAGGAGGAGAGGTCAGCCCACTCAGAGAGGAAGGAGGAAATTTGACCAGGTGGCCGATAGATAGTAGCCACGGTAAGGGAATGGCTAGGAGAGAGAGAGAGTCGGCAGACAAGACATTCAAAAGAGGAGTAGGTCTGCGTAGGAGTGACAGTGGCAGGAATCCACTCAGGGAAGATAAGGGCAACACCACCCCCTGAACGGTTGGGCCGGGGCACGGAGAGGATCTTGTAGCCGTCAGGTATTCCGAGGTGAAAGTATGACTCTCTTGATCACTGCACAGCACCGCCACAACCTAATTAATGTTTGGAATGCTCTTGGTAGTTGTGTGCACACAGTGATTCTTCTACTGTTTTGAGAGACGCTGACAAGAGAAGTGTTCAACATGTTTCAGATGGATGAATATTGGTAAAGTAAACCATTTCTGACCGACCATTTGCATGCCCCAGTAATGATGTTCAGGCACGGCAGAAACACAACTCAAATCATATGTTTTGCTTCTGGCATTTAAATGCGCATCCCACTTGTTATGAAGGGAGTCTAAGTGACGTGTCCAGCGAATGGGCATTTGGGGGCAGGGTCAGCAACGCCCCTTATATACTGATTCTTTTCTGACTCAACCTCAACAAGATTAGCCTCAGTTCTAGAAATAACAGGCCCAGCAGTAATAGTGCTGTTTGAGTGGGGTGCAGATGGTTTTTGGTCTTATGTAGTGAAAGTGCCTTTGCTCTACATCAACAGGGAAAAGCTGACAAGGTCAAGGTAAGGGTCTTAGTAACCGACAAATCACCAACACCCACCAAGAATACTTAGGTCTGTTGGAGGTACAGGTACCAACTTGCAGAAATGTGCACATTTCTAGAGCGATCAAAATCTTCATGAATGGGAAACGGACTGTTATTAGTAAGGAGAGCAGGCACTACATAGTCTAATAGAGTTGTGACCTGCCTGGATGAAACTAGTTAACACAATATGCAGAACACTATCTACAATTCGATGAACAAGCTCCTTTTTTTCTGATGACATGCAGTTTCCATTACCAAAGAAGGTGCCACAATGGGTGACGCACATTAAACTATGTTATGTTATATTATCTTAACGTGTTTCAATAAAGTGCAGCTTTTGCTACGTAGAGGTGGTGGCTCTTTGAGACCGCCATGAAGAGTAATAATGATGAAACATGTGTCCCCTATTGTAATATAAAACCATTACTACTGTCTGAGTTGTGCACCCAATTGCGTGATTCATAGGCCGTAGGCCATAATGTCGAACACACCATGGCAATTTCTAATAATTTCTGGTTAATGAAATCACCACAGTTCCACCTGTAAATCACTTACTTTCAAACTACTCAAAACGAGTAATAAGAAATGCATTAACATAGGTGGAAACAACAAACAGCACATTCTCGTTGCAACAGTGGACAGACCTATTTTTTAACAGAATAAAACTGCTCACTGAGCTCATATCACACTATTTTTTGTCCCTTTCTTTATAATAATTGGACCAAAATAATTTTTCTTGACTATTCCCAATTTGGAGAGATGTACACGTGATCTCATGTCATTATCCCGCTTCTAAGAACAAAGAAAATAGGTCATCGCAATGTGTTTCTATCATTATTTTCCAAATAATAGAACCATGTATACCTATCCCACCTTCCTTGGTTTCAAGAGCTCGCGACTCACCCGATCTCACACTATCTTCATATATATTTTCCCTACAATGAAGGAGGTATTTGCAAACGAGTAAACGTCTTAGTCTTATACCAGATATGTATTATGTTGTAGACTATTTGCAATGTGTGTTAGTGGACCTCGTTTTTTACTAATCAAATTACTATGTCGACATAACAGGCAGGGAATGTTTGGATTTGTCATATCACGTTTGATGATGGCTACGTGATCTGACTCAGTCTTTCGCTGTCCAGATTTCTAGCCAGAAGGCTCCTGCAGTGATCGGCTATTTTTGAAGCATTGCAGACACTGTTCTATAAACGAACAGGCACTAGCCTGACTGAGGGGAATGTAAGGAGGGCAATTGAGGACACATTCTTAAAGAACTTCTTGATGAACATAAATGTTAAATCTAGATTTATAAAAGTGAAAATGTGTGGGTTTGTGGCAAAGCGTTGTTTGTCATACAATTCCACACCATTTCACCATTCTTCACCAAATGTTGCATAGTTACCTGTTAGGGCCCTGTGGAGAATACTGGATACATGACATTTCGACACCCCAGCCCATTCCCCAGATTGCAGTACAAGTCAAAACGTGTTTGTGGGTTTGTGGCTTGGCGAAGCGTTGTTCCTTACACAATTCCACACTGTTTCATCAATCTGCACTAAATTGCACGTAGTTACCTGTTAGGACCCTCCGGACATGACTGACTACATAACATTTGGACACCCCACCCCTTTCCTGGGATTTCAGCACCTTCACACATGAGGCGGTTGCCTGAAATCGGCGAAACATCAATGTGGTCGTGGAAAGACTGTTCCTCAATCCTACAATGCACGGCTTCTGGGACATTTGAACCCAATGCACTGCAACAAACTGCACCATCCATGAACAGGTGAGGCAACAGGTGGGAGAGAGCACAGTGTTTCCCAGTATGCAGCAGCACACTAACTCTCACTCACTCCATTGTCTGCCATGTTATGTAGTCAGCCAGCCATACACACCCATTCTTAGTGCAGTTTACTTCAGAGTGCAAGGCACATCAAGCGATAAGTGAATCAGAACAGTGACCTACAGGATCATTAATTTTCAAAAATTGGTGAGAATGTTGTCATGTCAGTCCACAGAACCCATTCGGAGAGCGGGTACTTTTTGCTAGTATACCTATAATAAAATAATTGGTTGGATTCAAATTGTAGCCTTTTGCTTTTGACATCATGGCCTGATTTGCAAAAGTGTTGTGGAATGGCGCAGTCCTATTGGAAAGCTTTTTGTAAATCAGGCCCACAAGTGTCTGTAACAAACAAAACAAACTAGAAAAACACAGGTGAGAAAAACATGTTTAGAAAGGGAATTAGGTGTTCCTTCATTACATGTAACACACGTTAGAAAATGGGAAATGACTGTGTACTTCAAATTTGTATTTTTTCTATTTTTATTTTATTTATTTATTAAACTTGAATCGAGAATGAAAGAAAGCCAACACAAAGAGAGGAGTGCAGGGTTAATGGAGTCACCAAGAGGTAAAGAAATCAGATGACGAATTTCAGAATTAGAGATAGATTTAAGTGCATGTAAATGAGAAGCAGACCGTCTGAAACATTATGAGGAACAATAGAAGTCGAGAGAAAATAAGAGATGAAAAAAAAGGTTTTATGACATCAAAAGAAAGATAAGGATTAGCCTTACATGTATTAAAGAGACAGGCTCTACAAGAGCAAACAGAGGAAGAAATATGGTTAGAAAAGGAAAGGGAATAATCAAGGTAAACTCCTAGAATAGAGGGGGGCAAATAAATAGGAGGGGGCAAAGGAGGAGGAATAGTAAAAGCAGGAATGAAAGGTACCTCCGTTTTAGAAGATTTTAACATGAGGCAGTGATCAGACATCCATGACTGACTGGCCGAAAGTCAAGACATACTAGTAGTGTGAATTTCAAGTGAAAAAGAAGAAGGGGAGATACAAAGTTGTATATTGTCCGCAAAGAGGTGATTGGACAGCCCAAAAGAAGAAATAATAGCACTAAGAGAACAGGTGTAAAGAGAACAGTGGAGAGGCACAGTTGCAAATCATTGGGAACTCCATGAGAAAGAGGAACAGAAGCAGAAACATTGCCAACCCTTGACACAGAGTAAGTGTGATTGGTTAAGTAGATTTAAACCATGAAAGAACCAAACCTGTAAAACCCAGAGGGAAGAAAGAAGAAAAGACTAATCATTAGTGTCAGCAGATAAGTCAAGGTGGATTAAGAGAGAATATTGTTTAGAGTAGTGTGCAGAAAGAAGAGTTTTGAATTGTAACATAATTAGGTACAATAGTTTCCAGTGCGAGTCACAATTTGATGTGTTGTGGCACACACATATGGCTGGGGCAAGTGGCAGTTTCAAAGAAGTGCCCCATGTTGTCACATACTTGCTTCGAGCATCGGCTACTCGAGAGCAACATTTTTGAATGGGCAGCCAGTCCAGGGTGGGGATTGATTGCAAGAGGGGATTGCAAGAGGGGTGGACACATTTGCATGGCAATACCAAAATGAAATGGGCGTCAATTTCAGAACTGGAGAACAGAGTCAAAATGGACAATCTGGTTCTCGATGAGCACTTATAATCAGCGTGTGGAGGCCCCTTTGGTATTGTTGAACAATTTCAGAGCAACAAATTCAATGTCAGCAGCAATGGACAACGAGTGCAACATTATGTCAACTTTGAAATGGGTGACTAAAGTCTAGTGTGGACAACTAAATTCAAGACGAGTCTTTGATGTACGAAAAGCTCAAGGAAGCCCTTCCCTTGGGAATGGAGAGACATGCAATATGGGTTCGAGAACAATCATCCAGAGCCAAAGATTGTGCAATCAAAAATGTCAGGCAACATTGGGATCTGGTTGACCAGGAAGATTCGTGAAGTTTACTAATTGCAAGTTGTAGATTTCGATTTTGAGGGTGACCTTGCTCCAGCATGTCCCAGAGCAGTAAGGTTTACATGGGCATTGGCAATTCATAAAACACTTAAAGGAGTGACAAGCTCTTAACATTTCTTGGTTGTAAAATATTTTACTATTACACTTTACAGCCATTAATTGACAAGGAACTGTTTATGGCAGAATGTTTGATGTGTGTACTGCTGGAGTTAAAACAATTCGAGTAAGAATCTGCAAGGCTATTGTTTATTTTAAAACAGAAAATTAAAACGTTTTTTTAAATGCATTTTATTAAACTGCCTAAATGATTTTACTGCAGCACATTAGGAGCTACATATTATAGGGCTCACCAAATGGAAGATCGTTTACAGTAGATTTAGAACGTGGCCAGGTATTAAAAGGGAGGGTAGAGTGTGTTTGTTTATTGTAAGTAATGAAAATCCTCCTACTATATGTAAATAGACCTCAAGCTCATTCATCAAATCTCTGAGATTTACATTAGTGGGTACTTTATCACATAAATTATAGCCTAGTTCTGACATTACTACTGACCTTTAATAAGACAATGACATCACTATTGATCTGTAATCAGTTGTAATGATTCAGTTGTGATGTTATGTTATACAGCATTTTTATAGTGCCTAATGCCATAGTATGGCCTCAAAGAGATATGGGGTGTATGCCCTTGAAGGACAGAGATACGGGAATTGAAGGACGATTTTTAGAATGCTTGTGTGCATGTAAGCCAGCACAATAGGGAGGGGTGGCTAAGTCCTTGATAGCGACCAATGCAGATCTGGTTAATGGGTGGGTGCAATGATAGACTGTCAGGAGGGTAGGTAAATCAAGCAGAATGAATATTTGCGCAACTCGACTGAATTTGTTTTCGAGGGACTCAGCTGCATTGTAAAGCAGAGGTGATGGGCGTTATGAAGTTGAGTCATTACATTGTTGCAGATTTATGTGGTTGGGTGGCTGTGCCCTGGGAGGGACACAGCCATGCTCCATTGAGATGGACTTTTCTATGTACCAACATATGAGGTGGATATCTAGTTGTGATGAGAGTATGCAGATTGTGTCATGCGGTACAACTAGAATCCTTTCATGCCGGCTAGGTCCTGTTTTGTTATCTTATCAAGAGACTCATCAGTGCTCCCACCTACATGTCTAGGGATGCTAGTTAACCCAGGTGGTGGACTAGGTCAGTCAATATGCAGAAGGGAAGAGCCAGGTCTTGAGCTGCTAGGCATGACGGGGGACTTGCAACCTCGGTCCTAAGGGAGGGAGGTGTAAGAGAGCGGGGACACAGCAGAGCAGCTACCGAAATCAAGTGTGAGATCCCACTGATTTGACCACTGCTGGCTGTTTGAATGGTTCAGATCCTTACTATTGATTGGCTTGGACTTGCTTCCAGTCAATATTTTGGATAGGAAGAGGACTCAGTGCAAGCCATTTCAGGAGCTCAGCATTGGAGCCAAGAATCCTGTGTAGAAGAACAGCTGACTGAAGATCCGAAGAAGAGTCCTGAAGTGGCCCAGTATTCTTTCCTGCATGTGGCCCAGTGAAACCCAGTTGGACTACCTGATCTGCTTTCTGCATTTCTCCATCTCCAAAGGTTGCACTTTGCTCCTCAACCAGACTTGAATAATCCTTGCACCTCCAGGCGACCCCCAGTTGACTCATAAAGTCCTCTAAGAAAGTCATAGTTGGGGGGGGTAAATTCTTTGGGCCCGATTCATTGAATAATCTGCATGGAAACACTTAAGTTGTGTGCAAAATCGTGCGAGAATTTTGTGTCGGTTCATCAGGTCACTGTGACACGACGAACGCCTTGCGCGAGACTACAAAAGAAGGGCCAGCCAGACCGGTGCAGACAGCTACAAAGGGAGCGAAACACGTGGAATGAGGAGGAACAAGCAAAAATGTGGGTGTAACGAGGGACATTCCACCGTCAAACAATCACACCACTCATACGTGCTCAAAACAAAAGTATTGATGGAATTGAACAGGGAATGCTGGGTTGTGAAAAAATGCACGCGCAAATCCAGAAACACCTGCGCCATGCGATAGCTGGTGGAAACATCAACGCGCACACAAACAAATGCATAATAAGCACCCACACTCAACAAACACACGGATAGAGTCATGAAGAGTGCACCATTTGTTGCAGCAATCATCCAGGGACACCGCAGGAGAAGGAGGATGGTCATGGCCCAGATTTTCCACCCTCGGACCAGCCTTTTTGGGATGCCTGATGACCAGGTCTATTGCAGTTATAGGTTCCCCCATATATCATCCTAGACCTGGTCACGGAGTGGGAAGATGATCTCACATAACCCACCATGTGCTCCCAATAAATGAGCCCCTTGCAAAAGGTGCTCACTGGTCTGCATTTTTTACCACTGGCTCATTCCAGTGGACCACCGCCATAGGAGGTGGCATCTCTGAGGCCACACAGGCTTGCTGCTTACACCAGGTGTTGGCAATAATAACTGCACATCCTTCTGTCTGCCGGCATATCTATATAGTGGTCCAGGATTTTTATGGGGTGGCACACTTCCCAAAAGTGCTAGGTGCCATTGATTACACCCATGTTACTTTATGTCCACCTAGAGCAACAAAGCACATCTACAGCAACCAGTAACATTGGCACTCCATCAATGATCAGGTTGTGTGTGCTGCCAACTGCATCATTACTGAAGTGTATGCCAACTTTCCTGGTAGCACAGATGATAGTTACATCTCCAGGATGACCCCGCTACACCAGGCCTGGAAGCTGGGAAGCATGGCGACACATGGCTCATTTGTGAGTATGAATGGCCATGCACATGCATGCATGTTGCACACAGACTAACAGACACTGTTAACAAATGACAACCATTCTCACCTCTACAGGGGGACAGTGCCTACCCTCTAAGCACATATATGATGATGCCCATACACAACCCCAATACACCTGCCGAGGTAAGGTACAACACTGCCCATATTGCGAGGCGGGGCATAGTGGAGTGCACATTCGGAGTGCTCTTGTCATGTTTCAGCTCCCTTGACCACTCTGGTGGTGTGTTGCTTTATGCACCACCAGTAGTCTGCAGCATCATTGTGGCAGCATATGTCCTGCACAATGTTGCAACACAGCTTGGCATCTCAGTGAACAAGGTGGTGGCACACCATCCACACCCACAGGCACACTGCTTGCGTATGTCTGGACAAAGGGCACATTGAGAGTCTGCACATACCCAGCTTGCGCAATCTTCTTTCACCTAAAATCCTTCCCCCCCATATCCCCGGTACCATTCACTGATGACAATGGGTCAATCTACTGTGCCCACAAAAGCACGAGCATGAGAAAGTACCCTTGAACATGCACATTTGTGTGCATCTGTTAGAAATAAAAAGACATTTCATTTTGTGTTTTCAAACTAAACATATTGAAGAGGGAGGACAACACTACTACCATGCCGACCATTTAATGAAATCACCCCTTTGGCACCAAAAACATCCTATATGACTAACATACATGTCAAATGTGTAAGCAGAGATAAATCCTGAAACATCATGCCTGAGCTGCAAGTCATACATAGCCTAAAAAATAACCATGCACATAAAATACAACAAGCACAATGGCATATTGCTGCAGACATGTCCTAGAATGTGCATGATGTGCACAAACATGTGCCTGTTGTGGAGTGTAGAAAAGCAATGCACTAACGATACACATGTGACACAATCTCGCAATATGACCACAATAAACTGCATCCCAAAAAAAAGTACTAATTGACAAGAGGTCATTTACAATTTTGACAAAGAGGGCGACATACCAGAATGGCCATATTCATACATGTAGCAACTATTGCAGCCATTCCAATCAAGATAAATGCACATCTTACCTGTCCCCTTTGCATACAGTCACCAGTCAAATATAATCCCATGAAATACCCATCATTCACGATGGAAAGATCTGCAGACAATGAGCAAAATGAAACAGAGTGCTGCCAACACATCCATGCAACCAAAAACTCAAGACCCACCGCCCCCCTCAGTGATATACAACACATGCAAACAACAAGTCACAAGAAAACCATCATGTGTCCCAGCACACATGCAGCAACACCTGCACACTGCATTCAAATGAAACACACAAACCACACAAACTGATAAACAACAACAGCCCCCACGCTGCCTGTCACCTTGAAAGACATGCAACACATGTGCATGTCAAATATCCTCATTCCCAAGACAATGACTCATACACAACACATGCATCAGTCGAAATGCTGCATGAACATGAGAAGACCACATATGCAGAAAATTGAGCCCACAAAAAAAGCAGGGACACCCCTCGAAGACTGTCACTGACATGACAAGGCATGGCATCACCTGTTTAGTATTGGGACAGTGCAGTGAACACAGTCATGGGAGCCCATGATGCAAAAAACAAGAAGGCCAGAACAAAAATACTCACTTCTTGCACTCCGGGCAGGATCATGCTTGAGGCAGCAATTCATAGAGGCTGATGTCAGACTGGAAGGCTGGCCACAAGGCAACTGCCATGGATGACTTAAGCAGACAAGACAAAGCTATGTGATGCTGCAGGCAAGGATAAATACATGCTAAACTTAGGATGCAAAGAAAAATTGCAAAGTCAATGCAGACTTCAGAGTGACAGCATACAATTGGTACAATTGTGCATTCAGTTGAATGCAGCAGTACCATGCGCCCAGCTGCGGTCATCTTGAAGCTGCAAACACCATGGGACATGCATGTGAAAACACCAACACCACACAACAAAGTGTGCCAGTTCACAACATAGCATCCCAAAAATGTACATCAATGGTTCCATGGTTGTGGCTCGTAAGTGGGGCTGCACACCAGGGTACCCTAAGCAAGAGAGTCCAAATATGCCATAGAACCATTACCCCACAAACATTGCAAGGGATGTGAAGTTTCACTCAGTACACATAGGCAAAGTGCAACAAGACACACACCAGCACAACCCTTAACACCTGGCACAGGCCACAAACAGCCGACCTGCCATACACTCCCAACCACCCATAAAAGGCCCACACAGTTGGAACTCCCACAATTTTGAATATGAACCCTGTGGCCTCACTTATCCACAGAAACAACTCCATTCCCAGACCCACCACCAGAACCATATCCTGTGAAACATGCACTCATGAAGTAGTAGTGGTACTCCACATGACAAGTCAATCCAAAGTGATCACACACTGTGCAAGACTCCCAGCCAAACACCTCACAAGCATCTGTAAATGCCCTAAACTTACCTACACAGGGTATCCACCTGCCTTGCATACAATGCAACCCATTGGGAGACACATCCCCTAAATGCAATGACATGCATAGTAACATCAGAAAGAACATTCACATCCATGACAACACATGAATGGATCCTGAAAATATGCAGAGAGCACCCACATCAGAAGCACCACAGGGTGCAAGAGGGTGACAGGATATAGATTGTGATCTGCCCATGAGTGCAGCGTAGCACAACAGAGAGAGGGAGAGAGAGTGACAGTGAGAGGGAAGGCCAAGTTAAACACACATCAAGGAGTACACTTCCTGGATTGGAAATGGCCAATGACATGCACTTTTTCACAGTAGGTTCGGGAATAGATGAGCTGACCGAGGGGGGCAACACAGAGACATGAGTACCACTTAAAAAGCCTTCCTGGCATGGGAACATGCAAACCACATATGTTAATTTCAACATGAAGCAAACATGGTGAACAATGACGTATTCTCAACATGCAAGCCTGCTCATGCTTACCTGCTGACTGAGCTGGCATGCTGTGAATTCTGGATCACCTTCACCAGGAACTGTGTCTCCAAATTAGTGACAGGAGAACCAGTGCCTGGTGGAGGGCATGGGGACCATGGACAGGTGCAGGGTGTCTCCCCCGGGACAGTCGTCACTGCCACATTATGGATTACTGAAACAACATGGGAGAATACATTAACAGAGGCATAGTGAAGTACCATTCACACAGCACACGTGCGAGGATACACTGAACCCATATTTACCTGCACATTCCATCCTGCGCACCACCATGCAAACATGCAGGTTGACCTCACTATACATGCCTGCATGTCCACTCCATGGGCTCATGGACTGCACGGATATGGTGGACCGGGAGGCATTTCTCTGCTTCCACCACCATCCTGCGCATAATAGGAAGGTGGAAGTGCTGCTGGAGGCTCACCACGTAGTGCCTTGGCCTGTTCCTCAGTGGCAGCGCCATGCGTGACACTGATGAATGAACCAGCAGACTGAAGGCTTGGAGGTCACTATGCACAACCTCATGGGTTGCACAGACTTCCCCCGAGATTGTCTGCCTCAATGCTAACATCTCCTGATGGAACAGTCTTCTGCTGGCTGCGTGTTCCTCACGGATTGCAGCACTGTGGGCCAACAACTCACGCCTCAGGGCTTTCCTGTGTACCTGACCCTCTGCAAGCAGGAATGCCTGCATACACTGCAGAGCTGCCCATCTGCCCCTGATGTTGGCCTGCATACATAGCCTGTGGGAGTGACATGTGGACTGCATGACCTGCAGCTGTTGCTCTACCTGTGTTGCTGGGGGGATCATGGAAGTGGCTACCCTATCCATGCCCTCAGCCAAACTCTCAAAGGCAGCACCCTGTCGATGTGCGGAATGCAACATCTGCTGTTCCCACTCTGTCAGCCCAGCCTGCACATGTCCCCACATTTGCAGGGACCACACCTGCCTGATCGAAGGGAGCATTGCCCTTGCTTTGATGCCCCTGTACTTGGCTTCAGGACTGCAACACTCCCTTGGATATCTTTCCCAGGACCAGAACCCAATACATAGGAGCGTGACCTTGCAGCTGCAACCATCACAGAATGGCGTGCCACCACTGACTGGCCTTGTGAAGGCACCGACCCCATGCAGACTCACAGGCCCCAACTGCTTCACCCATTGGTGCACTCACTTCCGCCAACATTGAGGACTGCACATCCGGTTCAGCATCAGAGCCAGTTGAGTCCAAAGAGTCACAAGTGTCTGTAGCACAGCTCAGGAAGTTCTGTAGCACCAGTGGGTTCTCGTGGCCTGCCACGCCACTTCCTTCACTGGTGGTCTGAAGCACCACATACTCTTCTTCATGCTCTTCCTCCTCTTCTGCATCTGGTGCCTCCTCACCTGCACATGTACAGAAAAGAACATGCAGAGTCATGTGCAATGTTTCTACAGTAAGCATGTGTATCACATTGCTGTCATGCAATAAATGCAGGCATGTCGCCATAAAGAAATACAGCATCCATAGACTATGGACAACAAGCTATCAGAGCATAGCATATGCAGACTGGCAACAAAATTCCCTGCTTAAGTCCATGCTGCCAGTGGACACATTGCCAACCAACAGGGTAGTTAAGAAGCACATTATGGCCCATGGCACTGCAAACTGTTGACTAATACCAGTGAAATGGGCATGGACATGTGGCTCTGTGACATGCAATTACATCACATGGTGACAGGTAGACACACATACCCACATCCAAGTCTGCATCCGTCCAATTTTGTATGTGTCAGATGCTGAATGTTTTTATGCAAATTGTATGTATACTAGTACAGTGCAAAATGAATCTGTGCAAAATATGCAACAGTGTAAACCTATATAAAATACTCACACCGACATTATATACAAGTATCTTGAAGCCTCTGCCCCAAAAATGTCATTGCCTCAGCAAGCATATAAAATATTAAACAAACATCATAGGATAATAATAAATATACATCAAATACAAAGAAACCAATTGGGCGAGTCTAATATAAGATACAATCAAAACTATGAAAATATGTCTCTTAAGAGTGTCTATAATCTTGTTCCTGATCCAAAATGGTGGTGAAACGAGCGCCACGTATGATGTCATCACTTGTAACCCACACAACGTTATTACACGGTATAATAATAACCGACTTTCCTAAGTATACTAACAGCAATCGGACCGCGAGAACATACCATGCAGCAGAAAGATAGAAAATAAAGCAAGACATCATTCAAATAATTTTCTAATCTAAACAGTAGAAATCCTCTAACCAAACAGAATAATGCATACGATAATGTGGATGATAAAACTTCAGGAGCACACTGCCACAGAGGGTATTGAAATGTTAACTTCTGCTCTATCTATGCGAATATACCGCTGCTCCAAAACTGAGACTAAAGCTTTTCAAAATGTCTATCCGTAGGGAGCGAGAGAGAGATAACATTTACAGATCCAAATCAAATATCAAATTAATAATCCTAAATCGGTAATCTATGGTGACTAACAGGCCATATTGAGAAGCCATAACGATATTGGCAACTACCATAGCCAAGCACGGCAAACCGACGTCAAGTGAGTATAATCTATTCTAGAAAATAAAAAACTATTTATCCTTTAAAACAGGCAATAAGTGACCCGTACTGGATTCCCCTTTTTAGGAAGCACAGCACCAAAATTTAAAATAAATAAAGACAATCAACTGCAAGCATCATAACAAACTTTGGAACTTAAACACATCACCATTCGAGTGCAAACGGCACCCCCTGATGAACCGTCGTATTGTAGACGGGGAAACACGTGTTGAGGAATGAAGTAACTGAAATTAGTCAAACCAGGGGAATTAAATCACATATAAGTCAACTGAATGAGGTCAATCCAATTGTTTAAAACAAGTAAAGTATTAGCTGAATGAAGATGAATTCACACAAATGCTACTATTGAATGAAGTCAATTTAATTGTTTCTAGTATGAACAATGCAATTCAACTAAAAGTGCAAAATAAATTTTGAGGTGAACAAAACTACTATGTATCATGTAATCATTTAAGTGAATCAGTTGCCAAAGGGATCAACAAATGGGGTGCGTAAGCACAAACAAATAGACTCCAAATGCCATAATTCAATACTTATAGAATTCTGGCCAGCCTCATGACAAAGAGTCTGTGAGTTGCAGCACCTACCAAGATCATCAAAAAATTAAACACTATTGACCAGGTGAAGCACCACAAGCTGCCAAAGGAGGAACATTCTCAAAATAAACCACACCGGGGTCCTGGTACAGGGACTGTACAGAATAGGAACATGCCGTAAGTCTGGGAAAAAGAAAACAGTCTGAGTTGATGTATGGCTGTAATAGTACGACTTAAGCAAGGTCCATGAAGTGAAGAGAGTAAGTCAATGGAGTTGTAGATAGGAACAAGGTACAGTGACCCTCAACAAGGAGAGGGGCATAGATCCATGGAGTGTGGGCTGAGGGTAACAGGGAGCAGGCCTCACAACGATTTGCCTCAGGAGTAATTGCCTTTGGGGCAGCGGGGATGTGATTCTATACTCTGCAGGGCATGAAGTGTAACTCGTATTTTGGACACATGCACATGACTAGCAGGATGCAGCAAACAACTGTGCACATTGTGGTATCATGTTGCAGATGTTGGGCGATATGCTAGTGAGGCACGTTCAACTGATGTACAACACATGGTTTGTATTCACTTGTGTGTACACTGGAAAGGAGTCAGTACATCACATGACATGGTTCACCTGGGGGCAGTCATTCCAAAAAGGCCAGATGGCACCACAATTATGCATGTTGGTGATGCTTTACTTCACATACTTAGGATGCACAATGTTGAGCACTCACCGGATGTGCCCTCATAATTTCCCTGGCCTCCCACGTCTCTTGCATCTGCTCCAGTAGAATTAATCATCTCATAGCCTCCTCATGCTCCATGAGCTGCTCCTCCTCTAGTGACCCCCTCCAGTTGCCAGAGCAGAGGCTAGGTTGGTACCCAGCTCAGACTTGTGTGATGGGTGAGATGATTCCAGTGCTTCACTACCTGTGCAGCAGTGCGCTTCTCAAACCCTAAGGTGTTGATCTCATTTGTGAAATGCTGCCAATGCACCATACGCTGAGCTGGTGTATGCGTGCTCCCCGGTTGCTGGCACATGTCACAGTGGTGAATGTCATGTAGTCCGTGAGGATCTCGAGTTCTTCATCATGTAATTCTTCTTCCTCAATATGTCAGTATCCTGTGCCTTGTCATGGTGTTGAGCCTGTTCCTGCTGTGCAGGCTTTGCCTTCTTGCCACAAGGTGTTGGTGCCACCCCTATTTGGCTGGGACAACTCTGGGTCAAGATGCCATACCACAAGTTGGCTGGTGCATGGCATTACCCTCTGGGGCTGGGAAGCTGCCTGCACAGCATGTCCCTTAGTCTTTTGGGCTGGGACAGCTGCTTCCACAGCACTTCCCTTGGCCTTTCGGGCTGGGACAGCGGCTTCCACTGCACATCCATTAGCATTTTGGGCTGGGACAGCTGTTTCCAGCGCACGTCCCGGAACCCCTGGGGCTGGGATAGTTGCTCCAACAGCATGTCCTGGAAACCCTGGTGCTGGTACAGCTGCTTCCACAGCATGTCCCTGACCCCACTCGATCTGCCCCCTTTCCCTCTTGGAGCCTTTCCACTCATGTTCCAGGTGTAACAGAAATATGGAAGGCACACCAAGTAATTGTACTGAGCAATTTGAGTGAGGGGGCAGTCTACATGATGGAAGATGTAGTTTTGTGGTGAAGCAAGACTCAATTGTACCTAAGGTGTGAAAAATATGGTATGCGTAATGCACAGGCACCCCAAAATAAAAAATATATACGTATGCGATACCAGCAGAGCTTCTGGAAAAAGAAAAAAAGCGGTACGCGATACGCAGTGGTACCCAGCACCAAAAGAAATGCATACATCAACTCCAGAAAGCTACTATAAGGGTAAGAACAGTGGTACGTGATCGACAGGGGCACCCAGAGTTGAAAAAAATGGGCATGCAACTCACCATTTGCCTTGCAAAAATCAAAAGTAGATGCGCGTATGCGCGGAGGCAAATCCCACACAAAAATAAGAAGTTTGTACGGTCCCTGAAGTGAACAGATTGCGTGGCAGCCCAAAATACACAGTACTCCACTCGTCTGTCTCCTCCTCTTCGCACACACGTTAAAAGTTGCTTCTACAGGTACTTACATATCTCCGAATATGGCAATCTCAACACCTGTGCTCAGCACATGTAATGTAAGTTACGCACTGAGGGCCTTTCCTCTGATTTTGTAATGTCCACACTTTTCTCATTTTTTACACGCAAAGTCCCTTCACTCTGTTCACTGCGAGAAACGGAAGACCCACGCTCCTGCCTCCCTGCCATTTTACCTGCCTCCACCTGCACTGTGCTGCCTCCAACTTTGCCATCTGCTATTGCCTGCACAGTGTGTGTGCCTGCTGCCCACAAGCACTGCGTTTGGTATGCCTGCTGTCGAGCCATTGTCTACGCTCCTGTCTCTGGCCCTGTGACCACGTCAGCTGCTTCGTTGGACTTCCACTGTGCCATTCCACCACCAACACTCCACAGCCCAGCTCCAGGACCACCTTGCCAACCCACACATGCCTCAGAATTTGGCATGTCTGCACCATCATGTAATGTTATGTTATGTTACTTGCCATTTGTATAGCACTCTATATGTCATTGGTATGATCTCAAAGCACTGGTGGGTTGAACGCCCTCGGGAACAGCAGTTCTGGTCAGTAGTGGGAGACAGTGGCATAGGGTGAGTGGGTGCACCAGATATGTGCGCAGCTGATGTAATTGCTGGATGGTAGCTGCATCCTAGCGTTAGGTGTGGTGATGAAGAAATCAGTTGGATGTGTGCAGTCTGGTGGGCAGACACACAGACTGGGTTCTGGCTGCGTTAGACCTGAAGGATGCTTATGTGGGAAAATGGGCCGGAATGTCATTGGATAGCTGTGTTTTATTAGGGTGATGAGGTGATCAAGGGGTAGTATTCGTATGTAAACAGATGGGCCGAATTTGTCAGGGGTATAGCTGTGTTCTAGTTGTGTGATGGTGTATAGTAGAGAGTAAGCGTAGTGATGTGATATGATGGTTATATTTAAAGCGCCCGAAACCAGGCAGGTGAACAGGATGGCAGGGAACACAGCGACACACAGACACACAGTGACAGGGGGCTGGGCCTACAGCGATAGGAGGGGGCATACAGACTTAATGCAACAGCATGGGGAACAGGAAAGCAGGGTACACAGTGTCACATGTGTGGGGCATTCTAATAATTACATTAGTGTTCATATCCAGATGTGACTCAGGCCAATGTTCACAACTCCACCCAAGTCTGGGACATGCTAAAATGTGCACTTCTATATATTTGCGACTCAGGCCGATGTTCACAACCTCATCCAAGTGAGGCACATGCTTCCATCCACAGGGCCATCAAAGTGTGGGACATGCCAACATCTGCCCCTCTATCTAGATGTGACTCGGGCCAATGCCAACAATTTCATCTAAGTTTGCCACTAGATACTGCCATTCACAATTCCATCCAAGTGTGGGACATGCCGACATTCACATTTCTGTCTAGGTGTGGGACATGTTTGGACATGCTAACATTCACATTTATATCCAGATGTGACCCAGGCCAATGCTCATGATTTCATCCAAGTGTGGCACATGCCAGCATTCACAATTCCATCTAAGTGGGACATGTTAGCATTCAAAATTCTATCTAGGTGTGGGGCATGCTAACAATCTCATTTCTATCTAGATGTGACTCAAGGTAATGTTCACAAATTCATCTAAGTGGGGCACATGTTACCATTCACAATTCCATCTACGTGTGGGACATGTTGGGACATGCTAACATTCACATTTCTACCCAGATGCGACTCAGGCTAATGTTCATGATTTCATGAAAGTGTGGTACATGCTACCATTCACAATTCCATCTAAGTGTGGCACACACTACCATTAACAATTCCATCAAAGTGTGGGACGCGCGGACAATTGCGTTCTATTTAGATGCGACTCAGGCCAATGTTCATGATTTCATCCAAGTGAGGCACATGCCACCACTCACAACTCCATCCAAGTGTGGCACATGCCGACATTTACATTTCTATCTAAGTGAGGGACATTTTTACCATTCATAATTCTATGTGTGGTACATGCTAAAATGCACAATTCTATCAAGATGCAACACCGACTAGTGGTCATGATTCCATCTAAGTGTGGTACATGTTACCATTCACAATTCCATCTAAGTGTTGGACATGTTGACGATTGTAATTCTATCCAGATTCGACTCAGGCCAATGTTTATGATTTTATCTCTAAGTGTGGCACACGCTACCATTCACAGTTCCGTCCAAGTGTGGCACATGCTACCATTCACAATTCCATCTAAGTGTAGCACTTGCTATCATTCACAATTCCATCTAAATGTGGGAAATGTTGACAATTGCATTTCTATCTAGATGCGACTCAGGCTAATGTTCACAATTTCATCTCTGATTGTGGCACTTGCTATCATTCACAATTCCATCTAAGTGTGGGACATGTTGACGATTGCATTTCTATCTAGATGCCACTCAGGCTAATGTTCACAATTTCATCTTTAAGTGAGGCACATGCTACCATTCACAATTCCATCTAAGTGTGGGACATGCCAACATGCACAATTCCATCTAAGTGCGGGACATGCCAACATGCACAATTCCATCTAAGTACAGGACATGCCAACATTCACAATCAATTCTATCAAAGTGTGGGACATGCTAGCATGCACAGTTTCATTAAAGTGTGGGACATGCCAACATGCTCAATTGATCAAGATGCAACGCAGGCCAAGTGTGGCACATGCTACCATTCACAATTCCGTCTAAGTGCGGGGCATGCTGACAATTGCATTCTATCTAGATGCGAATCAGGCCAATGGTCACAATTTCATCTCTAAGTGTGGGACATGCTACCATTTATAATTCCATCTAAGTGTGGGACATGCTATCATTCACAATACCATCCAAGTGTGGCGCATCTTAACATTTACAATACTAAGTTTGGCACATGCTACAATTCACAATATCATCTAAGTGTGGGATATGCTACAATTCACAATTATATCTAAGTGTGGCACATGCTACCATTTACAAATCCATATAAGTGTGGGCCATGCCATCATGCACAATTCTATCTAAGTGTGGGACATGTGGGGCTGGGAAAAGGGCCTAAAAATGTCCAACCAAGCCCTGGAGGGTCTCCCATTGCATTTCCCACTCACCTGGTGCTCGATGGTAAAAGACTGTGTGGCGCAGGCCAAAGTTCACAATTCTAACTAAGTGTGGCATTGATAACAATAATAATCCTTGCATCTGGCGCATACTAAGGTTCACATCTCTCTCTAAATGTTGGACTACTTAATGATCACAATCCTTAGAGGGAACATCGCAATTCTATTTAGATCTCAAGCAGGCTATTGTTCACAATTGTAAATTGGTGTGGCATTGCTTACATTCACAGTGATGATGTAGGTAAAGTTGAGTGGCAGGGTCTTCCGGCGTAGAGTAATTGCTCTACTCCCCACCTATACCACACTTACTATTGTGGTTGCTGCTGGTTGATGGCTTGTCATTGGCTTCACTACCTTCCCCTGCGGACACCTGCTGACACTTTCTGGAGCAGCCTCTGTTGGAGGTGCCGTTTGCCTTAGGACCCTTAGCCGCAGTGGCTGTGACGGGCAGAGGGCTGCCCTGGGAGGGACCGTTAAGGCCAGTGGACAAACCAATCATGGGTGGAGGGAGGAATGGGAGGGGGGCAGAGGGAGGGTATGAGCAGGAGAAGGAGCTGGGGATGCGAGGAAGCATGCAGGACCTGGGGGCATAACAGGGCAAGGCCAAAGATTTCCAGAGGCCTGGGGGGTGGGGGTTCTCACCTACTCACCTGGGAATGCCAGATTGTAAAAGGTATGATCCCACAGTGTAGCGACCCAGCCAGCAGTGCCTATTACAGGCATCCAATCACAGGTGGAGGCAGGGATGGGAGGCAGGTGGAGGGAGATGACAAGCAGTGGAAGGAGCCGGGAATGCAAGGAAGCATGCGGGGGGCCTGGGGGCATAACAGGGCAAGGCCAAAGATTTCAAGAGACCAGAGGGATCGGGGGGTCTCACCTGCTCACCTGGGAATGCCGGATTGTAAAGGCATGATCCCACAGTTCAGCGACCTAGCCAGCTGTGGCTATTACAGGCATCCAATCACAGGTGTAGGGAGGGATGAGAGGCAGGCGGAGGGAGGGGATGAGCAGGAGAAGGAGCAGGGGATGCGAGGAAGCATGCGGGGCTTGGGGGCATAACCGTACAAGACCAAAGATTTCAAGAAGCCAGGGGGTCTCACCTGCTCACCTGTGAACTCCGGATTGTAACAGGCATGATCCCACGGTGCAGCGACCTAGCAGCAGTGCCTATTACAGGCATCCAATCACAGGTGGAGGGAGGGATGTGAGGCGGGCGGAGGGAGGGGGTGAGCAGGAGAAGGAGCCAGGGATGCGAGGAAGCACACAGGGGCTGGGGGCATAACAGGACAAGGTCAAAGATTTCAAGAGGCCAGAGGGGTCAGGGGGGGTCTCACCTGCTCACTTGGGAACGCTGGATTGTAAAAGGCATGATCCCACGGTGCAGCGATCTAGCCAGAAGTGCCTATTACAGGCATCCAATCATGGGTGGAGGGAGGGATGGGAGGCGGTCTGAGGGAGCGGATGAGCAGGTGAAGGAGCCGGGGATGTGAGGAAGCACGCGGGGCCTGGGGGCATAACACAACCCCTTGGCAGTGAGGCAGAGGGCTGACAACTTCAGCACCGGGGAAGTTGACAACTTGGTGGTAAAGGTCCTGGAGAATTATGATGCCCTCTTCAACCCTGTAATGCAAGGAAGACATCAGCTGATCTGGGACGGGATTATGCATGCCATCAACGTGGAGGTAGTCCGCTCCTTCAAGACCATGCACAAGCACTGGGAGGATCTTAAATCCAGGACCCAAGGCAAGGCCATGCGATTCATCCAGACTAGTGATACTGTGGAAGGGCACCATGCGTGCAGGTGCCAGATGTTGGGGGAAGAAAATGCGGGTCAAAGAGAGGTTTTACCCGGCGCTGCACACATAGGTCAGTGAAGTATGGCAATGTCTGGAGTTTGCTGGTGAATATCCCTGTGGTGCACTGCTGTACGGGTGCATGTGTGTTGTGCATGTGCCAGCATGATGCCAGTGACCCCCTTAGGCTTGCAGAAAGTATGCTTCTGAAACAGATGTCTGCATGCATGTGTTTGGGAGCGAGGGGTCATTTGGGCCCCCTCACACATTCAGCATGATGTGGACCACTTGCTTGTACAATAGAGGGGGATGCCTCCATTGCCCGCATGCTAACAGTAGCATAAGTGGGGCTGTTGTGAGGGACACTTGGCTTCCATTTTGTGTGCCCTCGACTCCATCTTTGGACTAGGCCTCACATTGATAATACAAAAAGGCTTCTCACCCCTCTGCAGCGCCACACACACCGCACTCATGCCCCCACCTTTTCTTACTCTGTCTGAAGGCTTCACAGCTCCATGTCTCACAATGCGCCGGGGACAATTGAATATGCAATGTAACATCTGACTCTTCCTCTGAGATCACTGTCTTGTGTGTGAACCCACCAGAACCATGATTTGTAGCCCATTCATCTCCACAAACCTGCTTGTGCCCTCTTAGCCCTGCTGTTGGAAAGTTATTGCCACTATAACCCTGTGCCCCCTAAGGAATTCCCTTGATGTACCCGAAGTGTGACCCTGCTGTGAAGCCCACCCCAGTGTGCCCCCTACTAAAACTAGACCTCTGTCACACTACATTGCACCCTAGAACTAACAACTGTCAGCGTGCCCCATAGTTGCTTTAATGCACACTGTTCCACCCCATGATCAATGTTATCACACTGACCAAGACACCTAAGCCTGGTACTCCATATAAGTCCTAATGAGTGATGTTCTGATTATATGCATGCAATTTATAGGTTCAAAATAATTTACTTAAGAATATACTAATGATCATTGTTTATTGCATGTCTAATGGTAGTTTTTCATGTTAGCTTAGTGTAGGTCCTACCTCAACAAGTCTTGACCCTCACCCCTCCTGGATACTGGCAGTCGGACCACGTGATGCTCACCCTCCCATCAACAGAGCAACCAATCCGGATGAAGTAGCCCCCACAGTTCCATATGTATCAATGTCATTCATCCAATCAGAAGCAATTGTAGTCCCATATAGAGTGATGTCATTGATGACGCTTTGTCCCTTGATAAGTTCATGTCTCTGTAATGTTTGCCAGAGTGCTCTCAAGGCAGCAGAGTTCTCTGGATGCCAACTTTATATAAAACAAAACTTAACTCTTACAACCTGTTCTCTTAGTCTCATTCCCCATTGGAGTGTCTCATATTTTTTGGTATTGCATGTGTAAGACGGGGAGTGAGCCTTTACATTTGGTGACCCCCGTGACGTGATTGGGACACCCCCAGCAAAACCATTGCCTCTGCGGTTGACCAGTTTGCAGACAAAACAAAATGTTCCAAGGGTCTCCGTCATCTTTACAAATATCCAACTAACTGCTTGCCAAGGAGGGTCACGGCTTGGTTGAGGTATGGGCCAGATTGTGGATAGACCGTGAACAGCAGCTCACGGACTACCCTACCGAACATGTGAGTACTGGTTGCAAGACTCTCAGGGGTGAAGGGAAGAAATTGGGAAAGGGGTATAAAAAAACCAGGGACAAAATAGTGGGAAAATAGAAACTGAGGGTGATGTTCAGGGCCTGTGTGAATGTGGCTGAGGCGTTTTCTTATCTATCCTTTATATGGCCAGTAGGTTGTTGTGGAAAAAGAGATCAAAAAGAATATGGATCCTAGCCCCGAAGGGGGGTAGAAGGTGGCGCTGCATAGCATTGTCTCGACCAGTGCAGGGAACAAGTGGCGATAAAGAGAAAAAAAAAGTAGGAGTCTTATATATTTAGTAGACTCGGAGTAGTAATTTAGAATATTCTTTTCTGTGTGAGCAAAATTCTTTGGAAGGTAGCCTAAGAGAGCTCAGAGGTGGGGAGTGACTGAGAAGATAAGAACAAGGGGTAAAAAACTAAAGTAATCCAGAGGGGGAATAAAACTGAAAGGTAGTAGTATATGTTACATGTTCAATGTGTTAAAGTCTTCTGTGTTGGTTTGTCAATAAGTACACGTGTTTCTGTGTATTCTCCAGTATGAGGTCTGATGACAAATGTTGGTAAATAATTCGTGATTCCTGCAAAAGGGTGTAAGTAAAAAAAGTTGCTGGTATTTTTTGATGTTGACAGCGAAATAAGGTTGAAAAGAGGTGTCAAAGAAAGAAGTTTATTTGGTAACTGACATTGTGAAATTGTACCCAGGAAAAGAGTGAACACTGGTAAGAGCAAGAAATACAGTATCATGGAAGGGACTACACCGTAGCGCATATCTGACAACACCTCCCTTTGTATAGTGAGAAAATACAAAAGTACCACGATCAGTGGTTGATTGAAATAAAAGGAGAGGGTGTGTCGCCAATAGGGCCAGATGGAGGGTCTTTTGAGAAACGAGAACACATTTGCTAGCGAAATACAGGGGAAAGCAATTGCAAAACAGGAGAGAAGTACTAGACTTATGGCGATTGTCTGAGGAGGTAACTCCTAGTGATGCGGTAAGTAAAGACACACCCATAGAGAAAGAGAAGGCCCCAGAGGGGGAGAGGCTGCTGCGGTTGAGGACTGTACAATAAAAACAAGAGAGAATGATCTCACTAGAATTTACCTGTTAATGACAAGAGTCGCCGTGGGATACAATGAGCCCACGTATGTGCCAGCACCCACTGCACCAAACACCCCGGCAGCAGCGGCTACTGCCACAGCCCCGCCACCATATGAAACAGGAGGGTTATACGGACCAACTAGTGCCCCTCCAGTGAATTTAGCACAGCTGACTGGAAATTTAGACAGGCAGCTCGCACATGCCCTAATGGAAATAACACGATTAAGAGCCTTGTGTGATAAGGGCCAGATGTTGCCCGAGGGAGGGGAAGTACCACCATTAGCAGCAGTTGATCTCACACCTCCACCAAGTGTAGCAGGGGGATCTACACAGTCCCTGCCACCACCAGCACCAATATCGAAAGGGCAGGAGCAAGAGTGGCAATCAGGAGAGTTCCTTTTCCATTTAAATGGCAAACCTGAAAGAATAATACAACCTGGAACACCAGACAGTCAAAGAGGGGTGGGACAGGGAGAAAGAGAGTCAGAAGAAGAGATAGATGAAGTATGGAGTGATCTAGATGAATACTCTGCTGCCATTCCCATTCGACCAAGAGGATGAGAGGGCCACCCCAAAATGGCAAGGGAGGTTAAGGCAAAGAGTAGGGAACATGCTGGTAAGTAAAACAAAGAAGGGAATGGTAAGTAAAAAAGGAGGAAAGGCAAAACTACAAATGCCCCTGATACATAAAGGAGCAGGGAGAACACATTAAATACCATGGGCACAGGTGGACAAGAATAACTTGTTGAAACTTCTCCCTCCACTTTCGGGTGAGGCGGGGAAGTAGATACATGTATTTGAAAAGAACACAGCAGGGGTGCAATTAGCTTTAGGGAATGTAAAAAGTTTATTAGTGTCCGCCGTTCATGACCAAGCAGACGCAGTGTAGGTGAAGGTGGGCTTCCCAGGGGTTGCAGTGAACTGTGACTGCCATGATGGGTCATCATTTAATAACATAAGGGCACAAGTATGGGATGCATTGCGGAGAACTTTTCCAGAAACTTCCTATTTACACTTAGTGATGCAATGCACTATGGGAGAGGAGGACGAGCCTACGCAATTCATCCTTCAAGTTCCAGATCTGTGGAGATCTGAAACGGGCACAGCGTGGGACCAATCCACCACCTTGTTCTATTTTATAATTAAAAAAAGGCTCCCGAAGCTGGGATAGAAGCCAAAGGCTGGCCAGAGATTCAGAGCATAATTGTGCACCATTGTAGGAGGATCAAAGAAAGGGAAAGAGAGATAGCACAGAGAAGGTTGGCAGACAAAGCAAAGTTAGTACAAAATAAATTAGTGAAGGTCGCATCAATGAATGTAACAACATCCCCTGACAGGCACGGGGAAGGAGAGGAGGGGTTAGGAAACACACCAGCAAGGATGGCCGCAACTTGGTCTGCAAACGCACAAGAGCAATGGGTTGCAGAGGATCAGTACGAAGGCCCCCAATGGCAGGGCAGGCCCGCAAGAGGATGAGGTGGGTACAGAGGAAAGAGAGTGGGATATGGAGGAATGGGAAATAGAGGATTTGGAGGGCAAGGGATGAGAGGAGGACCACAAGGGTCATGTTGGAACGGCGGTAGGTGGGGACATTTTTCGAGAGAGTGCAGAATGCGACCAATGGGTTATTATCAAGGGCAACACCCCATGGGATATGAACAGCAGTATGGCCACCCACACCCAGCCAGTAGGGCTGTACCAGACTTCGGCTTTGAATCCCTATTCTGCCGAAGTTCAGCTGAAATACAGCCATCCGGCTTTGGCAGAATAGTCTCTGCGTAGTGACTGGAAGCCGAAGTTCACTTTCTATGATTAGCTGCCCTCTCCCTGTTTGGGAGATGACAGCCAATCATATAAAGTTTTACAGTGTTCAGGCTGCAGAAGCCAAACAAGCTGTTTGCCTATTGGCTTCTGCAGCCTGACCACAGAGGAACCAGCCTCAGTCAGAAGAACGTGTTGAAATAGGGAGCAAGGGAAGGGAACAGTTCTTCCCTTCCCTCGCTTCCTATGCCAACGGACAGGCTCCAGCCAACGGACAGATGCCAGCAGCACCCGGACCTGGAGAGACCACCATCCCCAGGTAAGTGACTGCCTATGACCCCCCCCATACCCCCTCATCACAGTGAGGCCATGGGGTTGCCCTGCACCCCCGCGGTCTCATCACAATAATATTGTTCCTGCTGGTCGGGCCACCGGTGCAAAGCCGGTGGCCCGACATTGTTGTTCAATGTGCCTCCCCCCAGACTCATGAGGCTGCCGGGGCACTTTGCCCGCCCTGGTGGCCTTGATTTCCAATGTGCCCCCCCGCCCCTTTAGCACGGTGAGGCCACGGGGCCACAGGGAACCCCTGCGGCCTCACCGCAATAATGTTGTTCCTGCTGGTTGGGCCACCGGTGCAAAGCCAGTGGCCCGACATTGTTGTTCAATGGGGGGCCGCTCCTGCAGGAGCGCCCCCCCCAGACTCATGAGGCCGCCGGGGCACTTTGCCTGCCCCAGCGGCCTCGATTTCCAATGTGCCCCCCTCCCCTTCAGCACGGTGAGGCCGTGGGCCATAGGGAACCCCCACGGCCTCACTGCAATATTTTGCTTGATGGTCGGGCCACCGGTGCAAAGCCGGTGGCCCAACATTGTTGTGCAATGGGGGCCTGCTCCTGCAGGAGCGGCCCCCCCAGACTCATGAGGCCACCGGGGCACTTTGCCCACCCCAGCCGCCTCGATTTCCAATGTGCCCCCCCACCCCTTTAGCGCGGTGAGGCCGCGGGGCCTATATGGAACCGCTGCAGCCTCACCGCAATAATGTTTTTCTTGCTGGTCGGGCCACCGGTGCAAAGCCGGTGGCCCACATTGTTGTGCAGTGGGGGGCCGCTCCTGCAGGACGGCCCCCCCAGACTCATGAGGACGCCGGGGCACTTTGCCCACTCCGGCGGCCTTGCATTCAAATGAGCCCCCCCACCCCCTCCGTTGTCTCGCAATGTACTCCCATTTTCCCACACCCCCTCCGTTGTCCCGCAATGTACTCCCATTTCCCCCCACCCCTCCATTGTCCCATGATGATCTCATATGTCCCCCCACACCCTCCATTGTCTCACGATGATCTCCCATGTACCCCCACACCATCCGTTGTCCCGCAATGTACTCCCATTTTCCCCCACCCCCTCCATTGTCCTGTGATGATCTCCCATGTCCCCCCACCCCATCTGTTGACCTGCAATGTTCTCTCATGTCCCCCCACCCCTCCATCATTGTCCCATGATGATCTCCCATGTCCCCCACCCCCTCCATTGTCCCATGATGTCCCTGCAGGAGCGGAACGCAGAGTTGCTTTTAGCCTTGCCCTCCATAGAGTTCTGTGTCTGAAATGTTTTATAAGTGGATCTCAGTTCTGCTATCTGTCATGGGACTTCTGCATCCCAAAGAGTCTCATAGTTTGTTCCTTCTAGGCCATAGAGTTTCTTGATCTTCTGAATTCTACCTTATGATCCAGTTGTCCTGGGCCATTTATTTGTTCTTGTAGACTTGTTGTGACAAAATGTGATGAGTAGAAAAATGTTGCATTTTCTGAATCCTGCAACACTTGTCTAGCAGTAACATCATCCGTTTCTTTACTTTAGTTGTACCACAGCCCAGAAAAGACGCAGCACCTACTAAGAAAGCTCACCCCTGAGATGGACTTACACCACCTTGATGCAGATTCCTGCTTAGTGCCTACAATCCTGGTGAGTACTAAGGGGCTTTTACTATTCAGGGGAAGCTTGAGGTGGGTGGTTACCACTCAGTGCATATGCCCGATTAAATGAAAGACTGCTATATAATGCTTTCTGCCGTCAATGGATGTACATAATGGCTCCTTCAACTCCTGTCAATTTCAAGTGTGGTTTTTGTCATTCATATTTCGTTTTTTACATAGTTATTTTTGATAAAAGGCTTTTTCAAAAACATGTTTAGAGGGAATCCCAATACCACTTCAGAGCCCAGAGCCATCATGCAGTACTGCCCTGCCAAAACTCTTAAATTTGACTTTTGCTTTACATTTCTTTGTCACTAGTACGAGCTTCTAATTTACCTAAAGGCCAACAAGCAACAGCTAGGAGACGTGCCCAGCAGAAAGTTACCCTATCCCTCGCCCAGAGCTCCAGAACCACCTTCGTTGTCGACATGAGTAGCACCAAGGAGAAAACCAGCCCTGTGTGGGATTACGTTGCCATTAAAATGGATGATAACTCCAAGGCAGTGTGTGTTGAGTGCCTTGCGGTTTTGTCTCGTGGATCTGCAAACTCGAGACAGTGCAGCACATCAGCACTGACCAACCATCTGCGGTCCAAACATCACAATGGCTATGTCCAATGTGAAAGGTAAAAAGAGGCAATTGTTGGGAGAATCAAGAGCAATGTGTATCCCGCAAAGTGCAAGAGGGCATTGTCACAGCTGTCCATTAAAGATTGTCTGGACAAAAAACAAGTGTGGCCTCTGGACAGCCCTTCCACACATGCGGTGCATTGCAGTATTGGCGAAATGATAGCACTAGACTTGCAACCATTTTCTGCTGTTGATGATGTCAGTTTTGTGCGTTTACCCCATAAATTGGAGCCTAGGTACAAAGTACCATCATGTAAATATTTTTCAACACACACCATCCCTGACCTATATGAGAAAGTGAGCCAGTTTTTTGCTTCAGAGGTTCAGAGGGCTTAGAAAATTGCATTTACTGTGGACATTTGGACATCTGATAAGACTGTGAAATCTTTTATGAGCTTAACAGGGCATCGGCCGGTCAGCAACATGAAAAGGCATGGAGTTTTGTTGCAGTGAGAGGCTTTTGGCAGAAGCCATACTGGTGCCAAAATAGGATTAACATTCCAAGAAATGCTAGAGAGGTGGCAAATTAGCCATTCCAAAGTGCACGTCATTCTTCGGGATAATACCGCTAACATGTGCAAGGCCTTCAGAGAAGCAGATTTAGCTAGTGTGGGGTGTTTTGCCCACACCCTACAGCTTTGCATACATGAGGGCCTTTTTGTGCAAAGATCTGTGTCGGACATGATGGCATATGCAAGAAAACTTGTAGGCCACTTCAAACATTCTAGTTCTGCCACGTCTCGCCTGCACGCACTGCAAAAAGATCTAAGGTTGCCTGAATTGCAGTTGATTCAAGATGTGTCAACACGGTGGAACTCGTCCTTTTTGATGCTTGGTCGACTGGTAGGGCATAGGCGGTCAGTAAGTTTGTACTGTGTAGAGGACGATAAAGTGTCAAATCTTTCTGCCTGCCAGAGGCTTTTGGCAGAAAATGTTTTATCTTTGTTGGCACCCTTTGCAGAGCTCACAAAGGAGATTTGCTCCCATGCATCAATCATCTCCTTGGTGGTTCCTGCTGTGAAAGCTTTAAGGGCCTACCTGAGCTCTGGCGAGGTTAGGGACACTGGTGTGAAGCTAGTGAAGGCAGAGTTATTGAAGGCTGTAGAGGCACGATTCAAAGACATTGAGGCCATACCCATCTACTGTGTGGCGACAGGCATCGATCCGCGGTTCAAATTAACATTTTTCAGCAATGATGTTGTGTCCAACAATGTGAAATGTTCTATGCACTCTACTGCCTTAGCTTAGCCCTCTGTGAGCAGACCACAGCTCCTGAGGGGCAACCTGCAGACCCTGACCCCCAAGAAGATGAGCCACCACCCAAGAAGAGTGTTCCATCATGTGGCATATGGGAATTCTGGGACAGTGTTGTTGAGCAGTCCACGGCTGGTGTGAGTCAGTCAATAAGTTCCCTGGACACTGAGCTCACTGTCTTTTTGAGAGAGCTGCTGCTCCCTAAAACTGAAGACTAACTGGAGTGGTGGGACATGAACAGTGTTAGGTTTCCAGGGTTGGCAAAAGTTGCTTGTGTGTACTTGGCACCTCATCCTACCAGTGTGGACAGCGAGAGAGTGTTCAGTTCAGCTGGAGATATTTATTCTGAACACAGAATTAGCCTCTTAGCTGAAAATGTCGAAAGGCTTGTTTTCCTAAAATACAACCTTCCCCTTACAGGTTACTCTTACTAGGAGTGAGGGCTTTTCCCATAACTTTTGTTTTTTTTTGTCTTTTGTCATAAGTTTACAGAGGTGTGTCCAATTAATAAATATATACCCATGCATAGAATGCCTCCTTAGTTTATTCATTGAAATGCTGTTTATTATGCCCTAGAATATGTTTGCCTAAAAAAACAACTATTCAGCTCACTATTCGGCTCCGGACGAATAGTTGACAAACTATTCGGCATTCGGCCGAATACTAAATATGCTATTCGGTACAGCCCTACCAGGCAGTCCCTATGGGTTATCAATTGGAGGGAGTGGGCAGAACAAACAATCCTATAATGAACCAAAACAGAGAGAGCCACAAATGCAACAAAGACAGCAACCACAACAGAGAGGTATGCAGCAAAAAATGGCAAGGAAGAATACTATGGGAAACGCAAACACCAACAGTTTTGCAACTTCTGCAAATGGCGCACCGGCACCTTTTCGCAGTGCAGCTGTAGTGGGGGACAATGTATTCTCTGTTCCAGGAACAGAGACATATGCAGATTAGGACACCCCACAGAAAGCACTTACATGTCCAGTCCTATCCACTACCCTACGTGCAGAAGAGGACCCACTAGTGGGGGTGGAGATAGGCAACACACAGTTCATCTTTATTGTGGACTTGGGAGCTGAAAAATCATGTCTTGTGGAAGGCCGGTTCTCGCTCTGGGGAAAAAATGTGGAACCACAGGGGTTCTCTGGGGCTATTTTAAATGTTCCTTACACAAAAGATCCTTGCCTCCAAACTCTGGAACTCCATTCCCACAACTATTAGATCCATACACTCCCCTACCATTTTCAAACAAAGAACCAAATTATGGTTAGTCTCTAATGTTGTCTAAATGACCAATGTATTACAGGCTCATATTCTACCTCTTCTTGTATATCTCCTCGCTACCTGTTAATATTGCAATGTGCACTTTGCATTAACAACTTAAACTCTGTGACTGTAAATAATCTTGTACATTATACTGTTTCTATGCCATGTAGTAACTTGTACTGTAAATTTACACCCTGTGCCAAGAAATGCGCCCGGTTGCCCTTGGGCCTGGCTGTGCTATATAAATAAATAAAATACAAAATACAAATTGACATAACGGTGGGGGGAAAAACAGTGCGAGCACCTCACTATATCATGAAGACTTGCCAATAAATTTGTTGGGAAGAGACCTTCTGAGTAAATTGAATATGACTATCTCATTTACTGAGCAAGGGATAGTGTGCTCCACTCTAGGGGTGTGCCCAGTAAGAACGATGTTGATGATAAGCACCATGACAAACAGAATTGCTGTAAGGGGGGTGCTCATAGACTTGGACATGTTCATTTATGGGATCAGGGTACTTGCCAGGGTGGTACCGGAAATAACAAGACAATAATGGAAGGTGCCTTCTGATTTTGTCTTTCAACCAATTGTAAATACAGATGTTATGTCTGGCACAATATTGTTTATTGATCTGGAAGGGGCACAGGTCTCAAGCAAACATATTGCAGTAATAGGACTGGACACACATGGTTGCGAATGGATAACAGTGCTCTGCATAGACCCAAACATAACTTTGCATGATTTAACTGATGAAGAATTGTTTACTGACAGTGATACTGATGGGGAAATAATAATGGAAATAAGTGTGCCTTCTGACATCATGATCCAACACAGAGAAATACACAACCCTCTCATGGCCAGTGTTAATGTGCCACCCACTATATTTGAGGAAGATATGGAAAAGGTACTGCCAGAATTATGGACCACAGGCCCCCATGACAAAGAACTATTACAAGAGGTCACACCCATAAAGATAAAATTGAAACCAGATGCAATACCGCCTAGAGTAAAACAGTACCCATTATCAAGAGAAGCAGAGTAAGAGATACGACAAACAATACGTGCATTATTACAACAAGGGATAATATTGCAGTCCAATTCACCATGTAACACTGAAATTTTCCCGATCAAAAAAGCAAGGGGCAGGGATTGGAGGATGTTCCAGGACCTACTCACACTTAATGACGTCATACAGAAAGAATTTCCACTAGTGCTTAACCCTGCATCAATTTTATGCAGCATACCTAAAGATGCTACTTTGTTTACAGTAGTGGACTTGAAGAATGCCTTCTTCTCAATACCACTTGACCGAGTTGCCAGTACCTCACAGCATTCACATTGGGGGGCAACAGATATGACCATTGTAGATTACCACAAGGGTACTCTGAAAGCCCAAGTATCTTCAACAGAATATTGCATGAAGATCTTGGTAACATAAATGTAGAGAGCAAGATAATTCAGAACGTAGATGACCTGCTCATCTGCAGCAAGAGTGAAGAACAGTGCAGGGCTAATTCAATATCATTGCTAAATTGATTAGCTACAAAAGGATACAAGGTGGACAAAGGTAAGTTGCAATACTGTCTAGCAGAGGTACTCTACTTAGGACAACTGATTTCAAAGGATGGCAAAAGAATAATACCAGACAGAGCAGCAGCATATGCCACCTAATCATGCCAAAAACAGTAAAAAACATGCAAAAATTCCTTGGTATTTGTGATTACTGTCGCGCATGGATACTTGACTATGCAGCATACACACGCCCACTATTACAGGCTTTGAAAGAAGCATAGAAAGGCAATGTTCCCTTAAAATGCACACAATAGATGATAACACAGTATTTCAAGTTAAAGGATCTCATTGCGCATGTATCAGTTTTAGCAAACCCTGACTATGATTGGGAGTTCTACCTGTTTTCACACTGCAATGGCATTTTAATGACAGCAGTTTTAACACAAAAGACATCACTAGGCCACAAGCCATTGGCCTACTACAGTGGTACTCTAGATTCAGTAATGCAGGGCCACTTTGCGTGCGAACAAGCTCTCACCGCAGCGGCATTCACGATAGAAAAAGCGCCACCATCATGATGGGTTGTTCGGTGACACTATACGCAGACCACTCGCTGTTTGCCATTTTAGAAAGGTCCAAAAACACTCTCACCACACAAAGGGCAACAGCATATGAAATAATAATTTTGAGCACAAACGTTCACGTCGTAAGACTGTGAACCCAGCCATATTCATTACCGAACCATGCACAATAGAAGACATACAGGAACATGATTGCCACATATGACAGAGAAGAAGATGACATTCCAAAAGCAAATGAAAATGCACTGGAGGAGGGGGAAATAAACTTTGTAGATGGGTCAGCCTCAATAGACAGCAAGACAGGTGAAAATCATGTTGGGGTGGCAGTGATAAGAATGGAAGAAGAAGAGTATGAAGTAATTGTACAAAAAAGGCTCCCCTCACACTATTCAGCACAGGCAGCAGAATTGATAGCACTAATTGAAGCGCTGCATACAGCAAACGGATGTGCTGTAACAATGTAATCTGACTCAGCATATGCAACAACAACAGTGCACTCAGGATTATCCTGTTGGCGGCGAAGAGGGTTTAGAAGGGCAGATGGTTCACCAGTGCAACATGCAGCACTGATGAATAAGCTAATAGAAGCATTAGCAGAACCGCCGGTGGTAGCATTGGTGAAGTGCCAAACACATGCCAATAACATGGACGCAATCTCATTGGGAAACGCGGCAGCGGATGCTGCCTCAAAAGAAGCAGAATATTTTAATATCCCACAAGCAGTAGAGTGCATTGTAAAAACGCCCAGTTCAGATACAGCAGAGGAAGGATACAGCCATACACCAATTGCCCAAATAATTGAGCTCTAAACATGTGCACCTGTGGAGGAACAGGAATTGTGGGGAAAAAGAGGATGTAAACAGTCACCAACAGACTTGATTTGGCGATAGGAACAAACAGGGAAGGTAGTAATGCCTGTGGAATTGTTAGACATAGCATTTCAACAATTGCACTTCCCAACGCATGTGACTAAACAACACATTGCAGCTGAAATACAAGAACACTGGTTTGTTCTGAATTTGCAGTAACATTTGTCAAAATTCACAGTAGAATGCACACTTGGCAAACATACAGATCAGAGATGACACTACCACGTCCTGTGGGCCCATTCAGAGAGCTCCACATTGACTACGCAGATATGGGGGAGAGATGCAATGGAGCAAAATATCTGATTGTAATAGTTTGTCCATTCTCAAGGTGGGTGGAAGCTGGACCCTGTCCTCACCCAGACACGAAGCATGCTGAAAAATTTTTAGTATGAGAGGTTGTCTCAAGGTGGGGAATATGTGACATCATACAGTCAGATAATGGCAAACATTTTGTAAATTATATTTTCAAGGATGTAACTACATTATTGGGTGTGAAGTACAAATTATGTTCGATTTATCACCCACAGGCAAATGGAATTGGTAGAAAAAATCAACAGCCTGCGCAAAGGCAAACTGTCATAATTGTGTAACACCCTCAAGAAAAACTGAGTGTATTGCTTGCCCCTAGCACTGTTCCAACTGCGAATGCAACCAAATAAGGACCACCATTTGAGCCCACACGAAATAGTGGAGGGACGGCATGTTCATACACCACTCTCGCCAATAAGAAGAACATCAGATGCTCACAGAGCTGCCACAGTGCTGGGGGTGAATTTAAGGAATACATTACCCAACTAACACGCGCAGTGCGCAGCACAGCAAGACAGATTGCACCACCATTAACATAGAACACTGAGACAGATACTACAGCCAGCACAGGACAGCCCAAGGGGACAATTAATGGCAGGTGAAAATGTTTATGTGCAAAATCTTGTGCGGTGGTAGAACTCCCCAAGGTTTCATGGGCCTCACGAGGTTGTATATTGTACACCAACTGCAGTGAAAGTGAAGAGTTTGAAATATTGGGTGTATCTCTCAGATGTGAGAAGAGCACATGATAGCACAACCCCTCAATGTGAACAACATGAGAACCACGAAGTTGCAATTGGCTAAAATAAAGATTAGCAAAATATAACAAATTTAAAAGCAACACATTAAGAAATGTGAACAGATATAATTGTATGATAAAGAGAAATATGTAAAAGAAGTGCATATATAATATACAGCAAACAGCTCTCTCTCTCTCTCTCTCTCTCTCTCTCTCTCTCTCTATCTCTTTCTCTATCTCTCTCTCTTCCTCTATAATAAGAAATTAATGTTATAATAATCGAAACAAAGTTATGTAAAGAAGTATGAAAAGTATTTTTTGCAATGTACTTAACAAATTAATATCACCCCTTCACATGGAAAAATGGCATATGTAGATAGTGATAGAGTAGAGGCAGTGCAAGAAACAGAGTATTATCGGAGGGAGAACAGTAAAAAGGATTAGTTTGTTACTTTAGATGTAACGAAAGGGGGAATGTGCGGGAGCGAAGGGTTGTTTAGGCCCCCTCACACATTCAGCAAGATGTGGACCACTTGCTTATACAATAGCGGGGGACACCTCTATTGCCCGCATGGTAACAGTAGCATAAGCAGGGCTGTTGTGAGGGACACTTGGCTTCCATTTTGTGTGCCCTTGAGTCGATCTTTGGACTAGGCCTCACTGCGATAATACAAAAAGGCTTCTCTCCCCTCTGCTGCGCCGCACACACGGCACTCATGACCCCCACATTTTCTCACTCTGTCTGAAGGCTTCACAGCTCCATTTCTCACGGATGCGCCGGGAACAATTGAAACAAATATGCAATGTAACATCTCACTCTTCCTCTGAGATCACTGTCTTGTGTGTGAACAGGCCAGAACCATGACTTGTAGCCCATTCATCTCCACAAACCTGCCTGTGCCCTCTTACCCCTGCTGTTGGAAAGTTACTGCCACTATAACCCTTTGCCCCCTAAAGTATTCACTTGATGTACCAGAAGTGTGACTCTGTTGTGAAGCTCACCCCAGTTTGCCTCCTACTAAAACTAGCCTCTGTCACAGTATATTGCACCCTAGAACTAACAAATGGCAGTGTGCCCCATAGTTGCTTTGTTGCACACAGGCCCACCCCATGATCAATGTTATCACACTGATCAAGACCTCTAAGCCTGGTACTCCATATAAGTCCTAATGAGTGATGTTCTGATTATATGCATGCAATGTATAGGTTCAAAAGGATTTACTTAAGAATATACTAATTATCATTGTTTATTACATGTCTAATGGTAATCTTTCATGCTAGCTTAGTTAGGGTCTGCCCTACCTCACCGAGACCTGACCCTCACCCCTCCTGGACACTGGCAGCCGGACCGAGTGATGCCCACCCTCCCGCCAACAGAGCAACCACTCCGGATGAAGCAGAGCCCTCAGTTCCATATGTATCAATGTCATTCATCCAATCCAAAGCAATTGCAGTCCCATATAGAGTGATCTCATTTATGACGCTTTGTCCCTTGATAAGTTCATTTCTCTGTAATGTTTGCCAGAGCGCTCTTGGGGCAGCAGATTTCTCTGGATTCCAACTTAATATGAAACAACATTTAACTCTTGCAAACTGTTCTCTTAGTCTCATTCCCCATTTGGGTGTCTCATATTTTTTGGTATTGCATGTGTAAGTCAGGGAGTGAGCCTTTACACATGCCACAGACATTGCTCTACATGTGTGCATTGAGATATCTTTGGATTTAAAATGTGCTTTTACTTGTATTGTGTGTTGTTATGCTGCCTTGCAAACCAAGCACCTGCAATGTTACTTCTGTCTACAATGTTCTAGGATGGCATGTGTGCCTATTGACAGAGTGTAGCCCACATCATGTGCATGCCTAATGGCTCATGTGTATGTTGACCAACATAGAAATGTGTGACTGTGTATCATTCATGCCTGGATGCAACACGTGCATTTGGATGTCTGGCTTAGTCATGTTGAGGCATTGCAGTTCATGGGACTCTGATGTGATTGGTCATGGCACTGTTTGGGCCCTCTGAGTTCATGTGTATGCATGCCATGTGTATGTGCCTATTGCTATGGCATGCTCACATGTGCAAGTGCAATAGATGCATGTGTGTATAGCATTTGCAATAGATTGGTTGTGACAGTGGCATGTAGTTTGATGAGATTGTGTGAAGTGATGGCCAGGCATTTGTATGCATGGATGTGGATTGCATATCCACATGTGCGGGTGTGGAGGTTTATGGTTGTTCCCTTTACAAGTCATGTTTCTGTGTATGTTGGTGATGCAACGCTGGCTTTGGTGCAGTACACTGATGTTGCTGTTCTGTGTCTCCTTTTTCACAGTTGCATCTGATGAAGAGGGTGGAAGCAGTGCTGTGGAGCAGGGATGCAGAGTTGCCTCCACCATGCAGAGGCTACGGCCGCAGCCACACACACATGACAGTTTATCTTTGCTGAGTGATGTGCCTGTGGCAGCACTGGTGACATCAGGCATGGCTGCTGTGTGTTAGTCCAATAAATTGAAGGTGGGAGTAGACTCTTCAGCAGCAGTGGGGCCAGGTGATGCCACACAGGGGCCATCCATGATGGAAAATGCCCCAGAGTCATCTAGGTTGACGGATGGGGAGGTAGAGGAGGTGGCTGTTGAAGCCCAGCCCATGGGGTCAGGTGGGGGTTTTGAGGTGGGTGTGCATACTGCAGTCCTGTCGCAGGGACATGAGGCTGTGCAGGCCACCGTGGAGGCACATGTGCAAAACCCTGTCCCTGGGCCATTGAATGCAGCAGTCTTTGCCTGCTGGGATGCCTCCACTCAGACCCATCCCCCGCTGTTGGCTGGTGTGTCCACCCAGACCGATACCCCCTTACCATATGATGTGTACATCAGGGATTATGTGCTACGGCTGCTGGCTGGGTTGATGAGGTGAACATGTGCCATTTGTGATGATCTGTAGGCTACTCGGAGTCTGCTTGCACATCATTACAATGAGCTCTCCCACTTTGTGTCCTGGCTTGCAACATGCCTCTTCCGTGTAATGTTCCATGGGATGTTCACTGTTGTGACCCCCTACTCGTCTTCCTCCTCTGTGTGCCTTTCGTTCTCCAGGGTGCCTTCTGGGCCAGATACCAGGAGGGCCGTCTGTGCACTAGTCCCACCCACAATGCCCTGTCTGGTGGAGATCACGTCCCTGCCTACGTTGGAAGTCCAAGGCACAGCAGCAGAGGTGGCCGTGTGCCTACCCAGGCACCGACAGGGGCATGTGCAATGGAGGGACAGCAGGCACCTATGAGCAGTGCAGGTGCCATACGCCCCCGGGTAATGTCATCAGCTCGGAGGGCATGCCAACTAAACAGTGACTGGACACTGGCCCAGCAGGTGGCAATGAGGAGAAGGTGATTTTTCGCAGGGCAGACCACCAAAAGGAGGCAGGTGGCAAGAGTGAGGCAGTGGCATGCATGAGGTGCAGATTGTCTTCCATGTTTCAAAGTTATAAAAGGCAGATTGTGGCAGAAAGACAACGGGCACAAGAAGCAGGAGTAATAATGGCCAGGGCTTGGATTGCGCTGCTTCGTGCAAGGAGGCAGGCTGTCATCCTGGAGATCACTTGCAGGTTGGCGCAAGTGATAGAGATATGGATCCTGGACGATCTGCAAGACCTCCAGGCAACAACGGAGGCCCATCTCTGGCATATGAACCAGCCGATAAAGATCTGTGAGGAGGACTAGCCCGCTGACTTTATAAATAGTTATTTAGATGTAGGTTTCCTTTTTTATTTAGTATTTTCCCCGGACTTGGCAGACTTTCCTTTTTCGTTTTCCATTTATATATTTAGTTAGGCATAGGGTTTTATTTCTTTTCTCATTTTCCCCTGGACTGCTTAAACCATTCATTCCCTGTTTTAATTGTAAATATGTATATGCAATAAATATTTGATTTTGTTGCATTCCACGCTTCATGCAGTTCACTCGTATGTCAGAAACATTGATAGTTCACTTTTCAGCCAGTGCTTCTCTCTATTGCAAGTCATGTGTCTTGTGGCATGCATGCATGTGTGTTGTTGCTGTGGTGGTTGCGGCTGCAAGGATGCACATGTGCCTGACATGCGGGGGGTCCATCAGATGACTGGGTCTGCACTGTATGTTTTAATTTGCTTTTAGCTGTGCAGCATCATTGTGTGTTTGCCATCAGTGTGGTTTGGGTGGAGGTAGGTGGGCTCACTGTGGATATGTTCCATGGTCCTTTTAATAGCACTTTTGTTTGTCATTGCTGTGTTAAACCGATGTCATGCAGACATGCCCACCAGCATGTGCAGTCACACACTGCCTTCTCTCAAATGTTGATCCACCTCGGATACTGGAATGCAGTATTGGGCCATGTTTGCTCTGAGTGGCAGCACAATTTTCTGGTCTCTGTGACTCATGCACTCTCTGACTGCCCTCACATTACCCATGCATGGCACTGTCATGTTATTGTTCCCTGCCTGGTAATTTTCTAAACCTTCCTCCCAGGTTACTGATACTCAGGCATTGACGTGCCTGGCCATTGTTTGTGTATATTTCATTTGTATTAGTAAGTTTACTTCTGTCGTGCGCACATATTCAGTTAGTGTGCTTTGATGCCTTGGCAATGTGCCATGGCCGCATGCCATTTGCCATTGCATTCACTTGTCACATGTGTATGGGGTGGGCTGGTAAAAGTCTTGCGGGGTGCGTCCACAGATGCTCCAGTCCCGGATGGATCTCTGGTGCTTCCTGTTGATCATCTTTGCGGTGGACATATTGATGTTTCACTTAATGGAGCTGGCTGACCACAGGGGTTCAGGTAAGCTGCAGACATGCATTGCACTATTATTGTGGGAGACGTCAATGGGCTGCCTGGCGGGTGGTGTCCAATCTGGAGGGGGCTGCCTGGGGGAAATTACAGATCCTATCATACAATGTCCAACCCTATTCCTATAACACAACTAGCAAAAGTTCCCATTCTCCATACGGGTTCTGTAGACAGACATGATAACATTCTCATTAATTGTTGAAAATGAATGATCCTGTTCCGCCTTACCCAGGCATGGTGCCGTTTGTTGTGGTGCATTGCAGATATCTCGGAAATGGTGCATTCCTATGGCCTTCAAACATGGTTTTCGAAGGTGCCTATGGGACCTCCAGCTTTGTTCATTGTCTCGGGACCGGTTGAGAAACATTTTTCTCTTTCCCTTCCTGGAGAACATGGTTTACTGCTTCGGCAGCAGACACCATTTCGCAAAAATCCTCTGGAAAAGTAATTTCACCTAATGCTGCAAAAATGTAGAAACTTCTGTTATGCTACCTACCTTCACCTTCGCCTCTCACATCCATTCACCTTTCATACATTTTTTGATTCCCTTCCCAGTAAAAAGGGTTTAAGGCTTCATCAGCAGTCCACAAACACTCAAACACATTTTTAATTTTGCTGAAATCCTTGGAACGGGGTGGTTTGTCCAAATGTCATGTAGCCAGTAATCTCTAAAGGGTACTAACATGTATCTATGCAACATTTGGTGCAGATTGGTGAAACGCTGTGGAATTGTGGAATTAACAATGCTTTGCACCACAAACCGACACACAATTTTGAAATGTATATATAGGTAAAAAGAGGTTTCTACTAGAAAGTCTCTTTCAAGATTAAACAACAGTCTGAACGGTCTGTCTGTCTTCCTGTTTTTAAAGTTCTCCTTCAGTCCTTCAAAAGGTCCTTGGATTCTTCAAATTCTCTTCAGTCTTTACTACATCCTCTTTACCTTTCAACTAATTACTGTTCATCACAGCACTGTTGGATTTCCCTTTGGTAATCACTGTTACCATATAGGAATATCTCTGACCTTCTCATTTGAGGCCCAAACTCAGGGCTCTTCAGCATTCATTTGATCAGGTCCCTTTTTATTTCACAAATTTCACTGAATCAGGTCAGTGATTCCTTGATCAAGTAGTAATATCACATGGCTCACAGGATTCTCTTGGCCAGGTTTCTCCATGATATACTTCTTAACACTCACTTATGTAGGTGTCTCCATACATGGCTTCTCAGGATTCACTGGTTTAGAAGTCACCACCTCTCATCATTTGCTAGATTCCACTTGTTTGGGGCCACACCAATATTGTGCTCTCACCATTCACTTGTTTAAGCCTCTGCAGAAAATTGGTTCTCCTCATTCACTTGCATAGGTCTCTCCACAATCTCAACAGCCCGACATTCACTGCTTAGGTCTCACTATGACCTGGTTCTAAGGATCCACTTCTATATTCCTTTTCACAGCTGGGTTCCCAGTATTCACTTGTTCAGGTGTCCCCACATTCTGGTGTTAAGCATTCATTTCTTCAGGCCACAGAAGGTTCTGATGATATGGATTCACTTGTTCAGGTCTCAGCACAATATGGCTTTCAGGATTTACTTTTCAGACCTCACCATGACCTGTTTTTGCATTCCCTTCTTCAACCACAGCACAACTTGGTTTTCAGAATTCAGTTCTTCAGCTCTGAATGCAGCCTGTTTTTCAACTTTCAGTGTTTGGGTCCTTCCTAGACATCTAGCAAGCTTCACAAACTTGCAGTAGTGCCAGAGTATTAAGTAATTACTCCAGGTTATGCTTTTATAAATACAGATTTACTAACCTGAAAGATAAAAAAAACACACATTTAGACCTCATTTAACATAGATGTATTTTGTAAGTCAATTAAGATAATTTTTGAGCATGTAAAACATTTTCTAATTTAATTAGATAAAAAAAGAAACACTGACTGAAAACTATTTAAGAAAACATGCAGCCGTCATTATTAAAACAATGGGGAAATATTGTTCTCCCTAAAAGAGAAGGTTTTGTATATCATGGTTTGAAACATTGTAAAGATTATGTTTGTAACAAGGAATTTCAATCAATTAATAATTAGCGAAAGAAACAAGTATCTCATGTTCAGAATGAATATCTACAGGAGAGAGCATTTAACAAAAGACCAACATTAGTCTTCATTTATTTTGTGATCCAAATGCATTAGGTTGGTTTTGAGGTTCACCTTTAATTCCTATAATCAATGATAAGCTGGTAAAAGTGGATGTATGTCAGAACTTTCAACCCACATGGTAATAACTGTTTATATTCTGCCACTCGTTTTCTTACACTTCTTCTGTGTTCCAGTCCATTATTATCCTTCTTGGTGGTTCCCCCCCAGTCTCTTTTCTTTTCCAGTTAGTCAACTGGTGCACATGGATCTAGTTCACCTGACCTTTGCCCCACCCACCTGCTTGCCACTACTGTTCATTATGTGTCAATCTTTTTTGCATGCCTTTTGTCTCTGTCTCCCTTTTTTACTGTTTTAAGCATCCCCCAGTCCCTTTCATGTTGTGTTGCATCAGCTGGTGGATTAGCATCTAGGTCATGGGACTGATGATCTATCCACTCATGAATCACTGACTACCATGTTCACCCCAAAGGGTTCTTTTGCATGGGACCATTGAGTACATGGCCACTGCAGACCTATTGACTCCAGGCTCCACTGTGAAGACCTCTTCCCTGCAATCAACATATCTCTGTGTCCTTTGACTGGGTTCCGGCCTTTTGCGCTCACCTCATCCACATCCATCCCCCCTCCGGTATCAATGGCAGTTCACACCTGTGACTGTGCACTCGCAAGGGGGCTGGGTGGATGTGAACGCACAAGGTGGCGAATACCATGTACACCCCAAAGAGCTTTGTCGCATGGGGACCATTGTCCTCAGGGCCAGTGCATACCCAGTGTCACCATACCCCCCTTTGAAGACCAAGTCACTGCAATTAGCATATCTCTGTGTCCTTTGACAAGGTTCTGGGCCTTTTGCACTCAACTCATCTGCATCCTTCCCCCTCAGGTATCAATGCCAATTCACATCTGTCACTGTGCGCTCAAAAGGGACTGGGTGGATGGGACCCCACATGCTGCTGAATACCATGCATATCACAAAGAGGTATTTCGCGTCGGGACCATTGTCCACATTGCCACTGCAGGCTCAGTGTATCCATATTCCCCTTTGAAGACCCCATCCCTACAATCTACATATGTATGTGACCATTCACGAGGCCCTGGTCTGTTCAACTCGCGTGATCCTTGTACACACACACCCTTATCAAAGGCAGTTCCCACATGAGAGTATGTACTTGCAGTAGTTGGATTCAGGTGCCCACAATCTTCTTTGAAATTTGATGTCATCAAAACCTCACCGCCATCAATCTTTAAACATACGCAAATGTGTGATGGTCTGAAAGGTTTGGGGTTTTGTGTAATATTTTTATAGATATTGAATTGACAATTTTTCTATTATGTGACAATTTAGACATGTATTTAAATATTACACTTTGTATTTGAATACATCTCTACTTTCTGGATCCACAAACAGAGAGCCTTTCCAAAAACATTAATAGCAGTATCTGAAAATTAAATATGTTTTCAAAATGTGATGATTAAATGTCTGACATTACACAGACAACACTGATAGAAGTCCAGACCTTTACCTATGAGGCAACGGCAGACACTGCAAACAGTCAAATGGTGTGCCCTACTGACATGCACTTATACCAGTTCTTAGTGGATTACATTGTTTATTTTGTATTACTAATATATCTTTTCTATTGACAATTGTTATGAATATATAAATTGATTAAAGGAAAAAGCTTCAACATCGACAACTATTCTGGAATCAACATCAATCTCACTTCCATTTCAAGTAATAGGTTTGGATATTCTATGTTTATATGCAACTATACTTTAGCTGTATAAGGTCAAGTTCAACTTATTAAAATTATGATAATTGTTATTGATTATATTTCATATTGATAATAATTAGAATATAAGATCTTAGCACAAAATCAATTCTGTGTTTATTGTACTTAAATTTGCTATAGTTCCCTTCCAACATTATCATCGTAAAAATATGCATATATATATTCAGTGAAAAAAATGTGCTAAAGGGACATTATGGTTAAGTTGCCCTCCTAGAAACCTATGAAATTCAGTGAAAAAACATTGTTAATGGGACGTTATGGTTAAGTTGCGCTACTAAAAACCTATGAAATTCAGTGAAAAAAATGTTGTTAAAGGGACGTTATGTTACAAGTAAAACCGAAAAAACACAGAAATTTGCCAGTTATAGTAAGCTAAGCAACCATAACTCACGCCACCACGGTGCACTGCTAACACTAACACACAGGACATCAAAGATGACATCACAAATGTCATTGATGACCTCACTGATGACATCTCATGTCTGGCTCCCTCTTTTTTGTTCACTGACATATCTAAACCAGGTGGCTTTCTTCACTGTCAGTCAGGAATTAAAAAAGTAGAAAGTACTATATTTGTAGACCTTACCCTTCTCATATGTTCTTACACTACTTTCCTTAGGGTACAGTTACATCATATGAGACATATACATAGGAGAAGAAGGAATCCTGAAACACAAGAATCTTTTCTGTGCATGAAGTTAATTAGGTTATGAACATTTTCTGGTAATACTGCAGTGTTTTGCTTATTTTACTGTCCATGTATATGCTTCTATTTGTATGCATTGTGGTCTCTTTATGTTTTGTGTGTGATAGTACAATTATGCAGTAAGTGAAGCAGTCGTAGGTACTTATGTTTCACAGTATGCAAAATTCTGAAATGAAAGCATTTATCATTTTACTATCCAACATGGGAAGATTTTGAATGTTGCACCTTTATGGCGCATGCTGCAGACAATGCCTATGTTTCTTCATGAGTTCATTCATATACTGAAAGAACTGAGTAATGCAATGGTATTTATAGCAATGCATTGCTTAATGAACTATTTGGCATATGATAGTTCTTCAATGACCTCTGATAATTTTCTGCCACCATTATAATGACTATCCCTTGTGGAGGCTGTGAATGAAAACTAAATGCACATGTGATGTCATCAGTTTATGTCATCAATGACATTTGTGATGTTATATTTGATGTCCTGGGTGTTAGTCTTAGCAGTGCACGGTGGTGGCACGAGTTATGGTTGCTTAGCTTACCATAACTGGTGAATTTCAGGGGGTTTTCGGTTTTACTTGTAACCATAACGTCCCTTTAACAACGTTTTTCACTGAATTTCATAGGTTTTTAGTAACACAACTTAACCATGACGTCCCATTAACAACGTTTTTTCACTGAATTTCATAGGTTTTTAGGAGCGCAACTTAACCATAACGTCCCTTTAACAACATTTTTTCACTGAATTTCATAGGTTTTTTGGAGCTCAACTTAACCATAACATCCTCCAAAAAAAAAAAAAATCACTGAACATAGATAAAGATAGCATGAATTTGATAGGCTTTTAGTAGGATTCCATTAGTTTATATACATGTGACACAGAACATTCTGAACCCCCTGTCCCATGCTAGTAGTTCTGATATCCGCAGACCGTGCGCATCTCGGGATACGGGCTCGGTCAACATTAACACTATCCAAAAACTTGAGGGGTATCTTACATTGTTGTTTCATGCAATAAAAACAGTGAACATGTTCAAAGAGTAGCACATAAATACATTACATTCAAAAATAAATAAGAAGTGCAAACTGTATATGTAAGACACCAACAGTCCAATTACACGTCCATAATGGAACATACCAAAAGAAAATAACATATGCATCCAGCAGAATTACCTCACAGAAACTGCACAACCAAAACCAACAGCACACCTACGCAGCAGTAACAGCAAAACTAAAAGACAAACTGGTAAGTATCCTACATTAATTCCTATATGTATAAACTTTCTGTAGTAAGGTACACTGAAATATATATATATTACATGGCCACGGTAGTGGCCATGTAGTTATGGTTAAGTTGCTGTTTCCATAGGAAGAGCACTTTTTGGGTGGCTTATAACTTCGCTCTCCCTGGACGGATCCTCACCAAACTTTGCAAAAAAGTAGTTGGGTCACTCTGAATGTTTTTGCAAAGTTTGGTGAGGATTCGTCCAGGGGGGGGGAAAGTTATAGGGGGGTCCCATAACTTTTTTTTTTCCCATAGACTGAATGGGAAAAAACTTTGCGCACGGCTAAAGCATGAACCGCTGGACGGATTTACACCAAATTTGCGGCAGGAGTGGCGGCCTGGTCCCAAAAGCGTGCTTTTGTAAATTTGGTGTAAATCTGTCAAGTAGTTTTTTTAAAAATGACCAAAATGTAAGGCAAAAAAATTAGTGATATCTGCGTTCGCTTCGCGGACGGACTTCCCTGTTCGCTCTGCGGACAGCACCTCGATTGGCCCATGGGCTTGCGTCATGTCCGCGGACATGCGACATGTTCGCTGATTGGACGGCGAGGGGCGTGGAGCGCGTCATATTTTCTGTGGCGCCCGCCATCTTGTATTCGCAGTCGACCGCGTACAGCGCAGTGAAACGTGGATAAAAAATTGTATTTAGTGCCGTGTGTTGGTGTGTAAGAGTTTTTGGGAAGGGTGGGGGAGTATGAGATAGGTTCAATGTTTTGTTTTTTTATATGCTAGACCTTTTTGTTGCGTTCGATTTGTCAACGGAGAACACGGCTGTTCTGACATTTTGTAAATAAACTAAATGGTGGGGTGTTTAGAGGACGGAGTATGTGTCATTTTTGTTCACAAGGAAGGTAAAAATGAGCTATGAACACTTGCGGTGTACTTAATTGCTCGTAAATACAGAAACTGGGGGTGTCCTCAAGACGCTGTCCGTATTGTAATCTGTCTAGTTGAATGTGTTCTAAGAACACTCGCAGTGTCCCGAAATGGTTGCAATTACACAAAATGGGGGTGTTCTGAGAACGTTGTTTGTATTGTTCGTTGTCAGGGTGAAAGTGTTTTAAGAGCACTCCTTTTGTTCGCTAATAGTACAATTTCCTAGGGGCGTCAACTGACTTTTTGTCCACTAAAGAAACGATAAATCCGGCTGGTGTGCGCCAACATTATTTGATAATCCTATGACTGGTGCTATTGACCTGGCTGACTTGCTTTTGCGACACTAAATCATATCTCCCGCCCCTAAGCCTGATATTATCAAAGCATTCATATTCCCCGCCTCTCTCCGTGACGTTACAGGGTGCGTAATCAAACGCGCCCAGTCGTCTCCAGTACTACGCGACTTTACACAGAACCCGGAAGACAACACACATTATGTCACAACACAGCGCGCCACAATTCGGAATATGAAACTGTGATTTAAAAACAAAGAGCAAGATTGTAAGTGTTGTAAAGTACATTTATTTGACATCAAATGTTTAGAGAATATTCAGCAATTTGCATTTGTCTTTGTTGTCGATCCGCAAAAGTTCATGTTGAGACACGCAATGTTCCTTTGCGGTACAGAGAGTGTTAGCATCAGCTTACAACTCAGTGCGCCACAATTCGGAATATGAAACTGTGGTTTAAAAGTTAACAGCAGGATTGTACATTTGGTAAAGTACATTTATTTCACATGAAATGTTTAGTGAATATTCAGCGATTTGCTATTGTCTCTGCTGTCGATCAGGAAAAGTTTATTTGGAGCCACGTGTTGTTCCTTTGCGGTAGATAGGCTGTTGGTTTATGATAAAAGCAGTAAATGGTCGCTCTGATAATCGGAAGGTTGCTCCAACAACGAGCCATTAGACCACTCTATTGGTTGGTATGTTGTTTGTAGCCGCTAGTACTGCGTAAGGGCATATTGGTCCTTGGCGATTGTCCCATAAAATGGTGAAGGTCATGAAGTTGCATATTTGGACTTGCACCTGGCAGTTGAAGACCCCATCCGCTGCAGTCTGTAAATCGTGACATAGACAAAATGGGGCCATGTACCTGTTTTAAAAAACATAAATTAGTCTCACCAGCCGATCTTCATTAAAAATCATCATTTTATTTATTAGGGCGTGAAACTATTTGCTATCGAAGATAGTGCAACAGAGTATGTTAATAATAAAATAATAATATTTTCCCATTCATATAGCGCTAAGAACCGTGAGGTATGTAAGCGGTGCTTATTATTAACCACGGTGTGTGGTGCTCATTTATCGACCACGGAAGGATGAAAGGCTGAGTTTCGCCTTGCGTTAGCAAGCTGTGCACGGAGGTCAAAGCGAGCGCTATACTCGCTGTGCCACTTGACAGGCTACAGTGAAGTGGCACAGCGAGTAGAGCGCTTGACCGCCTATAGACCGGTTACATTATTTCTATTAACCCACCCTGTGTCGTCTGCCTTTTTCAGAGCCCTTTAAATGACAGGGGATCAATTCGGCGGTGATAGTGCGCGGTAGAAAACATTATGCCACTTTCAACTAACAAGTTCAACTTCAGCAGTCTTTAATGCTACGCTATTGTAATTATATTTGGTATAAAGTAATCTAAAGGGTTACTTACAGTACAATTGCAATTTCCATTGTCTACGAGTGGTGCAGTCCCAAAATACGACTCTGCGTGTGCCAACGATCTTTCGCATAGTGATATAATATATAAAAGTGGTTTCGTTTCAGAAATTTCATCTTTATCTTCTCTTACGTTTTAGCAACACTCCTTCAAGAGAAGTCTTTCATCACAATCTCTGTCTGTCAAGGTCAAAACACAATACAACCTTATAGTCTGCTTCGTGAGCCTCTCCGGGGCCCGAGAAAAAAATGGAAGCAGCTGACCTTCACTGTGAACAAGCATATATTCTTACTTTGCAACATTCTGTGTAAAGCCATCTGTAGAAGTTGGTTTTTGCACGCCATGTTTGTATATTGTTTGCGTGATATTAAAAAAAGTTTGTTTAAAGGACGTCATGGTTCTAAGTACAGCCGAAAGACCCCTGAAAATAGCAAGTTACGGTAAGCTATGAAAAAAAACTCGCTCCACCACCATGCACTGCTAAGACTAACACACAGGACATCAAAGATGACATCGCAAATGTCATTGATGAAATCACTGATGACATCACATGTGTATGTACTTTTCATGGAATTTGTGTACTAGAGATTTTTATTATAATGTTCCGAAAAAAGTGTGAAGGATATTGCAATAAATATCATACCATTATTAGTGCTTTGAATGATGCATTGATATACATAGCATTGTACTATGGGATTCTATGTAGTATACTGAGCTACTAATGGAGAAAGATAGCATTGTGTGCAGAGTACAAGATAAAAGTATAATATTTGTAATGTTAATATGTTGAATAATGAAATGATAATTGTCCTGAAATGTTCGAAAATTCACAAAATGGGGGTGTTCTGAGGACGTTATTCGTATTGTGTGATTATTTAGCTGTATGCAATGAGGGAATGGCACAGAGAGTAAAGTGGACGCCGTCCGTGGACACCGCGGCTGTTCGTGGACAGGGCATGGTACATCCGGGTTTTTCCAGGAAATCCAACATGGAAAGAAGACTGTACGGATCAGCCAATCAGATGTCGAGGTTGTGGATTTGTGTTGAAAGAGACTGTGTGTGGTGAAGATGGCAGAAGTGGAGAAAGTCAGGGTGTTGGTGCTCGGAGATATGTTTGTGCATGGTTTACAGCAGTACGCTGAATGCAGGCATGTTGCAAAGAACTTTGATGTGAAAGGAGTGGAGGTGGTGTGGAGCACTGTGCCTGATTGCAATGTACAGGAAATTGTACAAGTTTGTGCGGATATGGCCACGATGAATAGTCCACATGTGGTAGTTTTGCACTATGGTGCTTTCCATTTGGGCAACGTCAGTGCCCCTACTTTGTTGGCTGATTTGGAACGCTTGGTTCAAGTCGTAATGAAGATCCTTCCAAATGCGAAAGTAATTTTTTCTGGATTACTACCTAGGGCAATATGGGACAATAGTTCAGTTTTTTGTCCTCAGCAAAACATTGCTAGGTGTGTCATCAACCGAGGCATGTGTGCCTTCATGCTTAGAGCTGGTATGTTCTTCTGTAACAATGAGAATATTGATGCCAGTAATGCTCTTAATTTTAAAGAAGATGGCATTTCTTTATCTTTTACCGGAAATGCCTTTCTATTTTGGAATGTAAGGGTTGCTTTGGAGAAGGGTATGTGAAGATTTTAGGAGTAAAGTAAGAAAAAAAACAAGAAAAAAAATATAAAATAACAGGTGTCTGTCAAGCATCTGTAAAAAAAAAAACGCTCTTTTCGGACTTCAAAGGGGAAATGGGGCACACTATTTAAATTTACATTCACCACGCTCACATTTTCGATGTGTCCGCGGACATGGCGGTAGTCCGCGGACATGAAAATCACTACGAGGGGGTTAGTATGTTCTATGTTACATGTCAGGGATATTATGGTTAAGTTGTGCTACTAAAAACCTATGAAATTCAGTGAAAAAACTTTGTTAAAGGGACGTTATGGTTAAGTTGCGCTACTAAAAACCTATGAAATTCAGTGAAAAAACTTTGTTAAAGGGACGTTATGGTTCAAAGTAAAATCGAAAAACCCCTGAAATTCGGCAGTTATGGTAAGATAAGCAACCATAACTCGCGCCACCGTGCACTGCTAACACTAACACCCAGGACATCAAAGATGACATCACAAATGTCATTGATGACATCACTGATGACATCACATGTGCATTTATTTTTCATGAAAACTCTGTAGGAGGGATTCTTATAATGTTGACCAAGAAGTGTCAAGGATCATTTGAATGCATATCATGAGCTACTTAGTCCATTAAGCAATGCATTGATATAAATAGCATTCTATTATGAAGTTCTATCCAGTATACTAAGCAACTCATGCAGAAACTTAGGCAGTGGGTGCAGTATACATGATGAAGGTGCAATATTCATAATCTTGCCATGTAGAATAATGAAATGATAACTGCTTTATTATTAGAGTTTTGCGTACTGTGAAGCATGTAATAAGTAGCTAATAAAACCCACTTAATACATAATTACATTATTACAGACAAAACACAAAGAGACAACAACATATACAAATATGAGTATATACAGGGACAGAGAAGTAAGCAAAAAAGCAGAAGTAGTAGCAAAAATAGTTCATAACCTAACTGATTATCTTTATGCAGAGAAATGATTGCTCTGTTTCAAAGCTGCTACTTACTGTATGTATGTGTATCAAATGATGTCAGTGAACCCTAAGTAAAGGAGTGTGAGTACAAAGTATACAAATATGAGCATATACAGGGAAGGTATAGTAATGAAAATAAAACTATGAGAAAGTGCTCATAACTCTAATGATTATCTTCATGCACAGAAAGGATTGCTCTCTTTCAAGCCTGTGTCTTCCGCTATATTTATGTTTCATATGATATGACTTGACCCTAACTCTACAAATATAGTACTTTTCAATTTTTACTTCCTGACTGTTACTGAAGAAAACTATGTGGCTTAGATATGTCAGTAAAGGAAAAAAAGGGAGAGCCAGCCATGTGATGTCATCATTGATGAAATCAATGACATTTGTGATGTCATCTTTGATGTCCTGGGTGTTAGTGTTAGCAGTGCACGGTGGCGCGAGTTATGGTTGCTTATCTTACCATAACTGCTGAATTTCAGGGGGTTTCAGTTTTACTTTGAACCATAACGTCCCTTGAACAAAGTTTTTTCACTGAATTTCATATGTTTTTAGTAGCGCAACTTAACCATAACGTCCCTTTAACAAAGTTTTTTCACTGAATATATATATATATATATATATATATATATATATATATATATATATATATATATATATTTTTTTTTTTTTTACACAGAAATGTCTAGTACTTTGGAACGGCTAGAAGACAATTTTCCTCAGGACGAAATGAGTGAAAACAGTGATACTAATGGTATATACTACACCTCTCCAAATAAACCCATTAATAACCATTATTTTATGTGTACTTTAACAGAACATGCAGACAATAAGAATAATACTGAAACAGATACCTTGGAAAATTATCTGCAGTGTTTAGAGCAAAAAATGTATCAATTAATGACCAATTTCATTATTTTGAAGAACTATGTAGAGGACCATATAAAGGATAACATTAAATATTACTGTCACACATGTACCTGTACCCCTTCTCCATGTCCCAGCCATCCATCCCCAAAAAATCCCCATCACGAAAAACGTTATGATGAGACTTCAATCCCTTCCTCTCCTACCATCCAACATGTACAAACCCATAGTTCCTCTCTATTTGTATCAATTTCTGCTTCTCCCTCTCTTTCATAATTTTTTTTATTTTTATAAAAAGAATAAAATATTATGTGTGCTGTTACTATATTCCTCTGTGTCTTGTTTTTTTTTTTTTTAAAGGTTATTAGGGTGTCCGCTTACAGCGCTACTGTCCGGGATGTCTGCAATTAACCAAAATGGGGGAGCCCTAAGGACATTATACCTGTCTGCACTGTCCGCAATCAAAATGGAGGTGTCCGCAGGACATTAAATCCACGCGCATGTCAGCAACTATTCAAAATAAGGTGTCCTAAGAACATACCCCCTGTTCGCATTGTCCGCAACCAGAATGAACATCTCCGTAGAACACATAGCCCGTCCGCCTGTCCGCAAAGTTGTGACGCACATTTCATTTGTTCAGGGACCTGTACACTGTCCGTAGAACACCTGCACGCATGTGTATTACACCCTTGGGTCCTACGAACATTGCGCCTGTCAGTAACTTTCCTCTGCACGTGTGTCACACTTTTAATTAGTTCGGGGACATGAACACTGTCCGTAGAACACCCGCACGCATGCGTACACCTAACCCCGTGCATTTGGTGTCCTACCGACACCTGTCCCATTCACAAATGTGTCTGCAATGTCATCATGTGACCGCACCAACGCTAAGCGTGGGTCCTTGTTCGCTAACACAGTACGGGCCCCCAGACACCTAAAAAGTGCTTTTTTGAGCAATACAAGGTATTTCCCTGTGAAAGTTCACCATTGCACATGTCCCAGACAATGTCCCTAGAATTATACATATTTTTTGGAACTTTTTGAGCCCTTTTATGGTGTTTGAAGAGTTCACGGACAGCGCGGGTGTCCGCGAAGCGTACACCAGCACCCCTATAAAAGGCCACACCCCAGAGATGCTTCTCATTGTGTTTTTGGAGTTCCAGGACAGACATTGCTGCCTTTTCTGTGCCTCTTGAATCCATTGAAGATGGCAACCATAGCTGCTGCTGCTACTTCTGCCTCAGCACCACCCCCAACCCCTCCACCACTACCACCTCCCCAATAGCATGCAGAGGGGAACAGGCATGAGAATGAAGAGGAGGATGAAGAGTATGGTGAGGATGAGTTAGTGGAAGTCCCAACTATTAGCACTCACCATGAGTCTTGGGTGTGGAGGTTGTTTGCCACTCTTGATGGAGTACCGAAAGCTTGTGCAAACAAGGTGCGCTGCACTGAGTGCCAGTTGGTGCTGAGTCATGGCAAACCAGGTTTGAACAGCTACGGTACTACCTCAATGAATCAACAACTAAAGTCATAATGCAGTGGGGCTATTTGTAAGGTTGTACCTTGGAATAAACGTAGTAGGTTGAGTTCCTCTGCAACATCCTCCATTTCTGCTCCTGCCACCACAAGAGGCACTCCTGTGGGGCAGCACATCCCTCCAGCTGCCTCCCAGGCCATACGTGATGCTGTAGACCCTTATCTTTCGAGGGTCACAGAATTTTGTATGTACTGTGAGGCACTATCTGCAGCGGGGAGACCCTTTGAAGTGCTTTTGAGGCTGCAGTCCGGGAGCATGAGAAGGACTTCTACCTACCTGATTAAGGCCCACCCTACATCTTCCTCACTCCACCTGTCCTTTCTTATCTCTGTGGTTGGTGCCCCTTCCTTACCCTCCCTTCCCTTCCTTTCCTTATGTGTCATGTCTGAAAAACCACAAAAAATACAAAACAACAAAAACCAAAAAAATTAATGCTCTTTTCAGAGCCCCCTTTCACAGTTCAAAAATAGAAGCACCAATGACATGCTGCAGGGCCCTGTGCATTTTAAACAGTTCCCTCCACAATGAATAATAATATTAATGTCTGGCTGACGCTGTGACACCAAAGTAACACAAAGAGGTACCAAATACAGCCACTTGATTTCACGCACTCCATGCCAGCTCACTTCCACATGAGGGAATCCAAAATGTGCAGCCACTCCACAGCGATCTGCATGCACCTTCAACCAATTTATCCCTGACTCTCCCAAAATACAGACAATCTGCCTTCTGAAAGACACAGCCATTGCTAGCTGCTCTCTTCTCAGGAAAAAGACTTTCTGACAAAGTCTCTCCTTACACATCACACCCAGTAAACTTTATTGACCAAGCCATTGCCCTGCTAAGTCTCATTTGCATGCCTCTCAGTCTCAAAATCCACGTATGTAATACGCAGTGTCCGCAGACAACGAAGGTGTCTGCAGACCAATCATAAAATCTGAGAGTGGGGAATGAAAATTTAAATAGTGTGCCCCATTTCCTCTTTGAGGTTGCCTCTGAAAAGAGCCCTTTTTTTATTTGAAGATGCTTCAGAAACATCTTGTATTTTGTACTTTTTTTTTCTTATTTTATTCCAAATATCTTCACATTAGCTTCTCCAAAGCAATCCTTATATTCCAAAACAGCATGGCATTTCCCTTGAAAGGTAAAGACATGCCATCTGCTTTAAAGTAAACAACATTACCAGATTCAATGTTGTCATTATTGCAAAAGAACATCCCAGCTCTAATCATAAAAGCAAACATGCCTTGGTTAATTTAACACCTAGCAGCATTTTGCTGAGGACAAAAAACATAACTATTGCCCCATACCACCCAAGTTTAGAAAGCAGAAAAATAACATTGGCAATTGGAAGGACTTTCATGACTGCCTGAACCAAGTTTTGCAGATCTTGCAACAAAGTAGGGGCACTGACATCACCCAAATGCACAGGACCACAGTGCAGGACAACTACATCTGGACAATTGAACCTAGCCATTTCCTGACAAACTTCCAGCATTGCCTGCAAATTAAAACCAGGCACAGTGCACCACCTCCACTCATTTTATGTCAACATTGTTAGCCACATTCCTAGATTTAGCATACTTCTCCAAACCATTCACAAATATATCTCCAACCATCAACACCCTGACTTTCTCCACCTCTGCCACCTTCACTACACACAGCCTCTCTCAATACAAAGCAGAACCCCAACACCTGATTGGCTAATCCCCAAACTACACTCCCATTTCATGCTCAGATGCCCCGGATGTGGCACGCCTGTGCGCGAACCCCTGCAGTGTCCACAGAGCACGTAACACTGGGGCAACCCTTCTACTCTTTCCACTACACTCTCTGTGCCATTCCCTCATTGGCTACTATTAAGCAGTCACATAACCATCCACCAGTCACATACAAGAACTATACATCTAACTCCATCATCATGGTTCAGCACTTTAGATATATTGTTGATCACTCTGAGTACAATTGGGCTGTGATTGCAAAGCACCTACAGCAACAACTACTGTAAAACTCTCCAAGATTTCTGCTTGCAGATTCATGCACATCCACATGCATGAACACAAACTACAGGTATGAATATTTTCTGCACTGTACATGTACAGCTCTTGTATAAATGCATATAAACAGGGTAACTGCCACTTACCGTGTATAACCTGCAAAAAATGCTTACTGCCGTTTCTCCCATCTGCTTTGATCAAGTGTTACTTGCAAAGCTTTCTGCTCTCCAATTTATTTACCCATATTACTAACTGTAATGTTCAAACTGTTATTCTCTTTGTTCATTCTGTCATTTGTGTAAACACTGCCACCTATTTATCCACATTTCAACCATAATAGCATTTAATGCATTATAGTACATAGGATGTGCATACAATTTCCTTCCTATATATTCAGGATATTTTACATACAATCTATCATTTGAACTTCCTTTAGGAATGATTATAATAGTAATCAGACACAACACACACAGCTGTCTAACAAAGTGTAATTTATGTTAAAAGATGGGAGAAAAACTGTATAATTGTGGGAAAAGGCTTTGAAAGGTGTTATAACTCAGAAGGAACCTACTCTTTCCATCCAAAAAATTAAATGCAATACTGCCATAATGTTCTAATTGTTACTCAAACACTATAGAATTCTAGTACTGTAAAACAAAAAATTGTATTAACCCTGCAGCATTAGATTCAGTATTACTGTTTGCCCCTCAGCAGGTGAATACTTTGTATTGTCATCTGAACACCAGTATAGTAAGACACAAATACGAGAAAAGCCATCCCAACCTGAAGTAACAGCCCATTGCACAATCACACACCTCTACATTCATGCTTACCTTCGTACTCAGACACTCATGCACAAAGCACAAATACACTGCACAACATCCCAACCCACACTTTCTTTTTTTCTCCAACAGACCCCAAGGAATGCCTACCAAAAAGCAACTCTGTAGAAAGCAATGCAAAAGTAATCAAAATAAAAGTGTACAAAATAAGCATCCACCTCTAGCAGAATTTGTACAAAAAGTTCAAACAAAACAGCTAAGATAGTCACTAAGTGAAACAAAACCAGCTTCCAGTAAAGAAACTTTGCCTCCTCTTTCAAAATGTAAAACGAAACAGAAAGTGATTAACAAGACTGCAGCTACCACTAGTACTATCACTGCACCGAAACATCTCGATGTAGCCACAATGAAGCATACCAAAACAAATATTTACAAAAAATGTTCCACCACAGAGTCCTTCAGAACTTTATAAATATGGGAGAGAAATCACGCACAACCCTTAAAACCTACTGTAGAAAATTAATCCTAGAAGCTCTCATAGACAGTGCAATCCTTCTCAAAAGGACATTTTATATTTTAGTTTTAAACAAAATGAAACCACTAACAAAACTAACTACTAAACTACAAATTAGACATCTCAATAAATGGAATATCAACAAAGATAGTTTTGCAAACATCTGTGGAGGTGAATGGAGTAACACCACCAGCACAGAACCATATTTCAATGAAGAAGCATACAAACAAAAGCAAAGAAACCCAACTGCCATACATAGCAGGGGGCGAGGGTATGAAAAACTCAACAATGCCATTATGGAACAAGAAACTCTGCTCAGAAAAATATCCCCAGAAAACGTATTATCAACTCTCAATTCCATTGAACCAATGTGTCCAGTCTACAAATGGCCATGGACATCAATGTGTAACATAGGCAAAAAATCTTTCACATTTTTACGCCAGTTCCTCAATCAGTATGTGAAAAGCAAAGACAAATTGAAAATAAAACTATTACAAAGTATGGACTCCTGTCCAGTGCGCACATACACAGGACTACAAGCACATTCATTAGCCTGCATTTCTGGACCTATTTGCAAAAGCACCTACTACCATATTAAAATGGTATCAACACACCATTCAAATATAAGAAATCTGGTTCATAAACTGTACTATACCTAAAGTCCTGCTTTAGCACTAGCCAATTTAAATCACAATCTTCTACATGGTACAGCCAAAGAACTACTCGAAGAAATAGAGCATATCTAGAGAAAATATTTTGGAAGTGAAAGCCACTTACAAAATGCAATAGCTTTACAACAGACTAGCAACAACTTTACAGATGGCAACCTTCTACTACACACATACAAAAAAGAAATACTAAAGTTTAAAAATACATCTGCTGAAGTAACAAACCATGTGTGGGTGTGTTGCTGCAGGACATTTTTTTAAGTATAGCAAAAAAAGTATAGAGATAATGTACAAAATAGAAGATAATGAAGATTCCAAGTGGTTCCAGTTAGCTCTCTAAATACAAAATTACTGACCCCTTAATACTTTGCAGTTACTGCACTGCAAAACTTGACAACAACCAAGCCCCTTCACGTGCTATCACAAATAACATAGAATTCTTCCCACTCCAAAAACCCCTGCAACAACTTAACTTTTATGAGAGCATCATAATGCACTTATCTTGCACTTGCCACCAGCTAGCCCTTATTATTTATCTTGTTCATTACTAACCCTGTACTGCACTTTCCCCTCTCCCTTCCCCCTTGCACTTTTCCCGTCCCCCCTACCCATGCACTTGCACGATCTGAATGACACCTGGCCTAGTAGGATCGTTGTCTGTCTCCCCTTGTTCCCCCCTCCCTGCCTCGTCGCGCCTTGAAACACTTGTGTATAGGCGCGTTACAAATGCCATATCATATCATATCATATCAATGCGGCAGCAAAAGGGGCTGAAGACCATAGTGTATGGCACCTGGAAGGGGGAAGAAGGGACAGAAAGGGTGCATTAGTGAGAAATTCTTCATGTGATACATCTCATTAGAAGAAGATGGTGGTGTTCTAGTGCTATCCATGCATGTGCCGCAAATGCACGGATACCTCAACAGGCAACAATCTTGTGTGGTCATTGCAGGCAGCCTTTGTTATGGCATGGCAGCTGCAGCTCTGATGTCTTTCTGTGTTGAGTGGTGGCAGGCACATTTGTAGAAGGGGACTGCATTCCATGAGACATGAGGATTTAAACATAGAGTTTACTATGGTGTGCTTTGTGAGGTAAGTCAGTAAACCACAGTGATGCATGGCTGCAGCCCTAGCACAGAAAAGTGTGTGCACTGGTTGAAAATGTATGTCTACTGGTTGAAATTAGGTGCCCCATTGTTGCTTTTATGTGTGTGGTTTGGTTGCAGTGCACATATTGTTGGTTGCATGGGAGTGGTGATTGGTAGAACAACCTACCGTTGTTGGTGTATGGGTGGAGATGCAGATGTGACCACTCATGCAGTGTGTCCACTGGGTGCACTAACGGAATAGTGTACATATGGAAGAGGTCATGGTACAACTGGTTGTTATATGTTCTTGCATAGTGTGCATTGCACAGATTTGCCATGTTTATTATGCTTTGTGATTGGAAGTGGGTAGCAGTGGCAAATACAGTGATATATTTCTGCATTATGGTAAGTGGAACACGTGTCCTTGCCTTCCTTCTTCATGGAGTGGCGCATGGGTGGAAGTGCTATTGCATATGTTGTCTTTGTGATTTCTGGCACATGCCAACATGGTCGCCTGCATGGCTCTTTTATGTTGTGGTGAGTGTGCCCAAGGCCTAGACTATTGGGTGCATGGCCGAAGGCTGTAGTCTGCAGGCCATGCACCCAACAGCCTAGACCTTCATCACAGCCACCACAAAATAATGCAGCAATGCAGTTGTTATTGTGCATGTATTTGTACCCTTGGTAGAACAGCAAAAGTGAGCTTCTATGCGTACATTAGCATATGGTGTTCACCATTGCCCCTGTTGCAAAATAGGGTGGCAGATGTCACCATTTTCATTTGCAATAGTTAGGCCCTTTTAAGACCCTTGCTTGAGAAAATGTTTGTACACATTGCCCCATAAAAGGAAGTCAGCAGCATCAGAAAGTTGCTATAGGCACAATGTACAGAGGCATGCACATACCGTTCAGCATAGGCAACCGACCGTCATGGAAGCATGCATGCAAAGATGTGGCAAGGGTGAAGAGTGACAGGAGCAATTGCAGATGGGGAATGCATTGCACATAACATGAGGAGTACAATGTGGGGTGCACTAAGGAGTGCTGTGTGTGGTGTGGGCCTAGCATCTTGAATGCATGGCTGGAATCCTTACACAAACAGCTATGTTGGTTGGTTGCAACTACTCCTCAGATTGCTGCGTTTCGTATATGGTTTGTGAGTTGTGCATGCATTGTTGATTGTATTGGTGTGCTCATTTTTTCGCACATGGTAGATTTGCCACTGCGTGGCAGGAGCATATGGAGTGACCAGTTCTGCAGTGTGTCCACTGAATGCTGTGGTGAGAAACTGTGTGTGTAGCAGTGCATAGGGTTCAAATGCATAGTGTACTAACTACTGTACTGCACTTTGAATTATTTTATTATTGGAGTTGGTGGAGTGCTGGGAGGAAACAACTATGGCTACCTGCAGTTCCTAGTGCTGGGTGCCACTCTGGGTGAATGTGGACGCTGAAAGCGTGCATCGATTTGGAGAGCTGTTACCTGGAGATGCTTTCACATGACACAAGACATGTAGTGTGAGTGTGTAAAGGTACGAAAGGTGCAGAAATTATAGTGGTGGATGCAGAGGTCTTAGATGCGAATTATAAATGTGTGTGTGACTATTGCATACTACCTAATGCAAGAGTGTTGCATATATAATAGTGGAAATGGAATAAGGAGTGCCAGTGCTTTACTGGGGTGTGGCCCTTGCTTTAACTGGGAAGACGCACATGCTACAATCTGCCCATTTGATCATGGTGCCTTTGCAAATGTAACTGTGGGGATTATCCAATCAGTTGTCGAGGGTGTGGGTCACAGGAAGGGGCAGTGATATATTTCCCCAAACCTTGATGCAGTGAGGTTGACAGAGATGGACAGACGCAGAGTGCTCATCGTGGGTGATACCTTTGTGCAAGATCTGTACAGGTATGCAGTGGAAAGAGGCTTTGATACTAACTTTCAGTTGGAAGGAGTGGAGGTTTTTTGGGGGACAGTGTATGAGTGGGGTTTCAGTGCCATGGTTCTCTTTTGTATATTTGTGGCCTCTATAGGCAGTGTGGATGTTGTGGTCATGCATTATGGATCGCTACATTTGGGGTACATGTGGTGCTCACATTTGCCCTGTCACCTCACAAAGTTGATGAGAGCAGTGATGTAGATTTTTGCCACTGCCAAGGTGATGTTCTCCAACATACCACCAAGAGGTGCATGGGACCATGCTGGTGTAATTTGCCAACAGACAGAGGTTGGGAGGTGTTTCTTACACAGAAGCATGTGTGACTTTATGTGCAGTGCTGGGATGTTCTGCACCGACAATGACAGTATTAACGAGCAAGATTTGCAGTGGTTCCAAGGAAATGGCATTTTTTTTACCTCCATTGTCAACGCTCTTTTGTTTGCCACTCTACACACAGAGTTGCAGACAATCCTGTACAACTGTTAGAGAAACGTTGACGTTCAGTCCGTACAAATGTGAGTTGGAGAAGCAAACAGAAAGTAATTGAAAGAGATTAAAAAAAAAATATATATATATATATATATATATATATATATATATTATGCAAGCACGTACATAACAGAAACGGGACAAAACATTTTTTTAAAAAAAAAAACATTTTGTTTTCTGAGACAGTACTACAGATCCAACCCCCAACCCTGTTTTAGGAGTAGTGACAGCAGACGCTAAGAGAAAGGCTTCAAGGTGCTTCTGGAACCGGTGATGGATCCCCTCAAGTGTCGGGGAGCCAGGGAGGCTGTTGCAGATGGAGGTCACAGGTGAAAATGCACAGCTCCCACCAACTATTTTTTTTGCAGAAGCACCTGACCCTGAGGGAGTTGGAGACACTTGAGGGAAGAGGTTGTGCTCACAAATGTATAGGGAGTTGCAGTTGAAGTTTTTGAAGTCCCAGGGGCCAGAAGGTCTTCTGCATAATGCAGAGTCTTCTCAGTTTATTCGTTGCAGCCACTGGGAGCTATTGGCGACATTTCATTGCAGGAGAGATAACATCCCAAGTCACGCACTGCTCTTCTGGATGTGTTCCAGAGGGCGGACAGTAGAAGGGGGCAGATTTAAATAGAGCCTGTTGCAATAGTGCAACGTAGCCAGAAGTACAGCTGTGCAGACAGTGATCTTTTGGAAAGTTGCTTTTGCTTGGTGCCATACATTAAATGTTGCAATTGGTGGAATATTTTTACGATTTACGTAGGAGGTGGGTTAGTGTGGAAAACATTTCGTAGAATTGTCGGAAGGAAAGCAGAGAGTTCCTGTTTCGATATTACCCTTTATGATATGGCTAAATGAGAAAGTTGCAAGCACATATCACTGAAGTGCCACTTCATGGTAGGGGATGGGTAAAAAAGAGAATGCTTTTAAAGAACGTTATGGCCGCTGAGTGGCAGATACTGTGCGCAGAGGCACTTATAACCCAGTCATGTACATAGTACAGAAAAAGTTTCTGTACTTCCTTTTTCCGGTGATGGGTACCCAAGTGGATGATTGTGGATGCACAAATCTTTCAATATTTTTCTGAACTTTCTAATGCACGTGCTGTCCAGTGACAGCACACTAGCAGGCTGAATTTGTAACGGTACCTATGAATTGTTGTGCAGAACTGACAGTGTTAGAGGGTAACGTCTTGGATGGCATTGGTGTAATCTTGTGTGACCATTTACCCGTACCCAATGAGGTCTTGCTGGACAAAAGGTAGTGGAAAGGGACGAATGACTGCTCCTGCTCTACTGGTATGTGGCCCTTGTTGTACTTTGAGCACCGCAAGTGACACAATCTGCGCTTCTTGCCTTGCTGGCCAATCGACATGGGACATTTAGGATTATCCAATGAGGTACCGTGGGTGTGGTTCATAGGAAGGGTTTGGCAAACTATTGTACATTACACTCCGGGTAGTGAAACTGGCTGACATTGCAAAACGCATTGTGTTGCCTATAGGTGATGTGTTTCTACTAGATCTGCACAAGTGTGCCCTGGAAAGAAATGTTGCTGATAATTTCGGATTGGAAGGAGTGGTCGCATTGAGGAATGGTGTCTACGAGCACAGTTTCGCTGACATGGGTGCACTTTGCAAAGACCTGGCCACTTTTTCTAGAGCCAATGTTATCGCTGTCCACTACGGTGGTATGCATATTGGTTACATGTCTTGTTTAGTCTTGTTCCGTTGACTGAAGAGGTTGTTAAAACTAGTGAAGAGAGTTTTTCCCACTGCCACAGTGCTTTTCTCATTCATTACACCACAAAGAGTATGGGACATTGCTCCTGGAAGTTGTTCCGGGCCAGAGGCAGGGAGGTGTCTGATCAACAGAGGCATGTATACTTTTTTTGTACGCTGCTGAGATGTTCTTCTGCAACAGTTATGTCATTGGTTGTGGAAATGGAGAATTTTTCCAAGAAAATGGCATTTATTTGTTGCCCATTGGTAATGCTGTTTTTTTTTGCCCATCTACAAGATGCAGTGAAGAGTTTACTGTAACAATGTCTGCACAAGAAAACACAAAAAAAGAAAATAAAAAGTGAAAAAAGGTGTTTCTCTAAAAGCTCGTTTGAGAGCCCCCTCCTACAATGAACTACCTCTACCCAGGTTGCGTGTTATTCCCCCATGCTCGCACGCAGCAAGAAAGCAATATCCAGGGATTTTCAGGATGGCGCCCATGGAAATGGGACTCTGGATCCACAGGGATTGCACAACATTGTTTCTGGGTGTAGTGTGTACGCAGAGGACTGTTGTACAGAACTGATAATATCACATGGAGAGCTCTTCAATGTCATTGGTGGAAGCGTGTGGAACTTTTTAACAGTATGCAATGACGGCGTGCTGCAAACCAGACACTGGAAATGGAAGAAGGAATGTTTCTGATTCATTGGACACGCCCTTCGCCGCGCTTGGGCAAAAACGCACTTGCGCATACTCACCTTAGCCGGTAACTACCCATGACATTGGGACAATGGGGACTATTGCAGCTGCGGGTGTGGGTCACAGCAACGCCTGTTTATAATTTTCTACATTACTGTGCATCCTCAGGCAGACTGACATGGTTGCTATTAGTTGCATACACAATGTAGCACAACAGATTTGGTGCACCATTACTTACAGGGCAAACCTATGTGGCATGCTACTTTGTTCTGAAAAGCTGGAAACAGATTGCATAGCACATCTGTGGTGTGTTTTTTTGTAGGGTTGCAGTGCACAACTTCCACCTGGAAAGCAGATATACATTCTTCCAAAACATACATATATGTGCAAAGGCACATTGAGGTGTGTTTTAAAGCGTGTACTTTCCGAAAAACACTCCATACATTGCTGCACCCTGCACTTTGCCGGTGGTTGAGTGTCTGGCTCTTGTCCCCGAAATAAGGGCCCTTGCGCAGCGTGGGTGCGATCGCATGATGACGTCGCCAATATTCTCGTTTGGGACAGATGCCTGCTGGACATGTTTTGGGCGAAATGCGTTGTGAGCACATGCATGGGTGTCATATGGACACTGTTGCATCTTCTCCACTGACTAAAAGTGCACCACACGTGTACCGACCGTTTTGGTTGACTCTGGCTATTTTTAGGGTACAGGAGGTGGGATGTTTATGTGCATAGCTACCTGTAGGGTGTGGGTGGATGCCCCAACCTAATGAACGTTCCTTTGTATGTGCTGCACAGTGGCGATGTTACCAGGACACAGAGGAACAGATACATATGCATGTACTTGTACTACGCACAAACATGTGCTCCCATACAAATTGATAGGTGGTGGAGAACATGCAGACATGCAGAGAATGCTGGTGGCAAACTGATTCCTCCATTATCATTGTGGATAGGCCGGACAGCTGTGGTGTCCGTAGGACATTTACCTTTTTCTTACTTGCGGGCATTTCAATGAGGACTGTGTGCCGCTGAGTCAGAGCCCCATTTCAGGTAAAAAAGAATACCACACAAAAACTGAGCAACATTCTCATTATTACTGTTTACTTGCACACATGCGGACACCCCATTTGGAAAGGGGAGGGATAGCAGAAGTGGATACTTATTGTGGAGAAATGGGGATTTGCACTACTTGGTTGTGAGGGGAGGAATAGATTGATGTATTACTGTAAAGTATTCCATGAAACATTTTTTTGCGGTAATTGCGGGCTCTGATATGCAGAAGGAGTACACATGCAGGTGTGCCAATGCTGTTTCATTTTGTCCAAAATATATCCTTGTACGCAACCTTTAAAGTGGCACAATTGTACACCAGTTTCTCCACTTTGAGTTCCTTGCAGTCAATTTCCCTATGTACAGAGTTTTTTTCCTTTCATATGCCCGTATGCTGCTGTGGATAGGTTGCCATTTGTACTGCCTTGCTTTCCTTTCCAATATGTTCTCTTACCAAAAAAGCATGTGTTTGGTGTACATGAAGCAATATACATTACATAATTTACAACTCACAGCACTGTGCATACCAATGGGGTTAATATAGAACGTTATTGGGCCTCCTTACGAGTTGGGCGCAAAGGGATACCGGGCACCTTTAAGGACATTGGTGCCGGTAATCCCTTTCAACCCTATTCCGAGTTCCCTTAGCGGGTCCCTTCCTTAATGCCTGGTCTGACCAGGCGTTAAGGATGGGACCCGTTAAGGGACCCGTTAAGGGACTTTAGAGCTAATAACGGTACCGCAAATTGCAGTACCATTATTAGCTACTTCCCCATTCCCATTGAGCCCTATGGGGGCTGAAATGGGAATGGGGAATGGTTTTTTCAATGGGGACTTACCGGTCCCTCCAAGGTCGGAATGGACCGGTAAGTCCCCATTGAACCAGGTCGGACTCGGTACCGGTATGGGAGGTAGTCATAGCGCAAATAGCACCATGGTTACCTCCATACTCAGATTGAGGACCAATGAGTCATGAGGGAAATGTTCATACTGCCACTCTAAGATGCTTGCCATTGCTGTGTGACAAAAAGACACATTATTCTTCTGTACTATTGCTTACTGCAGCACCTGTGCAGTTATTAGACACAGTTTAGGTTGTAGTAACGTTGACATTTTAGCACTTTCCAGTCATTACTATGGGCATTTGTTTTTTGTTCCCCTTCACAGTAGAAGTGTGGTAAGATTGGTGAAGACAGACGTGAATTCTGTTATTGATGAATTCCGTTATGGTGCACTCCCTATGCCTTTGTCCTGTTTGCTTCATAAGTACAGAATTTGCAAACCTACTCTATTTCCCCTCGCAGGTATTGCACATGGTGCTGTTTGTCTATGTTCTTTGCTTTTGGTAATTGGTACTACTACGTAAGAGGGCAACTGCCTTCCTCAGTAGGTTGGCGTTAGGGAAAATTCTCCAGAATGGTTAATTTCCCTTACCTACTGAGTCCCTCAGCAGCTTTGCTGGATTTCTAGGATTTATTTTTCTCACCTGGTAAGTGTGAGCCTTTTTTCCCACTCTTACATGTGTTTTGCTGTGTGTGTATAATGTTTTTCTGTTCATAGACTGTGGAGCCTCACCTACTCCACAGGCATCATCTTTTCACTGTGTGTTACACAGCACCTTCAGTGCAGTGACAGAGGGTTGTCTTTTAGACTTCCCAACTCAGACTCCATTTTTATGGGACTGACTTCTGTCTCTCAGAACACATAACGTTGCCATTAACTTTTTTAGCCTCTGTAAAACCACAGACCAAATTTGTGATTTCATTTGTGATGTCATCTTTGTTTAGCTGACCATAACTTGCAAATTTCTGGGGGGTTTTGGTTTTACCTGTAACCATAACATCCCTGTAACAATGTTTGTCCATTGAATTGCATAGGTTTTTACAAGTGACACTTAACCATTTTGTCAGTAATTACATGGCCACGGTAGTGGCCATGTAGTTATGGTTAAGTTGCTGTTTCCATAGGAAGAGCACTTTATGGGTGGCTTATAACTTCGCTCTCCTTGGACGGATCCTCACCAAACTTTGCAAAAAAAGTATTTGGGTCACTCTGAATTTTTTTGCAAAGTTTGGTGAGGATTCGTCCAGGGGGGGCAAAGTTATAGGGGGGGTCCCAAAACTTTTTTTTTCCCATAGACTGAATGGGATTTTTTTTTGCTTGCGCCTACAGCCCAAACGCTGGACGGATTTCCACCAAATTTGGACCAGGAGCAGTGGCTTGGTCCCGAAAGCGTGCTTTTGCAAATTTGGTGAAAATCCGTCCAGTAGTTTATTTTAAAATGACCAAAAAGTAGGTCAAAAAAATGTGTGATATCTGTGTTCGGTTTGCGGACACACTTCCCTGTTCGCTCCGCGGACAGTGTCATGATTGGCCAATCATCTTGCGTGATGTTCGCGGACATGCAACGTGTTCGCTGATTGGGTGGCATGGAGCGTGAAGCGCTTCAGATTTTTCGGTAGCGCCCGCCATCTTGGATTTACGGACGTCCGCGGACAGCGCGGTGAAACTTTGTTCAAAATGTGTATTTTGTAGAGTGTGTTGGTGTGTAGGAGTGTTTGGGGAGGGTGGGAGTGTATGAGATAGGATGAAAGTTGTGTTTTTTATGTGCTAGACGTTCTTTTTGTGTTCGATTTGTTTGTGGACATCACAGGTGTTCTGAAATGTTCTAAATAAACTGACTGGGGGGTGTTCTAAGGACTCAATATGTGTCCGTTTTGTTCGCAAGCAAAGTGAAACTGTTATAAGAATACTCATGGTGTCCGGGGAGTGTTCGTAGGGGGTGTCCTGAGGACGCTGTCCGTATTGTTCTCTGTCAAGTTGAATGTGTTCTAAGAACACCCGCGGTGTCCTGAAATGTTCGCAAATAAACAAAATGGGGGTGTTCTGAAGACGTTTTTGAGAACACTCCCGGTGTCCTGGAATGTTCGTAGGGGGTGTCCTTAGGACGCTGTCCATATTGTTCGTTGTTAAGTTGAAAGTGTTCTAAGAACTATCGCGTTGTTCTGAAATGTTCGTAGGGGTTGTCCTGAAAACGGTGTCCGTATTGTTCACTGGCAAGTTCAAAGTGTTCTAAGAACACTCACATTGTTAGCGGACATGAAAAGTTTCCCATAGATCATAGTTGAAATGTTTGACTCTATGGATGTGATATGCTGGGTGGTTGTTGCCAGGGCATAGAGTCTTGGGTGCATGGCCACTTGGCCATGCACCCAAGACTGTATGCCCTGGCAACAACCACCGCAGCATATCACATTCATATTTGCTTATAACTTTGGGTGAAAAACAAATGTATGGTTCTCTGTCAAGTTGCATGTGTCCTAAGAACACTTGCGGTGTCCTGAAATGTTCGCAAATAAACAAGATGGTGGTGTTCTGAAGATGCTTCTAAGAACACTCGCGGTGTCCGGGGAGTGTTCATAGGGGGTGCCCTGAGGACGCTGTCCGTATTGTTCTCTGTCAAGTTGAATGTGTCCTAAGAACACTTGCGGTGTCCTGAAATGTTCACAAATAAACAAGATGGTGGTGTTCTGAAGAAGCTTCTAAGAACACTCCCGGTGTCCTGGAATGTTCGTAGGGGGTGTCCTGAGGACGCTGTCCGTATTGTTCTCTGTCAAGTTGAATGTGTCCTAAGAACACTCGCGGTGTCCTGAAATGTTCGCAAATAAACAAGATGGTGGTGTTCTGAAGACGCTTCTAAGAACACTCGCGGTGTCCGGGGAGTGTTCGTACGGGGTTTCCTGAGGACGCTGTCCGTATTGTTCTCTGTCAAGTTGAATGTGTTCTAAGAACACCCGCGGTGTCCTGAAATGTTCGCAAATAAACAAAATGGGGGTGTTCTGAAGACGTTTTTGAGAACACTCCCGGTGTCCTGGAATGTTCGTAGGGGGTGTCCTTAGGACGCTGTCCGTATTGTTCGTTGTTAAATTGAACGTGTTCTAAGAACTATCGCGTTGTTCTGAAATGTTCGTAGGGGGTGTCCTGAAAACGGTGTCCGTATTGTTAGCTGGCAAGTTCAAAGTGTTCTAAGAACACTCACATTGTTCGCGGACATTAAAAGTTTCCCATAGATCATAGTTGAAATGTTTGACTCTATGGATGTGATATGCTGCGGTGGTTGTTGCCAGGGCATAGAGTCTTGGGTGCATGGCCATGTGGCCATGCACCCAAGACTGTATGCCCTGGCAACAACCACCGCAGCATATCACATTCATATTTGCTTATAACTTTGGGTGAAAAACAAATGTATAAGGAACAAAGGTATTAGATACTATGGATGTGATATGCTGCTATGGTTGTCCATATTATTGTATACTTACTGTTTGGTCTAGTAATGGGAGTCCATGTTTTTCTTCTTCATTTCTGTGATAAAAGAAAATAGCATGTTAGTATTAATATTTTGTAATGACTTATTACATTGTATAAGCAATACACTTTTATTTTTTTTCGACCCTCATATTTAGTAGAGTACAAATCTGCTCAGTTTCTGTATTTGTTGCTAAAATCATTGGGTCTGTGGGAGAAAAAAAAATCCATGTTGGATTAAAAAAAAAAACCTTTTTCTGTTATGCTACAGTTTATTTGTTTGTTTGTTTTCAGTGTTCACTTGTTGTTTCTGGCTAATGCTTTATACTTTGCTTTGTTGTATTTTTTTGAAGCAGTAACAGATTCTTCATTTGTTTTGATATTATAACATTTTGGAGCAGTTAGATACCAATTGGCGTATTCTAACTGTCTTTTTTTTTAATATATTTTAGTGGTTTTGATTTATCTATTTGGATATTGTTAAATTTTGGGACAGTTAGATACCAATTGGCGTATTCTAACTGTGTATTTTTTGGCCTAATTTAGTGGTATTCATTTATCTGATTAGTTGTTGTAGAATCTTTGAGCTGATTTTGGAGTATTCTAACAGTTTATATTATTTTAACACAAATTTATAATTTTGGGACAGTTAGATACCAATTGGCGTATTCTAACCGTGTATTTTTTGGTCTAATTTAGTGGAAACAAAGCAACATCCAGACATAATTGTAATTCATTGTGGAGGGAACAGTTTAGGACATGTGACTGGAATTTTTTTGCAATTTGCTATGAAAGAAGGACTTAGGAAGGTTATGGACATGTTTCCTAATTCTCAAGTGATATTTTCACGGATTGCGCAGAGACAAATGTGGCTTTGTTCTTCTTCATTTGGTCCACAAATGGAAAAAGCAAGGTGCAATGTTAATGAGGCTGTTTGTGCCTTTTTAAGAGATCTTGGCATGTCTTCTTTTCACAATGAAAATATTATGTTTTGTAGTACATACATTTTTCGCAGAGATGGAGTCCATTTTACTTATGCTGGCAATCAGATTTTTCTGAGAAATGTACAAAATGCATTGCGACCTTTTTTTGAATTACAACAAGGATTTTGAAGTAGATGTTAAGCATTTACAATTTTTGACTTACAAACACCACCCAAAGGCTCTTTTCAGAGCCACCACATCTTTCCAGAGAAAATTACAATGTTTGTGATGGAGTAGCAACCCAATTTTTTTAATGTTCGCGAACTGTCCGCGGACTTCTAAAAAATACAAAGAGCCCTGCTTCATTTATTTTCACTTCTATTTTTTAACTGGGAAAGGCGGCTCTGAAAAGAGCCTTATTTGTTTTTGATTTTTGTAATTTTGTATTTTTTGGGGTTTTTCAGACACGACACACTAGGAGAGGAGGGTAAAGGAGGGTAAAGGGGGGGACACCAACCACAGGGATAAGAAAGGGCGAGCTGAGAGAGGAAGATGTAGAGTGGGTTTTATTTGGGTAGTGAGCATGTCTTCTCGTGCTCTGAGACGATATTCTCAAAAGCACTCCGAAGTCGCTCCCCCCTGCAGAGTATTGTGTCACAGTACATACATACAACTGTGACCCTCGAAAGGTAAGGGTCATCAGCATTCTGTATGGCCTGTGGGGCAGCTTGAGGAAGACACTGTCCCACAGAGGTGGTCCTTGTGGTGACAGGATCAGAAACAGAGGATGAAGTAGAGGAAATCAACCTGCTACGTTCTTTGCAAGGTACAACCCTGCGAATAGCCCCAGAGTGAAATGACCTCAGGTGTCGCTTCATAGTAGTGGTCCCAAAGCTGACTGAGTATCATTTTGCACTCATTGCAGGTAAAACGGTTCGCACGAGCCTTAGGAACATTACCATGAATGGTAAATAACCGCCACACCCAAGACTCACGCCTAGTGCGGGTAGTATGGTTTTCCTCTACCTCATTCTCATCATCCTCTTCTTCCTCCTCCGCATCCTCACTCCTGTTCCCCTCTTCAGGCCCTTGGGGAGGTGGTGGTGGTGGAGGGGGTGGTGGTGGTGCTGAAGCAGGTGCAGCACCAAGTGGCAGTTCAGCAGCCAAGGATGCCATCTCGATGATGATGTAGTCTGCAGGTGGCAGCAAAAATCACTGTGTTCTGAAGAATAGCCAGAAACACAATGGGAATAAGCTCTTGGGCGTGGTCTTTTATAGGGGTGCTTGTGCGCGGTTCGCGGACATGCGCACTGTCTGCGGACAGATCGAACACAAAAAAGGATCGGAAAGTTTCAAAAGGTATATAGAAACTCAAGATTGCTATGTGGGACTTGTGCCATGGTGAGATTTTATTGAAAAATATTATGGATTAACTGAAAATGTACTTCTAAATTGTTCAGGGACACGAACAGTGTCCGCATTTCAGGACACACGATGAGCGTGGGCGCCAAGGACACCAAGGACACCAAGTGCACAGAGATTGGTTAGCGCATGCGCATTGATGTCCTACGGACACTGTTTGGGTTCTGAAGTAATTAAAAGTGCGTCACACGTGAAACGAACATTTCAGGACACCGCGTGTGTTCTTAGAACAGTTTAAACTTGGTAGCAAACAGTAAGGACAGATATAGTGTTCTTCAGGACACGTGTAATTTCGTTTATGTACGAACATTTCAGGACACCAATTGTGTTCTTAGAACAGTTTCAATTGGGTAGCGAACACTACGAACAGGTATAGTGTTCTTCAGGGCACCTCCATTTTCGTTTACGTACAAACATTTCAGGACACCAATAGCGTTCTTAGAACAGTTTGAACTTGCTAGCGAACAGTACCGGACAGGTATAGTGTTCTTTAGGACACTGTAATTTTTGTTTGTTTACGAACAATTCAGGACACCGCGTGTGTTTTTAGTACAGTTTCATGTTGCTAACACTACGAACAGTTGTACTGTTGTTCAGGACACATCATTTTAGTTTATTTACGAACATTTAAGGACACCAATTGTGTTCTTAGGACAGTTTTAAGTTGATAGCGAACATTACGGACAGATATAGTGTTCTTTAGAGCACTTTAATTTTTGTTTCTTTACGAACATTTCAGGACAGCACGTGTGTTCTTAGAACAGTTTCAACTTGCTAGCGAACAGTACGAACAGGTGTGGTGTTCTTCAGGACACCTCCATTTTTGTTTATGTACGAACATTTCAGAACACTCGCACTGTCCGCGGACACTTTTATTGTTTTTTAAAAAAAAAACAGAAACTATTCACAATACAATATAAAAATTGAACTTTATTTAACATATATTAATAATTTATGACAGAGAAGGTGAGGTAGAAAAAGAAACATAAACAGGAGAATTTGGGGTTTCAACATGATTGGTATTAGGTGAAGAAGGGATGGAAGTCTCATCAAAACGTTTTGGATTATGGAGAGGGTTTGGGGATAATTGACTGGGATATGGTGAGGAGGGACAAGTACATGTGGGGCAATGGTACGAGGTTTTTGGTTTGAAATGATTTTCTAGAAAAGTTTTTAAATTATTAAAATTAGCCAACAATACATCCATTTGTTCTTCTATATTGTGAAGACTGTTATCCATAACAGTTTTTTCTATTTTGGTATGCTCTGTACAAAAAAATAATATATATGTTAAATGTATATAAAAAAATAATAAATAAATGGTTTATATTATAAAGTGTTTACCATTAGTTTCACTATCTTGTGACATTTCTTCATGTGGGAAATTGTCCTCTAGCCATTCCAGAGTACTAGACATTTCTGTGAGAAAAAAAAAAGATAATATATTTTTTAATCTAATACAGAAAGTTTATAAATATATGAGTAAAATGAAGTAAACTTACTATTTCTGGTAAGATAAGTCCTATGTATTCAGTGGGTCTGGTCTTGTTCTCAGTTCTGTTGTGTCTGTGAGGTAATTATGTTGGAAGCCAATTTATCTTCTTGTGGTATATTCCATTTCAGAACATATTGTATTTAAATGAATGGTTAGTGTGTTACATATATGGCTTACATTCCTTATGTATTACTATATATAATGTGTTTGTGTGCTGCTTTTTGAATTTGTTAAATGTTCCTATATTATGATATAACAATCAAACATACCCCACCCACCCTCCCCACAGTTTTTAGGTAGTGGTACTGTTCTCCGAACATGTCCGCGAACATTAAATAAGTTCGCGGACATCAAGTTCATAAGAAGAGATCTAGTCAGTTCCATATGACATGTATATAAAGTCAAAGTCATTATTGTTAAGATGTGCTACTAAAAAACTATGAAATTCAGTGAAAAAACGTTGTTAAAGGGACGTTATGGTTAAGTTGCGCTACTAAAAACCTATGAAATTCAATGAAAAAAACTTTGTTAAAGGGCCGCTATGGTTAGGTTGCGCTACTAAAAACCTATGAAATTCAGTGAAAAAACTTTGTTAAAGGGACGTTATGGTTCCAAGTAAAACCGATAAACCCTTGAACTTCGCCAGTTATGGTAAGCTAAGCTACCATAACTCGCGCCACCACCGTGCACTGCTAAGACTAACATCCAGGACATCAAAGATGACATCATAAATGTCATTGATGACATCACTGATGACATCACATGTGTATGTACGTCTCATGAAATATGTGTAGAAGGGATTCTTATTATGTTGCGAAAAAAGTGTCAAGAATCATTGCAAGAAATATACCCTAATAAGTGCATTGAACGATGCATTGATATAAATAGCATCCTATTATGGGGCTCTATCTAGTATACTAAGCTACTCATACAGAAACATAACATTGTGTGCAGCGTACAAGATGAAGGTATGATATTCGTAATGTTAATATGTTGAATAATGAAATGATAATTGTTTTCTTAACAGATTTTTGTGTACTGTGAAATATGTAATAAGTAGCTAATAAAACCCATGTATTACATAATTGCATTACTATAGACAAAACACAAAGACACAAGAACACATACCAATATGTGTATATACAGGGAAAGTGAAGTTAGCAAAAAAGCACAAGTAGTAGCAGAAACAATTCATAACTTAACTGATTAGTTTCATGCAAATAAATGATTGCTCTGTTTCAAAGCTGCTATTTACCCTATGTATATGTATCACTTGATGTGATTGGACCCTAAGGAAAGGAGTGTGAGTACAATGTATACAAATATGACCATATATAGGGAAAGTACAGCCACAAAAAAACAACAGAACTATCAGAAAGTGCTCATAAGTCTAGTGATTATCTTTATGCACAAAAAGGATTGCTGTCTTTCAAGCTTGTGTTTTCCCATATGTATATGTTTCATATGATGTGACTGTACTCTAAGGGAATTACTGTAAGAACCTACTAGAAGGATATGTCTACAAATAAAATACAATTCTTAGTTTCTGACTGTTACTGAAGAAAACCATGTGGCCTAGATATGTCAGCAAAAGAAAAAATAGTGAGCCAGACATGTGATGTCATCAGTGATGTCATCAATGACATTTGTGATGTCATCTTTGATGTCCTGGGTGTTAGGCTTAGCAGTGCACAGTGGTGGCGCGAGTTATGGTTGCTTAGCTTACCATAACTGGCGAATTTCAAGGGTTTTTCGGTTTTACTTGGAACCATAACGTCCCTTTAACAATGTTTTTTTCACTGAATATATATATATATATATATATATATATATATATATATATATATATATATATATATATATATATATATATATATATGTGCAAATGTCTTTGTGGTGGGATTTGTGGCAAAGTGTTGTTCCTTAAACAATACCGCACCATTTTACCACCCTGCACCAAATGTTGCATAGTCACCTGTTAGGACCCTCTAATGGATACATGACACTTGGACACCCTACCCCTTTCCCTGGATTTCAGCACACATCAACATTTGTTTGTGGGTTTGTGGCTTGGCAAAGCGTTGTTCCTTATACAATTCCACACCGTTTCACCAATCTGAACCACATTTTTCATAGTTACCCGTTAGGGCACTCCAGACATTACTAGTTACATGAAATTTCAACACCACACCCCTTTCCCTGGATTTCAGCACCTTCACAGATGAGACAGTTGCCTGAGAACGGTGAAATATCAATGTGGTCGAAGAAGGACTGGTCCCATCATGAGGAAAAAAAGTTGCGGTCCAGACCCGAGGATGCACGGAAACCAAGATATTTGCACCGCAATGCACCACAAAGACAAGTACCATGCCATGGTGTGGTGACATGTGAGGAGAGAGCAAACAAGGTTCCAGTATGCAGCAGTACACACACTCACTCCTCCCCTCAATGTTTGCCCCGGGGTATGTCAGCCAGCCACACGCATCCATTCTCAGCACAGTTCACTTCAGGGTGCAAAGCACATAAAGTGATAAGCTAATTGGAACAGCTAACTACAGGATCAGTGTTATCATGGCTGTCTACCGAACCCGTTCGGAGAGCGGGTACTTCTGCTAGTTAATCATCAATCTTTTTGTGTCATTCACCTCCCTAAAAGGAACATTGACAGTAATCCCTCCCAAAAACTATAATTGCAGAATAATTACATGCAATCTTTTATTCTCAAAATCATCTATATGTATATTAATATGCTGTTGCTGGACATCTAAAGTGCAATGAATGAAAATCAACATTATCAAACGGTATTAGTGGTGTCAATAATGTATGTTCTATATTTTTGCAGGATGACAGTATAATGCTAACTCTAGTGCCAATTCTCTGTGACATCAGTGATGTTCAACAAGTACATTTCAAAATCAATTATTGTTATATTTACTTACAATGTTTGATGTTATCCTTTTTAAGGATACATGTTTTAAAGATTTTACTAGAAATCTCTTCAAGTGATTTGCCATTTCTGTGTTCTATGAATAACTTATGGTGGAAAATTAGCAATAAGACAACTTTACTTATGAAGATGTAATCTTTGTGATAAAAGAAGTTAATATTCAATTGTCTAACTAGTATCCACTTTTATATGTTGCTCTGTGCAAGGAGCCTACTACTTTAGTGGTCGAGGTGGAAGAGACAAATGGACCACAGGTATACAAACAATACTGATAATCATAATTTATCATGAGTTATCATTTATCATAAAACAAAGATTGTCCTCATCGGGACACGATTTCCCACCTTCCCTCTTTCTCTTTAGCCAGCGTCCCTTGGCCCTATGCCTCCACCTACCAACGAGGCAAAATATGTGGGGGTCCTCTTCGACTCCACTCTCTACTTCTCGTCTCACATAGCAGACATCTCTAAAAAGTCCCACTACCAACTGCACCTTCTCAGAAGTATTATACCTTTTCTCACTTTCCCCCAGAGGCTTTCCGTCTCCAGAGCCCTGGTCCTCTCTAGACTGGACTACTGCAACAGCCCCTTTCTCAACTTTCCTTCTTCTACCCTTCGTCCTCTTCAACTCATCCAGAACAGAACCGCACGACTTTCAATGGCCTCAAGCCCAGAGACCACATCGCTCCAGCGCTGAAATCCCTTCACTGGCTCCCTGTGGCTGCAAGGATTAATTTCAAGACCGTTTGCATTGTCCGCAAGGCTTTCTTGGGCCTGGCCCCACTCTATCTGCAACTCTCTCTACCTAAATACTCTCTTTCCCGAGCCCTCTGCTTATCTTCCTCCAACTCTCTGCACGTGAGCCACTTCTCCAAACAGAGAGATGGGGTAGATCTTTATCCACTACAGGGGCCTCCTTCTCGAACAGACTCCCTGCCTCTTTCCATCTTCAGCCAGATCTCATTAAGTTCCAGAAACTCCTCACAGCTTTCCTGTTCAGCTCCTCCTTCTCTCTCCCTCTTTCCTGCTAACCACCTCTCTCCGCCCTGTCGCTCTCTCTCCTCTACTTCTGCTTAGTTTTGCTTACTGGCTGCCTGGTTTACCTTCAGAGCCTCGAAGTTCCCAAGCTTCCTCACCTCTCTCCTGCAGTTGCCCTTGGGCTTTGCACATGACACATCACTACTGCACTTAGGTTACAACCCATGAGAGTGGTATCTTTCTGTGCTTAACCCATGGTCTGACGGGACTGGGCACACTTGGTCCCTATTGCCCCCTCACACTTTGTGTTCTATTCACCTGCATGATCTGAATGTACCAGCCCCAGTAAAATTGTTTGTCTTGTCTTCCCTACGTGTTCCCTTCCCATGCATGGTTGCACTTCGAAACACTTGTGTATAAGCGCGTAATACAAAAACAATCAATCAAATCAATCAATCAATCATCTGGTGTACCATTAACTTAACCTTAACTTTGATTGTGTGTGAAGTGTTTTTCATACAGAAATCATGTTCTTGTTTTAATTGTATTTATGTTTCTTGAAACAGAACAGTATTACCTTTTTGTACAGCATTATGTGAATGATCTTTTAAAGTTGGGTGATGAAATCAGCAATTCAAGATTGACTGTATCAAAGCACACCAAGAAAACAAGGGTAAGTACCATCCATGCTGTTCATTTTCTTTTTTTTGCGTGTTTGTTTAGAAATTCTCTAATTGGTATTAGATTGTAAGGTTCATATTCATATGTTCAGTAAGTGTGAGTAGATTCAAGTGGATCTAGGTCACCTGGCCTAAACCCCGCCCACCCGTAAATCACCTTAAACTGTTGGCACCTTCCTTTTTCCCACCCTTTTCCCCTACTTAAGAAGCCTTCCAGCCTCTTTCCTTTGTAGTTGGTGAGCAGGTGCAAGTGGATCTAAGTCACCTGGCCCAAGCCCCGGCCACCAGACAATCACCTTAAACTGTTGGCGCCTTCCTGTTTTCCACCCTTTTTCCCTAATTAAGCAGCCCTCCAGTCTCTTTCCTTTGCAGTTGGTGAGCAGGTGCAATTGGATCTAGGTCACCTGGCAGAAGCCCAACCCTCCTTCATACCCTGCCTCTTCCTTTCTGCTCTTCACTCTTAGATCAAGGTTGTCTCTTGTCTAGGCATCTGAAGTAAAGTGCAGATGAAGAAAAAGGGAATTCCTGTTTGGACCTATTCATACCTGGAGGACCCAGGGCCCGAACCCCTGCTCAGACGGCATGTAAACATGTGCTAACGTGTTTTCTCCCTCTGTCCCCGAAGGCCATCCCCACCATCACCAGGCAATGCCAGCGACAACGAGATCACCTCCCCTCTAAGGCATAGACTCCACAATGCAGCAACCTCACCCATATCAGCCTGAAGCCCATCAAAACCCCTTCACCATCCACAACACAGAAGGTGATGCTCATCAACATACGCTCAGCTATCACCCATGCAACAGACATTGCCAACCTCATCAATACATACGACCTTGACACCATCTTTATCACTGAGATATGGCTGACAGCCACCTCCACCCACATCCTGGATGTCTTTGTCCCGATGGATACAGCATTCAACACAGAGACCATCTAAAACAAGACGGCCAAGATCCTCCAGTCAAACACAAGACATAGAGGCCCTGCACCAGACTTGAAATGGACAACAGACATGGATCCTTTGAAGTCCTCTCCTGCAACTTCCCACTCTCCCTGATAGACACATTCACCTTCAATCTCATCTGCAGACCACCCAAACCGAACACCATATTCATCTCAGACTTCACTGATGTGGTCACCACCATATCCCCGAAGCACACCACCAACATCTTCCTAGGTGACTTTAACCTCCCAGGCAGCAAGGCCACCAAACCGATGAAGGACGCTCTCCTCAGGCTTCTCGACACCATCAGCCTCACACAGCACAAGAAAGACCCAACAAAGAGGTAACATCCTCGACCTAATCATTACCACACTGTCTTCCCTCCACTACAACTCTCTTCACCTGCTTGACTGGTCTGACCACTTAGTTCTGCCTGTCAACATCCTGTACATCACCCCAGTCAAGCAGTCCCAGCAGAAACCCAGCAGGAACACCTTCAGGTCCTTCAAGAACTTCCCAGTGGAAGCCCTCACAGAAGACCTTGCCAATCTACAACTTACATGGACAGAACACCCCCAACCAAACTGCAACTCTCTACTGGAAGCACTCAATGGCATCTTCTCAGCCTCCATTGACCAACACGTGCCTCTGAAAGAATGCACCTGCAAACCAACACTGTCAGCACCCTGTTACACGTAAGACCACAACCTCAGCAAAAGAGTCATCAGGAAACAAGAGAAAACCTGGTGCCGCTCCAGGACTGCATCTGACCTGGTGCTCCTCAAGGAAAGATGAGCAACACACCGACAACTAATCAACACAGCCAAGTCTTGCTACTATCAGACACCATAGCAGAAGCCGACATCAAAAGCAGAGCCCTCTTCAAAGTGGTCAAGCAGTGTGTCAAACTGCTACCCAATCCTGCCATACCACACTCCATCAAAATAATCCACCACCATCAACACCATCTTCATCAACAAAATCTGCAAGATTCACCAGGACACATAGACACCAGCTCTGCATCCACAGACCCGACTCACCTCCCTCCTCTTAATATCTCCACACCCTGGACAATAGTCAAGACACTCTTGACAGAGGACCTGGTAGAAACCCTGGCCATCCTCAAAGTTAGATTGTGTACAGATAACATCCTCCTAGCATCCATTGTCCAGACACTCCCCACAGAAGCTCTCCTTCCCTACATGGAGATCATCAATAGCTCGCTAACTCAAGGCACCTTTCCATTGACCCCAAAAACAGGAAAAATCATCCCTCTACTAAAGAAACCCACTATAGATCCTGGCAACCTAGGTAACTGTCTCCCAATCACCCATCTTCCCTTCCTAAGTAAGATCATTGAAAAAGTGGTTGCCACACAGCTCTTCAATCTATACACAGAGCTGCTGGGAGCCCTCCTAGCCACACACAACATCCACATCCACCAATATGTCGATGACACACAGCTATACCTCTAGATCAATTTCAACATCCATAGGCTCAAAACCTGCCCCTCCCTGATCCAGTCTTGGATGTCCAGTACATACTTGAAACTCAAACCCTCCAAGACCGAGTTCCTACACTTCACCAACAACACTGAACACCCGGACTTACAGACATGGTTAATAACCATGAACTCTGAGGGCTTCAAACCCAGGCTCACCTCCTGCCCCAAGTCACTTAGGTTCCACATTGACAAACACCTCTCCTTCAAGACACACATAGCTAAGAAAACCAGACAGCTTGGTATCAGCTCTCACTCCTGCAAAAAGTCAAGCCCTTTCTCCCTCTGGACAGCTTTAAATCCACCGTTTAAGCACTGGTCCTATCTCAGGTTGAGGGGGAAATTCACTCCTTGAAGGCCTCCCGTCATACTCCCTTGTGCCCCTGAGAAGTGTCCTGCATGCGGACGCATGCCTCATCAAGGGTCTATGCAGATATGACCACATCACCCTGCCCCTCATCGAACTTCAATGGCTCCCACTATATGCACAAATCACCTTCAAGTATTGCTGCATCAGCTATAAGGCAGTCACCCTAAAGTCAACCAAATACCTCGCGGAGCAACACTGCATCTCTGGCGGATAGTGCACCACCAGAAGCAAGGACACATGCAGATTTGAAATCTGCTGCTGCAAAAATGAAAAAAAAACAGAAAACAAGCCTTTCTACCTATGCCCCAAGATTATGGAAACTCCTCCCCATCGGCATCAGACTTGCCCCCACGCTCCTACAATTCGGAAAATAACTCAACACCAACTCTTCAAGTAGTCTCTCCTCCTCAAAGCCTAGGCCATCGCGTCACACCTCACACCACCTGACTCGCTAGATGCAGCCTGCCCCTCTCTTCCCTGCCACCCGGTACAGCTGTACCCTCCCTCTGCCCCCTTATATCCTACCCCCTGGTGTATATCTGTTTTGTAGTTACAACTGAAAAGCATGCCATTATGCTCACAAATCAAATATGGTGTACACATCTGTCAAGCACTTTGTTATGTATCTGTTTTGAAGTATACCTCTGTAAAGTGGTCTGTTGCTTCTCCAAGCTAGGTAGGTTCACACTCAATAAATACCATAATAATAATAATAAAAATAAAACAAGCAGGAAGACTCAGACCACACCACTAACAAATTATGTTGCTTGGCAAACTGATGTCAGTTTGGAGCAACTAATGGTTGAGGATGAGCATGCTCTTCCCAAGGTTCAGAGTAAGAATGCCGATATCCAGTGGCTGGAATTTAAACTGAATATCACCAGTGAACCAGAGAACATTGTTACAATACACAACATCTACACGATGTGTTAGACAACACAGAAGATGTTTTGTCATTACTTGCACACAATCCACACCCTCAAAACAGCTTCAAAGAAATACATAATGTTCCATGTTCCACCAAATACATTCTGAAAATCCCAAAATGCATCTTCAAAATTGATCGACAACTATGATCATGACCCTGACTTAACTATTTCAATTGCGGAGGACTTATCCACCAATAGAGAATCGCAAACCACTGTGCTGCAGGACAATTGGCTATTGCAGGAACCAAAATACCTTTTAATTGACAACTGCCTAATACTGATTATATACATGATTAAATGCAACCATAGGATGTGTAGGAGGATTTGTGGGGAGCCATTGGTGAAGTTTACTTGAGTAGTCAAAGGCACCAACCTGAAGATCTAGGGTAGCTGTGTCTACAGACATGACACATTTTCACGGTCCGCGCATTGCATTTTTTTTAAAGTGCCTGTTGGAACTGTACTTTGTTATTCTGCTCTGTTGTTCAGTGGATCAGTGTTCAATAACGTAACACTTTTCTGTACATTTGTAGGACTTGATTTCCTTACTAAAACCACACACTACACATATCAGAGAAAGCTCTTGTTCCCCCTCTATTAGCAAGGCCTGGAACCTCAAACAGATATCCAAAGACAATGCTCTCACAGCCAAAGGATCAGGTTTGCTGGTGATGGACAGTCCAACAGTCCTGGTTTTTCAGCCAAGTACTGCATTTACCAGGACATAGACACCCACAAAAGTGTGAGATCTGTAAGGTTGCACATGTCTGAATGTACATCTTCTGTTGACATGGAGAAAAATAGTTTCATTAAATCCATTGAATTTCTGAAATCAAGGGGAATGCAAATAGAACTCATAGCCACTGACAGGCATGTTGGAATAGCAAAGACAATTTGAGAACAGTTCCCACACATAAAACAGCCATTTGTTGTATGGCACATAGCAAAATCAATATCCCAAAGGTAACAGCTGCTGGTAAAAGAAAGGGTTCAGAAGCAATTTAAAAATGGTCACAGTCTATCAGCAACTATTTTTGGTGGAGTTCAAAAATGTGTAAGGATATTCTTGTTGAAAAGTGGTGTTCAATGCTCCACCATTGTTCAAACCTGCACTCATGGGAGGTCAATGAGCAGTTTCACAAGTGTGTAACTTTTGAGTGAGGAGCTCTCTCCATCAATATTCATGCATCTGTATATCTCACTGTATCCATTTCTCTATGTCTAACCTTGTCGATCTGTGTTTGCATGTCTCTATATGAACAGTTGCATTGCGGTTGCCAGTCAATTCGTCGAAAAAAATTGGTCGACCAGACAAATGGTCGAATCAAATTGGTCGAAAACCATTTCGTCGAAATTATTTTTTTTCTATTTTAACCCTTTTTTTTTTTTTTTTGGGGGGGGTCCCCCCCCCAACCCCCTTTTTTTCTCTAAAAACCCATTTTTTAACAAAACGAAAACCCAAAAAATAAATATATAAATAAAAAAATGTTTTCGACGAAATGGTTTTCGACCAAATTGCGTCGACCAAATTGCAGTCGACCAGTTTTTTTTCGACGAGTTGACTGGACACCTTGCATTGCACTTCATCTTTTTATCTGTGTACATCTGCATTGATATGTATAGATGTCTATGAATCTCTCTGTCTACCTATATGCATCTTTGCCTCTGCATTGCACACACACTTAAGTGTCGATCAGTCTGTCAATGCTTATTTGTCCCAACGGACATATGCAGATTTATATGCATCTATATTTTTCCTTCTCTGAGTAGAATGACATTCCTTCACATCTGTATATTTATTTCTATATATGTTCTATATGTCTATTTAAAGGACGGCCAATACTTCTCTCATGTATACCTAGTTGTCTATTTATACATATTACTACCTAGTTATGTATTACATAGCCTGCGGCAGCGGCCATGTAATTATGGTTCAGTTTCTCACCTAATATGAAGAACACTTTTTGGGAGGCTTATAACTTAGCCCCACCGTGGATGAATCCTCACCAAATTTAGCAAAAAAGTATATGGCCCGCTATAAATTGTTTGGTGAGGTTTCATCAAGGGGGGGAAAAGTTATAGGGGGAGTCCCAAACATTTTTGTTTCCATAGACTGAATTGAACAAAACTTTGATCACACCTGCAGCCCAAACCACTGGACAGATTTTCACCAAATTTGTGGCAGGAGTGGTGGCCACGGCGGACCCATTTCCCTGTTCAGTCTGTGGACTGGACTTTGATTGACCCGGAGGGAAACATGATGTTCGCTTTCATACGACGTGCCCACTGATTGGCTGAACGGAAGCGTGATGAGCGTCATATTTTTCTGAAACGCCCGCCATGTTGCATCCACAAACATTCCCGGATAGCACAGCGAACAGGGCTGGAAAACATGTTTTGGGGCATCTGCTGTTGGGAAGAGGGGCTGGAAAGGGGGGGAGTGAAGGATGGTTCATATGATGTGTTTATTTAGGTTGAGGAAGATTGGGTTGTGTTTACAGTGTCCGCGAACACCCTGGCAGTTCGTCGGTAGATCCTCAGGTGAGCAGGTTGTGTGGTGACTGCAGGCAGGCTTCATTAGGGTAGGATAGGTCCTCAGGCATGCAGTTTATGTGGTGACTGCAGGCAGGCTTCATTAGGGTAGGGGATTGGAATGTCGATGGTATGAGGATGTTTGCATAGGATATATATTATGCTGTGGTGTTCGTGGTTAGTATTATGCTGTGGTGTTTGTGGCCAGCTACTAGACTCTTGGGTTGGGAGTGGACTGTAGATGATATGAGGATGTTTGTATATGTTCTATTATGCTCTGGTGTTTGTGGCCAGCTACTAGACTCTTGGGTGCAGTTTGCTCACTGGTTGAAGTACTGTAATAGTATGTAGAGAAGTGTAGGAGGCTGCAGGCGGTTTAGGGTATAGGGGTGGAATGTCAATGGTTACAAGTACACTGTGGCAGTTGGTGGGTAGGTCCTTATGGAAGTAGCTTATGTGGTGACTTCAGACAGGCTTCATTAGGGTAAAGGAGTGGAATGTAGATGATATGAGGATGCCTCTACAGGCTGTATTATGCGGTGGTGTTTGTGGCCAGCTAGTAGACACTTGGGTGGAGGCCATGCACCCAAGAGTCTGCCCACTGGTTGAAGTACTGTAATAGTATGTCTAGAGGAATGTATAGGGCTGCAGGTGGCTGATTATTGGATTGAAGAGTACACTGACTGGTTGTACGTACTGTAATACTATGTGTACAGAAGTGGACAGGGCCTCATGTGGTTGGCTTATGTGTGTGGGCTGTGGCAGTGTATACATTGTTGGGTGTATTACTGTATTATGCTGTGGTGATTGTGACCAGCTACTACACTCTTGGGTGTATGGGTGAAGGCCATGCACAGAAGAGTTTGTCCACTGACTGTAAGTAGTGTAATAGCATGTGTACAAAAGTGGACATTAAGTGGTTTGTTGGGCTGTCTCGAGATTCTTGGGTGTATGATACTGTATGCAGTGGGAGGTAATTGTGTCCAGCTAGTATAGATTTGGATGCATGATCGGAGGCAATGCGCTCAAGAGTCCAAAAATGTGCCCACTGATTGTGGTACTGTAATGGTATGTGTAGAAAAGTGGACAGGGCCTCAGGCAGCTGGCTTATTGGACTCAAGAGTGCACTGACTGGTTGCATGTACTGGAATACTGCGGGCCTCATTACGACCCCGCCGGAGTTGTGCTTTTTTCCGACGTCTGGCTTTGGGGAATTTCCAGGTCGTTACAGCCCCGGCAGCCCCGGAAGCCAAGAGGCGGAAAAAGTAACTCCCCATTCCCATTCGAGTCCCATAGGACTTAATAGAAATGGGGAGGACTGAAGCACCGGCACTGTGTGCAACAGTCCCAGTACTTCCATCAAAGTCTGCGAGCGGGTGCCGTTCCGGCCGCCAGGCCAGACCTCGCAGAATTGTACTCTGCCGGTCTGGTAACAACGGTGCCGGTGATCCTACTGGCACCGTTGTTACCGGAACAGCAGGGTTGTTATGAGGCCTTATGTGTGTAGAAGTGGACAGAGCCTCAGGTGGCTGGCTTATGTGTGTGGGTTATGGTCAGTGTACAGATTGTTGGGTGCATGGCTGCATTATGCTGTGGTGATTATGACCAGGTACTAGAGTCTTGGGTGTATGGCCGGAGGTGATGAATTCAAAGGTCCAAGAGTATGCCTATTGGTTAAAGTACTGTAATGCTATGTGTAGAAAAGTGGACAGGGCTTGAGGTGGCTGGCTTATTCGAGTCAAGAGTGTGCTGACTGGTTGATGTACTGGAATACTGTGTGGGTGGTAACATACCAATGTTCTGATAACATTAGAAACAGTGGACCTCTTAAGGTTGAATGAGTAAGAGTGAAGCAATTGTTATGCGTTTGGATAACATTGTCTAGGCTACAATAGAAGAACACTGCACTGTCTGAGTAACAAGCAGAACACTACAACAGTAATGCATTTACTTTTTTAAATGTGAATAGTAGGTTTCTTTTGTGTTGTATTCCAGCAGACACATCTCTGGCTTTTAGCAGCCGGTTCTTCACTGCAAATGCAAAAGAAGGATGTTAGTGGGTATGTTTGTTAATGGTAAAGTAATAGCAGTAGGAGAACACATTCTTTTAGATTATAGGAGGATTTGTTGGCAGGAAGAGTTAGTGTGTGTGTGCAATTGTAAAGCACTGCATATGCATGGGGACTTGGGAGTATGTGGGGCAGTGCTGCATTGATAAGTGTGCCCTATGGGGCTGTAATTTTGAAATGTGTGAAATGTTTTTTAATATTTGTGTTGAAAATGGATTAGTGGAAGTCATAGTAGAGTGAAAAAAGGGGAGAACGATGGAGAGATTGGAGAGGAGAATATTACTGTGTATGGAAGTTTGTTAAATTTCTCACACATAGATGTTTACTACATGAATGCAGAAATTATTTTCAGTTGTGGAAGTTATGCATCCAAATGTACAGATAGTTCTGTTTGCAATGTATATGTGTTTTTTGCTTTCTTCCCAATGGTGCATTTTGTGAATTGTGCAATGCATGTGTTTAGCATGCTTTCCGGGTGTACATGCAGTTTCCCTTTTGTGTGTGCATTGTTGGCATTTCAGATAGGATCTGGCACTTGCATGTGTTGTGGAAATGTTCCCAGTGTGTTTTTAAAACATTTTTTATAAAACAATCACAGGCAGTGGTGCTGATATTGAATTATGTGGTTTGCAGCTGTTATGCTAGTGGGCAGTACAAGAAAACTGTGAAAGCAAACAGCATTGTAGGTAACTGTCAGTTGATGTGAGGAGATGGTACAAATGACAGTATTATTATTTGGTAGGTTATACAGGGCAAGTGGCAGGCATCCTGTTCAGATGGAGAACCATCTCCGGTTCCGGAAGCACCTCAAAACCTTCCTCTTTGCCTCTGCTTTCTCTCCCCCTCTTCCCAGCTAAAATCACTGTACCTGCACTGAATCTGCAACTGGGCCACTCACCGATCTCGGTCCTTGGCCCAGCCACTCTTCCCATCACTGCCTCCATGGCAACCCCTGCACTGCGGGACTGTCTCTGTATCCCTACAGCCACTACTCCCAGCACTTACCTTGCACTTGCCACTAGCTGGCCACTATTACTTATCTGTATTCTACTAACCCTGTACTGCACTTTCCCCCCTCCCTTTCCCCCTGCACTTTTCCCTTCCCCTCTACCCTGCACTTGCGCGATCTGAATGACACCTGGCCTAGTAGGATCGTTGTCTGTCTCCCCTTGTTACCCTCCCCCTCGCCTCGTCGCGCCTTGAAACACTTGTGTATAGGCGCGTTACAAATGCCATATCATATCATATCATATCATGCATGCAATATATGTACTTGCTATGCTTTTGTAATATACATGCAGTTTTAATGTTCTATGAGCATTCCAAAACATATGCATACCTGTAGTTTCTGTTGCTGCAGGTAGATGTAGATGAATCTGGAAGTAGAAATCTTGGAGATGTGTACAGTACTTTTGAATGCAGCTGTTTGGGAATCATAGGAGACCTGTTCTCTAAGTGTTGAACAGTACATCTCCAATGTTGTACTGAGTTGCTAGAGTTAGATGTAAAGATCTTAGATGTGATTGGTGGATGGTTGTGGGACTGTTTTCCAGTAGCCAATAAGAGAGTGCTGTAAAGTGTGAAGTGGAAAGGGAAGAAGGGCTGCCCCTGTGTTACGATATCCGCAGTGGTCCACCCATCACATGTGCTGCATCCAGGGCTTGTCAGCATGCTTGGCATGGAAATGGGAGTGTACTATGGGGATTAGACTCAAGGGTGAGGGCTTAAAGGAACTGTGAATCTTCGTGCTTGTCTGTATCCATCTCTCAGCTTTGGGATATATATCCTGCTGCCTGTAATTGGGGTTCCGGTGGACAGAGCTCCTGCAGTCCCATTGTTTAGTACTGTATTGATTTGGGTTGGGAACCCTCTGTTACCGTGGCGCTAGATGTGGAATGTGCCAGTTGGTATTCCCATACCCTGTGTTCAGTCTCTAATGATAAAGGAAACTTTTGTGTGCCTGAGATTGGTTGAGTTTTATTGTTCCATAGGTTGAGTCACAATTTTTTGTATACGGGCAGGGGGATGGGGGTCTGCTGGGCACACAGATGATCGCTGTGAGCCCAGCAGTCTGCCATCCCTCCGCTCCACCCGGCACGAAAGCTAACCAGCTACACTAGATGCATGTGAAACAAACCTACCATTACAGGGCAAGACAGGCCCTCACTCCATGCCTTCAAAAAGAGCTATGGTTGAAACGTGTGTCAGCACTCTAGCTAATGCTATCAGTATTTGGCATATATGCAACTACATGCAGCAATGTCTGCCAATAATTGGCAAAATTGTATACAAAATCTTGCAACTGAACCTATGGAACAATAAAACTCAACCAATTTCAGGCACACAATGGTGTTCTTTATCATTAGAGACTGAATGCAGCATGTGAGAATACCAACTGGCACATGCCACATCCAGAACCACAGTAACACAGGGTTCCAACCCCAAATCCATACAATGAGGATTATCCAATCAGGTGTTATGGGTGTGCTTTACATGAAGGGAGGGTTACCTTTGTATTCATTGCTGTGCTGGATGTATGGTGAAGATGGCATGAATTTGTGCCTGGGTACTCAGAGATAGGTTTGTTGCTGATCTGGAGAGATATGCACAATCAAGAGGTGTTTCTACAGATTGTGGGTTTCCAGGCATGGAGGTTTTGTGGTGGAGTGAGCCTGGACGCAATTTGGAGGAACTGGTTTCTCTTTGTAGCAACATGTCTACTTTTGGTAATCCAGATAACTTGTTGGTGCACTGTGGAGGAGAGTATTTGGGGTACATCAGTGCCCCAAGTTGGATTTCTCTGTTGAAGTTCTTTGTGGACAGACTAATGCAAATGTTCCCATGTGCAAAGGTGGTGTTTTCTGAAATGTTACCAAGAGCACAATGGAACCAACAAAAAGTGTTCAATCCCCAGCAAAATGTTGGAAGTTGCCATGTGAATAAAGGCATGGGTGTAGTTATGTGGTGTGCAAATACATTGCTTTTATCCAATTACAATATTCACTCCCTTAGTGTGCAGTTTTTTAATGCAGATGGAGTTTTGTTGTCCATTCTGGGGAATGCTTGTTTTTTTCCGGAATCTGAGGGATGCTGTTAAGAGGCTGATATAAGGAGGAAAGGAAGATTTAAAAAAAGAAATACAAAATAAAAGGTTTTTTTTGAAGAACCTTAAAAAAGGCTTTTTTCAGAGCCACCACTAAAGAGGAGACTCCCTACCCTGGTTGAAATGTCTTCCCCCACCCATGTGCTTTGCACGATATGTCCGCGGACACTGCAGTAGTTTGTGGATCGCACATGCCACACACTGGGCTTTTGAGGATGGCAGGCATGGACATGGGGCTGTGGAGGCCAGGGGATTGGTCAATAAGGTTTTCTGGGTGTGGTGGGCAAGGAGAGACTGTGGCAGAAGGTGTGTTTGCTGAGTGGAGTGCAGATTGCTTTGTCTATGGCTGTGTCTTTCAGGAGGCAGAGTGTATGGATTTTGGGGGACTCATGGATACATTGGTTGTAGGTGTATGCAGAACACTGGGGAGTGGCTGCACATCTTGGATGCACACTGGTATGGAGTGCGTGGCATGCAATGGCTAGATTTGCTTCCCCTTTGTGCTACTTTGGTGACGCACCATCATCCAGCCATTATTATTTTTCATTGTGGAGGGAACATTTTAGGACACAATACTGGAATCTTTCTGCATTTTGCAATGAAGGAGACACCTGGGAAAGTCACAGGCATGTTTCTAAACTCTTGTGTCATTTTTTCGCGCATTGCCCAGAGACCGATGGGGCCGCGCTCTTGATCATTTGGTCCGCAAATGGGGAAAGCCAGGCGCAATGTCAACAAAGCTGTGCTTTTTTGCGAGATGTTGGTATGTCTTCGTTCCACAATGAAAACATTTCGTAGCACCAACAATTTCCACAGAGATGGTGTCCACCTTATTGATGCTGGCAATCACCTTTTTTTGTGCAATATACAAAATGTTTTTCAGCCATTATTGCAAGCATATGAAGCATATGTGCAGTAGGTGTTGGCTATTTCAAAGTTTCAAAGCTTACAAGAACAAAAAAAACCCAAAAAGGCTCTTTTCATGGCCACGACTTTGTTCCAGAAAATAATGCAATGGTGTATATGCTGCCCCCCCTGCATGCTTTGGAAGTTGGCAGACTTCCATGCTGTCTGCAGACTTCTCAGGCTGCACAGGGCCCTGCACAATTTCATTGGCACTTCTATTTTCAAACTGTGAAATGCAGCTCTGAAAAGAGCCTTTTTAAAAAAAATATATATTTTGTGCATTTCTTTGTATTTTTTAAACACGACACACAAGGGAGGGAAGGCTAGGGAGGGTAGGTAAGGGGCACCAACCACAGGGATAAGAAAGGGCAGATGGAGAGAGGAAGATGTTTGGTGTGCCTCATGGAGATAGGACACAAATTCCTTTGTGGTTCCAGACCGCAGCCTCGAAACCATTTTGGGACTGCTCACCCCCTACAGAGTACTGTGTCGCAGTAAATACACAAACAGTGACCTTTGAAATGTAAGTATCCATTGCATTGTGGATGGTCTGCAAGGCATCTTGAGGAATCCTCTGTCCCACAGGAGTGTCCCTTGTGGTGACAGGAGCAAATGTTAAGGATGCATCACTTGAACTCAACCTACTTCCCTGTTTCAAGTGGACGACCCTCCAAACTGCTGCTTTGTGATTCGACCCCAGGTGGAGGTGGTCCCATAGCTGTACAGCCCAAGTTTGCTGCAACTGAGTACCATCTTGAACTCCGTGCAGCTGGAAGTGGCGACTTCCACTACATCATCCTCATCTTCTCCTTGTTCCTCCTCTCTATCATCATGCCTGTTCCCCTCTCCAGGCTCTTCGGTACATGGTGGAGGTGGTGGGGGTGGTACTGAGGCACAGGTTGCAGCAGCACAGGTAGACATGGTTGTCATTATAATCTGCAAAACAGCAGGAACACAGCAAACCGTTATCTGGCAATTTGGCACACAGCTCTGTGTTGGAAATCCAAAAACAGAATGAGGAGCAGCATTGGGGTTTGGCCTTTTATAAGGATGCGGGGGCGCACTTTGCACACAGTCACACGCTCTGCAGACATTTTGAACCACAAACTAGGCTCAAAATATTTCAAAAAGTCTCTAGATCATCAGAGGCATGCTCTGGGACCACTGCAAGGGTGTAGTTTCACAGTGAAACACTTTGGATTGCTAAACAAAAGCACTTTTTTGGTATCCTGGGGCCCGGACCCTGTCCGCACGTAAGGACCGATGCTCAGCATGGGTACAGTCACATGGTGACGTTGCGTACATTCGCGAATGAGACATCTGTCTGCAGGACACCTATTGCACAGGCTCTATTGTCCACATGCACATAGGTGTCCTATGGACTTGGTTGGGCTCCCTGAACTAATTAAAAGTGTGCAGGTGGGGCAGTGATATTTAATTTTTTTCCATGATATGTCCCTGTACAAAATCTTTTAAGTTGGCAAAAGTGTTCAGCAATTGCTCCATTTTTGAGTCCAGGCTGTGTCGTTTATTTTGTAAAGTGTTTGTTTAATTTTCTATGTGCCGTTGCACTTGTGGAGGAGCTTCTGCTTCTGGGGCATTTCCTTCATTTCCTGTATGAACTATTAAAGAAAAAAAATATCTGTCTGGTATTAGTGAAGCAATGTATATTAACTGTCTTACTTTTCAAACTGTGTTGTGTACCACTGTACTGTCTTCACTCATTTCATCCTGAGGGAAATTCTCTTCAAGCCATTACAGGGTGCTTGCCATTTCTGAGTAAAAAAAGAAAAATCATGTTTTCTAGTATTGTACAGTGAACAAACTGTGCGGTTATAGGAAAAAATGTAGTGTACTTACCACGTAGTAGTACATTGCTGCTGTCAGTAATTTGCAGTTGTCCAACTAACAGTTACTTCTCAGTTTGTATGTAAAGCAGCACAGAGGTAATATTGTTGGAAGCACAGGTTATTTTTCTAGTTGGTGCATTCTATTATGTTGCATACCCTATGCAAATGATCTGTTGCTTTCATAAGTACAGAGTTTGTAGACCTTCTCCATTTTTCCTTCGAATTCACTTATGTGTTGCTCTTTCTACATCTTCAGTGTCTTTGCTGCATGGTACAACAATGTAAGAGAACCCCTGACTTTTTGGGCAGTTTGGATGCTACCTGAGGTCCACAAACAGTCGCATTGCCCGCAGACCTTTGGCTATCAGCATGGGGCCAGGGGGTACTGTATGTTGTATGATACATCCATATAAATTAAGGGTATCCTGGTAAAAACCTATGAAATGATGAACACTGCAAGCGGGCAACTGCCACAGAGACTTAACAAAGTGCAGCCATATTGCAGTATGCTCAGCAGTGCCCCCATATATGGATCTTTATTTATGCCTCTATTGATTGATCTGTATACATCAATTTCAAAGTGTATCTCTCTGTCTGCATCTTTATCTATCCATAACTCTCTATGCATTTGTATATATATGTATTCATTTGATGTGTGATCTATCACCATTGTTGTCCAACTCTGCAACCATTCTCCAACCGAAACAAGCAGTCCAGGCCGTCTCTCTAAATGTCTGTCTTTTTCTCTGTATGTCTGTAGTATTGTGTTTTTAAACCGTAAATATAATGCATTTGCATGCTCGAATATGCCATTAGTGTGTCTGTTTAGTTGAACAGCCTTTTGAAGACCATCATCAGTCATGGGTGATGTGAAGAGAGGATTTATAAAATTAGTTTGTGTGTTTTTATCCAGCACAGACGGTGGGTAGGGAGTGGCTAGTTATCAGGTGAGGGCATAGGTGCATTTACTATTTTGAAGAAGGCGGGAGGGTCACAAGGGTGAAATGATGTAACTGATTGACAGAATTTTGAGTGCATCTAAGTTGTGTTGGGTTTGAGGCGGCGATGCTTGTTTTAATTGTGTGCAATCCATTAGTGTATATTGGGATGTGTGAAGATGGGCTGGCTTTGCCCGGGCGTGATACGGTTATGTTTGATTGTGATGGGGTGTTGGAATTTACATTGAAAAAATACTGTCACCTCGTTGTAAAAGCTCTTGGGACAGTAATACCATTATCTGATCAATTCACAGTAAGTAGTGTAAATCCCAAAAAGTAAAATAATAAATACACTGACACTGCCAAGATCTAGAGCACAACCACCAAGCTCACATCCAGTCTTCCCAACACACAGATCACAAGCCATATACCGTGCATCCTTCAAAGCTATCACCAAGACTGCAAAACCCACAAATTGGGCCCTTTTACCCACCACCCAACAGCCAGAGCAGAAACACAGTAATGGGCAGCTATTGGTGCCTATGCTCAAGCACACGAGTGGTTTTCCCTGTGTTCGATGCTGGCAGTCTTCATAGAGAGGATGCAAGTACAGAAACACATGAACACACCTGACCTGAGTGTAGGTGTTGGTGGTATTTTACAAACCGTTACTATCAGGGGAGTATCCAGTGTTGCAAGATTGAGGGTGGCATGCCACAAAAAAGTCATGCTATGTTTCCCACTAAATGCACCTTGGACGATTAATTATAAACTTACAAAGAATCATTACTGCCCCACAGGGTAACGTGACTCAGCACCCTCTATCCGCTAAATCCGGACAGGGCTGTAACATGGAGCTGTGAGCTCACGCTTTGCATCTGCATCTAGCTCTACCCTTTATTGGGCCTGATGTGCATTCGACGTCCTGGAGTGTGACACAAATTGTGCTCCTGCTGTGCCACCCATCGTGCATGTGGGGTGCAGAGCTGGTGCATACAGCCACATTGCTTGCTGTGTCCTGCCACTGTTCAACAGGCAGCCAAGCCAATCAGGATCACATGGCAACACTGCTGGCCCAGTTAGGATGCCCAAAAGAGAAGCCATCAGGTCACAGTAAGAGAATGCTGAACTGTTGGCCACAAACTGCACTCCAGCCAAGCAACAACATACACCATGCTTGGTTTAAAACCAATCATGGGACGCGTAACCACCTAACCACGCTGAAACCTTAGAGGCAGACAATCCCGCCCCCCAACACTACCCCCACTGATGCATGATGGCATCCCTTCTGGGCATCCATGACAACCCTTATCATATATCCCCAGAAATAAAAGTCATGCCACAGTAAGAATGCAGGTAGCTGGTGCCTCTGGCCCCTATGGCCATGAGGGACTAGTCTGTCAGATGCACATACTGCCTATGCCTCGGGTGGACCTGGGCACACAACAGTGTTTGGTGTCCGTGTCCCACAGTGCTCCGGCTGCAGCTGCTGCAGTTGCCCAAAGCGGTGTGGGGCAGGGCACCTGGAGACCATTAAAATGGCAGTGGTGCACTGTATACATCACAATAATATAACATAACATAACATGGATGTCTGTTTCTGGTGTGGTACTGCTCAGATGGCAACGTAATTGTCTTGGCAGAGGGATACCAAGCAGCCCCCACAGCAGCCCCCGCTATTGACACTGGTAACTATTGTATCAAACTCACATTAAACCATGGATATAATTGTCGTTGTTAATGTAAAATACTGTTTGAATTGGGTTGAAACAAGTTAGTCGGTATTGATTGTACCAAATTAAATTTGATTTTGAAGACAAGTTATAATCTATTTGTATTGTACAAATAGCTGACCAGATGAACACTCTCTTAGTCTGTAGTCTTAATATAATTAAAGAAGGTCAGATTAAGAATGTGTCTATTTATAGTAAAGAACAAAATAAATAATTTCTTCTTCTGAAGAGTAAAATCATGTTCTTATTCTCACTAAACGGCCAGCAAATGAAACTGGAATATTGTTCATTTTTGTGGTATTTGTTCCCAAAAACCAAACCTTCCTTTGACAATTTTACCCCAAAATACAGGGTGTCTTTGTTATTTGTCCATGAATCCCTCGTACTAACACTTTCAAGGACAAATTATGGCTAGTAAACACTAAGAAATTATAAGATTCACTATAATGAAACATAGCGTATGAATGTCAAGTTTCTATTTATAAGAGCTGTTGAGCGAGACAGTGATTCAACTTTACATTGCTAGAAAATTAGCAAATAATATAAGGAAACACTTACATAAAATGTGTGCAATTGGACGCTTATTGATTCATGATGTGCCACACTGATATTCAAGTTGCCACAAAAACTGGACATCGTAAATGTCAATTTTACTGAAAAGTTAATTTTTAATTAACATATTGATGTACTCTCTAACTTATTTTCAAATTGAGCACTGATATATACATCACTCACACCTCTAAGAATTCAAACTATCAGCTGCAACTCCTCAGAGGTATTCTTCCTTATCTCACCTTCCCCCAGAAGCTCACTGTCTCCAGCAGAGCTCTGGTCCTCTCTAGGCTGGACTATTCAACAGCCTCTTTATAAATCTGCCTGCCTCTACTTTTCGACCTTTACAATTTATCAAGAACAGGACTGCAAGACTTGTCCTTGGCCTCAAGCCCAGGAATCATATCGCTCCAGCTCTGAAACCTCTTCACTGGCTCCCCGTGGTTGCAAGGATCAAGTTCAAGACCCTCTGCATCATCCACAAGGTGTTATGGAGCCTGGGACCGCTCTACCTCCCACTTTCTCTTCCAAAACATCTTCCTTCTCGAGCTCTTTGCTCACCCACCGCCAACTCTCTGAGGGTCAGACGCTTCTCCAAGCAGAGAGTTGGGGGCAGATCTATCTCATCTGCACAGGCCTCCCTCAGGAACAGCATCCCTGCCTCTCTCAGACTTGAGCAGAACCGCCTCCAGTTCATAAAGCAATTTAAGACCTTACTTTTTGCTTCCGCTTTCTCTCTCCCTCTCCCCTGTTGATGCACCTGACTGCTCCGTACATTGGTTACCTGGTCAACCTCTGAACTCAGGCATAGGCTCCTGTATGTTCAGTTGCCCTCGCACTGCCTCCGGGCTCTTCAGCACTCAAGGGTCTGTTTCTGCAACCCTACAGTCCCTTCTCTCAGCACTTATAAGCCACCCGCTGGCTGCACTTGTGAGTTAACTACACTTCCCCCTTCCTCTCCCTCTTGACACTTCTCCCCTTCCCTCTAACCCGCACTTGCACGATCTGAATGACACAAGGCTTGGTAAGATTGTTATTTTGTCCTCCCTTTGTTTCCCCCACCTTGTCTTGCTGCGCCTAGAAACACTTGCGTACAGGCGTAAATGCAACATCATATCATATCATAGGGATGTGCATGTGGCATGGATACAGTCATCCCATGGATGAGTGCTTTAAACAGAACTGGAGGATAACCATCAGCAACAGAACTGTATTGTGGGCTTGTAAATGTGCTGGGGTGCTTTAGGGTTTGAAATTTGAATTGAAATCTGACACTAATTCTGGACAGCATTTTGTTGCTGCCTATATGTGTTGCTCCTGTTAGGAAAGCTTGAATTTACCAAGAAAACGGGAACGGTTTCTGGCTTGAGATGAATTTCTACTGTCGGGGACTATTCTCGAACTATACTTTCCAGCAGGCTGTGTGTTTAGTTATTTCCATCAAAGGCACGCTTCGAAGCCGGTTTGTGCCGGTTAATGCAGTACTATGGCAAGAGACTCTGTTCCCTGGTAAGACTATTATTTGTTAATTCATACTCACACTAGCCCTCATTACTATGAAACGCAAAGTGGAAATATAGTTGCAACGTTTACTGAGCACTGCTGACTGTCTTTTACTTAATATTAACACATCAGTGTCCTTCTTAGTATTGGCACAACTAAAAATGGATCAGGCTACTGCTATTTTGCTCTGCTATATTACTATGGACTTCTCTCCACCTGAAACAGCTCCTAGGTATCAGGAGCCCCATGATATGGCCTTAGTTAATGGCAGGGATGCTGGTACTCGCCTGTGGCCAGAAGATATAATGGGGGATGAGTGTGATGATAGTGCAGAGAGAATGTCAGCGAAGAAGTTAATCAGGGCTGTTGCCAATTATGTGCCAATTATGTGCAACAAGAAGCTCCCATTAAAAACAAGAATACGGAAGTTCACTGGTTGCCCATTGCCCAGCGGATCAAATTTAAGCAGATCAAATCACCAGCCTACCTTAAAAAACTTCTACAGTTGTACAGTTGTACAAGCCCGCCCACGTTTTGTGGTCCAGCTTGACATCTACAAGCAAATAAACGCATTAAGCGTACTCAAGCAGTTAGCTGATCATTCAAATTCCTTGCACCTATTATATGGAATACATTGCAGCTATGTTTTAGGTCTGATCCGATTCATATCTCCTTTCCTTTTTTCTGAATCCTTTTCCTGGATATATCATGGGTTCTGACATAACGGCTGGTCAAGCTTTGACAAATAGATTGTTGTTGCTGTTGTCTGTGCCTCTGTTCTTATTACAACGCTTTGAGATCTACAGGCTTTTAGCACTATATAAATAAATACAATATTTTGAAAATAAACTGTAATATCCATATTGTGGGAAAATCGTGAGGCATCAGTTTGCCCATTTGCACTGCCAGTAATAAGGAGCAATATGCCAGCGTTTATGATATGAAGATGTGTGGATGGCAAAGTGTTGCATTTTGACATGAAAGGCAGACTTTTGTTCTCCCAAACAAATGCCATGTGTTCCATACTAAATCGAAGGTGGAACACAAATGCATTAGATCTTACCACATGTATCTTTGACTTAACAATTCAAGTACAGGGATTATTTGATCGATGGAGACAATCAGAAATATTTGATAAAATGTGACAGTCAAACTAAACATTGGAGCTATGCCTTGTACTAAGCAACATTTTCTTTCAATCATTATATTTGCATACATTTTCTATGATTCCTTAGTTGTAATCTTTATTTTTAACTTGAGTTGAAAATATAACGACTTGGTAAATTCCCGAATATTAGTATTTAATTAAAAGTGTACGTTATATTCTTCTTTTTGTGAAAATAAAATAAACTTGCATGCTAGGTGTGTGTGTGTGTGTGTTGATCTTTCTGCATTTGTGTTAGGTTATGTGATGACGTAGCTGGTGATAGGTACGTTTGGGTATGTTGTCCACAAACATCATGAGAAGAGGTGGAGAATATTGATTGCACATGTTGTTGTCAACTGGAGGAACCGGTTGATCTGATTTACTGTTGAGGGAGCACTTGAACCCCAGGGTGATAGATCAAAAGATAAGATAAGCACAAGATCTTACCCATTTTTGACCCGTGAATTTTGCATGTGTAAATGTGAGAAAACCAAAGGTAAGATGCATTTGAAATAAAATTCAGATCGATCGATATAAGCTCCGAAATACATGCCCGATCCATTGGGCCAACAAAATTCCTGAGAGAACTTCCCCATTAAGCGTAATCACTTCATAATAGCAATTTGGGGATCTGACAGATGTAATAAGACACTCTGTTTTGGTGAGATTAAGACTGAAACAAAGATTAAGACTGAGCCAGGTCGAGTCCATAGAAAGTTCAAGATTTTGAAGGATATTTGCAAATGTAATTTTTATCATCTTTCTGCAATTGTAATAATAATCGGGTTTTGTTTGCATAGTTCTGAAATAAAATGTTTTGTGACTCCAGAAAATCATATAGCCGTTTAAGGTATACATTAAACAGTAGTGGCGATAAGCATGCTCTCTGAGGCACTCCACATACAATATTCATTCATTTTGACACTTGTATAGCACCTTTCACCACAAATATGCTCCCAACATGCTGTTGGTTGAACGGCCTCATAGGGACCAAAGTTCAAAATTTGTGAGAATTTGGAGGTGCTTTTATGCCTATCTGCATTTCAGCCAGTATAGTTATGTGAGGGTTTCCACAACCAGGCTAGTCAACATTGTCTCAATGGCATGTGAATGGGCGAATACTATGAAATAAAGAGGGTGGACATTGTTTAAGGAGAAAGAGAGTTAAGTGGGAAGATACAATTCGAATTTTAGTCATTAAAGGTTGCTTCATTCTTATGACAGATGTGTTGTGAAATAGTGCATGGAGGGTGTGTGGAATGAGCATGTGCCTTCTGCTAAGCTCCAAAGGTGCGGGGGGCTAAAACTATGTCTACATCTTGGATTCCATCTATGTGCAAGGTGATAACTTTCACAGAAGATCTAAGTGCTGAATTGGCACATAATACTCACCCTTTGAGAGGATCTTAGACTGATAAATTGCCATCCCTAGTGCCTTCTAGTGTGGGCAGGTCCCTCTTTCCTGTTTACTGGTGGTGACACGCCCCAACCTCATGTGCTTTACTTACAATGCCGACTATGATGGACGGATCCGATGTGTCTAATTCTCCTCCACCCCCTTAATCAGAGCAATTTTCCTGAGGTGTGTTTTAAGTGCAATGCATTGTCCAGCCTTCAAGCCCATTTGAGTAACTTGAGATATATGGTCATTGGTTCTAATTTATGCCATTTTAACTTTAGGAAGAAAGGTAACCATTTGGCAGGCCTGCCCAGCAGCTCAGCCAGCTCATGCATTCTGGTTAGAAGATCTGAGTGATGCAGAATGTCGAACATGGCCGACAAATAGAATAGTATTAGTGGCCACAAATAAGCCTGTTTCTTGATGTCAATTGGTCCTTGACCTCAATAAGTTCCGCTAACCTATGCAGATGTGGTCGGAAACCTTTAAGTAGATGTCCCTTCTATAGATGGTCTTAGAGCTTTAATATTGCTACTTTATACAGAATCTTCCTTAAGAATGGGAAATTAGCAATTGGGCAATAATTTAAGGGTTGGGGGTTTGGGTCAATGGAGGATTTCTTAATTAAAAGAGAGATTCAGGTCTTTTTAGAGCTGGATGCTATGTAACCTTCAAAGAAAGTTCTTTTTGCAAAATTAGTGAGCATGGGCCAAGTTCTGTAATACTGTTGTAGCACTGATGAACATCTACACTCCCGGTTAAATAAAAATGGCAGGAAACTGGAACAAGCTTAGAGGAAAGATTACAATTGACAGGAAAAAAACACCTTCCAAAACCAGAAAGAAATTGATAAAGCAGAAATCCTAAATGCACAAATACTGTATTGTGTCAAACACATCTCAAAACCAAAGAATACACAGAAAGATCTTTTTAGCATCGATAATGAGATACACCCAAATCTGTACAATAACACATTCACTCCCTCACAGGAACTAAGTGATAAGCTTGCGAAATGCTTTAAAACACAGCCATACACATCCAACAAGACATAAAAACTATTTTCATGGACAAAAGAAAAATTTCACATATGACCCAACACCGGATGCATTCTCAATATTGAACTATTTCACACCTATCTTGACAGAAGACTTTTCTAAAATAGTAAAGGAAAACAAAGAATTCAACATGAAAGTAGACCCTTGTCCCTCAGACATCATCAGGAACATCATCAGCAACGAGACACCTGCAGAATGCTTCTGCATTCTCATTAATCACTCCCTGGCAACAGGAACCATGCCCAGGAGCTTCAAAGAGTCTCACATTAAAACACTTCACAAAGTATCCTTCAGGAAACATAGAGAACCCCACAAACTACTGGCCTATAGCTAATAAGCCTCATTGGGCCAGACCCCTTTAAACCTACATATATGGACACATTCTTACACATGTGGAAACGAACCATCCACTGGATGAGGCACAATTTGTCTTCAGGACTTTGGAGGAAAGGAAAAAGTATGGTTCTCCATCTGGGATGATCTTAAAATAAATGAGACGCCAACATTATGTCTGCCCTGCCTGTAGTAGACCATGCAGGAGATTTTGACACACATGAGCATGCAACCCTCATCAAAGGGATGCATGAAATAGAGATGAACAACATTGCACTGCAGTGCATAAAATCCTTTCTTACATAAAGCATGGAAACCACCTGGTACCACCCGTCAGCTCAACACCAAGCACCCTCACTTGTGGGGTTCCACACAACTTATTACTTGCACTCCTACTTATCAACAAGTACCTGAACCCACATCAAATGACATGGACTCACATTGTACAACTATGCAGACAATACACAAATAATCTACAAAATCAATACCAGAAAAGAAATAGAGCAAACCCTCACCAACTGCCTCTCACGAATCAACTGATGGATTAGCTGAAATAGCCTTAATTACATCCCAGATACAACTGAAATGATGATCACACCAAATAACCTCCACTTCCAACAGCATATACCATGGCCAGACAAAATGGGAAACTGGTCAAAGTATCCAAAGTAGTTCAAAATATTGGAATCCTTCCGATACAGAACATTCACAATTGTCTCTCTCATCATGTTAACAATTTAGTAGACCGAGAGCATCTACCTTGGAATGCCTGACTACCTCAACGAAAAACTGCAACTGATGCAGAACACAGCACCATGGCCCCTTCTCAAGCTCAGAAAGAGAGAACACATTACATCAGCACTAAGATCCCTACCCTGGCTACCAGTCAAGTCAATGATTCACTCCAGAACACCCTGAATTACTCCCAGAGCAATACACAGCCCAGGAGCAGAATTCCTGCAATAAATGAATATCAGTCTTTAAACCAACAAGAACCTTAATACCCATTAATGACCTCTGTCTGGAACCCAATCAATACTTGAAAAATTAAATACAGTGGATCAGCCTTTCCTACCTCTCCGTAGGACACTGGGATTTGCTTCCCAAAATATGTACACAATAGAGGAACAACTGACTGTAGGATAGCATGAAAAACATGGTTCTTTGATCTGCCATGCTAAAACACCAAACCGCGGTATAAGAGAACAAACAAGTTTAATGCAAAAAAGGTGCTTCATGAAGTACAGGGTCCTCCTTCAGATTTCAATCAAAGGAAAATGCTAACATCACCAGCCCCTGCCTCACAATGAATCTTGGTCAAAAACACCAAACAATCAAAACAAGAACTGCCACATGTATCACCCCTCCTTAATACGAATCCTATTTAAACTCCCCTCACTCCAGGATATGTACCACTCACTAACTATGACAGCCACACACCACTAGTACAACACCACGATAACATCAAACAGCACAAATCTGTACATCCTCCAATAACTCACCCAATCGCAACAGACTCAAACCACTATCACAAAGTACGCATACAAATCCCCCACAGACATGAGCCCAGCAGTCTGCCATCCCTCCGCCCCACCCGGCACGAAAGCTAACCAGCTACAGTAGACGCAAGTGAAACAAACCTACCAATACAGGACAAGGCAGGCCCTCACTCCATGCCTTGAAAAAGACCTATGGTTGAAACGTGTGTCAGCACTCTAGCTAATGCTACCAGTATCTGGCATATATGCAACTACATGCAGCGATGTCTGCCAATAATTGGCAAAATTGTATACACAATTTTGCAACTGAACCTATGGAACAATAAAACTCAACCAATTTCAGGCACACAATGGTGTTCTTTATCATTAGAGACTGAATGCAGGGTGTGAGAATACCAACTAGCACATGCCACATCCAGAGCCACAGTAACACAGGGTTCCAACCCCAAATCCATACAATGAGGATTATCCAATAAGGTGTTATGGGTGTGCTTTACAGGAAGGGAGGGTTACATTTGTATTCATTGCTGTGCTGGATGTATGGTGAAGATGGCAGGAATTTGTGCCTGGCTACTCGGAGATAGGTTTGTAGCTGATCTGGAGAGATATGCACAATCAAGAGGTGTTTCCACAGATTGTGGGTTTCCAGGCATGGAGGTTTTGTGGTGGAGTGAGCCTGGACGCAATTTGGAGGAACTGGTTTCTCTTTGTAGCAACATGTCTACTTTTGGTAATCCAGATCTTGTTGGTGCATTGTGGAGGAGAGTATTTGGGGTACATCAGTGCCCCAAGTTGGATTTCTGTGTTGAAGTTCTTTGTGGACAGACTAATGCAAATGTTCCCATGTGCAAAGGTGGTGTTTTCTGAAATGTTACCAAGAGCACAATGGAACCAACAAAAAGTGTTCAATCCCCAGCAAAATGTTGGAAGTTGCCATGTGAATAAAGGCATGGGTGTAGTTATATGGTGCGCAAATACGTTGCTTTCCTCCAATTACAATATTGACTCCCTAAGTGTGCAGTTTTTTAATGCAGATGGAGTTTTGTTGTCCATTCTGGGGAATGCTTGTTTTTTTCCGGAATCTGAGGGATGCTGTTAAGAGGCTGATATAAGGAGGAAAGGAAGATTTAAAAAAAGAAATACAAAATAAAAGGTTTTTTTTGAAGAACCTTAAAAAAGGCTCTTTTCAGAGCCACCACTAAAGAGGAGACCCCCTACCCTGGTTGAAATGTCTTTCCCCACCCATGTGCTTTGCATGATATGTCCGCGGACACTGCAGTAGTCTGTGGATCGCACATGCCACACACTGGGCTTTTGAGGATGGCAGGCATCGACATGGGACTGTGGAGGCCAGGGGATTGGTCAATAAGGTTTTCTGGGTGTGGTGGGCAAGGAAAGACTGTGGAGTGGAGTGCAGATTGCTTTGACTATGGCTGTGTCTTTCAGGACGCCGAGTGTATGGATTTTGGGGGACTCATGGATACATTGGTTGTAGGTGTATGCAGAACACTGGGGAGTGGCTGCACATCTTGGATGCACACTGGTATGGAGTGTGTGGCATGCAATGGATAGATTTGCTTCCCCTTTGTGCTACTTTGGTGATGCACCATCATCCAGCCATTATTATTTTTCATTGTGGAGGGAAGATTTTAGGACACAATACTGTATTCTCTCTGCATTTTGCAATGAAGGAGACACTTGGGAAAGTGACAGGCATGTTTCTAAACTCTTGTGTCATTTTATTGCGCATTGCCCAGAGACAGATGGGGCCGTGCACTTGATCATTTGGTCCGCAAATGGGGAAAGCCAGGCGCAATGTCAACAAAGCTGTGCTTTTTTGCGAGATGTTGGTATGTCTTCGTTCCACAATGAAAACATTTCATAGCACCAACATTTTCCACAGAGATGGTGTCCACCTTATTGATGCTGGCAATCATCTTTTTTTGTGCAATATACAAAATGTTTTGCAGCCCTTATTGCAAGCATATGAAGCATGTGTGCAGTAGGTGTTGGCTATTTCAAAGTTTCAAAGCTTCCAAGAACAAAAAAACCCCCAAAAGGCTCTTTTCAGGGCCACAACTTTGTTCCGGAAAATAATGCAATGGTGTATATGCTGCCCCCCCTGCATGCTCTGGAAGTTGGCAGACTCCCATGCTGTCTGCAGACTTCTCAGGCTGCACAAGGCCCTGAACAATTTCATTGGCACTTCTATTTTCAAACTGTGAAATGCAGCTCTGAAAAGAGCCTTTTTTTAAAAATAAAAAAATGTTTTGTGCATTTCTTTGTATTTTTTAAACACGACACACTAGGGAGGGAAGGGTAGGGAGGGTAGGTAAGGGGCACCAACCACAGGGATAAGAAAGGGCAGATGGAGAGAGGAAGATGTTAGGTGTGGCTCATGGAGGTAGGACACAAATTCCTTTGTGGTTCCAGACTGCAGCCTCGAAACCACTTTGGAACTGCTCACCCCCTACAGAGTACTGTGTCGCAGTACATACACAAACAGTGACCTTTGAAATGTAAGTATCCATTGCACTGTGTATGGTCTGCAAGGCATCTTGAGGAATCCTCTGTCCCACAGGAGTGTCCCTTGTGGTGACAGGAGCAATTGTCCAGGATGCAGCACTGGTACTCAACCTACTTCCCTGTTTCAAGTGGACGACTCTCCGACTGCTGCTTTGTGATTCGACCCCAGGTGGAGGTGGTCCCATAGCTGTACAGCCCAAGTTTGCTGCAACTGAGTACCATCTTGAACTCCGTGCAGCTGGAAGTGGCGACTTCCACTACATCATCCTCATCTTCTCCTTGTTCCTCCTCTGTATCATCATGTCTGTTCCCCTCTCCAGGCTCTTCGGTACATGGTGGAGGTGGTGGGGTTTGTACTGAGGCACAGGTTGCAGCAGCACAGGTAGACATGGATGTCATTATAATCTGCAAAACAGCAGGAACACAGAAAACAGTTATCTGGCAATTTGGCACACAGCTCTGTGTTGGAAATCCAAAAACAGAATGAGGAGCAGCATTGGGGCTTGGCCTTTTATAAGGATGTGGGGGCGCACTTTGCACACAGTCACACGCTCTGCGGACATTTTGAACCACAAGCTAGGCTCAAAATGTACCAAAAAGTCTCTAGATCATCAGGGGCATGCTCTGTGACCACTGCAAGGGTGTAGTTTCACAGTGAAACACTTTGAATTGCTAAACAAAAGCACTTTTTCGGTATCCTGGGGCCCGGACCCTGTCCGCACGCAAGGACCGATGCTCAGCATGGGTACAGTCACATGGTGATGTTGCGTACATTCGCGAATGAGACGTCTGTCTGCAGGACACCTATTGCACAGGCTCCATTGTGGACATGCACATAGGTGTCCTATGGACTTGGTTGGGCTCCCTGAACTAATTAAAAGTGTGCAGGTGGGGCAGTGGTATTTAATTTTTTTCCATGGTATGTCCCTGTACAAAATCTTTTCAGTTGGCAAAAGTGCCCCATTTTTGAGTCCAGGCTGTGTCGTTTATTTTGTACAGTGTTTGTTTCATTTTCTATGTGCCCTTGCACTTGTGGAGGAGCTGCTGCTTCTGGGGCATTTCCTTCATTTCCTGTATGAACTATTAAAGAAAAAAAATATCTGTCTGGTATTAGTGAAGCAATGTATATTAACTGTCTTACTTTTCAAACTGTGTTGTGTACCACTGGTTTACTGTCTTCACTCATTTCATCCTGAGGGAAATTCTCTTCAAGCCATTACAGGGTGCTTGCCATTTCTGAGTAAAAAAAGAAAAATCATGTTTTATAGTATTGTACAGTGAACAAACTGTGCGGTTATAGGAAAAAATGTAGTGTACTTACCACATAGTAGTACATTGCTGCTGTCAGTAATTTGCAGTTGTCCAACTAACAGTTACTTCTCAATTTGTATGTAAAGCAGCACAGAGGTAATATTGTTGGAAGCACAGGTTATTTTTCTTGTTGGTGCATTCCATTATGTTGCATACCCTATGCAAATGCTCTGTTGCTTTCATAAGTACAGAGTTTGTAGACCTACTTCATTTTTCCTTCGAATTCACTTATGTGTTGCTCTTTCTACATCTTCAGTGTCTTTGCTGCATGGTACAACAATGTAAGAGAACCCCTGACTTTTCGGCAGTTTGGATGCTACCCGAGGTCCACAAACAGTCGCATAGCCCACAGACCTTTGGCTATCAGCATGGGGTCATGGGGGTACTGTATGTTGTATGATACATCTATATAAATTAAGGGTATCCTGGTAAAAACCTATGAAATGATGAACATTGCAAGCGGGCAACTGCCACAGAGACTTAACAAAGTGCAGCCATATTGCAGGCTGCTCAGCAGTGCCCCCATATATGGATCTTTATTTATGCCTCTATTGATTGGTCTGTATACATCAATTTCAAAGTGTATCTCTCTGTCTGCATCTTTATCTATCCATAACTCTCTATGCATTTGCATATATATGTATTCATTTGATGTGTGATCTATCACCATTGTTGTCCAACTCTGCAACCATTCTCCAACCGAAACAAGCAGCCCAGGCCGTCTGTCTAAATGTCTGTCTTTTTCTCTGTATGTCTGTAGTATTGTGTTTTTAAACCGTAAATATAATGCATTTGCATGCTCGAATATGCCATCGGTGTGTCTGTTTAGTTGAACAGCCTTTTGAAGACCATCATCAGTCATGGGTGATGTGAAGAGAGGATTTATAAAATTAGTTTGTGTGTTTTTATCCAGCACAGAAGGTGGGTAGGGAGTGGCTAGTTATCAGGTGAGGGCATAGGTGCATTTACTATTTTGAAGAAGGCGGCAGGGTCACAAGGGTGAAATGATGTAACTGATTGACAGAATTTTGAGTGCATCTAAGTTGTGTTGGGTTTGAGGCGGCGATGCTTGTTTTAATTGTGTGCAATCCATTAGTGTATATTGGGATGTGTGAAGATGGGCTGGCTTTGCCCGGGCGTGATACGGTTATGTTTGATTGTGATGGGGTGTTGGAATTTACATTGAAAAAATACTGTCACCTCGTTGTAAAAGCTCTTGGGACAGTAATACCATTATCTGATCAATTCACAGTAAGTAGTGTAAATCCCAAAAAGTAAAATAATAAATACACTGACACTGCCAAGATCTAGAGCACAACCACCAAGCTCACATCCAGTCTTCCCAACACACAGATCACAAGCCATATACCGTGCATCCTTCAAAGCTATCACCAAGACTGCAAAACCCACAAATTGGGCCCTTTTACCCACCACCCAACAGCCAGAGCAGAAACACAGTAATGGGCAGCTATTGGTGCCTATGCTCAAGCACACGAGTGGTTTTCCCTGTGTTCGATGCTGGCAGTCTTCATAGAGAGGATGCAAGTACAGAAACACATGAACACACCTGACCTGAGTGTAGGTGTTGGTGGTATTTTACAAACCGTTACTATCAGGGGAGTATCCAGTGTTGCAAGATTGAGGGTGGCATGCCACAAAAAAGTCATGCTATGTTTCCCACTAAATGCACCTTGGACGATTAATTATAAACTTACAAAGAATCATTACTGCCCCATAGGGTAATGTGACTCAGTACCCTCTATCCGCTAAATCCGGACAGGGCTGTAACATGGAGCTGTGAGCTCACGCTTTGCATCTGCATCTAGCTCTACCCTTTATTGGGCCTGATGTGCATTCGACGTCCTGGAGTGTGACACAAATTGTGCTCCTGCTGTGCCACACATCGTGCATGTGGGGTGCAGAGCTGGTGCATACAGCCACATTGCTTGCTGTGTCCTGCCACTGTTCAACAGGCAGCCAAGCCAATCAGGATCACATGGCAACACTGGTGGCCCAGGTAGGATGCCCAAAAGAGAAGCCATCAGGTCACAGTAAGAGAGTGCTGAACTGGTGGCCACAAACTGCACTCCAGCCAAGCAACAACATACACCATGCTTGGTTTAAAACCAATCATGGGACGCGTAACCACCTAACCACGCTGAAACCTTAGAGGCAGACAATCCCGCCCCCCAACACTACCCCCACTGATGCATGATGGCCTCCCTTCTGGGCATCTATGACAAACCTTATCATATATCCCCAGAAATAAAGGTCATGCCACAGTAAGAATGCAGGTAGCTGGTGCCTCTGGCCCCTATGGCCATGAGGCACTAGTCTGTCAGATGCACATACTGCCTATGCCTCGGGTGGACCTGGGCACACAACAGTGTTTGGTGTCCCTGTCCCACAGCGCTCCAGGCTGCAGCTGCTGCAGTTGCCCAAAGCGGTGTGGGGCAGGGCACCTGGAGGCCATTAAAATGGCAGTGGTGCACTGTATACATCACAATAATATAACATAACATAACATGGATGTCTGTTTCTGGAGTGGTACTGCTCAGATGGCAACATAATTGTCTTGGCAGAGGGATACCAAGCAGCCCCCACAGCAGCCCCCGCTATTGACACCACTGGTAACTATTGTATCAAACTCACATTAAACCATGGATATAATTGTCATTGTTAATGTAAAATACTGTTTGAATTGGGTTGAAACAAGTTAGTTGGTATTGATTGTACCAAATTAAATTTGATTTTGAAGACAAGTTATAATCTATTTGCATTGTACAAATAGCTGACCAGATGAACACTCTCTTAGTCTGTAGTCTTAATATAATTAAAGAAGGTCAGATTAAGAATGTGTCTATTTATAATAAAGAACAAAATAAATACTTTCTTCTTCTGAAGAGTAAAATCATGTTCTTATTCTCACTAAACGGCCTGCAATTGAAACTGGAATATTGTTCATTTTTGTGGTATTTGTTCCCAAAAACCAAACCTTCCTTTGACAATTTTACCACAAAATACAGGGTGTCTTTGTTATTTGTCCATGAATCCCTCGTACTAACACTTTCAAGGACAAATTATGGCTAGTAAACACTAAGAAATTATAAGATTCACTATAATGAAACATAGTGTATGAATCTCAAGTTTCTATTTATAAGAGCTGTTGAGCGAGACAGTGATTCAACTTTACATTGCTAGAAAATTAGCAAATAATATAAGGAAACGCTTACATAAAATGTGTGCAATTGCACGCTTATTGATTCATGATGTGCCACACTGATATTCAAGTTGCCACAAAAACTGGACATCGTAAATGTCAATTTTACTGAAAAGTTCATTTTTAATTAACATGTTGATGTAGTCTCTAACTTATTTTCAAATTGAGCACTGATATATACATCTCTCACACCTCTAAGAATTCGAACTATCAGCTGCAACTCCTCAGAGGTATTCTTCCTTATCTCACCTTCCCCCAGAAGCTCACTGTCTCCAGCAGAGCTCTGGTCCTCTCTAGGCTGGACTATTCAACAGCCTCTTTATAAATCTTCCTGCCTCTACTTTTCGACCTTTACAAATTATCAAGAACAGGACTGCAAGACTTGTCCTTGGCCTCAAGCCCAGGAATCATATCGCTCCAGCTCTGAACCTCTTCACTGGCTCCCCGTGGTTGCAAGGATACAGTTCAAGACCCTCTGCATCATCCACAAGGTGTTATGGAGCCTGGGACGGCTCTACCTCCCACTTTCTCTTCCAAAACATCTTCCTTCTCGAGCTCTTTGCTCACCCACCGCAAACTCTCTGAGGGTCAGACGCTTCTCCAAGCATAGAGTTGGGGCAGATCTATCTCATCTGCACAGGCCTCCCTCAGGAACAGCATCCCTGCCTCTCTCAGACTTGAGCAGAACCGCCTCCAGTTCAGAAAGCAACTCAAGACCTTACTTTTTGCTTCCACTTTCTCTCTCCCTCTCCCCTGGTGATGCACCTGACTGCTCTGTACATTGGTTACCTGGTCAACCACTGAACTCGGGCACAGGCTCCTGTATGTTCAGTTGCCCACGCACTGCCTCCGGGCTCTTCAGCACTCAAGGGTCTGTATCTGCAACCCTACAGCCCCTTCTCTCAGCACCTATAAGCCACCTGCTGGCTGCACTTGTGAGTTAACTGCACTTCCCCCTTCCCGTCCCTCTTGGCACTTCTCCCCTTCACTCTTACCCGCACTTGCAAGATCTGAATGACACAAGGCTTAGTAAGATTGTTATTTTGTCCTCCTTTGGTTTTCCCCACCTTGTCTTGCTGCGCCTAGAAACACTTGCGTACAGGCGTAAATGCCACATCATATCATATCATAGGGATGTGCATGCGGCATGGATACAGTCGTCCCATGGATGAGTGCTTTAAACAGAACTGGAGAATAACCATCAGCAACAGAACTGTATTGTGGGCATGTCAATGTGCTGGGGTGCTTTAGGGTTTGAAATTTGAATTGAAATCTGACACTAATTCTGGACAGCATTTTGTTGCTGCCTATATTTGTTGCTCCTGTTAGGAAAACTTGAATTTACCAAGAAAACGGGAATGGTTTCTGGCTTGAGATCAATTTCTACTGTCGGGGACTATTCTCGAACTGCACTTTCCAGCAGGCTGTGTGTTTAGTTATTTCCATCAAAGGCACGCTTCGAAGCCGGTTTGTGCCGGTTAATGCAGTACTGTGGCAAGAGACTCTGTTCCCTGGTAAGACTATTATTTGTTAATTCATACTCACACTAGCCCTCATTACTATGAAACGTAAAGTGGAAATATAGTTGCAATGTTTACTGAGCACTGCTGACTGTCGTTTACTTAATATTAACACATCAGTGTCCTTCTTAGTATTGGCACGACTAAAAATGGATCGGGCTACTGCTATTTTGCTCTGCTATATTACTATGGACTTCTCTCCACCAGAAACAGCTCCTAGGTATCAGGAGCCCCATGATATGACCTTAGTTAATGGCAGGGATGCTGGTACTCGCCTGTGGCCAGAAGATATAATGGGGGATGAGTGTGATGATAGTGCAGAGAGAATGGCTGATCATTCAAATTCCTTGCACCTATTATATGGAATACATTGCAGCTATGTTTTAGGTCTGATCTGATTCATATCTCCTTTGCTTTTTTCTGAATCCTTTTCCTGGATATATCATGGGTTCTGATATAACGGCTGGTCAAGCTTTGACAAATAGATTATTGTTGCTGTTGTCTGTGCCTCTGTTCTTATTACAACGCTTTGAGATCTACAGGCTTTTAGCACTATATAAATAAATACAATATTTTGAAAATAAACTGTAATATCCATATTGTGGGAAAATCGTGAGGCATCAGTTTGCCCATTTGCACTGCCAGTAATAAGGAGCAATATGCCAGCGTTTATGATATGAAGATGTGTGGATGGCAAAGTGTTGCATTTTGACATGAAAGGCAGACTTTTGTTCTCCCAAAAAAATGCCATGTGTTTCCATACTAAATCGAAGATGGAACACAAATGCATTAGATCTTACCACATGTATCTTTGACTTAACAATTCAAGTACAGGGATTATTTGATCGATGGAGACAATCAGAAAGATTTGATAGAATGTGACAGTCGAACTAAACATTGGAGCTATGCCTTGTACTAAGCAACATTTTCTTTCAATCACTATATTCGCATACATTTTCAATGATTCCTTAGTTGTAATCTTTATTTTTAACTTGAGTTGAAAATATAACGACTTGGTAAATTCCCGACTATTAGTATTTAATTAAAAGTGTACGTTATATTCTTCTTTTTGTGAAAATAAAATAAACTTGCATGCTAGGTGTGTGTGTGTGTGTGTGTGTGTGTGTGTTGATCTTCCTGCATTTGTGTTAGGTTATGTGATGACGTAGGTGGTGATAGGTACGTTTGGGTATGTTGTCCACAAACATCATGAGAAGAGGTGGAGAATATTGATTGCACATGTTGTTGTCAACTGGAGGAACCGGTTGATCTGATTTACTGTTGAGGGAGCACTTGAACCCCAGGGTGATAGATCAAAAGATAAGATAAGCACAAGATCTTACCCATTTCTGACCCGTGAATTTTGCATGTGTAAATGTGAGAAAACCAAAGGTAAAATGCATTTGAAATAAAATTCAGATCGATCGATATAAGCTCCGAAATACATGCCCGATCCATTGGGCCAACACAATTCCTGAGAGAACTTCCCCATTAAGCGTAATCACTAAATAATAGCAATTTGTGGATCTGACAGATGTAATAAGACACTCCGTTTTGGTGAGATTAAGACTGAAACAAAGGTTAAGACTGAGCCAGGTCGAGTCCATAGAAAGTTCAAGATTTTGAAGGATATTTGCAAATGTAATTTTTATCATCTTTCTGCAATTGGAATAATAATTGGGTTTTGTTTGCATAGTTCTGAAATAAAATGTTTTGTGACTCCAGAAAATCATATAGCCGTTTAAGGTATACATTAAACAGTAGTGGCAATAAGCATGCTCTCTGAGGCACTCCACATACAATATTCATTCATTTTGACACTTGTATAGCACCTTTCACCACAAATATGCTCCCAACATGCTGTTGGTTGAACGGCCTCGTAGGGATCAAAGTTCAAAATTTGAGAGAATTGGGAGGTGCTTTTATGCATATCTGCATTTCAGACAGTATAGTTATATGAGGGTTTCCACAACCCGGCTAGTCACCATTGTCTGAATGGCATGTGAATGGGCGAATACTATGAAATAAAGAGGGTGGATATTGTTTAAGGAGAAAGAGAGTTATGTGGGAAGCTACAATTCGAATTTTAGTCATTAAAGGTTGCTTCATTCTTATGACAGATGTGTTGTGCAATAGTGCATGAAGGGTTTGTGGAATGAGCATGTGCCTTCTGCTAAGCTCCAAAGGTGCGGCGTGCGTAAAACAATGTCTACATCTTGGATTCCATCTATGTGCAAGGTGTTAACTTTCACAGAAGATCTAAGTGCTCAATGGACACATGACACTCACCCTTTGAGAGGATCTTAGAGTGATAAATTACCATCCCTAGTGCCTTCTAGTGTGGGCAGGTCCCTCTTTCCTATTTACTGGTGGTGACACGCCCCAACCTCATGTGCTTTACTTACAATGCCTACTATGAGGGACGGATCTGATGTGTCTAATTATCCTCCACCCCCTTAATCAGAGCAATTTTCCTGAGGTGTGTTTTAAGTGCAATGCACTGTCCAGCCTTCAAGCCCATTTGAGTAACTTGAGATATATGGTCATTGGTTCTAATGTATGTCATTTTAACTTTAGGAAGAAAGGTAACCTTTTGGCAGGTCTGCCCAGCAGCTCAGCCAGCTCATGCATTCTGGTTAGAAGAACTGAGTGATGCAGAATGTCGAACATGGCCGACAAATAGAATAGTATTAAGAGCCACAAATAAGCCTGTTTCTTGATGTCAATTGGTCCTTGACCTCAATAAGTACCCCTAACCTATGCAGACGTGGTCGGAAACCTTCAAGTAGATGTCCCTTCTATAGATGGTCTTATAGCTTTAACATTGCTACTTTATACAGAATCTTCCTTAAGAAAGGGAAATTAGCAATTGGGCAATAGTTTAAGGGTTGGGGGTTTGGGTCAATGGAGGATTTCTTAATTAAAAGAGAGATTCAGGTCTTTTTAAAGCTGGATGCTATGTAACCTTCAAAGAAAGTTCTTTTTGCAAAATTAGTGAGCATGGGCCAAGTTCTGTAATACTGTTGTAGCACTGATGAACATCTACACTCCCGGTTAAATAAAAATGGCAGGAAACTGGAACAAGCTTAGAGGAAAGATTACAATTGACAGGAAAAAAACACCTTCCAAAAACAGAAAGGAATTGATAAAGCAGAAATCCTAAATGCACAAATACTGTATTGTGTCAAACACATCTCAAAAGCAAAGAATACATAGAAAGAGCTTTTTAGCATCGATAATGAGATAAACCCAAATCTGTACAATAACACATTCACTCCCTCACAGGAACTAAGTGATAAGCTTGCGAAATGCTTTAAAACACAGCCATACACATCCAACAAGTCATAAACACTATTTTCATGGACAAAAGAAAAATTTCACATATGACCCAACACCGGATGCATTCTCAATACTGAACTATTTCACACCTATCTTGACAGAAGACTTTTCTAAAATAGTAAAGGAAAACAGTGAATTCAACATGAACGTAGACCCTTGTCCCTCAGACATCATCAGGAACATCATCAGCAATGAGACACCTGCAGAATGCTTCTGCATTGTCATTAATCACTCCCTGGCAACAGGAACCATGCCCAGGAGCTTCAAAGAGTCTCACATTAAAACACTTCACAAAGTATCCTTCAGGAAACATAGAGAACCCCACAAACTACTGACCTATAGCTAATAAGCCTCATTGGGCCAGACCCCTTTAAACCTACATGTATGGACACATTCCTACACATGTGGAAACCAACCATCCACTGGATGAGCCACAATTTGTCTTCAGGACTTTGGAGGAAAGGAAAAAGTACTGTTCTCCATCTGGGATGATCTTAAAATAAATAAGACGCCAACATTATGTCTGCCCTGCCAGTAGAAGACCATGCCGGAGACTTTGACACACATGAGCATGCAACCCTCATCAAAGGGATGCATGAAATAGAGATGAACAACATTGCACTGCAGTGCATAAAATTCTTTCTTACATAAAGCACGGAAACCACCTGGTGACCACCTGTCAGCTCAACACCAAGCACCCTCACTTGTGGGGTTCCACACAACTCATTACTTGCACTCCTACTTATCAACAAGTACCTGAACCCACATAAAATGACACGGACTCACATTGTACAACTATGCAGACAATACACAAATAATCTACAAAATCAATACCAGCAAAGAAATAGAGCAAACCCTCACCAACTGCCTCTCACGAATCAACTGATGGATTAGCAGAAATAGCCTTAAACACATCCAAGATACAACTGAAATGATGATCACACCAAATAACCTCCACTTCCAACAGCATATACCATGGCCAGACAAAATGGGAAACTGGTCAAAGTATCCAAAGTAGTTCAAAATATTGGAATCCTTCCAACACAGAACATTCACAATTGTCTCTCTCATCATGTTAACAATTTAGTAGACCGAGAGCATCTACCTTGGAATGCCTGACTACCTCAACGAAAAACTGCAACTGATGCAGAACACAGCACCATGGCCCCTTCTCAAGCTCAGAAAGAGAGAACACATTACATCAGCACTAAGATCCCTACCCTGGCTACCAGTCAAGTCAATGATTCACTCCAGAACACCCTGAATTACTCCTAGAGCAATACACAGCCCAGGAGCAGAAATCCTGCAATAAATGAATTTCAGTCTTTAAACCAACAAGAACCTTAATACCCATTAATAACCTATGTCTGGAACTCAATCAATACTTGAAAAATTAAATACAGTGGATCAGCCTTTCCTACCTCTCAGTAGGACACTGGGATTTGCTTCCCAAAATATGTACACAATAGAGGAACAACTGACTGTAGGATAGCATGAAAAACATGGTTCTTTAATCTGCCATGCTAAAACACCAAACCGTGGTATAAGAGAACAAACAAGTTTAATGCAAAAAAGGTGCTTCATGAAGTACAGGGTCCTCCTTCAGATTTCAATCAAAGGAAAATGCTAACATCACCAGCCCCTCCCTCACAATGAATCTTGGTCAAAAACACCAAACAATCAAAGCAAGAACTGCCACATGTATCACCCCTCCTTAATACGAATCCTTTTAAAACTCCCCTCACTCCTGGATATGTACCACTCACTAACTATGACAGCCACAAACCACTAGTATAACACCACGATAACATCAAACAGCACAAATCTGTACATCCTCCAATAACTCACACAATCGCAACAGGCTCAAACCACTGTCACAAAGTATGCATACAAATCCCCCACAGACATTCAAAACACCAAACACCCCATCCTCTCACGCCTCCTAGAGGCAAACCCACACAGTGACTGTTTTTACTGAACTGAAACTAACAACAGAACAGCAAAGCATGCTTGTACTCTCCCTCTCCTCTCACTAACATACCAATCCCACCCCTTTTTCTTTCCAGAGCTTCCTGAGCACCAGGAGGCCATGACAATGACAGCAGTGCACAGTACAAATCACATTAAAATAACACAACATAATACATACCTTCCCCACTATGGAGCGCAAGGATCTTTTGGACATGTGGTGTGATTCATGGTTATAACAATTTTAATTATTTGATCTGCAGTTACCAGCGAGCAGTAACAAGATGGTGATGAAGTTTGGTAAATGACAATGATGGCCACAAACAGTGACAAAGAGCTAGTCTTGCCATGTTTCTGATTTTCTGCAATTCCATTTCTGATATAATTCATGTTATTGTGAAATGTGTTATAAAGACAGTTTTTCTAAATGCTGTAGGATGATCCAAGTGGGATTGTTTTGGAAAAAGCTATTTTGGGGCTGATGCTGCTGTTTCAATATGTTTAGAAGAAAAATGTTATTTAGATTAAAAAATTACATGTTTATATTACAATGACAAATTATATAAATGTGCATTTTTGTCCTGTAAGGGATCTTCTCTCCATTGTCTTTCAACTGTTCTTAAATGAGTCTTTATTTTTCTTGAAATCACCATTATACCAACAATTACGTTTTTTTATTAAGATTGCTCTTCTTAGAACATAAATTAGCAATGTGATCCACAGAAGTCTTAACTGTTAAATGTAGAGGCATTACTAGGTTGTCTATGTATAGGCGTTGATCCATTGTAAGAGAACTTGTAAAGCAAAATAGAGATTCTATTTAGTTATCAATGTTGGCTCCTGATCGGGATCCCTTTTCTTGGGTTTGTAGGAGAACTGAGTCAAATAATGTCAAAACAAATTCATTGTTGATCGGTCCATAACATTTCTAATTTCAGTATTCCAATAATGTACCGAGCCCAACAGTCAGACTTTTTTCACAAGTAGGATGTCTGACAGCGTTAACACAATCCAAATAGCACAAAGTAGCCGTGAGATGTATTGAGAAAAGATCAGTCGGGTCATTAAGGCCCAAGTTAACATCACCCACAATTAGTAGTTGGTCAGAATTATGCACGACCAGAAAAATCACTGTAATCAGCTTTGTGGTGAAATCTATTCCTGAGGAAGGTGGGCAATGCATAATTAAAATGTGCAGCATGGCGGATTCTCAAAAGGAACGTTTAACACTGAGGGTCTTACATTCTTGGATCACTAAATGTGGCTCTTCATGAATAGATAATGAAGAGGAGAACATGAATGTGAATTCTCCCAAGAGGAGAGCTGGCATTCAATAAGGCCAATTATAAGCAGGTTGTTTTTTTGTGCTACCTGGTCATCTGGTCACCTAGCCATCTGCTCCACTTAAAAAATAAAATATCACCAGCATCTAGGAGAGGATTAGGTGTAGATGTAAGTTTGCATTTGGATGGGCATTCCATGGACAACAGTAAAGGATGTGGAATCCATGTAGCAATTGGTTCAGGTAATGGTTGCTTAATTGCAAGCCGGGATACCCTGGGGAAATGGAGTAATTACAGCATGTTCAAGAGTGCTCGGAAAAAACACCCCATGGGAGCAATTCTTTGAAGACGATAGTCTGAATTAATGTCAGGACAAAACCCTTTATGACAGGTGCAAGGCATGATGTTATCAGTTTAGATTCTTTAATGTTGATACAAAAATGTAAGAACTTGAATGAGTTTGGTGAACAAGGTTGTGAATGCTGAGTACAGCACGTGTTAGAGTACAGTTTGATTGATATTAACTCTCTAATTTTAGCTGTCATTGTTGACAGAAATAATTGGTGTTTGGAAGCACTATGTGTGTTCTTCAAAATAGGTGGATCGATAATCTCTCTGTTCACTTTGAACAATGTATTAGATTCGTGTGAGGGCACATTTGCATAGTACATGAATTTACACATTGCCACTCTTGTTATCACTGTGCTATCAATGGCAATGAGGTCAAGTGTCAAATTTCTATTTCTGCCTACGTTGTCAAGTAGCTATTCAGAAATAGGTTCTTAAGCTGGTGTATAGGTGGACGCTAACGATTTCTAGAAGGCTCTGTTGGTCCCTGCCTTTATGGATCAGGCCTAAATGACATCCAGGGACATTATATTATCAGGAAAGCACTGTAAGATATGGTACTTGAATGGACACGAGAACATGATTATGGCATAAGCTTGTTTATTGTAACATATGTGAGGTTCTGACGGACCCGGTCTGGAGTGAGGATCCAAAGGAAACCCATAGCCACGCTGGAGTCCTGTGTTAAAATGTATTTATTTATCTGAAGCCAATGCTGGGGTTCGAAGATCTCTAAAAAAGGTAAACTTCTGAAAGATCTCCTCTCAGCATTATACTTTGGAATGCAAAGTGAGGGAGCAAAAGTAATGACATAATGCACAATCCAGCTAGGAATAATCAGCCCGGCCAATCTGGAAAGACAGTAGACGGGTATCCAGCACCACAAAGGCTTCAGGCATGAAGTGCACTATTGGCGCTCCTTCCTCTTTGGCATAAGCCCACTAGTCGCCAAAAATAATGTCGAAACTATGGGTACAGCTGAGGCTCACTTGGGGGAAGTATGGGGTTTGGAGCTGGAAGCATGCACTAGGGAATATCCCAGACTTGGAATTGATATAGATGTATATCAACACCTGTCCAAAAGTATATACAATGTTGCTCTGCATTAACTCAGAGGTCTTTTGGTGAAGAGCTATTTAATTGCACATTCCTTTGAAGTTGAAGCTGATTGGCTGACCGGTAGTGGGGCAGGGAAAATAACCTGCTGTGAGCAGTACTGTCAGTTGAGGAAATGTACCTACCACAGTACTGCTAAACACTCATTTCTCCCATTGGTACTGATGGGATTCTTCCCATGACAGCTGTCATTAAACAGTCACACAATGCTGTTCAAGGACTTTTCAAGAAACTCAAGTACCCATGTTATAGTTGTTTATAAAATACCTATCACCCATCGATCCGGGTTTTATGGACAATAGCATAATTTATGTGGGAAAAATAAAGACTGCATTTATTGAAGTTGCTCCCGCCCCTTTTCTTTTTGGGGTATGCCATTGGAGATGACTAACTGACCTAACATGGTAATCTGCAAGTCAAAATATTTAAAAAAAACGGTCAGAAATGTTGTTTCCCTATGGAATGGAATACGTTATTAATACGAATACATGTTCCTAATGCTCTTGAAACTCAAACTAAGTGATACGCCTACCCGTGGGATTGAAGGTTGGTACCAGTCCTCGAATTCACATTCAGATGCCAGTTTCTCTCTCTCTTTCTCTCTCTCTCACACACACACAAACGCACGCACGCGCGCACTCTCTCTCTCTCTCTCTCTCTCTCTCTCTCTCTCTCTCTCTCTCTCTCTCTCTCTCTTTCTCCTTGTATTTGATGTCTTCAATTGAATCTGCATTCAATTGCTGGTATGATTTGATGCATATAATGTTCTATCAATTCATAATTAATGCCATATTCATTAAAGCACTCTCCTGCAGTGTATGCTGATGATGCATGAATTCATAATACCAAAACAAGCCTCAAAGAATTACGCGGTGCTTGCAAATATGATGCACTAACCCTTCAACTATGTTAAATTCATCATGAGATTCAATATATTATTCATTACTCAGCATCCTGAAGTTCATTTAAGTAGAGATAGATAAACATTTATTTCATACCAACAACCTACAAACGTACCACTGTATGTTTTGAAAATTTAGCATGCACATATGAAACTAAGAACTGATTTGCAAATATTACAGAAACGCTGGCGAAATATGTGTTCTTGAAGGTATTGAGATGGACACATGACTTAAACTAGAGTGTCACCATATCTGTGGTCTAATGTTGCTAACAAACATTCAGTGGTACATTGTCACCTCTGCACAGAGATAGGTCAACAGACTTGAGGAAGTGCAAGAAGAGTACAATTGTGTTTTAACATTGCTCTAAAGTTCAAAAATAAGAACATTGGCATCTAAATAGTAATATTGCCTTACAGGGTTTCCTATACACAAAACTAGTTCAAACAGGTGTCATTGAAATGCATGCCTCCATGTCAACGGCTCGATAGAAAATAACACACAATTCAGCATTCCACCAATCATGTCGTTTTCCATAGCTATTCTGATATTCTATGGTGTGTCTCTACTACTTGAATAGTTGAGAAATTCTCAAAATGCGGGTAATGGCATCAGAAAAAAAAGAGAGGAGCAAGTCGGAGTCTGCCCTGAGACACTTAAACACACCTCCTGATGTGTCCAGTCTCCCGGCTGAAAGGAGCACGGACACCTGGGGGGTGAAGCGGGTGAGGCGTCTCATCACCTTCAAGAGCATGGACCCATGAAGGGGATGGCAATTGTAAGCAGTGCGGAAGAAGCTGGCAGCTAAGTTGAGCTGGATGATGGCAAACAAGCAGCACGCCTACCAACGAAACCGCCCCCGAAGAATGCGAAGAGTCCAGTGGAGACAGTAGAAGGATCCGCCAGAGCAAGTGGAGGAGGCATCCAGGGCGCAGCGGGGGGAGGAACTTACCTCACAGTCTTCCTCGGCCAGCCTCTCCTCCCCTGCTGCCGGCCACGGTCCACAGTCCACCGGCGAGGCGAGTGGCGTCTGTGCGAGCGCGGTAAGAGGACTGTGCCTGCCTGACAGGGGAGAGCACACACGAACGCCCGAAGAGGAGGAGGAGGCGGAGCTTGAGAGGCCGGAACTACACGAGACCAAAGGGAAAGCCAGAAGTAGAACCACGGCAGGCATAAACCCTGCAAGGATTATAGATGGTTCAAAGAGGGGAGAATAAAGGCGGAATTTCATGAAAACGCACCGCCAAGAGCGGACAAAGAAAAACTGGAAAAAAAGGACAACGCATTACAGCACAAACAATACCGGGGAACACATTGAATGAAAAGGAAATGGTAACGGAACTCCGTCCAAGCAGTAATAAAATTCTAATAAGGGCAATGATGCATAATTCCAGCAGAGAAAATGGTGCTTCCCCACAAAGGCAGGGAAAGCGAATAGGAAAGAAAAAAATATCAAATAACCCAGAGAACATTATAGAGATAATTGGGAGTGAAACGGAACCTGATACCGAAAAGGACGAGGATGAGGAACAATCCGATGAAGTAGCCACTGATATTGAAAATACAGTGGACGCTGAGCCGGAAGAGGAAACTGAAGGTAATCAAACGAAGATAAATTCCCCAGAGAAAAGTAAAAATACTTTGAAAGGCAAAACTGAGGTGAAACTATTGAAACAAGGGACGAAAAAGGTGCCAAATAAAAGATCAGTGACGAAGCAGCCCCGGACGGAACAGAAAGTCAAGAAAGGCATGAGAAAACAGGGTCAGCCGTCAAAGGGCTCCCTAACCCACTTCTGTCATGTCCATTAAAGGCATTCTTTACCCAACATCATAAAAGAAAGCTAATAATGGAGGAAGAAGTATCTGATGCAGAAATGCTGGAAATAGCATACGAAACGCCACCAGCCCAAAAGCAGAGAAAAATGGACGAGGTTGTCTCTTCAACAGACAAGCGAGTATCAGGAGATCTGGGTCCCCAAGTAAACAATGACACCAGTACTAATGAAGAGAAGACAAGCAAAGAAGGTCCAAGGGGGACTGGGGAGATGGGCGTGATGGAACCGGAGATAAGGAGCAATTTCAGATTCAAACCATTTAACGCCCAAATGCAACAACCAAAGAAAAGGGCCCAGGAGCTTACAGGCGAAACGGAAAGAGCGGTGCAAGGGAGTGAGGAGGCGAGAGTGCAGGCAGTCCAAACAGCCCGGGAGGCTAATCACAGTACCAACATACTGAACATAGCCTGGCCTGGACCAAGCCCCATCTGGCTATGGGCTCGACGACCAGTTCACCTACTAAAACTAGGGAGACGTCTAAACCCCTTTGGGGCAGCGTACGTATGAATAAAGGGTCAGCTGGCCATCATGTGTCAAGTGACAGAACTCAAAGATCGATATTGGACTGTACTGAAACAGACTCGCCAGCTCCAACGAGAAGACCGGCAAAAATCCAACTATCACCAAAAAAGAGAAGATTAAACGACATTGCAGCCTCGATGCAAAAAGAATCACCTAATAAGAAACTGGACATGATAGCAATCATGTCGGCAATGTCCATTGTGCTAGCGCCCTTCTGCAAGTTATATGAAGCCATAAAAGAGGACGTCAAGGACAATACCGCAATTCTAACAAACATGATAACTAAACTGTCACACGTCGAAAGTTACATTACAGCAGTAGAGGATAGAGCAAGTAACCAACAATACATTTGGGAAAGTAAAATGGAAGCTTTGGAAAGAAAGATTGAAACTATGGAAGCACTAAACAAAAAACAAACATCACAAATGAGCACTCCGAAACCAAAATTACAAGAGGGGCAGGTGCAGTTAAATACCGAGGGAAAATCACACCCAATACCCTCGCCGGAGAAAAGGGAAGGTAAACAATGTCCAACCGAAAAAAAAAATGTGCAAGTGATAACTCTTCAGACAGAAGCGAGCAGAAAGTCTAACAAAGATTTGAAAGCGACCAGCGACCCACCAGAGACAACTCAAAATCCGGTCGGGTTGGAAAAAGAGGGAAACCAGGACACACCAATACAACAATGGGAGCTGAATCCAAAACTCAGATCCCCTAGAACTATGGAAGAATTCCTAACCAGTTCCGATCCAATGAACATGTTGCTACAGGCCAAAAATGACTTGATCGATAAAAATGAAGCCCGCAGAAATGGATTCAGACCCGGTGGGCCCACCAACCAAATACATGCTCAAAGGCCAATGAAGTAGATGCAGATGAAGCGCAGGGCCTGAATGACCGCAAAATGTCATCTGCGGCAGACCCAAAGGAGTACAAAGAAAAAAATCATACAACAGCTAAGCGAGGAGGACTACAAGAGGAAAGACAAAGAAAGCAGAACGAAAACAAGCCCACAAAAACATTGAGCTCAAAGAGCAGAAATGGAGAAGCAAAACAGTTCAAAAGAGGAGATACGAGTATTTAAGCTGGAGCAATTGGATATAGATGCAGACTATTTAATACGAAATAGACCGACAGTATTGAGCATAACAAAGAAAATGAACACGCTGATAAAAATCAGAACGGAGGATTTCAAACTAGTGGAACCTTATCACAATGAAAAGAGAGCCAAAGCCTACTTACATCTAAAATCGGCGGGAATTAAATATATCGATCATCACGCATATGACGAAATCAAAAAAATGGGCTTTCTTCTAACGGAGATAAACATGAGGAGGGTAAGAAAGGACCCCAGATATGAAAAGTCTGAATGGCCTAAACACCACAGCATTACCATTCGAAAACTGAAGAACTATACCGCCAAAATCGGTGGAAATACGCCCAGGACTCACAAAAGTCCTCTAAGGATCACCGCAACACCAGCTGAAATGGCAAACGAAACAGAGAAATGAGAGAGTTGGAAAATCCCAAACATGACTCAAGATGGAGGCAAAATTACAGGGAGTTCACTGAATATGGACGATCTTCAGATAGGACCCGAAGAGAGGAGCAGCAAGTCCCACGGAAATACGCAGTAGAAGGCAAAAAAAACCAAGAAGAAAAAAAGGGGTACAGGCAAAGGGTGCGGAAAAAACAACAGAGTCTGTTCAATCTAAAGGCCCATGGACGTGGCTAACATCAACATTGAACAAAAGTTCTGCGAAATAGCAACGACCAGAGTCATCCTGCCTCCACGACCCTAAAAGTAGAAGAGGTGTGGAGCGACCCGAAAATGAAAAATGTAATCTGGGTTCGTGGAACACAAGAGGACATGACCATCTCATGACAGTCTGAGAGGTAAACTTGGGGCTTTTCGACATAATCTGCCTGCAAGAAACGTGGCTGGTGGAGCAACCATCACTTGACGGCTACACTGTGGAAATTTCACCAGCTGTTAAAGGTCTGCTAGGCAGACCATCATCGGGCCTCCTAATTGCAATCAAAACGGGCCATGGATTATCCGAACCTAGAAAGTGGAAAGAGGCATATGAGATGCTGGTTGTCCTGACGACAGGGCTATATTCCAATGAGAAGAAGCAAACCGGCCACCCCTATTCCCTAGCTATAATAAACCGCTATTGGAACCCACAACGTATGTCCAAAAAAACCTTCTGTTCGAACATGAGTACCACGATTTACAAGTTGTATGAAGATTTCGCGAAGATTGAAATCATCATATGTGGGGATTTTAACGCCAAATGCACCGACACAGGAGGTGTAAACTCAGAATTTGCCCAGTGCTCCGCGGGCATGGAAGCAAGCACAGAGAGAGGAAAGGCTTTGAATGAAGTCATCAGACCAAGAAACATACAAAATATAGCCTCGCTGTTCGCAAATCAAGTAAACATCCCGACGTGGGAACGTAATTCTTCAAAGGCAACCCTCGATTACATATTCACTTCAGACGGTCTTACACTTGGCATGAAGAGCTTCAAGGTCCAAAAAACCAACATAGTGATCAAAACCTACTGACCTGTACATGGCAAGGAAGTAGGCCGAGGAAAGCGGTATATGGAGCAGCCACCGAAGCGAATCCCCAACAAACCCGACTTAGGTTAACAGGAGCAGACACTCTGAAAATCAAAAGGGCTTGGGACCAAAATGTCACCACCAACTCCGCAAATAAGATTGATGAAAGACCAAACTATTTACCTCTACTATTGGCATACCAATCGCAGAGGTCTAAAAAAATCAGGACATCAGATCCCGCTATACATGCTTTTGACAAAGCATTGGTTGACAAAAGAAAAGTGGTGCGAAGACTGAAAAGAATAGCCAAAAAAACTAATGCAAAGGAAGATTGGGAGTTATGGAAGTTGGAAGTAAAGAGCTACAACAGCTGCCGTAAACATTACAGAGCGGCCCAATACCAAAAGGATGCGGAGGAGATGATGGCCAAAATGCAAACAAAAAAATCCAGTGAGTTTTGGGGACTGTTAAAAACAGTGAATACTGCTTCGAGTGTTATGCAGTCCAATGCAGTGGCGGAAGAAAGGTGGATCAGCTATTTAACGACGGAATTTTTGAGCCCGGAAGCAGACTTGCCTGTGGTGTCACAAAGGTCAAACATAGCCTGGGTGGACGTATCCGATCCAGCAGACATTGAGAGGACAATCAAAAAGCTGAAAACATCCAGAGCCCCTGGCCCGGACGGCTTATCAAACGTGGATCTCAAAATGTTCCCGAATGAATGGTCGGAAGTGATCAGTAGGATCTTTGCAGAATGTGGCAGGAAAAACATGATTCCGGAAACTTGGCTGAACGCGGTCATAGTGCCGATCTATAAGAAGGGAGATCGAAAAGAACCTGAAAGTTACAGGCCTATCGCCTTACTGGATATAATAGGGAAAATCTACGCTACTCACATGCTCGAACATTTTTGAATCTGGGAAAAAAATGGGCCTTCAAAAGACTTTCTTCAAACGGGCTTTCAAAAAAACGGCAGTACAGTGATTAACATCTTCCTAATAAACATCCTGAAAGCCAAAGTTAAGGAAGGAGCGCCCAAGGTGTTTTTGTCTTTCGTTGACTTATCAAAAGCTTTCGACAGGATAGATCGGAAAACAAATTGTGGCTAAAACTACAAAGTTGGAAATGCCCTAAAGAGGTCCTCGATCCAATTAAAGCTCTGCACTCCCAGACGAAAATCAGAGTCAAACTAAACCACCAGGGCACACCGTCAGAGGAGATTAAGGTGAACAAAGGCGTTAAGCAAGGATGCCTTTTGGCCCCGGCCCTATTCATTGCGTTTCTAGGGGACTACCAGCAGTCAGAGAGCAAGATAAGAGCATTTCCTCCAAAAATTGGTAAAACAGAGATTCCACGACTACTGTACACTGATGATGTCATCCTGAAAGACCAGACCAAAGTTGGGCTACAAAGAAAACTAACAAACCTGGTAAAGTACATCAGTGAAAATAACCTGGAGATAAACAAAGCGAAAACCAAAATTCTGGTTATAGAGAAAGGACCTAGTAAAACGAAGAAAAATCAGACCTGGTTTCTTGAAAACACCAAAATTGAAACCGAGTTTTAAATATCTGGGAATACAGATGGACAGTTCGGGAACGGACAACACCTTGCAAACAAACTGTTGGAGAAAACCAAACGTCTAACTTCACAAACCTGAGCAGTTGACAACAAGTTCGGGAAATTTTCTTTAACCCCAGTGATAACCTTTTATAAAACAAAGGTAGTCCCTCCTCTCGTATACGGAACAGAGTCCTCCCTATATATTACACGCCTGCTTTGGACTAATCTGGAGGGTCACGTCTTGAAATCTGTGTTAGGCCTACCGAAATCGACCTCTATGCACGCCATCAGGAGAGAACTCGGCCTGGTGTCACTATCGTCTATGGTTGATCAAAGCGCTATGAGATTGTATAGGAAAATAATCATGTCTGACACACTATGCATATACGACATCATTAAAGGAAGACATTGATTCAGGAAAGTGCGAAGCGCAAAAAAAATGGCTAAAGGCTAGAAAAGACGATCTAATACAAATAGCCTGTACAGAAAAAGATCTAAAGGAAAATCCAGATTGCATTAAACGAAAAATGGAAGAGTGGGATTGGATCATGACGATTGAAAAGGCAGTAGAAAACAAACTCCTAGCTCACTTACCACCGACCTTCAATAAGTTGAAAACAACATAAAATTACTGTCTAAAATTCCCGGACAAAAGATTGAGAAGTGTTTTTTTGAAAGCCAGATTAAACCTCCTACTAACACGGGAGATAATAGCCATTCGAGGACCCGAGAGCGACATGACCTGTCGGCTGTGTGAAAATGAATCAACGGCAGAAACACTGAAACACCTAGTGATAGACTGTCCGAAAACCAAAGAAAGCAGAAGGATCTATCTCCGCCCTTTGATTTCAAACGCATGAATGATACAACCAAATTAATTGTGGAACAGATTGATTTCAGGCGCAACAACTAGATGGTCGGTGGCCTTGGCGAAACTAACAGAATTAGCCTTGAAAAAGATAAACCTACAAGCAGCATCTAGTAATCCACAGTCAATCGTTGAGCCACCCCAGTGAGCAGGGCAAATAATTAATATTACACATCTGTTCCGCTAGATAGATTGTCAGCACTACAGGGTGGTGGATATATGAGAAGCGAAAAAGGCACGCCTGAAAAGAGACTTCGACACTTTGATAAAACTCATTTCTATATGAGTAAAAATCAAATAAAAAAATAATATATACATATATTTGTGTGTCATAATACCACTTGTTAGATTTATTTTCCAGTGTGTTCATAAGTCCTAAAATAAATAACTTTATTTTCATAACAGAATATCTAAATTCAATTAATATGTGAAATACTGTGTGGACTCATTGAGGGCCCCTGACCCCACTCACACTTTCCTGAGACTAAGACTTGACCAATCCTCACACTACCTTGACTGGGATTGTCAAACCTCTCAGAGCTCTCCAAGAATCTGTTCACCAGGCCAGATTCTAGAAATCAATCTTGACAACTGGGTACAAAAACTGCTTGCAGAGTGTGCCACCTGTGGCACTAACAAGCATCTTGAGACTGTGCCATGAAGGTGTAGCTTCTGGTCCACAAGTTATTTTGTGGCCCATTTTAGCACCAAACAGAAACCAAAGACATTATGATGGTCCTCTGCAGTAGCAACCTAGACTGTTGGAGGACACTTCAAATACTTTCTGGAGAGGATATTGGTATTTTTGTGATCAGAACACTTTCAATGCATGAAACTGATCTAACTCATTACATTGTTTGATTAATCCTTTGTAATACACTGATTACAGGAGACCAGTCTCTAAGTGCAGGGGTGGGATTTGAACATGTGTTGCTTTGTGTTGATTGTTTCCAAGACAAATGTGTCGCCCCTGAGCTATCTGCCTGGCCCAAGGGAACTAGAGAGAGAGATGTGATGAAAAAACATATTTTGATCTTTCAAACTGAAGTGTTTCACATAATGCAAGAGAAATCTGTCCCCTGTAAAATTGTTGCACTTGTCATTCTAAATAATCTCAACTGTAGCTCATTGCATTTACTAGGGCAACACACAGCCGATTCTGATCAAAATCACATTTTCAAATGCAGAGGAACTTGAATGCAGGCTCAATCAAGTAACTTTATTCTTTTTTGCTCAATATGCTCATTCACTGAGTTCTAGTGTGAAAGGAGTATAAAAAAGGATGTTGCTGCACATCTTCATTTTGGTAAAGCATGTGTTGCCCAAGCACTTGTGCCAGGAGTCACACATTAGTAAAAGTAGTACCAGGGACCCTTTTCACAGTATCAAGAAAAAAAGAATTATGTTTGTGTGAGCCAGTTGTGCATATTGTTCTTGTATTTTTCATCAAAATAACTCCACAGGAGACAAATGGTAGTACTCAATTATTATATATTTGTTCAGTATTTCCAAATTATCCATGCAGTGTGTTCATACTGTTTTGTATGTTCATGTTGTGAAAATTGATTGTGTTATGTATCACTTTATAATTGTTATGTTCGTCTATAATTTCACTGATAATACTAAAATCTATCTCTCAGAAAAGCTTTTCTGTTCCTCAAATTCATATTTTTTTGTGTTCCTCTAATTCCTCAACGCGTTTCACTGTTAATGCAAAGCTACTTCAGGAAGTAACAGAGTATCTACTCAAAAATAACAGAAGATAACCTATTGGTGTAATAATAATACATGGGTACCACATGGTTACCATAGCCTGCCTCAAGGGCTGAGTGCTATTAAACCTGCATTTCAGCTCCCCCACACCTTTAATCTAGATTGGCGATTTTAACTGTTAACTTTTTGCGCATGCTGTGTTTCCAGGGCAGTTGCTTCCAGAGATCCCTTCTTCCCTTCCCTGTTCCCCTGCCCGGCTCCGAGCCCTCACATGACCCATGATTGGTTCTGTGCCATCGCTCTTGGGTTCCTGTGCTTGTAACTACACAGTGGAATCGCTGCACATTGTTACCGCAGCCTGCCTCAAAGGGTGGGTGTTATTAGACCTAAATTCTGGGTCCCACAAGCCTTCGATATATATTTGGTGATGTTAATGGTTAACTTTTCACTGTGTCCAGCATTTCCTGGGCAGTTGCTTCCGGAGAGCCCTTCTTCTCTTCCCTCCTCCCCTGCCCACCTCCCAGCACTCTCCGACCCGTGATTCGTTCTTTGCCTTCTCTCTTGGGCTCTGGTGCTTGTAACTGCACATTGGATTTGGCACGCATTGGTACTGTGATCTGCCTTGAAGGGTGAGTGTCACTGGACCTACATTCCAACTCCCCCAAGCCTTTAATCTATATCTGGTGATTTCAACTGTTAACCTTTCACAATGTGCAGAGTTTCCCCGGGCAGTTGCCTCCAGAGAGCCCGTCTTCCCTTCCCTCTGTCCCTGCTCACCTCCCAGCACTCGCCCGCCCTGTGATTGATTCAAGACCTCTCTCTTGGGCTTCGGTGCTTGTAACTGCACAATGGATTTGGCGTGCATTGCTACCGTGGCCTGCCTCGAGGGGTGAGTGTTACTAGAGCTGCATTCCTGCTCCTTCAAGTCTTTAGTCTATATTTGGCGATTTTAACTGTTAACCTTTTGCTGTGTGTGGCGTTTCCTGGGCAGTTGACTCCAGAGACCCCTTCTTCCCTTCCCTCCTCCCCTGCCCGTGTCCCAGCCCCTCAACCCATGATTGGTTATGGTGCCCTCCTTAACTCTTGACTGTAGGACAGCCTCCTGCGGCAAAGGGCAGGCCCGACAGTTGTAGCTTCAGAGGTGTTTGCCAGTGTTTTCTGTGGCAGCATGCAGCGCAGCTGTCAACCAGAAGCGGCTGACCAGGTAAGAATGGTACAGGCAGGGGCAACAGCCATCACTGCTCCCTATTTAACTGTCCCTCCTCTCTTACAATTTCTATTATCTATCTGCTGCACTTGGAAGTTGTTTGTTACCCTTATCTGGCATTGTCGATTTCTCATAATTAGCCTGTGGTGCCCTTCCTCTAGTTTTTCCCACTTTTCTAGGATAGTTTAATCTGTGTGTTCCTGCATTGCTGCTGTGTTTAAGAAACAGGCTTTTCCCTCTTCTCGAAAAGTCGAACCTTTGTGTTCTTGCATTGCCTGTGCTTAAAAATTAGGCGATTTCCCTCTTTTCCCTCTATTTGGGGTTTTCCCTCTGTCCTGATAACACGCTTCTAGGTGTTGTGCTTTCTGCTATATGAGATGTAACCTAGGCGTGTTTCCCTTCTTGGACACTTGAAACTAGTTGTGTGATTGGGTCTTATGCACCACATTCCCATGGGTATGTGGCATATAATAAGAAGTAAAATAAATCAACACAAAAATAAATTGCTGTTGGTTGTAGTTGTTGTTGTGCTCTGCAGTTCCTCCCTCTCTCCCTCTCCCCTCATCTCCTCCTATCCGCACTCTACCTCAATGGTGCTCTCAATCTCTTCTATCTTCTCTAACTGCTATTCTATCACCTATGCTATCCCTCTGACAAAGTCTGGAAGGAAAACGTTCAAGAAGAATCTCATGGTCACCAATCCAGACCTACCTATCGCTGACACCAATGTTAACTCCTCTTCCAGGCAGTCTCTCACCGGCATCCTCTTTGTCGTACCTTTGCCACACCTATGGATTCCCCTTATGGTCTCTGTGCTCTCCCCGTTCTCTTCCTCTGCCATTAATGGTGACACCCATTGGGAGATACTCAAGGTATACTTCCTGTCCTCTAGGGCCATCATGAATGTCTGCCTAAATGGCACTGTCATGGTCCAGGGCTCTCAGCCCAACCTCCTCCTTCTTGGTAGGCATCTTCCGTCACTCATCGACTTCCTCCCCTCTCCTACTTCTGCCACCCCTCTGGCCCCTCTGCCACCTCCGTCAGGTGTACCACACTCTTGTACCCCCCCCTCGAAAAACCTTAAAAAGTGGCAACCTGCTCCACTTAGCTACACTCAACTCTCGCTCTGTTAACAAACACTCCTCTAACATCTGCCACCTCCTTGAAGACCTCAACCTAAATGTCGTCGCACTCACCGAGATGTGGTTCACTGCCTGCGCTGTCATGAGTTTTAACACTCTTCTCCCTGAATGCTACAAGATCCTCTGTAAACCCAGGCCTACCAGGCCTAGGGCAGAGTTGCTCTGAACTTCCCTGAGTGGGTCCCTGCTGCAATCATACTCACTGAAGCCAACTCCTTTTTTTAATGCCTTCTCTGCAGATTTGGTGTCTCGTCTCTCTCTGACTCTGGCCAACATTTACAGGCCTCCTTGCCAGGTCTCACACTTCCTCTATGAATGGGCAGCCCTCAACTCTTCTATCCTTGCCTCATCCTCCAAGTTTCTCCTCCTCAGAGACTGCAATATTAACATTGATGCCCCAGATGTGGCCTGTGGTCTTTGCTGCAACCTCTGTGACCCTCTTTCCCTCTCCATTCTTCCCTCCTGTCCGATGCACGCAGCTGGACATGCTCTCATCTCCTCAAACATTCTCATCTCCAACCCTCTCATTACTTTTATCTCCTGGTATGATCATGCTCTCCTTTCCTCTCACCTGGAGCTCCTAGATCCCTGGGCTAAGTCTCCAACCACACTTCCAGCCTCCTTCTCCGTCATTAAATGTATGAAGTGAGTCTCAGTCACTGCTTTTGCCACTACCTTCACTCACCTTCCTACTCCCACCACTGACTCTCACTCTTACACTGCCCTTACTAACCTTCAACTCTCCATCTCCAACAGTAATGACATCCTCACCCTTGTCATGAGGATCTGCAATAAACCTGTATCCAAGTGCAATTCCTGGTATGTCTACTAACTGGCCGCTCTGAAATTCAAGTGCAGAGTGGCTGGGCGGAAGTGGCAGGCCTCGAGCACATCCTCTGACACACTGGCTTGCCTCCTGCTCAAAAGGCAATACAAACTCTCCATCTGCTCGATGAAGAGGACCTATATCGAAGCCTGTATCTCTGTGGCCACTAACAACACGGCTGAACTTTTCAAAATCTGCAAGGAACTTGCCAACCCTACTGCAGTCTCCACTTCTCCTCTTCCTTCCATCACACTCTGCACTTCTCTGGCCTCTTACTTCATTTCTAAAACTCGGGACATATTGTCCTCACTCTCCTCTACTCCTCGCCCTTCTGCCTCACCTGCTCTCAGGCCTCCCTTGGTACCCCTCTGTCCTCCCCTCCTACTCTCCTCGTTTTCTCCTCTCCTATAACACCTGATGAGGTTTCTAGATAAGTCCACTCTATGATGGTATCATCCAAACAGGTGCTCCCCTGCTCCTCCAGAACTATCAAGGACAACATTGTCTCCATTGCTCAGCCTTGGCCGATTTCTGCAATCAGTCCTTTGCCACTGGATCCTTCCTCTCACTTCTCAAGCACTCCCTTGTGCACCCACACCTCAAAAAACCCATCTGACAACCCTTCCTGTCCAGCAAACTACCGTCCTATCTCCACCACCCCCTCCCTCGGCAAACTCTTGGAGAATCTGGCCTTCTCCCATCTTTTCAAGCACACTGAATCTGTTGGTTGTATCCACGACCACCAATCTGGCTTCAGAGCTGCCAGAGGCACAGAAACTTCTCTCCTGAACACCCGTGAAGACCTGCTCTCTAATCTCGATTTCAGCTCGCCTTCCTTCCTTTCTCATCCTTCTTCACCTGTCCTCTGCCTTTGATATGGTCAATCATGCCACCCTGATAAATCAGCTTCATGAAACCCTTGGCATCACAGACCTAGCTCTGGACTGGTTGACCTCCTTCCTTTTCGGACCGACCTTACCAGGTTTCACGGGCCCTTTTCTCTTCATCATCTCACTCACCAGCTGCTGAGTCCCTCAGGGCTCTATCCTCTTACCTGGCTCCTCTAGCCCACTTGTTCTCCATCTTCTCTCCCAACTTCCAGTCTTATGCGGATGACAAACAGCTCTCCTTCAAGCTTCCCTTCTCTTTCTCCTCCTCTTCCTCTCTCCTTCCGAACTGCCTGGCTACTATTCAACATAGTGCTCTGCTAACAATCTCTGCCTTAATACCAATATGACAGAGATACATCTCATTGGGACCCCTGCTCTCTATTTCCTTCACACACTCTGGCCACCCTCCATGGGCCCACTCCCCTCACCATCCAGAGAGGCAAAAAACCTTGTTGTCATCTTTGACTCCTCTCTCTCCTTCTTTTCTCACATCATGGACCTCACCAAGAAGGCCCACTTTCAGCTGCACCTCCTCAGAAGCATTCTTCTTTCCTCATCTTCCCCCAAAAACACAATGGGCCTCATTAGGAGTGTGGCGACCGCAGAATGAATGGTGCCAGTAAGGGACTGGCACAGTTCATTCCGGACCGCCACATTACGAAGTCTGCAGCGGGTCCCGCTGAGGATGCGGGTCATATCAGGCATCCTTAGCGGGACCCGTTAGCAGACCAGAATGCTAACAACGGGCCAGTCATTAACAGGCCCGTTTTTGGCATCCTCCCCATTCCCATTGAGCCCTACGGGGGCTCAAATGGGAATGGGGATGTTCCGGATCCGGGTCCGACAAAAGGGTTTTACCGGGCCCTCCAAGGTCAGAATGGCCCAGTAAGTCCCCTTTTACGGGACCCGGACCCGAGTTTGGAGGTAGCCATGCCCTTTCTAAGGGCATGGCTACCTCCAAACTCGTAATGAGGCCCAATGTCTCCAGAGCTCTGGTTCACTCCAGGATGGACTACTGCAACATCCTCTTCCTTAATCTGCCTAACTTCTCCCTTCACCACCTTCAACTAATCCAGAATAGGACTGCAAGACTTATCCCTGGCCTCAAGCCCAGTGATTGTATCTCTCAAGCCCTAAAATCACTTCACTGGCTCCCGGTTGCTGTAAGAATCAAGTTCAAGATCTTCTGCATCATCCATAAGGCGTTATGGGGCCTGGGACCCCTCTACATCCATCTTCCTCTCCCTAAATACCTCCCTGCTTGACCGCTTTGGTCATCTAGCTCTAACTCACTGTGGGTCAGATGCTTTTCCAAGCAGAGAGTGGGGGTACATCTCTTTCCTCTGCAGATGCCTCCCTCTGTAATGGCCTCCCTGGCCCTTTCAGTCTTGAGCTGGATCTCCTTAAGTTCCAGAAGATTTTCAAGACCTTCCTTTTCTCTTCTTCTTAACCTCTCCCCCACCCTTGCCCACCCTGTTATGTACCTGTCTGTTTCTTGACTGGCTGACTAGTTCCTCAGAGTTTTCAGGGCACCAGGCCCCCCATTCCAGTCTGCACTTGGTCTCTCCGGACGGCTCCCTCTTTCTGCCACTGCCCTTCTGGGCCCCTCCCGTCACACTTGCCTGGCTGGGCCTGCACCCTTGTAGCCCTGCAGCCCCTTACCTCGCACGGAGCTCATGGACCTTCCTTCCCTGCAGTTTCTGCTCCCCTAGCAATGTCCATCTGGTCTCCCCTGGCACTCAATTTCTCTCATCGTCCTTCCGCCCAGACCAGCACTTCTCCTCCTCCCCACACCCCTGCACTTCACTGCTGCACTTGCACGTTACAAATGTCACAAGGCCTAGTAGAATCGTTTTTGTTTTGTCGTCCCTGCTCCCCCACCCTCTTGTCTTGTTGCGCCTCGAAACACATTGTATATTGGTGCATTATAAAATATTTATGTGTTGGCAAAAATATATCTAAATGGTGCTAAACAACTAATCTGCTCAATGCAAAAAGGATAGTGAATAGTCACCTTGCCAGCTAACATGTTTACATTGCTTGCTTTTATCTTTGGTGTTCCTGATAAATGATGTTAAGTTGTAGACTAGAGGGTTTAGATATGCATCAATGTGTTCCAATGTATGTTCCGTCAAATACCTCATCACATTAATAATTGGTCTCCCAGGTGGGAAATGTGGATCTTATTTATGTGCAGCAGAGAGTAAATATATGGTGGCCATAATAGGATGTTAAATGGGCATATAATGATATTCGGCTTCATCAAGGAATCCAGGTTGTGCCATACATTGCTCTGACTATTGTTCGGTTGTTTCTGTTAGTGGGTTGTACTCACTGACTTTAAAAGGCTGTTCGTTAAATGTTTTAAAAAAATGGAAGAGGTTAAATTAACATGATAGTCCTTATAAGCCACTGTTCACTATGTGAGGGCTCTCTCAAACACCAAACAAATAGGGAAGGTGGTTGCAACCTTCGACAATATTATGAATATGGTGGGAGAAGCAATGATGCTCACTGAGGGGAGAAGCACTGATCATGTACAATTTTCAAGAACAATTAAGGGATACCGGGCCTGAGTATGACGAGATAATGTTAAACAGAAAAGGTAAAAGGAAGGGGAAGAGAAGAAGGGGCGAAATATAAGCGACAGATGGGGAGGATACATTCAGACCCTTATACACTCTCAGCATAAGAACAAAGCAAAATATGGCAGGCTCAATAAGCCATGCGTTACTAAGAGCAATAGAGCGTGTTCAAAGATCCAAAGGGGAATAAGGCATGAACTGGACAAGTATAGTCATGAATACAGTAACAATAACATCAGAGAACACATACATAGTTCCCCTTAAATGGGTTTAGTATGGCCACTGCAGTGGAGGACACAATAGCTAATATGCAACTGAGAGTGAGGCTGCAGTTACAAAACCTGCTACCAAATGCAACACATATTAGATATATCAATATTAAGCTATCTTGATAATTCTGAAGGGGTGAACTTTTGGGGGCAGTAGGTTATAGTAAGAGGTCTCCCTAAAACAAGATGCATCTTAGATGATGAGTCATCTATCTACTGGAGGAGACTTCTCAGGCCTAGTCAAAGCAGCAACAAAAAGCTTTGATGGCATATTCATAACACTTGACAAATTGGGCCAAACGCACAATAATGTTACTTAACAAAGACAACTGTATAGTAAACCTGGGTTTTTCACCTCTTTCACAGTATCCAGATGTCTCAACCTCCATAACAATAGAAAACAGCCAGAACCTTCTGAGAAAAGATTTCAGAGATTGGAACAGTGTAACATAGATATTTAGAAATGACAGGCAACAGAAATAATTCTGTTTCGATAGCTAATATTGCCACAAGCTTCATTTCAGGAGGTGCAGATATTCAGAACATAATCCACCTAAATTCTGGAACAGACATTACTGTAATAGGGTACGAAGACATGAAAGAGAATTAATCAATCTAACTCGTAAAGAGGAGAATGCAACCTCCACAATTAGTCATTATTACGTTTACCAATCTTGTGGAAATCAGTCAAAACCTCAAATTAAAGACTAGTATGTTACTTTGTAACATGTCTATATTGAATAAGTATTACTAATTGTTTGTCTGAATAATCAACTGTCAGCACTGAAAGCATACATGCCACATGGGAGTCAGAGAATTCTGAAATGGGGTCATGAAGAGATTAAGAATAATAGCATGGATTTACACATTGGGGAATTACCTATGTTTAGCAGCCTCTACAGATGATTGTCCATATACCAAAAGCGAAACATAAGAGAGGTTTTTTTAAACATCACTAGTGCATACTCTGAAAGAAATAGGAATTTAATTGAAATGTGAAAGGCATTAGGGTGGTGCGCTCACAATTCCCCGTCAAGATGGCTGCCTGGACACTAGCTCTAGCCGGCACTGATAAATCCATGCAAACCTGCCGACACTGTGTTTAAAGATCCCACCCACCACAATGCTGATGAGTGGTTATCCAGCAGATTAGATCAAGTTGAGAGGGCCAGGGGGCTGCCAGAGTAGTGCATAGTCAAGCCGGGGAGCAGGGCCCTGCAGCACAGACAATTAAGCATGGGGCTTTTTAGAGAAAGAGGTGAGCAGCATGACAGGATGGAGCGTGCTTGCCCCCGAAAACTGGAACCGCATAGAATAGGAATCCGACAGGCAGCCATATACTTGAGAGTGAACCCTCAGGCACAAGTCCCCTGGCAAACCAAAAGGCCAACCATCAGCAAAAACAGCTTGATAGCCCAGAGGCAGCAAGGAGGAATGAGCCTGTAACAGAAGCTCTAAGATGGGCACCGCCCAAACACCTGGATCGGTGGACATGATAGCACAGGGCACGCAAAGAATAAGGAGAGCAGCATGGCAGAGTGAGCGGCAGAGGCAAGGAACCAAACAGGAAGTCATATATCCAGATGGGAGCCCTAAAACAGGAGACCCATGATAACCCCCCGAAGTCCTGCTGACAACAATAGCCTGGCAGCCAGAGAAGCATTAGGGAAGAATGTGCCTGTAGTGGAAGCTCCAGAATGGCTGCTGACCAGCTCTCTAGAAATGAGAGTAAGTCAGATTTGGAGTTGGGTATCCTAGTGGGCAAATCAGTCTAAACAGCAGAGCAACCACCTAAATTGGAAAATAATCTACTACCTAAAAAACCTGGTGAGAGGGTGGTGAACAGGTCTCCTCCCAGGCGCCGAGACATGGGTCACCTAAGGGAAATTCTGTAAAAAAACACTGATATCAGTGCATCCCCTAGAATTTCAAAATGGACAATGCTGATAAACAGCAAGCAAAAATAGCATTTTGGAAGGCTGCAAAGAAAGTCGCGGCTACATCCCCTCTGTCAGACGAGATCAGTGCCTCTGAAGTGCACCAATCTTCAAGATCAGAAAGCCTACATAATGAAGTGAGACACATGTTTGAAGAGCTGAAAACGAGCTTCCCTGGCACGTAATGCTGCCTCCAGGATCAACATAATCTATGTTTCAAGACACATGATGTCATGGGATAATGGCATTGCAATACTTCCCTCACAACCTCTTACATCACTTCCCTATGATGAACCAGAAAGACAGGGGTTTAACAAAGCCTTAACATGGGCTGGATGCTAAAACCCAATGCACTTTTAGATATTTCATTTAAGGACTCACTATTCAGGGATATAGTGGAATTCTTTGAAATAAATATGACTTCTGTGGATAGTTTAAAAGTGGTTGGGAATCATTTAGGCTTACATCTAATAGCATGCAACAATGTACATCTGATTCTTTGTTTTCTAAAACATAGATAGTTAGCTTGCTGTTATGTTCTTCTATTTGGCACCTCTTGGCTACAATTACAGACCTAGTGCAATGCTGGGCACTGTAAGGAACCCATGATGGCAAAAGTAAAGACAGACACAAGTCATCACAGTTCATGGGTGTTTATTAAACTGTATAGGAAGGTTGAAAACATGCCTAATCTAAACCTACATCTAAGATGGGAGTTAGCTTTGACCATCAAACAATAATAAGGCAGTCCAAGTCACATCTTGTCAAATAAAAGGGCCTATACCAACATAAACCTATTGCCAGTCCTTACGCTAAAAATCAAAAGAGTGTGGGATAATGTTCACAAGAAAGAAGGAAGTGTATACACATAATAAGTCAGGATGCGATAGCCAGGGTTCTCCCTTCCCCACGTTTTAAGCACGGGACGAGGTAGGATTCCAGAGCACTGCACATGCTCAAGCTTTCCCAGCACGAGCCAACAGTTCCGCTCTCAGCAATCAGGGCCTTCAGTGATTAAGTGTCTTTTCTACAAAAAAGTCTCTTGCCTCCGAGGACCTGATGTAGCCAAAATAAAAAAAAACAAAAGTTATTTTCTGCATGCATTGTGGGTGATAACTTTTCACCCCTAGAAGCCCTGCTTCCTGGCTCCTATTAAAAAAAAGTTTTTAATGATATCAGGACCTTTGGTAGTTACGTTTTCTCGCTTCTGAGGGCTTGACAGGTTTAAAGTAATAAACAAAAGTTCAACAAAAGTTCTTTTCTGGTTGCACTTTGGGTGATGATTCCAGTTCACTCTGTTCATCCCTTTGCCTGGTTCACTCTTGTCAACACACTATTCATTGGGACTTCAAGCTTTGACCCCTTTTCATTGGCATCCTCTTGCCAACTTTGCCATTCACACAATTTCTTGCAGTTTTTATGATGCAGGATTCACTTCCCTTAGCTGTTCTATCATCTGCCGGCCAAAGACTTTCGACTCTACAGAGGATTTTACTAGACCCCCTTATGACCACTTTGACCTTTTTCTCCTGTCTCTCCCAAAGCCTTCTGGTAATGATAGTTTCAACAATAGGGTAAATGCCCAGAGGTTCCTGAGTGAGCACCCACATGGTGCCTGACTCTTATGTAGCTGGTTTTCACCTTTCTTATTAACAGTTCTTTGTACTTTCTTTAATTAGCCGTTTGCTACTTTTGTTCAACAAAGTTTGGTTTCTTACATGCTCTCCCCTTGACTCACCGACTGTGATGATCCACTTGGATTATCTTGTTTCGGAAGTCAAGACCAGTACCACGGTGGCAAGCATCTCTCCCTGACTTGGTTATCCGGGGAAGAAGGCCCTGTGTACCATTGACATCTGCTGCAACATCCGCTGTCTATTGTTCGTGGTCTTACGATTCTTTCCGTGGAGGTTTCACAGGCCTGGGTCACTTCTCTCCTTGTCACCTCTCGGTCTGCGCCATCTTTCTCCTCCTCTTGAACTTGTGTGCTGAGTTAGCTCTCTTGTTGTGCGGTCTGCCTTGCTCATATTGTGCTCTCGTGCTCACCTTCTATCCTTGTGGGAAAAGGAAAGGGCCGTCAGGTGTGTTTGTTTCTGGTCAATTGAGGTTTGGGCTCCTAGTTGGTTTACCAGAAGTATAAGGGTCGTTGGATTGTATTAGGGGAGATTCTTGGGTGGAAAGGAGGTAGATATGGAATGACCCCCAAAAAAACTCAGTGATTTTGTCCCTTATAGAATACTGTGTCTCTCCTGGGGCATTCCTCCAAGCATAAACCCGGACTCCCTAACCCAGGTGATCCTCCCTCGCTCGTCCACCCCCAGAGTTGGGATCTGAGAGTGCCAGCCCTCCCCTTGCCACCTGAATAAGGGATTTCCGAGGTCTACCATGGAGAATACCCTCAGGTTTCTCACATCACAGAAACATTTTTATTGTGAAAGAATAATTCAAACAATGTTGGGCCACACACATACGGTTTTTATAATAGAGCTCTTCCAGTTTATCTGAATGTGTTACAAATAGGACAGAATCCAAATGCAGCTTATCAAAATGCATGTACAGCATAAAAAGTCTGCATGCCATCGAATAAAGTCATGTACCACTGGCTTTTGCAATCACATGAAAGAAATAACAAGATAAACATATGTTATTACACATTTAACAATGGAGAGAAACCATTCTATATTTTTTAGAATATTCAGCATTATTTGCCATTTACCAAACAATTGGTAAAATGGCAAATATAAAAATGAGAAATATATTCACAATCAGAACAGCGAGGGGAACACACTTTGATGCCCCCCCCCATGCATTTCCTCCCACAACAATAATTTCTTTTTTCTTTTAGCAAGACTATTTATACATCACCATGCATTTGGCAGGAGATATGTAGTTCACCTTGGAAGTCAAACTAAAAGCCCCAATCTGTTCCAATCTCTGAAATATGTTCTCAGAAAGTGGTACCATTGCAAAATCTACCCTTTGCATTAGAAATGGAAATGCATTGAAAACAGATTGGCACCTTACAACTCTGACCCGGGACTGTTCTAATCACCTATTGTATGTATCTTTATTGTTCTGACTAATACTCACCCAGCCCACCGAGAGAGGATTCAAGAGAAATGCCTTTGATCAGAATGGCTGTCTTTCTCCCACGCCACTGGTGGCTCGGGCTTGCACAGCACAGCCCTGCCCCTCCTTCTTCCAGACTCCAGCTGCAGTCACTCAGCACAAACACATGGCCAGTCAACCACTCTTCCCCGAATCCCTTCAACCTCCTTCTTCTTCCTCTTTTAGTTGTCAGCCACCCCTTTCCTTACTCCTCTTCTTCCTTGTCAGGCATTTTCCTTCCATCCCATTTTGCTTGTACCTCCATAAAGAAAGTATATCATTTTACCACCCATTGCCGTGAGGTCACCCTTCAATCAAACATCTCCCCTAGTTTGGCCAGCTCCCTCTAAATTTTCAGCAGCCTTTTGCTTCTTCACAATTGTTAGGAAAGATTTCGTTATTGTAGGGAACTTTCCTTCCATGTGGCAACCCCTAAACTTTTTGCTATTGTTTTCAACCTGTTTTCTTGACTTTGCCAGAGAAGTGCAGCCTTCTGCTGTACTCCTCTGGGCTTTCGCTCCTTTCTTACGGGGAAACTGACATGCCCTTAAGACAGTCAGTACCGGGGAACGCTGTTTCCCGTAGTTTCTTTTATCGTGTCGCCATTTTAGTGCAACACGACACAAGAGGGCACTGTAAGCTAAGTTACAGCTCTCTTGGGTCTCTAGCCTTCTACAGACCCTAGACACTCTTGTAGGATGGTTTTTGGATCGGTGCAAGTCATTCAGGGACTGGGCTGGTGGCAGCGATCATTTGGTTTATTTTGAGCTCCTTTTGCCGTTCTGAGCACCTTTTTGCCGCGAACACAAAAGGGTGGCCCGGCTACCCAAAATGGCCGGACCACGAGGCTCCTTTGTCTCGTCCACTGTCCGTCTTGCTCCCTTTACCTTCCCCCGGGTCGGGCGACCCGGGGCCTTCCTTATTTGGGCATGTAGTTTCCCGCGAAACACGGTTGCTTTCGCGGGCTTCTACATGTCGTTTGAGTGCCCCCAGGATGTGGGCTGGGCTGTCTGGTCCCAATACACATCCTGGGTGCCAGAGAGTCTAGGGTGGTGTGAATGCCTGGGACCACTGTGGTCCGTGATTGGTCCACGTATGGTATGTGTGTTGATGAGCGGATCTCCCATTGGCTCCCCTCCGTTTTGGCGCGAAGGGAACCGTGGATAAGAGGGAGCTGGAAACACCACTGCCATGTCGATCTCCTGAGTTCTTACGAACCCAGGGATACAGGAGCCAAGTATCCTGCGAACACGAGGCTGGACCGAGGAATCGCTGGTGACCCCCTGAAGAACTTCTGCTCCTCATTGCTGTCGTCCGGTGAAGCCCTTTCCACCTAAGATCGAACAAGAAGGCCTGTACTGGCGCTTCGACCTATTGGAATAGCAGGACCAGCTATTCCCGGCACCTTCATCAACTCCTGCTGTAAGCCTTCGGAAGTGTCTCTGGGCCATCCAGTTGACTGACCAGCTTACTAAGGAGGCCTGCTCTGTAATCGCCGACAGGTTGGGTGGTATTCTGAGTCCGGGGCATGCTCACACGCTTCGTTTGCTTAGCAACCCTAAGCTAGAGGTGAGCAGTGCTCGTTTGGCTTGAATACACCCGGCCGTTCCGTTGCCCTGCTGTGGCGACAAAACTGTGCTTGTTTCTTCGATCGGGACGTCTTTTTACTCTGCACGACGACGAGGCGTTCCCTGCTCTTCAGAACCTGCCAGAAGCTGCATCTATCGAGGAGAAGCTCGGGCCTGCTTGCTTCGGGGACCGGTGAGTAGATTAGCTAGGATCTGGTCGCCCTCCTGCAGTGCCCCTTGCTTTTCCCCGCTGTAAATACAGCACCCCTTGTCCGTACTCGCGCCCTGCTTCTGCCTCACAGTGGAGGCTGCGCTAGAGTCGCGGACCGTGTTCTCCTTCATTAGAGCTCCCTACAGAGCTGTTCAACGTCCTCCGAAGAGCTTCACCTTCTGCCCATTGGCACCGGCGTGTGCAGGTACTTTTGAGCGCTAGGCTCCACTCTTCGTAGGGATTGGACTACCATCCAGTTAGGGGCCTCAGAAGGCGGACATATCACTCGCATTGGTTCGCACTGCCTGTTTTCCTTCCCCTGCAGGTGGATAACATATTTCGTGCTGCTAATGCTGTGAAACTGTGTATTCTGTATATATATTGGGTGGATAGTGTATGTGTTGGTTTAATATCGTTGTATATTGCTGCTTTTACTGTGGTTATTAGTTTCAAGGCCTTATAATAAATGTGTATCTATTTTTGATATAAACAACTGTTTGGAGTAGTTTGTAAGCGCTCTTGCTTTGTGTGCTCATTGCGGGCTTTCAGTCACCCTCACCCCTCTTGAGACCTAGTCTTGACCGCCGCGATCGCTACCTTGATTGGTCTGGCTTGTCCAGAGGTTACCCTGTTCCAAGTAATTAGGTTGGCCTTCTGAACCTCTGCGCCACCAGGACAGAGTTCAGAAATCCGTCTTAACAAATTGGTGTACAGCGGTGGGATACGACTGAAGGTATCCAGTGTTGCGCACGAGCTAAGGCGTTTTCAGGTTATTCCAACCAGGACACGCAGTAAAGTATTGAATATAACGTTAAAAAGACCATAGTCCTATCGACAGTATGGAAACGAATACTTTATTAACCTTAAATGCTTCGAAATCTGAAACATTGAAGAAGATGTGTGCGGAGAGAGGGGTTTCCTCTCAAGGCACTAAATTGGAAATGATCCAGAGAATCGTGGCGTGGCAAGAAGCGCAGCTTGACGCTATAACTTCCGAGGACAGTGCAGAAGGTGGTGGGGCTGCTCTCACTGGCAGAACCGACGGTTCTGCCGCTGCACTGATCCATCACGACCACGAGGACAGGGAGGATGTAATGTCTAACGTTTCCTCTGCCAGTGTTGATGGGGAGGCTATGCTTGAATTCAAGAAGCAAGAGCTGCGGTTTAGGCAGCAGGAGCTTGAATTCAGCATAGCCAAACTGAAAATCGACCAGGCAGAAAAACAAAAAGACAGGGATCACCAGTTGGAACTGGCCAAGCTTCAGTTCGCAAATGGGTCCAAGGGTCCTGGACATGGTTCTGGGGCTTCCTCTCATCCACGGTTTCCAAAAGATCTGCTCAGTGTGTATGAGGAACGAAATGACATTATGGACTGGTTAAATGCGTTTGAGTATGCATGCGAGGTTCAAGAGGTTGATAATGCGGATAAGATTGCATGGTTACTCAGCAGACTGCCCCATTCTGGTTGCAGTGCCATTATGGAAATGTCGAAGGCTGAGCGCGCTGATTTTGCAATGTTGAAGCAGACTCTCATTTTAAAGTTTGGGAAGACTCCGACCCAATATTTGAAAAGGTTTAGAGAGTATAAGAAAAAGGAAGGTGGTACTTGGGTGTCGTATGTAGCTGAGTCCCTGAAAAACTTGACTGGCTGGGTTGAAGGTTATAAGGTTTCTACCTTCGAAGGCATGATCAATCTGGTCATGCTGGAACACATTTTTGCTTCTTCTTCCCCGGAGCTTAAGCAGCATTTGGCCGATTCGAAGGAGATAGATCCTAAGAAGCTGGCCATTGCAGCAGACTTATGGGTGTCACATCGAGTGTCCCATAAGGACAAAACTCATCCTGGTAAGCAGGAGGAAGGGAAAAAGTCCAAAGATGTGGAGGGTGGGGAATCTGCTAAATCTTCTTCCCATAAGGGCCACAAAAAGAAAAATAAGGGTAAGCCATCCGAGAACTCACAGGGTAGTGGAGGTTCGCCTCCGAAACAGAACTCTGGTTATAATAAGCCTCCCTACGTAAACAGACCCAATGGGGCTTGTTTTTCTTGTGGAGCAACTGACCATGTGAAGGGGGATCCCCGTTGTAAGGTTAGACCTTTGGGGGTCCACTCCGCTAATCTGGCCTTCTCCTCCTACGAGGAAGAAGAGATTACAGGAGCATCCTTCTCCTCAGACTCATTTCCCAGCGGAATAGAGGCTGAGGTAGTTTTAGTGTCCCTGGGTTCCTGGGAGCCTAAAGTCGCAGAGGCGTATGCTAGGATTCCGGATAATACCAAGCACTACTTTAAAGACAGTGTGCTGATCAATGGAGTGGATACTCCAGCTCTTAGGGATAGTGGGTGCAGTCGAACTGTAGTGGATTCTACCTTGGTAGACTCAGAGGAAGTTGCCAGAGCTACTCTGATGCCCACTAAGTTGGCTGACGGCCCCCTCCGTATGTTTCCCGTGATCCCTGTTAATCTAACTTTAAATGGTACAGCAGTTAGGATTCCAGTGAGCATTCAGAGAAACGTCCCGGGAAAGGTCTTGTTGGGCAATGATCTCAGAGCTCTAGGGCTCGTAGGAGACACTGCCGAAAGACCCTACACACGGTCTCAAGCACGGGCAGCATTGGCCAAGTCCAATACGCCGCCCCAGCCGAAGGGGAAACCCAAGGCGAAAGGAGTCAACAAGTCCCGACGGGGGAAAGAGAATATTCCCCCGAGCTCGCCTACCACTGCGGTGGAGGGAGTTGGTCAATCGCCCGAGCCTGACGAGGAGGTGGCGATGCCTGAAGTGTTCGACCCCAACGACCATCCTGAACTAAAAGACTTGTTAGTTGAAGGAGGTCCTGATAGGGACGACTTCAGTAAGGGCCAACGTGAGTGCCCATCTCTGGAAGGCCTAAGGAGACAGGCCTGCTCCCAGCTTGAGGGTGAACCTCCTGGGAAGCATCGGATTTATTGGGAAGGTGGACTCCTGTACAGTGAGCCCACAGAGTCTACAGAAGGAGACCATAGGAGGTTGGTGGTTCCCCTTTCTGTTAGACCCTTCCTCCTGCAGTTGGCGCATGAAGTTCCCCTTGCTGGTCACCTTGGAATGAAGAGGACCAAGCAAAGGTTATCTATGCACTTCTACTGGCCCAAGATGGGGGTGCAAGTAGAAAGTCACTGCAGGAGTTGTGCCTCCTGCCAGTTGTCTGGTAAGGTTGGCGCGACAATCCAAGCTCCGTTGGTACCGCTCCCAGTTGTGGGGGTACCATTTGAAAGGGTAGGGATCGACATCGTTGGTCCCCTTGACCCGCAAACATCCTCAGGCAATAGGTTTATCCTGGTGCTGGTCGACCATGCAACCAGGTATCCTGAGGCCATCCCATTAAAGACTGTAACTGCCAAGTCAGTTGCAAAAGCGTTACTCGGCATATTTACTAGGGTTGGCTTCCCTAAAGAAGTTGTGTCAGATCGTGGCAGCAACTTTATGTCGAAGTATATGCAGGCTATGTGGAAAGAATGTGGGGTCACCTACAAGTTCTCTTCTGCATACCACCCCCAGACCAATGGTCTGGTGGAGCGTTTCAACAGAACGCTAAAGAGCATGATTGGGGCTCTGGAGGAGCCCCAGAGGAGGAAATGGGACCTTCTTTTACCATGCTTGTTGTTTGCCTACAGAGAGGTACCACAGGAGGGTGTTGGCTTCAGCCCCTTCGAACTTCTGTTCGGTCATCCCGTACGGGGACCCTTAGCCATCGTCAAAGAGGGATGGGAGATGCCCACTCCCCCTGTTACTACCAATGTAGTTGACTATGTGCTAGGGCTCAGAAAACGGATGGTACTCCTGATGGGCTTGGCTAGTGAAAAGTTGAAGGCCGGACAAGCGCTGGTGAAACATTGGTACGACCAGAAAGCTTCCTTAATTCACTTTACCCCTGGTCAGCAAGTCCTGATCATGAACCCTATAAGGCCTCGCGCTTTACAGGACAAATGGTCAGGCCCTTACACAGTGGTGGAGCCCCTGGGTGAGGTGAACTATTTAGTGGACCTTGGAAGGCCTGGACAGGCTCCAAAAGTGTTCCACGTAAATAGGCTGAAGGCTTTCGTCCCAAGAGTCGAAATCGCAGCACTGCTACTGGCGTCAGACGTTGAGGAAGAGGAGTCAGAACCTCTTCCCGACCTGTTCCAAAGCGGTCCTTCAGATAGCTCCGTTGAGGGTGTCCGAGTGGCCCCTCACCTGACTTCTGATCAGCAGGCTGAGGTGAAAAGTTTGCTTAGGCAGTTTTCCCCCCTGTTTTCACAGTCGCCTGGTTTGACACCTTGGTGCAAACATAACATTGACACAGGAGACAGTGTACCTACCAAAAGTAGGGGATACAGGATGTCGGATAAAGTACGGTCTTATATTAAGACCGAGGTCAACAAGATGTTAGACCTTGGGGTGATTGAACCCTCTAGTAGTCCTTGGTCCAGTCCTGTGGTTCTGGTTCCAAAAGCAGGCACTTCTGAATTGAGGTTCTGCGTGGATTACAGGGCTCTGAATGCTGTCACCAAGACAGACGCTCACCCCTTGCCTCGAACTGACGAGCTGGTGGATACCTTGGGTGCCTCCAAGTACCTCAGCACGTTTGACCTGACTGCGGGCTATTGGCAAATAGCTTTAGCAGAACATGCCAAGGAGAAGACAGCATTTTCAACTCCCGACGGGCTTTACCAATTCCGGGTAATGCCGTTCGGATTGAAGAATGCACCTGCCACTTTCCAGAGGCTTGTGAATCATGTGTTGAATGGGTTGGACGAATTCTGTCTTGCATATCTGGACGATATAGCAGTTTTCAGTGCCACCTGGGAAGACCATGTGAAACACCTCGGGATTGTGCTCCAGGCTCTTCAGAAAGCCCACTTGACCATAAAGGCGAGTAAATGCCAGATTGGACAAGGCTCAGTGGTTTACCTTGGGCATGAAGTAGGTGGAGGAAGGATACAGCCTCTCCCCAGTAAAGTACAAGCAGTACAAGACTGGCCTACCCCCACTACACAAACCCAAGTGAGAGCCTTCTTAGGACTCACGGGTTATTACCGCAATTTTATGGCAGACTATGGCACCATAGCTGCTCCTCTGACTGCCCTCACAACTCCGAAGAAACCCAAGAAGGTAACTTGGACTGACGAGTGTGAGAAGGCCTTCAATGGCTTGAAAGACTCCTTGTGCCAGGCCCCTGTGCTCAGGGCCCCTGATTATCAAAGACCTTTTATCGTGCAGACGGATGCCTCTGACACTGGGATAGGAGCTGTACTATCACAAGTAGATGAGAAGGGTAAGGAACACCCTATCGGTTTTATTAGTCGCCAGCTTAAGGACAGAGAGCTCAGATGGTCCACGGTAGAGAAAGAATGTTTCTCTGTTGTGTGGGCCCTAAGGAAGCTGCGGCCCTACCTCTATGGGACCCACTTCACTGTGCAGACTGACCATAAGCCGTTAAAGTGGCTAATGAACATGAAGGGGGAGAATCCAAAGTTGCTTAGGTGGTCCATAAGTCTACAAGGCTTCGACTTCACTATTGAGCATAGGCCAGGTGTCCAACATAGCAATGCTGATGGGTTGTCCAGAATGTTTTACCGACCTGAACAAGAGACTCATCCAGGGGTGGATTAGTTCCCCCTGTCCATAGTCTGGGAGGGGCGAGTGTTAGGAAAGATTTCGTTATTGTAGGGAACTTTCCTTCCATGTGGCAACCCCTAAACTTTTTGCTATTGTTTTCAACCTGTTTTCTTGACTTTGCCAGAGAAGTGCAGCCTTCTGCTGTACTCCTCTGGGCTTTCGCTCCTTTCTTACGGGGAAACTGACATGCCCTTAAGACAGTCAGTACCGGGGAACGCTGTTTCCCGTAGTTTCTTTTATCGTGTCGCCATTTTAGTGCAACACGACACAAGAGGGCACTGTAAGCTAAGTTACAGCTCTCTTGGGTCTCTAGCCTTCTACAGACCCTAGACACTCTTGTAGGATGGTTTTTGGATCGGTGCAAGTCATTCAGGGACTGGGCTGGTGGCAGCGATCATTTGGTTTATTTTGAGCTCCTTTTGCCGTTCTGAGCACCTTTTTGCCGCGAACACAAAAGGGTGGCCCGGCTACCCAAAATGGCCGGACCACGAGGCTCCTTTGTCTCGTCCACTGTCCGTCTTGCTCCCTTTACCTTCCCCCGGGTCGGGCGACCCGGGGCCTTCCTTATTTGGGCATGTAGTTTCCCGCGAAACACGGTTGCTTTCGCGGGCTTCTACATGTCGTTTGAGTGCCCCCAGGATGTGGGCTGGGCTGTCTGGTCCCAATACACATCCTGGGTGCCAGAGAGTCTAGGGTGGTGTGAATGCCTGGGACCACTGTGGTCCGTGATTGGTCCACGTATGGTATGTGTGTTGATGAGCGGATCTCCCATTGGCTCCCCTCCGTTTTGGCGCGAAGGGAACCGTGGATAAGAGGGAGCTGGAAACACCACTGCCATGTCGATCTCCTGAGTTCTTACGAACCCAGGGATACAGGAGCCAAGTATCCTGCGAACACGAGGCTGGACCGAGGAATCGCTGGTGACCCCCTGAAGAACTTCTGCTCCTCATTGCTGTCGTCCGGTGAAGCCCTTTCCACCTAAGATCGAACAAGAAGGCCTGTACTGGCGCTTCGACCTATTGGAATAGCAGGACCAGCTATTCCCGGCACCTTCATCAACTCCTGCTGTAAGCCTTCGGAAGTGTCTCTGGGCCATCCAGTTGACTGACCAGCTTACTAAGGAGGCCTGCTCTGTAATCGCCGACAGGTTGGGTGGTATTCTGAGTCCGGGGCATGCTCACACGCTTCGTTTGCTTAGCAACCCTAAGCTAGAGGTGAGCAGTGCTCGTTTGGCTTGAATACACCCGGCCGTTCCGTTGCCCTGCTGTGGCGACAAAACTGTGCTTGTTTCTTCGATCGGGACGTCTTTTTACTCTGCACGACGACGAGGCGTTCCCTGCTCTTCAGAACCTGCCAGAAGCTGCATCTATCGAGGAGAAGCTCGGGCCTGCTTGCTTCGGGGACCGGTGAGTAGATTAGCTAGGATCTGGTCGCCCTCCTGCAGTGCCCCTTGCTTTTCCCCGCTGTAAATACAGCACCCCTTGTCCGTACTCGCGCCCTGCTTCTGCCTCACAGTGGAGGCTGCGCTAGAGTCGCGGACCGTGTTCTCCTTCATTAGAGCTCCCTACAGAGCTGTTCAACGTCCTCCGAAGAGCTTCACCTTCTGCCCATTGGCACCGGCGTGTGCAGGTACTTTTGAGCGCTAGGCTCCACTCTTCGTAGGGATTGGACTACCATCCAGTTAGGGGCCTCAGAAGGCGGACATATCACTCGCATTGGTTCGCACTGCCTGTTTTCCTTCCCCTGCAGGTGGATAACATATTTCGTGCTGCTAATGCTGTGAAACTGTGTATTCTGTATATATATTGGGTGGATAGTGTATGTGTTGGTTTAATATCGTTGTATATTGCTGCTTTTACTGTGGTTATTAGTTTCAAGGCCTTATAATAAATGTGTATCTATTTTTGATATAAACAACTGTTTGGAGTAGTTTGTAAGCGCTCTTGCTTTGTGTGCTCATTGCGGGCTTTCAGTCACCCTCACCCCTCTTGAGACCTAGTCTTGACCGCCGCGATCGCTACCTTGATTGGTCTGGCTTGTCCAGAGGTTACCCTGTTCCAAGTAATTAGGTTGGCCTTCTGAACCTCTGCGCCACCAGGACAGAGTTCAGAAATCCGTCTTAACAACAATCACCTTTGCACAGCATTGATTCTCCAGTGCTGGGGGCATGTAACATTTTCAATGAAGCATTTTCCAAAGCAGCTTCCTCTGTAAAGTTGACATGTTCAAATCTCTGCTGGTTTTTGGGATTGATATTGGATTTTAAAAGTGTCCTATGGTCAATAGGATACACATTTTTAGAAGACTTATCCACAGAAAAGTGTAGAACAGGATTACTGTTCCAATAAAGCTTTTAAAGTTCCGGGATCACTTTGGATGGTCAAAAACCTTCTGCCCTTGTTTCTGGCTTAACTGTTCCAAAAAATAAAAAAATATTCTCAGCGGTTGAGGATGTTTCTTGATTAATTGTTAACATAATATGTGAATTGTGTTCATCTACTCTTGTCTGCTTGTAAAGTTGTTCAAGATAGAGAGTCGCCTCCTTCAGAAACAGGGAAGTAACCATATGGAGCAGGCTTAAGGTGGTCTACCAACACTTGATGTGCACCTTTTGTGGGAGGCAGAGATGGCAGGATGACAATTCTTGAGTCAATGAATTTCAGTAGGAGGTCTGTAGAATGGTCCAATTGTTTTTTTTTCATGGATTTTCTCCAATAAATAGTCCCCAGACTACAAGGTGGTGTGTGACCTGTCTTTATCTTGTTGTGATGGTAAGACATTTTCACCATGGATGGAATCCCTCCGGAGATTTGTTAGTAACTGGTGGCCTGGCCTGGTGAGAGAACTGCAAGGATTGTATAAGACAGGCATGTACATGGGAGTGCCAAATAGCAACTTATAAGGGGTTTTACCATTACATTCAGAAAGGAAAGGTAAGTTATTTATGTTACGCTGCAATAGAGGTACATGATTTACCCAATTACCTCCAGGAGAGAGGATACATTTAGTGAAAGCTTGCTTTATTATCCCAGTGGTTCTATCAACCACCTCATTTGACTATGGCTGAAATAGGTTTGAGAAATGCTGAGTACAGCCCCAATGTAACTCACCAACCTGAACTGATGTAAAACCTAATTGCATTGTTTGTGTATCCTGGTGTTCAAACTAATTCTTAATCTTGAGATTACTTTTTTCTGCAGCACATGCAGCAGAATATTTAGTATGTTTTCGAACTTCTGGAACAGCACTCCTGACAAAGTATTATTTGCAAACATCCAAAGTGGGGTGTCTGGTGCTGCTGCATCTGCTTCTGGTTTTAAAGACCAGTCTGGTTAATACAGCTGTAGTAGTCTGGCCTGTAATGATATTTTCTATCAGTTGCTGCTTGGCTAGATTCTCATTGGACACACATTGAGTGCAGTCGGTTAGCATTGAAGATACTAGAGCGTGTAGCTGCTTCTAAAAGCACTAACAGTGTTTTTATTTGCATAATAGTGGTTGCAGCTTCCATGCATTCCTTCTGCACTATTATTTGAACTGCAACCAGAATTTCCTCTTCTAGAGCAAACATCTGCTCTGGAATTGTATAGGCATGTGAATGGTGTACTATGGGTTTTGTCTCACCATGATTATATACTACATAAGTGAATGCATTTATACCAGGAAACAATGTGACCTCCAAATCCTTTTCCATGCTTCTGTCCTGAAGAGGACTACTTTGTGTCGTTTGCTGGTAAATGTGGAGCAAATTGTGTGTGTGCTCCCCTTACAGTCTGATGGACGCAAGTTGAGTTTCACCAGGTCATATAGTCGTTTCACTAAAGCTACATGTTCTGCAATGTATGAACTCTCAGAATTCCGAAGGCCAAGCATGGCCTGTAACTGTTTAAGTGTGTGTGGGCTCTGCAAGTGTGCATATTTCTCACAGAATTGAGGCGCAAGTCCCCTTCCCTAAACAAATAATAAAAACACAAGAAATGTTATTTCTCTATAGGCTATCTTAGATTCATTTTTTTATGACTATGTAGCCTTTAGCTAGTAGTGTTCTTATGATCATATTCACCTTTTCTAAGTGTTAATTTAAATCATCATCTGTACCCTATATGCCACCTACTTATGTCCAGCAATTTTGAATGCTAAAGGTTTTCTAAAAGATATTGTATTCTTTTTCAAATAATCCCTGGGCTATTTGTGTACCCTTGTGATAGTCTGCTGAAACAAAGCTGTCTTCCTCTGAATGTTATAGGTGTGTATTTATAGCTCCCTGGTTCCAAGGTTGTGCAAGAAATCCATTACCCAGATTCAACACAGTCTTATATGAATGTCTTTGTATGTTACACAAAGGGCCTGAACTATATATTTATGTATTTATGTTAGTTATTGTTTGCTTGTTAGGTGGTTATACAGCAAGTACATACTGTTTCAAAGCACACAAGAGTTTATTCCAGAGGAATGTAGCGGTCTGCAGGCAGAGTATTAAGTGAGGTAGAGTTGAAGAGTTGAAGATAGTGAGGTCCCCAGGCCCAGAGAGCCTTGCAGATGATGCAGATGGATTTGAATTTAGTTCCAGCAGTAACCGGGTGCCAGTGAAGACTTTTAGGGCAGGAGAGATGCAGTTCTGAACAGCCTCTGGGCATGTGTTTGCATTAAGAATCCTAAAGTCAATTACCGACAATATGAACCATCCGGCTTGGACATTGAATGTAATGCTGTGCTTGTTGTGGCAGAACCCCTTGGTCTACTTCTGGTCCACTATCGTCTTTAATTGTGAAATAGTCTGTGCATTGATTGGATACTGTCTCTGAGGCTTTGGTGTTGCAAACACTAGCATTCTATGTGGATGGTAAATCATGTAATGTACTACATGATTCTTGAATAATTGTGCTGCACCAAGACCCGCTCATGACACTGCATAAGCATTCACTAAGTCTTCTTTGACCTCTTCTGAAAAAGATGACTTAATTTCCTCTTCCCCCTCTAGGGCTTTTCCTAACCTAAAGCCTGGGTCAGTCTTTTTCTGCTAATATGTCATCTTGTGTTATGTGCAACGTAGACCAAAATAGTGCTTCTATTTCTTTTGCAATGTAACCAAGTACACTTCATTGTCCTCAAACACTTCTCTGGTGTGAGCAATAACGCCTGCATTCCGATTAGTAGGAATGTGATATAAAAGCTTCTTGTGACTTTCGCTGAATGTGGAGATATGTGTGTCAGAATCCAACAATACTGCTAGCCAATCTTTCAGTTCTCTAGTCACTCATATCATCCCGTGAGTCTGGTTTAGTACTCTTGCCATTGTCCACTCTAAAAGCTGCAGTTTGCTTCTATTCTCATTCCATCTCCTCCCTTTTGGCAGACTCTTGCTCTCCTTTGGCTGTAGAGCCCTGTCTCTTCTCTATTTGTGGAGCCAAACACGGATAGTATTAATCTCTCTATTCTTGTGGTTGCCTGATCTGTGCTTTATCCCTGGGTTGATAGGGACTTCTTAGACCAGTTCTGCCCTCATAGGTCATAGGTTATTTTCCCCAAACCAGTTTACTGCCTGGGACCAGTACTGTCCCTATCTACAGATACTGCTCTGCTATGAAAGGTCTCACTCTCATCCTATCCTATGTGGAGCACACTTGAATCATGTGCCCTTTGCTTTCTACCTCCAGCTGAGAAGATGTTTCTGCCTGGTTTCTGTGTAGTGCCAGTAGGTGGTTTCTTTTAGTGTGTTTACTCTCTCTTAATTACTTCTTTGTCCCCTCCCTGACTACCTCGTTGATCTTTAACTAGGGACCAATAGGTAGCTGTCACAATTTGGCCATACTGGAGTTTCTTTTTATGTTCACCAGGCAACATGGCAAGGTGCCTGAAGACTTCTAGTCTCACTGAGTCTCCTTTCATTAGAGGCATGAATGCTTCCTTTATCACTGGATAATTGCCTCCAGTTATTGCTAGTCCTAAACACATTGCCTCTTCTGCTCCCTGGGTGAGTAGTATCTCTCCCAGAATGCAGGTCAATGCTGTAATTGCATGACTCCCTATTGGATGAAGGTATAGTCAACTGTACACTGCAGCCGAGCTGTCACCGTGTTCCTTAAGTGGATTTCAGCCTGCTAGCATTATGATAGATGAAGCCCTCTGTCTCTGCTGAGGAGTAACGTGAGGGTAGGCAATCTAAAGCTGACCTAATTTAGTGGCATACCATTTAAGTATTTCCTCTTGCTTTGTGGGGTAGGTGCTCAATAAGGCTTTGAGGGTTGGGAATGGAAGTGCTCTTTCCTCCCCTGCTAATACAGGTCTTGGTGCTGCTAGTGTAGCCCATAAACCTCTGACTCTACAACATAAGCACAAACTGTGTCAAAGTGTCTCATCAAAATATCATAGTGTTCCCTGGTGTAAGGGTCATTTCCTCACTATTTGGGTGGTACCTAAGATTTATCCTTCCATAGCGCAAGGACTATTCTTAGCCCTGGTATTGAGATATGTCAATCCCCCCTTGAAACCAGTTTTGGTGGTCTACCTGCTGCAAAGCTAACTAAGGATAACCATATGGTACATAGTCGTATATAGTGTGTTTGGTCTGGGTCCCTTCTAATGCACAGGGTGTCGAACCTGCCCTCAGGCTTGACGTCAGGTGTCTTCAGGTGTCTTCATGAATATAAAAAAGGTTTCCCCAGGCAATTCTCCAGGTACAGCCACTGTACTGTGCAATTTGTGTTAACATTCCTAACACCTTCTTCATGTAAACATATGGTTACTGCTTGGCCACAATCTACAGGTATAGGTACATCAACATGTGGTTTAGCCAGTCCTAGGAATGGAGGTAGAAAAAAGCATATATCTGTCACTATGTATCAAAAGAGAGAGTAGGCAATAAACCCCTGCAGTGGGTTAACCACCCTAACCCACCCACACAGGACTGATTTACTAATGGCATGTAATTGTTTTGATGATCTACTGTTCAAACCCCTACCATCCCATTCTTTATGGAAAATATGCACCATGAGAGATGTAAGAGATTATATATTACTTTAAATACATGTCCCACACTTAATACACATGTAAACATGCTTCTAATGTGATTATCAATAATGAACACTCAATTAATGCTCTCACACTCTCTTGTAAAGTGGCAATCTTTTTATTATGAGAAATAAGCTATTCAAAAGCATTGCCAGTATTATTGTAACTACACATAAAACACTCACTATGCAAAAGGTTACCCATTAAAATACATCTATCATTTTCTTAGCCTCTATGTCTACTCAAGATTAGTCAACCATCTCAAAAACACAATAGCTCCTTAAAGGCATTTGTATGCTCAAAATTTCTCACTAAACAGCCACATAAAATGAACTGCCTTCTTAACTGCTCATCAATGCAGACTAAACAGTCTCATAACATGGGCATGCCTTCTTAATACCTCCTTTTCACTATGTAATATTGAAAACGGGTAAAACTGACTTTCATACGCACTACTATCCTCTGATGGTAGGGAGAAGAGAGCTAAAGACTTAATGTCTGGTGCATGCACCCGGAGGAATGTATGTTGTCTGCACAAGCCAAGAAAATCCCCAAAATATCAAACCCAATTGGAAAGACCACCTATCAATAACATCATGATCGCTTAGCAAAAAACAGCAAAAAGATAAAAAAACGGAATGTTTTAGTTACAATTTTTATAGATAATGATGCAAGCATAATCCAAATCTGAATACAATAGTCCCTTGAGTAGTGAGCTGGTTGGCATAGGTAGAGTTGCTTCCCTGTGCAACTAAATCAAATATAGTATTTCTCACAAAAAGCAAAAAGAAAAGTTTGTTAAGTCTCTGGAGCCCAAAAATGCAATTTCAAATGCAAGATCCAAGCTGAAATGGCGTGAGAATTTCCAGCCTGTTTCTGATCCTCCAGCTCTGTTCTCCAGCCATATGGTGTTTCTCAAGGATTCACAAACAGCATGCATGCCCCTCACAGAAAACTGGCCATGTATAGCTATAGTAGCTGTAGCACAGATGTTTGCCAGAAGCTCAAAGCTTTTTTTTTATCTGTATCCTCTTTTGTACATTTGTCTAAGGATTATTTTTCTTGCATGCACCAAAGGATTTATCTCTATGCTTATCAGTCAACAATCCTCTTCAAATGTATCTCAGCACAGACGCCTTGTAGTATATTGCAGTATTTTAGGACTTAGTTATTGTTTATCAGAACATTGTGTGCTATTTACCTAAACAAAAATAACTATTGGAACACATACCAGACCATTGCAGAATCTATGCTAGCTATAGTGCACCTTGGTATTCCAAAACAACTGATTAGTATGGCTTGAAACCCAGACTTGCACAGTAGACAGTAAAAATCGCTTCATACATGTTGATGTGTGCTCACTGCAAGAATACATTTCAATGCATTTTACTATATACATGCTAACATGCAAAATAACTACACAGCTTGAGATAATGATCAATCTCCTGCATGGCTAAGATACACACAAATGTTAGTCACATTTTATAGATGTAGTCTACAATCCAAATAAATTCCCTATGCATCTATGTTTTGTAAAGGTAACAGTTGATCTTTAGTAGACTACGCAGGTCAGGTATTATGCAACCTTCTTCAGGAGACACACCAATGACTTCATAAAATATATACATTATTGAATTAAGTAATATGTACTATAGGAGGACTTTCTATAAATCAAGCCTTTAACATTAACCTTTATTTAGGGGTACATCAACATTCTTAAAATACTGAGTAATGGAGATATTCCATAAATGAGCAAAGTAATGTTTCAAAGTGACACCCTTTGTTAAAGCTGTATACGGAGATTGGAAGACATAGTAAAGAGGTATTCATAACATATTCAGCTAACATTCTTCTTCCACCTCGAATCCGCCGCTGTCACCTAATTGCACTTAAAAATGTCCAATGTTGATTGTCCATAATCTAAGTGTGTCCACTTTTGTATTGTCCCTAGTGACTGTTCGGTTTACTCTCCTCCACAACCTGGTCAGAATGTCCTTCAATCTCAGCCCATTGTAGGAAGCTCACTGCTTCCCGTCAAATTTGATTTCTTATCTATTGTACGTTATTTTGTGATCAAAAGGACATTGTTCCTCCAACATATAAATAAATAAAATGCAAATATTTTAGAGAGAATAGTGGAACCACAATCCCTTTCAATGTTCATCAATACTTTCGGTTACAGAAAAAAAATGAAAAAAAACCTTTATTTTGTAAAAAAAATGTATGTACTCGATAATATAATCACAGATCTAATATTGAAATACCCCAAGAGAAATGTGTAAATCAATCCAGCATATGAAACAGATATGAACATTCTGACACAAAAGGATGGTAGAGTTTGTGGGGACTTTTATGGGCTTGAATAATATCATCCTCAATCATATTCAAATACTATAATGACAGAATAATGCAGAATAAATTGCTTTTCTGCACAGTATAGTAATTGCTAATATGTAGTTGGTGTGAATTAGAGACAAGCACAACATATAGATAAATGATTAGCATAGCTTAAAGAGATCAGTCATTGGCCTACCAAGATAAATCACAGAGTGGGACAAAAGGGGCATAACATCACAGGATTCTGCATGGGATTTCTCCTCAATTCTTCCACAAAGAATGAAAACAACACCTATGTTCATCTTAGATTGTTGAATACAATCTATTATGTTCTTGAATCACATTTTGATTTGAATTTAAGGCTAATCTGAATTGAGATAAAAATGGTTTCCAGTTAGAAGTGGCTTTCTTTTTCTTCTCCCTATTTCTTAGCTATTTCTCATACAATTTGAGACTTTCTCCTCTATTTACACATTAATTGTACAAGAATACAAGGACTATGCACAATTGCATTGACCTCTAGTATTTGCAAATCTTTTTTTTTAATTTAAAGTGGTTCATATTGGTTATACATTTTGACAACCTTTAACCACCATAATCCACAAGATAAAAAACATACAAATCATATAACTTCATACACCGTAAACAGTCCACATGTGAGGGAGAGGCTAGTTTACAAATTCTTCCTTTACTCTTCAAGTTTTTTTTTTATCACCATTAAAAATTTGACCAGGGTCAAAATTATCCTGGGAGCAGAATTTTCCACCAGACTTCTCTGGTTCTCTGGCCGTATTTAGTGATCACCTACAACATTAGTTTTCTTCTTTGTTGGTCCAAATCTCAGCAGTCCATCACCAGGTGTTCTGTTGATTCTTGTGAATATTCAGCTTCGCACAATCTACAAATCAACCTATTACCATCTGCTTTGCCTCAATTTCTTGACAGCTTATTTTGAAATAAGTTCAAACGAAACCGAAAGAACTGATCCCTAAAGAACCTGTTTGGGAAAACTTGCAGGTACTTTGGCAGGGTGTTTAGTTTCCTGCTTGCCTCGAATGGTTTCCCATAGATTCTGTATTTCTGTCTTTCGGCTTGTGTCTGAATCCAATCCTGGGCGAACAGTTTCTTCTTAGTTTTATCTGGGTTATCAATAAGAGATTGTGACTATTCCTCTATACTGACTAAGAGTATTTTACATTTCCCCTCCCATTTTAACAACACAGGCTCATTTTGATCCGTTAGGGCTTTTTTCATGCATGACAAACCTCCTTTCACCTCATCTTGAATGCATTTCCTAAAGCATGTCAGTGTTTTCCATTCAGCTAATGCCCTTAGCAAAGTGAGACCGACTTCCATCCTCACAGCCTGTACTGGGGTGCTTGTGGGAATGTTCAATACCCTTTTCCAGAAGGTGCCTTCTATTTTTGCCCAGCTCCCTGGATTGAAATGAAGGTAGCCCTCAGCTTTGTAAGTTAGAATGGCCGACACTTTGGAACGGTAAAATCTAATCAATGGAGTCATTGAGTAGCTACCCTATTTTTTAAGTAGAATCTTTCCTTGGCCTGCTAGATTCTGTGCTTTCCTTACAAGGCTCTCGTATCCCAGTGCTTCAATTAAGCTAGTATTTAGGCATACTCCCAAACAAGTGAGAGAGGACACCACTGGAATCTTCGTTCCCTTAAGGTTTCATGCATATTTTTTTTGTTTTCCTTGTCGGCATCCCAATGGACAAATGAATGATTGTTTTGGGTTGATGACTAGCCCATTTTTTTCAATGTATGACTGTAAGGCAACCATTTGTCTCTGCAACCCAACCAGGTTTTGGTCCATAAGAACCACATCCTCAGTGTATAAAAGTCTTGTCACTTCCATGTTGGATATTTTTGGAGGAAAACAGATGATTTCCTTAAATGCAGAGGCGACATCCGAGATTAAGAGTTTTAAGAGGTCCGCGGCCAAGGGACACCCCTGCTTCAGGCCCTTATTTGTGGCAACTGCTTTTGTTAAGAGCCCCGCTGCGTTCAGTCTTACTTTTGTCGATGTCTCGCTGTGCAGATCTTTGATTGGGGCCAACAACGAATAACGGCAACTCCACTGGTGTAATTTGGACCATAGTAGCGGGCGGCTCACTAGATCAAAAGCCTGTATTAGATCTATAAATGTAATGTAACATTTCTTGGCTCTATTATTTTCAATGCAGGCTTTCAACAGTTTTATTAGAAAGATGTTAATGCTTGTGCCCATACCTTTTTCGAAGCCGGACTACCAGATGTCAGTATGTCCTGAAGTGAAGGCCCATTTCCTCAAAGGCTTCAGTATTAATGTTGCAAAAAACATTCCCGGAACATCTAACAGGGCAATCGGGCAGTAGTTAACAGGATCAGCCTTAGCCCCCTTCTTGTGGATTGGGATGATACTTGACTCCTTCCAAGAATTCAGGATCTTCCTAGATTTAATTATTTATGTAAACAGAATGGATAAAAAAATCACCCATTGATCTATGTCTTATTGTAGGATTATGATACTTAAGCCGTCAAATCTATTTTATTTATCTTTTGGTAGGGTTTTAATTTCCTTCCTCTATTTTATGGTGAATAGTGTCACCAGCGATGTTACCTCTAAATAGGGAGATAATTAGGCCAATCAGGGTGATAACTTGTGTAACCCTCAGTATTCCATTCATCACAGGATCTGATAAGGAAAAAGCAAGTCTCTTTCTCATGAGACTAAATTTAAACTCGCACAGTTCCCGAAGCACTTGTCTTCCTCGCAGAGGTGAATGACTAGGTAGAGTGCTCTATTCCCATCATTTCCCCTTTGCAGGTGCATGCCTAATCAATGAAGGCTTAATATAATAACAGATCAAACCACATACCCCCTAACCAAATCTTTCAGGAGATGGAGTAGATAAGGTTAGTATATGCTAATACCTGTCCTTGTTGTTCAACTCAAATTGAGTGCCTTCTATAATTCAACCTTCCGCTGTTTACACTTCATCTACTGAAGCTCATGCTTTTCTTTTTCATTCATATGTGCTACCACTTTTCATTCATCAAATTTCAAATGATCTGTCTCCGGTTCAGGGGACAAGCCTTTTGTTCTTCCCTCTGTGACTGTTACATTTCCAGTTCCATCTCTTTTATTTGGAGAGCATCAACTTCATGTAACCCTCCATACACATTGATAGTCAATGTTGTTGCAATGGGCATTGTAGACTAATGTTAGCGGGAATGGTTTTGTTATGTTATACTATGTTATATTATGTCATTGGGATTTATAACATTCACCACTGCCATATACATTGTTCCTCTGTGCTCTGGCAGATCTGACTGAGTGGATTTGCTTATTGAGCCGGATTGAACATTCAGGATAGCTTTATCTGGGTGAAAACCACATGGCTGAATGGGAATGTTGGAAACTTAGTGTCAAATAGAAACTAACAAAAGACATTAACACACAATGAAAGAAAAGAAAAAAGGCAACAGAAAAATGGCTTAATAAAACACCAAACAAACTAAAATTCTTCTATCATCTCTTCTAAAGCACCAACACCCTTCCAAAGGTGATTCTGTCTGTGGCTCTGCGTAACACCTTCCCTCACAGCCTAACAAAACCCACAATGGAAAAGCAAGCAACTAGCCCCTAGGTTTAAGGGAATTGTATTTTTTTAACACAAAATAGGGCAATAGCCAACTGTGAATTATTTAGTAAAGCTCATGTAAATCCACAGGCCTGTGTGGGTAAGGACCGGTGTACAACCACCCAAAGAGAAAGTGTATGCACTACAAGGCTGTGGCAGGAGGACAGAAAAGGATAGAGCGAGTGTCTAACTAACCCTGCCTAAGTCCAATGCCTCCACTAGGTTACGGTGCTGTGCCGCTTACAAACAGGTGATAGAAAAAGAGGTAAACTAACCACTTCTAAATGAGTAATGCTTTCAGCCTTGTTGGTCCTATTCCACTCTCTTCCACTGTGTGTGAGTGTGTATTGGAAGAGAATAATTAAATTAATAGCTTAAAATGGTGCACCGATGGTCAACTGAAAAGACATCTAGTGGGGTATCAACCAGTTTATTAACCACCAGATTGTCTATCTGGCCATGGAGGACTCAAATCTAAAAACGACACAAAAACAGTGACAGACAATCTTCAACATAACATTCAACAGAGAAGACACCAAATCCCATACTCCATCTAGGTGTATCGGAGGCGGCGGCAGCTCTAGGTTGCCGTGCGGCTTGATGCGGCTTTACGCGGATGCCAAAGACGCCTATAGGTCCTTTCCTCTAATCCACTCACCAGCCCTGGTGTGTCGGGAATTGATTCCAGCTGCTTTCTGGCTCTGTGGCTCGGCGGCTCCGCGGTCCCACGGATCAGTGGACCGGTGCTAAGGGGCCTCAAGGATTCACTGGAGGCGAGTACCTGGGGATTTTTTGGGAATCTCGTCCATTCCAGCTGTGGTAAGCGCCCCGGAGTCATAAATCATTTAAGGATAGGCAGGACAGTCCTGTACCACGCGAGATGCGGGGTCCCTGATAACTGTCCCTCCTCCTTATTCTTTAATCTGCCTCTTTTAGTTCTCGGCCTGCGCAGGCTGGGTTTATCATGTCTGTTAACACAAAGAGCAATACTGCAGGTCTGTTGAATGGACACCAGGAACTGGCTGAAGGGGCCTCGCAGGGCTCTGCAGCCTTATCCCCTATGATCAATAGAGATCGCGTTTCAGGGGTCCTGGCACTCAGTACTCGTAGGAGACTGAGATTACGCAATAAACCCCCTGTTACAACAATGCCTCTATGCAAAATAAGACCAAGACAGGAATCATATAGCCCTCTTTTGAAGACTGGTACCCCAGAAACTGTACTTCCAGACAGTATTCCAAAATTTGACACTGTTGAGATCATGGCGCCTGTACCAATCCCAGTCAAATCCCCATGTCTGGAAAAAAGGCTGGAAGAATTCTTCAACCACACAGAGAGTACTATAACCCACTCTACCTTAATATTCCAGAGTCCCCAAGGCGTGGCTAGGCCTAATCTAGCTCAATTTGAGCACATCGATTCTTCGCAATGGTCTGCTCTTATGGCCAGCATAGCCAAAGAGTTACTCCTATGTAAAGATCCTTTTGACCTTGGTCTTCTGGCTGATGCTCTTAATGATTGGGTGGTGGACTTGCGACCACCTAAAGTAAATAATACTTCACAGACAGATGGGCTGTCCAGTCCTATCGCCCTAGCACAGATATCGAAGGTTAACACTGCCTGTCAAGTTCTAATACCTAAGGAGACAAAAGATCAAGCTACACAAACTAACTCCTGGAGCGAGGCGCCGCCTAATTCCACCTTGTCACGAGTGGACAGTAGGGAGAATATAACAAACTCCATCGTGGCTTCTAATAGTCTAACTCATGAAACATTGCTCCCCCTTTTGATCCCCAACCAGAAATTTGAACATAAGGAGGTCAAACCTCCCACAATGATGAATGTTAAAAGTGAGGCTCTACCCGCATGGAGCGCTTGTCTAAAAAAAGGCACAAATGCCAATAATAAAGGATACGAACATGTACGATTTTATCATGGACCAAAGAAACTTTGTTATAAATGACATTCGGAAAATAAATGGAAAAGAGACCAGAGAAGGTCTGCGCAATAAGGTCCTGGCTTGGTTGCGGCAAAGAACTGGACCTGGTGTGGTTAGACGCACTGACTTAAAAATTCTGCATAGAATGGACCAGAGTGACTGGTGTTCACAACCTAACAGTGACTGCGTTTTAGTGGGTTGTGGGGATAGTACCCTACCTGTGTTTCTTAATCGCTGTAAATATTTCCCCAAAGGGCCCTCCTCCTGTAATTTGATTATTTGACGTATGTCGGCTACCTGGTTTGTTGAAACTTCCTAAGACTCTCCTTTGGAATTACCTACATTGTTTTATCCCTTGTTTAGGCTCTTGAATGTATTGATGTTTTGTTTTGTCTTGTAAGCGCCCTTATGCCTTTGGGTCCCATGGCGCGCTATATAAATTAAATAAAGTAAAGTAAAGTAAATGTTAATGTAACGGGTAGTGGGAGTTTGGTAAAAGGTATGCTCAGACTAAAAGGTAGGCCCAGTTTATGCCTCTTGTGTGTAGCAACCACCATCGACCGGTTCCAGAGGCAAACATGTAGTTGAGGCCACTTTCATCAGGACAGTCTTCTACTCCCATCAATTGGTTCAGTCAAAAAGTTAGGTACTGACCAACTTGAGAGAATATAGGTACGACAGTTTGGAAGTATGGATACATTGCCCCCAAGTTGTTAGGGCCGTGAAGCTGGATCAATTTGAGAGGGAAGCTTAAATCAGGTGGTCCCTGTATGTGTCAATTGCAGAGAACATGGTATATCCACAATCCTGTTGAACACGTAGATCCAAGCCCCAAGTGTTTTGGGGGATTTGAGTAGGCACATAGACATCCGCCTCCTGCTGCCCACCGTCAGTGTAGAATTGTAACCTCTGATTGGCTGCAAACATTCTGATGAACTCAACAAATCACCCTGGGATGTCCTAGACTGTCTAAACGAACATGATGAATAAACCTGTTATTCATCACAAGGTCCACCTCTCTGGATTAGACAGTGAATCATCATGCACATTCTGAAAGCCCACTCCGAGTTTCTTGGGGCTTAGTCACCACCCAAATGTACCCCTTTACGTGGTAGGAATGAGCATTCTCTAAAGCATTTTACTGCTACTGCATTTTTATTAAGGTTTTGCAGGAATAATTGCCTCTAAACGTGCATATTTTCATGTGATGTACAATTATGTGGCAGCACCAATTCATGATGAGTTTGTCCTGTTTATTCTACTATGCCTCTCTTCTAATATGTGCGTTTTGGCTGCACCCAAAATATACACAATTTACCACTTTAAGAAACGGTCATGCTTGCTTTGCCCAGTATATGATTGTATTGCCACTGTAAAATGTTTTATTGTTGGTTATGCACAATTCATGCCCAGACTGCCACGTTAATTGCATATGCTCCTTGTGCCTAATATTTGTCAGCATTCAATAGTAAGAACACACTTACATGGTGGTTTTGCCCACTATAGACCAGCATTTCCATTATAAAAACATTGTTTTAGGATTCTGCACAATATATGCCAGTATGCCTTTACACAAACTCTTTTTTCATATAAGCTGTGCCCAACATATCCCATTATTGCCAGTGTAAAAGGTATTGCTGTTGGGTGTGCAGGGACATTATCATGCTGGCTCTACCAACCCTTGGCCAGTATTGCCACTATAGAGACTAACTTGCAAGCGGGTTTTAACCAATATATTAAATTATTGATATTGTAAGAACATGTATTCATGCTTGTTGCACTCATACCATGCCAGCATTTCACAGCCCACGCACGTTTATGATGGCTATGCCCAATGTCTGCTAGAATTGCCACTTTAAGAACTCATTTTCTTTTTGGTTTGCTCTATATTTCCAAAATAAAACATGTTCATGTTGTTTGCACTCAGTATCTGCCTTGTGAAAATATGTTCATGCTGCCTGAGCCCAACATATGTGAGCATGTCCCTCTAAAAGACAATGATACTGCTGCAGGCATGCCCAACCCCCTCCTCCAAAGACAGGCACAAGTATATGTAGTACACAATCATTTGAGTACCAATTTTGGTTGGGTAATAATGGTAATGTACATAAATATGTCCTATGTAAAGCACTTTAGATTGAAGCACTTTATAAAAAACACATTTTCATCATTATTATTATTATTATTGTTATTATTATTATTATTATTATTATTATTATTATTATTTGAACAGTCCAATACACATCTACCTGCCTCCCACGCACAAAACCGCTTGTACACATATATATATATACACACACACACACACACACACACACACACACACACACACACACACGCGCGCGCGCGCGGTGAGGCAGCACAATGTATGTGGTTGGAGATCAGATGCTTTCCTTTACCCCTCTCTGTCCCAGCTTCAGAATCAGGTTCACAGTTGGCCAACATTCTGACCTTAGCCTTACATGAGGCAGGAAGAGATAAGGAGTATAGAGGCCTTTGTTGTGGTATATGAGCAGCAATTCGAAACACGTACCACTCAGAAACTGTGGTATGATGCCATGTCACTGCAATTTAGCTATCCCATTCCCCTGCTCTGAGCTGCACATGCATCAACCATTTTCACAATCAACCCTGGAAATGCATACTGCTGTGCAGGAGTAGGGTGTTCAGCAGTCTTGCATTTAAAAATAAACATACTATTATTACATTATTTTCAAATGCAAAGTCCATTCACTGAAAGAAAGCAAACAAGAACTGGATGTGGAGAGAGGAACCATCCTTATCATCATCATGCAGTGAGTTATGCTGGACCTGAAAGGTCCTGACAAAAAAGGACAAGGTGGTGACAAGGCCTAGATACAGCAGTTCCTGAGGCCAGACATCAAAATCACTGTATTTATAATGCATACTCAGTGGAAAAAAACTCTGTTAAAGGGACATTATAGTTAAGTTGCACTAATATAATTCTATGAAATTCAATGAAATAACGTTGTTAAAGGGACCGAAACCCTCCAGAAATGTGCCAGTTATGGTAAGCTAAGCAACCATAACTCTCGCCACCACTGTGCACTGCTAAGACTAACACCCACGACGTCAACAATGACATCACACATGTCATTGATGACATCACTGATGACATAACATATCTGGGCCACTTGTTTTTGTTCACTGACATTTCTAGGCTAGTTGTTTTTTTTCACTGACAGTAATAATTTTATGAGTTCAAAAGGTTCTATATATCTACACATTAACCTTGTCATGTGTGCTTGGATGGTTCCCATACATGGGGCAATAAGCAGGCCTCAAACACAATTCATGTGTCTACTTAATGATGAACTCTAATGTTATTCTTATTTTGTAGTGATGTTGGTTGGTTGGTCCTTACTGGAGTTTTGCTGCATGTGCCTCAGATGTCTATGCATTATGCCTCTGCATATGTATTGTTTGTAGTTACCCAAGTGTGCAGTAAATCTTGTTTTGCTAGCTACTAATTTCAAGTTTAACATTAGTCATGATTCTGAAATGTTTGCATTTATTTTTTTACTGGACAATGTCACCCAATTAAAAATATTGTACTTTTATGGTGCATGCTACACCCTGTCAATGTGTATGTATTATTATATTCCTGTATAAAGAACAACACTCTAATATGAAGTTTTGTTTAGATTAGTATTGCTTTTTATACATTCAGTAGTTTTTATGAGGTCTCCCGATCACCCCTGACATCTTGCTACCAACGAAGTACACACAACCCCTGTAGGAACTTATCATCACAATTAATTTAATATGTGAAGTCATCAGTGATGTGATCAATGACATTTGTGATGTCATCTTTGATGTCCTGGGTTTTAGTCTTAGCAGTTGCTCGCAAATTTATGGGGTTTTCCCATTTTACGTGTAACCATAATGTCCCTTTAACAACGTTTTTTTCATTGAATTTCATGGGTTTTTATTAGTGCAACTTAACCATAATGTTTCTTTAACAAAGTTTTGGCACTGAATGTCATGTTTTTTTACCAGTGCACCATAGTCTGCTACAACTTCCTAATATCAAGCATACCCCCAATATAGCAGCATTTTTGGCCAATGTAGACAGTTTCAACTTAAAACTGTGCCATTCCTCTCCTCTTAGCAACATTTTTAACACTTCTATAAACTGTCTGCTACTTTTTGCACTGTTTTTTTGATGGCCGACATCTGTGAACATCTGATGTCATTGCTGTCTTTCCAGACATGTCACATGACCACACGTGTACGCAGCATGATGACGTGTTTGTGAACGTGTCTGCGATAGTTTGAAACTGCATTTTCAGCTGATCTAGGAAATTTCAAGATGAAAATGGACCCTTGCACAGCTCTTAAACCTATTCTTACTGATTATCCATCTGCAATCCAGGATAGAGCACATGCTTGGAAGAATATTGGCACAACTGCTGTTTATATTCAAAAATGGCATCAGCTATGGCCATCCCTCCTCCCCAAGAGCCACCACCAAAAATACCACCACCCCCACCAGTTGGAGGTACTAGACAACGGAAAAAGCACAATGATGCAGAAAACAAGCAAGAGGAACAGGAAGGTATGGTACAGCAAATGCCTACATCCTGCACCCAGAGAGAATCATGGGTGTGGCAGTTCTTTACACTGTTGGGGGTGTACCGAAGGCTAAGGAAACCAAGGTGAAATGCACTGAGTACTCAGTAGTGGACAACCTGGGCAGTACTCCTACGGGGCAACCTCCATGCGCCGCCACACCAAATCCAACCAACGGGATGCTCTGTGATAGGTTGTTCCTTTCATAGGAAGTAGTAGGCTGTCTTCCTCCACCTCATCTTCCTTAACCAATACTACTACCACACAAGCAACTCCTGTGGCGGAGAAAATCCCACCAGCTGCTTTGCAAGCCTTAAACGAGGCTGTTGATCCCTATCTTTCCAAGACAACAGTACTCGTAATGTACTGCAACACAACACTCTGCAGGGGGGAGCAATTTCAAAGTGATTTTGAGGCTGTAATCAAGGAGAATGAGAAACACTGCACCCTACCTTAGATGTAATGCATGCCTAACATCTTCCCCTGTCCACCTGCATCTCCATATCCGTGGTTGGTGTCCCTTCCCTCATTTCCCTCCCCCATCTTGCTTCCTGGCCTCTCCTGCAACAAAAAAAAAAATACAAAATCATAATACACAAAGCAAGGTTCCTGTAGGAACCACCTTTCATGGTTAAAAAATAGAACTAAAAAAATAAACCTATAGACTCTATCTACTGTACATTTTTCAGTAAAGTAGTTAGACTCAATAACATGCTCCAACATTGCCATTTGCATTTTCTACAGTGCTTATGGAAATAATTGAAAATTGTATACTAGAGAAAAAGTTAAAATCACAGAAACAATGGTCTGTCCCAAATACGTTTCTATAGCATACAATAAGGACCATAATCCATGGAACTTCATGACTATCCACGGTCTCTGCAGCCCCCTTTCCAGGCCATGCATTATTAAAAAACTTGCACACCATTGCACAGGACAGCCCTTCTCCCCTTTGTTACTGTTATGTTTGTAAAACTCCTTTGTTTCCTGCTTTCAAACATTTACACATCTATCCAAAAGAAAGTCTGCATATAACCCTATCAACATATTAAACGTCCACACACCAACTGCCACTTAACAATCTTCTAGAAATCGTTTGCATCTGCATTTCCCTTATTTTATCCAAAAAATGGTACACACTGCTGCTATAAATGCACATATGCATTGTGCAGTAAGAAAAGTGCATGCATTGAAAGGGGGGATTGCCAAGTGTTCATAGGAGTGCAGAAGCAATGTGCGAAAAGATGCCAAGGTGGGAGGACACTGGCTAACTGTTGGGGCAGAGGAGTCCCAAGGGTGGGATATACAGCCGCCAGGCGGTACACCTGCAAAGGCAGTGCTAAAGGGGAGGTGTACTGGTGTTGACTAGATATAGGTCCTGGAACCTGTCAGGTTCATGGGGGGCCAGGCCACCAGTCTCAGTAGCAGTGGGATGAGTTAGCAGGGAGTAGATTAAGTCAAACAGGAAGAGAAAACCACAGTTTCCAGAAGTTTCCAGTATTTAAGGCAGTCCAGCTCAAATATAAAAGGTACAGGAAGGATGTTGCAAAGAGAGGGATCCATCCGAAAAGAGAGACATACCTCTTGCTCTCTGTTTCAAAATCATTTCACAAGCAGATCATTAGAAATAGAGGAGCAGTGGGCTCTATGAGGGGAGTACTTAGGCATACAAAGTTGGAGATATTATAGTTCCAGGCCCCCAAAAGCCTTCTCAATGACACAGAGGATCTTGATTTTGATGTTTGCAGCCACCAGGAGCCAATGTACATATTTTTGGGTTAGAGCGATACGATACCTGGGCTTGAGATCAAAGATAGCTCTTTCAGCCATAGTCTGGATTAGCCGAAGGGGACGTAAACAACAAAGGAGGAGTTTGAGGAAGAGGCTGTTGTAGTAGTCCACCCTAGAGAGGACCAGAACTCTAGAGACATTCAGCTTCTGAGGTAAGGTGAGTAATGATGAGAATGACTGTAACAAAGTGAATCTGAAAGTGGGTCTTCTTTACAAGCTCCAAAATGTAAGGAGGAGAGGACAGAGAGGACATAGAGGACTTAAAGAGGTTTTTGACCTCACAGGATGGTGAGAGTAGAGTGCCCAAAGAGGGCAGTCAGAGGGTGGGAGGAAAACAGGGCACAAGTGTCACAATAAGAAGGATGTTTGTCTTACTGGCATTGAGACAGAGACTGTTAACCGCACACAATGCCTGGATGACGGTCCAACAATCAGTGATAAAAAACAAGGCAAGGATAAGAAATTAGTAAAGGAAAGTTTAAGGAAAGCTGTGTGTCATTAACATAACACTGACAATGAGAAAAGAAAAAAGGACTTCAGGTGAGCCAGAGGGACAAAATAGATAATGAAGAGCCACAATCATAGGATAGAACCATGGGGTACGCTGCAAGTAGAGAGTGAGGTGGTAGTGTAGAAATGACCTACTTGCAGCTGGGAAGGGTGGTTAGTGAGGAAAATTGGTCAGCCAGTCCAATGCCCGGTCCATGATGCTAAAGTTATCATGTACCGTTTAATAAGGATACACTAGCTTACTGTGTGAAAGGCATCAAACATCACTATCCTTAATTGCTCTAGTATAATTATGAAAGATCGTTTTATAGTTTTATTGTCTTTTTCTGCAATTCTGTAATGTTGTCTTGTGTAAAGTTCTAATATTTGGACTAAATCACAATAGTTCATTATTATTATTAATTGCCCTACTATCATAAATACCATATGCACTTCGATTATATCATTCCACCATATTACAAATATGGTATACTCCCCTATAGTACCTATACTAATTATACACATATTACTATTCTGTATGTGGCCAGTGGCCACAACTGCAATAAAACCACAATAGAATTAAACTATTTAACTATTTAACAAGTACCTACAATACACCTACAAAAGACTAGACTCACCCAGAACCCCCTGCAATCCAAATGATGTCTGCGGACACTAAAAGTGACTGCAGACTGCATACTCAGAGGCACGTGCACACATTTTTTTCACCTATAAAAGCAGCTCAGATCAACTTAATTTCACTCCCCCACCCTTTTCAGACCCTCTTTCGGCACCAAATAACCCCAAATGTGTTTTCCACCCGTTTTCCTCACTGTGCTATTCGCGGCTGCCGGCGGGATTCCGCGGATCCAACATGGTGACTATTTCCAAAAATATGACACAGTTCAGGTAATCCACCATCCAATCAGCGAGCGTGTATAATGTCTGTCACAACTGCCCCTGATTGGGCCATACATGTCCGCGGACCCCCGAATCAGGAAATGAGCCAGCAGTCCCAACCCAGATATCACACATTTTCTTTTTTACCTACTTTTTAGCCATTTAAAAAAAAAAAAAATACTACTGGATGGATTTGCACCAAATTCACAAAAACACGCTTTTGGAACTAAGCTGTCACTCCTGTCGCAAGTTAGGTGCAAATCTGTTGAGCGGTTAGGGCTGTAAGCGTGGGCAACATTTTCTTGCCATCGCGTCTATGAGGATTTCCAAACAATTTTGGGACCCCCTTATAAATTTGCCCCCCCCCTGCACAAAACTGCACCACAATTTGCACAAGCATTTTGCGGGGGCCCTGTATTAATTGTGGAAGTGAGCCTAATATATATGTACACAAGAAACCCTGAGGCACGGTGCTTTGATTTCCAGTCATGGAACAGGGATCAGGTTTCATGACAAGGGAAGTCATTCATGGACAGCAAAGCACCACGTTCAGGGGTGTAAAGTGATTAGTTTACCTGGACCTGCTGCTTGGGGTACTGCAGTCCCGTGATACGAATTATTAGCAATTAAACTGGGCAAAGAGAGGCGTGAAGGGAGAAAGGGCTAGGGAGTATGCTGGGCCTGAAGTGAGTACTACCAATGCCAACCAGGAAGCTGGATGAATGAATGCGCTAGGAGGTGGGCCATTTGGTTAACTAAGAGATGGATGCCAGAGAGCCCAGCATCAGCATTGTCTGAGATGGCGTAACAGGGAAATGGCAGCCACAGTACAATGAGAGGAAGCACTAGAGAGAATTTTCCCAGCACTGAGCAAAATAGTCTTGAAGACATGAGACACACTGGGGACACGCATCGTTCAGATGCCTTTGAGTAATAGTAGGCAGTTTGCTAACGGAAAAGAGCAGCTAATGTTTTCAGTAGTTGGCATTAAGTGATGTGTGTCTATAAAGACATGAGTAAAGGATGTATGTGGAATATAAGTGCACGCGTAGAGTGAAATGCATTCAAACTACAATTAAAGGCTGACACATATTTAGAAGTGCCATGCAAGTATCGTTTTACTAGAGTAAGTAAGAAACCCAAGCAGATTTTTACCTATTCATTTCCTTGTTACTTTTGGGAATACAATATTCGTCTCTAAGGAATAATTGCCATCTGGAAACAATAAAAAATGGATGCTATTCAAAACAAGTTGCTTTCAGAGTATAGACGTCGAATGTATTCTCTATGATCAGAGAACATTTTTTGACAGCTCTAGGCGTGACATGCATTCCAAAACTTTGTCGTTCCTATGGAAAGTTCCAAATTGAATTGTTATGTTATATGCATGAAAACACATGTGTATGAGCGCAAAACAAATAAAACAATAATATCAATATCAATATTACATTTGTAAATGCCTTCTGCCATAGTTCATGCCGTTGAAGCGCTTTTGACTGCCAGAGAGGCAAAGGAGGAGCATGGCAGAACATTCAATACTTGTAGGGAGGAGCAAAGCCAAAATAGATAGTTGAATTGATGGCAATGGATAGATAAGGTGCTAAGGAAGGCACAGAAAGGAAAAGGTGGAAGAGCTATGTGTACAATTGGACCGAATTTATTGTAGGACTCCACTGTATTTTATGGGGCTCTCTACCGGAAGGAGAAATAGCTGGAGAAGAGGTGTTTGTTGCACTGGGGGGAATGTCTGCAATCTAGTCACTGCATGGTGAGCTGGGGCATGTTGAAAGCCATGCCCAAGAAAACACAGGTGGCAAAGACCTTATAACTACTTCCATAGGGCCAAAATGTGTCAGGGGTTGTATGATAGAAATCCGAATTTGCCAATTTTGCATGCACGCCCTAAAAAGCAAGCAACAAAAAACTTTCCTTTTTAGTTTTTCTCATTTATTTTTGTCATTGTTACCAAGACCCTAGGCTTTTCCAAGCAAACAGAACATGAAAAGCCCCTCTACCCCCCCCCCCCCACCTATTCCCCGAGTCCCAAATGGTCAGGTTCTATGTGGGAAAGCTGGAAGGAAATATGGGCACATTTAACGGAGAGGGTTTATAACAACGGCTTATTGGGAGCAGACGTCCCAGTCGGCCTTCCTTGGCGTTCCTGATCCTGCTAGAGCCTTTAAGGTAATGGTTGTATTGGTTGATGGGATAGGACTCCTCATAGGCTGAGGCTGGGCACTTATGGTAGTTCATTTACATACTCTCGCCTTTGACTGCCCTTATCACACTGAGCTGCTGTTACTGTGTCCTGTTACTGGAGGGAATCATGCAAAAATTATGTCAAAACAGGGGTGTGTGATATAGTTAACAGATTAGATGTTTTAGCCTACCCTACTGGTTTTTGGGGGGGTCGCTACCTGCTGTCTTATGACAGCTTCACAGGTGCTTGGCAATTTGACATTCAAAGCATAACGTTATAATGAAACCTCAACATCATGTAAAATGACATATCCAACTAATATAAAAGGAAGCCAACATTGTATGCATCCCTCTTCCGAAGGAGAGAATGAGTACATACAGTAGACTCAGGTACATTCTAGTTAACGTGCATGTAGCTTTGGGAAAATAACATATTGAACCCAGCAGAACAAGACATTACACAACATGTATCTAGAGCTTAACACTTGTAATGGCTTAGCATAACATAAAACAGTGTAGCATACCAAATCGAAAGGAGTGGAGCACTTCAAAGCTAGGCATGGCATAGATAAGGTAGCTCATTGCAGGCATATAGCAAAACATGCCATTGCTAGGCATCCCAAACAAATAATGAGGCAACCGAGCAGAAAGAGCACTGCACAGGTAGCGTGTCGCACACACAAACGTGCACACAGAAACACACACACACAAACACACACACAGACACAGAAGCACACACCCATGCAGATACATTCTCTGCTCCAGACTCATGTTTCTGGGGTTGAAGTCTTCTGCTGCTCTTGGGGTTAATTCCAATAAAAGGGACTGGGATGTATTTCAATTCAGAAGCATATCAACAGAAAAAAACAAATTTAGCCTTATAAGATTTATGACTACATTGAACCTCTAAACTCATTTTATTTTCTCCACAAGGCCCAGCTATAACTTGAAAGAATCATTTTTTTTCAGCAAGGTAAACTGGGTATCCCCAATGAAGAGCTTCATGGGCAAGACACGAGCTGCCTCATTACAAACGTGGCTTTAAAATCACTGCCAAACTCGATTGCCATTAACACCACTTGTAACAAGGCAAAATCAGATGACAAGTGGTGGAATAGGAGCGTTCAGCCCCATTGTTTTAGTCGTTAGGACTACATTGTGGAGAAATTATTGTATGTGGAAATTCTGATGCACCCTAGGCAGACTTTCAGAAGCCTAATGTAATCAATCCAGGTCACATGCAGGTACAATTGAGCATGGTCAGTACACCAGTCGTGGTGTACACCCAACCCATAAATCCGATCCATGAAAGGATTAGGAAACATGGGGATGACATTGACAGCTGAGAGACACCAAATGAGGCAAGGACATGCTCTTAAGAGGACTCACCCATCCTGGTCATACATGAACAGCCAGCCAAGAAAAAAGATAGCCAAGACAGAACCACACCATTAGTACCCATCCACCCAACCTACCGTTCTTTCCCTGAGCTAGGATAGTAGAATGCTGCCTACATTCCTTTCACCTGCCAATGTTACTTCCCAATATATGTCCTTTTTCTTAACATAACAATGTAGCCTTTCGTATAACTGTGAGGAAAAGAAATTCCAATAATAACAATGCATTATTTAACATGCTAAATAATGCAATTTTTTAAATATGTGCATTCGCATTCACATGACAGAGAAGCAGTTCTCCTATTTGAAATTGTCTTTTTCTATTCTCTCTGATGTTCACATTACTTCACATTGTAGTTGTATTATTTCAGTTTCTGTGTAAAATAATACTGTGCACTATTAGCGACTGTCAGAACCTTAGTCACACTGGCTCTGGGTCAGTGGTTATGTTGTCATATAGTGTCATCCGTATTCAAAGAAGCTCAAATGAGTCTATAAGGTTGGTTACGTGGTGAGTTTAATTACAAAATAAGCCAACATATGTTTCGACCCTCCTTTTTTTTTCAAGGCATGTGGTAGGTAATTAGATGCATCGATGTAGGTGATGAGCTCTGTTTAGAAAAGCTCTTGTTGGTTTGCCTTGGCAATGAGATGAGTGGTCTCAGTGAAAGGATGACTGGCAGCAGGGCCCTTGATACAAACAGATGATCATCTCAGTGATCTACCTATTCTTAAGGCCTGCCTCACCTCACTGTGCACTATTACACTCAAGTGGTAAATGGTTACAATACTATGGCTAGATGTCACAAAAACGGTCATTTCATTGACTGCTGAATATTGATTCATATGTACATAAAACATGTCCCTCAGATAAACATTACGCCTTGAAAGTGGGAATACTATCATACTGAGTTTTCAGGAGGTAAAGACGCAGGCACAACTGATATCGATATAGTACACCAAATGGGCAGCATTTACACTCTGAGACCAACAGAGAAGGTTGAAGGTGTAGGGAACAACTTTATGAATGCATATGGTTGAAACATAAATGGAGAAAATCAAGGTTCTTACTTCTATTCACACACATATGCACTTCACAAAATGCACCTGGCAGATATTTGCACCTAGAACACAATGGTCATATTACAATTTCACATTTGAGGACCTGGGCAAGGTCGGTGGGTCTGGATGAGACCAGACACAGATGTGCCCTTGTTTTAAAAAGGGCACATTCTGCCACTGCCAGGGGAAAAATAGGGAGGAAAGGAAGGACGGTCAGGAGAAAATAATAATAAACAAGGATCGGCCAAACAGCAGAACATTTACAGTAGACCACAACAAGAGGGGGGGGGGCGTTCATCCAGAGAGTGGGGTCAGTGTCAGAAATGGTTCTTCTCCTTTTCTGTTTTGGACAGAAGCAAAATTCTGAGAGTGCTGATCACAGCGGCTAGCTAGGAGTGTTGTTTTCAGTTTGGATGGTAGAAAAGGATGGCCAACGCCATGTGATGAATCAAGCAAACAACCTTGAATACAAACTTTTGACCAGCAGAAAATCAGTTGAGTCTGCTGACCATTAATTGGTTCTATATATGTCAGTTAACTCCAAAGGCAAGACAGGCTGTTGTACTCTGGATAATCTGGAGGCGGTAGAGAAGATAATCAGTGAGAATAGTGTTTCCATAGTCCAGATTGAACAACACTAGAGAAAGGGAGGTTTGAAAAGTCTTGGCGGCGTGACAAAACCTTGTTATTTACTGGTGCTGGCAGGGAGTCGGTGCTCCAGTACTGTCAGTAGGTATTCACACTTCAGTCTTGAGTTTAGGTTGTGCATTGATATTTATTAGTTCAGGTGCAACATAACATTTGAGGCACTCTGTGCCAGGATGGTAAAACAAAAAACAGCCGACACGCGTTTCAACCGAAGTCTTTCTTAAGGCAAGAGGGTTGTGGTGGGGCTTGCGTTCGAGCGAGTGCTAGGGTTATCCTGGATAGGGTGCTTGCTCGTGGCTTAGTAGCTCATCTGTGGATGCAGTACGTGATGGTCCGAATGGATCAAGTCCATGTGTGACTACCTACTGATATTATTTTAAGATATAACCTTGAAAAAGGTTACACCTTTTGTACCTCCTGTATTAAGATGGCCTGTGGTTTTGTCTGCTGTCATGGGAATATTGATTATTGTAATGCTACCCTGCTGGCCCAGCCTAAACACTATCTTAAAACATGAAGATTGTATAAAACTCAGCAACTCAGCTGGTTGCCAGTTGCTGGTTACTGAGGTATGCCCATGTTTCCCCAGTCTTGAACATACTCCACTGGCTCCCAGTTGAGGAAAGGGCTAAGTTCAATGCTCTCTGTCTGGTTCATTCTGCGATACATGGTAATGGTGTTTTTTTATCTTCATGAGAAGATCGCTCCATATGCACCCACCTGCTCAGCAAATCGCCTCCTTTTTCTCATCCCATGTGAGAAGAAGACAACTGTTGGAGGACAGCTCTTAATACATATTTATATTCTCAGTAGCTCAACTGCATCTGGTGTAGCAGTCCTTTTTTGTTCCTCGTTTTTTCCTGGTGACTCCACTGGGCTATCCCACATAAAGTGCCACGATACTTCCGGGTGATAGCTGCGCTATATCAAGTTCTGGTAACAGAACATAACATAACATAACATACCATAACATTGCATGTCTGAAAATGTTTTTTTGTGTCCCCAAAGCAAATCGTCAACTGCTTGCAACCATCCTCCCAAATAATGAGACAGGTTTAGAGGAGTTAAAGTTAATCTGACTCATCTTCTCTATTTGGTGTTGGTTACGAGTTACATTAGTCTGCCTGGAAGTAAAATGTACGCACAAAAGCCTTTAACCAGCTCCCGAATGACGGCACTGCCACAACTTTCAGATATAATTTTTAATAATGTACTGGCCATATGACTGTCAAATATTCCAGAACCCTTACACTTGGCATTTTGGCACACTTTTCACAACTCCCGCTTAGAACAAAGAAACCGCTTAATTCCAATGCATAGTCCATCGACAGTTTTGATGTAGAAAGATACCAATAGATCATGTCCTTCTGGGAAATTATGGTTGACCGGCTACACTTCCAATCCCGTCCTCTTCAGAAGAGCAGCGTAGTCCCTCAACCACTGGCAATTTACACACTCAAAGGGTCTGTTGTCTTGACTGGGTTGTGCTAGTATGATCCGTTGGCCTTTATCCAACATCCTTGTCCTATTGCCTCTAATCTTTCTGCGTAACCAAGGTTTGCAAAGAAAAATGTAAAATAATGAACATTATGGATTTGTGGACATGGGATGATGTCACTGGGGGTGACAAATAGTATTCCCTGAAAGAAAAAAAAAACCCTCTTCAATTATTTCACCACTGTGATGTATTTATATATTTATTTATTGATTTATTTATTCATACACTAACTAATTCAAGTATGCACCCCTTGACAGGGGAGGCGGGCATCTCAGAGGAACACAAGCAGGGCACATTGAATTAACCCCTTAACTCCCCCACAATCAGTAGCTTCTTCTTATCAGTTTTTTTATTTTTTTATTTTTGTATTCCCTTGGTAAGCCATGTACACATCTATGGCTTATGCGCAACTGCTGATCTGTTGTAGGTCACACATCGCATCTTAACTCCAATAGTTTATGATCTGTGTGTTATAAACATAAGGGCTCATGGGCATGCCAGATGTCTGGGGAATGTCATTAAGAAGAAGGTGATGAAAGGAAGAAAACGAAACAAGGGTGTCTGCCTGCATATGTTTAATCAGAAGTACAAGTCTTCTATTATGTCCCACTAACCACCTTCACATGGCAATTTGAAAGGTATGCATGGTGAACAGTTTTGTTTTATTTGAGCCCAATTAGCAGTGCGCTAGCTATACTGGTTTCAACTTACTTTCTTTGTTTTGTAGAAAACCGTAGCACGTATCAATTTCAATTTGCTTTTTATTGAGTCATCATTTGTATCTTCATTGATTAATCACCATGCCGTATCTTAATTGATTTCCAAATGTTCATGAAGTACTGGTTAGTTCACAAAGTACCATTCATTCTGATTTGTCTTACATCCTTCATTATCATCATTAATTGTGTCTTCACTGATTAATGTTGGTTTATCTTTCCTTTCAATGCTTTGGTTTACACCCTTTGGTTCTGTATTACATTGATAGTTTTGATTCTGTATAGTACTTTCCTTTAGTGTCTTAGATGCTGGCACCACCCCTCAATTATATTTGCATTGTAGGGTTTTTATTATAAAAATACATCCTTAGTGCCACCCTTCAGTTATTTTGTCAAAAGGTTATTTGATTTACTTAGTTTTCTCCCATCTTAATGTCCTTCTCTCAACACGTTTTTACTCTGTGGATTTGTATCCACGGTTCCACAGGAGAGAAGCCTGCTTGTTCTTCTTGTTGACTTGTTCTTAGGGTTAAATTTAGTCATGTGATTCTAATCATTTTCAGGGTAATTCATAGAATTCGACGCACATGTGGCGCACGCGGCTGGCGCAAAGTGTGCGCGTGCTCTAGTCTGCGCCAGCTGCGTGCTCTAGTCTGCGCCAGCTGCGTGCGTCAAAACCCATTTCAGCGCACAGCGTATTCATGGATTTCAACATCCATAAGCAGCCGTGGCGCAGAGTGGCACAGCGACCCTGCAGCAGCCCCAGTTACACCCCCAACCCCGCCCCCTACGACATGACCAGCGCACAAATCTAGTACATGACGCAAAGGCCAGTGGACCAGCATACAACCCCCCAACCACGAAAACACTTGTAAAACGTCCCGCACACCCCTCTGAATACACATACCCCGCTCGCATCAGGTAAATAGCGTATATAAATTACCCCCCCTGTGGCGTGGGCTGCCTTTGGGTCATGCCCATGGTGGATGGGGTGCCTGTGTGTATTTGGGGGGTGCGTGTGAAGTATCACACGCGATAGGCCTTGTGTGAGCGGGGTATGTGTATTCTGTAGGGTGAGCAGAGAGTTTCACACGCATTTTCGATGCTGCCGGAGGGGTACGTGTATTCTAGGGGTGCGTGGGACGTTTTACACGTGATAGGCCTAGTGCGAGCAGGGTACATTTATTCTGAGGGGTGTGCAGGGAGTTTTGCATGCATTTTGCGGGAGGGGTACTTGTATTCTGGGGGTGCGCGGTATGTTTTACACACGATAGGCCTTGTTCGAGCGGGGTACGTGTATTCTGAAGGGTCCGTGGGGAGTTTTACGTGCGTTTTCACTGCCGTGGGAGGGCTACGTGAATTCTGGGGGTGCGCGGTACGTTTCACACATGATAGGCCTTGTGCGAGCGGGGTATGTGTATTCTGAGGGGTGCGTGGGGAGTTTTACACGCATTTTCACTGCCGTGGGAGGGGTATGTGTATTCTGGGGGTACGCAGTAGGTTTTACACACAAAGGCCTTGTGAGAGCAGGGTACGTGTATTCTGAGGGGTGCGCGGGGAGTTTTACATGCATTTTCACTGCTGCGGGAGGGCTACGTGTATTCTGGGGGTGCACAGTACATTTTGCACGAGATAGGCCTTGTGCGATCGGGGTACGTGTATTCTGAGGGGTGCGTGGGGAGTTTTACACGTGTTTTCACTGCCGCAGGAGGGATTCGTGTATTATGGGGGTGCACGGGATGTGTTACACGCGATAGGCCTAGTGCGAGCAGGGTACATGTATTTCGGGGTTGCGCGTGAAGTATCACACGCGATAGGCCTAGTGCGAGTTGGGTACGTGTATTCCTGGGGTGCCCCAACGCGAATTGGCAGTGTGTGTCCTCCCAGGTGTGCCCTCTCCCCCTCCCCAGGCCCTGCAGGCAGCCCACAACACAGGCGACTACCCTGCACCCCTGGCCATGCCCCGCAGGCAGCCCATCCACCCTGGCCATGCCCCCCAGACAGCCCACATGTCACCATGCACAAGTGAGCACTGACACATGTCCCCTGGACCCCCACCCACCCAGCAGTGAAAGGCACCTGCCATCAGGCCTGACTCATGTCCCCCCACCCACTCACCCACCCAGCAGTGAAAGGCACCTGCCAGCAGGCCCCGCTCATGTCCCCCCACCCACTCGCCCACCCAGCAGTGACAGGCACCTGCCAGCAGGCCCCGACTCATGTCCCCCCACCCACTCACCCACCCACCCAGCAGTGACAGGCACCTGCCAGCAGGCCCCGACTCATATCCCACCAACCCCACCCACCCAGCAGTGACAGGCACCTGCCAGCAGGCCCCGTCTCATGTCCCCCCACCCACTCTCCCACCCAGCAGTGACAGGCACCTGCCAGCAGGCCCCGACTCATGTCCCTGCACCCCCACCCACCCAGCAGAGACAGGCACCTGCCAGCAGGCCCCGACTCATGTCCCCCCCAACACGTCATGACGATCCACAATCATGGGCCTGGAGCTGGAGCCTTCCCAGTGACTGTATGTTGTGGGTACGCCTTGTGGGTGGGACCTGAGTGAATGGAGTGTGTGACCAATATGCACTTCTTGTTGTGGTTGTCTGATTTCTGGCATGAGAGACAAAGACTGAGACAGCCTGCCCGAAACTGGCCTGAATGCAGTGTGTAGTGTTGAATGGCTGGGTACTTGTCCCAATCCACATTCCTTGTTGTGAGTGTCTGAGAGGGAGGGGGATTGCCTGAATGCACTTTGTGCCTGATTGGCTGACTGACTGCATGAATGCCCTTGTGTATGATTGGCTGCTGAGAGTGACCCAGCAGTGTGGATGAGAGACAGAATAGTATATCTGGGGACCTCTCACCACTGGAAATTAATCAGAAGCGTTCAGAAGCTGTGTCTACACTTTAAGAGTAACTGGAACTGCTGATCCTTGACGCCCAGCTGGAAGAAGAAGACTTGGAAAATGATTCCATCAGTGGAAAACAAAACCAATCTCATGAATATCTCCTCCCTTTATTAAAAATAGATAAGAAGGAAGCCTACAACGTCAGAATAAACAATGCAGGAGCCAGTGATAAAGAAATCTTCAGCATCCTAAAGGAGTTAGGAAACCCTAACCCACCGACGGACACGTCCGTGAAAGACCAAACATGGTGCATGAGCATCCAAGATGCCCTTGCTAACAAGATCACTGGCCTGCAAACGAAAATTGAGGTCAAAAGACTACAACTTTCCAACAGTAACTCCTTCAGCCTAGCACACCTACTACCACTAATACCACCCCTGGCTTCACATTCAAAAAGGTAACTATACCGGAAGTCCAAAAAATCATAAGAACCCTCAAACTGTCAAACTGCAAAGGGGACAGCTGACCTGCACAGATCATCAAAGATGCAGCAAGAGCCCTATCCCCCTTCATCTCCAAGCTAATAAACCTATCATTCACCTCCAACTCAGTGCCCAACAACCTGAAACAATCATGGGTTCTCCCTCTTCTAAAAAAACAATCTGAAGACCCAGCCATTCCCACTAATTACAGGCCTTACACCACGGTTCCTTTCCTGCTAAAAATCCTTGACAGAGTTGCCTACCTGCAAATTCAGAATTACTTAGAGACCAACCAACTATTAGGATTGCGTCAATCTGGCTTTCGACCTCAAAATGGAACAGAAACCGCCCTTGTTGAGCTCAAAAGTCAGATTGATGACATTAAAGACAAAGGAAAGGTTGCCATCCTCCTCCTCCTAGACCTCTCAGCAGCTTTCGACCTGGTCGACCATAAAATACTCTGTAACCACCTCTCTTCTGCTGCCCATTTCTCCTCCTCTGCTGTCATGTGGATACAATCCGTTTTGGCCAACAGAACCATGAGGGTTTTTTCTTCCGCAGCAGCAGCATACCCCATCCCCATCACCTGTGGTGTCCCACAGGGATCCTGTGTTTCCCCCACTTTATACAACATCTTTACAAATCCTCTCTTTGACAAACTGGAACTTCTGGGTGTCACCTACACCACCTACGCGGATGACACCCAGATACCCCTCACCATCTCTGGCAACTACAGTGCTGATATCACCAGTATTAACAAAATCTTCTCCATCATTCAGGCATGGATGGTCACACATGGCTTCTGCCTAAATGATGAGAAGACTGAACTTCTCCTTGTCGGATCTCCTAATAACTTACAAAAACTGAGCCCTGACTATTCCAACATCATCATCGACGGTAACACTATCCCTGTTGCTAAAAATGTGAAAACCCTCGGCTTTTATCTCGACGCCAATACTAACCTTACCAAACAAATTAACTTGACCGCCTCAGCTACCGCCTACACAGGGAAACTAATTAGAGCCTACACACCTTTTTTTCCACTAATAGCTGCCTTACGCTGGCTAGGGCGTGTATACAATCCAAGCTAGACTATTGCAACAGCCTCTACCTAGGTGCCAACCAATCTATAATCAATAAACGTCAGGTTCTCCAAAATAATGTGCTACGAGCAGCACTAAACATTCCTAGGCGGGAGCATATATCCGCCACCAGAATATCATGCAAATGGCTTTCCATTCAACAAAAAATGGACTAAAAAACTCTTTGCCTCACCTACAAAGCCCTTAGCCACCTAGCCCCTCCCTACCTTACCAACAAATTCACCATGAAAATGGCCATTAGAATCACTAGATCTTCCAACACTCTATGCCTCACTGTGCCCAGATTCACTTCTGAAAGAGCCAGCGGTTCTAGTTTCACAGTCATCGCCTCTCAACTCTGGAACACCCTGCCCTTGAACATTAAATCGACTAAATTCTTCCAGTTATTCAGGAAACGTGTCATTGGGTGGTTACTGATTAAAAACCACCCTTAAGCTAGACCTAGTTTACAACAAACTCGATATATTGTACCTGCCAAGTTTTAACTAACTCTCTCTATATACTGTACAAAACCTTACTAATGTACTACTGCACATTTTATATATATTGTGCCTTGTAATTTGTCCTAAGCGCACTTTTACTCCCGGGTCTGGAGCGCTATACAAATAAAATAAACAAACAAACAAACACAATAATGGAAATAATGAAGAAAAAGCTGCATGTCCAAAATATAAAATAAAAATGTGTGAAAGCAGAATCCAAATCAATCCAAAAGCACATGGGTCCAAAGTGTCTGTCCGTCAAAACAAATCCAAAGTGAAAAAAAAGACAAAACCATTGATCCATGGAACAAAAAAAAAAGTGAAATCCAGTGTTGAACTATATACAAAGTGCAAATCCAGGGTCCATGAGCCCAACCATTGAAAGGAAACCTACAAAAAACCATACCTAATGAACAACTATATACAAAAAGGTAGGGCATTGTCCAAGTGCCCCAAAACAAATAAAAACAGAAAGGAAACCTAACACTAACTAACTATATACAATGGTGGTGGGCAAGTCCTACGGCTCACTCTGTGATGTCCCGGGCCAGGGCATCATCGAACTCCATGTCGATGTCCCGGAGGCGGGCCTATCCCCTGGCCCTGAGGTCTCGCAGGAATGCAGTCATGGCCTGGTCCAATTCCCTGCAAGTTGCCTCGAGGCACTCAGCCCGCCTAAATGCCCTGCGCATGGAGAACTCCACCCTGACCATGGTGAGGCATGCCTCTTCTGCTCGCCGCTGGTCCGCACCTATCCGCTGGCCCAACCGCTGCCACACGGAAGACACTCCCATTCCAGGGTCCTCCTTCCCTCCGGCCTATGCCTGCCCCACTGATGTTGATGGCCCCGAGCCATCATCGCTCCCACCTTGAGCCTGGTGCTGCTGCCCATGTGCCCTGTCCGATGATGCCGGAACATCATGCATCTGCTGGTCTCCAGTTGGTGGGGTGTCCACCCCTGCTGGACCTCCAACTCCCGACTGTGCAGGGATGTGATCTCCACCAAGCTGGCTGCATTGGTCGGGCCAGGTCCACAGGGGGCCCTGGTGGAATCTGGGCCGGAAGACGGCAGGGAGAATGAATGGCGCATAGTCTCGACAGAGGAGGAGAGGGCTGCCAGAGTGCTCGACACATGTAGGAACCCTCCGACCATGGCCTCTCCCAACTGTGCCACGTTGGCATGCAGCTTTTTGTGATGCCTGCGTGGTCCCCCCAGGAAGCACGCACGTCATCACGAACGACATCCGTGCACAATGTGACACCAATCAGGATGGACCCCATACGGTCATTGGTCTCCTCGTCCGCAGGTAGTGGAGTGCCAGATGAGGTGGGCCTCCCCCCTACCTGCGGATGGGCCTGGGATGGGGCATCTCTGCTGGTGCATGGTGGTGCAGTCACAGGGTCAGGGACAGTGACATGCACAGGCCCCTCCGCGGCGACCTGTGCTGCCTCCTGCCCCTGGCCCTGGACTGCACCACTTACACCAGTGGTACCACCCTGCCCAGGCCCCATGTGTGGCTCAGTAGCGGCCCCATCCTCCTCTGTGTACACCACTAACCTGGCTGGCTCTGCACCGTCTTCCGCCATCGCAAGCCCCTGTGGGGGCTCACCCAGCCCTTCGGCTGCAGCCATAGTGGCAGACGCTGCACCAGTCCCCTCGCTCCCGGATGATGGTAATTCCTGGGAGGGTGGCTGGGCCTTGCATCGGCAGCCGGTGGAGGCATCCCCGCCGCTTTGCTACACAGTGCTGTCTCCACCTTCTTCTTCACTCGATGCTGTGTAGAGGGAGACATAGAACACAAGCATCAGGGTAGTGTACAATAGTCCCCTAGACAGGAAGCAATAGCACATGAGTGGCACTGTCAAACGTCAATTCCATCCTGTCCCTCCACAACACATGGGTAAATGCAGGCAACACACATGCAGAAACAGGCACGGCGCATGCAATCAACATCAGCATCCATGTACAAGGGCCTCTATTGACATAAATGTTGTCTTCAAACTCACATGCATCATAGGTCATACTGATCCCATGCACACACATCACCAGAGGGACATGCATCTGGCCTCGTACACCACAGACACAGTGGATACAAGGATACTAGACCACATCAGTGAATCAACACATCGTCAGGGACATGTGTCATGCATCCATGGCATTTAAAAGTCACACACACGCTACTCAGATACACAGACATGTATACCATACATGTCCATGACAGCAGCACCCATCTCTCACACACCATCCATCTCCAAGAGCAGAGACAGGCATGCATTCATGTATGCATTCCGCATGCTGCTCCCCATGATGCATTGGAAAACATGCACCATCCAGGCGGTTCACGCAAAACTGGTCTCACATGCAGCACCATGATGTCCCTGCACACACACATCCATAAATGGCCTATGTAACACATACAGGCAAGTAGCTGATTACCAGCACACTGCAACATGCCCTGTTTCACACAGCAATGTATGGCCACTTACATCTTGACTCCAGATGGATGTGCCTCTGAAGGATCTGGACGTGGAGCGCTGGGCTAATGCGTTCCAAGATCCTCATCTGGATGTTGGTCAGGCTGACCTGGCATCCCTCTGCATCCTCTGCCTTCAAGAGGCGCCGGGCCTTGCTGAGGGTCCTGGACCTAAAGTCCTCGCAGCGCTTCCAGACATGTTTGATGTCGAAGGGTTGCCACCCGCTCCGCGTTGATGGCAACCACTACGTCCTCCCAGATCCTCTCCCGTCCTTCCTTGTCGGCACGCGATGGTGTGAAGAGGGCATAATAATGCCCCAGAACTTGCTCCACCAGGATACCAACTTCCTTATCGCTGAAGCTGGTAGCCTCTCTGGCTGGGGGTCGCCAGTGGTCTCGGATGGTGTTTGCCCTGACATGGCGACCCCCGAGGCAGGTGTGGGTGGGCAACTGGGCCTGGGGCTGGGCTTTGGAGCGATGGTATACCAGACAGGAGTCTTCTGTTCCAGCAGTAGTGGACACAGCAACTGGACACCTGCAGATCGCTGACGTGCAGGCAACAAATAGCAGGGCACCACGTGGGCAGCTGGCAGGCAGGCAGCAGCAGATGGCAGGTGGGAGCATGCTCAGGGCTCTCGGGGGCAGGAAAATGGCCTTCTGTGCAGGAGCATGGTCTTCCGTGTATTGTCGCGTGGATAGCTTGATTCAGAGTGATTTTTAATGTGAAAAAGATGCACGTCAGCGTGTAATTCGAGGAAAGGTCCTTAGCGCGTAAGCGCGTCTCTGATGTTATGTGCACAGGTGTTTCCATTGTGACAGGTGCATAGTGATTCAGCACATGAAATACCAGGTCGTCCACATGTTAATGCGTGTAATCCAAGGAAAGGGCCTAAGCGCGTAAGTGACGTGACGCACGTGGGAATTGCTGTTTTGCGCCCCATCACAAGTTCACAGCAGATCAAGGACGTATCTCTTCTTTTGGCAGGGGTATTGGCTACGCGTGTTTTTCATTATCACGCTAGTCTGACGGTGAGTCGCGCACAATATTTTTCCCACTGCGGGTGCTGTGTACCCTTTTTCGAGGTCATAGCCTGAGTGTCCCACGAGTATGTGTTTTTCATGTCCCTGGGTGCCACAGCGTACTGCGGGAGATTAATTCCACACACATGGGCTACCAGGGGTTGCGTGCATGGTTTTACTGCAGTTTTGGGGTGCCTGAGCGTTGCGTAACCTGTCACTTAATCACCGGATCACATACATACTTGCATGTGCAGGGGAGCTGTTAACATCTTGTATCCCACCCCCTTCACCCCAATTGCACAGGACACCTCCCATTGGCACTACTCCATCTTTGCTGGCACTACTCCATCTGTGCCATGGCTAGGAGGACACAAAAGGTGAGGAGCACCTCAGCAAGGGTGTACTCCATGTGGCGGGCGTGGTCAGGGACATGGCCGGGGTGACCAGGGAGTAGGGGGATTCCAGGGTGTCCAGGGTGGCTGCAGAGGGGGAAGAGGCAGGGGTGCAGCAGCTCGGCCCAATGTTGTGCCACGTGTTGGTGCAGTCATGTCACCACCCCCTGCGGCTTCAGGAGATGCCGTTCATGCATCTGACACTGGTGCCCATGTCACCCGGCAGTCCGTTTCATCGACTGCCACGGGCCCAAGGGTAGTGGTAGCTGCAGCTACAGCTGTGGACACCACCACCCAGGCTCAGGGTCTGCCAGGGCAGGCTGCGTTGGCACTTGAAGAGTCCATGGCAGAATCCCAGGTGGTCAGGAGGCACACCGTAGGTGCACGCAGGGCTGCCCTGACCAAGGAACGTGTCCCTGGGTCAGCAATGTCATCTGTCACTGGGTGTTGGCAAGTGCACGGGCAGATGCAGCCGACAACATCCCAGTTGTGAGTCTACCAACCAAGACAGTCCTGGTCAATGACCCTGGCACAGCGGATGTTGCTGTGCAGGGTCCATTCCAGGGCACCCACCAGCCACTGACGGAAGTCAGGGACTCACTCCATGTTCCACCTGCCACTCCCTCGGCTCATTCCACCAGCGTCACTGCCCATACTGATCAGGGCGGTATTACCAGCCATGGTCCGGACCAGCATCCAAGAGGAGGAAGGTTGCACTTGCAGTACAGGCTGGGACCCCAGCCCTGCTAGGGCCTCCGGCACGTTGAGGAAGAAGCCTTTCTGCAAGCAGAAATTGGACTTCCTCGTGGGCTACGTGCGGGGCCACAGCCGTGACATGCTAGTGGGGCCGAATTGTCAAACTACGGCTGCCCATCGTGATACCCACTGGAAGCAAGTTGCAGAACATGTGAGTGCATTCGGCCATGAGGTGCGCATGGCGCAAGAGCGCAAAAAGCATTGGAATTACCTCAAACGCAGTGCTAAGGTGAAGCGTGCCTCAAATTACAACATGACTCTGGTGACTGGCGGTGGGCCAGCACCCGAGGAGGAAGACCTCACTCCGCACGAGTCACTCATTGCGGAGTTCATACCACCAGAATTGGAAGAAGGAGTGGGAGAGATGCAGGACTTTGATGCCCGGTCCAGTGAGTGTTGTTGCATATTTGTCGAGGCCACGTGTGTTTTACTTGTGTGATGTGTTGTGCATGACTGGCACTGCATGCATGCGTACATGGTTCTCATGTGCAATATATGCAATGCTTCACTGATGCAGGCCTGCTTTGCAGGATGGTGGACATGTAGAGCAGACTGGGACTGTCCTCATAACCACACTTGCACACTACTCACATGCTAGTCACCCCTCCGGTCCATGTTCCAGCTCACAGGCCCTTCTGCATGTAGCCTGGGGTGTCCTTCCTCTCAGCACTGGGACTATGTCATTGCATGACTGACGTGCATGTGTCCTCTGCCTGCATGCGGATACTCCACGTAGGCATACTCCCTTGCCCCTCCACCCCCACTGCACCCCAATTTCACCATTGCAATGGTGTGCATCATTTTGCCGTGATGCAATGCCCTGTTCAAGCCTCCTGTGTACATGCAAACTTCTACCAGCCAACCGGCCAGACACATGCAGTGGGGTACATCCTCAGGCTGTCTCACTTGGACTGTGCAGATGGCAGATGCTCCGCAGGGACATGAGCGCCCATTCATGCTCCATGTGCATTCCATGCATGCCCCTATGTTTCCTTGACTGGATGATCATTGTAGTACTGCCAATACACAGGTCTCTGGTCATCCTTTTGATACCATGCAAGCCATCCCTGCATTTCCACTTCGGGGGAGGGGTGGTTTGCTTGTAGCCATGCAACCCATTGCATGCACATTGCACATGATGCCTGAACTTGCCCTTGCACTGCCTTCACATATATTGATGCACATTATGAAGCACTTGTTCAAGTAGATAGTTGGTAATGTACATATGTACTGCACTGCATCAACCCACTTCTGAGCTGTGTTACATCGTCCTACATGCCTACTCACTGATGCCATGTCAATGTGACCTTGCATGCATGGCAGGTTCACAGTTGTGTCTGACTTGTCTGCTTGATGTTTTGGATGTCTGTGTGATGTCTATGTGTGTTTGTGTTATGTGCTTCTGACATGTGTACTGATGTTATTTTTCTCCACTTTTCAGATGATGACGCAATGGAGCCAGAGGGTGGTGTTGTCATGCCAGGCACAGGGTTGTTATCACAACAGCAACCCGGCACAAGTGGGGGTCGTGGGGTGGTAGACCACGAGAACCCACATCTGTTACAGACCATCTTGTCTATGGCTGGCAATGAGTCCAGCCCAGATGATCACTCTGACGTCCATGTCGAGTTGGATGTGCATCAGGTTCATTTTTCCGGGGTGAATGATTCTGATGTGGACGCTCCTTTATCCGCGCCACCTGCAATGAGGGGCCAGACTGTGGTGGGACCTCCGCCTGTGGTGGATCGGGACACAGGGTCATCCTCCACACCAGTCACTGATGTGCCTGGGACATCACGTCGATGGGGGAATGTAGTCCTGCAGCCGCGGGCGGTGCCTACCTGACAAGGAGGGCCAGTCCTTGGGACCCGCAGGTGTCAAGCCCAGCAACGTGGTGGCCACGCACCACTGGGGTATACTTAGTGGGGGCAAGACATGACTGCCAATTCAGAACGGCAGGGGGCAGCAATGGAAAACATCGCTGTGAGCATGGAGCGTGTGGCTCAATCCCTGCTCCCCACTGCAAGGCAGGTGCTTCTCCAGCAGCGGGCGGCACAGTCCACGGTCTGCTCGCTCAGGCTGGGCATGGCAGCCTCAGACAGGGCACACCACGCTGAAATTTCTTTGCGTCAAGCAATTGCTGCTCACACAGAGGCACACATGGAGGCCCTGAGGGCTGAGTATGAGTCCCTCACATCCACTCTGGGTGTCCTCTTGATGTCCCAGAGGGTATGCTCAGAGGAGAGATTTGAGCTGCTTGAGCGTAACATCTTGGCTGAGCTACATGCTTGCTGTGAGGTACATCAGTTGTCCAGCCAGGCCACACAGGAAGAACTCTGTGTTACACGTGTTACCTTGCAAGAGGAAGCACATGTATCATGGGAGGTTTTGCATGCTGACCTATGTGTAATCGCCACACAGAACCAGGCTCACCCGTCCGGCAGACTTGCTGCGGATGAGGGGCAAGCTGCCCCTAGGCGTGTCTGGGCTCCTGTACCAAGTCAACCTTTTGAGGAAGAGGCTGACTCGGACGACTAGATATCTCCCACACAGGTCGGGCTGTGCAGGCGTTGAGCACATGGAGTTTTTTTTTGTATCAACATCATCGCATGTGGGTGTTGAGGTGCACCCTGTACCTCCCCCCACCTGGATGCCTCCCCCCAGGTGATATGTGGCCATTTTTGATTTTTGATTTTAGTTTAGTTAGTTAATATTGACTATTTGATAGTTATTTAAATTATGTTATGTAGGTTGTTCATTGTTAGTTTAATTAGTTAATATAGTTTAATATTGTTTGTCTATTGTGCATTCATGTGACGGTGGGGTGCTTTGTGCCTTTTGAAAGCATCCACTGTCTGTTCCAGCTTGGTCCTTCAAGCTTGTCTTGTGTATGTGTTTGCAGCTTGGGAGCCTGATTCATATAGGCCACTCCTGCTTCCCTTATCCATGGGCTTGCTAGAAAGGTTTGGTGTAACAAACATTTACACAAGGGCTTTGGACTTTCGTCATAACTTTGGCCTGTCTGCTGCTGTACTACTTGTGTTAACACCCCTAGTGGAGATTTGTAGCATTTTATACACCCCATTTCTGTAATCAATTTGGGTGAGTACGTGATTGTTGTCTCCATTAATTGATGTGGATTGTGATGTCTGCTATTTTCTTGCCTGTATATGTGCTTGATGCCCTTCATGCTGTAGACAGTGGCCTGAACCCTTGGCCTGTCAAAGTCACACTGATGGTGGGAGGAGTTTGGATGTAGGTCTGTAACCTGGCCCAGTGACAACCAGCATGAATACACACACACACAGGGAACTTTTGAGCCTTATTAATATCTTTTATGCCCTTTCTGCAGGAAAATGAGCCTCTGCACTACCTTTGCCAGCAGACACAGGGACAAGTAATCCAGATGACTGGCCACGTTTGATGGTGAAAATGTGTGCATGAGTGGGCAAGCAGAAGCACAGGGCTTGTGCTCAGATGTCCGACAGAAGCAGACGTGTTTCCAGGAGTTCCAGGCAAGGTGAGCAGCACAAGGGCCCACACCGCAGTCAACCTTCCACCAGCCCACTTGCACATGCATGCTAAGTAGCACCAGTGCTGGGGAGCTTTGCCAGGCATTGTTGGAGAAGAGCACAGTACAGCTGACATGCGTTGAGGGCGAAATGCAAAGTGGCTTTACAAGTTGTCAGGGGCACATGCAGGGGCCATAAAACATATCCTTGAGTACCCCCTGCTCCATTGAAGCAGAGTTATTAGGGCAGTAGCGTTCCTAGCCAGAAACTGATACAGCGCACAGGGACACCCTGCGATGCACAGACTCGTGGGCAGTGCATACCATTTGCATGTGCAAATTGCCACCTGCACTACCTATTGAAATTGGCAGCTGCCAGTACACAACTTGTACTGAAGTTGCACCTCACTATACGCATGTAGCAGCTCACCCAGGGACCATTGTATCATGTGTGATTATTGACGCTTTGGTCTTCCATTTCCCGCACGCCCACATGCGGCTGCCTTACTGCAATGACAGTGTATGAACCATGAGGGGGCCAAGCTAACGTATGGGTACAAAGCAGCAGACAGGAGTGTTTGTTTGTGGAGGAGTCACTTACATTGGGGCATGGATGGTGTTGTGTGTGTGTGTGTTGTTAACACACATTCAGATTAGTAACTCACACTCTCTTTGCAGCATTGAACTGCTGCTGTTACCAGACCTGAGAGTGCGCAGGCAGGAGGGCAGCACTCACCCCAGGAATAAGTCTCTCTTTGGCTTGCTTTTGACTCATTTGGTACAATGTGCATGATGAACATGTTTTCTCAGCTTGAGCATGTGTTATTGTGAATATTATTTTTTTGTTTTTTGACTACTTTCCCTTGCCAAATCGACTCCCCTCTTCTGCCCCTCTTTCCGGTTATCCTGCATACCAATGCCTGTCCAAACAACATATCCCTGACCCTCCTTCCCCGCGGGGTCTCAGAGGCCTGTGTAAGTTTGACCTTGCAGCCGCACAGACCATGGAGGGGGTGGTTGGTTCGTGCCACTCCTGTGCCTGGACACCGGAGCTGTGACACTACCCATCAGTTGTTGCATCCTCATTGTATGTTATGTACCGAAAATGGTACCCATCCTGTAGGACCATTGTTCAACTGTTCTACCTTTGTTGTTCTATCATTGTGCTTGTACATATGCTTTGACATTTCCTGCTATTTCAAGTCATCTACTGGAGACTCTTCCTGGGTTTTTTGGTGCCTACAGGCGTTTTCCCTGGTTTGTGGGTTTTGCTCCTTGGAGTTCTCTGCGATTTGGTATTTTTACCTGTCAAGGTGGCCTCTGAGGGGGCTGGTCCCTATTTACATGCAAGCTGGAACATGGAGACCAAGGGGTAGGGTGATCCTGTAGCCAGGTAGACTTGAAGGTAGATGCTACATAACCCAGACACAGTTGTTCAGAAGGTCACAGTGATGTGTAAATGAGGGAGGGCCTTTTGTGGTTGGACAATTGTCTTGGGCTACAGTGTTTTGGGCACTCTGATATTGTAATTGTGGGGTACTATGTAGATGATGTGTTGTGCTGGTCAATGCCTGCTCCTGTGTTGTCTTTACTTTTCAGGTGTCAGGGGATTGGTGTGGTTTGACATTCTGGGGTGTTCACATGGGCAATGTTCACATGTGATGTGTACAGGACACTGAGGGTCACTTTATTTCACATGCATATATTGAGTGCATGTCCCTAATGACACACACAGTTGCACAATGATCCACCACACGTACAACCACCCTTCCATGGCCACAGGTGCACACAGACTGCATTCTCAGGCCCGCTGTATCCCTGCAGCAAATGATCTATTATCATTTGGGTATCCTGTACATGCGTCATTTGGTTATTGATTTGATTTGTCATTTTTATGTGATGCTCAAGGTGTATCTGCAACACAATGGCTGCTCAATGTGCTGTGTGCTGAGCAGTGTTTTGCAGGAGACACACACAGCACACGGGTTCAGGAGTAGGGATTTTGACATGCCCAATGTGCTTGTGAACAGGCAGTCAGTGTGTGTACATGCTACGACTGGTGGAAAGCATTTATGTATGACTTTGTTTGTGTCGGAGGTTGTTGGTCAGTCATTTCATCTGATTGAATGTCAGGCATCATTGTCTCGTGCCATTTTTCATTTATGACATGTCACTTTGTATCTTATTGGTCATGTGTTGGCCTGTTGCTATTGCATGCCATGCCATGGTGTGGCAGACAAGGTGATGTGGGATGGGAGGGTTTGGGTGACATACCAGGGATTGTGATGGCCTGTTTTGCGGGGGTGTGTGATACACACTTTGCATGTGTTCCTTTTGGTCACACAGGATTGGTTATGTTTAAGTAGCTAGGGATGCACACAATGTAGCACTTCCGTGGCAACATTCTCAGGGTGGTAAGGTTGTGACAGTTGACTGTCTCTTTGTCATCATCGATTGTCACCTGGTATGTGCCAGGCCTGTGTGCACTCCGCAGGGGTAGGAGTTTAGGTGAAAAATGTGGCCACAAGCTGGGTCCGGGCTGCCTCGCCACGTGCCCTTTCCCCTCCCATGGGCAGCACCTGTGCCTGTGGTTGGGGATGTGGGGGCACCACCATGTCCACCGGTACGTCCCGCCGTGTTGCAACATTGTGCAGGACACATGCTGCCACAATGATCCTGCACTTTACTGGGGGTGCATATAGTAGCTGGCTGCCAGAGCGGTCAAGGGAGCGGAAGCGTGACTTGAGCACTCCAAATGTACGCTCCACTATGTCCCTGGTTGTAATATGGGCAGCATTGTATCTTACCTGGGCTGGTGTGGTGGGGTTCTGGATTGGCGTTATGTGGTTGCTCAGAGGGTAGGCACTGTCCCCTGGGGAGGTGATAATGGTTGTGATTATTGGGGTTTGTGCATTTGTCTGTGTGTGACATGCATGCATGTGCACAGGCATTTGTGCTCACCTAGGAGCCATGTGTCGCCATGCTGCCCAGCTTCCAGGGCCCAGCTCAGGGCAGACATTCTGTATATGAAACTGTCATGGGTAGAGCCAGGGTAGTTTGCATAGACAAAGGTGATGATTCCCTTTGCATCGCATACGGCCTGCACGTTGATGGAATGCCAGTGCTTGCGGTTTCAATAGATGTGCTCAGTGGCCCTAGGTGGACGTAGGGCCACATGGGTGCAATCTATGGCACCGAGCACTTTGGGGAAGTGTGCCACCCTGTAAAAGTCCTGGACCACGGCCTGCCTTTCTGCTGGTGTTCTGGGCATGTATATGTGCCTGCAGACTGAGGGGCGTGCAGTGATGATTGCCAAAACCTGGTGTAGGCAGTGTGACTGCGTGGCCTGTGAGACCCCCCCCCACTATGGCAGTTGTCCGCTGAAATGACCCAGTGGCCAAAAAATGCAGGACATTGAGCACCTTCTTCAAGGGGCTCTATGCTTGGGAGAACACGGTGGGTGATGTAAGGTCGTCTCCCCACTCCCTGACCAGGCCTAGGATGATACGTGGTGGAAACCTATACCTGCCATAGACCTGGTCATCAGGCATCCCAAAAAGGCTAGTCCGGTGAAAAAAAAGTGCGGGCCCTGGCTATTCTCCTCCTCCTGTTGTGTCCCACGATCAGTGCTGCGACAAATGCGGCATTCATCGTAGCTGGATATACGTGTTTGTTGTTTGCATGCACTTTTATACTGTGTGCAGGGACGGATGTGTTGACGCCTATGCGCATCTTTTGGCATGCGCGGGTTTCCCGTATTCGATTCCATTAATACTTTTTGTTTGTGTGCGTGTGGGCGTTCCGTGTATTTCCCTGCAGTACTTCCCAAGTTACGCCTTCTTTTTCACGCGTTGTTCCCCATTCTGCGTGTTACGCCCCATGTCCTGCCCCCTTTTTGGTGTGTCGCATATGGCGTTCAGGATGTTGCAATGACATGTGCGCCCGTGTGCGCCACACATGGATTTGGCGCACATCCTGGGGAAAACATGCGCAAGCCCTTCCTTGAATCGCACGCATGCTCATGCGCTTGCTTTTTCACGCTTGCGCCAGCTTGCGCCAGCTTGTGCCAGCTTGCACTGCGATTTTTGGCGCACATTTGTTCCATGAATCGGCCCCTTAGTTTCTTCTTTATGGTTGGTTAGTTCCCTTAGAAGAAAGGCAAAGGGCTTTGCAGGATGCCGTTGTCCTCACCGTCCTATCCACATGGTAAACAGTGTCAAAAGCACCTGGCAGATGAAGCATTATCAGAGCAGTGAAAATACTGATATTGAATGCAAGCTATATGCAATGGGAATCCAAATGCTACTACCAAACTCAGTGATCCAAATAGATTAAGAGCATCCATATATTTATAAAAAATAGTCACAGCCAACCTTTCATATCATATTCAAGGATCTTGCCAGTTGGCTGCAAAAACGAGAGGTGCAAAAGGAGTTAAAAAGAATGGGTTGGCCTTGTGAAGGTTTTTGTTGAAAGGTAACTTCAGCTTTTAGGGTATACAAACATCTTGAAGGAAGTCTTTGAGCAGAGTCATCAAGGGGATACATATATCATCTAACTAGAGTGTTATCATGTTAGCAGTGCTGGGACCAGTGATAGAATCTTTTTGAAGTTAAGAGAGAAGAAGGGAAATCTAAGCCTGGAAAAGTACCATGTGGAATACAACAATGCTCAATCAATCAGGACATTACTGACAAAAGAAGATGAGAAGGACCCCCAGGGAGAGAGATTGCAGACATGCGTGTAGCATGGTGCGACCGCCCATAATTGGAAACTGTTCTATTGAGAACGGAATATCACGAACACTAAGTTTATAGATTATCGTGACTAGAGTGTCCTTTGAAGCTATTTCAATGAAGCAATATATCTTTCTCAATATATCTTTGTTGACATATATGTTTGTGCTATTTTTATCTCATGCAGTCACACTAAAGGTGTAGTGGCGTACAACCTGAAAACAGCGCAGCAACTAATTCAGCTAAGTCCTGATCACTAATTCCAGTACCGCTTTCACGATTTACAATTGAACGATGGAAGTGTTTTACTTCATGGACCTGTCAGCAAATGCTCACATGTGAGTGGCTAGGTAGTTTCAGTCTAGGTTTCTGAACTATATGGTGAATTTGGCCTTTGATGGCCTACATTAGCCTGAATGTTGTAATCTTTCCTTGACTAATTGGGGATTTGTGACCTTTTGGGTCCCCCGTTTGGCACATGTTGGAGCTTGCTTTTGGCTATATTCTTCATGGTCTTAAATTTTAGGTTTACCCTTGCTTCCTTTATAGATCTAATGCATTGTGATCTACTTCTGGCACGGCCCATATATATCCTCCTGGATTAATTTACAGGGTTCTGGGACCAGCATTTGGGTTGAGATATCGGTAATCACCATTTCTCCCTATTTATGGATCATGACTTATTTGAACTTAGAGATTGAGAGGAGTTCCCCCAGTTTTTACCCGCAGATCACTAAGTTTTTAACTTGTTATTGATTGTGTTTGTCTATTTTATTTCTTCTTTGCTTCCCTTGTTGCATTTGTTGTAGGAGTTGTTTTTATAATATGCAAGCCTGGACTGCTAGTTTTAATATTCCTGCAACTAAAGACACAGATGAAATGTCAAGGGACCATGATCTTTAAGGGAATGCTTCGTCCTGAAGAAGATGGGTATCAACTACAATAAAGTTAGATGCACTTGACTGTAGAAACTATTAGTTATTTATGTCAGGCTTATTGCATGTATTTGATTGTCTTGACATCTTAGTAGTTGAAGCACGGTATCCCATGATTAACTTTTGTGTGTTTTTGATTTTTGTGTGATTGGTTTATTTCTGTTTCCACCAAATACTTTGCAGGTAACTGTCAGTTTCCCCCTCTTGAGTGATCTCCTTCACTCACTTGGGGCTCCTGCCATTGTACCTGTGAATTAGCAATTTGTATTAACTAGATGGTTTTCCACTTTTGCTTTTTCTTCAAACAAGCACTTTATGATTATGCACTTCATCTTCATTACACTAGGTTTTTATTTAATATGAGATCATGACAGTTTACTATGTATTTTAATATTGATAAAACATTTTATAAATACTGTTTTTTATGAATTAACTAACTTTTGTCTCATCGATGATTGATTTGCGGTTTGGACCTGGGGGTCTTTCCCATCTTCTTTTGTCAGTAATGTCCTGATTGATTGAGCATTGTTGTATTCCGCTGACACGATCCCTATTTATGCACTGCTTGTTGTTCCCCTCTGTCAGCAAGGAAGGGGTAACCCATCCATTGTGTTATTGGAAAAGTAACATGAACACAGGCCTGGAATGGACTGGTGTAGAGGTGTTGGGGAATGGGTGTTTTGAAGATAGAGGCATGGCTATATTAAAATAGGCTTTCAAATATGCAGAACACTGATTCACAGTAGATACATTTGTCAGTCGATAGATAATGGGAGTTACTTTGAGTAAAATCAATATGTAAAATGTTGTACACAAGGATTTTAGGCAAAATGCAATTTTGCTGTTTATGTGAGGCAGAGCCTGGATAGACCTTTCTGAATTTGTCACTACTGTTCACTCTGCAAAACACATACTTTGCAGGAAGCATTTATAAATGTGTTAACGCTGAGGTGAAACCCTGAACAGAAACTGTGCACCTCCCAGGTTTCCCAGCATGATAACAACTTCAACATTATCACAATCATTATTGCGTAGATGGGAGATTGTCTGCATAAAAGTGCACTTTTATTAGGTCGCCTCTGGCAAGATCTGTCATCATTTACATCATTCAAATTATACATAGTGTGTTCACGAAGCACAATATCCATCCAGGCTGTTTTAAGAATGTATTTCAATCAATTAACCGAGGCCATTGAGTGACTTATCAATATTAAAGTAACTTGGTTGCATGCAGTTGTAAGAAGCCAGCTGATAAAAGCTTCAAGGGAGATACAGAGATTAGTTGAAATATGACCATAGAAGTATACACAGTTCTATTGGGTTATAGATAGACGAAAGAGAACAATTCTTTGGGCTCTGTTTAATACATTATTAGAACTGTTGTTCAGTGCTCGCCCTACCCAGAGAGTCTTGGTGTGATTTATTTATTTATTTATTTATTTATTTATTTATTTATGTATTTCACATTTATTTACAGCACATATAACCCGTAGGTATCTAGGCGCTAGTTTCATTGTGGAAGGGTGGGTTATTTATAACAGGCTTGTTCTTTTTTTTTTCCAAGCGCGGGTCTGAGATTCAAACCTGTGTTTGCTCAGCGTGGTTTTGCTTCCAAGACCTGTGTGTTGCCACCGAGCCATACTCTCGTCCCAAGGTTCATTGTTTGATAAGGTGGGCTGTAAAACAGAAGTTAGAAAATATTTTCAGGAAAGCATACAAATATTAGGATAGACAAGTGAAAGCTGGGAGAATGGAGGGGTGGGGTTATGTCTATGGATAAAGTATGTTTTGAGGCTTTTTCGGTAAGTGGTGATTGAGGGTGCAGTGCAGATGTGAAAATGTGGGGTGTTCCATGCCTGTGATGCCCAGTAGGCAAATGCTTGCTTTTGGGTGCATGACGATTGCAGTGCAGAAAGTGTATTCTACTAGACACTAACTACAAGTGTGAAAATGGAGCTGGTTTTGCCCTTGTGCATGGGGAAATGTATATCCTGACAAGGTAGTGGAATATTCAACATGACTGAAGGGCAAGCTCCAGGGTTTGTGGACAGGTAGCATGTCTGTAAGCTTGATGCAGGGATCGTGGAGGCTGCCCATGGATGCAAGATGTGGGAAATGGGAAATTATCTCTCTGGCGTGGACAATACTAATATTGTTCATGTGGACACTCTGGAAACAGGCTGTGGTAACTAGGAACTGGTTATGGGGTTCAAGGTGGCACTGGGCTTCGAGTGATTAATGGGTTAATGTATATTTTGCTATGGCAGGAGGGTATTAGACACAGACAAGGGCATGCTCCAGGGATTGTGTACAGTGGTTATGTCTGTAAGCAGTGGAGAGTGTATATTGTTCGATGATGGGGGTGTATGGGATACTAGAGGAAGCTGAAGAATAGCTCAGTTTAATAGATACAGTCATCTGGAGGGGATGTACTTATTGAACTAGAAAGTGTTTAGTGAAGTACTGTTACCCTATAATGAGGGCCAAATAATGGTCGTTTTTAGGGTAGTTGGAGGGAACCTACTCAAATCGTCTTTATCTGGTCCTGTTGTTTGTGTGGAGTTTGTACAAATGTAAAGTTGTTAATCAGAAGATTTAACATTTATTAAGTTGTAATGGATGTTGTAGTCTCTGTGCTGTTTTGGGCTGATCATTTTGGACAGGTAATAGGATGTGTAAAGAAAAGAAAAAAATAAATTGTAGTAGAACATGATGTGGGAAATAGACATACATTAACTTATTTTACCCTCATCGATAGTAGTACATTGTATGTACTATGTTTTATACAACATGGCTGTTTAGTACACTGTTGATGTTTTAACACATTTCTAATCATTGGGTCATGGGAATAAATTCTGAGGTGGATTGAAAAAGAACATATTTTACTTTCAATCTTAGTACAATTTTTTAACAATGTTAGCTTACCATGAATTTACATTTTCAATCTGTGTGCTCCTACTATTTCTTGTTATTCTTACCACTTTGTTCAACTAGTCCTGCTTTTTTCCAGCCTTTGACATTTGTGGAAACGGAAGAGACCATGGACAGTATATTCAGGGGTCCAATATATTCCTTCTATTCATTTTCAGAAAGATCCTGTACCTAAAGAAGTTTGAGGAGCAACCACTTTCATGGTAGCAGTGATGGTTGTTTCTCCCCCTCATTGGCCACAACCACCCCCGGAACCATCACTTAGAGAACATGGAGGAGGGAACTATAGGGTTAATGGGGCAAATCACAGCACTTGTTTTAGGACTTATCAGAGGTTATGGAAGGTTTACATTATGTTGGAAATAGGAAAGTATTGGCACTAATATGTGCACATTTGTGTATAGTACACTGTTGTGTTAACATATGTCTAATCATTGCGTGAAGGGAAATAAAACTAGTACATATTTTCATAATGGCAGCTATATTTTTTATACTATATTTAAAGTAGGTGCAAATGTGATGGCCAGTTGTAACTGTTATTTGTTTAAAAAATAAATTTTGTAAGTATAACTTAAACATGTTTATTGAATGCTTAATTTTGTTTGTTTGTTTTGTCTATTCTTTTAACGATTTAAAGTAGATAGCGTGTGGCATATTATAAATGTATTATTATAGAAAACATACATTTAATGTATGATTTCATGATTTAATTTTGTTTTACAGAATAGTAAGTAGTGTGTCCAAGAGGGTGTCCAAGTCCCTCCCCTTGTTCCCACAGTTGGTAGCTGCACCCCCCTCCCTGGCGCTAGATCAGCACCTTCTTTACATTCCCCCCTTTGATCGATCTCTCGATTGACACTTCCTTCCCCTTCATTTCCCTAATTTGTTCCTTGGGCATCCATATCCGTGTTACCCTGTTCAAGTCCCCTCCTTCTTCTTCATACCCTCCAGTATGTCCCCAAGTATTTAACAATCCAGTCCATCTAATGAGCATGCTACCCATAAAGCATCATAGTCTTCTGCCTTTGATGGGTGATTTACAGAACCCACTTGCACTTCCTCCTCCCCCTCATTGATCCTAGGTGGTTGCCTTTTCAACTCGCTATATTCATCATCAATTTTATGAGCATACATTATATACTGTACTTTTCGCTTGCAACATTTGCATTGTTTGATGATCCACGGGCTGACGCAGAAGACAACAAGCATCACAACAAGCACAGGGACAGTTATTTTGAATATAGACACTAGCCACCCTGGCACCCAGCCAAATAGTGAGTCTAGCCAAATGTCTTATACAGTATCATGAGTTTCCTTTACCATTTTTTCATGGAGTGCACATATCTCCTCGACAGCCTCTGTGAGAGTTCCATAGGCAGCATCATTAGCGGGTGTTGCTGTGCAACAGCTGCTTCAGATTTTTTGGCAACCCCACCCTCCATTGCCGTAATTAAGTCAAGAACAAATCTGTTCTATATGGCCACCAGGCACATGACACAGAGCTCTTCTTGTACTTAGTTCAGTCCTTTTTCGGTTCCATTTGCCAACTGTAGCACTTCATAGCAGGTAATCTTCAGCCATTTGGTATTAACAGCTGCCTGCACCCCGGGGAGTAATAGGGAAGTAAAACACACTGATGCTTTGTCAGCAGGTCCTAAATACTGGAGGATTGCATCCAAACTCTGGTCTGATTCAGCAGAGATATAATTTTTGTTCCTTTTCTTTGTCGTCACTTTCCCTGCCATGCTGTATAAAGTTTGTTGAAAAGTAGGAGGTCTGCCCGGGGCATGACCAGTGCAGGGTTGTAGAGGGTCACAGGTGTGCATACCCCTCCCCAGTCTGGAGACATCTGGGCACAAGCTTTGGATCCACATGCCCACCAGAAGTCCTTCACTGCCGCTGTCCCCTTCTGCAACACTGGGATGCTCATTGTCCTCTGGCAGCCAGCGTTCATCCCCAGTATGATCTTGCTCTGAAACATAAAGAAGTGGCTTTAGGGACACTGGACCCTGTTTCTCATCTATCCATGTCAAGGCATGTATATTAATTTCCCATATTCACCTGCATTCATAGTTTATTTTCTTTAGCACCCTCTCTTCATATCCTACCAGCCTGTCGGCGTGAAACTGCATTATTTCCTGTTCCCACTTTACATTGTGAAACACTGATTCCCTTATTTTAATCAGGGGTCTGGTGTGGCACCACTGTATGTCACACCCTGCTGTTGTTTTGCAATATATTTTTCTATGGGCAGTAACAAATTGCTCCCCTCTTTGTGACCCTTCTGTATTGTACCCCAGGATCACATGCTTCATTGCCTCTTCCCTGGCCATGCTTTCGAGGTGTATGTAATTATCTGCACATACCTCTTGCCCTTCATCTATCCATTGCACTTCTACTGTATGTCCCTGAAACAATGCCCGAGTTATGCATAGTGACAATGCATCAGGCATCCCCCCGTCTCCTCTGCTACATTAGCGGCAACGTCTATTTTGGTGTCCCTGTATTGTACGGGATTAGCAAGCACACATAGCAACTGCCATTGGTGCTCTATCACCCCACCCTTTTTATTTTGTCATACCACATTTCCCAGATGCATGCCTCCCCCCGATGTAATCATACAACTTTTCAGCGCTTACAAGAACAAGAGGAGAAAGAAGAGAGAAACAAAAAAAGATAAAGCAATTCTATCCCTATATTTATCACATGATATTTATACCTTCTCCCATTCCCCCTACTCGTGTCCTGCCCACCTCCTCTCCTTCTGTTGGCTTTCATTAAAGTGTGATAGCTATAGAAAATGTCAATGATAATTATGTTACACGTCCCATCAAATTGTCTTTCACTCTTCTCTTTCTGTGGTGCTGTTGTTGACCGTGCGGACATCGAAGATATGTGTCCATGCTCTTCTCTCCTTCACTTTCACAGCTGTGGGTGCCGCATATACAACTTCATAAGGGCTGGTGAATCTTGGCTCCTGCCAACTCTGTACAACATTACGGACAAATACATTTCCCCCCGGGTAGTGTAGATTTGCCTGTGGGAATTCTTCTCAGTGTGCACTTGTCTGTTCTTCAATGTTGGTCAGCTGATTTGTTGAAAGTTGAACCTGACAGGAAATGTATTTGAGGGTTATTCTGTGGAAAATGAAAAGGACTTCCTCCGAAAACACTGAACCCGATGTAGTTGGGTACCACGCTCTGTCCTAGCACCACTGTACTTCCAGTGGCTAGTGCAGGTGGTTGTGTCACACTTGAAGGTGCCATTCCACCATCCATTGGTCTCCCTTGGACCTGATGCTGTCCTTGTGGCAGGGGCACCTGTCCCTACTGCAGCTGGGATGGAAAAGGTTGCACCTGCTGCCACTGTGGCTGTACTGCAACAAACCTGTGCTCCCTTCCATTGTAAACCACACCAGTCTCTTCTGTACTAATCTATTTTCTGCCTTTGGAGTATTTTCTGCTGCCTGCATTTTGCTCTCCTGTTTTCTTTTACAGTAATGTACTATTTTCGTCTGTATCAATGGCTATCCCTTCACTTCTATCCCCACTAATAATGTCTAATAATGCCTGGACATCCACTGGTAATCCCTTGGACAATATGTGGTAAAACAAGGTTATGCACATGTCCCAGCACCTTCGTGTTTCCTGAGTCCAGAGATCCTGTACCCGTTGTATATATTCTGTGGGGTCCTCATCCGGCTTCATCTTGTGTGCCATTACTGTGCCTTACTTTAAACTATCTGGGTACATACTTCTCAGAAGCTCCCACATGTGTACTCAACAGTTGTTGAATAAAGCCCCGTCATGCGCTTCAGTGTTTAACTTCACCCCTTGTACCTCACCTGCTCCAATATTTTGTACCCTTGCTCTCCCATTATGGCCACAAATAAACTTTTCATATCCCTGATTGCCAACGTCACCCCAGCTGTCTTTTTCTCAAGTGCTTGTATCTATTTGCTGGCCCCTGCCACGAGGAAGGGCCGGCTGGATATTAGATTGTTCCACTCCATTGTCTGCCATTGTATGCAATGTGTGTCCCCTTTGACCTTTTGTAACAGCGGCATCTGCTTAGCCCTGGGCACTGTCCCCTTACCCCTTTTGTGGTCTGAGCCATCCCTATTTTTACCTTCCCCTTCCTACAACAAATAGAGGTTGACCAGTCCCTCTCAGATTCACTGCTATCCCATCATTATATTTGTTTTCTCCCCCTTCTCCTGTCTGTGTTGGGGGTCCACTCATACCCATCTCCATCACTACAGTCTCCCCCTACTTGTTCCTCTTCTGAAACCTCAGTACTCTCACCCAATCTGACTGTCTCCTCCTCTCCCTCTTCTTGTTCATAATTTTCCAATCTGAATTGTATCCTTCCTGAAAACCATTTCCCCTTGTCCCCTCTATTTTTCCTCTGCACCTCCTCTTCCATCATCTTCTCTGCTTTGTCACATGTTTTCTGCTATGTATTTCCATTCCCCCCTTTTGTGTACCTTATCCCACCAGGTGTCTCTATCCTTCTTTTTCCCTGTCATCTCTTTCTCACCCTCTGGGATCTTGCACTGCACATTTGTATACCCTGCTGTAGGCTGCAATGTTGGATAGACACCATAGGGCAGGGGCGGAGAACTTAGTACATCCCCCTCCTTTATCCTCTTCCTCCTTCTTCACCTCCTCCTATTTCGTTTCTGCATACAGTTTCCAGAGCCCCAGTATATTATGTCTACTTTGAACTCTTGTTAACAAATATGAGAACATGTTTTCTATTATTCTGCTATCGAACATTCCTTCTCTGTGTGATGCATGGAAACACCGACCTGCAGTCTCCTGGAACCACTGAAAATTGTACTTTAAATTGTTATATCTATACTGGGGAATTTTGTACACATGTGGTCAAGAGGGCTATCCAGATAGTCATTTTATGTCCTGCCTTTTTGCTGCCCTTCTTCAATGTCCAATTACCCTGGAGACCCCCTCCTACTCTTCTTTGTATACACTTCACCCCACAACACTCACGCTCACACATAGCCAGTCATCGCCCCTTTTGCTATGGCCTTCTTCACAGGTCCACCCACATACTCTCAACCGACACACTGGCCTTCTCCTCAGCCCCAAACACTCACTCCATGTTAGTAAGCTACAGCCCGCTCCACAGGCTCACCTTTACCTACATTTGTGAAAGAAGGTGCTAAGTCACCTCCACTCCTCTCATTTTTGCCTACTGTGAAAAAAAAGAACACAAAATGCCAAATGTGCTACTTTACACAGGGTACCTGTTGTTGATGACTCTTAAACCTAGGTCAACACTGCTATGATAACCAAAATGTTCTGGACCTAGAACGTGTTTTTCAGGCCAAAATGGTTTTCTGGAATTTCGAGGAAATAGAATGCATTTCATTGCCTGTTTTGGGCCTCCGCCGTTTACTGTAGATACAGTTCTCTACGATGTTCCTTTTGAGCTGTAAAGGTTTTGGGACTTTCAGTGATCTTGGTTGCGTTTTAAGGCCTTTTTCGGTTCGTCAAACTTTCAAGAACTTTAGGGGGTCTAGCATGCATTTAAAACCCTTTTTCTGGCCCCCAAACATTTGTAGATTTATGGAGGCCTAATATGCGTTTTAAGGCCTTTTTTGGGCCACCAAAGTTATCTAGACATATGAGGGTCTAGAATATGTTTTTTAGGCCGTAAAGGTTTTCTGGAATTTTGGGGACCTATGATCCATTTTCATGACCTTTTTGGGCCTCCAGTGGTCATTGGACATTCAGTGGTCTAGAATGTTGTTTTCAAGCTGAAAACGTTTTATTGACTTTCAGTGGTCAATGATGTGTTTTAAAGCCTTTTTCGGGCTGCTGAAGTTTTTGGGACATTCAGAACTCTCTGACACAATTTTTGGACTATCAATGTTTTCCAGACTTTAAGGTCTAGAATGCATTTAAAGCCCTTTCTTGGGCCTCCAACATTTTCTAGATTATTAGAGGTCTGCAATGCATTTAAGGCCTTTTTTGGGCTCCCCAAGTTTTCCAAACCTACTGGAGTCTAGGACGTGTTTTACGGGCCAAAAAGGTTTTCAGGAATTGTGGTGGACTAGAATGTATTTTAAGGCCTTTTTTCAGGCCTCCAAATGTTTCTAAAATTTGGGGGGTCTAGGATGCATTTAAAGCCCTTCTGTGGGCATCCAAAATGTTCAAGATTTTTGGGTGGGCTAGCATACATTTTAATGCCTTTTTGGACCTCCAAGACTTATTGAACATTTAGCAGTCTATGATGTTGTTTTCAAGCTGAAAACATGTCTGTGATTTTCAGTGGTATAGAATACGTTCAAGGCATTTTTTCAGACCGCCAACCGTTTCTGAAATTTGGGGGGGTCTAGGATGCTTTTAAATGCCATTGTTGGGCCTCCTAAGTTTATTGGACATTTTTAGTGCTGTAGGTTGCTGTTTTTGAGCTGAAAACGTTTTTGAGACATTCTGTGGTCTACAATGAATTTTATGGACTTTTTCAGAGTTCTCTGACATTTTTTTTGGGCCACCAGCATTTTCTGAACTTGATGGGGTCTTGGATTAATGTAGCCTTTTTTGTGCTTCTAAACTTTTCTAGATTTTCAGAGGGCTGCTATTGCCTTCTAAGCCCTTTTTTGGACCATCAAAATATTCTGGACCTACCGGACCAAAAAAGATTTCTGGAATTTTAGGGACTTAGAAAGGTTTGGTGTCCTGAAAAACATTTAAGAGAGATCAGAATGTGCCAACAATGTTAGCAGCCTGAAAAAGGCCTTAAAACGCATCCTAGACCCTTGGAATTCCCAAAGAAATGCATCATAGACTCTGATAAGTCCAGGAAATGTTGGTGGCCCGAAAAAGGCTTTATATGCATCTTAAGCCTCCGAAGTTCTAGCAAATGTGATGGCTCGAAAACAAGGTTTACATGCATCCTAGAACCCCTAAAGTCTGGAAAATGTTGATGCCCCAAAAAACATGTCAGGGAGCTGTGAATGTCCCAAAAACTTCAGCAGCCCAAAATAAGGCCTTGCAATGCATCCTAGACCACTGAGAGTCCTGAAAATGTTACCAGCTCGGAAACAACATCCTAGACTCTGGTAGATCCAGAAAATGTGGGCGGCCCATAAAAAGGCCTTAGAAAGCATTTTAGGCCTCTGATAATCTAGCAAATTTTGGAGGCAGGGCTTTACATGCATCCTAGACTCCCCAAAGTCCAGAAAATGTTGGTTGCCTGAAAAACGTGTCATAGTGCTCCAACTTTCCCTAAAACCTCTGCAGCCCGAAAAAGAACTTCAAATGCATCCTAGAACACTGAAAGTACTAAAACATGTTTGGCTCGAAAACAATATCCTAGACCACTGAATGTTCAGTAAACTTTGAAGCCCCAAATAAGGTCTGGGTCAAAAAACATCATGTGCAACATGAGCTGGCAATTGTTGTTGAAACATGATGCCAGAGGGTCAATTCTTGCTGATTAGTAGGCTAATAAGAATAGCAGGCTCACTTTCTGAAGCAGTCAGTGCCATTGTCTCAGTTACTGCAACATCACCTCCTCCACCTACCCTAAGATGTCAACTCCCACTTGTCCTCTGAATTCAAACACCTGCATTCAGAAAGTGACATGGTGCTTGACTGCAAGGAACGAGATCATGCACATATTTCGATAAAGGTGCCAGAGGAGCCTGTTAGCCATTACTTATGGGAATGCCTCATCAAGGGTAATATGTTCATGCCCAAGATTTAGTGCAAATGAAGACACAAACATTTGTATTCATGTGTTGTATGTATTTATAGAGTGCACACACCTATGTGCTGTCCAATTTAGAACTAGTACATTAAAATAATGAGATCATGTAAGATAAAAAAGGATGTAATTAAAGCAAAAGAAAGCATGAATGATTTAAGATGGGAGTGAAAAAAAGCAACAGATGTTGAGGAACAAATAGGAGGAAGAGAATTCCAGCGTTTAGGTGTGATAAGCAAAGTGGGATTACCATATAGTGGTTTAGGCATGGCTAAGAAGAAAAGTGATGGAGAACAAAGGGGGCAAAAATGAGAATAGAGAGAAATGAGAGAAGAAGCAAGACCATGTAGACACTTGAAAGCAATGTTAATAAAAGGTAAGAGGAGACACAAATTGAAAGAAAGCCATGAAAGAGAGAGAAAGAAAGGAGAGTTAGAGGAACAAAAGGGAAAGAGAAAATAATGCAACTTGAGAGATGATGGACACAGTGAAGTGGAGCAAGCCTTTAGGTGGGAAGGCCAATAATCAAGTAGGAACAATACAAGATGAATGAGAGAAGATGAATGCAGAGATAAGAGCTTTAGTGGAAATGGAAAACAATGGAAATGGAAGAGTTGTTTAAAGAAGAAAAAGGCTGTCAAGATCATCACTGAAAGTGGATAAAGAACTAGCGTGGCCATAGATATTAAGAAAGACAACACAACAAGGTTTGGAGAAAGCAGCATAGTGATATTTAAAGGAACAAAATGACGGGGTGCAGAGGGAAGCAGGCAGGGATATGCATGAATACATTTACGTCTTAATAAAAGAGAAGAGCTTAGAACATTATGTACATTGTGCATTGCAGAAACTCAATGCAATTAAACATTAACTGTTTCTTGAAGGATATAGCCCTGTAACTGTACATGATTTTAAGATCATATCCATTCCCGTTGTAGGGTTAATGAAATGACAGTGTGCTATGCAGGGATGGATATTGTGAGTAATTAGAAGAAACGTGTAAATAATTGGTGTTGATATGTTAAGGTACTAATGGCAAGTGCATATTTTAAAATGATTACTATGGGCACCCTTTCATTATATGCATTTGATTTCTGTAGACTTATGGGAATGCCTCATCAAGGGTAATATGTTCATGCCCAAGATTTAGTGCAAATGAAGACACAAACATTTGTATTCATGTGTTGTATGTATTTATAGAGTGCACACACCTATGTGCTGTCCAATTTAGAACTAGTACATTAAAATAATGAGATCATGTAAGATAAAAAGGATTTAATTAAAGCAAAAGAAAGCATGAATGATTTAAGATGGGAGTGAAAAAAGCAACAGATGTTGAGGAACAAATAGGAGGAAGAGAATTCCAGCGTTTAGGTGTGATAAGCAAAGTGGGATTGCCATATAGTGGTTTAGGCATGGCTAAGAAGAAAAGTGATGGAGAACAAAGGGGGCAAAAATGAGAATAGAGAGAAATGAGAGAAGAAGCAAGACCATGTAGACACTTGAAAGCAATGTTAATAAAAGGTAAGAGGAGACACAAATTGAAAGAAAGCCAGGAAAGAGAGAGAAAGAAAGGAGAGTTAGAGGAACAAAAGGGAAAGGGAAAATAATGCAACTTGAGAGATGATGGACACAGTGAAGTGGAGCAAGCCTTTATGTCAATTCACAAAGAGTGTACGTTGTAGATTGGGCACACAGAGGTACTAAACCATACCCGCTCACCTTGGCGATAGAAGACTCCAATTGGAAGACCCAAAGCAGATAGGAAGATTTCCCGGAACAAATCTTGACACCTCCGCCCGAGGTAAAGTACCCGGGTGAGGAGACAGGACTCCCAGGGAAACCCTCAAATGGGAAGAAAACCCTGGACGACTTCCACTCGAGATGGTCCGGTAGAAAGCAGTGGATTGGATGGCTCCGGAAGGAACCCTCAAGAATAACCCCGGGAATCTGGTCTGCAGAGTTGAACAAGGGGAGAAAACAGGGGAGAAGGTTTAGAGGAGAGAGCCAGGTAAGAAGAGAAATTAGGAGGTAATGGTAAGCTTCTCACCATCCGAAGATGGATCGGGAGTGATTATCCGGAGCTTCGTGGAGTAGAAGAGCTTCGGGAGAATCTAGATAGGGATAGACGGGAATAAGAAACTAGGGTAGAGGCACGAGAACCCCTAAAGATTGGGAAACTTACTCAGCTGGAGGGAAGGCAGAGACGGGAATCAATGGAGAGAGATCCGTGGAACCGGCTGCGAGCGGGATTAGCGGGAATAGTGAAACAGCCGAGACGGCTCTTCAGAGGATCGTAAATACAGGTAAGTCAGAACTGTTAGTTTGATAGAAAATGAGTTTTAGGAGAGAGAGAGAGAAATCCAGAAGCGAACTCACGCAGCGCCAAAGGCAGAAGCGACGCAAAGTGCCGGTCGCTTGGTTTCCGTATAAAGGGTCACATGATCTCCATGCCGCACGTGATCGCCTGTTCGCACGGCAAGGGAGCGTGCAACAACTAGACAGCTACTAGCCGGATGAGGAGAACAGGAAACTTCCCGCACAGCGGGATGTGTAATCAAGGCACCGCACAAGCGGGTCCGAGCCCATAAGGACCACTTGCGGCGATGTGTAACACTTTAGGTGGGAAGGCCAATAATCAAGTAGGAACAATACAAGATGAATGAGAGAAGATGAATGCAGAGATAAGAGCTTTAGTGGCAGAGAAAGAGAGCATGTGACACATTTTGCGAATATTGAGGTGTTTGAAGTGACAAATGAGAGAAATGGTAGAAACAGCAAAGAAAAGAGGATAGAAGAATCTAAGAAGAGAATAAGAAAAAGAGGAAAAGAAAGACCAGGAGGAGGGGAAAGTGTAAGATTGAGAAGGAAGGAAAAAGATACATTTAGTTTTAAACAGATCTTAATGTATGAACTGAGAATGCATCAACTCCTAAATTGTAAGAAGCCAAGCAGATAGGCAGGAGTTGATATCAGATGAATTTGGAAAAGAAACTAAGATTTGTAAGTTGTCTGTACATAAGTGAAATACACAGTCTTGAGGAACCTGAGGATGCATAAGAAGATGAGAAGTGTGGTTCCCAGCCCAAGAAACGGTGAAAGTGTGATCTGAAAAATAAGAGGAGAACCTATAAAACAAAAAATCTATGAAGTCCATGTGGGCAGTTGCAAGGAGAGATGGTGATCTAGAGTGTTGAAAGAATCAGATTGATCAATAAGAATCAGAATGGACACGTATTTAACATGATGAGCAGCAAATGAGTTAGAAATATAGAGCTTTATGGTGTCGGTTGAGTGCAAGGGCGAACAACAGACTGGTGAAGAGGAAAAAGAGAATGGTGATTAAGATACATCGAGGCCTGGGAGTAAACCACTTGACTGAGTAGTTTTGAAAGAAAGGGGAGGAGAGAGATAGGATTATAGTTAGAAGGAAGAGAATGATCTCAGGAAGGCTTTTTCACAACAGGTAGAATGACAGCATGTTTCAAGTCAGAGGGAAAGTTAGATAAGAAAGGGAGGAATTTGTAAGTGGAGTCAGATAAGCATTAATAAATGAACCATGTTTAGGAATAAGAAGAGAATGGAGAAGATCATCAGGGCAAGCACTGGGACGAGCCAGTTTGAGAAAGTAAGTATAGGCGACAGTAAAGAGCAATGTATGCAAGAAAGCACCCAGATGCCCTTGGGCTTGGCGCACTATATAAGCAACAAAAATAAACAAATAAATAGTGGAAGACAATGTCTGGGTTGGGTCAAAGAAGTTGGAGGGAGGATGCAGAAGGGGGGATACGTTAACACAGCAAACTTTACTAGAAAAAGTGTTAGCAAGATAAGTATAAGATGGAGGAAAATGTAAAGCTGGCTCAGGAGAACAATGACAGTATGTGGTTTACTAGTTGAAATAATCAACTGGGCTTAGCAGAGTAAGATTGCATGTGGTCAGAGAAATAAAGGTTTTAGCCTAAGAAAATGCAAATTAATGGAAGAGTGAAGATATGAAAGAAGGAAAAGTTCCAAAGAGGATTGAGATTCCCCCCATTGACACTGAGCATGACACAGAGAACAGTGCAAGGAGCGAAGTTGTGTGGAGAGCCAAAGTTGCGAGGGCAAAAGAGGAGGATAGGAGCAATTAAGAAAAGATATACGTGCAGATGTAAGGAGAGTTAGTTAAAGAATTTTTAGGGAATAATGATAAGAATGATGATAAGAACACTAAAATGGAGGATAAAGAACAAGTAATGGACCAAAGGCAAGAAGGAGTGTTGAAGCTATTAAGATTACAATGAAAACATGGGAATGCATGGGGGTAAGGCGTAGAAACACGGTAGGTGGGAAAGAGGGGAAGAAGAAAATAAGAAGAATGTGATCAGAGGAATAAAAAGGAAAGGTGGATGAAGGTGAGGAAGAGATTAGGTTTGGGGAAGAAACAGAAATAGGTGAAGTGGAGAAGTACATTGAGATAGGTGTTAGCATTGAACAAGAGGGAGAAAATAACAGGATGCGTGAGTAGTGAAAAGATGAAATCACTGAGGCGAAACAATGGAAATGGAAGAGTTGGTTAAAGAAGAAAAAGGCTGTCAAGATCATCACTGAAAGTGGATAAAGAACTAGCGTGGCCATAGATATTAAGAAAGACAATACAACAAGGTTTGGAGGAAGCAGCATAGTGATATTTAAAGGAACAAAATGACGGGGTGCAGAGGGAAGCAGGCAGGGATATGCATGAATACATTTACGTCTTAATAAAAGAGAAGAGCTTAGAACATTATGTACATTGTGCATTGCAGAAACTCAATGCAATTAAACATTAACTGTTTCTTGATGGATATAGCCCTGTAACTGTACATGATTTTAAGATCATATCCATTCCCGTTGTAGGGTTAATGAAATGACAGTGTGCTATGCAGGGATGGATATTGTGAGTAATTAGAAGAAACGTGTAAATAATTGATGTTGATACGTTAAGGTACTAATAGCAAGTGCATATTTTAAAATGATTACTATGGGCACCCTTTCATTATATGCATTTGATTTCTGTAGACATGGTTGAATAAGTAGTTAGCATACCTTGTAGTCCCAAAATATAGTTGAGAAAAAAGTGTGTTTTGTACCCCACAGTCTGCTTAGGGATTTTGTTAGTTTCCCATTGCTGTTATTGTCCTTAGTCTCCAGCAAAGACATCTTGTTAATTTTCTGCCTCTCCCTCCACTAAAGCTTATTCTCTAAATTGATGTGTACCATTCTGCCTCTGCATCCACAATATTGAATTTGATATCAAACCATGCAGCCAAGGTATGATATGTATATAAATTCACCCTATATTAATCTGCACACACCGTTCAGACACCTTGGCAATCCTTTTTTTGGGGAAAAAAGAGAAACCTTCTGGTGGTTCAATTTGTAGCCGAGTATGCTCAACCAGGCTTGAAAACACTAATATCATCTTGCCCACTAATGAAACATTAAGAAGCTTTCAACACAGAATAATGTAATTTGATCAAAGCACCTGTGATTCACACAATTTCTGCTTGTCTATGAAGCAATCAAGTCTTAAAGGACAAAACAAATATCTAGCAAACAACAAACAAAACATGTATTTATTTATTTATTTATTTATATTATTTTATTTGTAAAGCGCCTAAAACCCTGGGCATCAGGTTGCTGTTGCGGAACAGTTATATTATACAAAACCTAATTGAACACATAGTGACCCGACAGACAAAGGGGTAGAGAAACCAATTACAGGGAATGGTTGGATGAATGTCATTTTTGCAAAGGAGGTTAGGCGAATAGCCAGGTTTTAGGGTTCTGCAGAAGGCCCAGTAAGATTCCTCTGCTCTTAGTTCTGATGGGAGAGTGTTCCAGTTGTTGGCGACCACTGATGGGAAACTTGCCCCTCCACCTTTGACTCTTTTCACTCTTGCTATCGCTAATTTGCAAGCATAAATGGATCTTACAGGTTTGTTAGGTTTTGTTCTCTCGATTTCCTGAGACAAATACTGTGGGGCAGTCTTACTCAAACATTTTTGCGTTACTTGCTGGGGTACCCGGCGTTGCCCGTGTCCTGATTGAGTGGTTTCTCATGTGCCCTGGAGGATATTGCTCTTCTGCTCTTGTCGGCAAGTCTTGCTTCAGTTTGCTCTGGTGTCTCATGTGCCCTGGAGGATGTTGCTCTTGTCCTCATGATTCGCAAGCATTGCTTCAGTTTTCTCTGGCATCTCATTTGCCCTGGCAAAAGTTGCTCTTGTCCTCTGGTTGGCACGTCATGCTGCTGTTTGTTATTGTGTTTCAGAAGCTATTGATGTTGATTTTCGATTTGCATTAGATGGAGCTTTTCCAAATGATGTTCGCTTTTTGTGCGGCATGTTTCAGTCACTCAATGACGAAGAAAGATTGATTGATTGTGCTCGCTTCTTATGAATTAACTTAAGTAAACTGTCACCTTGCTATTTCCCATATTGGGTATGGCGCGATAAAAAAAAAAAGTCCCACTTTTTATTTTCATATATGATTTTAGCATCCAAATATAGACTACAATCTTGCCCCAGACAAAAGAGGAATCCATGCAAAATTTGGTAGACACGGGTTCAACGGTATGGATTTGTATAGGCAGACAAATATACACATATATATATACATTCAGCTTTATATATATCTAGCTGGGGTACCCAGCGTTGCCCGTGTCCTGATCGAATGGCGTCTCATGTGCCCTGGAGGAAGTTCCGTATGGAGGTTCCCACAACATAGAAACCCTGTATCTGTATTCTGGAAGGATCCCAACAGTATGATAAATGGCATCCTTCCTTCCTTAGCTTCCCAAGCTGGGACTACTTTCAAAGTGCAGCATTCAATTGACCAACTCCTGGGACTCGCTCCCTTCACTTAAATTGGCATAGCAAACCAAAGGCATAATTCTGGTTTTGGGAGTATCTGCAGACATGGTTGGCCCTTCAATATGCAAAGATGATGGATCACATTTTAAGGAATGACCGCAAGCTGTATTTTCTCAAGAATGAGACCAGAGAAGTCACCTACTGAAGCAGGCACTTTCTCAGAATGAGATCCATCTTCAAGCAACTCAACATAAGGTAATGCTCTGTCACCCATGCCTATTCAAGATGAATCTGATTTCAAAACCTCTAGTTTTGAAGATTTAAGAACCGTTGAAGTGTTCATCAAAAGGCTGAATCATGTAGAAATGGAGGTACTGGCTGACAAGGGGAAAGACACATAGTGATAGCTGGAGTGAGCTGTACTGGTCACAGTATAAAGGATTTATGAAATTAAAAAGGAATATTGTGTGCTATCTCTTGATCTTTCATAAAGTGTGCAACAGAAACTTTGAATTGAATGGGGTATGTGCAGGGCTTTTAACAGTCAGCCCACCAATGTCTAGGCAGTCCCAAGTGAAGCGAGGGCCTTAGTGATGGTTTAGGGCCATTACTGGCCATGTACACCCCCCGATAAGGAGTTCATACTATTCTTACTGATGCATATTTCTTGAACAACCAGGTGGACAGTCATCATAAACTAAAACCTGGCATGAATATAAGTACAATTTGTGAAATGCCATTACTATATCTCGGTAACAAAAAAACGAGATGTAAGATAATTCCAGGTGCAAATTGTTTCTCATGTAAAAGGACAAACATAATGTGATCCTAGTCCCTGTACAACACAAATGTCCATGTTAAATTGGGCATTCATTGCAGGATCAAAGGGTGGCCTCTCAAATACAATATACAGAAGGATGTGGGAGTTCAAGTAGCAGAAGCCGCTCCACCTAAAAGCCAATGCTCTGAACATAGATATTAGTTTTATGACACACTATGACCAAATGTGATCATAGGTCCAGCAATGCATGTACATTAAACATGCCAGGAGACACACCTCCAGTATAATTTCTCACCAAAGGTTATCAGACACTATTGTTCAGGATCCATAAAATGAGAGGGGTACATGGCACCAACAACGGAAATCGTGGGTGTCTATGCTGAAATGGGTGGCATCTATTAATAAGCATGTGACATGCTGAGCTAACAGCAGACACTGCATATTTTAAAAAATAGATAACATATTTTACAGTTGCCACACTGTATGGAAGTGATGAACCCATTGTGAAGCTTAAGGCATTGTCAAGTAATATTTGAGTCTGCACTAGCAAAATCTTGAGCTCATATATTTGTCAGGAAACCTACAATGTCCTGGCACTACATGCAGGCTGACAAACATATCTTTAGACTCGAAAGTAGGAACATTCAATACTTACCCTGTTTCTTAATCATGTGTTTTGAAACCTCAAACTACAATTTGCTTTTTAAAATAACATCAGTAAATTTAGAAAACTTGTAGAGCCCAACTTCAGACTGCCTGGTGTAGGGGAGGCATGGTATCACAAGAATGAGCCTGACACAAGAGATATCATTTCAAAACCGTTATTCAATTTTGAGGTTTTGGAAAACCTCCTACCTTGCCCTATAGCTATGATGGAAGTAATCTCTACCATCAAATAATAAAAAAAAACACAGTCCCAGTCAGTCTCCGTCAAATCAAAATGGCCTATACTAACACAACTTAATGCCTGCCCTATCTCTTATACAAAAAGTGTGTAAAGGGAAATATGTATGCAAAGGAAAATCAGTGATATAACAATAAGGATCAACATGTCTGAGTCAGCTCTCCTCCCCAGGTTGGACTGCATGGAGTAACGTGGCCCCCGTAGACAGGAAGACACACTCTGGCGCAGGTTCTCAAAAATAAAGGCAAGTGTTTCGCATCTTGAAACACTTGTGTATAGGCGCTTTATAAATGCCATATCATATTATATCAAAGGCAGTTCAAAACGTGGATTAAATCCCCCCTGGCAATCCACATTAAAGTCACTTATCATAGTGTTCCAAAAGATATGTTACATTTCAACCAAAATGTTCACAATTCATCAGAAAAGTTCATGTAGGTCTCCCTCCATCAGGCTCAGACCTCTCAAAGCTTCAACAGTTCACATAGGTCTCCCTCAGCCGAGCTTGGACCTTTCAATCACATGACTTGCAGGGGTTCCCTTCCACAAGCTTAATTCACATTCACTAGGGATACCCTTCCCCTAACTTATCACACTTTCAGTCTCCCTCAGTCAGGCTCGGACCTTCTTACTGATGTCGAAGACTTTCGAATGTGCAAGGCTTTCACTATAAACCTCTGCCAGACCATTCCGACTTTCTCTTCAGCTCACACTCTTATGTTATTTGCCCCAGTGTCTTTTGGTCTTGGTAGCTCAGCACAGTAAGCATACAAGTTGTTAACCGAACTGAAGCTTCCAACAGCACATCACTGCTCTCTTGCACTTATCCCGCTCATTCCCATTAACTCACCACCCACCCCCGTTCCTTTTCAGATCCACCAGAGCACCAGGGGACTACTCCGGTGGTGATAGTATGCGGTACAAATATCCTTTAACATTAACATAAGACAGCAATTCCAGACCCAAATCCCAGGCATCCTGAATGAAGTTTAAACATGTTTTTTTCTTCATTTTGTGGAAGATCTGTACTGTGGCTATTCTTTACTAATCATTTAACTCTGCACCATCTAAATAACATTTTTGTGGGCCTTTGAATGCTAATGCCTTGTTTCCATCTTTGTATAGAGTTTTCAGTTAGTCTAATAACATGTATCTAAACCTGCATCTTGTGTGGTTCCCCTGATAACACTTTAAGGATGAAAACAATGTTCCTCTTTCCATTCCCTTCTCCGATAAAACCCCCAAAATCAGAAAGTATTAATTTTCTTGGAAACTGTCTGGTCAGTTGGTTTACCATTTTTGGTGTGTCTATCTGTAGTAACTTGGCAGTATTGTAGTGTTATCTTCTGTTGTGTTCTGTTCCTGGGAGATCGTTCTGTGGCATTGGTTCTCTGATTGTTTCAATAATTTCACTTCCTCTATGATTGACAAGGAGGATGGGGAATGTGTGCTGTTTCTTATTGCTAGCTCATTGGCTTTTCCTCACAGCATCCCCAGCCTTCTGAGACAGCAGGGGGGGCTCAGGAAAGAGGAGTGAAAGAGGAGGGAGTGCCATTGGGGAGGTCTTCATAACAAAGGCAGGTCCTTTGGTGAATCCCCCACTGAAGAAGGTCAGGTAAGGTTTGTGAACGAGAACTCACAGAGATGTTGTAGAGTAAGAAGTCATGATACAAGGGGTGCCGGAAGAGGACATATACATGTTTCGCATTTGGCAGGATGGGGAAAATGCTCCAAGTAGCCTGGAGGAGCACACTGAGTACACCGAGCTGGTACTTGTCTGAGAGGCAGTATAGAGGGGGAAGTGATGTTCAATAAGCTGGTAGAGGTTGCAAAAGTGCTTGAGTTTCTTGAGAAAGAACATCATGTTATGGAGGTTCAGGAATAGGAGGTTATGGAAGAAAAGCTTCAATCCCCATGCACATTCTATTCCATATGAGGCAAGGAAGGCATAGAATATCCAGAGAGAAGTCCTATGACCTTCACACGTTTACCATGCTTCTGGGTGCAACAGTACTTTAGCTAGCCAGCATGGCATATGGTCAAGAGTCATGGGTGTGCAGTAAACTGCAAGGCGGAGAGCTGTGTCAAGAGAGTCAGGCATGGGAAGAGAAGCAATGGCTGAGCCCTGTGCATGGTAGCCAAGTGGAATCACATTAGATAATGGCATAAAGAAAGTTATAGGGTGAATCCGTCTGCGGCCAGCAATGATTCTACCAGTGACCCAGCTTAAAGCACGGAGGATGGGGATTCTACCCCTCCCAGGGTGTCATGCACACTGTTGCAAGTAGCAGGAAATCACTGCTCCAATGCAACCTGCCTCAATCAGTGTCACTTGGACTGTGGGTCACAGAATGCAGTTGTTGCCAGGGTTGAACCAACAAATAGAAGCATAATCTCACTGGCAGCACACACATTATTCTCAAAATCAAAAAGACTGACAGATGAGGCATACAGGCACTATGTGCTTGCATTGCCTGCTGCCCTTCAGATGTGAGGAGCTGAAACAATTTCATCTGAAGGTTGTTGTGGATTGGCATGTGCTGCAGCACCATCCTCTCCTCCTGTAGGTGGATGTGCAGTGTTGAAAGAAAGAAACACTTAAGAGGCGGGGCTGGGGGCTGTCTTCCCAGAGATACTTCACACACACGAGGGCGATAGCACTCTGTGGTAGAGCCTTGATCTTCAGAGGGTGGCTGTCCTGTATCAGAGAGCCTAAACTCTTCATGGGTGGTAATTCTCTGTGGAATAGCCTGAGATATTCAGGGGTAGAAGTGCTCTGTGAGAAAGCCAGAGAATGTTAGGTGTGGCTGCATTCTGTGGGAATGCCCAACATATCTTGACAAGTGTTCTTTGTGACACGACAATAACATGACTCAAAAAAGGTAATGGCACAAAATGTTGTCATGAGCAAGTCATAAGCATGTTAAAGCCTCTCTGTCACTACTTCAGTTATCCTGTTTCCCAACCAACCTTGCTCCACTTTTACTTGTCCGACATGCACTGGGTAACACAACATCATCGTGAACAAGGCTGGTGAGTTGACTGTTGGTCAAAGATGTTGCATAGTGTTCTGAAATGAAGTGTGTAGTCATTATTAAAAATGTCAGAAGTTCAACATGTGGGGCTTCTCCTGTGGTTGAAGACAATAGGCCTGGCCACATTATAAACTCTCCCTGACTGAATATTTTAACTCACTCCAGTGCAGGAGAACTTGAAACATGTGCACAACTTTACAGAACATGAGTTTGAATGTTTGCTGAAGCCGAGTTTCCCAGGACTGGCTTTGTCCCTGAGGAAGGAATCACGTTTTTCTGACAAGGAATCGTGTTTTATACATCTAATTATCCTGACCATACTCTTGTGCAGGGCACCCCTGCAACTTCTGCCATTCATCCCCTCATTACCACCGCCCACACCTCCGCCCGTTGCTTGTACAGTGGACATGCCTATACCTTACGATCTCCTGCTAGACCATCCTCCTTAATATCTCATGACCATGCCACGTGCCACACTGTGGCCTGTGCCCTCACCCCAAACAAGACTAGACCTCAGCTGCACCATATCCCTCCTTACCTCTTGCAGGTCCAGTATCTCCTCTGCCTCCCTCTTCCTAGTGCTTGCAATAAGTGCATGTACTATTCCCATAAATGCTGCAGTTTGGGCAATGCAGCCTGTTGAGAAATAGCCCTCAATAAAAATGGGTGGTACCATTTACCATCCTCAACATTGAGGGCATCACTGGCAGTACATTCTTTGAGTGGATGATACAGACACACTCGCTTGCTAGAAATGTTATCTCCTACTTGGCACGGTCTACTTGACAACCTCACATTTGTGGGGGCTGCCGTGGCTTTGTATCAGCTAGAAATACTTCCCAACCAGCTTACAAATTCCTTTACTCATTAACTTCAATTCTAATTTATAAATCTGGAATGGTAAATTGCATAACACATTTCTCTAGAAGCCGAAACTGAAGAAGAGCCACAACGTGATTTTCAGATTTTAATCTATGTCATAGAGCTTTCCTTTAGAGGCCTGCCCTCTTGTAGTTGGCCACTGACACAATTACACAGATGTCATAATCTGGCATCAATGGAAAGAGGAATGGTGGCTTCTGTGTCTTTTTCTGATTTCTTATTCAAATCGGATGACTCCTTTGAAGTTGGCTGTAATGTCATGCTTAGGACATAGCAGCCTACTTTCATTATTAGTTAATGAGATTTTGTTTGCAACCCATTCACCATCATTTGGTTTAGCGGGTTAATTAAAATGTGGGTAGGTCCATCTTTGGGGAAAGTAATTTTTGAGAGACTGAGCAATTGCCACTGTTTCTGCAAAGTTGAAAGTTGATTTCATTTTCAAGGTTGGCAGAAATGTACTGCATGTCATGGGTGAGCTTTAGTGCCACATGCTTCTCGTGAAAGTGCTGAGGGCCTCATTCACACTTAAGGAAGTTGTCAAGGTTAACAATGTGGCTCAATCAACTATTGGTAAACTCCAGGGTAATAGGTCACAAAAAAATGAGATCCATGGTAGTCACCCCAAGTTATCAGCAATCTAAGGAGAATGGGAGGAAGTATTTCAGATGATTTTCAATAAGGAATGCAAGAACGCCATTTGGAAATAAGGGCACTATCAAACATTTAAGAATTACACTCTTATGCATTCAGTATTTTTCAAATAGCACAGGGCTGGTGAATACTCATAAGTCAAAACTGGAAGCACATGATGTATGCTGATCGTTCAGGATTTCTAGGGGTATGCTAATATTTAAGTAATATTGTTGGGTCTAACAGCGCTATCTTTCCGTGATGAGATATGATTTATAGTTTTTAGAATGTTTGGGAATCTGATATTTGAATACATTATTGATGTGCTTATTTAAGTTTTACTGATAGAAACCTCAGGGAAAAATAGGATTGCCAAATGACCTACATTCTAAGCTTCTAGCTCTGCGTTTTGCCACAGTGTTTGCCCATGACAATGGTAACATCAGTGATTTTTCGCACTTCTGGCCAACATTGATTGATAGTTAGTCAGGGGTAAAATATCCAGGTACAGAGGAGTGACAAAAGATGATGAAATGTGATGTACTGAAACCCCTGCCAATTGCATTCCTTAATTCTTTGTTGGATAGAGTTGTCTTCTAAAATGTTATTACTTCTGCTCACCAGTTATGTTGCACATTTTGTGTATTTACCACAATAAACAGCTGCACTTGTACTTGAACACTTGGTTGAAGAGAAATTCCTGCTGTGATTGGGTTGTCCATGTTACATTTGCTGTTTTACATTTCCTGTTTCCTGTTATTAATATCCTTATATTCCAGCAGAGAAACCAACTTGATTATCCCTTTATTTTTTGGATCTCCCCATTTTATTGATTCTAAATTCCATATTTCAAACTGAATATGCTCTAACCCTTTTCTAATTGAGAAAGGAACGAACACAGTTGGTTCATGTTGAATGCTTTCTAAGAATACATCCTTCCTTTGATGCATGAACGAGGGTCTTGATAATGGAATATGGGACTTATTATAATATTTGAAATTGATTCTAAAATGCATGTAACGGTATTGTAGTTATTCCAAGTACTTGCAGTCTTGACTGATTATGCATATGAATGGTATCACAATGGCTTGTCTACATGACAGATGGAAATAAAGCCCCTTTCCCATTTAATCACAGGTGTGATGTTTTTTCTTTTTTCACCTCTTTAAAAAATGTTTGCATTTTTTATGTGGGTTATCCCTTTTTTTTGCAATCAAAAAACATATGAATACACTTGCTTTTTGGTTTCCAGATATCAGGGCACTTGATGGAAAATCAAAGGTTGTGGCAATGTGGGAAGGTTTGATGAACACGTACAAATACTTGAATTAAACAAACCAACCACCCCATCAGACCCAATAACAAACAACCCAAATGAAGTGCTCCGCAACATTCATCAATGGATTCACATGACATTAGACAAAATTGTTCCAACCAAAGCGCACAACCTCACAGAAGAAGACTGGTGAAATGGTACACTATAAAACTACACTGCATGAAGAAAGAGAACTGAAACTTAGAAGAAACACAAACTACAATATGACAGGTTTACCTACCATCTACATCTACATCTAGTATCGACAAGGTAGAAATCATTAAAGCCAAGAAAAAGCAGTACGCCATATTCTTTCGTTCAGCACAAAACAGCCAAAAGGACATTTTAAAGATACTTAAAGAATACATCAATCTGGCTGTCAGCAATATAAACACTATCCCAACCCAAGAACTATGTGATCAAATCACAGCACACTTCACCTAAATGATATTACTAATTCAAAAATACCTGGACATCAAAATACCATCACCCATACCCCTAAAAGGACACACCACCTCTACGACCAACCTCTCCATTGCTGACCACCTTCTGACATTTGTTTGTGCAGGACCTTCTAACTACCATCTGATCATGCAACCTTGCAGTGTCAAGGTAAAATCCCATGTCTGCCAGTGTATTTAAAATCACAATGAAACATGTGGAACTGACATTTGCATTCCTAATGTTTCTCCATAACTTTATCACCATTGTTTAATCTCACTGGTAATAAAATCATCCTTTGCCAGGCCACTCCTCAAGAAGCAGGCAAGGGATCTAAACAATCATGCAAACTGTTGCCCAATCTCTAGCATGCCTTTCATCTGGAAAATACTGTCAACTCTCATATATATGGTCATCTTCTCTAAATTCACAGAATTATATAATCTTCTCCACAAGGCACAGCCTGGCTTCAGGCCTTTGGGGGGCACATAATCAACCTTGTTCTCAATAATATGGGATATGCTAAAAAAACAAAACAGAAGACAACTCAGAGAGTTGTCTTATCCTTATGGACCTATCAGCTACCCGTGACACGATCAGTCATAAACTCTTTCTAAAAAGACCTAGCAAACATTAATAACCAGGAAACATCAATATAATCTATCACCTCCTTCCTGACACACAGAACTGAATCCACCATTATGACCCCTTACAGAGCCGAACCACGTTGTCTGGACAGTAGAAGCTCGCAAGATTCATCAATGTCACATCTTCTTTCAACATGTAGAAGACTCCACTACTGGACCTCGTCAGCCTCTGCAGCCTCACCTGATACAGCTATGCAGACACCATCCAACACGTATAAATATGTCTTGCACATGTAGATGCATAAATGAAAACAAGGAGACTCAAACTCAATCCTCATAAATCCAAACTCGTGCTTTACAGTCCAACATCATCAAACATCTCAGCTGCCACTTGACCCATTGATGTGGGCCCATGTCCAGTCCCCTCATCAATGATGAGGAACATCAAAACCTCAAAAGACAATACCCTAATGCTAAAACCTAGAGTGATAGCCATCAATAGAAGCTGTATCTAATGATGGATAATAAAGCGGGGTTCCCTTCCTCTTGCTTTTCATGCTAAGAAGCATATTGGGCCTCATTAGGACCCTGGCGATAGCTGTGCCCTTATTAAGGGCACGGCTGCTGCCGGAAATGAATATTTACCGGGTCCATGAAATGGGCAATTACCGGGTCATGCCGACCTATGCGGACCCAGTAATTGTCCTTTTCTTGGACCCGGTAAAAAATAATCCCCATTCCCATTTAAGCCCCATAGGGCTCAATGGGAATGGGTTGCATGCTAACAACGGGTCCGTTAATGACGGGCCCGTTGTTAGCATGCTTGTCCCCTCGCAGGACCTCGTAATAAGGCGGTCCAGGGTTAACGGCTCTGGCACCTTTACCGGCGCTGTTAACCTCTTACCGCCCTTCTTGTAATGAGGCCCATTATCAAGCTACAAAGGGCTCAAAACTTTCAAACACATAACCCCTTTGCTTTACATGCTACATTGGCTCCCAATCAAAAAATCCCAATCAAACCCCCTGCGCTGAATACCGTGCTTACCTTGGAAAGTGTATATTTTGCTTCACACAGATTTTCAGTATTAAATACCTGCAAGGCCACTCAGGTCAATTAACATCACTCTAGTCCACGTTCATGGCTTCAAAATAAAAATACAGGAGGATTGTCATTTTGTTTACTGGTTACTAAACTTTGGAATTTCCTAACCAAACATCTTCACATGGAAGTCAACAATCTAACATTCAAGAAACAACTGAAAACATGGCTAAATTGAACTGTATGTACAAAAATGAACTCTAACCCAAAGGAAATCACCTGCTTCTACATTTCTCAAATCAAGAAGCTTAAAGGTGTCCACAGAAACAATTCAGTCAGACCCCTGTACAAAGGAGATAATTCTGCTGAAACAAGGCAAAAGTGCCACAAACACTCCAAAGGAATCACTAAGCACATAACCCAATCCTCCTGTCCACCGCCTCATTCCTCACTAACACCTTTTTTCTCTCCTTTAAAACAAAAAAAAAAGTTGCCTTGGGTTTTTGAGTCGTACCAAACAACAATATGCTTAACAGTAGAAAAACAAAACAGGTTTAAATTACATGTTTCTGATTAACATTACCCCCCCCATCTGATGTCCCACAATATCTAGCACACTATAAGCAGATTAATCACCTACCTTTTGCCTAAAAAACACTTCACGCCTGTAAGGAAGGCATGGTGTGAAAAATAGACAAGTGATCACAGTTCATGGGTGTTTATTAAACTGTATAATGGCTGAGATAAACGCCTAATCTAAACCTAAATCTAAGATGGGAGCAGCTATGACCATCAAATAATAGTAAGGCAGTCCTATTGGCGTCTTGTCAAATAAAAGGGCCTATACCAAAAAAACTATTGCCAATTCTTACACCTAATTTAAAAAAGAGTGTGGGATAATGTTCAGAAGAAAAAGTAAATAAGTGTTCACAAATGATAAGTGAGGATTTTATAGCCGGGGGTCTCCCTTCCCCACATTTTTAGCATGGGAAAAGGCAAGACCTTCGAGCACAGCACACTCCTGGGCTTCTCTAGCACAGGCTCACCATTCCTTGCATCAATATCGGGGCCTTGTGTTCCCAAGTCTTTTTCCTAAAAAACGTCTCGGGGTTCGAAGGGCCTGATTTATTTAAACAAACAACCAAAAGTTCCTTCAGTACCTCTTCATGCAGCGATTACTCTTCTCCTTAGGATCCCCCTCTGTCACGCTTCGATCTCTTGCACAATGTGGGGCCACCCTCCGCCAGGTTCACTAAGGCCTTACATTCACAATGAAACATTCCAGAGTCGCAATGCCTTTTTAAAAACCATTTACTTTGCTTTTGTCAATGTGTGGTATTCACTCTCCTTAGCCACTTCACTCCCCTGGGCATCCCTCCGTCGGGTTCACGTAGCCATTATTATACAATTCATGATTTGCTTATTCTCATCAGAAAGCAGGGTTCCCTTCCTCTTGCTTTCTTTCGGCATCCCTCCATCGGGGTCACACTTGCCACAGTTTTCAAAGCTCACTGGGTTCACCATGTGTCATAGACTTATAACTGTATGAGGGATTTTACTTGACCCTCGTACGACCACTTTGACACTACACACAGCTTTCCTTAAGGCCCTTTGATCTTTGAAATTTCATTAGCAGGTAATTGTTCTCAGTTCAATACTTTCTCTTTCTTTCAGCAGCGGAATACCATATAGAGTCTTCCAAATGAGCACCTACGTGGCACCAGACCACTCTATGGGCCTGATCACGACTTTGGCGTTAACGCCGGCGGTTACAGCCGGCGACATTAGCCCTACCGCCGAACTCCCCGGCGCTAATAGCGCCGGATCACGAGTTCGGCAGTAATGTAATTCCCCATTGAGCCCATTTGGGAATGCCCCATTCCCCATTGGGCTCAATGGGGAAAATTCATGCTCTTACAGCCGGCGGATTTCCCACCGGCAGTAATAGCGCAAATTTTCGATGGATTTCCCCCCAGCTCAGAGCTGGGGCGAAATCCGCCGAAGTCCTGATTTGGTGGACCCTTAAATCCAGCGGTAATAGCGCTAACGCCGGATTTAAGGGTTACCGCCAAAGTCGTGATCAGGCATTATGTCTGGTTCCAACTTCACTCACAATAGACCTCTGTGTATTATATTCTTTTTGTATATACAATGTTGCCACTGCAACCTTGGGCTTGATACAGTGCGGTTCACTATCTCTTGAGTCCATCTGACCGGCTGGGTTGAACATTTTTTCAGCATTTCCCTTTGTTGCTGGAGTCAAGGGCAGTACCAGGCTGAGAACTGTCTCTCCCTGCCCAGTCAATCAGTGTGGGAGGGTTCTGTGTACCGTGGAACTCTGATACACCATTCACCAGTTGCGACTGTCGGTCTTACTTTTGCTTTCACAGAGGCTTTACGGGTCTGAGTTAAAAAGGTGAAGGGCAATTCCCTCCTAGTCGTACTCTCAAATTTTTCTGCCTTTTTCCTCCTCTTGAACTGCCAGTCCGGTGTGGCTGCTTCCTCGTGCATTTGGCATTGCTCGAAGTATGCTTTTGTGCTCTGCCTTTTATCCCTGTGACGAAGGGAAAGGGCTGTCAGGTGTGCATAGTTATGGTAAATTGCCTGACCCTTTTATTGGGACATGTCAGGTAAACGGCCTGGGTGTTAGTCCCTTGTCTGTCTTGGTGTAGGCAAGTGTTCGTGTTGGGAAAGTGGGTGGGGGTGGATCCTCAGAGTGTCCTACGAGGTTGGATGGGGAGGAGGTGTTATATGAAAGAGGGTACCGCGTCTCACCCATCGGTGTCCCGCTTCCACTCCGCGAGGACCCTTTATCCAGGTGATCCTCCTGCACTGGTCCAACCTCAGGAACTGGATTCAATAGCGATGGCCGTGTCCTGGACACCTGGATGTCAGAACCCTGTGTACTAGTCAGGGAGACACCTTCAGGTTTCTCACACTCCCCTTCCCAATGCACATTTCTCTGCACTAGAATAGCAAAATCCATATTCAGCACAGTGATAATGAGTGCATCTGAGCTGCACTCATCAACAAAACTGCTTTACCACTCTTAACCTTACCCAACATCCCCCTATAACAAACGTCCTACCCCCTTTCCTTACAGAGCGATGTGCAATAAGGCCAACATGTTTGGCAGAAGAGTACAATATAAGACCACTTTAAATAATGTGTACTCTGGTGACTTTGCCATACTGATTATGGTGAACTCAACCACAGATTTTGATAACATCGATTTTTTGATTCTTCAAGATATCTCATTTTATAGGTGAATCAGTGCATGCCTTAGCCTAGAATACTTTCTTTCTAGATGGCCATGCCCAACAAGCTAAACTTCCCGATTGTCTTCCAGGCTCGAATTCAATTTATTGCGGGGTATCATAAGGTTCCCCATTGGTCCCTTTGCATTTTAATATTTACATAGAGCCACTCATCTATTCATTCTAAATACAATCTTAACTATTACTCCTGTGCAGATTTCACAGATGTATCTAATAGTTCATAGCCACCTCCCAGGATACTTTTCAAGGCATCACCGTTATAAGCATAATTCCTGCTAAGCAATCCAGCCTGCATCCCTCCTTCTCGTTTTCTCTTTTAATCCCCACTAAGTTTCACTTTCTGAACAAAGCTGGGTTGTGTTTGGCAACATAATATGGGCTGCGAAAAACACGTGGGGATCAAAGTATAATTTATTTTCTATTAAATTTGGCTGCTTTGCCACTCCCTTCCGTTTTTGCCACTGCCGATAATTTGGAGGTAGTCGGTGCCTTGGTGAAAAACAAATTGGACTAAACCAGAGGTGTTGTTAGGGGGGGTGCAGGGGGTTATAGCCCCAGGTCTTTTGGTTGTAGCCTCGGATAGGCCAAAGCCTAGCTAGCCTTGTGTCCTGACAGTCCCGACATTAGCATAGCCCCAGACCTTTCCCAGAGCTAACAACACCTCTGGACTCAACTAATGCTTTGCAGCAGATACCCCTCAGGCTCATGTTGTCCAGTTGTAAGTTTGTCAAATTGTCAAGTTAGATGTTTCTCAAAATGCATCTGTCAAACTAATCTTTTAAGTGCCAAAATGTGTCTTTATTTAACATTATCACATTTCACTCCCTGGCTGACTGGTAAATAGAGGATTGAGTTTAAGATGATTTGCTTGGTTATTAAATGTATTCACAGTTTAGCAACCATTTACCTGTTAGAAATAATTTTACAAAAAGTTATCGCACAGACTGCAATTTTCAATCTGCTAATCAACATTTTTAAAGGTGCCCACATGTCTCTGTAGATCTAGTGGTGTTTCTGTTCTTCAATCCAGGCCTGTGGAACTCACTTCCCTCATCTTTTAAGAGAAACTCCCTCCCTCTTATTATTACACAAACTTCTCAAGATCTACCCTTTCAAGCAATTTCATGACCACTGCCAAATCCACCGAGTGGCTGTTCCTGTTCAATCACGTTTTTAATCTGCACCAGATATTGTTCAGTCTGCTTGGCCCATCCTTTTTTTAGAAGCAAAATTGAAATTGAAACATTCATGGTATGAGTTTGAATGTGAATTAGCCTGGAGAAGAGCTATTTGATGCAAGGAAAAAAAGAAGTACCTAATTTAATAGAGCAACATATGAGGGATGCATGCCTTCTCAATGGTGAGAGGAGAGCTTGGGCTGTGGGAAATGAGCCTGGGATCAACAGTAACACTATAGAATACATGGCTGTTAAAGTGTTAGATGCTTTGGAAAGTGGAGATCTGGATAATAATGCATGCACCGACTCCTCAGGGAGTTAATAGATTTTACAACTTGTTCCATAAGTCAAAGTCCCCATGTCACTAACCTTGATAAAGGTAGCTTTGACAGACATTAACTCATCATAATGCCGTGTATTCATAATAAATATTCACTTTGAAAGTGTAGGCAGTGCAGCCCTCATAATGTGTTGGTAGATTTTGCATTAATATTGCCCCCCTATTCTGAAAATAGTGCTACAGTGTAAATTACAACAACATAATTAAAAGAAAATACTGCTCCTGATGATAGGACTGCCCAGACTGGTGATACCTTTTGAGCTATGGTATATAGGGGCTCATTATGAGTTTGGCAGTATGTCAGCAGTATCTGCCAAAATACCACCAAACTAAAGTACCATGACTGCCGCTTGGTCCTGCGGATTTACCACAGGATTGCAAGTGGAGATAGGGGCGTGGAAGTCGGCATTTGCGGAGTCCATAGGACTCCAAGGATATTTCGGCCAAATTACTACCGGCCGTAATTCATAGTACTCCCTTGAACTGGCCGCTCTGCTCTTCTTATGGGAAGAAATATATGTTTCTGTTTCATTTTTACTGCAAGAAACTCTGCTCTCTAGGTCAGCTTCTGGATAAAAATAAAAAACAATAAAGGCCATGATGTTTTCAGCCATGATTTAATTTGTTTGGACAAACATATTTACTGGAGCTTATCAATAACTCATTTGCTTGTGTGATATCCCACTTGCCCACCATAAAATAGAAATCCCCCTGTAGGAAATCACACATTTATATGCTCTCTCCACATCTGAGTCTCACATATGAGTTTCAAAAGACAAGTCAGCTGGAGGTTGGTTACCAGTGAAGCAGATGGTGAGTCGTAGGTTTCAGCTCTGCCACTCAATGGGCTAGTCTTCACAAACATCCTTGAGGTGCTAGTGCATGCCAGAAGGAATGCAAAAGCAATAACAGAAGTTAAAGTTAAAATAACTACTCAAATTTACCTTAAAAATAGGTACCTTCAACAATGTAAAAATGGTAAGCTAGCATAGTGATTTGAGTGCAGGTCCATAATATCTGAGTGAGGAGTGTGGTCACAAGTTCAAATGCCAGCTGGGGTGGCTCAGCACTACATCCTTCCATGGGTGGAAAATTGAGTGCAGTTGATTTGGCTAATCACCTGCAAAACAAAGAGGTAATGGCCAGGTCATTACAGAAAGTGGGAATGCAATAAGCAAATCAGTCTTGGTCCCACCCCAAAGGGCAGTCCAGCCCGTACTGCTAGGTCACACCCTTCTGCACAAGACCATAAGCAACCCCAATCATGTTTTGGCCCAATTAGAGGCAGCATCTGGCTGATTTACATATAGCTAGACTCCTTTTGCAATGGTGCAGATGGGCTAAAAAACAGTGATGTGGAAGTTTGGCCAGAGCTGTGCCTGTGGTTCAGATTTATTTAAAACCTCCCACCCAACACCTTTTTGGTTCTAGTTTGTCTCCCTGTATCAGAGAGATGGTATGACCAGGTGTGGTTCCCTTGTTCACTGCGGCACAGATGAGGCCCAACAAGGCTAAAACATGTCTGTAGTTGCTTGTGTTTCTATGCAGAGGGGAACTAGGCTAGCAGTTCAGGATGGGTGACTCCCATTGGTGACAATCACTGACTGATGTGCATATGGCTGGACTCCTTTTGAAATGGCACAAACTGGCAAAATAAAAGTGTGAGTGGAAGGTTGCCGAGAGCAGTGCCAGGGGTTCAGATTTATTCAAAAACGTCCACCCATCACTACTTCGGTTATTATAATAACACATATCATCAAACACCAAGGTACACTTTGGTTTGGGAGGTGTACTATATGAATGCATTTTCTATGTGCACACTTGCCTAAAATCTGGCTACAGCTACAAGTTAATCATTTCTATTGCATCCCTATTATTTCAAACCAGTTCCCTAATCACCAATAACAATTGTAATTCCTTAAGTAGTACCTTAGACTGTACACACCTACTTTCAATTAAGTCCACTCTGCATGAAATGTTCATAGTGCATGCAAGTTCTCAAATAGATCTTAAAATGTGGAAAATGTTCATAGATTTTTTAAATGATTAACTGTTAATATAGTGTGGATGAACTACATGGATATATATATATATATATATATATATATATATATATATATATATATATATATATATATATATATATCTAGAGAGACATTGTGCCTTGAGTTTTGGTGACATTGCAAACGTTTATGAACTGTGCAGATAAAAGAAAAAATGAATGCAAAAGAACAGATATTTAAAACATATAACTCTTAGTTGATTAACGATCAGAGCATAAAAGTTGAATTAAGACCTCAGATGCCATTTGTGAATATGTACGTTCCTCATATTTGTTTGGATTTTGCCATGCAAAGTGAAGTTGGTTTATCTGCAGTAAAGTGTTCTGATTAACAGACACACGTTCCTCATACCTCTGCTACTCTCACAGAGTTGCTACAATCACGACAATCATCCTGTCTCGCCTAGATTACGCCAACTCCCTTTACCTGGGTGCCCTGCATCTCAACTCAGAAAACTCCAACTAATCCAAAACATTGCAGCCGGGCTCCGCCTGGCTCTAAACCCTAGAAAGCACATCACAATAGCCCTTCATGTCCTGCACTGGCTCCCTAGGGAGTGGTGGTCCGCCTTCAAGGCTAGGTGCATCACCCACCGGGCTCTTCACACCACACTGCCAGAATATCTACAGCACAAGCTCGCCCCTACAGGCCCAACAAAAACTTGAGATCAGGCATAGCTCTGGTCATCCCTACTGCTAAATCAACCAGAATAAGGGGAATCCTCCTTTCCTGTCCAAGCACCCACAATATGCAACTCTATCCCTCTTAGCATCCACAACATAACGAATTGCCTCCGCCTCTGGAAGACACTCAAGACCTAGCTCTTCCCACCTGCTTCTTGACTGACCTAATCGGCCTTTTAGTTGAACTTCTCCTCCAGAAAGGTAGGGAGAGGAATCGATGAGTCATTTGAGGAGGCTCCATGAAAGAGCATGCACAGAAAGGATTCCCGAAGACCAGCACAACTGGACGGACACTCCATCATTGAAATAAGTAATCACCATGGTTTTGGTGTGTTTGACCGAAATTGTTTTGATCGCGGCAAACTGACAGAAAATTATTGCTCGTGGCCCAATTTAAATGCACATTAGCTGTCCCCCGCCTCGAATTTTAACAAATGCGGGGGAAACCCCTGCACCCCCATAATTGCAAAATATCAAACATTGGGATCGGGAAACACCGCCGCAATCCCTGCTCTCCATGGATAGTATTTTGGAATATATGTGACCAACTTACCCTGAAGGCCAAATCACCCATGTAAAACTCAATCAAATCGGTCATTAGGTCAATTGTTTTAGGTCAAATAGGCCAATACCATCACCGTGACTCCTGGGTATGCATCACACTTGATCTCAGTGGAAGTTATACGTACCCTTCCAAGGCACAGCCATACACTGGCAAACATCTGCAATCACTGGCTACTCAATCTCACATCGCACATCACTTTTGGCACTAGAATGCAGCTAAGTCCCACGATAAAAATGTGGTCTAGCTGGACACATGATCAGTCTCCTTGACTCGCATACTCTCCCGACAGTCTTCACAAAACCCAACCACAAGCCAGTTCTACTTGAGTCGCTAGCAGGTACTTATCCACTCCTATCTACCTTTGTAGTGGCTAAAACGCACACATGCATTCTAAATTTCTCAGACTAATCTTCCATACCTCGTACTTCGGTCCTCCACAGGCATTCACCTACAACACTTTGAGGCCATACCAATGGCAATAGGAGATCTACAAATACGATAGTACATGACATTACTTGTTCTCTGTTGGATGAAAATGTACTGTCACTGATTGTACATGGACAGCTTTCAGGCCTTCTGATCATTGCCATTCATATAGCAGACACGTGCATTCCAAATGTGCACATGTAGAAGCCTGTCATTTGGGTTTCCTTTTAAAACCTTTTAAAAGTTCCTAAACCTTTCATGGAATGAAGCTGTCTATTGATGTCCCTTACCTTCTTAATTTAATATGAGAAGCTAATTGAAAGTATGGTGTGGAATTAAAAACAGAGGACAGGCAACAGATGTATTTACACTGGGATGTGTGTTCAAAAGTGCACCAGTCAAACTGTTGTTTGGTAACCTTATGAATCTAATGTCAGAGGTACATTCACCTTGAAATAAGGACAGTGCTGAAGTAAAAATAAAACAGTGTCTTATTACATGGCCACGGTAGTGGCCATGTAGTTATGGTTAAGTTGGTGTTTCCATAGGAAGATCATTTTTTGGGCGGCTTATAACTTCGCTCCCCCTGGACGAATCCTCACCAAACTTGGCCCACTCTGAATTTTTTTGCAAAGTTTGGTGAGGATTCGTCCAGGGGGGGCAAAGTTATAGGGGGGGTCCCAAAAGTTTTTTTTCCCATAGACTGAATGGGAAAATCTTTTTGCTCGCACCTACAGCCCAAACCGCTGGACGGATTTTCACCAAATTGCAAATTTGGTGAAAGTCCGTCCAGTAGTTTTTTTTAAAATGACCAAAAAGTAGGTCAGAAAAAATTAGTGATATCTGTGTTCGCTTCGCGGACAGGACGGTGATTGGGCAAGCAGCTTGCGTGATGTCCACAGACATCTGACGTGCTTTTCTATTGGCTGCCGTGAAGCGTGCAGTGCGTCTATTTTCAGAGACACCTGCCATCTTTGTTTATTGGAGCGGGATCTGCTGCCTACACAGTGTAGATGTGGGCTGCGATGGCCACGAAAAGGCGGTGAGGCACACGCCCTCGTGTATCTCTCTTGTTCCCCCCACCCCCTGCTCATGGCCCGTGTCTCCCATGTTCCTCCCCTAGCTGATTCTCCGTGTGTTCCTCCAACTCCCCGCTCATGCTCTGTTTCTCTTTCCCGTTCCCCCTGCTCATGCCCCGTGTCTCCCATCTTCCCCCCTCACTGATTCTCCGTGTGTTCCTCCCACCCCCCGCTCATGCTCCGTTTCTCTTTCCCATTCCCCCTGCTAATGTCCCGTGTCTCCCTCCTTTCCCCCCACCCCCTGCTCATGCCCCGTCTGTCTCTCTCCTTCTCCCCACTCATCTCCCGTGTGTCTCTTCCCTTCTCCCCACCCCCTGCTCATGCCCCGTGTGTCGCTCCCCTTCCCCCCCACACCCCGCTCATGCCCCGTGTCTCTCTCCCCTTCCCCCCACCCCCCGCTCATGCACTGTGTGTCTCTCTCCTTACCCCTGATCATGCCCCGTGTGTCTCTCCCCTTCCCCCCCACCCCCAGCTCATACATCGTGTCTCACCCCTTCCCCCACACCCCCCACTCATGCCCTGTGTCTCTCTCCCCTTCCCCCCACCCCCCGCTCATACCCCATGTGTCACACCCCTTCCCCCCGCCCCTTGCCTGTGTGTCTCTCCCCTTCCCCCCACCCCCCGTTCATACCCCGTGTCTCCCTACTGTTCCCCCACCCCACCGCTCATGCCCCGTGTGTCTCTCCCCTGCCCCCCACAACCGCTCATGCCCCGTGTGTCTCTCCACTTCCCCCCACCCCCCGCTCATGTCCTGTGTCTCTCTCCCCTTCCCCCCACCCCTCGCACATGCCCCGTGTGTCTCTCCCCTTCCCCCCACCCCCCGCTCATGCCCCGTGTCTCTCTCCCCTTCCCCCCACCCCCGTTCATACCCTGTGTCTCCCTACGAATCCCCCCACCCCCCGCTCATGCCCCGTGTCTCTCTCCCCTTCTCCTCCACCCCCCGCTCATACCCCGTGTGTCTCTCCCCTTACCCCCCACCCCTGCTCATAACCTGTGTCTCCCTACTGTTCCCCCCGCTCATGCCCCGTGTCTCTCTCCCCTTCCCCCACCCCCTGCTCATGCCCCGTGTGTCTCTCCCCTTCCTCCCAACCCCCGCTCATGCCCAGTGTGTCTCACCCCTTCCCCCACCCCCTCTCATACCCTTTGTCTCCCTACTGTTCCCCCCACCCCCGATCATGCCCTGTGTCTCTCTAAACCCTTCCCCCCACCCCCTGCTCATGCCCCGTGTGTCTCTCCCCTTCCCCCCGACCCACCGCTCATGCCCCGTGTCTCCCTCCTTTCCCCCCACCCCCGCTCATGCCCCGTGTCTCTCCCCTCCCCCCACCCCCTGCTAATGCCCCGTGTCTCTCCCCTCCCACACACCCACCGCTCATGCCCCGTGTGTCTCTCCCCTTCCACCCCACCGCCCACTCATGCCCTGTGTGTCTCTCCCCTTCCCCCCCACCCCCTCCTCATGCCCCGTGTGTCTCTCCCCTTCCCCCCACCCCCCACTCATGCCCCGTGTGTCTCTCCCCTTTCCACCGACCCCCCGCTCAAGCCCCGTGTCTCCCTACTGTTCGCCCATGCCCCCGCTCATGCCCCGTGTCTCTCTCCCCATCCCCCCACCCCCGCTCATGCCCCGTGTGTCTCGACCCTTCCCCCCACCCCCCGCTCATGCCCCATGTGTCTATCCCCTTTCACCCACCCCCCGCTCATGCCCCGTGTCTCTCTCCCCTTCCCCCCACCTCCCCGCTCATGCCCCCTGTGTCTCTCCCCTTACCCCCACCCCCTGCTCATGCCCCGTGTCTCCCTCCTTTCCCCCCAAACCCCGCTCATGCCCACGTGTCTCTCCCCTCCCCCCCACCCCCAGCTCATGCCCCGTGTCTCTCTCCACTTCCCCCCACCCCTGGCTTATGCCCCGTGTCTCCCCTGTTCCCCCCACCCCCCGCTCATGACCTGTCTGCCCTGTAACCCCCCACCCCCAGCTCATGCCCCGTGTCTCCCTTGTGTTACCCCCCCAACACCCGCTCATGCCCCGTGTCTCCCTTGTGTTACCCCCCGTTCATGCCCGTGTCTCCCTTGTGTTACCCCTCACCCCCAGCTCATGCCCTGTGTCTCCCTTGTGTTACCACCCCACCCCCCGCTCATGCCCCGTGTCTCCCTCATGTTACCCCCCACCCATGCCCTGTCTCCCCTCTTACCCCCCACCCCCCGCTCATTCCGGGTGTCTCCCTTGTGTTACCCCCCACTCATGCCCCGTGTGTCTTCCCCCTTCCCCCCACCCCCCGCTCATGCCCCGTGTGTCTCTCCCCTTCCCTGCCACCCACCGCTCATGCCCCGTGTGTCTCTCCCCTTCCCCCCACCCATCCCCCCGCTCATGCCCGTGTCTCTCTCCCCTTCCCCCCCACCCCCTGCTCATGACCCGTGTCTCTCTCCCCTTCCCCCATCCCTGCTCATGCCCCATGTCTCTCTCCCCTTCCCCCCACCCCCCGCTCATGCCCTGTGTCTCTCTCCCCTTCCCCCACCCCCTGCTCATGTCCCGTGTCTCTCTCCCCTTTGCCCCACCCCCCGCTCATGCCCCGTGTCTCCCTACTGTTCCCCCCACCGCCCGCTCATGAGCCGTGTCTCTCTCCCCTTCCCCCCATCCCCGCTCATGCCACATGTGTCTCTCCCCTTCCCCCCCGCCCCCCGCTCATGCCCCGTGTGTTTCTCCCCTTCCCCCACCCCTCGCTCATGCCCCGTGTCTCTCTCCCCTTCCCCCCACCCCCCGCTCATGCCCCGTGTGTCTGTCCCCTTCCCCCCACCCCCTGCTCATGCCCCGTGTCTCCCTCCTTTCCCCCGCTCATGCCCCGTGTGTCTCTCCCCTTCCCCCCCACACCCCACTCATGCCCTGTGTCTCTCTCCCCTTCCCCCCACCCCTCGCTCATGCCCCGTGTCTCCCTACTGTTCCCCCCCACCCCCTGCTCATGCCCTGTGTCTCTCTTCCCTTCCCCCCACCCCCCGCTCACGCCCCGTGTGTCTCTCCCCTTCCCCCCACCCTCTGCTCATGCCCCATGTGTCTATCTCCTTCCCCCCACCCCCCGCTCATGCCCGTGTCTCTCTCTCCTTCCCCCCACCCCCCTCTCATGCCCCGTGTGTCTCTCCTTTCCCCCAAACCCCCGCTCATGCCCCGTGTCTCTCCCCTCCCCCCACCCCCACTCATGCCCCGTGTGTCTCTCCCCTTCCCCCCAGCCCCCGCTCATGCCCCGTGTGTCTCTCCCCTTCCCCCCACCTCCTGCTCACACCCCGTGTGTATCTCCCCTTCCCCCCCACCCCCCGCTCATGCCCTGTGTGTCTCTCCCCTCCCCCCACCGCCCACTCATGCCCCATGTCTCCCTATTGTTCCCCCACCCCCCGCTCATGCCCCGTGTGTCTCTCCCCTTCCCCCCACCCCCGCTCATGTCCCGTGTCCCCCTACTGTTCCCCCCACTCCCCCTCATGCCCTGTGTCTCTCTCCACTTCTCACCACCTCCCGCTCATGCCCCGTGTCTCCCGTGTTCCCCCCACCCCCTGCTCATGTCCCGTGTCTCCCCTGTTCCCCCCCACCCCCCGCTCATGACCTGTCTCCCCTGTTACACCCCACCCCCCGCTCATGCCCCGTGTCTCTTTTGTGTTACCCCCCAGCTCATGCCCTGTGTCTCCCTTGTGTTACCCCCCACCCCCCGCTCATGCCCCGTGTGTCTTTCCACTTCCCCCCACTCATGCCCCATGTGTCTCTCCCCTTCTCCCCCACCCCCCGCTCATACCCTGTGTGTCTCTCCCCTTCCCCCCCACTCCCCGCTCATGCCCCGTGTGTCTCTCCCCCTCTCCCCTTCCCCCCAACCCCTGCTCATGCCCCGTGTGTCTCTCCTCTTCCCCCCCACCCCCACTCATGCCCGTGTGTCTCTCCCCTACACCCCACCCCCCGCTCATGCCCCGTGTGTCTCTCCCCTCCCCCCACACCCTGCTCATGTCCCGTGTGTCTCTCCCCTTCCCCCCACCCCCCGATCATGCCCCGTGTGTCTCTCCCCTTCCCCTCACCCCCCGCTCATGCCCCGTGTGTCTCTCCCCTTCCCCAACACCCTCACCCCCGCTCATGCCCCGTGTCTCTCTCCCCTTCCCCCACCCGCCGCTCAGGCCCCATGTCTCTCTCCCCTTCCCCCCACCCCCGCTCATGCCCCGTGTCTCTCTTCCCTTCCCCCCACCCCCGCTCATGCCCCATATCTCTCTCTCCCATTCCCCCCTAACCCCGCTCATGCCCTGTGTGTCTCTCCCCTTCCACCCACCCCCCGCTCATGCCCCATGTCTCCCTACTTTTCCCCCCACCCACCACTCATGCCCTGTGTCTCTCTCCCCTTCCCCCCCAACCCTCGCTCATGCACCGTGTGTCTCTCCCCTTCCCCCCCACACCCCACTCATGCCCCGTGTCTCTCTCCCCTTCCCCCCCACACCCCGCTCATGCCCTGTGTGTCTCTTCCCTTCCCCCCACCCCCCGCTCATGCCCCATGTCTCCCTACTGTTCCCCCCACCCCCCACTCATGCCCTGTGTCTCTCTCCCCTTCCCCCCAACCCTCGCTCATGCACCGTGTCTCTCCCCTTCCCCCCCACACCCTGCTCATGACCCGTGTCTCTCTCCCCTTCCCCCCACCCCCTGCTCATGCCCCGTGTCTCTCTCCCCTTCCCCTCCACCCCCGCTCATGCCCTGTGTGTATCTCCCCTTCTCCCCACCCCCAGCTCATGCCCCGTGTGTCTCTCCCCTTCCCCCCTACCCCCGCTCATACCTCGTGTCTCCCTACTGTTCGCCCTACCCCCCGCTCATGGCCCGTGTCTCTCTCTGCTTCCCCCCACCCCCCGCTCATGCCCTGTGTGTCTCTCCCCTTCCCCCCCACCCCCGGCTCATACCCCGTGTCTCCCTACTGTTCCCCCCACCCCCCGCTCATGCCCCGTGTCTCTCTCCCCTTCCCCCCACCCCACGCTCATGCCCCATGTGTCTCTTCCCTTCCCCCCACCCCCCACTCATGCCCCGTGTGTCTCACCCCTTCCCCCTACCCCCGCTCATACCCCGTATCTCCCTACTGTTCCCCCCACCCCTGCTCATGCCCCGTGTCTCTCTCTCCTTCCCCCCACCCCCGCTCATGCCCCGTGTGTCTCTCCCCTTCCACCCACCCCACGCTCATGCCCCGTGTCTCCCTCCTTTCCCCCCACCCCCCTGCTCATGCCCCGTGTGTCTCTCCCCTCCCCCCATCCCCGCTCATTTGTATTTGTATTTATTTTATTTATAACGCGCAGACCATCAGGCCTGGAGGCATCAGGGCGCAATTTATACAGGTTACAGATATGCATATATACAGACATAACATTACATAATTTACACAAAGACAGTAGGTGACTAAAGGAATCTATCTACATATAATACAGTGATGCCGGTGCCGCTAGGTAATAACAGAGGTCAGCAGGTCAGAGTATGTAAGACAGACGTGCTGAGCAGGGCTTAAAGCTGGTCAAAAAGCCAAGATCTAGTATTGGCTTTGTAAGTGTTAAATGAGTCGTCAGCTCTGATTGTAGCAGGGAGGGAGTTCCATAGCTTGGAGGCTAGGATAGGGAAGCTTAAACCCCCTGCTTTTTGCAGTTTAAATCTAGGGATCACTAGACAGTGGGACTGGGCAGTTCTTAGTGGTCGGGAGGTCGAGTGGCGTGACAGTCGACTGCCGAGGTAGATGGGGGCCTTATTAGCCAGGCATTTGTGCGTAAGGGCGAGTGTTTTGAGTGAAATTCTCCGCTTGACAGGTAGCCACTTTAACTTGTTTCTTGTTTCTGTGATATGGTGGTTGCGGGGAATGTTTAGGACGGCACGAATGGCATTGTTTTGGGTAGTTTGGAGTTTATTCAGCTTCTCTTGGCTGGTGCCTAGGTAAAGAGCACTACACTAATCGATTTTAGCCATGATGAGGGTTCTCGCTAGTGTGACACTGTTGGAGGTAGTAAGGAATGGTCTGCAGGCTGCAATGAGTTTGCATGTGTATGCAGACGCAGATCTGACAGCATTCGTTTGTCGGGTTAATGATAGTGTAGCGTCAAGGTAGAAACCTAATGTTTTTGTGTCTTTTGAGACTCAAATGTTATTACCGTCTATGGTGAATGACTGATAGGACGGTTCTAGTCTGCTCAGGCGTTGTGCAGTGCCCAAGATCAGAAGCTTCGTCTTGTCATCGTTTAGGCACAACTGATGTTGGGCCATCCAAGCTTGGATGATCAAGTAGACGTCATTAAGGGCCTTGGTGTCAGCTAGATAATCACCAGTGATGGGAATGAGTATCTGGGTGTCGTCCGCATAGTTAGTATAGGAGACACCCAGATAGTCAAGCACATCAAAGAGTGGTTTTGTGAAGATGTTATAAAGTGTAGGTGACACGCAAGATCCCTGAGGTACGCCACAGTGATTTGGGGAAGGGTCGGCGGCTGCGGATGGGGCAAAGACTCTCATGGATCTATTGCTCAAAAAGGATTTGATCCAGTCTGCAGCAGAGGATGAGAAGTTGGCAGCGGAGTGGAGGTGCTTGCAAAGGATCTGGTGGTTGACCAAATCGAAAGCGGCTGAAAGGTCGAGAAGTAATAGCATTGCTAGTTTGCCCTGATCCTTTAAAACCTCGATTTGGGTTTAAAGGTCTATTAAAGCAGTCTCCGTCCCGTGTCTAGGGCAGAATCCGGATTGTCGTAGACCTAGCAAGTTATTAGATTCCAAATAGTTTTGTATCTGAAGGTATGCAGCACGGTCTAAAATCTTAAGCAGAAATGGGACTGAGGTGATAGGTCGGAAATTAGTGGGTATGCTTGGGTCGAGGGATGGTTTTTTGAGCAATGGGATCACCCAAGCGTCCTTCAGGTTATCCGGGACAATACCGGTTTTGAAGGAAGAGTTAATGAAGGCCGTAATGAATGGGGCCAGCTCATGCGCTGAGTCCTTAATAATAGAGGCTGGGCACGGGTCACCTTGGCAGTTGGATGGTTTAATTCTTAGAATTATATTTTCTACCTCAGCAACGGTGAGTGGTGAGAATGTAAATGGTGTAGTATTAGCAGTGTCGGGAGGGGGGGGCCTGGCAGGGGAAAGAGCGCGGTTGTCGCCCTTCAGGGTGTCCTGCTTATCTTTAATTTTCGCTTGTAGTGTGGAGATTCTATTTAGTAAGGCTGCTTGGATGTTGGCACACCATTTACTATCTTTCAAGCAAGCGTCAGGGGGGACAACTGGAGTTTCAAGCTCTTTTAGGATTTTGAAGAGTTCCTTAGTGTTCGAGTCAGCTTGCATAATGCGGTTGTTAAGAGATTCCTTTTTTGCAGTGATGATAGCATCTTTATAAGAGAGTGAGGCAAGAAGGAAACCATCTTTGTGCTCGTCAGAAGAGTGGCTTTTCCATCGATTTTCAGCACAACGTTTCGAGTTAAAATGAGCTTGTAATTTAGCCTTCCTAAGTTTGATAGGTGCTATAGAGTCAATGGCCGTTAGCATTGTTTGGTTGTAAGTGTCTGCTAAGGAAGTAGGATCAGAGCAGGTGTTGGTGGCTGCATTAAGGGTCGGGAGTATCAGTGGGAGGAGTTTCTCCTTAGTTATGTCTTTTTTGCTTCTGGTCAGGAGTGCTGGGGCTATTGGAGTCGGGGTACGTGGGGCTGCTTCAATGTTAAAGGTTATGATGTGATGGTCAGACCATAAACAGGGGGTGTTGCTGAGAACCTTAATATTGCAGTTGGAGCCAGCTAACCAATCAAGTGTTCTACCTTTGATATGGGTAGGTTCTTGAATGTACAAGGTGAGGCCGAGGTCAATTAGTATGTTCTCCAGGTCAGTTGCCACAGGATCCTTTAGGTCACCAAGACCTAAGTTAAAGTGGCCTAGGATGATTGTTTGTGAATTATTTTTAGTATTGTCAAGGAGGAGGGTGGAAATTTCACTGGCAAAGGACGGTGCCAGTCCCGGGGGCCTGTAGATAAGGTGCAAGTTGGCCGTTTGGTTGGGTGTGAGTGCTAATTTGACTGACAGCGACTCAGCTGATGCAAGTTTGGCATCAGGTATCACTCTTAAGTCAAGCACATTTTTATGGATGAAAGCCACACCCCCACCTCTAGAGTGGGCAGTGGGACGGTCACATCATGTGATGCCGTAGTCAGGCGGTAGGGCCAACGCTAATAAGGGGCCAGAAGCGGCATGAAGCCATGTTTTGGATATAGCTATGAAGTCAAGGTCAGACGTGGTGACAAGGTCAGCTATGTCTAGTGCGTGTGCAGTGAGGGATCTGGCATTAATAAGGGAACCCTTAAACATGGGCAGTTTAACCCCTGTGGTTGTGGATTTGCATGAGGTAGTAATTGACGGTGATCCAGGTGGAGAGAGTAAGGTTTGCTTCGTGGCGTTGTTACGGGAGTGACGTAGGCGGAATCTGGTGGCTAGTCTCTTATTTCTGAGAGAGAGGGGGCAAGGTTGGTTAGGTGTGGGTTTCCTAGCGAAATGTTACAGCCATAGTGCTGGGTCATTAAGGTATTGGTTGATCTGGCCTACAGCGGAAGCTGCCGGGCTCATTCTGGGAGACACCATAGGTTGTGGGGGTGCAAGACTGAGAAGAGGCTGATCAAGTTTAACCCGGGGTGGTGAGGTTGTTACCGTAGGTAACTGATTGACTTGGGCAAGTCGTAGGGCTAGAGTGTAGTATAGTGGAAGGAGTGCACTGATGTGCATGATGGTAGTCCTGGTTACCTGAGTAAGAGGGAAAGAGCCAGGAAGGCACAACAATCAAGTGCATAAATAGGGGTCACCTAGATTCGATTTAGCAGTGAGAGGCAAAGGCGCTACAGTCAAATGCATAAAATGGGGTCACCTAGATTCGAATTAGCAGTGAGAGGCAAAAAGCACTTCAATCAGATGCATAAATATGGGTCACCTAGATTCGATTTAGCAGTGAGAGCAGTGAGATAATCATTACATAACACATTGCAGTGCTAGTGTGATTATGGCTAGTATTTGGCACATTGAGCATACAATGGTGCTGAGCGAGTGCAGTGGTAAGAGGTAATATGTGTAGCGTTTACAGTTGTATAATGGTAAAATAATTAGTTAGGCATGATCTAATGCATCACTCAACTGTTAGGCAAGTATAGGCTGGATGCAGTGTTCAGGTAATGGGCAGAAAGAGGCTAATGTAGCATCAGATGGATAGCCAGATATATACTAGATACGACAAACAGATGCATATGCATGAGACTATTAACGCAAGAATATCATGCTGCTAGCTGCAAGTAGGTACTTACAATGGATGTAAGGTCATATAGCGAAGTCCAAGCTAAGTCCAAGTGGTTAAATCGTCACGCGCCGTTCAGCGGCGAATAGGGGCAAACAGGGCCTTAGATGGCCTTCGGTGGGCCGGCTCTTCCGCCTGCCGGCGAATGCGGCACAAATTGAAACAAACGGTTGCTTAGCAACCAGCAGGAAACACAGCTTTGTTATTGCGCCGCATCGCGCCCGACATTTTGTTTTGGATTTTAATGTCGGCACTGATGCAGGCGCATCCTGGGGTGCCTGGGCTGCAATGGGTGAAAGTAAGGGGTGCTGGGGGGCACCAGTACAGGTGAATGGTCAGCCTTACTTTGTTTTATTCTTTGGTGGACCAGGGCATCATCAGGCGGCATGTGAGGCCATAGGGAGGTGCTTTTCCCCAGCTCATGCCCCGTGTCTCCCTTGTGTTACCCCCCACCCCCCGCTCATGCCCTGTGCCTCCCTTATGTTAACCCCCCAACCCCCGCTCATGCCCTGTGTGTCTCTCCCCTTCCCCCCACCCCCCGCTCATGCCCTGTGTGTCTCTCCCCTTCCCCCCACCCCCTGCTCATGCCCCGTGTGTCTCTGCCCTTCCCCCCACCACCCGCTGATGCCCTGTGTGTCTCTCCCCTTCCCCCCACCCCCGCTCATACCCCGTATCTCCCTACTGTTCCCCCCACCCCTGCTCATGCCCCGTGTCTCTCTCTCCTTCCCCCCACCCCCGCTCATGCCCCGTGTGTCTCTCCCCTTCCACCCACCCCACGCTCATGCCCCGTGTCTCCCTCCTTTCCCCCCACCCCCCTGCTCATGCCCCGTGTGTCTCTCCCCTCCCCCCATCCCCGCTCATTTGTATTTGTATTTATTTTATTTATAACGCGCAGACCATCAGGCCTGGAGGCATCAGGGCGCAATTTATACAGGTTACAGATATGCATATATACAGACATAACATTACATAATTTACACAAAGACAGTAGGTGACTAAAGGAATCTATCTACATATAATACAGTGATGCCGGTGCCGCTAGGTAATAACAGAGGTCAGCAGGTCAGAGTATGTAAGACAGACGTGCTGAGCAGGGCTTAAAGCTGGTCAAAAAGCCAAGATCTAGTATTGGCTTTGTAAGTGTTAAATGAGTCGTCAGCTCTGATTGTAGCAGGGAGGGAGTTCCATAGCTTGGAGGCTAGGATAGGGAAGCTTAAACCCCCTGCTTTTTGCAGTTTAAATCTAGGGATCACTAGACAGTGGGACTGGGCAGTTCTTAGTGGTCGGGAGGTCGAGTGGCGTGACAGTCGACTGCCGAGGTAGATGGGGGCCTTATTAGCCAGGCATTTGTGCGTAAGGGCGAGTGTTTTGAGTGAAATTCTCCGCTTGACAGGTAGCCACTTTAACTTGTTTCTTGTTTCTGTGATATGGTGGTTGCGGGGAATGTTTAGGACGGCACGAATGGCATTGTTTTGGGTAGTTTGGAGTTTATTCAGCTTCTCTTGGCTGGTGCCTAGGTAAAGAGCACTACACTAATCGATTTTAGCCATGATGAGGGTTCTCGCTAGTGTGACACTGTTGGAGGTAGTAAGGAATGGTCTGCAGGCTGCAATGAGTTTGCATGTGTATGCAGACGCAGATCTGACAGCATTCGTTTGTCGGGTTAATGATAGTGTAGCGTCAAGGTAGAAACCTAATGTTTTTGTGTCTTTTGAGACTCAAATGTTATTACCGTCTATGGTGAATGACTGATAGGACGGTTCTAGTCTGCTCAGGCGTTGTGCAGTGCCCAAGATCAGAAGCTTCGTCTTGTCATCGTTTAGGCACAACTGATGTTGGGCCATCCAAGCTTGGATGATCAAGTAGACGTCATTAAGGGCCTTGGTGTCAGCTAGATAATCACCAGTGATGGGAATGAGTATCTGGGTGTCGTCCGCATAGTTAGTATAGGAGACACCCAGATAGTCAAGCACATCAAAGAGTGGTTTTGTGAAGATGTTATAAAGTGTAGGTGACACGCAAGATCCCTGAGGTACGCCACAGTGATTTGGGGAAGGGTCGGCGGCTGCGGATGGGGCAAAGACTCTCATGGATCTATTGCTCAAAAAGGATTTGATCCAGTCTGCAGCAGAGGATGAGAAGTTGGCAGCGGAGTGGAGGTGCTTGCAAAGGATCTGGTGGTTGACCAAATCGAAAGCGGCTGAAAGGTCGAGAAGTAATAGCATTGCTAGTTTGCCCTGATCCTTTAAAACCTCGATTTGGGTTTAAAGGTCTATTAAAGCAGTCTCCGTCCCGTGTCTAGGGCAGAATCCGGATTGTCGTAGACCTAGCAAGTTATTAGATTCCAAATAGTTTTGTATCTGAAGGTATGCAGCACGGTCTAAAATCTTAAGCAGAAATGGGACTGAGGTGATAGGTCGGAAATTAGTGGGTATGCTTGGGTCGAGGGATGGTTTTTTGAGCAATGGGATCACCCAAGCGTCCTTCAGGTTATCCGGGACAATACCGGTTTTGAAGGAAGAGTTAATGAAGGCCGTAATGAATGGGGCCAGCTCATGCGCTGAGTCCTTAATAATAGAGGCTGGGCACGGGTCACCTTGGCAGTTGGATGGTTTAATTCTTAGAATTATATTTTCTACCTCAGCAACGGTGAGTGGTGAGAATGTAAATGGTGTAGTATTAGCAGTGTCGGGAGGGGGGGGCCTGGCAGGGGAAAGAGCGCGGTTGTCGCCCTTCAGGGTGTCCTGCTTATCTTTAATTTTCGCTTGTAGTGTGGAGATTCTATTTAGTAAGGCTGCTTGGATGTTGGCACACCATTTACTATCTTTCAAGCAAGCGTCAGGGGGGACAACTGGAGTTTCAAGCTCTTTTAGGATTTTGAAGAGTTCCTTAGTGTTCGAGTCAGCTTGCATAATGCGGTTGTTAAGAGATTCCTTTTTTGCAGTGATGATAGCATCTTTATAAGAGAGTGAGGCAAGAAGGAAACCATCTTTGTGCTCGTCAGAAGAGTGGCTTTTCCATCGATTTTCAGCACAACGTTTCGAGTTAAAATGAGCTTGTAATTTAGCCTTCCTAAGTTTGATAGGTGCTATAGAGTCAATGGCCGTTAGCATTGTTTGGTTGTAAGTGTCTGCTAAGGAAGTAGGATCAGAGCAGGTGTTGGTGGCTGCATTAAGGGTCGGGAGTATCAGTGGGAGGAGTTTCTCCTTAGTTATGTCTTTTTTGCTTCTGGTCAGGAGTGCTGGGGCTATTGGAGTCGGGGTACGTGGGACTGCTTCAATGTTAAAGGTTATGATGTGATGGTCAGACCATAAACAGGGGGTGTTGCTGAGAACCTTAATATTGCAGTTGGAGCCAGCTAACCAATCAAGTGTTCTACCTTTGATATGGGTAGGTTCTTGAATGTACAAGGTGAGGCCGAGGTCAGTTAGTATGTTCTCCAGGTCAGTTGCCACAGGATCCTTTAGGTCACCAAGACCTAAGTTAAAGTGGCCTAGGATGATTGTTTGTGAATTATTTTTAGTATTGTCAAGGAGGAGGGTGGAAATTTCACTGGCAAAGGACGGTGCCGGTCCCGGGGGCCTGTAGATAAGGTGCAAGTTGGCCGTTTGGTTGGGTGTGAGTGCTAATTTGACTGACAGCGACTCAGCTGATGCAAGTTTGGCATCAGGTATCACTCTTAAGTCAAGCACATTTTTATGGATGAAAGCCACACCCCCACCTCTAGAGTGGGCAGTGGGACGGTCACATCATGTGATGCCGTAGTCAGGCGGTAGGGCCAACGCTAATAAGGGGCCAGAAGCGGCATGAAGCCATGTTTTGGATATAGCTATGAAGTCAAGGTCAGACGTGGTGACAAGGTCAGCTATGTCTAGTGCGTGTGCAGTGAGGGATCTGGCATTAATAAGGGAACCCTTAAACATGGGCAGTTTAACCCCTGTGGTTGTGGATTTGCATGAGGTAGTAATTGACGGTGATCCAGGTGGAGAGAGTAAGGTTTGCTTCGTGGCGTTGTTACGGGAGTGACGTAGGCGGAATCTGGTGCCTAGTCTCTTATTTCTGAGAGAGAGGGGGCAAGGTTGGTTAGGTGTGGGTTTCCTAGCGAAATGTTCCAGCCATAGTGCTGGGTCATTAAGGTATTGGTTGATCTGGCCTACAGCGGAAGCTGCCGGGCTCATTCTGGGAGACACCATAGGTTGTGGGGGTGCAAGACTGAGAAGAGGCTGATCAAGTTTAACCCGGGGTGGTGAGGTTGTTACCGTAGGTAACTGATTGACTTGGGCAAGTCGTAGGGCTAGAGTGTAGTATAGTGGAAGGAGTGCACTGATGTGCATGATGGTAGTCCTGGTTACCTGAGTAAGAGGGAAAGAGCCAGGAAGGCACAACAATCAAGTGCATAAATAGGGGTCACCTAGATTCGATTTAGCAGTGAGAGGCAAAGGCGCTACAGTCAAATGCATAAAATGGGGTCACCTAGATTCGAATTAGCAGTGAGAGGCAAAAAGCACTTCAATCAGATGCATAAATATGGGTCACCTAGATTCGATTTAGCAGTGAGAGCAGTGAGATAATCATTACATAACACATTGCAGTGCTAGTGTGATTATGGCTAGTATTTGGCACATTGAGCATACAATGGTGCTGAGCGAGTGCAGTGGTAAGAGGTAATATGTGTAGCGTTTACAGTTGTATAATGGTAAAATAATTAGTTAGGCATGATCTAATGCATCACTCAACTGTTAGGCAAGTATAGGCTGGATGCAGTGTTCAGGTAATGGGCAGAAAGAGGCTAATGTAGCATCAGATGGATAGCCAGATATATACTAGATACGACAAACAGATGCATATGCATGAGACTATTAACGCAAGAATATCATGGTGCTAGCTGCAAGTAGGTACTTACAATGGATGTAAGGTCATATAGCGAAGTCCAAGCTAAGTCCAAGTGGTTAAATCGTCACGCGCCGTTCAGCGGCGAATAGGGGCAAACAGGGCCTTAGATGGCCTTCGGTGGGCCGGCTCTTCCGCCTGCCGGCGAATGCGGCACAAATTGAAACAAACGGTTGCTTAGCAACCAGCAGGAAACACAGCTTTGTTATTGCGCCGCATCGCGCCCGACATTTTGTTTTGGATTTTAATGTCGGCACTGATGCAGGCGCATCCTGGGGTGCCTGGGCTGCAATGGGTGAAAGTAAGGGGTGCTGGGGGGCACCAGTACAGGTGAATGGTCAGCCTTACTTTGTTTTATTCTTTGGTGGACCAGGGCATCATCAGGCGGCATGTGAGGCCATAGGGAGGTGCTTTTCCCCAGCTCATGCCCCGTGTCTCCCTTGTGTTACCCCCCACCCCCCGCTCATGCCCTGTGCCTCCCTTATGTTAACCCCCCAACCCCCGCTCATGCCCTGTGTGTCTCTCCCCTTCCCCCCACCCCCCGCTCATGCCCTGTGTGTCTCTCCCCTTCCCCCCACCCCCTGCTCATGCCCCGTGTGTCTCTGCCCTTCCCCCCACCACCCGCTCATGCCCTGTGTGTCTCTCCCCTTCCCCCCACCCCCTGCTCTGCCCTGTGTGTCTCTCCCCTTCCCCCCCACCCCCCACTCATGCCCCGTGTGTCTCTCCCCTACCCCTCCACCCCCTGCTCATGCTCCGTGTGTCTTCCCCTCCCCCCACCCCCTGCTCATGCCCCGTGTGTCTCTCCCCTTCCCCCCCACCCCCCGCTCATGCCCCATGTGTCTATCCCCTTCCCCCCCACCCCCCCCTCATGCCCCATGTGTCTCTCCCCTTCCCCAACACCCCCACCCCCGCTCATGCCCGTGTCTCTCTCCCCTTCCCCCACCCCCTGCTCATGCCCTGTGTCTCTCTCCCCTTCCCCCCACCCCCCGCTCAAGCCCTGTGTGTCTCTCCCCTTCCCCCCACCCCCTGCTCATGCCCCGTGTGTCTCTCCCCTTCCCCCCACCACCCGCTCATGCCCTGTGTGTCTCTCCACTTCCCCCCACCCCCTGCTCTGCCCCGTGTGTCTCTCCCCTTCCCCCCCAACCCCCACTCATGCCCCGTGTGTCTCTCCCCTACCCCTCCACCCCCCGCTCATGCTCCGTATGTCTCTCCCCTCCCCCCACCCCCTGCTCATGCCCCGTGTGTCTCTCCCCTTCCCCCCAACCCCCCGCTCATGCCCCATGTGTCTATCCCCTTAACCCCCACCCCCCCTCATGCCCCTTGTGTCTCTCCCCTTCCCCAACACCCCACCCCCCGCTCATGCCCGTGTCTCTCTCCCCTTCCCCCACCCCCTGCTCATGCCCTGTGTCTCTCTCCACTTCCCCCCACCCCCCGCTCATGCCCCGTGTCTCTCTTCCCTTCCCCCCACCCCTGCTCATGCCCCGTGTCTCTCTCCCATCCCCCCTACCCCCGTTCATGTCCTGTGTCGCTCTCCCCTTACCCCCACCCCCCACTCATGCCCGTGTCTCTCTCCCCTTCCCCCCCACCCCCCGCTCATGCCCCGTGTGTCTCTCCCCTTAGCCCCCACCCCCCGCTCATGCCCCGTGTGTCTCTCCCCGTCCCCCCCACCCCTGCTCATACCCCGTGTGTCTCACCCCTTCCCCCCACCCCCCGCTCATGCCCTGTGTCTCTCTCCCCTTCCCCCCACCCCCTGCTCATGCCCCTTGTGTCTCTCCCCTTACCCCCCTGCTCATGCCCCGTGTGTCTCTCCCCTTCCCCCACCCCCCGCACATGCCCCGTGTCTCTCTCCCCTTCCCCCCACCCCCGCTCATGCCCCGTGTGTATCTCCCCTTCCCCCAACCCCCCGCTCATAAAACCTGTGTGTCTCTCCCCTTCCCCCCTACCCCCCACTCATACCCCGTGTCTCCCTACTGTTAGCCCCACCCCCCGCTCATGCCTGTTAGGCGGAAACCTGTGCAGTTCCCTCTGGGACCATTATTAAGATTTAGGACTACAGGTGTTTGGCAGTAAACCCACTTGGTAGCAGTCTGTATCACACAGATTCACTTGGTAGCTGTGGCTGAGCAGTCAGACTCCCCTCAAGAAGAGTTAGGCAGTATGTGGAGCATACAAAATAGGGCAATTTACACAGTAGAACAAGCAAACACGGAACAGAGCTTGGGTGTAAAGATATATAGGTATTTATTTATAACAACACATCTATGCAAAACACTCTGGCACTAATACGGCAAAGAACTTCAATTACAATTACTATAAGTAAGTCAATCCCCCTAACAATAGTTCGACAAGTCTAGGTTCAACGGCACCACTTATTTGCAGACAAAGGTGAATGTTTTAACCTAGATGGCACTCTAGTATTTGTTAGGACGGGAGAGAAAAGGCAGGGTATGAAATCAACTCGGTACCAACACTTTTACGAACAAATGCAAGGCAAGTAAGGCAGGGTCTACTGTAGATCGCAAAGTTCAGAGGCCAGGCCCACTCGGACAGAGGCAAGGCGATATGTCTCAAAAAGTATCACAGTGGAAATGCACTTCGAGTCTTTGGCACAAATTGTCACAGAAAGATTGGACCAGTTCAGAACAGAAAGTTAAGAAGGCTTGGAGGCGACCCAATGGAGAGGCGAGGATTAAGGCACCTCACGCTAACTGTCACAAGGGAAGCCAGGCGGACACGGTACCTTGTATGTGGAGAGACAGCTCTGGTGGGGGCAGTTGTTCCTGGTGGTGGATGCAAGTCGGGGCTTTGCCAAGAGAAGAGATGCTCTCGTCGTCGAAGGAAAGTTGAAGATCGTTGCACCACCAGGGAAGAGACGAGCCGCGGAGTGCTCACTCACAAGGCACCACCTTTTGGTCGTGGTACGGGTTAGTGGCTATCCGGTTGCCAGGGTGCTCAGCACGGGCAATTCGACCACTACACCCTGGAAGCGAAGAAAAAGCAAAGGGGACTGGTTGTTCCCACCAGTCAGGGAAAGAAGACTCTCCAGCCGAGAGATCTCCTCTGTCGTTGGGAAGAGGTGAGTCGGTTCAGCAGGGCTCCACCGGAGGTGTCGTCGTTGCAGGTCGGCTCAGCTTTACCCTCGTCGGATTCTTAGGTCCTGTGGCGACTTCTGAAGATCCAGTCCCAAAAGCCCTGCTTTTATGCAGAAAACCCCCATTCATTCAGCCTAGCTGTCAATCAAAACATGCTAAGTGGTGAGCGGGGTGGTTCACCACTTGGGCCAATCACACCAGAGTGCGACTTGAGTTGGCAAGGCAACTCAGTCCAGGGTGCCTAAACCCCCTCCCACACCCTCTGTGGTACCCAGACAGAATGGCACCACTTTGGAGGGCCTCTGTGCAGAAGCCCGCCAAAAGTGGAACAACGGGCTCAACCTTTGGTTTAGGAGTCACAGAGACGAACACAGACGCCATTTTAAAAACCGAGTTCTGGTAGAAAATACCAACCGATAGATTTATTTAAGATAAATAAACCGGGGTGGTATGTTAGAGATTAATGAGAAAAAGTATTAACCTCCAGCAATGGGAAGAATCCCATAGGGTTATATTCGGGGTCGAATATAACAAGTAGTTTCCACTGTCACCAGCCAAAACTCGACGAGGGGGGACGGGACAGTGCCCCCTCGAATAACAGACCCAGGGGTAATCGAATTACCCCTACTAGTACGTCCACAATAGGATGGTTTGTACTAGTTCTGTTAGTAAATTTAGGCCTAGTAAAGCCAATGGTGACTTTAAATGCCCTGGGACACAGTAGTCAGTCCCAGGGTATGGAGTCTATGGTGGGGATCCTCTAGGACACCCCAGTGTTACGGCACGGAGGGAGCGGTGTAACACACATAGCAAAACATATGAGACCTTATGGAGTAAAAGACTCCATAGCCCATAGAACACATTGACATTCAAAGGAATTAACCAAATTCATGTCCAACAGTGGGAGAAAAGAGTCTCACTCTTGGCAGGATGGAAAAAAACAAACTCCAGAAATCCAGCAAAGCTGCTGGGGGACTCACTAGGCTAGGAAATTCAGCCTAAACAGAGAATTCTCCCTAACCATGGCCCGTGTCTCTCTCCCCTTCCCCCCACCCCCTGCTCATGCCCCGTGTGTCTCTCCCCTTCCCCCCCACCCACGGCTCATACCTCGTTTCTCCCTACTGTTCCCCCCACCCCCCGCTCATGCCCTGTGTCTCTCTCCCCTTCCCCCCACCCCCCGCTCATGCCCCGTGTGTCTCTCCCCTTCCCCCACCCACTGCTCATGCCCTGTGTGTCTCAGCCCTTCCCCCACCCTCCGCCCATACCCCGTGTCTCCCTACTGTTCCCCCCACCCCCGCTCATGCCCTGTGTCTCTCTCCCCAAATCCCCCACCCCCCGCTCGTTCCCCATGAGTTTCTCCCCTTCCCTCCCACCCCCCTCTCATGCCCCCTGTCTTGCTCCTTTCCCCCCAACTCCCTGCTCATGCCCCGTGTGTCTCTCCCCTCCCCCCACCCGCCGCTCATGCCCCGTGTGTCTTTCCCCTTCCCCCCACCCCCCGCTCATGCCCCGTGTGTCTCTCCCCTTCCCCCCATCCCCCGCTCATGCCCCGTGTGTCTCTCCCCATCCCCCCACCCCCCGCTCATGCCCTGTAACTCCCTACTGTTCCCTCCACCCCCGCTCATGCCCCGTGTCTCTCTCCTTCCCCCCAGCCCCTGCTCATGTCCCATGTGTCTCTCCCCTCCCCCCTCAACCCCCACTCATGCCCCGTGTGTCTCTCCCCTTCCCCCACCCCCCGCTCATGTCCCGTGTGTCTCTCCCCTTCCCCCCATCCCCCGCTCATGCCCCGTGTCTCCCTACTGTTCCCCCCACCCCCCGCTCATGCCCCGTGTCTCTCTCCCCTTCCCCCAACCCCCGCTCATGCCCTGTGTTTCTCTCCCCTTCCCCCCACCCCCGCTCATGCCCTGTGTGTCTATCCACTTCCCCCCACCCCCCGCTCATGACCCTTGTCTCTCTCCCCTTCCCCCCACCCCCTTTCTCATGCCCCGTGTGTCTCTCCCCTTCCCCCCAACCCCTGCTCATGCCCCGTGTCTCCCTCCTTTCCCCCACCCCCCGCTCACGCCCCGTGTCTCTCCCCTCCCCCCACCCCCCGCTCATGCCCCATGTGACTCTCCCCTTCCCCCCCACCCCCCACTCATGCCCCGTGTCTCCCTACTGTTCCCCCAACCCCTGCTCATGCCCCGTGTCTCTCTCCACTTCCCCCCATCCCCCACTCATGTCCCGTGTCTCCCCTGTTCCCCCCAGCCCCCGCTCATGACCTGTCTCCCCATTACCACCCATCCCCAGCTCATGCACCGTGTCTCCCTTGTGTTACCCCCACCCCCCACTCATGCCGCGTGTCTCCCTTGTGTTAGCCCCCACCCCCTGCTCATGCCCTGTGTCTCCCTTTTGTTAACCCCCACCCCCAGCTCATGCCCCGTGTCTCCCTTGTGTTAGTCTCCCACGCCCCGCTCATGCCTGTGTCTCCCTCGTGTTACCCCCCACCCCCTGCTCATGCCCCGTGTCTCCCTTGTGTTAACCCCACCCATGCCCTGTCTCCCCTGTTACCCCCCACCCCCCCGCTCATGCCCCGTGTCTCCCTTGTGTTACCCCCATCCCCCGCTCATGCCCCGTGTGTCTCTCCCCTCCCCCCACCCCCCGCTCACGCCCCGTGTGTCTCTCCCCTTCCCCCCATCCCCCGCTCATGCCCAGTGTGTCTCCCCCTTCCCCCCACCACCCGCTCATGCCCCGTGTGTCTCTCCCCTTCCCCCCCACCCTCACCCCCTGCTCATGCCCGTGTCTCTCTCCCCTTCCCCCCCACCTCCACCTCCCGCTCATGCCCCGTGTCTCCCTACTGTTCCCCCACCCCCCGCTCATGCCCCGTGTCTCTCTCCTTCCCCCCCACCCCAGCTCATGCCCCGTGTGTCTCTCCCCTTCCCTCCCACCCACCGCTCATGCCCCGTGTGTCTCTCCCCTTCCCCCCACCCCCGCTCATTTCCGGTGTGTCTCTCTCCTTCCCCCCCACCGCCGCTCATGCCCCGTGTCTCCCTACTGTTCCCCCCACCACCCGCTCATGCCCAGTGTCTCTCTCCACTTCCCCCCAACCCCCGCTCATGCCCTGTGTGTCTCTCCCCTTCCCCCCACCCATGCATCGTGTCTCTCTCCCCTTCCCCACACCCCCCTCATACCCTGTGTGTCTCACCCCTTCCCCCACCCCTTGCCCCGTGTGTCTCTCCTCTTCCTCCCCACCCCCCGCTCATACCCCATGTCTCTCTCCACTGCCCCCCACCCCCCGCTCATGCCCCGTGTGTCTCTCCCGTTCCCCCCACCCCCTGCTCATGGCCCATGTCTCTCTCCCCTTCCCCCCACACCCCCTCATGCCCTGTGTGTCTCTCCCCTTCCCCCCCACCCCCCGCTCATGCCCCGTGTGTCTCTCCCCTTCCCCCACCCCCCGCGTCTCCCTACTGCTCCCTCCACCCCCTGCTCATGCCCCGTGTCTCTCTCCTTCCCCCCACCCCCCGCTCATGCCCCGTGTGTCTCTCCCCTCCCCCCTCGCTCATGCCCCGTGTGTCTCTCCCCTTCCCCCCACCCCCCGCTCATGTCCCGTGTGTCTCTACCCTTCCCCCCCACCCCCGCTCATGCTTCGTGTGTCTCTCCCCTACCCCCCCACCCCCCGCTCATGCCCTGTGTATCTATCCACTTCCCCCCACTCCCCGCTCATGCCCCTTGTCTCTCTCCCCTTCCCCCACCCCCCTTCTCATGCCCTGTGTGTCTCTCCCCTTCCCCCACCCCCTGCTCATGCCCCGTGTCTCCCTCCTTTCCCCCACCCACCGCTCATGCCCAATGTCTCTCCCCTCCCCCCACCCCCTGCTCATGCCCCATGTGACTCTCCCCTTCCCCCCACCCCCCGCTCATGCCCCGTGTCTCCCTACTGTTCCCCCCACCCCTGCTCATGCCCCGTGTCTCTCTCCACTTCCCCCCATCCCCCACTCATGTCCCGTGTCTCCCCTGTTCCCCCCACCCCTGCTCATGTCCCGTGTCTCCCCTATTACCACCTACACCCAGCTCATGCACCGTGTCTCCCTTGTGTGACCCCCCACCCCCCACTCATGGCCCGTGTCTCCCTTGTGTTAGCCCCCACCCCCTGCTCATGCCCCGTGTCTCCCTTTTGTTACCCCCCTCCCCCAGCTCATGCCCCGTGTCTCCCTTGTGTTAGTCTCCCACGCCCTGCTCATGCCCGTGTCTCCCTCGTGTTACCCCCCGCTCATGCCCCGTGTCTCCCTTGTGTTACCCCCACCCATGCCCTGTCTCTCCTGTTACCCCCACCCCCCGCTCATGCCCCGTGTCTCCCTTGTGTTTCCCCCATCCCCCGCTCATGCCCCGTGTGTCTCTCCCCTCCCCCCGCCCCCGCTCATGCCTCGTGTGTCTCTCCCCTTCCCCCCACCCCCTGCTCATGCCCCGTGTGTCTAAACCACCCGCTCATGCCCTGTGTGTCTCTCCCCTTCCCCCCACCTTCACCCCCTGCTCATGCCTGTGTCTCTCTCCCCTTCCCCCCACCCCCCGCTCATGCCCCATGTCTCTCTCCCCTTCCCCCCACCCCCGCTCATGCCCCGTGTCTCTCTCCCCTTCCCCCCACACCCCCGTTCATGCAACGTGTGTCTCTCCCCTTTCCCTCCCACCCCCCGTTCATGCCCTGTGTGTCTCTCCCCTTCCCCCACCCCCTGCTCATGCCCCGTGTCTCCCTTCTGTTCCCCCACCCCGCTCATGCCCCGTGTCTCTCTCCCCTTCCCCCCAACCCCCCGCTCATGTCCCCTGTGTCTCTCCCCTTACCCCCACCCCCCGCTCATGCCCGTGTCTCCTTCCTTTCCCCCGCTCATGCCCCGTGTGTCCCTCCCCTTCCCCACCCCCTGATCATGCCCCGTGTCTCTCTCCCCTTCCCCCCCACCCCCCGCTCATGCCCCGTGTGTCTCTCCCCTCCCCCACCCCCTGCTCATGCCCTGTGTCTCCCTCCTTTCCTCCCACCCCCCGCTCACACCCTGTGTGTCTTTCCCCTCCCCCCACCCCCCGCTCATGCCCCATGTGTCTCTCCCCTTCCCCCACCCCCCCGCTCATGCCCCGTGTGTCTCTCCCCTTCCCCCCCACCCCCCACTCATGCCCCGTGTGTCTCTCCCCTCCCCCCCACCGCCCGCTCATGCCCCGTGTCTCCCTACTGTTTCCCCCCCGCTCATGCTCCATGTGTCTCTCCCCTTCCCCCCACCCCCGCTCATGTCCCGTGTCTCCCTACTGTTCCCCCCACCCCCATTCATGCCCTGTCTCTCCCCTGTCCCCCCTGATCCCCCGCTCATGCCCCGTGTCTCCCCTGTTCCCCCCCACTCCCCACTCATGACCTGTCTCCCCTGTTAACCCCCACCCACTGCTCATGCCCCGTGTGTCTCTCCCCTTCCCCCCACCCCCGCTCATGCCACGTGTGTCTCTCCCCTCCCCCCACCCCCGACTCATGCCCCGTGTGTCTCTCCCCTTCCCCCCCACCCCCCGCTCATGCCCCTTGTCTCTCTCCTTTCCCCCCCACCCCCGCTCATGACCCGTGTGTGACCTATTCCCCCACCCCCTGCTCATGCCCTGTGTGTGCCCTGTTCCCCCCAACCCCCGCTCATGCCCCGTGTGTGCCCTGTTCCCCCACCCCCCGCTCATGCCCCGTGTGTGCCCTATTTCCCCCACCCCCCGCTCATGCCCGTGTCTCCCCTGTTCCCCCGCACCCCCCACTCATGCCCCGAGTCTCCCTCATGTTCCTCCCCACCCCCGCTCATGCCCCGTGTCTCCTTCGTGTTCCTCCCCACCTGCTGCTCATGCCCGTGTCTCTCTCGTGTTCCCCCCACCCCCGCTCACGCCCCGTGTTTCCTTCCTTTTCCCCCCACCCCCTGCTCATGCCCATTTGTGCCCTGTTCACTCTCACCCCCCGCTCATGCCCATGTGTCTCCCCTGTTCCCCCCACCCCCCGCTCATACCCGGTTGTGTTTTCTGTATACACCCCGCCTTCCCTTTCCATGGTGGCCATCTTGGTAAAAGATTTTCCTTCCTACACCGAGACGCCACAGGTGTCCCGGTGTAGGAAGGAAAATCTTTTTTTTTTTTACCACCCGGGGTTCCCACTTTGAGGACCTAAGATGCTAGTGGTCTTCATCTATTGAAAAGGATGTTATGGTGACGTTGCACTAATAAAAACCTATAAAATTCAGTAAAAACAAAATGTGTTACAGGGACGTTATGGTTAAGTTGCACTAATAAAAACCTATGAAATTCAGTGAACAAAACTTTGTTCGGGGACGTTATGGTTAAGTTGCGCTACTAAAAACCTATGAAATTCAGTGAAAAAACTTTGTCAACGGGACGTTATGGTTCCAAGTAAAACCGAAAAACCCTTGAAATTCGCCAGTTATGTTAAGCTAAGCAACCATAACTCGCGCCACCACCGTGCACTGCTAAGACTAACACCCAGGACATCAAAGATGACATCACAAATGTCAATGATGACATCACTGATGACATCACATGTCTGGCTCACTCTTTTTTCTTTTGCTGACATATCTAGGCCACATGGTTTTCTTCAGTAACAGTCAGAAACTAAAAAAAAAATTTTTATTTGTAGACGTATCCTTCAAGTAGGTTCTTACAGTAATTCCCTTAGAGTCCAGTCACATCATATGAAACATATACGTATGGGAAAACACAAACTTGAAAGACAGCAATCCTTTTTGTGCATAAAGATAATCAATAAACTTATGAGCACTTTCTGATGGTTCTGTTGTTTTTTTTTATGGCTGTACTTTCCCTGTATATGGTCATATTTGTACACATTGTACTCACACTACTTTCCTTAGGGTCCAATCACATCAAGTGATACATATACATAGGGTAAATAGCAGCTTTGAAACAGAGCAATCATTTATTTGCATGAAAATAATCAGTTAAGTTATGAATTGTTTCTGCTACTACTTGTGCTTTTGTGTCCCTGTATATACCCATATTGGTATATGTTCTTGTGTCTTTGTGTTTTGTCTATAGTAATGCAATTATGTAATACATGTGTTTTATTAGCTACTTATTACATATTTCACAGTACACAAAAATCGATTAAGAAAACAATTATCATTTCATTATTCAACATATTAACATTACGAATATTAAACCTTCATCTTGTACGCTGCACACTACGTTATGTTTCTGCATGAGTAGCTTAGCATACTAGATAGAACCCCATAATAGAATGCTATTTATATCAATGCATTGTTAAATGCACTAATTAGGGTATGATATTTATCGCAATTATTCTTGACACTTGTTTCGCAACATTATAATAAGAATCCCTTGGACACATATTTCATGAAAAGTACATACACATGTGATGTCATCAGTGATGTCATCAATGACATTTGTGATGTCATCTTTGATGTCCTGGGTGTTAGTCTTAGCAGTGCACAGTGGTGGCGCGAGTTATGGTTGCTTAGCTTACCATAACTGGCGAATTTCAAGGGTTTTTCGGTTTTACTTGGAACCATAACGTCCCTTTGACAAAGTTTTTTCACTGAATTTCATAGGTTTTTAGTAGCGCAACTTAACCATAACGTCCCTTAACAAAGTTTTTTCACTGAATAAAGATAAATATGTAGTAATACATGAGGGAATTCAGAAGTAAAAACACATTTTGCAGTCCTACGTTATTCCCACCCCCACACTGCATTTGCACATGTGCTTACTGATGACAGGGGCATCTTCTATAGGCTTCAGTACTTGAAGCTCTTTGTCACAACGCATGGGCCCATCTACACCCTGAGAACCTATGGCATTAATGGGGATTCTGAAACCTCTCACAAGTGGAGAGGCTGACTTCCTCTGTGTTGGGGCTGGGAACAGGCACCTCAAAGGAAGAAGCAGGAAATAGGGAAATGCTTGAACAGGGTTAATTAATGTGGAGACCTGTTGATCTGGGACAGATGGGGGTCAGTTGATGTCCAAGGAAGCTAATAGAAAAAACACCTACAGCAAAAAGACTTGGATTTGACTGCACATAACTTTCTTCTTAATCCCTTTCCCTCTATCTTCATGAAAATCAATGACTCTTTGTATGAGATCCGAGGGGGTTTTTAGCACATGACTCAAATTGGCTTTTAAAAACAGGCTTGAAAAAGGACCAATCCCCAGTTAGGATTTTACTTTATATGGGGGTGGAGTCCCCCTTTTGTTGAGCCATCTTAAAGAATCATTGTTTAGACTACCCCTGGAACAGAAGAAGGATCCAGACTGAACCTTTGCTGGAGCTACACATTTGTTCAGCCTCTTGCATAGGGAGAAGTCAGCATTTTCAGCAGAGGTGGCAATTCTCTTCCTAACTACTTCTGAACTTCATGAAAAATTATGGCATGACAGAAAGCCAGCCGGCTCCTGTGGTCTGCTGGTACCCAGGGACCACTGCTGAGGACTGTGGCAAAGATCATGAATGCATCTCTGACATGTATCCTTGGACTGCTAATAACCAGGGTTAACATCATATTCTTGAAGGGGCCTGATGAAAGGGCCCATAGTGTGTTGCAAGTGTAATGGCCTTTGGCAATACTAGTTGCTGAATTGAGTGATTCCTGATTAGCCACATCAAACCAATCAAGCCACAATGTAACAACAATTGAGCCACTTATGATTTCATACTTCACCATGTATGTGTTTGAAGCAAAACTTCAATGCACCCACCCGCCCAGAAAAACAAGCCAAGCTGCATAGTAGAGGCTACTCACCACTGATACTATACTTTTGAGACTGACTCGCTCTATCGATCCATCACCAAATTCCCTGCTTTTCCTTTTTGAATTACCCTCAAAAGATTGAGCCATGACAACTGAAACATCTGCTGCCTGCCCCTTGACTTCGGTGAGCACCTGTGGACAGCAATACATGCACTGATGCTTGCAACAATTGAGGTGCTCATCAACTTCCAACCACGACTGGTTCTCTTGAAAAGGATCTAACAAGACCACAATTATGCAGTTGAACCACCACAATGGGCAAACGTAGCTTTTCAATAGCTTAGAACACCTTAAAACTATTTTTTTTCCTAGGTTCTGACTACTCTGGACTTTGAGTCGTCACCATTTCCTATCTTAAAAGACAAATAAAAATAATAATTTGAGGGCTGATTGATGGAAAAGTGGGAATTTTTCCTGCAAAGTCTGTTTGACAAGAACGATACTGCATGAGTCTGTGCGCAGAATAAAAAATGCGCACCCCTGTGTATTCACGGAATTTCCTGTGCATAGTAACTGTATACGCAAGTCGTGGCCGGAACATCCCCGGCACGCCCCCACGCAAATGAAACCAGCCAGAACAGCTACCTTTGCATGCTCCCTGGGTTCGAATACACGCACCCTTTAAACAGTGCGTGTGGTCTCCCGCAAGCCGCCGTGCATCTCGGGGACCCTGCACGCAGTCCTCTGTAACTGTTACTGGCACCGTGACAACATGAATACAATGTTTTATAACTCAGGTAAAATTCTGAAAATCTATACGCAAACCCCATAAACCATTCCTGCACCACACTACACTATGTATGTGCACCCCTAACTCCGATCAGATCCCCGGCTGCGTACATGCACCACTAAATCCGACATGTAATCCCACCTCTGCACTGCGATTCCTATGGGCAAGTGTACTTACACCTGGATTTGGGTGGCCTAGAGATGGAGCGATGTGCGTGGGCATTTTGCAGGCGAGAGGTTGCACTGTCACATCCGTGAATAGGCTTTGTCGTGCGCATTTGTGGGTGTGCTATGGACTACCTACCCGTCCCTAGTAATGCTCACTTTTTCTAAGTTTCACCCCCTACTCCGGCCTCTGTACAGGCCTCGCCCACGCTCTGCATTTGTCTTGCGTAAGGCACTCGACCACTCGCAGAGACATGCAGAGCCTGCGTGACGTCCAGGCAAAACAGGAAAATGTGCTGCACAGTTGATTCCATTAATCGACTAACAGGGTTTCGCTAGCAGAATGGCGCGCAAATCCCCGATTTTCCACGCAAATAAATCCATGAATCAGCCCCTTGGTGTTTATTGCTTGCTTCTTTATCTCGGATTAATTTTTCATCCCTCCTGTCATTTACACCCAGACTCATATACATCTTAAATTGCTTTGATCTGTGCTTTTACTTTACGGGGTGGGAATGTTCAGTGTTTTTGACACTTTTTGTGTCTGCATGTAAAGTGAATATTTTTTAAGCAAACCTGCGTGGACACTGATTTTTTTTAATTTTATTTTTTACCTCTATTCTGTTATTGTGTGGATGCTTCTGTAATGGGTCACACTACCCCAAAGAGAATATATAGCCCGCCTTTCCGCCATGCTACCTTAAAAGGTGAAGGAGTATATAATTAAGTTGGGTGCCGGTTTCATCTGTATTACCGGATAACTACTGTAGCAAGTTTAGAAGCCAATCCACTCCCCTGTACCATTGCTGGTGTCATTTCATCACAGATGCTGTAGTTAGCTGTTACAATGAAACCACAGAGTTGGTGAGGAGAGTTGAGTCTGCTGGAGTCTCTCTCGCCTGTCTACTACAGAGTCCAGTGTGTGGGAGGGCTTAAAAACCCCTACCCAGAGCGGAGTGGTGAGCGGAGTTGGTGAGGAGAGTTGAGTCTGCTGGAGTCGTGCTCGCAGTCGCTCTCCTTTGTCTACTACAGATTCCAGTGTGTGGGAGGGCTTAAAAACCCCTACCCAGAGCGGAGTGGTGAGCAGAGTTGGTGAGGAGAGTTGAGTCTGCTGGAGTCATGCTCGCAGTCGCTCTCCTCTGTCTACTACAGAGTCCAGTGTGTGGGAGGGCTTAAAAACCCCTACCCAGAGCGGAGCGGTGAGCGGAGTTGGTGAGGAGAGTTGAGTCTGCTGGAGTCCGCGGGAGCAGAGGGAGCATGGACCCGACTCAGAATTCCGAGAGACCTCCGATCCACCAAGAGCGAAAAGGCGCCAGAAATGAAAGACTGGAAGAGGCGGTTGCAGATTCAGACGCTGACTAAAGTCGGCGTTGTCTAAGACATAGCTCTCAACCTTTTTTGACACCAAGGCAGGTGAAAACTAGGGTGACAAGATTTAGAAAAAAGAAAACCCAGATGGGCCATAAACATATAAGTAGGACTGCCGTAAAAGCATATAAAACGGTAAAACGGTAGTCTTACTTCTATGTCACTGAACTTTTGCGGGGGGGGGTGCTCCCAGGCACAATCCTCTCATTGGAGGAGAGCGCCGGGGAGGGGAAGGGGGAGGAAACGGGGGCATGAAAAGCATTTCACTTGCTTTTCATGCCCCTATTCGCACAGGAAGAGTCGCGCCGGGACCCGATTTCGGGATTTCGAAATCGGGTCCCGGCAAAAATTAGTCTATGGCTCCAAGGCGGGTGAAACAGATGAGCTGGCGGGTGGGCGGGTGTCTGGATGCTTTTGACGGGTGACACCCACCAAAAGCGGGTGAGTTGAGAGCTATGTCTAAGAAGTGACAAAACACCTGTAAAGAGGTTGAAATCAAAGACTTCTATTTGCGAAGAAGGTGCCCAGGAAATGAATAAAGAGCTGCAAGCTCTTAGAACTCGTTGGAAGATCATGAATATGGAGCTCGGGGAGGAGGCAGGGAAGACCGCACCCCCCCCAAGGGCAAACACAAGCAGCAGCCATCCAAGACACACTAGAAACACAAGATCTGCAAGCAGAACTAAGCAGTGAAAAAAAGGACTTACCCGGGCACGAGGCTAGCAGCGCCTCGCGTACTGACGACGTGGCGAGTGGGTCTCCGGCAACGGTAGCCGAAGGGCAGCCATTGACGGACCCTCAGCAGGCGCACTGCTGTACTGAGGACCGGGACCCGGAGAAGTCGAGTGTGCCGGAGCCATTGGAGAGTCGCGGCGAAGGGCCGCCAGGCTTGCCTGACCCGGGGCGGCCTGGGAGGAGCTCTACACGGACGGAGAGTGAGGAAGGGTGTGGTCACGAGAGACGCCGAGGGCTGTCAGGCAGTCCCGAAGACCGAGACGGAGGGGAGTTGACAGCTGAGCACATGAATAGCCCGATATTGGAGCATGAAAAGGAAGCTACGGAGAGGGACAAAAAAAAACAAGAAAGGGATGGAGGGAATGATTCCGAACGTCCACAGGGGAAGAAATCTGCAATGTCCGCACGAGCATTGGTTCACATAGAGCTAGTGTTCGTAGAAGCTGTTCAGGAGCCAGACACAAAGGAAAGTGCCACGAAAGAAGCCAAAGGTTCTAAAGAAAAAAACCTGAATCAGCAGACAATCAACAATCAGCAGATAAACAACAACCCAGTCAGACATGACTCTAAAGAGAGTGGATTAGACGAAAGCATGAGAGAAAGTGAAATTGTAACATCAGACACTGACTCGGAGTCGGAGAGAAAGGCGTCAGCACTAAAACAGAAAAAAAAAAAGTTTACAAAATAACAATCCAAAGAAAACACCAAGAAAAGATCAGTATAATGAAAACAATAAAGATCACTCAAGAAAAAGGTTGCATGAAACTTGGAAAAGCGAAAACGATAGGAGAAAACAGAAATATGAAATTACAAAAAAGAAATGAAGGAACGCAAAAAGGGCCGCCACCAGCATCGTTGTCGGGTACATTAAAAGCATTCTTTTTTCAATCAACAGAAGCGCAAACTAGATTTGGAAAACGAGCTGTCGGACGCAGAAATTTTAGGAGCGGTCCAGGAGAATTCCTCAGTAAACAGACAACGGACATCAGGCATAGAAGTGGTGCGAGAAGGCCCACCTGAAATAGGTCTGTCTCAGATCCTATTGGAAAAAAGAAACGCGGCTAAAGCGATCTGGCGCCAAATAGAGGAAAGAGAAGAAAGTCGGAGGCTAAGCACGTTGAAAGAACAACAGGAGGCGGCCACAGAAGGGCGTGAGAACACGTCAAAAACCGAAGACGACCATCTAAGACAGGAGCAACCACAAGAGAAGAGCCTCCAGAATCAGACGAAGGCGAAAACTAGTCTGCAACCAACACTTTCTGAAGAAGGCTCTGATCAGCAAAAACAGATGCTGCAACAAAAAGATCCTCGTCAAAATGTCTCTAACCCAGACTGGACAAAAGTCCAACTGAACTCAGGCCAACTTCTACGCACCCCAGAGAAAGTAAGGGACTCACACGGATCGAACCAACAAAGAGAAGGCCTGAAAGAACAACCCAAACGTGCATTGATAGAGGGAGAGCCACACAGGACTAGGTTGAGCGACAGCTTGTTTATAGAAGCAATGGCAACCCTGAGAAAAGTAGCAAGTACACCGGAATCCCCTAAAAACAGGCGGTTAAGCAAAATAGCCACACCAACGCAAAAGGAGTCACCAAGTAAAAAAACTGACTTATTAACCATCATGTCGGCCATAACGATTGCATTAGCCCCATATTGCAAACTGTACGAAGCAATAAAAGAGGGAATACAAGACAATGGTCCTCATTCCGAGTATGGCGGTAAGGGATAGCGGCCACCGGTAACGAGACCGGTGGCGGTAATCCCTTACCGCCATACTCCGAGTTCCCTTTGCGCCCTCGCCCTTAACGCCTGCTTTGAGCAGGTGTTAAAGTCGAGGGCGCAAAGGGGCCTCCAAGCCAATAACGGTGACCGTAATGAACGGTCATCGTTATTTGCATCTTCCCCATTCCCATTGAGCCCTATGGGGGCTCATTTGGGAATGGGGAAGAGTCTTGGTGAATGGGGAATTACCGCCCCGCCGACCTTGGAATGGGGCGGTAATTCCGCCATCCACCAAGGCGCTGCCGGTCCGGGTACGGCGTCAACCAAGGCGTTAATAGCGCCATTGGTTAGCGCCGTACTCGGAATGAGGCCCAATACATCAATCTTGGCCTCTATCTCCACAAAAATCACTCACATAGAAGGCTGGGAAAAAGAAGTTGAGGACTTAAAAAGCAAATTAAGCTCTTACGAAGGGAGAGGGTCCAAGAGGACTTGAGAAACATAAAGAATCAGTCCGAAAGCCAGAATGGCGAAATCGTGGATATCTGTGAGAAAGAGCAAGAAATAAAGGAAGTGAATGAAGAAAGTGCTAAACGTCCACAGCTATACCCAATTAAATCGGGACTACTTAACCAACCTCAGAGAAAAGCCCCAGTGAAATTAAAATTACCTAACAGCGACAAGCTTCAGAAATCCACACTGGATGAGCAGGTGAAGCAACAGGAACAAGCCAAGTTAAAAGAAAAAAAAGGAAAGAAAAACAAGGAAACTCAAGAAGACACGCCGAGATCGACAAAAAGAAAAAAGATGAGGAGCTCTCCACAATCGTCAGAAGATTTTATGAGCGACACAAACCTGATGAATCTATCCCAACATTGGGAGACCGCCTCTAATAATTCAGTGATCGAGGTGATTACGGACCAACAGACAAAAGTTCAGAATGAACTAGAGAAAGGAACAGAGAACACAGATTCCCTAAAAGCCGAAACAAGTAAAGGAATCCAAAATGTAATTGAAAACCAAGGAGTAGACCAGTAACAGACGAACAAAAAAAGAAGAGGGAAGACGTACACATGTCTCCAAGAGAACAAAGAGTAAGTCGGCAAAGTCCGCCAAATCGAAATGAGGCCCATAAAAGCACAGACGATCATCGAAGAACAGAAACCCCCAAAGTAAAAAAGCAGGAACGAATATTCAAAGTCGAACAACTAGACCCAAAGAGAGGTTATATGATTCTGAACAGGAAGATGATCGTGAAATTAATGAGCACAATGAACTCGCTGAAAAAAATAAAAACAGAAGACATCATGTTAGTATAACCCTATCATAGAGGAAAGATTGCAAAGGCGTACATCCATGTCAAAGAAGCAAGCCTGCAACACACGGATGACAAAGTAGTTAGAGAAATGGAGCAAAACGGGTTTGGGCTGACAGAAATAAAACATGAAACGCTAAGAGATAAGAAAGACCGCCCCTTCCCCCCACCCCCGCTCATTTCCGGTGTGTCTCTCTCCTTCCCCCCCACCGCCGCTCATGCCCCGTGTCTCCCTACTGTTCCCCCCACCACCCGCTCATGCCCAGTGTCTCTCTCCACTTCCCCCCAACCCCCGCTCATGCCCTGTGTGTCTCTCCCCTTCCCCCCACCCATGCATCGTGTCTCTCTCCCCTTCCCCACACCCCCCTCATACCCTGTGTGTCTCACCCCTTCCCCCACCCCTTGCCCCGTGTGTCTCTCCTCTTCCTCCCCACCCCCCGCTCATACCCCATGTCTCTCTCCACTGCCCCCCACCCCCCGCTCATGCCCCCTGTGTCTCTCCCGTTCCCCCCACCCCCTGCTCATGGCCCATGTCTCTCTCCCCTTCCCCCCACACCCCCTCATGCCCTGTGTGTCTCTCCCCTTCCCCCCCACCCCCCGCTCATGCCCCGTGTGTCTCTCCCCTTCCCCCACCCCCCGCGTCTCCCTACTGCTCCCTCCACCCCCTGCTCATGCCCCGTGTCTCTCTCCTTCCCCCCACCCCCCGCTCATGCCCCGTGTGTCTCTCCCCTCCCCCCTCGCTCATGCCCCGTGTGTCTCTCCCCTTCCCCCCACCCCCCGCTCATGTCCCGTGTGTCTCTACCCTTCCCCCCCACCCCCGCTCATGCTTCGTGTGTCTCTCCCCTACCCCCCCACCCCCCGCTCATGCCCTGTGTATCTATCCACTTCCCCCCACTCCCCGCTCATGCCCCTTGTCTCTCTCCCCTTCCCCCACCCCCCTTCTCATGCCCTGTGTGTCTCTCCCCTTCCCCCACCCCCTGCTCATGCCCCGTGTCTCCCTCCTTTCCCCCACCCACCGCTCATGCCCAATGTCTCTCCCCTCCCCCCACCCCCTGCTCATGCCCCATGTGACTCTCCCCTTCCCCCCACCCCCCGCTCATGCCCCGTGTCTCCCTACTGTTCCCCCCACCCCTGCTCATGCCCCGTGTCTCTCTCCACTTCCCCCCATCCCCCACTCATGTCCCGTGTCTCCCCTGTTCCCCCCACCCCTGCTCATGTCCCGTGTCTCCCCTATTACCACCTACACCCAGCTCATGCACCGTGTCTCCCTTGTGTGACCCCCCACCCCCCACTCATGGCCCGTGTCTCCCTTGTGTTAGCCCCCACCCCCTGCTCATGCCCCGTGTCTCCCTTTTGTTACCCCCCTCCCCCAGCTCATGCCCCGTGTCTCCCTTGTGTTAGTCTCCCACGCCCTGCTCATGCCCGTGTCTCCCTCGTGTTACCCCCCGCTCATGCCCCGTGTCTCCCTTGTGTTACCCCCACCCATGCCCTGTCTCTCCTGTTACCCCCCACCCCCCGCTCATGCCCCGTGTCTCCCTTGTGTTTCCCCCATCCCCCGCTCATGCCCCGTGTGTCTCTCCCCTCCCCCCGCCCCCGCTCATGCCTCGTGTGTCTCTCCCCTTCCCCCCACCCCCTGCTCATGCCCCGTGTGTCTAAACCACCCGCTCATGCCCTGTGTGTCTCTCCCCTTCCCCCCACCTTCACCCCCTGCTCATGCCTGTGTCTCTCTCCCCTTCCCCCCACCCCCCGCTCATGCCCCATGTCTCTCTCCCATTCCCCCCACCCCCGCTCATGCCCCGTGTCTCTCTCCCCTTCCCCCCACACCCCCGTTCATGCAACGTGTGTCTCTCCCCTTTCCCTCCCACCCCCCGTTCATGCCCTGTGTGTCTCTCCCCTTCCCCCACCCCCTGCTCATGCCCCGTGTCTCCCTTCTGTTCCCCCACCCCGCTCATGCCCCGTGTCTCTCTCCCCTTCCCCCCAACCCCCCGCTCATGTCCCCTGTGTCTCTCCCCTTACCCCCACCCCCCGCTCATGCCCGTGTCTCCTTCCTTTCCCCCGCTCATGCCCTGTGTGTCCCTCCCCTTCCCCACCCCCTGATCATGCCCCGTGTCTCTCTCCCCTTCCCCCCCACCCCCCGCTCATGCCCCGTGTGTCTCTCCCCTCCCCCACCCCCTGCTCATGCCCTGTGTCTCCCTCCTTTCCTCCCACCCCCCGCTCACACCCTGTGTGTCTTTCCCCTCCCCCCACCCCCCGCTCATGCCCCATGTGTCTCTCCCCTTCCCCCACCCCCCCGCTCATGCCCCGTGTGTCTCTCCCCTTCCCCCCCACCCCCCACTCATGCCCCGTGTGTCTCTCCCCTCCCCCCCACCGCCCGCTCATGCCCCGTGTCTCCCTACTGTTTCCCCCCCGCTCATGCTCCATGTGTCTCTCCCCTTCCCCCCACCCCCGCTCATGTCCCGTGTCTCCCTACTGTTCCCCCCACCCCCATTCATGCCCTGTCTCTCCCCTGTCCCCCCTGATCCCCCGCTCATGCCCCGTGTCTCCCCTGTTCCCCCCCACTCCCCACTCATGACCTGTCTCCCCTGTTAACCCCCACCCACTGCTCATGCCCCGTGTGTCTCTCCCCTTCCCCCCACCCCCGCTCATGCCACGTGTGTCTCTCCCCTCCCCCCACCCCCGACTCATGCCCCGTGTGTCTCTCCCCTTCCCCCCCACCCCCCGCTCATGCCCCTTGTCTCTCTCCTTTCCCCCCCACCCCCGCTCATGACCCGTGTGTGACCTATTCCCCCACCCCCTGCTCATGCCCTGTGTGTGCCCTGTTCCCCCCAACCCCCGCTCATGCCCCGTGTGTGCCCTGTTCCCCCACCCCCCGCTCATGCCCCGTGTGTGCCCTATTTCCCCCACCCCCCGCTCATGCCCGTGTCTCCCCTGTTCCCCCGCACCCCCCACTCATGCCCCGAGTCTCCCTCATGTTCCTCCCCACCCCCGCTCATGCCCCGTGTCTCCTTCGTGTTCCTCCCCACCTGCTGCTCATGCCCGTGTCTCTCTCGTGTTCCCCCCACCCCCGCTCACGCCCCGTGTTTCCTTCCTTTTCCCCCCACCCCCTGCTCATGCCCATTTGTGCCCTGTTCACTCTCACCCCCCGCTCATGCCCATGTGTCTCCCCTGTTCCCCCCACCCCCCGCTCATACCCGGTTGTGTTTTCTGTATACACCCCGCCTTCCCTTTCCATGGTGGCCATCTTGGTAAAAGATTTTCCTTCCTACACCGAGACGAGAATATTAAACCTTCATCTTGTACGCTGCACACTACGTTATGTTTCTGCATGAGTAGCTTAGCATACTAGATAGAACCCCATAATAGAATGCTATTTATATCAATGCATTGTTAAATGCACTAATTAGGGTATGATATTTATCGCAATTATTCTTGACACTTGTTTCGCAACATTATAATAAGAATCCCTTGGACACATATTTCATGAAAAGTACATACACATGTGATGTCATCAGTGATGTCATCATTGACATTTGTGATGTCATCTTTGATGTCCTGGGTGTTAGTCTTAGCAGTGCACGGTGGTGGCGCGAGTTATGGTTGCTTAGCTTAACATAACTGGCGAATTTCAAGGGTTTTTCGGTTTTACTTGGAACCATAACGTCCCTTTGACAAAGTTTTTTCACTGAATTTCATAGGTTTTTAGTAGCGCAACTTAACCATAACGTCCCTTAACAAAGTTTTTTCACTGAATAAAGATAAATATGTAGTAATACATGAGGGAATTCAGAAGTAAAAACACATTTTGCAGTCCTACGTTATTCCCACCCCCACACTGCATTTGCACATGTGCTTACTGATGACAGGGGCATCTTCTATAGGCTTCAGTACTTGAAGCTCTTTGTCACAACGCATGGGCCCATCTACACCCTGAGAACCTATGGCATTAATGGGGATTCTGAAACCTCTCACAAGTGGAGAGGCTGACTTCCTCTGTGTTGGGGCTGGGAACAGGCACCTCAAAGGAAGAAGCAGGAAATAGGGAAATGCTTGAACAGGGTTAATTAATGTGGAGACCTGTTGATCTGGGACAGATGGGGGTCAGTTGATGTCCAAGGAAGCTAATAGAAAAAACACCTACAGCAAAAAGACTTGGATTTGACTGCACATAACTTTCTTCTTAATCCCTTTCCCTCTATCTTCATGAAAATCAATGACTCTTTGTATGAGATCCGATGGGGGTTTTTAGCACATGACTCAAATTGGCTTTTAAAAACAGGCTTGAAAAAGGACCAATCCCCAGTTAGGATTTTACTTTATATGGGGGTGGAGTCCCCCTTTTGTTGAGCCATCTTAAAGAATCATTGTTTAGACTACCCCTGGAACAGAAGAAGGATCCAGACTGAACCTTTGCTGGAGCTACACATTTGTTCAGCCTCTTGCATAGGGAGAAGTCAGCATTTTCAGCAGAGGTGGCAATTCTCTTCCTAACTACTTCTGAACTTCATGAAAAATTATGGCATGACAGAAAGCCAGCCGGCTCCTGTGGTCTGCTGGTACCCAGGGACCACTGCTGAGGACTGTGGCAAAGATCATGAATGCATCTCTGACATGTATCCTTGGACTGCTAATAACCAGGGTTAACATCATATTCTTGAAGGGGCCTGATGAAAGGGCCCATAGTGTGTTGCAAGTGTAATGGCCTTTGGCTATACTAGTTGCTGAATTGAGTGATTCCTGATTAGCCACATCAAACCAATCAAGCCACAATGTAACAACAATTGAGCCACTTATGATTTCATACTTCACCATGTATGTGTTTGAAGCAAAACTTCAATGCACCCACCCGCCCAGAAAAACAAGCCAAGCTGCATAGTAGAGGCTACTCACCACTGATACTATACTTTTGAGACTGACTCGCTCTATCGATCCATCACCAAATTCCCTGCTTTTCCTTTTTGAATTACCCTCAAAAGATTGAGCCATGACAACTGAAACATCTGCTGCCTGCCCCTTGACTTCGGTGAGCACCTGTGGACAGCAATACATGCACTGATGCTTGCAACAATTGAGGTGCTCATCAACTTCCAACCACGACTGGTTCTCTTGAAAAGGATCTAACAAGACCACAATTATGCAGTTGAACCACCACAATGGGCAAACGTAGCTTTTCAATAGCTTAGAACACCTTAAAACTATTTTTTTTCCTAGGTTCTGACTACTCTGGACTTTGAGTCGTCACCATTTCCTATCTTAAAAGACAAATAAAAATAATAATTTGAGGGCTGATTGATGGAAAAGTGGGAATTTTTCCTGCAAAGTCTGTTTGACAAGAACGATACTGCATGAGTCTGTGCGCAGAATAAAAAATGCGCACCCCCGTGTATTCACGGAATTTCCTGTGCATAGTAACTGTATACGCAAGTCGTGGCCGGAACATCCCCGGCACGCCCCCACGCAAATGAAACCAGCCAGAACAGCTACCTTTGCATGCTCCCTGGGTTCGAATACACGCACCCTTTAAACAGTGCGTGTGGTCTCCCGCAAGCCGCCGTGCATCTCGGGGACCCTGCACCCAGTCCTCTGTAACTGTTACTGGCACCGTGACAACATGAATACAATGTTTTATAACTCAGGTAAAATTCTGAAAATCTATACGCAAACCCCATAAACCATTCCTGCACCACACTACACTATGTATGTGCACCCCTAACTCCGATCAGATCCCCGGCTGCGTACATGCACCACTAAATCCGACATGTAATCCCACCTCTGCACTGCGATTCCTATGGGCAAGTGTACTTACACCTGGATTTGGGTGGCCTAGAGATGGAGCGATGTGCGTGGGCATTTTGCAGGCGAGAGGTTGCACTGTCACATCCGTGAATAGGCTTTGTCGTGCGCATTTGTGGGTGTGCTATGGACTACCTACCCGTCCCTAGTAATGCTCACTTTTTCTAAGTTTCACCCCCTACTCCGCCCTCTGTACAGGCCTCGCCCACGCTCTGCATTTGTCTTGCGTAAGGCACTCGACCACTCGCAGAGACATGCAGAGCCTGCGTGACGTCCAGGCAAAACAGGAAAATGTGCTGCACAGTTGATTCCATTAATCGACTAACAGGGTTTCGCTAGCAGAATGGCGCGCAAATCCCCGATTTTCCACGCAAATAAATCCATGAATCAGCCCCTTGGTGTTTATTGCTTGCTTCTTTATCTCGGATTAATTTTTCATCCCTCCTGTCATTTACACCCAGACTCATATACATCTTAAATTGCTTTGATCTGTGCTTTTACTTTACGGGGTGGGAATGTTCAGTGTTTTTGACACTTTTTGTGTCTGCATGTAAAGTGAATATTTTTTAAGCAAACCTGCGTGGACACTGATTTTTTTTAATTTTATTTTTTACCTCTATTCTGTTATTGTGTGGATGCTTCTGTAATGGGTCACACTACCCCAAAGAGAATATATAGCCCGCCTTTCCGCCATGCTACCTTAAAAGGTGAAGGAGTATATAATTAAGTTGGGTGCCGGTTTCATCTGTATTACCGGATAACTACTGTAGCAAGTTTAGAAGCCAATCCACTCCCCTGTACCATTGCTGGTGTCATTTCATCACAGATGCTGTAGTTAGCTGTTACAATGAAACCACAGAGTTGGTGAGGAGAGTTGAGTCTGCTGGAGTCTCTCTCGCCTGTCTACTACAGAGTCCAGTGTGTGGGAGGGCTTAAAAACCCCTACCCAGAGCGGAGTGGTGAGCAGAGTTGGTGAGGAGAGTTGAGTCTGCTGGAGTCATGCTCGCAGTCGCTCTCCTCTGTCTACTACAGAGTCCAGTGTGTGGGAGGGCTTAAAAACCCCTACCCAGAGCGGAGCGGTGAGCGGAGTTGGTGAGGAGAGTTGAGTCTGCTGGAGTCCGCGGGAGCAGAGGGAGCATGGACCCGACTCAGAATTCCGAGAGACCTCCGATCCACCAAGAGCGAAAAGGCGCCAGAAATGAAAGACTGGAAGAGGCGGTTGCAGATTCAGACGCTGACTAAAGTCGGCGTTGTCTAAGACATAGCTCTCAACCTTTTTTGACACCAAGGCAGGTGAAAACTAGGGTGACAAGATTTAGAAAAAAGAAAACCCAGATGGGCCATAAACATATAAGTAGGACTGCCGTAAAAGCATATAAAACGGTAAAACGGTAGTCTTACTTCTATGTCACTGAACTTTTGCGGGGGGGGGGTGCACAATCCTCTCATTGGAGGAGAGCGCCGGGGAGGGGAAGGGGGAGGGGGAGGAAACGGGGGCATGAAAAGCATTTCACTTGCTTTTCATGCCCCTATTCGCACAGGAAGAGTCGCGCCGGGACCCGATTTCGGGATTTCGAAATCGGGTCCCGGCAAAAATTAGTCTATGGCTCCAAGGCGGGTGAAACAGATGAGCTGGCGGGTGGGCGGGTGTCTGGATGCTTTTGACGGGTGACACCCACCAAAAGCGGGTGAGTTGAGAGCTATGTCTAAGAAGTGACAAAACACCTGTAAAGAGGTTGAAATCAAAGACTTCTATTTGCGAAGAAGGTGCCCAGGAAATGAATAAAGAGCTGCAAGCTCTTAGAACTCGTTGGAAGATCATGAATATGGAGCTCGGGGAGGAGGCAGGGAAGACCGCACCCCCCCCAAGGGCAAACACAAGCAGCAGCCATCCAAGACACACTAGAAACACAAGATCTGCAAGCAGAACTAAGCAGTGAAAAAAAGGACTTACCCGGGCACGAGGCTAGCAGCGCCTCGCGTACTGACGACGTGGCGAGTGGGTCTCCGGCAACGGTAGCCGAAGGGCAGCCATTGACGGACCCTCAGCAGGCGCACTGCTGTACTGAGGACCGGGACCCGGAGAAGTCGAGTGTGCCGGAGCCATTGGAGAGTCGCGGCGAAGGGCCGCCAGGCTTGCCTGACCCGGGGCGGCCTGGGAGGAGCTCTACACGGACGGAGAGTGAGGAAGGGTGTGGTCACGAGAGACGCCGAGGGCTGTCAGGCAGTCCCGAAGACCGAGACGGAGGGGAGTTGACAGCTGAGCACATGAATAGCCCGATATTGGAGCATGAAAAGGAAGCTACGGAGAGGGACAAAAAAAAACAAGAAAGGGATGGAGGGAATGATTCCGAACGTCCACAGGGGAAGAAATCTGCAATGTCCGCACGAGCATTGGTTCACATAGAGCTAGTGTTCGTAGAAGCTGTTCAGGAGCCAGACACAAAGGAAAGTGCCACGAAAGAAGCCAAAGGTTCTAAAGAAAAAAACCTGAATCAGCAGACAATCAACAATCAGCAGATAAACAACAACCCAGTCAGACATGACTCTAAAGAGAGTGGATTAGACGAAAGCATGAGAGAAAGTGAAATTGTAACATCAGACACTGACTCGGAGTCGGAGAGAAAGGCGTCAGCACTAAAACAGAAAAAAAAAAAGTTTACAAAATAACAATCCAAAGAAAACACCAAGAAAAGATCAGTATAATGAAAACAATAAAGATCACTCAAGAAAAAGGTTGCATGAAACTTGGAAAAGCGAAAACGATAGGAGAAAACAGAAATATGAAATTACAAAAAAGAAATGAAGGAACGCAAAAAGGGCCGCCACCAGCATCGTTGTCGGGTACATTAAAAGCATTCTTTTTTCAATCAACAGAAGCGCAAACTAGATTTGGAAAACGAGCTGTCGGACGCAGAAATTTTAGGAGCGGTCCAGGAGAATTCCTCAGTAAACAGACAACGGACATCAGGCATAGAAGTGGTGCGAGAAGGCCCACCTGAAATAGGTCTGTCTCAGATCCTATTGGAAAAAAGAAACGCGGCTAAAGCGATCTGGCGCCAAATAGAGGAAAGAGAAGAAAGTCGGAGGCTAAGCACGTTGAAAGAACAACAGGAGGCGGCCACAGAAGGGCGTGAGAACACGTCAAAAACCGAAGACGACCATCTAAGACAGGAGCAACCACAAGAGAAGAGCCTCCAGAATCAGACGAAGGCGAAAACTAGTCTGCAACCAACACTTTCTGAAGAAGGCTCTGATCAGCAAAAACAGATGCTGCAACAAAAAGATCCTCGTCAAAATGTCTCTAACCCAGACTGGACAAAAGTCCAACTGAACTCAGGCCAACTTCTACGCACCCCAGAGAAAGTAAGGGACTCACACGGATCGAACCAACAAAGAGAAGGCCTGAAAGAACAACCCAAACGTGCATTGATAGAGGGAGAGCCACACAGGACTAGGTTGAGCGACAGCTTGTTTATAGAAGCAATGGCAACCCTGAGAAAAGTAGCAAGTACACCGGAATCCCCTAAAAACAGGCGGTTAAGCAAAATAGCCACACCAACGCAAAAGGAGTCACCAAGTAAAAAAACTGACTTATTAACCATCATGTCGGCCATAACGATTGCATTAGCCCCATATTGCAAACTGTACGAAGCAATAAAAGAGGGAATACAAGACAATGGTCCTCATTCCGAGTATGGCGGTAAGGGATAGCGGCCACCGGTAACGAGACCGGTGGCGGTAATCCCTTACCGCCATACTCCGAGTTCCCTTTGCGCCCTCGCCCTTAACGCCTGCTTTGAGCAGGTGTTAAAGTCGAGGGCGCAAAGGGGCCTCCAAGCCAATAACGGTGACCGTAATGAACGGTCATCGTTATTTGCATCTTCCCCATTCCCATTGAGCCCTATGGGGGCTCATTTGGGAATGGGGAAGAGTCTTGGTGAATGGGGAATTACCGCCCCGCCGACCTTGGAATGGGGCGGTAATTCCGCCATCCACCAAGGCGCTGCCGGTCCGGGTACGGCGTCAACCAAGGCGTTAATAGCGCCATTGGTTAGCGCCGTACTCGGAATGAGGCCCAATACATCAATCTTGGCCTCTATCTCCACAAAAATCACTCACATAGAAGGCTGGGAAAAAGAAGTTGAGGACTTAAAAAGCAAATTAAGCTCTTACGAAGGGAGAGGGTCCAAGAGGACTTGAGAAACATAAAGAATCAGTCCGAAAGCCAGAATGGCGAAATCGTGGATATCTGTGAGAAAGAGCAAGAAATAAAGGAAGTGAATGAAGAAAGTGCTAAACGTCCACAGCTATACCCAATTAAATCGGGACTACTTAACCAACCTCAGAGAAAAGCCCCAGTGAAATTAAAATTACCTAACAGCGACAAGCTTCAGAAATCCACACTGGATGAGCAGGTGAAGCAACAGGAACAAGCCAAGTTAAAAGAAAAAAAAGGAAAGAAAAACAAGGAAACTCAAGAAGACACGCCGAGATCGACAAAAAGAAAAAAGATGAGGAGCTCTCCACAATCGTCAGAAGATTTTATGAGCGACACAAACCTGATGAATCTATCCCAACATTGGGAGACCGCCTCTAATAATTCAGTGATCGAGGTGATTACGGACCAACAGACAAAAGTTCAGAATGAACTAGAGAAAGGAACAGAGAACACAGATTCCCTAAAAGCCGAAACAAGTAAAGGAATCCAAAATGTAATTGAAAACCAAGGAGTAGACCAGTAACAGACGAACAAAAAAAGAAGAGGGAAGACGTACACATGTCTCCAAGAGAACAAAGAGTAAGTCGGCAAAGTCCGCCAAATCGAAATGAGGCCCATAAAAGCACAGACGATCATCGAAGAACAGAAACCCCCAAAGTAAAAAAGCAGGAACGAATATTCAAAGTCGAACAACTAGACCCAAAGAGAGGTTATATGATTCTGAACAGGAAGATGATCGTGAAATTAATGAGCACAATGAACTCGCTGAAAAAAATAAAAACAGAAGACATCATGTTAGTATAACCCTATCATAGAGGAAAGATTGCAAAGGCGTACATCCATGTCAAAGAAGCAAGCCTGCAACACACGGATGACAAAGTAGTTAGAGAAATGGAGCAAAACGGGTTTGGGCTGACAGAAATAAAACATGAAACGCTAAGAGATAAGAAAGACCGCCTCTATAACCATCAAGGAGAAAGACAAAACCGCGTTACATCGCGAACAGAAGAGCGCTATCGAGCAAACAGAATCGGCAAAGGCCCAGAGGTAAAGGTTTATGGCTTGGAGAAGGTATATACACGGCGGGATGACAAAAAACTCAATCAAAGATAGTCTAGTGACGAGAAAAATAAAGATAATATGCAACGAAGGAACGAACACCAGGAAATTGTCCCAGACAAATATAAGTCACAAACAAGAGGAGAAGCCCGATACACCCATCAACAACATAGCCCCGAGCGCACCTCTACCACAATCGAAAAGAGAGGTCATTTAAACCAGCACCGGCGCAAACAATGAACATGCCAGCAGGCACAGGTCCATTGTCATGGTTAAAAGCAGCACCTAATCTTAAAACAGAGAACTAGCAATCAAAGTGGTCAGCATCATCTACGTTAAGCGAACAAAGTAACGTAGAGCAAGAAGAAAGCAAGAAGTGTGTTGTCTTGGGTTCGTGGAACACGAGGGGACACGCTCATTTAACCAGACCTGGTGACATGGATTTAGGTTCACTAGACATTATAGTCTACAAGAGACTTGGCTACAAGAGACTTGGCTACAAGAGAAACCGTGCCTTGACGGCTTTGTAGTAGAAATATCTGCGGGATGCAAGGGCGTGTTAGGCCGCCCGTCGTCAGGTCTGCTGACAGCAACAAAAATGGGAGTGGGCCTGGCAACAACGATAAAGTTACATGAATCGTATGAGATGCTAGTCACGCTGACCTCATGGACCGATCAATCTGAAGTACGGAAGAAGATGTACAGCAACCAAATCATCATAATAAATACATATTGGAATCCGCAAAAAATGACAACCAAAACTTATTGCGCCAAAATGGCGGAACTAATAGACTCGTTTGACGCAGAATATGAGAATGCTGTCATCATCGTGTGTGGAGACTTAAACGTGGACTGCAATGAGGGGAATAAAGTAACGAAATCGGAGAGACCACAAGGAGCAACCCGCGATAGAGGCATCGCATGGGGAGCACTGACCAAACCAAGAAACCTTTACAATATTGCAGCGCTATTCCCGAAGCAAAAGAACATTCCAACGTGGGAGAACTTGAACTGCAAAGCGACACTGGATTATATTTATGTGTCAACCGAGTTCATACCTATGATCCAAGAGTATAAAGTCCACAGAACCACACACAGTGACCACAATCTTCTGACATGCAAATGGCGAGGAATACAAACACAGAACCACGCATACAAGTATAACCTTGAATCAAATAACCAACAATCGAGAGTCTGTTTGTCGGAAGAAGATATTAAAAGGATAACAGAAAAATATATACTTCCAGATGTAACTAAGTCACAAGTGCCTGTAAACCGACCAAATTATCTACCGTTACTTATTCCTTACAGAAAACCGGTGGGGAGTCAGCCGAGGAAAAAGTCAAGTCCAACACATGCCTACGATAAACTGGTGGTGGAAAAAAGAAAGGTGGTTAGGAGATTGAGAAAAATCGCAAAAAAAAGTGATCTCCAAGAAGCCTGGGAAAAATGGCGTATAGAGGCTAAGAGATACAAACAGTGGCTAAAGCAACACAGACTACTGTTGTACCAACAAGACGCTGAAATTATGCTGAAATGTCTCAGCACAAAGAAATCAAGCGACTTCTGGACAATAATTAAAGCAGTAAATGCGTCGAAACCAACAGAATTGGTAAACGCAGTTTCCGAGACAAGATGGAAAACATACTTAACGGCCCAATTAGAGCTTCCCAAAACACAAGTAACCAAAGACAAATTCGAGTCTACAACCTCTTGGGTGGACGTGGGTAAGGTTGCTGAAATTGAAAGGACCATCAACAACTTGAAATCATCGAGGGCCCCGGGCCCAGATGGCTTGACCAATGTGGAGCTGAAGCAGTCATCGAAAGCTTGGGCAGCAATAATAAGCAAAATCTTCACACACTGCACACAAACAAAAATGGTCCCAGAAACTTGGTTAAAGGCCATAATTGTACCGGTTTATAAAAAAGGTGGAAGAGAAGATCCGGAAAGTTACAGGCCCATAGCTCTGTTAGATATTGTGGGCAAAATCTACGCAACGCAGCTGCTGGACCACTTTACAATTTGGGCAAAACATGCACCCTGCTTCGACACCTTCCAGACAGGTTTCCAGAAAAATGGAAGCACGACAATAAAAATACTGATGCTACATATTCTGAAAGCAAAAGCAAGAGAAGGAGCCCCTCGAGTCTACCTGGCTTTCGTAGACTTATCGAAAGCATTCGATAAAATTGACCGAGAAAAACTATGGTCTAAATTAAGCAAGTGGAAATGCCCAATGTCAATCATGGGCCCGATAAAAGCTTTACATGAAAATACGAAGATCAGGGTGAAACTGAGTAAACAAGGCATCTTGTCGGAAGAGATCACAGTCCAACGAGGCGTCAAACAAGGCTGTCCATTAGCTCCAGCCTTGTTTATAGCTTTTTTGGGGGACTATCAGAACAAGGAGGAAAAAATAAGAGCTTTCCCCCCAAAAATTGTCAATAGTTCCATCCCGCAACTGCTCTACGCAGACAACGCCATTATTATTGACCAAACTCCTATTGGTCTTCAACGAAAATTGACAAACTTGGCAAGCTACATGAGAACAAACAATTTGGAAATCAACACAGCAAAAACAAAATTGTTTGTTTTTGAGATCACGGCAAAGAAGAGGCCAAAGCAGCTGACATGGCACTTGGAGGACTCAAAGTTGGAAGTAGTCAACAAGTTTAAATATCTAGGGGTGACCATGGACGGGTCATCTGTAGACAAAGCTATGCAAGATCAACTATGGGACAAAGTTAAAAGACTCACAGCCCAAACAAGACTGGTCGACAAAAAATTTGGGAAATTCTCCATCGTTCCAGCAATAAAGTTTTACAAGGCTAAGGTGGTGCCATCTATTATATATAGTATGGAAGCTTCTTTCAACATGCCGAAATCTATATGGCAAAAACTGGAGGGCCATGTGTGGAAGTCAGTACTAGGTCTACCTAAATCGACCTCCATGCCAGCAATAAGAAGGGAACTAGGCCTGGTCTCCCTCGCTTCTTCGCTTGAACAGAGCAAGATGAGACTCTACAGAAAAATCACAATGGCTGACTCGTTACCAATATATGCTGTGATCGCAGAAGAACTCAAAAACCGTACCTGTAAGGCACTCAACAATTGGGCAACAACAATCCAAGAAACTCTGAGGGAAATATCATGCTCTGAAGAAGATCTAAAAACAAACCCGGACCGAGTAAAAACTAAAATCGAACTTATCGATTGGATTCGGACAATTGATACTGCGAGGGCCAACAAGCTACTTACACATCTCCCTCCGACGTTCAACAAAGTGAAAACGCCATTAAATTACTGTATGAAATTCCCGAATAAAAAGATGCGAGGAACATTTTTGAAAGCCAGACTAAATCTCCTGATGACCCACCAAATCTTAGCAATTCGTACACCGAAGATGGACAATAGATGTCGATTATGTAAAGATAAAGAGCAAGTGGAAACACTGGAACATCTAGTCCTAAGATGCCCGAAGACACGGATAAACAGAGATAAATATCTTCAATCCTGTTTGCAAGCGGCGATTACGCTAGACGAAGAGGCGGTGTGGAACAGGTTAATTTCAGGAGAGACAACGAGATGGACCATTGCAACAGTGAAATTGATAAAGCTGGCTTTTGAAATGATTGCCAACTCACCGACCAACATATCTGCTTTAGAGGGGGCTGCGATATCGACATCTCCAACCCATCTTTCTTTATTGGTAAACAGATAAGAGGGTACACAATCTAGACATAAGGATCAGATGACTCTAACTCGAGACTTTTCTCTCCACAAACACAGCATTAGAGCGCTAAGGCGCATCTGAAGAAGAAAGAAGAAAGAAAGTTCTTGTAAAAATCGTTAAAAACTTTTCGATTAAATTCAAGAAGAAAAAAAAAATAATTAAACTGTCAATGAATCATCCAGTCTCATCAGCAAGGGCCTCAATGTGAAATTGTAAAAAATGAGACGAAGGGAGAGGCTGAACGGCGCCTACAGATAGGCACTCTTATCGTGAAGGAAAGCAGCCGAGTTATTTAATCTGATTAGCAATACTGTCATTTGAGAATAATAACACCGTCAATGGTGAACATATGTTTACACTTCATTTGCAAAATGTGTGCATTCTGTTTCTGTGTTCACTATTTAAAGAGTCTGAACGATTTCTTTTAAAGCAAACATTTACTAGCACATTTGCCAATGATGTGCATGTCTACAATGTGCTAATACTAACAATCTTACAAATAATGGTAACCGATTGAACAGTTGTTCATAATTACCATGCTGGGTGTCTTAAAACATGTTAAAAATGCCGCACAATTGATTCAACATTACTATGTTTTTAACAAAAACATAACTATTACCTATGCCTTCATCAGCTCTACCGCTGACTTCCTTTGATCCAAGAGGCCGCTTACTGCATTTTCTGAAAAAGGCAACGAGCAATGCATTTCAATTATAGCTCAATTCAGCAGAAGAGATAAAAGGTATTATTATGACACGTGAGACATAGAGTAATTGGGAATACAGAGATGCACACGTGCTGAAATGTGTCACATTAAGCATTGTTAGTTATCTCTATAATAAATGAAGACAGGGACAAGCTAAGATATTAAGAGCCACCCTCTGCATGAAACTACTGCAACGCCACTGTACCCATCCGGAAACACTGCCTCCTGAACACAGATGGGTGATTTATTGGAAATTGATAGAGATTCCACGACGTTTGTTTTCACGCTGCTTGTGGCCTCTCATCATTAATCCCTACTTGTACAGTAAGGCATGTGTGCCTGGTCCATAACGCAACAATGCTGCCTCGCGTTCATTACGATTTTGTCACCTTTTGCGTTTCAGAAAATCCAGTTCTATCTTCCTGCCTCGGAGTAAGTATACCTTAAGTGTTTATTACTAAATGGCTGCAGCAGAAAGAGGTCTGTAAGGAAACCGGAAATAGGCAGCCTAGGAATTAACTGCAGGCTCCAACCAAATTCTGAGGCACACACATCAATGTTCTGAAACATGTAACACCGTTTAATATTGGAATAAAGGTGGAGCCAGGACACGTCGACTGACACAGATCATTAAGTAATATATTCAGGAAATATTTCATAGATTTTTTTTTTTTTTTTTTTTGTAATTGAAACCTTCCCTGCAGACATACAGATTGTTCTTCAATACATTTGATTGAGTATACAGGCACAGTGCATCGTGATGCAAAGAAAGAATACAACGAAACATTCTTCCAAGTCAAAATGTTGCAAATCCATGAATGTACAAATAACAGGCAAGTAACATACAATCACGTCAACATCCCAGCAAACAAAATAGAACTGCATATCCTAGAAACTACATGTAATGAAATCATGAGGTGACTCTCTTCCTCTTTCCTCCAAACACAAATTGCATAATCCCAGACAGAGCAGTATAACCAAATGTGTGCATTTATTTATTTGCTGCTCTCTGTGCCTCAATGTCACTCATAATGTGCTCTAGATACGAAGACCAGCCGCAAAATAATCTGAAACAACCAGTGAGCAGGAATGGGAAAGTTGGTGTTTAGAGGCCTTCATCATTACCCTGGAAGTTAGACCAGGCTGAAACAGAACCAACTATGAGGAATGAATCTTCAGTATTGCATTATACTCACCACCGTCCCATTACAAAAATCATGACTTCTTGTCATTTTGTCTTGTCATTTCGTCTTCAAAGTCTTGGGATTGTAAGGCGTGGCATATCATGGCATGAAAAGTCGTTCAGTATTTGAAGGCAGAGCAGGGATATAGGGCAGAAACCGATATCCCAATCTCTGCCTCCACTCCGTTATTTGATTTAAACCTTACTTGTGGGCTTTAAGCACTTAAAAAATGACACTCGATACATCACTGGATGGAAGACATTTTCAACTACTCTGTATTGACTTAAACATCTCAGAAAACAGAGGGCCTCATTACACGGTAGGCGGTAGGGGATTACCGGCACCGGTAAGTGCACCGGTAATCCCCTACCGCCGTACTACGAGGTCCCTCAGTGGGTGCTGTCCTTAACGTGTGGTCAGACCACACGTTAAGGAAGGCACCCGCTGAGGGACTTCAGAGCAAATAACGTTACCGCTAATAGCGGTACCGTTATTAGCTCTTTCCCCATTCCCATTGAGCCCTATGGGGGCTCGAATGGGAATGGGGAATGGAAATTGGCATGGTGATTTACCGGGTCCTCAAGGGTCTGAATGACCCGGTAAGTCCCCATACCGCCTACCCGGACCCAGAAGGCGGTAGGGGGTAGCCATGGCGCTAATTGCACCATGGTTATCTCGTACCGTGTAATGAGGCCCATGGTCTCAAACGTAAATTCATTCTGGATAACCTTTGAGCCTTTCTTCTTGCATCTTGCAATACAAAATTAAATGGTGAAATTAAGACCTGCCAATTGGGAGTCCTGCTTAAGAAACCTATCCAAAGTAAATCAATGCATTTACATTATATTTCCAATACCTGGTACCTCTTGCTCAACGTAGTGCCACTCTATGCTCCAACTTTCATTGCTATGCGGGTGACACTCTCCTCATTGGTACACCTGCACCCTCCTCTCCTGTCACTCCTTGGCCAGCCTCCCTTGGCCCTCTTCCTTCTCCCACCTGTGAGGCCTGAAACTTCGGGGTCATCTTCGACTCCACACTCTCCTTTTCTCCTTGCATCTCTAAAGTCTCTAAGAAGTCAAACTACCAACTGCACCTCCTCAGAGGTATTCTTCCTTTCATCTCCTTCCCCCAGAAGCTCACTGTCTCTAGAGCTCTGGTTCTCTCTAGGATGGACTACTGCAACAGCCTCTTTCTAAATCCGCCTGCTTCTACCCTCCGCCCTCTGCAACTCATCCAGAACAGGACTGTGAAATTTGTCCTTGGCCTCAAGCCCAGGGATCGTATCTCTCCAACACTGAAATCTCTGCATTGGCTCCCAGTGGCTGCACGGATTAAGTTCAAGACCCTTTGCCTTGTACACAAGAACTTCTTGGGCCTGGGTACTGAATACCTGCAACTCTCTCTTTGTAAATACCTTCCTACTCAAGCTCTTCACTTATCCACCTCAAACTCCCTCGGGCTCAGTCACTTCCCCAAGCAACTAGTTGGTGGTAGATCTATTTCTTCGACTGAGGCCTACCTCTGGAAAAGTATCCCTGCATTTATGAAAGTTGAGGAGAACCATCTCCAGTTCCGGAAGCACCTCAAAACCTTCCTCTTTGCTTCTGCCTACTCTCTTCCTCTCCCCTGCTGATTTCCTGTCTGATTCTGCCCTGGTCACCTGGCTACTCTCTGATTTCGGGCCCAGATCCCTGCCCGCCCAGTTGCACACCCGCACTGCCTCCCGGCAACCCTTGCACTTGGGCCTGTATCTGTAACCCTACAGTCCCAAACCTGCACTTTTGGACACCTGCTGTCCACACTTACACTTGCGCTTGCCACCTGCTTGCCACACTTCTTGTTCTTGTTTTGATCCCATGTACAGCACTGCCCCCTCCCCTTTCCCCTGGCACTTTTCCCCTCCCCACTCCCCTGCACTTGCACGATCTCAATGTCACTAGACCTAGTAAGATGGGTGTCTCTGTGCTCCCTCTGTTCCCCCATTCCTTGCCTCAGCACACCTTGAAACACTTGTGTATAGGCGTGTTGCAAATGCCATAACTGTCATATCATGTTCAGCTGACAGAAACTGCAGGGTAAAATGTACAGAAATGCTTAAAATAAAGTAAGCATATATTTTGTTCAAATAGGAGCAACCAAACAAATTGCTCTAAGAAGACGACATACAAAATGTAAAACCATCCACCGGGCGATTGGTAGCAGAAAAGCCTGAATGGTTCATATTCATGGACACTAGTAATGAGAGACAGATAACTCTGCCAAATATTTAATACCTGCACTCTACAAAGATGGACGGAATCATTAGTCCTTTCATTATCCTTGCAACCCTAGGCATTCAATACAGAGCTGTACGATTTGTTTTTACCCAGATCCCAGGCATCTCTAATGAAATCCAAAGCCCTAGGTAAAAATATGACAGATGATGAACAATCCTAAAAATCACCCATGACATCATTCATAGTTTGCAATCCAGTGCCAGAGGATGAGGGTATCTTTATGGATTTAAAGAAAAATATTTTCCAGAGTGAGAGTCAAAGAACACCAGAAAAGAAAAAGAAATGTTGTGACCATATAATTTAACTATTAGCCAAAGTGTCGAAAAACATTGTTTGTTCAATCTGCACTTAGACTGACCTCCAAATAAATAATTAGGGAGTCATTCATACGTGAAGCCAACACATCTATATGCAAGGGTCCTCATCTTGCACAAAGTCTAGAAAGTCTTCTTAATAGAACCATAGACTTGTCTACTGAGGAACTATTGGGCAGCTAAGGAGCAGAATAATTATTCAAATGTTTTATGTGGACTGAAGACCCCTGCTGACATAATCACAACACCTGGCATCCCAAACTACCTGAATGATATTACATTCCTATGGACGATCTGACCATGAACCAAAACGAACCATTTCTTTGTCAATCCTGGCCTTCACAGAGCTAATATTAGCTACGATATTGTCCAGCTTGGTGTTATCTGAGATAAATGCAGACAACATTGCAGCCATCGAGGGTTCCTTCCCGGCAGGTGTCACTGTCTCACCCGCCAAAGCAGATTGCACAGCAGGTGCAGTACTCAGTGTTTCGCCAAGAGTACTAGCAAAGGAATCCATCGGGCTGCTTAGGTTGGCTGCCCCTTTTGTCATTCCTGATACCAGCAATGTCTCAGCAGGTATATCTGCTTCTAGGAGGGCCAGCTGTAAGGACTTAACAAGTGGTAGCAAGGGATCAGAGGCCCTCACTCCACCCCACTCAAAAAATGCAGATACCCTCAAAAACAGTCACACACCCACCATTCGGACCATCAAACAGGCACTGCACCATATCAATATGGGCTCCAATAACAAATAATGTTTGAATGAAGCCCTTCTTTACCCCCTCACAGTATGTATGCAGTGTTGATCACAGAAATGGGTAGGATAATCCAAATAATATGGACACTGGCTCCCAGTCCTCACTGACTCTGCCTCCCACTAAGGTGTATAAATACAAACATGGACTCACAACGTGGACCGCTGAAGGCCCGGGCCTCAAGAAGGAATTATAGCTCTCCAGTAGTACCCCCTGCCTCACTCCACGCTGCCTTCAGCCTCCCCACTGCAGGAGGCCACAGGGAGTGCAGGCACGCTGCCCGTCGCAGCGGATAAAGGATTTATGACCGGGACCTCGGATCCATCAAGGAGCGGTCCGCTCAGTGAAGCACTTCAGCGGCACACCTAGGAGTGACACAGTCGATCCATGAATATCATCCCCCACACCGGGGATTCACAACCCAGTTGTGCACCAAGCCCAACTTGGGGCAGCATGCCTCCTGCCTCACACTAGCAAGCCGGCACCGACCCAAGAGAGCCAAGCTACACAGTCCACCGGCCACCAGCAGACATCTCCGGCAAGGATTAGATCACAAAGGCCGCAGCCCTGGCCCAGATCTGTAGTTTGCAGCCACCTTCCGCTTCTGAGCCAGTCCAGGCTCACACCACCATCTACACCAGTGGTTCTCACCTCCAGACCATGGAAAGAACAGTCAGAATGCAGGATAATCATTAACAGGATTTCGTTTGGGCAGGAGCCTCACGATCAAGCAGTCATGTTAGTTGCCACTCAGCAGTGCCCCCTCCAGGATCTTCTCAGGATCTTCTATAGGCTTCAGTACTTGAAGCTCTTTCTCACAACGCATGGGCCCATCTACAACCTGAGAACCTATGGCATTAATGGGGATTCTGACACCTCTCACAAGTGGAGAGGCTGACTTCCTCTGGGCTGGGGCTGGAAACAGGCACCTCAAAGGAAGTAGTAGGACATAGGGAAATGCTTGAACAGGGTTAATTAATGTGGAGACCTGTTGATCTGGGACAGATGTGTCATGAACCTCAGCTCACGCCCCTTTGGACCTCCTGGTCCTTGTCTCAACGGGGCTTACATTCCGTATTACTTCGAACATGGCCGTCCAGAGCTGAAGCCCTTGCTCGCTCCATGGGCTGAACGCAGCGTGATCTATTTGTAGACCACGCCTTCCGCAGCTCCGCGCGTCTCAATGCTATTGCAGAGTAGCCTCAGAAGTGTGTTCGTAGCTTGCGGTATTATTTCCTTTGTCCCGGTGCTATTACCCGCTCCTGACCCTTTCCCCCTTCCTGATTCCGAGCATTACTAGCCTTTCCCAGACTCCTGGATTCCTGGACTCCGCGCTCCCGGAACTAAACGCGACCGGGAACCAGACGAGACTCGAGCAGCGCTGTTCAAGACCAGGAGCGTTCGCAAGAAGGCAGCAATCGAAGACACCGGCAAACACCGGACCCAGGTGAGAAGGGGGGAACTTCTTGACAGTTTGAGACGCCACCCGAACGAGATGGAAGCCGCCGTGCAGGACTTAATGCGACGCATGCAAGAATTATCAACCGAGGTTCAAAATCTTAAGGCGGAAAACGCTGCGCTCAAACAATTGGTCTTATCCCGGGATTCTGCTACAAAGGAGGGTGCCCTGTTGGGCGGTTTTGTTGACAAGTATGATGGTTCGGCAAAAACACATCGCGGATCCCTGGATTCATGTCTGGTCCACTTTACCTTTAAGCCCTATTATTTCTCGACTCCTAGGGCTAAGGTGGGTTTCATCATATCCCACCTTTCCGGCAACGCCTTAACTTGGGCAACACCCCTTGTTAACTCTGGTGATGCCCTCCTAGATGACTATGATGGGTTCATACAGGCCCTAAAGGCATGTTTGACCGTCCAGAGCAGGTCTATACTGCCCAAGAACGCTTGCTGGACTTTCAACAGGGCTCCCAAGATATGCTCACTTATGTGACCAGATGTAAACAATTGGCTAAGGAAGCAGACTGGTCCTCTGAGGCTAGTTTTACCCTGTTCAGGAGAGGCCTGAACGATGAGATCAAGGATGAACTGGCCAGGGTGGCCAGACCAAATTCATTCCAAGCACTAATGGACCTGGCCTTGCAAATAGACTTTCGCATCCAGGAAAGAAAGGCTGAAAGGAAGAAATCTAAGGGAAACCCACCCAAGACGTCCATTGAGAGCACAGCCAGAACGGACGCAAACCCAAGTCCAGCCCCAGAACCTGAACCCATGCAAATTGGAGCCTTTCGTGGACCCATATCACCTCAAGAAAGATTGAGAAGGATCCATACAGGTTTGTGTATGTATTGTGCTTCAGACAAACATTTGGTCAGGGAATGTCCTCTGGCACATCCTCGGCGTTAGGGAAACGCCAGCTCCCGATCTTAAATGGAGCAGAGATTCGGGAGAGAGATGTTTGCTCCACATCAATTCCATCCTTGAACTCTCCTGGACAAAACAGTTTGGTCTTACTACAGGCCTTCCTGTCGCCCTCCAAAGACAAGACCTATCCCATTCTGGCCTTGGTGGACTGCGGAGCTATGGGAATTTTCATTGATCAAGACTGGGTTGTTAGTCATCATATTCCGTACAAGACATGAAACACCATGCAGCCGGTGCAAGCAATTGACGGAAGACCCCTCTCTTCAGGACCCATAAGCCTGCAGACTAAAGAGATCCAACTTTCCATAAACCATCATCAAGAGCGGATTACATTCGACATCATTAAGTCAGCCCATTACCCCATGATTTTGGGAATGCCCTGGTTACAAAAGCACAATCCGTATATCAATTGGACAGCAGGATCATTATTCCTGGGCTCAGAGTTCTGTATGTCCCACTGTCTATCCCTGGACCCCTCCTCGGTAACTTATAAAGAACCACCAAGAGACCAAGAAACACCACTCATGGTTTCCAATATCATACAAGTTCCAGAGGCCTATCAGGGATATTCTGATGTATTTTCTACTGCCATAGTCCGAGCCTTACCCCCTCACAGGCCAGAAGACTGTGCCATAGACACAGATCTGTCAGCTGTAATTCCCTTCGGCAGAATGTTCATTCTTTTCGAACCCGAGAAAAAGGCCCTTCGGGAATACCTAGACACCAATCTTGAAAACGGCACCATAAGACCCTCGAAATCTCCAGCGGGTGCTTAGTTGTTCTTCGTTCCCAAGAAGGATACCAAGGAACTCAGACCTTGCCTCAACTATAGAGGCTTAAATCAATGCACCCTCAAGGATCGGTACCCACTGCCCCTGATCTCGGATATCCTGGAAGCTGTGAGAGGAGCCATAATATTCACCAAATTGGATCTCAGGGGTGCCTACCATTTGATCCGTATCCGGGAAGGAGACGAGTGGAAGACCGCCTTTAGAACACCCTTTGGCCAATACGAGTACCTGGTCATGCCCTTTGGACTAGCCAAAGCCCACACTCTCCTTTTCTCCTTGCATCTCTAAAGTCTCTAAGAAGTCAAACTACCAACTGCACCTCCTCAGAGGTATTCTTCCTTTCATCTCCTTCCCCCAGAAGCTCACTGTCTCTAGAGCTCTGGTTCTCTCTAGGCTGGACTACTGCAACAGCCTCTTTCTAAATCCGCCTGCTTCTACCCTCCGCCCTCTGCAACTCATCCAGAACAGGACTGTGAAATTTGTCCTTGGCCTCAAGCCCAGGGATCGTATCTCTCCAACACTGAAATCTCTGCATTGGCTCCCAGTGGCTTCACGGATTAAGTTCAAGACCCTTTGCCTTGTACACAAGAACTTCTTGGGCCTGGGTACTGAATACCTGCAACTCTCTCTTTGTAAATACCTTCCTACTCAAGCTCTTCACTTATCCACCTCAAACTCCCTCGGGCTCAGTCACTTCCCCAAGCAACTAGTTGGTGGTAGATCTATTTCTTCCACTGAGGCCTACCTCTGGAAAAGTATCCCTGCATTTATGAAAGTTGAGGAGAACCATCTCCAGTTCCGGAAGCACCTCAAAACCTTCCTCTTTGCTTCTGCCTACTCTCTTCCTCTCCCCTGCTGATTTCCTGTCTGATTCTGCCCTGGTCACCTGGCTACTCTCTGATTTCGGGCCCAGATCCCTGCCCGCCCAGTTGCACACCCGCACTGCCTCCCGGCAACCCTTGCACTTGGGCCTGTATCTGTAACCCTACAGTCCCAAACCTGCACTTTTGGACACCTGCTGTCCACACTTACACTTGCGCTTGCCACCTGCTTGCCACACTTCTTGTTCTTGTTTTGATCCCATGTACAGCACTGCCCCCTCCCCTTTCCCCTGGCACTTTTCCCCTCCCCACTCCCCTGCACTTGCACGATCTCAATGTCACTAGACCTAGTAAGATGGGTGTCTCTGTGCTCCCTCTGTTCCCCCATTCCTTGCCTCAGCACACCTTGAAACACTTGTGTATAGGCGTGTTGCAAATGCCATAACTGTCATATCATGTTCAGCTGACAGAAACTGCAGGGTAAAATGTACAGAAATGCTTAAAATAAAGTAAGCATATATTTTGTTCAAATAGGAGCAACCAAACAAATTGCTCTAAGAAGACGACATACAAAATGTAAAACCATCCACCGGGCGATTGGTAGCAGAAAAGCCTGAATGGTTCATATTCATGGACACTAGTAATGAGAGACAGATAACTCTGCCAAATATTTAATACCTGCACTCTACAAAGATGGACGGAATCATTAGTCCTTTCATTATCCTTGCAACCCTAGGCATTCAATACAGAGCTGTACGATTTGTTTTTACCCAGATCCCAGGCATCTCTAATGAAATCCAAAGCCCTAGGTAAAAATATGACAGATGATGAACAATCCTAAAAATCACCCATGACATCATTCATAGTTTGCAATCCAGTGCCAGAGGATGAGGGTATCTTTATGGATTTAAAGAAAAATATTTTCCAGAGTGAGAGTCAAAGAACACCAGAAAAGAAAAAGAAATGTTGTGACCATATAATTTAACTATTAGCCAAAGTGTCGAAAAACATTGTTTGTTCAATCTGCACCTTAGACTGACCTCCAAATAAATAATTAGGGAGTCATTCATACGTGAAGCCAACACATCTATATGCAAGGGTCCTCATCTTGCACAAAGTCTAGAAAGTCTTCTTAATAGAACCATAGACTTGTCTACTGAGGAACTATTGGGCAGCTAAGGAGCAGAATAATTATTCAAATGTTTTATGTGGACTGAAGACCCCTGCTGACATAATCACAACACCTGGCATCCCAAACTACCTGAATGATATTACATTCCTATGGACGATCTGACCATGAACCAAAACGAACCATTTCTTTGTCAATCCTGGCCTTCACAGAGCTAATATTAGCTACGATATTGTCCAGCTTGGTGTTATCTGAGATAAATGCAGACAACATTGCAGCCATCGAGGGTTCCTTCCCGGCAGGTGTCACTGTCTCACCCGCCAAAGCAGATTGCACAGCAGGTGCAGTACTCAGTGTTTCGCCAAGAGTACTAGCAAAGGAATCCATCGGGCTGCTTAGGTTGGCTGCCCCTTTTGTCATTCCTGATACCAGCAATGTCTCAGCAGGTATATCTGCTTCTAGGAGGGCCAGCTGTAAGGACTTAACAAGTGGTAGCAAGGGATCAGAGGCCCTCACTCCACCCCACTCAAAAAATGCAGATACCCTCAAAAACAGTCACACACCCACCATTCGGACCATCAAACAGGCACTGCACCATATCAATATGGGCTCCAATAACAAATAATGTTTGAATGAAGCCCTTCTTTACCCCCTCACAGTATGTATGCAGTGTTGATCACAGAAATGGGTAGGATAATCCAAATAATATGGACACTGGCTCCCAGTCCTCACCGACTCTGCCTCCCACTAAGGTGTATAAATACAAACATGGACTCACAACGTGGACCGCTGAAGGCCCGGGCCTCAAGAAGGAATTATAGCTCTCCAGTAGTACCCCCTGCCTCACTCCACGCTGCCTTCAGCCTCCCCACTGCAGGAGGCCACAGGGAGTGCAGGCACGCTGCCCGTCGCAGCGGATAAAGGATTTATGACCGGGACCTCGGATCCATCAAGGAGCGGTCCGCTCAGTGAAGCACTTCAGCGGCACACCTAGGAGTGACACAGTCGATCCATGAATATCATCCCCCACACCGGGGATTCACAACCCAGTTGTGCACCAAGCCCAACTTGGGGCAGCATGCCTCCTGCCTCACACTAGCAAGCCAGCACCGACCCAAGAGAGCCAAGCTACACAGTCCACCGGCCACCAGCAGACATCTCCGGCAAGGATTAGATCACAAAGGCCGCAGCCCTGGCCCAGATCTGTAGTTTGCAGCCACCTTCCGCTTCTGAGCCAGTCCAGGCTCACACCACCATCTACACCAGTGGTTCTCACCTCCAGACCATGGAAAGAACAGTCAGAATGCAGGATAATCATTAACAGGATTTCGTTTGGGCAGGAGCCTCACGATCAAGCAGTCATGTTAGTTGCCACTCAGCAGTGCCCCCTCCAGGATCTTCTCAGGATCTTCTATAGGCTTCAGTACTTGAAGCTCTTTCTCACAACGCATGGGCCCATCTACAACCTGAGAACCTATGGCATTAATGGGGATTCTGACACCTCTCACAAGTGGAGAGGCTGACTTCCTCTGGGCTGGGGCTGGAAACAGGCACCTCAAAGGAAGTAGTAGGACATAGGGAAATGCTTGAACAGGGTTAATTAATGTGGAGACCTGTTGATCTGGGACAGATGTGTCATGAACCTCAGCTCACGCCCCTTTGGACCTCCTGGTCCTTGTCTCAACGGGGCTTACATTCCGTATTACTTCGAACATGGCCGTCCAGAGCTGAAGCCCTTGCTCGCTCCATGGGCTGAACGCAGCGTGATCTATTTGTAGACCACGCCTTCCGCAGCTCCGCGCGTCTCAATGCTATTGCAGAGTAGCCTCAGAAGTGTGTTCGTAGCTTGCGGTATTATTTCCTTTGTCCCGGTGCTATTACCCGCTCCTGACCCTTTCCCCCTTCCTGATTCCGAGCATTACTAGCCTTTCCCAGACTCCTGGATTCCTGGACTCCGCGCTCCCGGAACTAAACGCGACCGGGAACCAGACGAGACTCGAGCAGCGCTGTTCAAGACCAGGAGCGTTCGCAAGAAGGCAGCGATCGAAGACACCGGCAAACACCGGACCCAGGTGAGAAGGGGGGAACTTCTTGACAGTTTGAGACGCCACCCGAACGAGATGGAAGCCGCCGTGCAGGACTTAATGCGACGCATGCAAGAATTATCAACCGAGGTTCAAAATCTTAAGGCGGAAAACGCTGCGCTCAAACAATTGGTCTTATCCCGGGATTCTGCTACAAAGGAGGGTGCCCTGTTGGGCGGTTTTGTTGACAAGTATGATGGTTCGGCAAAAACACATCGCGGATCCCTGGATTCATGTCTGGTCCACTTTACCTTTAAGCCTTATTATTTCTCGACTCCTAGGGCTAAGGTGGGTTTCATCATATCCCACCTTTCCGGCAACGCCTTAACTTGGGCAACACCCCTTGTTAACTCTGGTGATGCCCTCCTAGATGACTATGATGGGTTCATACAGGCCCTAAAGGCATGTTTGACCGTCCAGAGCAGGTCTATACTGCCCAAGAACGCTTGCTGGACTTTCAACAGGGCTCCCAAGATATGCTCACTTATGTGACCAGATGTAAACAATTGGCTAAGGAAGCAGACTGGTCCTCTGAGGCTAGTTTTACCCTGTTCAGGAGAGGCCTGAACGATGAGATCAAGGATGAACTGGCCAGGGTGGCCAGACCAAATTCATTCCAAGCACTAATGGACCTGGCCTTGCAAATAGACTTTCGCATTCAGGAAAGAAAGGCTGAAAGGAAGAAATCTAAGGGAAACCCACCCAAGACGTCCTTTGAGAGCACAGCCAGAACGGACGCAAACCCAAGTCCAGCCCCAGAACCTGAACCCATGCAAATTGGAGCCTTTCGTGGACCCATATCACCTCAAGAAAGATTGAGAAGGATCCATACAGGTTTGTGTATGTATTGTGCTTCAGACAAACATTTGGTCAGGGAATGTCCTCTGGCACATCCTCGGCGTTAGGGAAACGCCAGCTCCCGATCTTAAATGGAGCAGAGATTCGGGAGAGAGATGTTTGCTCCACATCAATTCCATCCTTGAACTCTCCTTGACAAAACAGTTTGGTCTTACTACAGGCCTTCCTGTCGCCCTCCAAAGACAAGACCTATCCCATTCTGGCCTTGGTGGACTGCGGAGCTATGGGAATTTTCATTGATCAAGACTGGGTTGTTAGTCATCATATTCCGTACAAGACATGAAACACCATGCAGCCGGTGCAAGCAATTGACGGAAGACCCCTCTCTTCAGGACCCATAAGCCTGCAGACTAAAGAGATCCAACTTTCCATAAACCATCATCAAGAGCGGATTACATTCGACATCATTAAGTCAGCCCATTACCCCATGATTTTGGGAATGCCCTGGTTACAAAAGCACAATCCGTATATCAATTGGACAGCAGGATCATTATTCCTGGGCTCAGAGTTCTGTATGTCCCACTGTCTATCCCTGGACCCCTCCTCGGTAACTTATAAAGAACCACCAAGAGACCAAGAAACACCACTCATGGTTTCCAATATCATACAAGTTCCAGAGGCCTATCAGGGATATTCTGATGTATTTTCTACTGCCATAGTCCGAGCCTTACCCCCTCACAGGCCAGAAGACTGTGCCATAGACACAGATCTGTCAGCTGTAATTCCCTTCGGCAGAATGTTCATTCTTTTCGAACCCGAGAAAAAGGCCCTTCGGGAATACCTAGACACCAATCTTGAAAACGGCACCATAAGACCCTCGAAATCTCCAGCGGGTGCTTAGTTGTTCTTCGTTCCCAAGAAGGATACCAAGGAACTCAGACCTTGCCTCAACTATAGAGGCTTAAATCAATGCACCCTCAAGGATCGGTACCCACTGCCCCTGATCTCGGATATCCTGGAAGCTGTGAGAGGAGCCATAATATTCACCAAATTGGATCTCAGGGGTGCCTACCATTTGATCCGTATCCGGGAAGGAGACGAGTGGAAGACCGCCTTTAGAACACCCTTTGGCCAATACGAGTACCTGGTCATGCCCTTTGGACTAGCCAAAGCCCCAGCAGTATTCCAACGTTTTATGGATAGGGTGTTCTCTGACATGTTGTTTCTCTTCGTCATTGTCAATCTGGACGACATATTGATTTTTTCCAAGGACCCTCTGAAGCATGAAGGACATGTTAAGGCAGTTCTACAAAGACTCTGGGAACATCACCTCTTAGCCAAGTCTGAAAAATGTTTGTTTCACATTACCTCTGTGCACTATATGGGATTTATCCTTAGTCCAAAGGGGATTGGCATGGTCCCTTCAAAAGTAAAGGACATTCTCGCCTGGCCTACTCCCACGTCTGTGAAACAAATCCAATCCTTCCTAGGACTAGCCAATTTCTACCGAAGGTTCATAGCCACCTTTTCCGAGATTGTACAACCTATAGTGGCTCTGCTAAAGAAGGACACCCCATTTGTCTGGTCAACATTACAAGAAACTGCATTCCAGCGTTTGAAGACCGAGTTCACACAAGCTCCCATTTTGGCTCAACCCGATACAAGTCGACCCTTTTTAGTGGAAACAGATGCCTTTAATTAAGCTATAGGAGCAGTGTTGAAGCAGAAAATGGAGGACGATTTGGAACACCCCGTTGCTTATCTTTCAAGAACCTTAACTCCTAGTGAAACACACTACTCCCTCCTGGAAAAGGAACTCTTAGCCATTCGGCAAGCCTTCACTGAATGGCGACACCTACTTCTGGGAGCCAGACATCCTGTCCAAGTCCGTACTGATCATCGAAACCTTCAGATTCTACAGTCACTGGAGTGGAGGAACAGTCGTCAGGCACGTTGGGCCTACTTTTTTGCCCAGTATCAGTCCCACATTACCCATGTCCCTGGATCACAGAACCTGATTGCTGACGCCTTGTCTCGCCATCCTGACTACGTGACCACTGAAGATAAGGCATTTCCTAAAATGTTTTCTCCCACGATCTTCGTAGCCCAAGCAGTTGATCTCCTGGAAGAAGTCTGATCGCAAACCCAATCCTCGGAAATATGGAAGGACATTTCAACAAGAAATCACTGGAAATTAAGAGCCAAGGAAGGCTACTTATTCAAGGACAATGCACTGCTCATTCCTACACGGAAGTTACAGCAAAAAATGACGTACAGCAATACATCCAGGCTTGTATAACCTGTGCCCAAAATAAACATGATAACAAAAGACCGGCGGGTCTTCTTCTGCAGCCCACTCTACCCTCTAAACTATGGGAAATCATTGCTACAGACTTCATAGTGGAGTTACCACCTTCCCGAGGATATACTACCATCATGGTCACCATAGATTTGTTTACCCATATGGCCCATTTTACGCCACTGATGAAACTACCCTCCTCTTCAGAGCTAGCTGGAATATTTCTGGAACACATATTCCGACTACATGGGCTTCCTTCCAAGATCATATCTGACCGGGGTCCCCAATACATTTCACAATTCTGGAAACACCTCTGTCGGGTACTAGGAATACAACGTGCCCTCTCTTCAGGATATCACCCCCAAACCAACGGAGCCACAGAACGTGCAAATCAGACCCTGGAACAATATCTCCGATGTTTTGCCACCAAGGTCCAGGATGGCTGGTCTCTCCTGATACCCGTTGCGGAATTCGCTTACAACAACTCCGAACACTCAGCGCTACAGACCAGCCCTTTTTATTGTAGTCAGGGGTTCCATCCATCGGTTTTACCCTCGGTTCTTCCTTACCCTACACCAGAACCTACTGATCAAAACTCTTATCAACGTTCACTGGGAAGCTAAAGAACACTTAGAGAAAGCCAGATTACAGACCAATGGGTATGCAGATTCCAAGAGAAGACCAGGTCCTTCCTATACGGTCGGTGACCGAGTGTGGTTGTCATCAAAACTACTCCCCCGACACTTGCGACCAAACAAGCTGGCTCCCCGCTACTATGGGACATTTCCCATCAAGGAGATTATCAATCCTGTCTCATATCGAATCAAGCTACCTGACTCCTGGAAAATAATTCATCCAGTTTTTCACACATCCGTATTGAAGCTCTACATCTAATCCTCTCAAAAATCCAGTAGACCTCCTCCTCTACTGGTTGACAACCAACTGGAATATGAGGTGTCCCAGATTTGTGACTCCAGGTATAAGCGGGGCCATCTTCAATACCTAGTGGAGTGGAAAGGATATCCTCCCAGCGAAAGGACCTGGGAACCTGTTTCAAATATCAAGGCTCCTCGGTTGCTCAGAAGATTTCACCTAATACACCCTGGCAAACCTGGAGGGAAAGGCCTTCAGAGGAAGCATGCTGTCATGAACTTCAGATCACGCCCCTTTTGGACCTCCCGGTCCTTGTCTCAACATGGCTTACATTCCGTACTACTTCCAACATGGCTGTCCAGAGCTGAAGCCCTTGCTCGCTCCATGCGCTGAACGCGGCATGATCTATTTGTAGAGCACGCCTTCCGCGGCTCCACGCGTCTCAATGCTATTGCAGAGTAGCCACAGACGTGTGTTCATAGCTTGTGGTATTGTTTCCTTTGTCCCAGTGCTATTACCCACTTCTGACCCTTTCCCCCTTCCTGATTCCGAGCATTACTAGCCTTTCCCAGACTCCCGGATTCCTGGACTCCGCGCTCCCAGAACTAAACACGACCTGGAAACAGACGAGACTCGAGCAGCGCTGTTCAAGACCAGGAGCGTTAGCAAGAAAGCAGCGATCGAAGACACTGGCAAACACCGGACCCATGTGAGAAGGGGGGAACTCATTGACAAGATGGGTCTCAGTGGATGTCCAAGGAAGCTAATAGAAAAAACACCTACAGCAAGAAGACTTGGATCTTACTGCACATAACTTTCTTCTTAATCCCTTTCCCTCTATCTTCATGAAAATCAATGACTCTGTGCATGAGATCCGATAGGGGTCTTTAGCACATGACTCAAATTGGCTTTTAAAAGCAGGCTTGAAAAATGACCAATCCCCAGTTAGGATTTTACTTTATATGGGGGCAGAGTCCCCTTTTGTTGAGCCATTTTAAAGAATCATTGTTTAGACTACCCCTGGAACAGAAGAAGGATCCAGACTGAACCTTTGTTGGAGCTACACATTTTTTCAGCCTCTTGCATAGGTAGAAGTCAGGATTTTCAGCAGAGGTGGCAATTCTCTCCCTAACTACTTCTGAACTTCATGAAAAGCGATGGCATGACAGAAAGCCAGCCGGCTCCTGTGGTCTGCTGGTACGCAGGGACCACTGCTGAGGACTGTGGCAAAGATCATGAATGCATCTCTGACATGTATCATTGGACTGCGAATTACCAGGGTAAACATCATATTCTTGAAGGGGCCTGATGAAAGGGCCCATAGTTTGTTGCAAGTGTAATGGTACTGCCTTTGGCAATACTAGTTGCTGAATTGAGTGTTTCCTGATTAGCCACATCAAACCAATCAAGCCACAATGTAACAACAATTGAGCCACTTATGCTTTCATACTTCACCATGTATGTGTTTGAAGCAAAACTTAAATGCACCCACCCGCCCAGAGAAACAAGCCAAGCTGCATAGTAGAGGCTACTCACCACTGATACTATACTTTTGAGACTGACTCGCTCTATCGATCCATAACCGAATTCCCTGTTTTTTTTCCTTTTTGAGTTACCCTCAAAAGATTGAGCCATGACAACTGAAACATCTGCTGCCTGCCCCTTGACTTCTCTGAGCACCTGTGGACAGCAATACATGCACTGATGCTTGCAACCATTGAGGTGCTCATCAACTTCCAACTTCGACTTGTTCTCTTGAAAAGGATCTAACAAGACCACAATTATGCAGTTGAACCACCACAATGGGCAATAGCTTAGAACACCTTAAAACGATATTTTTTTCTAGGTTCTGACCACTCTGGAATTTGAGTCGTCACCATTTCCTATCTTAAAAGACAAATAAAAATAATAATTTGGGGGCTGATTGATGGAAAAGTGGGATTTTTTCCTGCAAAGTCTGTTTGACAAGAACGATACTGCATGCATCTGTGCGCAGAATAAAAAATATGCACCCCTGTGTATTCAGGGAATTTCCTGTGCATAGTAACCGTATACGCAAGTCATTGCCAGATCATCCCTGACATGCCCCCATGCAAATGAAACCAGCCAGAACAGCTACCTTTGCATGCTCCCCGGGTGCGAATACACGCACCCTTTAAACAGTGCGTGTTGTTGCCCGCAAGCAGCCGTGCATCTCCGGGACCCTGCACGGGGTCCTCTGTAACTGTTACTGGCACCGCGTCAACATGAATACGATGTTTTATAACTCAGGTAAAATTCTGAAAATCTATATGCAAACCCCATAAACCCTTCCTGCACCACACTAGACTATGTACGTGCACCCCTTCCTCCGATCAGATCCCCGGCTGCGTACAAGCACCACTAAATCCGACATGCAAACCCACCTCTGCACTGCGATTCCTATGGGCAAGTGTACTTACACCTGGTTTTGGGTGGCATAGAGATGGAGAGATTTGCGTGGGAATTTTGCAGGCGAGAGGTCGCCCTGTCACATCCATGAATAGGCTTTGTCGTGCGCATTTGTGGGTGTGCTATGGACTGCCTACCCTTCCCTCGTAATGCCCACTTTTTCTAAGTTTCACCCCCTACTCCGCTGTCTGTACAGGCCTCGCCCACGCTCTGCATTTGTCTCGCGCAACACACTCGACCACTCGCAGAGACATGCAGAGCCTGCGTGAAGTCCATGCAAGTCAGGAAAAAGTGCTGCACAGTTGATTCCATTAATCGACTAACAGGGTTTCGCTAGCAGAATGGCGTGCAAATCCCCAATTTCCCACGCAAATAAATCCATGAATCAGCCCCTTGGTGTTTATTGTTTGCTTTTTTATCTCGGATTATTTTTCATCCCTCCTGTCATTTACACCCAGAGTCATATACATCTTAAATTGCTTTGATCTGTGCTTTTACTTTACGGGGTGTGACTGTTCAGTGTTTTTGCCCATTTTTTTTAACCTTTATTCTGTTATTGTGTGGATGCTTCCGTAATTGGTCACACTACCCCAAAGAGTAAATATAGCACACCCTTACACCATGCTACCTTAAAAGGTGAAGGGGGTATATAATTAAGTTGGGGCCGGTTTCATCTGTATTACCGGATAACTGCTGTAGAAAGTTTAGAAGCCAATCCTCTCCCCTGTACCAGTGCTGGTGGCATTTCATCACAGATGCTGTAGTTAGCTGTTACAATGAAACCGTCAATGAATCATCCAGTCTCATCAGCAAGGGTCTCGATGTGAAATTGTACAAAATGAGACGAAGGGAGAGGGTGAAGGGCGCCTACAGATGGGGACTCTTATCATGAAGGAAAGCAGCCGAGTTATTTAATCTGATTAGCAATACTGTCATTTGAGAATAATAACACCGTCAATGGTGAACATATGTTTACACTTCATTTGCAAAATGTGTGCATTCTGTTTCTGTGTTCACTATTTAAAGAGTCTGAACGATTTCTTTTAAAGCAAACATTTACTAGCACATTTGGCAATGATGTGCGTGTCTACAATGTGCTAATACTAACAATCTTACAAATAATAGTAACCTATTGAACAGTTGTTCATAATTACCATGCTGGGTGTCTTAAAACATGTTAAAAATGCCGCACAATTGATTCAACATTACTATGTTTTTAACAAAAACATAACTATTACCTATGCCTTCATCATCTCTACCGCTGACTTCCTTTGATCCAAGAGGCCGCTTACTGCATTTTCTGAAAAAAGCAACGAGCAATGCATTTCAATTATAGCTCAATTCAGCAGAAGAGATAAAAGGTATTATTATGACACGTGAGACATAGAGTAATTGGGAATACAGAGATGCACACGTGCTGAAATGTGTCACATTAAGCATTGTTAGTTATCTCTATAATAAATGAAGACAGGGACAAGCTAAGATATTAAGAGCCACCCTCTGCATGAAACTACTGCAACGCCACTGTACCCATCCGGAAACACTGCCTCCTGAACACAGATGGATGATTTATTGGAAATTGATAGAGATTCCACGACGTTTTCACGCTGCTTGTGGCCTCTCATCATTAATCCCTACTTGTACAGTAAGGCATGTGTGCCTGGTCCATAACGCAACAATGCTGCCTCGCGTTCATTACGATTTAGTCACCTTTTGCGTTTCAGAAAATCCAGTTCTATCTTCCTGCCTCGGAGTAAGTATACCTTAAGTGTTTATTACTAAATGGCTGCAGCAGAAAGAGGTCTGTAAGGAAACCGGAAATAGGCAGCCTAGGAATTAACTGCAGGCTCCAACCAAAATCTGAAGCACACACATCAATGTTCTGAAACATGTAACACCGTTTATTATTGGAATAAAGGTGGAGCCAGGACACCTCGACTGACACAAATCCTACACAGATCATTAGGTAATATATTCAGGAAATATTTCATAGATTTTTTTATTTTTTTTTGTAATTGAAACCTTCCCTGCAGACATAAAGATTGTTCTTCGATACATTTGATTGAGTATAAGTGCACAGTGCATCGTGATGCAGAGAAAGAATACAACGAAACATTCTTCCAAGTCAAAATGTTGCAAATCCATGAATGTACAAATAACAGGCAAGTAACATACAATCACGTCAACATCCCAACAAACAAAATAGAACTGCATATCCTAGAAACTACATGTAATGAAATCATGAGGTCACTCTCTTCCTCTTTCCTCCAAACACAAATTGCATATACCAGACAGAGTAGTATAACCAAATGTGTGCATTTATTTATTTGCTGCTCTCTGTGCCTCAATGTCACTCATAATGTGCTCTAGATACGAAGACCAGCCGCAAAATAATCTGAAACAACCAGTGAGCAGGAATGGGAAAGTTGGTGTTTAGAGGCCTTCATCATTACCCTGGAAGTTAGACCAGGCTGAAAGAGAACCAACTATGAGGAATGAATCTTCAGTATTGCATTATACTCACCACCGTCCCATTACAAAAATCATGACTTCTTGTCATTTTGTCTTGTCATTTCGTCTTCGAAGTCTTGGGATTGTAAGGCGTGGCATGTCATGCCATGTAAAGTCGTTCGGTATTTGAAGGCAGAGCAGGGATATAGGGCAGAAACCGATATCCCAATCTCTGCCTCCACTCTGTTATTGGATTTAAACCTTACTTTTGGGCTCTAAGCACTTAAAAAATGACACTCGAAACATAACTGGATGGAAGAAATTTTCAACTACTCTGTATTGACTTAAACATATCACAAAACATAGTCTCGAAAGTAAATACATTCTGGATAACCTTTAAAACTTTCTTCTTGCATCTTGCAATACAAAATTAAATGGTGAAATTAAGACTTGCCAACTGGGAGTCCTGACCTAAGAAACCTATCCAAAGTAAATCAGTGCATTTACATTATATTTCCAATACCTGGCACCTCTCGCTCACTGCATTGCCGCTCTCTGCTGCAACTTTCAGTGCTATGTGGATTACACTCAGCTCGTTTTCAGGCTCCCTCTGCCATCTCTTCTCCTTCTCTCATCTCTGACTGACTGTCTGCTATCCAGGAGTGGTGTGCCACCAACAATCTCTGCCTTAATGCCAGTAAGACGGAGATTCTCCTCATTGGCACACCTGCACCCTCCTTTCCTGTCACTCTCTGGCCTGCCTCCCTTGGCCCTCTTCCTTCTCCCACCTGTGAGGCCTGAAACTTCGGGGTCATCTTCGACTCCACACTCTCCTTTTCTCCTCGCATCTCTGATGTCTCTAAGAAGTCAAACTACCAACTGCACCTCCTCAGAGGTATTCTTCTTTTCCTCTCCTTCCCCCAGAAGCTCACTGTCTCTAGAGCTCTGGTTCTCTCTAGGCTGAACAGCTGCAATAGCCTCTTTCTAAATCTGCCTGCTTCTACACTCCGCCCTCTGCAACTCATCCAGAACAGGACTGTGAAACTTGTCCTTGGCCTCAAGCCACGGATCGTATCTCTCCAGCACTGAAATCTCTGCATTGGCTCACAGTGGCTGCAAGGATTAAGTTCAAGACCCTTGTACACAAGGACTTCTGGGGCTGGGTTCTGAATACCTGCAACTCTCTCTTTGTAAATACCTTCCTACTCGAGCTCTTGACTTATCCACCTCAAACTCCCTCAGGCTCAGTCGCTTCTCCAAGCAACTTGTTGGTGGTAAATCTATTTCTTTGGCTGGGGCCTACCTCTGAAATAGCCTCCCTGCCTCTCTGAAACTTGAGGAGAACCATCTCTGGTTCCGGAAGCACCTCTAAGCCTTCCTCTTTGCTTCTGCCTACTCTCTTCCTCTCCCCTGCTGATTTCCTGTCTGATTCTGCACTGGTCACCTGGCTACCCTCTGATTTTGGGCCCAGATCCCTGCCCGCCCAGTTGCACACCCACACTGCCTCCTGGAAACCCTTGCACTTGGGTCTGTATCTGTAACCCTACAGTCCCAAAACCTGCACTTTTGGACACCTGCTGTCTGCACTTACACTTGCACCTGTCACCTGCCTGCCACACTTCTTGTTCTTGTTTTGATCCCATGTATGGCACTGCCCCCTCCCCTTTCCCCTGGCACTTTTCCCCTCCCCCCTCCCCTGCACTTTCGCGATCTCAATGTCACGTGGCCTAGTAACATTGTTGTCCCTGTCCTCCCTCTGTTCCCCCTTCCTCGCCTCATCGCGCCTTGAAACACTTGTGTATAGGCACGTTACAAATGCCATATCATATCATATCATGTTCAGCTGACAAAAACTGCAGGGTAAAATGTACAGAAATGCTTAAAATAAAGAAAGCACATATTTTCTTCAAATAGGGGCAACCAAACAAATTCCTCTAAGAAGACGACATACAAAATGATACTAACCCAAAGTGAAACCATCCACTGGGCGATTTGTAGCAGAAAAGCCTGCATGGTTCCGATTCATGGATACTAGTAATGAGAGACAGATAACTCTGCCAAATATTTACTACCTGCACTCCACCAAGATTGACGGAATCATTACATTAGTCCTTTCATTATCCTTGCAACCCTAGGCATTCAATACAGAGCTGTACGATTTGATATTACCCAGATCCCAGGCATCTCTAATGAAATCCAAAGCCCTAGGTAAAAATGTGATAGATGATGAACAATCCTAAAAATCAGAGGATGAGGGTATCTTTGCGGATACAAGAAAAGATTTGAATTTCTTACAAGGATTTAAAGAAAAATAATTTCCAGAGTGAGAGTCAAAGAACCCCAGAAAAGAAAAAGAAATGTTTTGATCATATAATTTAGCTATTAGCCAGAGTGTCGAAAAACATTGTTTGTTCAATCTGCACCTTAGACTGACCTCCAAATAAATAATTAGGGTGTCATTCATACGTGAAGCCAACACGTCTATATGAAAGGGTCCCCATCATACACAAAGTCTAGAAAGTCTTCTTAATAGAACCATGGACTTGTCTACTGAGGAACTATTGGACAGCAAAGGAGCAGAATAATGATTCAAATGTTTTATGTGGACTGAAGACCCCTGCTGACATAATCGCAACACCTTGTATCCCAAACTACCCGAATGATATAACATCTGACCATGAACCAAAAATGAACCATTTCTTTGTCAATCATGGCCTTCACAGAGCTAATATTAGCTACGATATTGTCCAGCTTGGTGTTATCTGAGACAAATGCAGACAACATTGCAGCCAATGAGGGTTCCATCCCGGCAGGTGTCACTGTCTCACCCGCCGAGGCAGATTGCACAGCAGGTGCAGTACTCAGTGTTCCGCCAAGAGTAGTAGCAAAGGAATCCATCGGGCTGCTTAGGTTGGCTGCCCCTTTTGTAATTCCTGATACCAGCAATGTCTCAGCAGGTATATCTGCTTCTAGGAGGGCCAGCTGTAAGGATTTAACAAGTCGTAGCAAGGGGTCAAAGGCCCTCACTCCTCCCCACTCAACAAATGCAGATACCCTCAAAACCAGTCGCACACCCACCATTCGGACCATCATACAGGCGCTGCAGTATGGGCTCCAATAACAAATAATGTTTGAATGGGGCTCTTCTTTACCCCCTCACAGTATGTATGCAGTGTTGATCACAGAAATAGTTAGGATTATCCAAATAATAAGGACACTAGCTCCCAGTCCTCACTGACTCTGCCTCCCACTAAGGTGTATAAACACAAACATGGACTCACAACGTGGACCGCTGCAGGCCCGGGCCTCAAGAAGGAATTATAGCTCTCCGGTAGTGCCCCCTGCCTCACTCCACGCTGCCTTCAGCCTCCCCACTGCAGGAGGCCACAGGGAGTCCAGGCACGCTGCCCGTCGCAGCAGATAAAGGATTTATGACAGGGCCCTCGGATCCATCAAGGAGCGGTCCGCTCAGCGAAGCACTTCAGCAGCACACCTAGGAGTGCCAGAGACGAGCCATGAATATCCTCACCCTTACCGGGGATTCACAACCCGGTTTCACACCAATCCCACCATGGAGCAGCATGCCTCCTGCCTCACACTAGCAAGCCGGCGCCGACCCGGGAGAGCCAAGCTACACAGTCCACCGGCCACCAGCAGACACCTCTGGCAACGATTAGATCACAAAGGCCGCACCCCTGCCCCAGATCTGTAGTTTGCAGCCACCTTTGCTTCTGAGCCAGTCCAGGCTCACACCACCATCTACACCAGTGGTTCTTACCTCCAGACTATCGAAAGAACAGTCAGAATGCAGGATAATCGTTAACAGGATTTCGTTTGGGCATTAGCCTCATGATCAAGCGTTCATGTCAGTTGTCACTCAGCAGTGCCCCCTCCAGATTGGAGTTCTACCAATCTTGGGTTTGCTTGCTCTTTGCCGAATCCATTGAAGATTGGCAGATAATGGTGTCGTGCTTGGAATTTGTGAACACCCGGTAGTGTATTCTTTCAACGGTGGTTTGAGCAGGATGGCCTGGTTGATTTATTGTGTGCTAATGTATATGGGCCTCATTACGACCCTGGCGGTAGGGAATTAACGGAGCTGTTAGAGCTGCCGGCCCCGTTAACCGCCTACCACCTCATTACGAGGTTTGCTTGCGGGACCCGGTAAGGACGCCTGGTGAAACCAGGCATCCTTAGTGGGCCCCGCGAGCAGACCAGGATGCAAACAACGGGCAACTTCTATGCTGCTTTCTATTTCTCCTATCAACTCTAACTGCTACTCTATCTCCTATCCTATCCCTCTCACTAAATCTTAAAGGAAGAAGTTCAAGAGGGACATCCTTGTCTCAACCCAAACCTCCCTATCGCAGATACCTACATCAGTGCTTCCTCTAGGCAGACTCTCACCGTCATCCACTTTGTCATTATCTCACTACACCTATGAACCCCTCATATGGCCTCGGCTCTCTCCCCTATCTATTCCTCTCCCATTAATTGTGGCATTCAGTGGGAGTTCCTCTTGGCCTCCTTCCACTCCTCCAAGACCATTATTAATGTCTATCTAAATGGCACTGTCTTGTTCCAGGACCTTCAGTCCAATCTTCTCCTTTTCGTTAGGCATCTCTGTGCCTTATCAGCTTCCTTCCTTCTCTCGCTACTCCATCTAGCACCTCTCTGGCTCCTCTGAAACCTTCTTCTTCTGCCACCTCTCTGTCACCTACCTCCTCCTCTCTGGCTACTATGTCACCTCCTGCTACCACCCCTTCCCACACTCTGGTCCCTCTACCACTTCTGCTGGGTGTACCACAACTCAGTACCCTCCCCTGGAAGTCTTTCAAATGTGGCAACCTACTCCACATCTCTACTCTCAACTCTTGCTCTACTGTCAAACACTCCTCTGACATCTGCCACTTCCTGGAAGAACTTGACCTTGATGTCGTTATTTATTTTATTTATTTATTGTTTGCTTGTTAGGTGCTTATACAATAAGAAAATATTGTTTCAAAGCGCCCAATAGTCAGGGAAGGATCAAGGGTGGGAAGTACATTTAAAAACATAAACATTTAGAGCAGTAGGTGGAAAAGATAGAGGAACAAACCTACTATGCCTTGTGAGTATTCAGAATGTGCAAGTGTTCTCGCTCTCATTGAGACATGGTTCGATGGCTACACGATCCCCTCTGAGCCAATAACCAATCAACCCACAGGTGGATTAGCTCTGATCTTTCCTGAGTGGGTCCCTGCTTCTGTCATTCCTATGCAGGCCTACACCTTCTTTGAATGCCTGGTCTGCAGGCTCTCTATCTCTCCTAGCCTCTGTCTGACTGTGGCCATCATGTGCATGCCACCTGGCCAGGTTGCCCTCTTCCTCTCAGACTGGGATGACTCCTTCTCTTCTCTCCGTGCCTCTACCTCTGAACTTCTTCTACTTGGAAACCTCAACAACCACCTGGATGCTTCTAATCCCTCCACTGGGCTCTTCCATAACCTCTTTGACACTCTCTCTTCCTCCATTCTACCCTCTGGTCCGACACACTCTGCTGGACACACCTTGGATGTTCTCATCTCCTCAGACATCCCCCTCTCTAACGCTCTCACCTCTCACGCTCTCACCTCTCATCTCTCTTGGACTGACCACTTTCTACTTTCCTCTCACCTGAAACTCTCAGTACCCGAGGCAAAGTCCACCCCAGCACTGCCACCTACCTTCTCGGTCATTCAGCCTGTTAAGCGTGTGTGAGTGTATGCCTTTGCCTCTAATTTCTCTTCTCCTCCTACTCCTGTGGCTGACTCACAATCTAACACATCCCTCTCTAACCTGCATCTTTCTATCCCCAACACTCTGGACATCCTTTCCCCTGTCATTAGATTCTGTATGAAGCCTACGTCCAAGTGAAACTCTTGGTATGACTCCAACCTCACCTCCCTGAGATGCAGGTGCAGGGTGGCTGAGAGGATTTGGAGGGCTTTGTGTGCATCCTCTGACAAATTGGCCTGCCACCTGCTCCAAAGGCAATACAGACTCCAAGAAGAGAGCCCACATCAATCCTGCATCTGTGTGGCCTATAGCAAGATGGCCAAACTCTTTAAATCTGCAAGGAACTTGCCAATCCTTCTCCTTTTCCTTCCTAAACCCTCTGTACGGTTGTGGCTTCTCACTTCACCACTAAAACTCATGACATCCTGTCCTTGTTCCCCTCTCCGTCTAGCTCTACCTCTCGCAGCACTTCTTCGGCGGCCTCTCTCTCTCCACCTCATTTCTCCTCTTTCTCTCTGACAACACCTGACAAGGTTTCTAAGTCTGATCTATGAAAGTGACATCCAAACAGGTGCCTCCCTGCTCCTCCACAACCATCAAGGACTACATTGACACCCTCACTACAGCCTTGTCCAAATCTGCAATCACTCTTTTGCCACTGGATCTTCCCCTCTCTCCTCTAGCACTCCCTTGTGCACCCCCTCCTCAAAATACCTGCTGATCCTACTTATCCAGCGAACTACAATCCGATCTCTATCACTGCTTTCCTGGACAAACTCCTGGAAAAGCTGGCCATCTCCCAGCTTACTCTCCACACTGAATCTGTAGTTGGTCTCCATGACATTAGTCAGGCTTTAGAGCAGCCAGAGGCATGGAAAATGCTCTCCTGAACACCCATGAAGATCTGCTCTCTAAATTGGACTGTAGCCTTCCTTCTGTCCTCATTCTCCTTGACCTTACTTGTGCCTTTGACATGGTAAACAAATCCATCCTGATCAAGCGACTGCATGAGAACCTGGGCATCATGTATCAGGCTCTGGAGTGGCTGACCTCCTACCTTCGGGACTGACCCATCAAGGTCCAACTTGGGTCCTTTCTCTTCACCATCTCTCTTTCCACATGTGGTGTTCCCCAGGGCTGTAACCTCTCACCCTGGCTCTTCAAGGTCTACTTGGCCCCCTTGGCCAACCTGATCTCTACCTTCTCCCCTAACTTCCTGTTATAAGCTGATGACACTCGGCTCTCCTTCCGCCTCCCCTCAGCCTCCTCTCCTCTCTCGCTCATTCCTGACTGTCCATCTGTGATTCAGGATTGGTGTGCCTCCAACGACCTTTGCCTTAATGTCAGTAAAACGGAGATCCTTCTAATTAGGACCCTGCTCCCGCTTTCCCTCTTTTTCTCTGGCTGCCCATCTTGGGCCCTCGTCCTTCGTCTTCTTGTAAGGCAAAAAACATTGGTGTCAACTTTGACTCCACCCTCTCCTTCTCTCCATAAATACATCACAGACCTTGCCAAAAAGGCCCATTACCAGCTGCACCTCCTCAGAGATATTCTTCCTTTTCTCACATTCACCCAGAAGCTCACTGTCTTTGGAGCCCTGGTTCTCTCTAGGCTGGAGCACTGCACCAGCATCTTTCTCATTGTTCCTTGATTTGATTTGAGTTATTTGTATGGCACACACAACAAACTAAATCGTATCCTGGTGCAGTTGGAGCCAAAAGGTGAGAAGCGTAAATTGGCAGTATAAATAGATATAGATGCCAGTGTATATCAAAGAGAGCCATAAAGTAACCATACAAGCTTGAAATGTAGGCTTTTAAACCTGCTCTAATGATTGATAGGGAATCTGCCCTTCTTAAGTTAAGTGGGCGGCTATTCCATAGTCTTGGTCCAAAAACTGAAAAGCTACAATCCTTCTCCTACTATACGGGCAAAATGTCTGAGATTCATATTAAATTTGTGGAATACTCGTGAAGTACTATGTAGAAGGACATTTTTACCATATGAACAGAATTATTGTCGATATTGTTTAGAAATCAAAAAGAGACTCTGCAACATATTGTAGTAGAGTGCACAAAATTGAGGATGGTTTTTGAAAAGTACTTTAAGAGAGTATTAACTGCGCAAAGCAATTTAGATCAAGATTATGTATGGCAATTTTTATTCTCAAATCTGCGGACAACAGTGCAAATTGCTATAGTGCAATATTTAGATATCATCTTACCTGTATGTACAGGATGATTATTTTAGGAGATGTTCCTTATGATTGATTTCTGAAATGTTAAAATGTGAATTTGTATGTGTGCTGTTTTAAATAAAAAGTTTTGAAATTGTAAATTATGAATTACTTTCTAATAAGTAATCACATGAAAATAATGTAATCATTTTAATTCTGATAATGAGATGCAAACATTTTTGAAAAGTTGTTAATTCAACTAAACAAATAAAAAAAAATGTTTTTTAAAAAGGCTACAATCTCCTTGTGAGACACAGTTGGTCCTAGGAATAATAAGTAAGCATTGATCTTCTGACCTTAAAGCCCGAGTCAGGGCAATATTGCTTCAGTTTATTTATTAAGTAGATTGGTGCCAGCCCATGAATAGATTTGTACACCAGACACCCAATTTAAAATGTTATGCGGTCTTCCACCGCTAGCCAGTGTAGTGACCGGTGGAAACCTGAAATTGACTTATTCTTGGCAACACCAAAGACCAGTCTTGCTCTTGCATTTTGGGCTTTATGTATGCAGTACATCTGTTTGTTCAGGGCTGTGGCCAGGTGTCCATTGCAGTAATCTAATTTGGAATTGACCAAGGCTCCCACAACCATCGCACGGTCAGGGGCAAGTACATAAGGCAATGCTTGGCATAGGAGACAGATCTTATAAAAAACAGACTGTATTTTGGCTGAGAACTGACCATTACAGCCCATAGCACTCTGCCAAATACAGACACGATTGTTTACCTTAGTGGAATATATACGGCTGGTCCTCAAAAAATGAAGAGGTGGATCACAACTTGTTCCCACAAGCAAGTGTTTGGGACCAAATAAAATCAATTCATTTTTTTGGGTTAAGTTGTAGCCAGTATTTTTCCATCCACATTCCTATTTCTTCCAAACACTTGATCACCACAGTAATAATCCTTCCTTCCTCTACTTTCTGCCCTCTGCACCTAATCCAGAACATGAATGCACGGCTTATCCTTGCCCTCAAGCCCATGGACTGTATCTCTCCAGCCATGAAATCTCTTCATTGGCTCCCGGTGGCTTCAAGGATCAAGTTCAAGACCCTCTGCATCGTTCACAAGGCTTTCTAAAGCCAGGGCCCGCACTACATCCAACTCTCTCTTACAAAGTACCTTTCTTCTTGAGCCCTTTGTTCAGCTACCTCCAACTCTCTGAGGGTCCAAAGGTTCTCCAGGCAGAGAGTGGAGGGTATAACTCTTTCCTTTGCAGGTGCCTCCCTCTGTAATGGCCTCCCTGCCCCTTTCAGTCTTGAGTCGGACCACCTGAATTTCCGGAAGCAGCTCAAGACCTTACTTTTCTCCTCTGCTTTATCTCTCTCCATCCCCTGCTGACCACCTGCTGACCACCTGTCTGCGGTGCCAATTGGTTGCTTGGTTACCCTTAGAGTTTCACTGGGTTCCAGGCTCCACCATGATCAGTCTCCACTGCACTGCCTCTGGGCCTGCTGCGCACTTAGGTTCTGTAACTTTAACCTCTACAGTCCCCTGCCTCCTTAAACTTACCCAGAGCCATGCTGCCCTAGCTGCACTTACAGCAGGAGGGCCTTTCTGGGGGCAACCATGGTTTCCCCCCTATCAACAACCGCGCCGCCAATTTCGCGGACGGCGTCGTCTGAACAGGTAGTTGAACAAAGCGACATACCAATTTTTAATCTTGCCAAAATTGATCTTACATCTCCTCAGATTAAAGTTCTCTCGAAAGGGCTTTCATTTGTGCCCTCACAAAAAACGGATTGGTTTGAAACAGAACTTGAGGTTCGCCGGTTCCTTAGAACATTGCGCCTCAAAGTTTTCTTTAATGAACATGGAGGAAATGAGCAGGAACTAGACACTGGCTTACGAGCCCCTTCAACCTTCAAGCCCCAAGACAATGAAGTCACAAGAGAAATTTTGACCTTTGAAAAATGTGTCCTTCGAGATTTAGACAAACTCAAAAGTAATTCAAAACAGAAATCTCTTAGACATAATCTCTCTAAATTAGAAAACTCTGCTCTCATTGAACTATCCAACAACCCCTCCATTGTCATAAAACCTGCAGACAAAGGAGGTGGAATTGTAGTTATGTCTAAGGCTCAATATATCAACATGATGGACACGCTATTACAAGATGATGTCAGCTATAAGAAACTTAGGAAGGATCCCACCCGAGACATTCGCACAGAAATTGAAAGCGTAGTACAATTTGCTTTAGATCGCAAATGGATTACGGAAAAAGAATCTAAATTTCTCATTACCAGTCAAAGTCGTATTCCGACTATGTATTCTTTACCTAAGATACATAAAAATCAGGAAAACCCACCCGGAAGACCAATAGTGTCAGGCTGTGGTTCGATTTTAGAACCACTGTGCAAATTTATTGACGTATTTCTGAAACCTATTAGCGTAAAAACTGAGACATACCTCAGAGATACGACTGACACTATTACTATCTTTGAAAATCTTGAATTTGACAACACTACTCAATTACTGGTGACAATGGACATTCAATCCCTCTATACTAGCATTCCACAAGATCAAGCGATAGAATGCATGCGAGAAGTTCTCCTGGAATATGATTCTCAGGATCGCGTTCCACATAACTTCATCTTGGAACTTATGGCCATAGCTCTCAACAAAAATTATTTTGAATTTAATGGCCAGTTTTTCTTACAAGTAAAAGGTACGGCCATGGGGGCTGCTTTTGCGCCGAGCCTAGCGATTCTCTTTATGTTCAAATTTGAAACTCGTCACATTCTATCTTCCACCAATCCCTTCCGCTATTCTATAACCAAATGGAAGAGATATATCGATGACATCATATTTATTTGGACAGGCACTAAAGCCGAGCTAATACTCTTCTTTGATTGGTTGAATAACGTTGATCCTAATATCAAGTTCACCATGGAGTCTAGCAATATTCAGATCCCTTTTCTAGACTTAATAATTAAAGATGATTTTGGAAAATTGAAGTGTTCGCTTTTCCGTAAAACCACAGCCCGTAATACTCTCCTACATTACTCCAGCAATCACCCTCGGCATATTAGGGATAATCTACCCTATGGCCAGTTTCTCCGGATCCGGCGAAACTGTTCCGAGTTATTTGATTATTATGAACAAGCAGATAAGCTTAGTAGTCGCCTTAGAGACAGAGGTTATCCTAAACGATTGATCACACAAGCGTACAAAAGGGCTCGGTTTACTGACCGTGACAATTTGCTCACGCCCAAACAAAATTCCAATTCAGTACTGGATAAGAACAATTCACAGATGACATGTGTATTGACCCATGGGCCTCAGACCTTCGAGATTAAAAAACTCATCTCGAAATACTGGCCCATTGTCAAAATAAATCTGCCAGACACACCTCCTCCCCGCTTTGCTTTCAAGAGGGGCAGCAATATTCGTGACAAACTTGTGCACTCTTCCCTTAAGAAAGCCGCCCCCAGAATAGGTCTGTGGGACCTGAGGACCACCACAGGGCATTTCCCTTGTGGATCTTGCTCTGTCTGTCAATTCACCAGGAAAATGAAGGAGTTCAAAATTGGGCCAAAAACATGGACATTTACCACTATGACAAACTGCAAAACCGCACATGTGGTATACTGCATCCAATGCCCGTGTGGCCTTCGGTATGTTGGTCAAACTTCACGACCGGTACATATTAGAATATCAGAACATCGATCTAGAATCAGGTGTAAAACACTTACCGCACCCCTAGTAAGTCACTACATTGAGCTACAGCACTCTGCTAATGACATATTATGGTGGATTCTGGATGTGGTCAAAAATACGCCCAACATAACCCACTGCCTCCTACAGAAGGAGGCTCGATGGATCCATCGTTTATCCACTCACATTAATGGACTTAATGAGGATTTCAGTCCAATTTAACATGTTTTGGCTTCCATCCCACACCTGGGTTTTGCCTTGCGGGCGGCTGCCTCCTTCCAGCAGCATGTGTTCTGCTCCCCAGCCGGACGCTTCTCCGCAGGCTTCTGTCTGCTTTCCGGTGCGGCAGCTTCTCTTAGTTGACGTTACAGAGGCCGCTGTCATGGCGCCCTTTTGTATCCACCCAAGTGAGTGACATGCAGGTGGGGCAGCTCTCAGCCTATCCACACATCTTGTTTTTAGGCCCAATGAAATGGCGAGTTAGGCCTCCTGCCCTCTTTAGGCTATATGAACATTCGTGCTCGCTTTGCAGAGTGTTGCGAGAGGGTTTCAAGAAAGGCTGTTCCCCTCGTACATCTGCATTATACTTTGGTCAAGTCGTTATAGGTAAGACGCGATTTTTTCGTGGGTTCTTTCTTAAACACAGTTTAGTGTTTACTGTATATATCCGTCCATTCTTCTAACACGATTTCTCGTGGGTTCTTTCTTAAACACAGTTTAGTGTTTACAGTATATATCTGTCCATTCTTCTAACACTATTCATCATTTTCTATTTTTCAGAGGCTGTACACCTTCTATGCCAGTGATATGGGACCACACTAGGCTACCCGACGCATGTGCTCTCCGCACTATATACTCCACAGACTGCACCTTTCAACTGTGCATGCTATCTAGTTACAGGATTTAATCCACATGTGAGTACATACCTCTACACTCCTCTCCCCATTTGGATAACCTCTATTTGTACTTTTCTTCACTTTTATTCTGATAAGTTCCCCCTTCCATTTCAGTTGTTGTTTTTTTCCAATGTGAGTCCTAACTCGATGCAGTTACACCAAGGGCCCTGTTGGTTCCACTCTTCAGGCATTACTGTTGTGGGCCCCTGAGCCCGTTTTCACGCCTGTTTTTCTAACTTATCCACAGCCTACAAAATTGAGGTAATTTATTTCCTAATTTATTCTCTTTTAAACAACAAGGGCAACTTTACTCAAATTTTGGAGTTCGCTCCCATTATGCTTTTAAATTTAATTTCATTTTCTTTCATGTCTGCTTCCCCACAGGGTTAAACTGTTGTGAGGTTCTTTCGCCCTGAGGAAGGCAACTTTCAACTATGTAAAGAAACTATGGCCAGACAGGCGGCATTTCAGCCGAAACGTTGTTGTGATGATGTCAACCTTGATTTTTCTTGAAATATTTTTTTGACACCTACACGTAGGCAGACCTGTCATTAGGAATATTGGAGTTAGAGTTTGAGAGGATACGGTTGTTCTGTGTAGAGAAGGAAGAACTGTTTACCTTAAGAACCGTCCATATATCTTCTCTCCACTAGTACTCCATTCCTTTTTTACTTCTTCTTTGTGACTTTACAACAAAGAAGAACCTATTTTAAAAAATATTTTTTTCTGCTTCTCAAAAAAAGAATAATTGATTGTTTTCTGTTCTTTAAACAAAATTGTGAATTACAACTGTGAGTGTTTTAACAATTTCTGTTATACTTCTTTGTTATTACAACCTTTATGCTCATCAGGATTTTCTTTGTCTAAATAATAAACTTTTCAAATAATTTTCTAGAAATTTGCCCTTTTTGTTTTCAGAGAATTTCATAAAAATGCATGATACCAGAGTTTGGTACTTTTTTGAACAATTTAATCATGTTGATTTTGCTAGCTGCACTTACACAGCACAATGCTGCCCTGAATGCATTTGCTCCTTCCCTCTCCCTGACACTTTCCCTTCTCCCTTCCCCCTACACTTGGCGTTGTCACACTTGCACAATCTGAATGACACAGAGCCTAGTAATATAATTTGTCTTGTCCTTCCTCTGTCTTCCCTCCTTTGTTGTGCCTACAAACACTTGTGTAGAGGCGCGTTATGAATTATTTATCCTATATCATGTGGGTGGTATCCTAGTTTACATAAGGGGTCTGTAGGGTAAGACCCAAAAATCAGTATTATAAGGGTAATCCAATGAGCTAATAAAAAGTGCATCAAAGCAAGAAATACACTTTTAGTACATGTAACCGCATCTGGGAACAATTCACAAATCATTCAATGTTACATCATAAAATGGCTGATTTTATAATGAGAAATCGAGTGGAGTTTTAGACAATGTTTCAAATACATTCAAATTCATATTTGCTGATTGGACAGTCTTAGTTGCTCCATATGTGATTCTATACAATGCCTAGCCCTATTGGCCTATCCTATGCCTCGTGATCTTTCTAGTGACTAACTCATGGTAATGATCTCATGGTGGGACCATCTAATTTCATACAAATTTGATTGGACAATTGACATGTTAAATGTTTCAAATACAACTCGATTGCTGATTGGCTTAGCCCCTATGTTTATCCTGGGCTTGACCGCTTCTGTCATGAGGGACCAATAGAATTGTGAGGTGTGAACTCTGTGACAACAAAAAAGATCTAAAAGGTTGTCACCAATTTACCGGACTCACCCTTATGACTGTTCAACTGAGAGTTCATATTGCAATTTCTCATTGGAAACATGTTACCCTTTAACTTACTTTCTCATGATTCGCCTACATGACTTCATGAGGTATGCTTTATGGCCTCTTGCTCTAGGACCATGTGCATGACAAAATGGTGTAGTGTGGGTGTGTGTGTGTGTGTGTGTGTGTGTGTAAGTGTCTGTACATCTAAACGCAGGTTTTATTTAATAAGTAACAGGACACTCTACATGTTATGTTCCTAAACCTAAATTACTTAATATATTCTTTGGTTTCTTCAATATTATTTAACTATCTCTATGTGTTCTTGATAAACATGCTTCTATTGTCTAATGCTTTTGTTTCAACTCCAATGAGAATATTTTCCTTACTCTGTTTGAGTGACTTTGTCTTGTCAATGTCTCTGCACATTGCCTCATAACCACCAAACTGTGGCCTTGTATTTGTTTGTTTTTAAGAACATGGGCTGAAACTTCATTGTTTTTATGTTTCATTTATTACATGTGTGGGACTTTGCTGCACCTTCCTGTTCGTAAAAAGTCACTGCATGACTATTACAGCATCCCCTCACAGGTACTGCTCATTGTTGCAACACCTGTTTAAGTCATGCTTTCTCATTCTATGCCTGGGAAAGGACTTCAACTCATAATTCTAACCAGTCCAGCGCAACTTAACACCCTTTTCGATGCTTTGGGCCTTTTCTGTGTGTTTATTTGATATGAGCTGAAACCAAATACATCTTACTGTGTGGAATAATCCATGAGGTTTTGAGGCCTACTGAATCCTACAGGGCCTACAAACTACCTTTATTCTGAGGCCTACTTGATGTGTTCACACTTTCACATGTTAGTCATATTTTATGTTGTGCTTTGTATCTTCTACCTCCAGATGTTTCTAATGAATGCTCATGTTTCTACTTGAAATGCCCTTTATGTCTACTCACTTACACATGTGTGTGTTTGTGCTTTGTTAATCACAATGTGTGCCCACTTGCTAATCATCTATGCCATTATTCTTCGTAAGTTAAACTCTAAGTGTATATATGTGTGTGTCTTGCTGGCTACTTTTTTTCTTACATTGAAATCGGATGGGGGAGTGTTAGAGTATCATGTCTGGAGTCTGGGTCTCTGGCCTTTAGTGTGGTTACACACTTGTGTTTTATGGGCTTTCTAAGTTTGTATTTGCTCTCATGTATGGGGCATTTTATTTATTTTTATTTATTTATTTGTACCGTGCTGCAGCCCACACGCATCAACGTTGAACGTTCATCCCAACCGCCACCCTTTCGTTCCTTCCAGAACAAATTCCCTCATGAAATCACTATCTTTTAATTCCTGTTAATGTGCCCAATCATATTTATCTTTTGGGATCCATATTTTCCTAATGTTCGTAGAAATGTCCTCCCCCCTTTTCATAATCCCATGTTCTACATCCTATGAAACTGCAATCTCCATCTGGTGTGGGATCTACATGACATTCAAGGTAATTTTGAGGATCTGGGCCCGGTACCCAGCATGTTCCTGGTGGGCCTATTGTATGATCTATCAGTACCATTCTGGGTTTTGTTTTTTCTCAACCTTGTCTGTTTGGGTTTTCTCATCTTTCCAAGGAAAAGTGGCATTTCCCACCTTAACTGCAAGCAACTTTACACCATATGCACGGGACACTGAACAGAACATTACTACGTGGTATAGGCTCCATATTAAAATGAAGACGATCAGGATTGGTAAGATTACCTTGCATGCATTCGTTAGCCAGTTTGGCATCCAGGATCATATTTCTCTTAATTGATCTTGAATGTTTTTAATTCCTCCTTCTTCTTCCATACCTATCATTAGCTGATGTAAAGCTTTTAGTGCTACCTATTGTCTTGATCATTTGAAAGCACGTATGTGCAACAGGTAATCCCTATCTTTTTACAGACACCTCCTTCCATTGCTGTGAGCAGATCTAAGTACCATACGCTTTTCCAATGTCATTATGTGGAATCTCTGCATCTCTTCACACATGGCATTGAGACCATGCTCTGTGGCATTCGTGAGCTGGACCAGGTTCCAGTGGACTATCTGGAGCCACTTGGCATTCATGACTGCCTTTATTCCAGGGACTTTTGTGCTGGTACCTTTTCCAGAGCTTTGTCTGATTCCTTGCTGAAGTAGTTAGACCTTTTCCTTCGTGACAATGTCTGAGAGTCATTCTGTTTCTGCACAGTTGGGGGCACAACAATGGACCGGGGTTTACCTTTTGGAATCAAAAGGTGTTCTTTTTGGATTAAAAGTACTGGGGCATGCAGGTTTACGAGGGAACACACCCCTTTCTTCAAGGATGGTAGATGTTATGTTGTCATGCTATGTTCTAGTTTTCCATACCAAAGAACAGCGCAACCGACACCAAAGGCAACCTGGCGCTAAGACTGAAACATAAGAGTCAGAAAAAAAGGAAGGTTAGAAAAGTAAACTTTTTAGAGCCTTCCTAGATGCGGCTTGCAGATGAGAAGGGATACATTACCAGATCTTCCTGAGTATTTTCAATTGAAAAGGACCAGTCTGGCAGACCGCGCTAACTAGAGGGGCCATAGACAGAGAAGCAGACAGTTTAACATCCAAATTCTTAACCAGTGGGACTCCAGCAGGAAAGGAGCCAAAGGAAAGGGGCCAAAAGGATGGCTTCCAAAGAGAGGAGGGAGCAGAAGCACCCACAACCATGACCTTGGTCTTGTCTCCATTAAGTTTGAGCCAATTTTACTCAAACAGCATCCCACGGCCGATATGCAATCTAGCAGCTAAGCGCCATGGGCTGGATAAAGAACATCAAGCCGAACCAGAATCTGAGTATCATCAGCATACGAGTAGCATTTAAAGCCGTGGGCCAGATAAGAGTGATCAAAGGCTAAATGCAGATTTTAAAGGGTGTGGGAGACAGGGCAGAGCCCTGAGAGACCCCACACACCAGAGCAGAGACCACAGAGAGAAAGGGTTGCAGCAAAATGTGCTGAGAGCGATCAGAAAGAAAGGTATGTAACCAGGAGAGAATACCAGCTGCTGATAGATGACTGATCAGGAAAGAATGATCGATAGTATCAAAAGCGGCCGAGAGATCCAACAGGATCAAGGCCACCACTCCACCCTGATCAGCAATGAGCGTAAGATCATCAACCACAGAGACAAGAACAGTCTTGGTGCCCTGACCAGGTCTAAAGCCTGACTGGAAAGCATCAAGCAGGGATGTAGATTCACAGAACTTCACCAGAAGGGGAGAAACCAGGGATTCAAGCAGCTTCATACTAAAAGGCAGAGGAGAAATTGGATGGAAATTAGCAAGAACTCGAAAATTCAGAGCTGGTTTCCTTAAACGGGGGATTACAGTAGCACATATAAGTACACAAGGAATAATCCCAGTTGAACAAGAGTGATTAACTGGAGATGTAAAATGAGGCAGAATCAAAGGGAAAATATCCTTCAACGCAAACAGCAGAAGAGCATCAGTGGGAGAGGCTGATTTCATACTTGCAACTGCTATAGTAAGATCAGTGGCTGAAAAAAGAGGGAAAGAATCCCACAGGGCAGTTGTGAATGGTGTAGTCCTTAAGGATGGACCAGAAAGGGGACCAGACCTAACAATCAATGGATTACTATTAGCCGAGATAAGGTCCCGGAGATTGTCAAGTTTACAAATGAAGGACTCCATTCTTGAGATGAAGGTATGAGTCATCAGACTATTCTCTAGCCGACAAAGAACGGACCACCCTGAAGAGCTCTTTAGGCTGCACAATGGAATGTTCAATTTGGCAAGTGAAATATGTGTGTTTGGCTTGCTTAATAGCCAAATGGTATAAAGAGGTAATAGCACAGAAAGCAGTTTGGTCACCAATTGAATAAGAGGAACGCCATTTGCATTCTGCTTTCCTGCATTTAAGGCAAAGAATCTTAAGATCCTCATCAAACTGTGGCTAGAAAACCACCTGAAAGCCTGGATCCTCAGCAGCGGAGCAAGCAGATCAGTTGTGGAGGTGAACATTTTAGATTAGACATCAACATCTTAAGAGGACACAACACTGCAGCTTGTATTAATATGGGCTGCAATCAGAGAGGGGTCAACCGCACGCCAATTCCGTTTCTTAGTTCTTGGTTTGTGAGAGGCCAGAAAGCAGTCAGAATAATCCAATACAGAAGGTATAAGAAAATGATCAGACCAGGTAATACGCAAGGAAGTAGTGACCGTCATAAAAGTCATGATTTGCAAAGACTAAATTGAGCTGATTACCCAAAATATGGGTGCGTTCAGTTACAAACTGCTACAATGAGAACTCCTCCACTGCAGTGATGAATTTAGCCACAACACTATCCGAAGGATCATTGCACTTATAAAAGTCACCAGCAACAATCAAATCAGAGTATTGCATCTGAAGATAAACCACAAAACCTGTAAAAGAATTAACAAAGGTCAAGTCATAACCAGGGGGGCGGTAGACTATAAGAAAATAAATAGTCTTGGAGGCAGAGAGAGTCATAAGCACCAAAAGTGCCTCAACCCTACAATGGGGAGGCAGATGAATCACAGTAGAAGGGAATTTTGAATTGTATATAAAAGCAACACCACCACCAGGGAGACTAGCTGCTTTATCTGTCTTTATTAAATCCCACAGGGAGCATAGCAACCACACTGGGTCCAGAAGACGGCATTGGAAGTAGGCATTGGAAGATGGAAGTAGACATTGGTCCTGCACTGCTAAAACAGATCCATAATCATGGAAGTGCCATCTTGTAGTGCTGTCATAGTCAGAGCCTTGTCACCCCCTTTGTTCTGACCCACAGGCATGCTTCCTTCACCTCTGAAACACAATGAAGATCAAGTGATTGCCTGTGCTTTTACTGGTTGTTCATGTTGCTGCAAACTCAACTTGCCGGCATATGATGGCCAAACATCTTTGTGTTTACCATCAACATTCTTCATGTCTTCTGTTCCCCATCAGTCTCTCTGCTTTAAACACTGCTTGCCCTCTCACCCATTGTTTATTCCAGTATGTTACCTCTTGTATGTAAATCTGGGGTCTTATTGCACATATTTTACAGTCTATTCCTTTTTTCTCTCCACATTTGTTTTTATTGGTTTCTTCAAGCCATATTTATACTGTGTATCCCTGGAACTGCCCTTGTAACTTGCAGAGTATTAAATGTGCCAAGCACTGTACCTCTAATATCATCAGTTTTCTGGGTATGAAGAATCTGGGGGTTCCAACTGCATGCAAGATAAGCCCACATGCATTTTATGAGTCGTTCTAGTGAGCTCTGCCTATTTCTTTCATAGTATTGTACCATACATTCTTCAGAATGATGTTCATCTATACATTTTTTATGCTTCCTTCTTTTTGATTACTTCTTGTGTGTCTGGTCACAAGATTACCTCTAATTGCTGTTACATTTATAATTTTACTTTTGTTATTTGTATTTTTAATCCCTACTGTCATTAGTTTCATCATAGAATAGGAATGAAGAAGAGAAAAATAAACAACATATCCCTATATGCAGCTGTTTCATTCTTTAGCTATTTACTGCTTGTGGCTTTAGATTTTGGGTTGACTGGTCAGTTTTGGTTCGCCCAAATGGCCGGACTCCACTAAAACAAGCTTTCATAGTTTCTATTCTACTCAACTTTGGTTAATGTTGTCGCGGGACAAGGGCGCGGGGTGTTGGGTCCCGCTCCTGCAACACTTGCTGTTGTGTTTTGGCCCACGAGGGCCTCCTTATCTGTCCCGGACTTTGGCCACGCCCCCTTTGGCCTTTTTCAGCTCCTGCTGCAGCCCGCAGGGTGAAGCCCGCGGGACAAGGGCGCGGGGTGTTGGGTCCCACTCCTGTAACACTTTCTGTTGTGTTTTGGCCCAGGAGGGCCTCCTTATCTGTCACAGACTTTGGTCACACCCCCTTTGGCCTTTTTCAGCTCCTGCTGCAGCCCGCAGGGTGAAGCCCGCGGGACAAGGGCGCGGGGTGTTGGGTCCCGCTCATGCAACACTTGCTGTTGTGTTTTGGCCTAGGAGGGCCTCCTTATCTGTCACAGACTTTGGCCATGCCCCCTTTGGCCTTTTTCAGCTCCTGCTGCAGCCCGCAGGGTGAAGCCTGCGGGACAAGGGCGCGGGTTGTTGGGGTCCTGTGGAGGTGTTCGCGGACTTGTGGGGGTGGCCCTGGACCTTGGAGGGTGACCCGGACATTGAGGTGAGGCTGAGCCAACTTTTGTGGGGGAGGGCAAAAGCCTACAGCGTTCAGCGTGGGGGCTGGGCCTCAACCACTCTCCTCCATGTGCTCAAGGTCCGGCGCAGCAACCCAACAGCCCATCAGTCCCATCAGTTCCACCTTCGAGTGTTGAGACCCTTTTTCCCTACCCGGAACTGTTCTGTAAGACGAAACAAAAAAAGTTCCCAATTAAGGAACTCACGTCCCCTGCACACTTTCCAATATCTGGATGACCAGACCAACAATTAATTTGTATTTTAAACAGTATTTCTAATAATATCTTTATAAAGAAACATTTAGCGTAAAAAAAGTTTAGGGAAGTCAATTATTGAAGAAATCAACATTCAGTCAGAGTAGGTCACAAGAACTGAACTTCATGTTTATTCTTGATATTGAAATTGTGGAAGGCCCAACGCGTTTTGAGTGGTACAACACTCTTCTTCAGGGGCAAATCAAACAGTTCTAAGGAAAGATATGTACAAAATTTACATTAGAATAATGTTTTTCATTGACAACAATTTTACAAAAACAGCTTGTACAACCAACTTGAAAACAGTACGTAGACTAATTAAATGAGCATCATTGGCGCTAAATATCATGCTTTTGAGGTGAATTGACACCCAAGGGCTAACATTTTCAAACTCAACAGTTCCCTTAATGTTACAATTTACAAAACAAAGTGAGTCAGCATCATGAGCTTACTTAATAGACTGGACTGTGTTTTAAGAAACATTGTAAGGTCATGTGGTGGTTATAACAAAAGTGGACTGAAAAACAGAAAAGGAAATTATTATACCCAGAACAGGGTTCATTATCTTACTCTGAGATTTCGCTACGCTTGGTATATGAATTCTTTTTATCCTCTCCTCATCCACAACTTTTGACCTAAAATCTATTTCAGTCAACTAATGTCTGTACACAACTTTCATAATGTTCCCTCGCTCGACCTATGACACCGGTCCTGCACTTTAAGTTTGAGTACTACCGGGTGCATGTGTGTGATCCCAAGAGGAACAGCAGAGTTGCCCTGAATCTGGAGCCCCAGTAGAATTAGCCATTGTTACACTGTGAGGTAACCATTTGAGGCTGGCAGGGATTCTGGAAAATGTTGTGTACTTCTATCCGCTGTGATTGTTCTTTGCCGGCAGCCTCCTGGTGCGATGCACTTCCTCCCCTTATGGTCAGTAAACCAGATAAGGAGATGAGAGCTATAGCCTTCTGTATGTTGTCTACTATTATCTAATTTATGCTAATATTTTTGGAACCACAGAGCATACTGTGCCTTGTGACTTGTGCTCTTTGTGTGTAGTAAATGCAGCAAGTGCGAATGGCACAGACTTTTGGCTTTTTGACCTAGCCCATTTAACCCCAACTAATTAATCCCTACAATCTCCTCTCTGTGCGGCGAGTGCCGATGCCATTTTGCGCTGTGCGGGGCGTGGTGGGGGTTGAATGTTGAATGTTGCAGCTGCTACTGTACAATATCATATTGATTGGTAGTGATTTTGCTACTTTATGGGCACAGTGAGAGGCAAGGTGAGTGGTCCCCTGCATCTTGCCGTGGCTTGTAAGGAGCGTGAGGCTGGGTAAGGCAGTACATCCCCAGCTTCACGCCAAAAACAGAAAATTGGAGGACAGAGGATAGAGGTGTGTTGCAGCCTTTGTTCCAACGGACCTCAACAGCATCCCAACTTGCACACTAATAAAGCTCGAGCAGGGGGGTTTGCAAGTAAGAGGGGGCGACGACTTTACTCAAAGTATTATCACAATGGGAAGAACGTGGAACTGACGCCATATTGATAATTGTACGTGCGCTTGTTACCCCTTTATAGCAGTACCACCCTACCTGTTTGGGATCCGTGAGCATTGCTGTTGCCAGTCCGCTCTGTGGCCTCGATAAAGTTGATAGACGGTGTGAACGGAGACCCGGTAGCTTATATTGGCATAAGGACTGATGAAATCTCTGTGCCCTGAAACTTGGACTTTGCATTGGAAACGTTTGCATCTTGGAAACTACATTTATCGATGATGACCGTTTTTTTTTTTTTTTTTAATTAATTTACCGAATGTAAACTGATTGATAGCCCTGCATTTTAGCTTGCTTTAGCTTATTCGTGCATTCTTTTACGTGCTATTTTGCACAACCTTCTACCAGCTGCTCAGGAACCTGTTATTTGCATTTATCGACACTTGTGCATATTTTGTACTAGCTAAAGGAATTGAGGTGATAGAAATAGGCTCAGTAATAGTGTTGACTTCGGTCTGAACTTACATTTGTGTCATAATGGTCAAACGAAAAGCGACCAACTCAATCTCCCCTATAGAAGGGCACAAAAGGTTGTTTAAATTAATGTTGTTTAAATTAATCAAACCAACTGATGATGTTTACGTACTGATAACCGAGAATAAAGGATCTGCTGGGAGACATTGCTGCTATTGACAATATTGTTGCCAAGGAAAGTGTAATGACAGTACGGGCTGGTTGAATCCTTAAATCTAACTGTAGTTGTAGTATGTCATTGAATGCATTAGATTTAATGTTTATTACCGAGGCCACTGAGGGGATTGGCAACACTGGTATCACAGATGTAGCACACGGTTCTGGGGCTGCTAAATCCAAGAGGGCTGCAGACACGCTAGAGGTGTCTAGGGTTACTAACTGTTTAGGGAAGGAGTAACTATGTGATCCCAGTCTCTGGTGCTGATGTTCGTCCGGGAAGCGGTCCCATCGAATGTCAACCAGTTCCTATCACTGCCCAAGTTATTAAAGACAGGCACTGAAGTGGGTGGGGGGTGGTTCTTAGTGATACATTCAGCCGAGCTAAGCCCACTTGGGTGAAGTAGTCACTCTCATCTCTCTGACGCAGGAAGCCTCCATTCAGACGCATGATAAGATCTGTGTAAATGTATCCATGTTATTGGATAAACCGACCAGTTTAAACCTCAGTGTTGCCATTGTTTTAACTGTCCAGTTTTCGGATTTTAATATTGAGGTATTAATACAGGAGGATGATGTGAAGGAGAGGGGATTGGACTATGGCTGGGAGAAAGAAGATGGGCCAGAAGGGAAAGTCTACAAACAGGGTGGGTGTACAAGTCAAGCGGGTGGAGCATACGCCCACAAGCCCTTCAGGATACCATAGATCCACAGCTACAGCTTGTGTCTAAAATGTGGGGGGTATTAATGAAATGATGGGTGTTGTAAAAGTCATTTTACAGGAATTAGTGTATCTAAAAGGTGATGTGACAAAATTGGTGATGGCTAATGATGGGGTTTTAGGACATATTGTAAAGGCAGCAGTTTTGACTATAGAGGCAGGTGATAAACGATTGCCAGGGGTTATGGGTGCACAATCCAAGTTGACTACAGGGAAGGACGCACAGCATCCAGCAAGGATGCCCAATGACGCTCCTGGCTCCCTTAAAAAAGGTGCCACAATCTCATGTAGTAGAGTCCCAACTAATGCGCTTCCCAGCCATTAATGGCAATCCCATCAGATGATGTATATAGGAATCAAGCTGAGCGTAGGGTTTCTGTTAACCCACAGAGTATGTTTAGGCAGCACCCACCTTTATAATAGAGGGCCAAGTTTTGTCAACTCTACGGGTCATCCGAAACGGGATAAAGAAAGATATGTGTTTATGTATGACGTTCCCCACTTGAAGGCAAACTTCTTTGAGGATGAAGCGTCATTAGTAAATAAATCCATACATTGTTTGCACATTGTTAGAGGCTTTAAATCGATGATCTGGGATGACATTGTGTACTGTGTGAAAGGTAGAATGCCCATGGGTAACTGAGATTTAATTCAGATGACATCGGTCAATCATGGTTTGGCTGAGGGGCTCCTATCTATTGAGCTAAGTTCATGCCCCCTTGCCTGCACTAATATTGTACTACTACCCAGATAGCCAACACTGAAAAACCGCCCTATCAGCTTAGACAATAATTTGAATTTGCAGTTGAGTAGAACAGATGGGCTTCCTGAAGGGTTTGATGAGATAGAGTGACTGACAAGGTTACATTTTATGAAACCTCCTATGGTGGAGCAGGGACTTCAGTCGTCCCCGATAGTGACACAGTTCCCGGTCATAAAGGGATTGAGGATGTCATCATGGAATGTGGCAGGGATCTACAGACTGTTAATGAACTCTGAATGGCTCTGCTTCATTCATGGATTTGATATGGTTTGTCTCCAAGAGAGAGGTGGGCCATGTATAACATTGAATTACAAGGGTTTAAATCTTACAACCTAGGTGCAACTAAAGGACTAAGAGGCAGACCTAAGGGTGGTTGATCTATAGGTACTGGTCAGCCCAAAAGTGAATGTGACTATTACACCCTTTGAGACAGGCACAGTTGACGTACAGTGCCGGGAGATGATAGGCCCTAATGGGACGCACACACTTATAGTTAATATCTACAACAGGCCAGCAGGCAGCGTTCCCCTGGATATCCTCAAAATGTGTTATATGCTCAAGGAAAATAGAGTGCTAGCAAACCACCACCCCTTATTATATCTATGGGGGATCTCAATATATAGTTTGAACCTACTGAAGAACTAGAGGGTGCCTGGGATGACCAGGATGAAGCATATGGTATCTCTAGAGTGGACAATGTTAGACCATGCAGGCTCCACTCTGGGGTTAATGAGGCAGTGAGGTTGATAAGGGAGGTAGGACTGAACCCCGCAAATGGGAGGCTTTCCCCTGACAAACCAGCTGCTTCTACTTTTGCAAGGCCCAAGGGAGATTCTCGTATAGATTACACCCTGATCAGTGCCATAAATTGGGAGGTGGCCATCAGAATGGAAGTAATGAAGTGGACGGACAGCAACCACTTCCCTTGGAGTTGTATTTTGCACCTTGGGTGGGGAGTAAAGGATAATCGGAAGTCAGAGGGATAACAGTGTGATTACAGTTGAAGGTAACAAAAAAAAAGGTGATCAAATGGACATCAGTTGACCAGAATGTCTTCTTGCCTTACGTTTTTGCAAGTATAGATTTCCATATAGCTGGTATTTGTTTGATGGACTCCTCATCTCTAACTGTGGACTCCCCATCTCCAAATGTGGTTGAACTGCACGGAGATATGGCGGAAACTCTGTCTTCCTTCTTTTTAAAACCAGAAAGTAGAATAAGAAGATACAAACTGGTCAACAAATGGTGGTTTAAGGATGACTCACTGTCGGCCAAGCGAGAGTCACTAAACTACATTAAGAAAGTGGCTGTGGTTGACAAGCCTCATTTGAGGGTTTTACAGGCTAACTACAAGGCAGTGGTTGCTTGTAAGAAGTCACAATATCACAGGAACAAATGGGAGGAGCTGTTGTCCTACAGCATGAAGGGCACCAGGTTAATTTTTGGAGGATGGCTGGTTGAACCGGAGTTAAGTAAGTAGGCCCTGTTGCAAGTCATATCCCATCAGGGAACTGGCTCAGGCACGTTGGCATTTAAATAAGAAATAACTAAAAGAACCATCTGCAGAGCTTCAGCAAGTAGCTGAGTGACATATGATGACCCACCACTGTTGTTTTCAATTGGTGAAGTAGAGGAAGCTATATCTGAGTTGGGGAAGGGGAAGGTGCAAGGGCCGGATGGTATTCCGATTGACTGCCTAAAAAATGAGTTAAAAATCTGTGCCCCTCTGCTTGTAGGAGTATTTGATTATGTTGTAAGAATGGGAATGTCCCTCAGTCTTGGCGCAAAGCAATCATAATCCTATTGTATAGAAAGGGTGATAACACAGACCCTGGAAACTATAGACCAATCTCTTTGCTTGACATGGTGGGAAAAGTCTGTGCAAAAGTAATGCTGGTGCTATGAGGGCAATCGCCTGAATCATCTACAGGCTGGTTTTCAGGTGGGAATAGGCACTGTGGACCAATATTTTAGATCGCATGCAGTCCTGTCAAAATATATTAGCCTTCAAAACAACAGGATCTATACTATATTTGCGGATCTATGTACAGCGTTTGACAGTGTTTCAAGAAGTAAGCTGTGGTCAGTGCTAAGAGGGAAGGGTGTCCATAGGTTATTTTTGTGCAGTATACAAGCACTGTACTCAAAGTATGGAGCATCTGTAAGGTGGGGGTTGGGTGGGGAGACCACTAAGACATTCTTAGTAGAAAGGGGGGTCCGTCAAGAATGCATGCTGGCCCCTCTTGTATTCTGGTTATATTTCAATGCAATAATAGAAGATCTGTTAAAATGTGGTCTTGACCCCCGTAACTTGGAACAGATACATTCCTGCCCTTTTTTATGCAGATGATGCAGTCTTATTATTTACAACTCCCATGGGTTTAAGACGTAATCTGAACATCTTTGTTAAAACATGTATTGAATTTTCGATAGAGCTTGCCACATCAAAAACCAAGGTAATGGTGTTTGGCCATAAGCATAGTAAAATAAGCAGCTTGCGGCTTGTAATTGATAACTGTGAATTAGAGCAGGTCAGTTTTTACGATTACCTTGGGGTACGATTTTCAGAAGACTTAACATGGAACGCATATTGCACAAAGGATGTGACTATTCTAGGAAAACATAGTGGCGGAATTCATCACTTCTTTGTAAGACCTGTGAGAGGGTTTATTTCTCCCACGTTAAAATTGTATAAAGCAAAGGGTTGGTCATCAACCCATTATGGTGCTGAGTTATGAGATCACTGTACGTGCCCTCAGATGAAGCTGGTTAACAACCAATTCCTAAGGTCTTTGCTTTTGCAGCCTAAGAGAGCTCCAATGGCTTGTTTACGTTGGGAGTGTTATTTGATGCCCCTCTGTCAAATTGCAGATGTAAAATCCCTACTATTTTGGACCAGACTGTGGTGTACTCCTGAACTGGCAAAATGTAAGAAAACTATTATTAATTTAGGGAATGTACCTGGGGCGAGAGCTTTATCATGGTTAAGACTTATGCGCTCAGGAATCACAGATTTAGAGATGTTCAACTTCTGATTTAACCCTGAGGGTCTTACATTAGGCTCAAAGCAAGAGGTGAAAATAAGCTGTTATGATTCAATAACAAGGAATATGAAAAGTGCATGTGCTGCCCTAAAGACGTGTGTCCCATCCTTATTGCTGAAGCAAACAGATGGTTTTGGATCCTATTTAGAGTTGTGACCACAGGGTATACAAGAGCACTGTATTTTCAGCTCCCGAGAAATACACTCAAGGTAGCTGCTGTCACTGCAAGATGGACAATCGATGTAAGGTTTGCGTTTGCCATGAGGAAACATTAGAACATTTCTTACTCCTTTTCCCAGGATATTAGAGATTTAATATGTGTTACTTGGTCCCTCTTTTTAGATTGAAAAACATTTTGCACATAGAAGCAGCCCTAATCTATTGTAAAAGTGCCACTGTTGTGAATGAAGTCTACTACATTACAACATTTCTTCACAGGGCTTGGTTAAAAAGAATGACATTTATTTTATGAGGTTATGCAATTGCATTTTGTATCAATTGCCTTCTTTTTAATGGAGCATTTTTATGTATGACTGGTATATTTTACGTATGGCAGATATTGTAATGTGTCTTAAATGTTTTAACTGTTTTGATGCTTTCATGGTTTTGTAACCGACCAGAGCTTATTTGAACACATGTAATAAGTACCGAACCAGTTCACCATGTCAATGTATCCAAATGCAGTTCTTTGAAAGATGCTGTAAGGTGGGCCAATGTTGCCCGTATTGTTTTCATAATGTATCCGGGTGAAGCATATGGCAAGTCATGCAATTGGCCACTGACATATCAACGTGCTCTGCTAGGTTCAGTATGAACCATTCTTAACTGATGTCAGCAGCAATGTGCTGCTTAGATTTATGTGTTGGATGATGAAGTTGTTCCAAGGCAATGTTTAATTATTCCATGGGCATCACTACTTTACCTGTGCTGTTTTGTCTCCATACCATATCAGTGGGTGATAGTAAAAAGCAAGGGGGTGTTCGGAGTCCCTCTGCCGGACATTAGTCCCAGTTATGAGAGACTTACCCAGAGTCTTTAGCTCACTATCTTCGACAGAGGATAAATATCTAAAACATATCAGTCTTTGTCCTGCCCTAGGGCAGTCCAGCAAGGAAATGCTAAGCCCTTCTCCTCTGAACAAGAGTACCAACAGCAACCCCAGGCACGTGTTTCGGTCTGGTTGGACCTCATCAGTAAGGAGGAGATGTGCCTCTCTAAGAATAGTGAGCAAGGGGTCCATGTCTGCATTCCCCTTGTAACTTAGGGTGCAATGGTGCAGACGGGCTAAAACTGTGGTGTGGAAGTTTGCCCAGACCAATGCCAGTGGTTCAGATTAATTCAAAAACTTCTACTCATCACTTTATTGGTTTCTATTTGTCTCCCTATGTGAGAGAGGGTATGCCCAGACCTGGGTCCCTTGCTCGCTGCACCATAGGGAACCAAGCTGCACCTCAATGAGGATGCCCAACAAGGCCAACACATGTCTGGGGTTGCTTGTGTTTCTGTGCAGTGGGGGCCTGGCCTAGCAGTTAGGGCAAGGCTGCTCCCATTAGTGGCAGTACCTGACTGATTTGCATGTGGCTGTACCCCTTTTGCAATGGCGCAGACGGGACAAAAACGGTCGTGTGGAAGGTTGCCCAGAGAAATGCGAGTGGTTCAGATTAATTCAAAATCTTCCACCCATCACTTTTTTGGTTTCAGTGGGTGATGGTATACACCCTTGTTTCACCCATAATGCTTTATCCTGAGCTGGCGCTTGTTCCTGTAATTCTACAATTTGCACCATGGGCACCAAGCTGTATAATTCTGGAAACTGTTCCTGTTGCACTGCTATGACAGGGCTGTCGCTTCCCATTGGAAATTGGATAATAGTGTGGCATGCTGAAGCATTGATCCACCTGGTCTTCTGTACCCTGTCTGTTTCCATCTTGATAGGCCTGAATGAACTGTGAATGTTACATGAGTTGAAAACCTTATGTTTGGTGATGTCACTGTATGATGATGCTTCGAGTGCTTCTATGAGTGCAATGAGTTCTTCTGCTTGCAATGAAGAATGTGATCATAATCTTTTTTTGCATTCAAACTGGTATTATTCTTCCTGATCTTTTGAATATCTCACCACTGCTGCACCAGTATGTCTCTGACCATTCCCAAGATTTATCATTTTTGAACCGTTTACGTAGAGCACTTATCCTGCTTCAAGTGCATCCTCACTAACCCTGATTCAACAGGTTTTGCTACAAATGATGCTGGGTTTACAATATGACATCTGTCTATGTAGATCGCTGGGTTGGAAAGCATGATTTCATATCCAGATGCTCTCTGCATGGTGAAGGTAGATTTGTTTATTTCTAGTATGTTTGACATGTAATGTTATTGGGCAACCCATTGCAATGGTGGCAGATTTCTAGATTGCAAATGCAATGGCTTGTTTGCATGGGAAATGCCCTTTGCTTGACTGAATTCATAGGACCATTGCATTAGGCTAGGGAATTGTGTTTCTGAGAAGATCTCTGTGTGAGGACTGTGGTCATGAATTTAACTGTCCATTTGCCCATTTGCTGGTTTTAGGTTATCAAAACATTCCGTTTGTTTGTTTGTTTGTTTATTTATTTGTATAGCGCTCTTGACCCAGGGGTATATGTGCGCTTTGAACATCAGGTTACAGGTAACAGAAGGGGACAATAGTACAGTAGTAATAAGGCATAAGAAGGTTGACAGGAAGGCAGTTAGTGCATAGATAATAATAGGCAAGCAACGTAGGAAACATTTGAGCATTAGGTATACATACATACATGGTTGGTCGGTTATTTGTTGAGTAACCAGGAGATGACCTTAGTTCTGAAGGGTTGGAAAGTGGGTGTGGATTTGATATCCAGTGGGATAGTGTTCCAAAGTTGTGATGCCAGAGCTGGGAAGCTGGATCCACCGGCTCTTTTGAGGGAGTATTTGGGCACTGTTAGTTGTAGTGTGTTAGACGATCTGGTGGTTCTAGTGTTCTGTCTTAATGTAAATTTGTTAGAGAGATAGGGCGGGGCAAGATGATTCAGAGCTTTGTATGTAAGGCATATAGTTTTCAGGTCTATTTTTTGTTGGATGGACAGCCATTTGCAAGCAATTCTGGTGGCGGAGATGTGTTCTCTTCTGGGAAGATTTAGGGTGGCACGGAGTGCATTGTTTTGTAGGACTTGCAATTTATTGATTACTGTTTTGTTGGCACCTACATAGAGGCTATTACAGTAGTCCAGTTTGGATTGAATGAGTGCTCTGGCTAGAATGAGGCAGTTGTTAGGGGAGATCAATGGTCTGCAGGCCCTAATTAATTTACCAGTGTAGGCAGTGGCTGAGGCAGTCATATTGATTTGTTTAGCTAGATTGGTATTCGTGTCTAGGTAGAATCCGAGGGTTTTTACGCTCTTGGCGATGGGTATGGTGTTACCGTCAATAGTAAAGCTAGTGTAGCCGGGACAGAGTTTTCGGATGGTGTTAGGTGAGCCGACAAGGAGCAGTTCGGTCTTATCATCATTCAGGCACAGGCCATGTGTGGCCATCCATGCCTGAATGATGGAAAAGACTTCATTGATCCATTTGGCGTCCACGTTGTAATTACCTGATAAAGTGAGGAGTATCTGGGTGTCATCAGCGTAGTTCGTGTAGGTGACACCCAGATTGTCCAGCTTATCGAATAGGGGCTTTGTGAATATATTGTATAGGGTGGGTGAGACACAGGATCCTTGTGGGACACCGCAGGTGATGGGGACGGGGTCAGCCGCTGCAAGGGGAGAGAAGACCCGCATGGTCCTATTGTCCGTCATCTCATATGTCCATTGAAGGGTTCCTTTCTTATTCTGGGCATATGTGAGTGCTTGCATCAGGGGCCTGACATGTGGAATAATAAAAAAATCATGTCCTGCAGTAATTGCACAGCTCTAGGAAATGCTACATTTATTTTACTGTGTTGGGCTGCAGTTTGTTTCTGACTGCAGTGGCTATGTCTGGTGTCACTCTTCTCCCTGCTGTGGATAGTATTTACCTTAAATACACTACTTCTTTTTGGCAATACTGTAATTTCTCTGTGTCCACTTTATATCCTTTGTCTGTGTGGAGTTTGTGTCTTTTCTGCACTGCTCTTCTGTGGTGCGACATCCGAGCTAATCATCTGCGTACTTCATCACTGTGCTTGCCATCTGTATGTATCCTAGGTCCATCTGAAGGACCTGTTTTAAGACACTTGGGAAATCACAGTACCCCTTTGGTGAACAAGTGTGTTGGGACCTCTGTCCAAGGTAGGAAAACACAGCAAGATACTGGTAATCTCGGTGTAAGGGTACAGAGAATAATGTGTTTTTGAGGTAAACCACTGTAAAATATGTGGCATCTGTAGGGATGTTGCAGAGTTTTGAAGCTGGGTTGGGCACTAGTGGATACTCTGCTTCCACTATATTGTTAAGAGGTCTGAGGTCTTGTATTGATCTCCATGATGAACCTTTTTCTTTCTTAACTGGGTATATAGCCATATTGCATAGGAATGTCAATGGTTACTTGTTCAATTAATGCTGTAAGTCCTATATTCCTTCATCTGCTTCTCTGGATAGTGGATTTGTTTCACTCTGGGGAGTATTGCACCTGGTTTCAGTGTCATCTTCACTGCTCTTATGCTGTTCAATAACCTTACATCATGAGGGTTGTCTGTCCATAGTCGACTGGGCACAGTTGCCAAGTCCTCATACAGTCATGTAGTTCAGCTGCTGCAACTAATATTGTCTGTGGTACTTCTCTGTTTTGTTCTACCAGGTGACAAGGTATAAAGATTTGAATACCATGCTCTTCTATTAGTTCTCTCAATGGTAGTGTGGGGTCTATGCATAGTACTGTGTGCCATTATAATCCTTCTTCATCTGTGCCTGTTAGAATGATGGAATCTCTCCTGTGGACTACTGTGTCTATGTGTAAAGTGAATTGTGTTCCTGGCGCCTTCACCTGTGGTACTGCTGGTCTGAATAGAAATTCTGCTGGTAAATTAAATATCATGTTTTGTTCTCCTGAAAGCCATCACATCAGGATGGTTACTGCATACATGAACATCTGTTTATGCAATGCTAGAGCTCGAATTGCATTGATGCTGCATAATGATTGTACTAGTGTGGCTAGAGCATACTGTATGTTTGTCTGTGATTGAAATTGTCCTGTTTAATTTACATTTTAAGTCTGTACCCAGTAGGTTTAGTGGTGTCTCTATACCGTACAGTAATGGTGCTGACATTTCCTGTGTCCCTATGGTAATGGATACATCTTCTGTGAAAGGAACCTTTGTTATAGTCCCAGAGAATCCCTGCATGTCCAAGGAATCCCTTGGTCAAAGGAAACCTTCCTTTCTTTATACAGGACATTGTAGCTCCTGTATCCACCATGAGCGTGTACATCCTCTCTCCTATCTTCACTCCCACCTTACATTCCTTTTCTGTGTCTGGGGTGACTGATAGGACTGGACATTTCAGGGCTCTCTCTGGGCTGTCCTATTGTGAATACATATCTGTCCCCGGGTGCTGGAATGCATTTCCCAGTACACTTACTAGTGCATAATGTGTTACTGTCCCTTGTGTCAGTGTGTTCTTTTCCCTCAGCGTTGTGGTGGCTATATGTGCTTGTATTTCTGCCATGGGTTTAGCTTCTATGTCCACCATTCTATCTATCTCTGTTTAAACTTCTGTTGGGAGGCCTCTACATAACACAAGGTAGAATATTGGCATGGCATTATCCCATTCTTCTCCCGTTTCTTCCCACCACATTTCCTGAATTGAATAAATGTATAATGCTGGGTCTTGATCAGCTTGCATAGTGCCATGATTGATCCTATGTCAAGTTTGTCAGAGTACTTGTGCTTGACAATTATTAAATGTAGCACCATGTAGTGTGTCATGTTCTAGTCTAACTACTGGGTACCCTGCTTTTTCCCAAGCAGTGTTTGTTTGCTCACCTAGTATGGTGGCAAGTAAGCACTTCCTGCCTCTTACTGCTAAGATCACTCCCATTGTCTGTTTCACAAGTGCATCCGTCTACTCCTCAGCACCTGCTGTGAGGGGTGAGAGCACCTTTATCAGGTTATGTTTGCTCATATGTAGCCAGGGCACATATTGAGATAGTCCTATCCCCTCTGTATTAATGGAAATTGTGTCCCTTTCTTTACATTGCTGTTCCTCTTTGCCCTTTTCTTCCCCTTACTACTGCCATTGCTTGTGGGTGTGGTCTAAACCTGTACTCCCATGGAGTTCTCTCTCTTTGTTCTCCCTCTGTTTCATAGTCTTCTTTGTATTCCTCCTGATTCTCAACACTTTCTGTTGCTTCTGAATCAAAATCAAAGTTTAGTTTATTCTGCTCTCTATGTGATGTGCTTTCCTCACGTCTCCCTTCTGTCTGCATGTCATCTTCTGTTTCTATTTTCACATCTTCAGTCACTGCTCTATTCATTTTCAACAATTCCTCCCCTGCTGTCCATGTATCAGTGTTAACTGCGGGACATGGTCCCTGTCATTCTCTCCTCTAAATTAACCTTTGAAGCTCCTCTGTTTTCTGAATAGCTGTTTCTCGGTCCCTATGCATTTTATTTTCTAGCTTTGTTATAATAGGGTCTCGGTCTTTATTACTTCAATCGGCACCCCACAACGCTATTGGTTCTGTTTCTTCTTGAGAATTACCACAGGTCACCCGAGGGATCACCATTTTTACTAGAGTACTGGCTTGGGGTATTCCACTTAGTTTACTGTCCACTGCTGACCTTGCTTACCTACTTTGTGAGCCAGATCCACATCATGGCAGCAGGCAGTGGGCAGTCAATGGGCAGCTTTGCAACTAGCAAGGACCTGTAGGGTATTTTGTGTAGATTTGGGGCCTAGCAGTATTTTCTTACCGCCAAAAATAAAGTAATTCAGCAATAATCACTCCTTGCATTCAGATTGTGTTTGGTATTATAGTAATATAGTGGATATGCATTATTTCAGTACACAGATACATTTAGTTGGTATGCATTTCATTGTGGTATAGTGATGAGCATAATTTCTTTGTTTTATTTGTGGCCCCAACATACAAAACCCCTTTCTTTTGTTTAGACTGTTCTTGTGATCTCTAGAGGCCTCAGGTTTCTACATTATTCAAGAACACCACATTTTCATATGGAATGCCACTTATGGCTGTTATCACTGATTTATCTACACCAGTGAGCTATGCTTCCATAAAGTATTCACAATAACATGTGGTATAATCACTAATTTATTTACATTAGTGAAACTATGTCCAGAGGCCTCTCTTTCTGCTGACTCATATACGTCCAGCAAAATATTTCATTATGTTCCACTCAGAAATCACACACGCACATATATACACTGAGTGGAACCACGCACACAGCTATTTATAATTGCTCATAACATTACTTTATCTGCATAGAAACTTGGCACTTTAAGCATCATTTCCTCTATGGCATAATATTTTTTTTAGACACCAAATGAAACAGAAACAAGAATACTCTTAGGGCCTCATTACGACCCAGGCGGTAAGTTACCGCCTGGGCCGTGACTTTACCACCATGGCGTAAACTATGTTTACGCCATGGTGGTTGGCGGACTTACCGCCCCATTCCGACCTTGGCGGGGCGGTAAGTCCCCAATCCCCATTTACCCTTCCCCATTCCCATTTTTGCCCCATAGGGCATAATGGGAGTGGGGAAGGCGTTAATTACGCCACCGTAAATTACGGTGGCGTAATTAACTCCATGGTCCCTTAGCGCCATGGATTTTAACACCTGCTAAAAGCAGGTGTTAAAAGCGCCATGGCGCTAAGGGACCTCGTACTCAGGCGGTAAGGGTCGGCGCTGTTAACGCTGCCGTAAACCCCTTACCGCCTGGGTCGTAATGAGGCCCTTAGGCAGACTGTGTTATCACAATTTCATTTCACAATGATACATTACCATTCGTGAGACAATCCTCTTCTGAAATAAAAGCATGAGAAAGACAAAATGCAAGAACACTATGAGTTTCATTTCATATTTACACAAGAGAGAGAAAAATTACATTGTTTGTTTTGCCTTCAGCTGGCAACATTAAAATGTGTCATTTGAACACAGTGAAAAGCTATCGCTACGCTGCCTGTCTAAAATAGGTCTCATGCACATACCGCACCCTCACTTTCATAAAAGATAATTACCAGCGAGTGGTAGCTGTTTAGCACGCAAACTCCCCGGACTGGTCACTTTCTTTAAATGGCTCAAGGCTTTCCTTCAAAGCACCCCAGCGAGGACATGCAGTTCTGATCTGCGGTCTTTCAAGCCGGTGCTTATTGACTGGAATCTTCAGCCTGGAAAAGTCAGCAATGGACTGGGACAGCACCTCTCAATCAGGAAACCCCATAGAAACTCCAGCCAGGTCTTCCCCGGAGCTGTGTAAAATGTCCTCTGCCTTTCTTCCTCCCCGAAATGTACCAAGAGACCTCTGTTACAGCCCTTAATTGACGTGTCACCAATGAAAATGCACAATAATCTATCCTCCTCTTTTAACAATGGCTTAGCTTATACGGTTTAGAAACTGTATCTACTCATTTCCTGGCATGCAGATTTCACATCCAGCTAACACAGTGAACAGAGAAAAAAGAAAAATTGAATCCAAGTGCATGTTTAAATGACTTTCAGAGCCTCTCTTTTCCACCTCATGTTGCACAGGAGAACACATTATGATGTTATTTGATTAAGATCTTGTTAGTACTGTTAATTATATTAGTTCTTTAATCCTCTAATGTGTCTCCTGCAACAGAGGCATTTCAGAAGAAAAAAAAAAATGGTGCAATTGCTTGTACCGCATTATAGCAATACATTAAACCCATGCAATGGTGCTGTGCTCCCAAAACACGCTAAATAATCCTACATATCCCCTCCTTTTTCTGAGAATTTTGGCAATGGTCCAAGCCACAATTGGAAGAAATCCAACTTGCTCCCTTTCTTCTTTATTAAAATGTAACAATCCAATACAATTAATATTCAGGTGTGAAAAATGGAAATTGAAAAATCACTGTTCAATCATCATAATATTAAAATTCATTTTTTAGTCAGATTTAGATCAGATATTATAAAATGTTCTATATTTTTCTTCCCAATGGGAGTGTCCATAGTCCAGTGTCTTACTTTTGTACTTGAGTTCAATTACAAAATAATAAAATAAAACAAATAACTAAAACAATGAATTAACAAAACAGATTAAAATAATTAATTAAAATAATGAATACGTGGAACTCCATACCCCAGGACACTTGTCTGCATCGGATATGTCCCGACCAGCGATGTCACATCATTTGGTTCATTCGGGTACTCTTCCATCTTAGCACTCTTGGATCCTTTCCCCATAGGAATCATCACTTTTTGGCATTCCGGTTACTTTGTCTTCACCTTCACCCGGAGGCAGGCATCATTCGATCTTCATCCAGGGGACTCCAGGACTCTATTGTCTCCCGTGACCTCCGGTACAAATATGTTAATATGCTAAACCAAATAGAAAAGAAACAAATTAAGTACATAGCACAATACTAACTTCACCCTTTTGCCAAAAATAAAACATGCTTTATATTTCGCCCTTTTTCCTCTTGCTTTTTTAAATTAAACTTAGGTTAAAGAGAAAACAAACATACATAAAACAGCATTCAATATTTAATACATTTTCACACCAATTCCATAAATGTTAGCTTCCATTTTTTTATATATATATATTCACATATATTACAGTGTTTATGTGCCATTATCATAATCAACCATCTTTATTTAACTTCTCTGCCACTTCTATTGACTAGACCCATTTACTTTACCTTTTTATGTTCAAGGGACTTTATTTGCTTCTACACGCTCAAGTTGTTTAATCTCATGTTTAGGGTGACATGGTTTTATTTGACTTACGTGAAAAAACTGCTCTGTTGCTGTTTCACCTTCAGTCTTCAAAATTGTATAGACCACAGGAGAGACCTTATCTATAATTCAATATGGCCCCTGCCAGGCTGCTAGAAATTTGGAATTTTTCTGTTTACCTTTTCAAAAATTAAATTTATACACCTGATCACCCTCACAATATTCCTTTACTGACGTCTTTTTATCATAATATGACTTTGCACTGTCAGCAGCTCTTTCTAAATTTTTCTGTACAAAAGCAAAAGGATGTTGTAAATGCTTCCTCAGTTCATCCATGTATTCATGAACTGTGGATGCTCTCACAAGTATTTGCTCATGTGTCCTATATAGCAGGTGTTGTGGTAACACCATGTTCCTACCGGTCAAAACTTCATGAGGGCTAATACCTGTTGCTTTGGCAGGAGTTGATCTGATTGCCATCAGAACCAAAAGTAAGCGTAAATCCCAGCTGGAACCTGCTTCTGCCACAAATTTCTTTAAAATGTCCACAACAGACCTATTGCTGCATTCAATTCCACCTGAAGACGCCGCCCGATATGCGATATGTAGCTTTCTCTTCACACCCAGTATTTGCCATACCTTACTCATTAGAGCACTTGTAAAATGACTTCCTTTGTCTGATTCTATTCTTTGTGGCAACCCAAACATTGAAAACACATGGTTCACCAGCAATGTGGCTGCTGTTTGCGCACTACAATCTGGTACAGGAATACACTCAAACCACTTCGACATCAAACATACCACACTTAAAATATACTGGTTCCCCCTGCTCAACCTCTTTACAGGTCCTACATGGTCTATTTGCAAATCTGACCATGGAAGAGTTAGGCCTCTTTTCATTAATGGAGCTCTATGCATTGGTGAAGCAGGTTTAAATTGGGCGCATACTAGACATCCTCTAGTATATAATTCCACATCTTGGGACATATGTGGCCAGTAAGCATAATCTTTTAGTATTTCTAATGTTTTTTGTGAGCCTCTGTGGCCTGCAGTTATAGCATCATGTGCATGGTGTAGCATTAACCCTCTGAATGAAAGGGGTACCACCCACTGTATTTGTCCTGATATGGACTCTCTAATCATGAGTCCATCTTGTAGTCTTATTAGTTTTTTATTCTTTAATAGCACCCTCAACTTTTCTTTTCCCATACAATCATTTTCTGTTAAAGTTTTTTTTTCAGGATCTATCAAATGATTATAATAGATTCCCAAAATTCGATCATTCTTTTGTGCCTCAATCAGATCTTGGTCTGGTGTATCATAACTCCACTGTACCACTGGTTGATCTGTCTCCTTTGGTGCTTTAGAATGTGTTACTGCATCAATTTGTATTTCACCCAGTAAATGTTTAATAGGTAGCAATTCTCCCATCACAGCCCCGATTTTAGCCAGGTGATCCGCCTTATCATTTCCCTCCTTATCCTCTCCTGGAGTTTTCAAATGCCCACAAATTTTCCTCCAGTATATTGTTAAATCATTTTCTGACACCAATTTGTCTATGGCTTGTATCATTTTTCCATGTTTAAGTGGCTTGTTATTCTATGTAATCATGCCTCTCGCTTTCTAGCAAGGTAAATATTCCACAAAGCTATTTCGTGCGTAATCAGAATCAGTCACCAGGACAATTTCACTGAATTTATTATCAACTGCAGTAGCAATTGCTTTATAAATGGCTTCCAATTCTGCCAATGGGTGGGGGTGCAGGGGGACATGAGTGGGACATGAGTGGGGGCCTGCTGGCAGGTGCCCTGCACTGCTGGGGGTGGGGGTGCAGGGGGACATGAGTGGGACATGAGTGGGGGCCTGCTGGCAGGTACCCTGCACTGCTGGGGGGGTGGGGTGCAAGGGTACATGAGTGGGACATGAGTGGGGGCCTGCTGGCAGGTACCCTGCACTGCTGGGGGGTGGGGGTGCAAGGGGACATGAGTGGGACATGAGTGGGGGCCTGCTGGCAGGTGCCCCTGACTGCTGGGGGGTGGGGGTGCAGGGGGAGATGAGTGGGACATGAGTGGGGGGATGCTGGCAGGCACCCTGCACTGCTGGGGGGGTGGGGCTACAAGGGGACATGAGTAGGGGCCTGCTGGCAGGTGCCCTACACTGCTGGGGGGTGGGGGTGCTGGGGGACATGAGTGGGACATGAGTGGGGGCCTGCTGGCAGGTGCCCTGCACTGCTGGGGGGTGGAGGTGCAGGGGGACATGAGTGGGACATGAGTGGGGGCCTGATGGGAGGTGCCCTGCACTGCTGGGGGGTGGGGGTGCAAGGGGACATGAGTGGGGGCCTGCTGGCAGGTGCCCTGCACTGCTGGGCAGTGAGGCTACAAGGGGACATGAGTGGGGGCCCGCTGGCAGGTGCCCTGTACTGCTGGGGGGTGTGGGTGCTGGGGGACATGAGTGGGGGCCTGCTGGCAGGTGCCCCTGACTGCTGGGCGGGTGGGGGTGCAGGGGGACATGAGTTGGTGATCAGTGGTGCAAACGGACAGGTGGCTTGTCTGGGGTGCATTGCTATGGTGGATGGTCTGCCTGCAGGACATGACCAGGGGTGCGGGTTAGTCCCTTGTGGTGTGGTCTGCCTGCAGGGGCCGTGGAGGGTGTAGAGGGAACACCTGGGAGGACTCACACTGCCAATTCACTTGTAGGACTCCCCGTGCAACCCCGAAATTCACGTACCCCTCTCTGACAGCTAAATCACGTGTGAAACTTCCCGCAAACCCCTGAAATACACGTACCCCACTCGCACAGGGCCTATTGTGGGTGAAACTTCCCGCGAACACCAGTAATACACGTACCCCACTTGCACATGGCCTATCGCGTGTGAAACTTCACGCGAACCCCAGGAATATTGGCCCTGTGCGAGTGAGCGGGGTACGTGTATTCCTGGGGTTCGCGTGAAGTTTCACCCGTGATTTCAGCAGGGTACGTGTATTCCTGGGGTTCGCGTGAAGTTTGACCCACGATTTCAGCAGGGTACGTGTATTACGGGGTTCGCGTGAAGTTTGACCCACGATTTCAGCAGGGTACGTGTATTCCTGGGGTTCGCGTGAAGTTTCACCTGAGATTTCAGCAGGGTATGTGTATTCTTGGGGTTCGCGTGAAGTTTCACCCGCGATTTCAGCAGGGTACGTGTATTACGGGGTTCGCGTGAAGTTTCACATGCGAAAGGGCCCTGGTCGAGGGAGTACGTAAATTTCAGGGGTGCGCAGCAAGTTTTACATGCGAAAGGGCAACGCCCGTGCACAATACGTCACAGACGTGCTTACGCGCGAAGGGCCTTTGGTCCAATGATATCGCGTACGTGTGCTGATGCGCTTAAGCGCTAAGGGCCTTTCCTCGAATTACACGCTGACGTGCAAGATTTTCACGTGCCAAATCACTCCGTATCAAGCTGGACACGCGTACACACACGGAAGACCACGCTCCTGCCCAGAAGGCAATTTTCCTGCCCCCCAGAACCCTGCGCACGCTCCCACCAGCCATCTGCTGCTGCTTGTCTGCCTGCTGCCCACATGTCCTGCTATTTGGTGCCTGCACGTCAGCCATCTGCAGGGGTCCAGTTGCTGTGTCCACCCCTGCTGGAACAGAAGACTCCCGACTGGGATTCCATCGCTCCACAGCCCGGCCCCAGGACCCAGTTGCCCACCCACTCCTGCCTCTGGGGTTGCCATGTCGGGCACATCTCCACCTGGCACCACTGGAAACCCCCAGCCAGAGAGGCAGAGGGCCACCAGCTTCACTGCCACCGAAGTTGGTTTCCTGGTGGAGCATGTCCTGGGGTATTATGATGCCCTCTTTGGAACATCACGCGCCAACAAGGAAGGACGGGAGAGGATCTGGGACGACGTAGTGGTTGCCATCAATGCGGAGGAGGTGGCAACCCGCAACATCAAGCACGTCAAGAAGCGCTGGGAGGACTTCAGGTCCAGGACCCTCCACAAGGCCCGGCGCCTCGCGCAGGGGGGCCAGGCACGCCTGAGTACCCTCCAGATGAGGGTCCTGGAATGCGTAGGCCCAGTGCTCCACGCCCAGATCCTTCAGAGGCAGACCCGTCTGGAGTTGAGTGGTAAGTGGCCAAGCATCGCTGTGTGAGACAGGGCATGTTGCAGTGTGCTGGTAGTCTGATGCTTGCCTGTATGTGTGACATAGGCCATGTATGGATGTGTGTGTGCAGGGACATCATGGCCATGCATGTGAGACCAGTTATGTGTGAACCACATGGTTGGTGCATGTGTTTTAATGCAACATGGGGAGCTCTATGTGGAATGCACACATGAAAGCATGGCTGTCTCTGTTCCTGGACATGGAGAGGGGGTGAGGAATAGGTGCTGATGTCATGTACATGTATGGTGCACATGTGTGTGTGTGTGCCAGAGAAGTGTGTGTGACTTTGAAACACCATGGCTGCATGTGACTTTGAAGGCAACATCTTGGTTTACAGGGGCCCTTCTACATGGATGTTGATGTTGATTGCAGGCACCAGGACTGTTTCTGCATGTGTGTTGTGTGCATTCACCCATGTGTTGTGGAATGACAGGATGGAAGTGACATTTGACAGTGCCACGCATGTGTTATTGCTTCCTGTCTAGGGTATTTTGTACTGTACCATGATGCTTGTGTTCTATGTCTCCCTCTACGCAGCGCCAAGTGAAGAAGAGGGTGGAGACGGCGCTGTGGAGCCAAGTGGTGGGGATGCCTCCACTGTGCAGCGACCCTCCCAGGAATTACCATCATCCGGGAGCGAGGGGGCTGGTGCTGCGTCTGCCACAACGGCTGTGGCGGAAGGGCCGGGTGAGCCCCCACAGGGGCTTCCAATGGCAGAAGACGGTGTGGAGACATCCAGGTTGGTGGACTCCACAGAGGAGGAGGAGCCCGCTACAGAGCCGCACATGGGGCCTGGTGGAGGTAGTACCACTGGTGCAAGTGGTGCAGTCCAGGGCCAGGGTCAGGAGGCAGCACAGGTCACCACGGAGGGGCCTGTGCATGTCGCTGTCCTTGACCCTGTGACTGCACCATCATGCACCAGCAGGGAGGCCCCTTCCCAGGCCCATCCGCAGGTAGGGGAGAGTGCCATATCACCTGCCTCTCCACTACCTGCGGGCGAGGGGTCCTGCGACCGTATGGGATCCGTCCTGGTGGGTGTCGTGTCGCGCACGCGTGTCATTCGTGATGACGTGCGTTCTTCCTGGGCGGAGAACGCACGCCATCACGAAGAGCAGCGTCATGACGTGGCACTGCTGGGAGGGGCCCTGGTCAGTGGGTTCCTACATGTGACGTGCACTCTGGCGGACCTCTCCTCCTCTGTGGAGGCTATGCACCGGTCGTTCTCCACATCATCTTCCGGCCCAGATTCCACCAGGGCCCCCTGTGGACCTGGCCTAACCAACACAGCCAGCTTGGTGGAGATCCCATCCCTGCCACAGTCGGGAGTTGGCGGTCCAGCAGGGGTGGACACCACAACTGGAGTCCAGCAGATGGAGGATGTGCAGGCACCATCGGACAGGGCACATGGACAGCAGCAGCAGCAGCAGCAGGAGCAGGCTGTAGGTGGGAGCAATGATGGCTCGGGGCCATCAACATCGGAGGGGAAGGCATTGGCCGGAGGGCAGGAGGACCCTGGAAGGGAAGTGTCTTCCGTGTGGCAGCGGTTGGGCCATGCGATAGATGCGGAGTGGCAGCGGGTGGAAGAGGCATGGCTCACGATGGTCAGGGCGGAGAACTCCATGCGTAGGGCCCTGAGGCGGGCAGAGTGCCTCGAGGCCATTCGCAGGGACCTGGAGTTCCAGATGTCATCGTCCTTGCGAACCCTCGGGGCCATGGAAGAGGACCGCCTCCGGGACATCGAGCAGGAGTTCGATGATGCCCTGGCCCGGAACATCAACATGTGTGCCGTTGGACTTGCTGCTGCCCTTGTAAATATTTAGTTAGTTAGTATTAGGTTTCCTTTGTTTTTTTCTTTATTTTGGACCGCTTGGACAATGGACCACATTTTTGTATATCGTTTATTTATTAGGTAGTAGTTTTTGGTAGGTTTCATTTCTTAAGTTGGACTCATTGACCCTGGATTCTTCAATTGTACTTAGTTTGACATTGGATTCATCTTTTTTGGTATTTTTTTTGTGTTCACCATGGAGCAATGGTTTTTACTTTTTTTTTTCCCTTGGATTTGATTTTTTGAACTGTGACTTTGGACAACATTTCTTTTTGGATTTCTTTTGCTTATGTTTTCTTGATTTTCATAATTTATCGGACATGGACCATTTCTTTTGTTATTCCCATTGTTGTGTGTTTAATTTGTTTGCGTTCATGTTATCTTTGATATATATTTTTTATACTTCCATTTGTGGTATCATCTCATTGGTTTCATGCATGTCATGATATGGGTTTTGACATTAACTTGCACCCATTGTGTGTGTGTGACGGACACGTGTTCATTTACATACTTGCCATTGGGGTTGTATCATGTAATTTACATTTCTATGTGGGTGGATGCAATACTTGGGTGGGTCTTTGGCATGTGGAGGCTGGCCATAAGGGCCAGGGATCTCGATTGTGATGACGTATTGGCTGGGGACATGTGTCTGGGCCTGTTGGCAGGTGCCCCTCAGTGCTGGGGGGTGGGGGTGCAAGGAGACATGAGTGGGGGCCTGCTGGCAGGTGCCCCGCACTGTTGGGGGGTGGGTGTGCAAGGGGACATGAGTGGGGGCCTGCTGGCATGTGCCCCTCAGTGCTGGGGGGTGGGGGTGCAAGGGGACATGAGTGGGGCCTGCTGGCAGGTGCCCCGCACTGCTGGGGGGTGGGTGTGCAAGGGGACATGAGTGGGGGCCTGCTGGCAGGTGCCCCGCACTGCTGGGGGGTGGGGGTGCAAGGGGACATGAGTGGGGGCCTGCTGGCAGGTGCCCCGCACTGCTGGGGGGTGGGTGTGCAAGGGGACATGAGTGGGGGCCTGCTGGCAGGTGCCCCGCACTGCTGAGGGGTGGGTGTGCAAGGGGACATGCGTGGGGCCCTGCTGGCAGGTGCCCCACACTGCTGGGGGTGGGTGTGCAAGGGGACATGAGTGGGGGTCTGCTGGCAGGTACCCCGCACTGCTAGGGGGTTTGGGTGCAGGGGACATGTGTGGGGGCCTGTTGGCAGGTGCCCCTCAGTGCTGGGGGGTGGGGGTGCAAGAAGACATGAGTGGGACATGAGTGGGGGCCTGCTGGCAGGTGCCCTGCACTGCTGGGGGGTGGGGGTGCAAGAGGACTTGAGTGGGGGCCTGCTGGCAGGTACCCCTCAGTGCTGGGGGGTGGGGGTGCAAGGGGACATGAGTGGGACATGAGTGGGGGCCTGCTGGCAGGTGCCCTGCACTGCTTGGGGGTGGGGGTGCAAGGGGACATGAGTGGGGGCCTGCTGGCAGGTGCCCTGCACTGTTTGGGGGGTGGGGGTGCTGGGGGACATGAGTGGGGGCCTGCTGGCAGGTGCCCTGCACTGCTGTGGGGTGGGGGTGCAAGGGGGTAATGCTTGGTGATCACTAAGTGCAAGGTGACATGTGACTTGGCTGGGGGGGCATTCCCATGGTGGATGGGCTGCCTGCGGGACATGACCAGGGGTGCAGGGAAGTCCCCTGTGGTTTGGTCTGCCTGCAGGGGCCGTGGAGGGTGTAGAGGGAACACCTGGGAGGACCCACACTGCCAATTCATGTGTAGGACTCCCCTGCACCCCCAAAATATACGTACCACACTCGCACAGGGCCTATCGCGTGTGAACCTTGCCCGCACCCCAGTAATACACGTACCCTGCTGAAATCGCTTGTGGAACTTCCCGCGCACCCCTGTAATACACGTACCCTGCTGAAATAGCGTGTAAAACTTCCCCGCACCCCAGAAATACATGTACCCTGCTGAAATCGCTTGTGGAACTTCCCGCTCACCCCTGTAATACACGTACCCTGCTGAAATCGCGTGTAAAACTTCCCTGCACCCCCGAAATACACATACCCTGCTGAAATCGCGTGTAGAACTTCCCGCGCACCGCTGTAATGCACGTACCCTGCTGAAATCGCGTGTAAAACTTCCCTGCACCCCAGAAATACACATACCCTGCTGAAATCGCGTGTTGAACTTCCCGCGCACCCCTGTAATACACGTACCCTGCTGAAATCACATGTAATACTTCCCTGCACCCCAGAAATACATGTACCCTGCTGAAATCGCGTGTGGAACTTCCCGCACACCCCTGTAATACACGTACCCTGCTGAAATTGCGTGTTAAACTTCTCCGCACCTCAGAAATACATGTACCCTGCTGAAATCGTGTGTGGAACTTCCCGCACACCCCTGTAATACATGTACCCTGCTGAAATCTCGTGTTAAACTTCTCCGCACCTCAGAAATACACGTACCCTGCTGAAATCGCATGTGGAACTTCCCGCGCACCCCTGTAATACACGTACCCTGCTGAAATTGCGTGTTAAACTTCCCCGCACCCCAGAAATACACAAACCCTGCTGAAATTGCGTGTGAAACTTCCTGCGCACCCCTGTAATACACGTACCCTGCTGAAAACGCGTGTAAAACTTCCCTGCACCCCCGAAATACACGTACCCTGCTGAAATCGCGTGTAGAACTTCCCGCACACTGCTGTAATGCACGTACCCTGCTGAAATCGCGTGTAAAACTTCCCTGCACCCCAGAAATACACATACCCTGCTGAAATCGCGTGTGGAACTTCCCGCGCACCCCTGTAATACACGTACCCTGCTGAAATCACGTGTAATACTTCCCTGCACCCCAGAAATACATGTAGCTTGCTGAAATCGTGTGTGGAACTTCCCGCACACCCCTGTAATACACGTACCCTGCCGAAAACGCGTGTAAAACTTCCCTGCACCCCCGAAATACACGTACCCTGCTGAAATCGCGTGTAGAACTTCCCGCACACCGCTGTAATGCACGTACCCTGCTGAAATCGCGTGTAAAACTTCCCTGCACCCCAGAAATACACATACCCTGCTGAAATCGCGTGTGGAACTTCCCGCGCACCCCTGTAATACACGTACCCTGCTGAAATCATGTGTAATACTTCCCTGCACCCCAGAAATACATGTACCTTGCTGAAATCGTGTGTGGAACTTCCCGCACACCCCTGTAATACACGTACCCTGCTGAAATCGCGTGTTAAACTTCTCCGCACCTCAGAAATACACGTACCAGGCTGAAATTGCATGTGGAACTTCCCGCGCACCCCTGTAATACACGTACCCTGCTGAAATTGCGTGTTAAACTTCCCCGCACCCCAGAAATACACATACCCTGCTGAAATCGCGTGTGGAACTTCCCGCGCACCCCTGTAATACACGTACCCTGCTGAAATCGCGTGTAATACTTCCCTGCACCCCAGAAATACATGTACCCTGCTGAAATCGCGTGTGGAACTTCCCGCACACCCCTGTAATACACGTACCCTGCTGAAATCGCGTGTTAAACTTCTCCGCACCTCAGAAATACACATACCCTGCTGAAATCGCGTGTTGAACTTCCCGCGCACCCCTGTAATACACGTACCCTGCTGAAATTGCGTGTAATACTTCCCTGCACCGCAGAAATACATGTACCCTGCTGAAATCGTGTGTGGAACTTCCCGCACACCCCTGTAATACACGTACCCTGCTGAAATCGCGTGTTAAACTTCTCCGCACCTCAGAAATACACGTACCCTGCTGAAATCGCATGTGGAACTTCCCGTGCACCCCTGTAATACACGTACCCTGCTGAAATTGCGTGTTAAACTTCCCCGCACCCCAGAAATACACGTACCCTGCTGAAATCGCGTGTGGAACTTCCCACGCACCCCTGTAATACACGTACACTGCTGAAATTGCATGTAGAACTTCCCTGCACCCCAGAAATACACGTACCCTGCTGAAATCGCGTGTGGAACTTCCCGCACACCCCTGTAATACACGTACCCTGCTTTAATTGTTTGTTAAACTTCACCGCACCCCAGAAATACACATACCCTGCTGAAATCGCGTGTGGAACTTCCCGTGCACCCCTGTAATACACGTACCCTGCTGGAATCGCGTGTAAAACTTCCCCGCACCCCAGAAATACACGTACCCTGCTGAAATCGCTTGTGGAACTTCCCGCGTACCCCTGTAATACACGTACCCTGCTGAAATCGCGTTTTAAACTTACCCGCACCCCAGAAATACACGTACCCTGCTGAAATCGCGTGTGGAACTTCCCGTGCACCCCTGTAATACACGTACCCTGCTGGAATCGCGTGTAAAACTTCCCCGCACCCCAGAAATACACGTACCCTGCTGAAATCGCTTGTGGAACTTCCCGCGTACCCCTGTAATACACGTACCCTGCTGAAATCGCGTTTTAAACTTACCCGCACCCCAGAAATACACATACCCTGCTGAAATCGCGTGTGGAACTTCCCGCACACCCCTGTAATACACGTACCCTGCTGTAATTGTTTGTTAAACTTCCCCGCACCCCAGAAATACACGTACCCTGCTGGAATCGCGTGTTAAACTTCCCCGCACCCCAGAAATACACGTACCCTGCTGAAATCGCGTGTGGAACTTCCCGTGCACCCCTGTAATACACGTACCCTGCTGGAATCGCGTGTAAAACTTCCCCGCACCCCAGAAATACACGTACCCTGCTGAAATCGCTTGTGGAACTTCCCGCGTACCCCTGTAATACACGTACCCTGCTGAAATTGCGTGTTAAACTTCCCCGCACCCCAGAAATACACGTACCCTGCTGAAATCGCGTGTGGAACTTCCCGTGCACCCCTGTAATACACGTACCCTGCTGGAATCGCGTGTAAAACTTCCCCGCACCCCAGAAATACACGTACCCTGCTGAAATCGCTTGTGGAACTTCCCGCGTACCCCTGTAATACACGTACCCTGCTGGAATCACGTGTAAAACTTACCCGCACCCCAGAAATACACATACCCTGCTGAAATCGCGTGTGGAACTTCCCGCGCACCCCTGTTATACACGTACCCTGCTGGAATCACGTGTAAAACTTTCCTGCACCCCAGAAATACACATACCCTGCTGAAATCACGGGTGGAACTTCCCGCGCACCCCTGTAATACACGTACCCTGCTGAAAACGCGTGTAGAACTTCCCCGCACCCCAGAAATACACGTACCCTGCTGAAATCGCGTGTGGAACTTCCCGCACACCCCTGTAATACACTTACCCTGCTGTAATTGCGTGTTAAACTTCCCCGCACCCCAGAAATACACGTACCCTGCTGAAATCGCGTGTGGAACTTCCCGCGCACCCCAGTAATACATGTTCCCTGCTCGCGTTTGCTGTTTGCCAGCCCTGTATACTGGTCCAGGGTTAGCCCAGCCCTTTGCACTGAATTGGGAATTTTGATGGCTTTTCCTTGCGCAGGGGGCGTTCTTCGGGGCATTACTGGCGCTGCTGCAGGGTCGCTGCGCCACTCTGCGCCACGGCTGGTTTTGGAGGCTAAAATCCATGAATACGATGTGCGCGGATATCAATTTTAGCGCACGCGGCTGGCGCAGACATATGCATGCGCACACTGTGCGCCAGCCGCATGCAACACTTTTGTGCGAAATTCTATGAATTACTGTGTAGATCTGTAATGTTTCAAAAACCAGTTGCACATATCAACCATATGAATGACCAATAGAATTGTGAGGTGTGAACCGTGTGGCAACACACACAAAATGAATACTCTACAGCCTTTCCCATGAACTCTAACAGGTTGGCGACAACTTACCATTTTCACCCTTATGATGGTTCAACTGACAGTTAATAATGAAATTTCTCGTTGGAAACATGTTACCCTTCAACTTTATCTCTAATGATGTGACTCCATGACTTCATGAAACGTGCTCTAGGACCATGTGCATGACTTAATGGTGTATTCAATTACTTGGCGGGTGTGTGTGTCTGTATGTGTAATGCAAGTGTAATATAATAAGTGCCAGGATACTCTACGTATTATATTCCTACATTGTGTGATATACTTGATTCCTACAATCTTAATTTACTATCTCTAGGTGTTTATGATAAAGGTGCCTGTTTTCTCTAATGCTTTTGTTTAATATATTCCGGGCTAGTGTAAGTCTTCTGGTTGAGTGATTTGTCTTGTCTTTTATGTTTCATTTATTAAATGTTTGGCACCTTCTGTTCATAACCAATCCCTGCAGGGCTTTTAGATCTTTCCCTCATGGGGTCTGCCCATAGTTGCAAGATCCGATTAAATCATGCTTTCTCATCCTATGCCTGGGAAAGAACTTCACATCATAATTCTGACCAATGGATGTGTTTACACTTTAAAGATGTTAGTTATGGTTTATGTTGTGCTTTGGATCTGCTATCTGAATGGTATATTCAAAGCAATAATTTGCACATGTGCTTAATAAAGGCTATTTTGTGCCTAGCACACTACCCTTTGTTGGGATTGCAGATGCCAAAAACAGTTGACTTAATCACCCCTCAATGGAGGCTTTTGGCGCAAAGTGACCCGTTGTTCATAATGTACATGTTACAATTGCCCTTCAAGCTGCAGTGTGAACTATGATGAACAACAAACTTTCAAGCAGGGATTACTTTTAATACGGCATTTATTGACCACTGATCAATGCATTTTCAAACAGATATGCCGAAAAACTGGAATGAGCTTTGAATAGAAGAAGTAACTTTGAGCTGTTAAAATGAAGAGCCCTGTGTTTATCAGTTCATTATTTAGAGATAGGCTGTGATGAACTGTCCTAAAGTACGTTTTTACAAATAACTTCCTAGTCCTGAATCTCGATGTACTCTTTCTTTTTCGTTTACAGTCTCACACTTGTCCTGGTCTATTCTGTCTGTGAGTTTTCTTACTGCACCCACTCTCTCTATTTCACGTTGGTTACAATTCTTCCTCCAACCCATCAATTAAGAAACACTCTCTTCAGTGGAGTGATTTGCTAAATAATTTGGACACAATAGCTGTTTGGAAAAACCTAGGTTTCACCCAATCTATTATCCATCTGACTGCAGCACTGTCCAACAAGCTTGCAACTGAGGTTGCCAAGCAACCACTCCATTCAGCAATACTCAGGATACAGCACAAGGAAATAAAAGAACCAATTCGTTTTGAGGCAGCCTGGCAAGGAAGATAATATGCATTCTTGTTGCACGCCAATAGGAAGAGAACTGAACCGACTACCTGTTTTATTCGTATTCTGCAACACAAACATACTTTTATGACAAGTTAATGGAAGATGCTAAAACTCACACGTATTTCGAGCACGATATCAGACCAGTTGACCGGCACACCATGTTGTGCGACTGCTTTATTGTGCTCCGCTGAATTGTATATATTGTGTATTGGAGATTTGTCCGTGGTGCCATGGAGACAGAAAGGAAATGAGAGGTCAACTGCAGTTGAAACGATGATGGTGGAAAGTGTAGGCAATTTGAACTAGACAAGAAAGAAAGTTTCAAGAATGGATGAGAACTGACTGGAATAGAAAAAAATGATGGTGAACGAGCAGTATTTAGAAATAATATTATAGTATTTAAAGCATAAGTACGACTTGTATTGCTTCAGATTTTCCCCAACCCTGAATCAGTGAAACTATTACCACATGAATTCCTTTTTCGACTTTGAAGGAACCCAAGTTGTTTTTCCCATGACAAAAGTATGATGGACGAAGGTCAAATGATAATTCCTTATTGTCATTGCGTGTAGATACTATCCATGCTTTTGTTTTACACTATTTTTAGCCAAGTAGCATGCTGGCATTATCACACTCTAAAACAAATGGGCTACAATGAGAATCAAGGCACAATGCCTACTGCCTCTTTGTAACATTAACTTAGATACAATTATATATATCTATGACTGATCTATTATGTGCTATTACAGCAGTAGAGGTGGAAGTGCTGTATTGTTCCTTAACTCAAGGCACTGAATTGTATTATTACACCATACATAATGAAGTAGCAAATAGAGAGTCTTACTAAATGTCGGGGAACACTTTTCATAGTACAGTGCAGACACAATGGATAGATTGCATGTCAGCTGTAGTGAGTTTGCAAGGCCAAGAAAAGTAGTGTAGGGAAAAAGCCATCATAGTAGGGTAGTACTTTCTGAAACATCATTAATAAAATAAATGGGAAGGCGGATTTGGAAATGTTAAATCCGCTCCCTGAAGAGGGTTGGAACAAATACTTCACAGAGCTATACAAGGGAGTGACTTCTGAAAAAGGTTAGTGTGGTCTGTAAAGATTGTTGGGATGGCGATATCTCTATTGACTATTTATGCTCAATTATAAAATCAGGTCCGAACTCTCGTGCCCCTGGCCCTAATGGGTTGTGCAACTTGGTATTGAAACACAATCCTGGAGTATGGGCCCCGATGTTGCAAACTCTATTTCAAAATGTCTTGAAAAACAAAATAATACCTTCCACATTGTATATCTCCATAATTGTCCCAATTTTTAAGAAGGGGAGTTGTTTGGAGTCCTCGAACTGGCGGCCGATCGCGCTATTAGACGTATTGAGCAACATTTTTGCTAGATGCGTTCTAAAGTGTATAGAAGACTGGCGCAGTGCCACATTACCGTTATCTAAATTCCAGACTGGATTTAGGAAAGCTATTGGAACAGATGCCAGTGGCCTGCTCATCCAGTCCTTAATCAATCAGGCCAGTGTGGGGGTGAATGACCCTATATAGGTGGCGAGTGTTGACCAGAGCTTTGCATTTGATAAAGTGGACAGAGCAAGGCTCTGGTCAAAACATTTAAGGTGGGGCCTCCCTAAATACATTTTGGACATTTTGACCCATCTTCACAGTGACACCATGGTAAAGGTGTTAAGCGGAAACCTGTGCAGTTCCCTCTGGGACCACTGCAAAAGATTTAGGCCTACAGGTGTTTGGCAGTAAACCCACTTGGTAGCAGTCTGTACCACACTGATTCACTTGGTAGCTGTGGCTGAGCAGTCAGACTTCCCTCAAGAAGAGTTAGGCAGTATGTGGAGTATACAAAATAGGGCAATTTACACAGTAGAACAAGCAGACACGGAACAGAGCTTGGGTGTAAAGATATATAGTTATTTATTTATAAAAACACATCTATGAAAACACACTGGCACTAATACGGCAAACAACTTCCATTACAATTACTATAAGTATCTCACTCTTCTAACAAGATTTCTACAAGTCTAGGTTCAATGGCACCACTTATTTGCAGACAGAGGTGAATGCTTTAACCTAGATGGCACTCTAATATTCGTTAGAACGGGAGAGAAAAGGCAGGGTATGAAACCAACTCGGTACCAACTCTTTTACGAAGCAAATGCAAGGCAAGCAAGGCAGGGTCTACTGTGGATCACAAAGTTCAGAGGCCAGCCCCACTCGGACAGAGGCAAGGCGATATGTCCCAAAAAAAGTATCACAGTGGAAATGCACTTCGAGTCTTTGTGCAAATTGTCACAGAAAGGTTGGACCAGTTTAGAACAAAAAGTTAAGAAGGTCTGGAGGCGACCCAATGGAAAGGTAAGGATTAAGACACCTTACGCTAACCGTCATCAGGGAAGCCAGGCGGACATGGTACCTTGTATGTGGAGAGACAGCTGCGGCGGGGGCAGTTGTTCCTGGTGGTGGATGCAAGTCGGGGCTTTGCCAAGAGATGAGATGATCTCGTCGTCGAAGGAAAGTTGAAGATCGTTGCACCACCAGGGAAGAGACCAGCCGCGGAGTACTCCGTCACAAGGCACCACCTTTTGGTTGCGGTATGGGCTAGTGGCTATCTGGTTGCCGGGGTGCTCAGCACGGGCAATTCGACCACTACGCCCTGGAAGCGAAGAAAAAGCAAAGGGACTGGTTGTTCCCACCAGTCAGGGGAAGAAGACTCTCCAACCGGGAGATCTCCTCTGTCGTTGGGAAGTGGTGAATCGGTTCAGCAGGGCTCCACCGGAGGTGTCGTTGTTGCAGGTCGGCTCAGCTTTACCCTCGTCGGATTCTTAGGTCCTGTGGCGACTTCTGAAGATCCAGTCCCAAAAGCCCTGCTTTTATGCAGCAAACCCCCATTCATTCAGCCTAGCTGTCAATCAAAAGACGCTAAGTGATGAGCGGGGTGGCTCACCACTTCGGCCAATCACGGCAGGGTGCGACTTGAGTTGGCAAGGCAACTCAGTCCAGGGTGCCCACACCCCCTGTGGTACCCAGACAGAATGGCACCACTCTGGAGGTAGAAGCCCGCCAAAAGTGGAACAAAGGGCTCAACCTTTGGTTCGGAGTTACAGAGGTGAACACAGATGCCATTTTACAAACCGAGTTCTGGCAGAAAATACCGACCAGTAGATTTATTTATGACAAATAAACCAGCAGTATGTTAGAGACTAACAGGAAAAAGTGTTAGCCTCCAATAATGGGAAGAATCCCATAGAGTTATATTCGGGGTCGAATATAACAAGTAGTTTCCACTGCCACCAGCCAAAACTCGACGAGGGGGGACTGGACAGTGTCCCCTCGAATAACAGACCCAGGGGTAATCGAATTACCCCTACTAGTATGTCCACAATAGGATGGTTTGTACTAGTTCTGTTAGTACATTTAGGTCTAGTAAAGCCAATGGTGACATTACATGCTTACATGCCCTGGGAGACATTAGTCAGTCCCAGGGTATAGAGTCTATGGTGGGGATCCTCTAGGACGCCCCAGTGTTACGGCATGGAGGGTGCGGTGTAACACACATAGTAAAACACATGAGACCCTATGTAAAAGACCCCATAGCCCATAGAACACATTGAAATTCCCAGGAATCAACCACATTCATGTCCAAGAGTGGGAGAAAAGAGTCTCACTCTTGGCAGGATGGACAAAAACAAACTCCAGAAATCCAGCAAAGCTGCTGGAGGACTCACTAGGTTAGGAAATTCAGCCTAAACAGAGAATTCTCCGTAACAAAAGGTGAGGCTAAACCTAAATGAAGATGGTACTAACCCCATAAAAACAGAGCAAGGTTTGAGGAAGGGGTGCATATTAGCCCCCCGCCTCTTTAAAATAAACCTATCTGAGTTGGGTGAGTTTTTGGAGGAATCAGCATTTGTACCACTGAAGATAATTGGGGAACGTTGTTTTTGGGTGGCTTACGCAGAGGTCCTTCTGCTTGTAGATAAGACACCAATAGGCCTAGAGAGACTTTTGTACCATTTTGAAGATTATGTAAAAATAAATAGTCTATTGGTGAACCCAAATAAATCTAGCGTTTTGTGGTACAAGCAAAGGAAACATAAACCAGCTTACTTCAATTGAAAAATGGGCTCACCTGTCTGTTGTTCCCGCCGTGAAATACCTAGGATTTGGGCTTATTAGGCCATCAGAGAAAAACATTGGGAAGACGGCACTGTGGCCAAAGGTAGACAGTACGCGGTACAAACATATCATATTGGGAAAATATACTGTCAATTTACCATGCAGCCCTTGGTGCAGTTTTACAAATGTAAGGCCGTCCTATCGATATTATACGGTCTCAAAGTTACTTGTACGTGCGGGAAAATGGAGTTGGGTAAGCTGGACGGACTGATTTGGAGAAAAGCATTTTCCCTACCAACATGTGTGCCCACAACCATGCTGCGATTTGAACTGGGTCTGAATTCATTGGTATCTGTGTGTACATCTGAAGATCTTGCTATTATGTCGGAAGCTAATTACAAGTACATCTAATCCATTGTATGCACTCATGAGGTGGCAGATGGAAAGATTGTGGGGAGGGCCCTTCTGTTTTTTAAAGAGACTGTCAACTCATTATGGTGAAATATGAAGTGTCTCTGGAAGCCTTGTTGACTTGTCGCTCCTTTCTCCTCTTCTCCCATTAATGGTGCCACCCGTTGGGATGTCCTCTTAGCCTCCTTCCACTCCTCTAAGGTCATCATTAATGTCTACTCTAAAGGGACCATCTTGGGCATGGCCCTCAGGCCAACCTTCACCTCTTTGATGGACTCTTCCCGCGCCTCATCAACTTCCTTTCTTCTCCTGCTGTCCCCCCTCCCCTATACTCTGCTACCTTGCCTTCCCCCTCCCTCTCTGCCCCCTCTCGTGCTCCTTCTACATCACTGCAGGGCATACCTCTGATCTGTACCCCTCCCTGGAATTCCTTCAAGGATGGCAACCTTCTCCACATTGCCAATTTTAACTCTCGCTCTGCTGTCAAACATTCCTCTGATATCTGCCGCCTTCTTGAGGAACTGGACCTCGATGTCCTCGGTCTCACTGAGTCATGGTTCACGGCCAGCTCTGTCACCAGCTTTGACATAGTCCTACCTGACAGCTACAAGATCCTCTCCATGCCCAGGGCCAACCGTGCTGGTGGGGTGTTGCCCTTATCTTCCCTGAGTGGATTCCTGCCTCTATCACTCCTACTCAGACCTACTCCTCTTTTGAATGCCTTGTCTGTCGACTCTCTCTCTCTCCTAGCCATTCCCTTACTGTGGCTACTATCTATCGGCCACCTGGTCAGATTTCCTCCTTCCTCTCCCAGTGGGCGGACCTCTCCTCCTCACTCTTGGCCTCATCCACTAAACTCCTCTTTCTTGGAGACTTCAACATCCACCTGGATGCCTCCTGTCCCCCCTCCGGACACTTTCGCGACCTCTGCGACTCTCTCTCACTCTCCATTCTCCCCTCTGGCCCGACTCATTCTGCAGGGCACACTCTTGATGCTCTGATCTCCTCTGACCTTCCCCTCTCTGTCCCTCTCCCCACTCCTCTCTCCTGGAGTGATCCCTTCCTCCTATCCTCCCACCTCACCCTCCCTACCCCTGAGGCCAACCCACCTTCATCACTGCCACCCTCCTTCTCGGTCATCCGACCCATGAAGCGCGTGTCCGTTGAGGCTTTCACCGCCACCTTCTCCTCAACCTTCCCCACACAGCCCTCTCCACGCTCCACTCTGCTATATCTGATACTCTTGATATCCTTGCCACTGTCATGAGAATCTGCCTGAAGCCCAAAGCCAATTGTAACTCCTGGTATGACTCAGATCTTGTCACCCTAAAGCGCAAGTGCAGGGTGGCCGAGTGGAAATGGCGTGCTTCACGTTCATCCTCTGACAAACTGGCCTGCCGCCTGCTGCAAAGGCAATACCGGCTCTCTGTTCTCACCAAAAGAGAGCCCATATCCAAGTCTGCATCTCTGCGCCATCTAACAACTCGGCTGAACTCTTTAAAATCTGCAAAGAACTGGCCAATCCTGCCACAGTCTCTACCTCTCCTGTCCCCTCCCAGGACCACTGCACAGCACTGGCTTCTCAATTCATTTAAAAAACTCAGGACATCCTGTCCTCACTCTCCTCCTATCACCTTCCTCCCTCTACTCCCTGCTCTTCCTCTGATCCTTCTGCACCCTCCCCCCTCCCTCCTTCTCTGCCTTTCCCCTTTTCTCTGCAGACAAGGTTTCTCGACAAGTCTGATCTATGAAAGTCTTGTCGAAACAGGTTAACCCCTGTTCCTCCAAAACTATCAAGGACCACATCGACTCCCGGGCTCCTGCCCTGGCCAATTTCTGCAATCACTCCTTCACCACCGGAGTCTTCCCTTCCCCCCTAAAGCACTCCCTTGTGCACCCTCTTCTTAAGAAACCCTCAGCTGACCCCTCCTGCCCAGCTAACTATCGCCCAATCTCCATCACTCCCTTCCTGGGCAAGCTCCTGGAGAAACTTGCCATCTCCCAGCTTAATCTCCACACCAAATCTCTTGGTTGTCTTCATGACCATCAGTCTGGCTTCAGGGCTACCAGAAGCACGGAAACTACTCTCCTGAACATCCGTGAAGACCTGCTCTCCAACCTTGACTGCAACACCCTGTGTGTCCTCATCTTACTTGATCTCTCTTCTGCCTTTGAGACTGTCAATCATGCCACTCTGCTCAACCATCTCAGTGACAACCTGGGTATCACTGGACAGGCTATGGCATGGCTGACTTCTTTCCTCTCCAACCGACCCTCTGTCACAGGTTTCCCCCTTTCTCACCTGTTTTCGCTGCTTGATGGACTCTTTAGGAGGAATTTTCTTCCGTACCGTACGGGTCTTGTACAAGCCCGCTCGGCCGTCTTCGGCTTCCAGTGTTCATTCAGCTTTGATGTCTGGGATCAATAGGAAACTCCAGGAAGTCCAGCATAAGGAGAAGGTGCACTCAGAGGCGGGTGCATGGAATCCAGGAAGAAGGGTGAATAAGGAGGAGAAATGATAGTAGGGGAAAGCGGAGGATCCGGGAACCAGGAAATAACAGAGTTCCGCGAAGGCGAGCTACGTAGCACATGTCTAGCCACAGCTAACAGTAGCGTTGAGAAACACGGGGCTGCGGGGGTGTGGCTAATTTATAGAACGTGCTGCATCTGACGTGAAGGCTGGTAAGCAGCGTTCTGTGCTTACGGCCATGTTGGAAGTACAACAGAGTGTAAGCCCCGACATGTCAAGGACCAGGATGCCCAGAAGGGGCATGTCCGATGGTTCATGACAGCATGCCTCCTCCGAAAACCCATTCCGCCGGGCTTTCCCAGGTGTATGAGATGGAACCTTCTGAGTAACCTGGGGGAATTTAGGTACTGGAGCTGACCATGTTTATATCTGGAGTCACATATTCTGGAGACTTCATATTCCAGTTGGTCATTGACAAGTACAGGATTGGGTCTGAGGTTAGTCCTAGAGGTCTGGATGTATGGTTTCAGTAGAGATGTATGAAAAACTGGGTGAATTTTCTTCCAGGAGTCTGGTAATTTGAGCCAGAAGGCCACTGCGTTAATGATTTATTTTATGGGAAAAGGCCCATAATACCAGGGGGCCAGTTTATTTGGCCATAGATATCAGGGTAGTAGTTTCGCAGAAAGTCATACTTTATCTCCTAGTGCGTAGGAGGGCCCTGGTCTTCTCTTGGAATCTGCATAATGCTTGGTATGAGTCTGTGCCCTTTCTAATTGTTCTTTTGCTTCTCTTTGAATATTGATGAGTGTTTCAATCCAGGAATCGACTATAGGAACATATGTAGGGTGTGTAAGGGTGGAAGGTAGCACTGAGGGATGAAATCCTTGACTGCAGAAAAAAGGGCTAGTCTTGACAGCCGAATGATCTGAATTGTTATAGTAGAATTCCGCCAGAGGTATCAGAAGCGACCAATCATCCTGGACTTTGGTAGTGAATCAACGAAGATATTCTTCCAGGGTTTGATTCACATGTTCGGTAGCCCCATTAATCTGTGGATGATACCCTGAAGAGAGGGCACGTTGTATTCCTAGAATTAGGCAAAGGTGTTTCCAAAATTGACATATGTATTGCGGTCCTCTGTCTGATATGATCTTGGAAGGGAGTCTATGGAGTCTAAATATGTGTTCCAGGAAAATTCCAGCAAGTTCTAAGATAGAAGGATGCTTGTATAATGGTGTGAAATGAGCCATATGAGTGAATAAAGCTATGGTGACCATTATGGTTGTATACCCCCTGGAAGGTGGTAGTTCTACAATGAAGTCCGTAGCAATAATTTCTCAGGGCCTTGTTGGTAGTGCAGGCTGCAGTAGGAGGCCCGCCGGTCTCTTGATATCATGTTTGTATTGACTGCAAACTGCACAGGCTTGAATGTACATTCATATGTCAGTCTTCATTCTCGGCCACCAAAATTGTGTTTGTATTAGATGAAGGGTGTTTGTGATGCCACGATGTCCAGAGTGAAGGGTATCGTGACAAAGGTTTACTATCCTTTGCTGTAGTTTCTGTGTGGGGATGACTAAACCTTTATCCTTGAAAAGGAATCCATCCTTAGTTCTGAGATTCCATCGATTCTTTCCTGAAAATTCTTTCCAAAGTTCAGAGGACTGTGTTTGTATCCAAACCTCGTCCAGGAGACTGATTGCTTGAGCTACGAATATCGTGTGTGGAAACATTTTAGGGAATGACCGGTCTTCAAGGGTTTCATAGTCAGGACGTCAAGATAGGGCGTCAGCAATTATATTCTGTGTTCCAGGGACACGATGAATCTGGAACTGGTATTGGACAAAGAAGAAGGCCCAACGGGCTTGACGGCTATTCCTACATTCCAGGGCCTGTAATACTTGAAGATTTCGATGGTCTGTGCGAACCTGGACAGGATGCTTTGCTCCTAGAAGTAAATGACACCAATCTGTGGAGGCTTGATGGATGGCAAGCAGTTCCTTTTCTAAAACAGAGTAATGGGTTCCTTGGAGTTAATCTCCATGAAAGATAAGCAATAGGATGTTCCAGCTTGTCGTCGAATTCCTGTTTTAGGACTGCTCCAATGGCATAGTTAGAGGCATCTGTCTCCACTAGGAATGGCCGGTTGATATCAGGTTGAGCCAGGATGGGAGCTTGTGTAAACTCTGTTTTTAACCGTTGGAAGGCCTCCTCTTGGGCTGATGTCCACTGAAAGGGAGTGTCTTTCTTCAACAAGGCAATGATCAGTTGGACTATCTCGGAAAAGGAAGGTATGAATATCCTATAGAAGTTAGCCAAGCCCATGAAACACTGGATCTGTTTCACGGTGGTCGGACTTGGCCAAGATAGTATGGCCTTAACCTTGGATTGATCAATTCCAATACCGTCTGGGCTAAGGACGAATCCTAGATAGTGAACAGTAGCGACATGGAAAAGGCGCTTCTTGGGTTTTGCCAGGAGCTTGTTTTCACAAAGTCGCTGTAATACTGCCTTAACATGTTCTTCATGCTTAAGAGGGTCCTTAGAGAATATTAAGATATCGTCCAGATACACGATGATGAAGAGCAACAGCATGTCTGAAAACACCCGATCCATGAAGCGTTGGAAGACCGCCAGGGCATTTGCAATTCCAAAGGGCATGACCAAGTATTCAAAATGACCAAAGGGTGTTCTAAAGGCTGTCTTCCATTTGTCAACTTCTCTACTACGGATCAGATGGTAGGCACATCTGGGATCCAATTTGGTGAATATTACGGCTCCTCTTGCTGCTTCCAGGATATCTGAGATCAAGGGCAACAGATAGCGATCCTTAAGGGTGCACTGATTTAAACCTCGATAATCAAGACAAGGTCTGAGCTCATTGGTGTCTTTCTTAGGAACAAAAAACAGTGAGGCGTTGTATGGTGCCATTTTCAAGGTTAGTATCTAGATATTCACGGAGGGCCTTTTTCTCCGGTTCGGATAAAATGAACATCCTTCCAAAGGGAATCACAGCTGAAGGTTTGGTTTCAATAGCACAGTCTTCTGGTCTATAAGGAGGTAAGGCTTGAAAAATAGCAGAAGAGAACACATCAGAGTATTCCTGATAGACTTTAGGAACCCGGATGATGTTTGAAACTGTGAGTGGGCCTTGATGGTTTGCTGAAAGTCCTTCCGATGGTGTCAGAGCATGGTCCAGGAGTAGGAAATGAGACATGCAATGCTCGGAACCCAGGAGCAAGGAACCTGCTGTCCAATTAATGTATGGATTGTGTCTTTGTAGCCAGGGCATTCCCAAAACCATTGGGTAATGGGCAGACTTTATGATGTCAAACTTTATCTTCTCTCGATGGTGGTTTATTGTGAGCTCAACTTCCTTGGTTTCAAGGGTTATGGGTCCTGAAGAAAGAGGTCTCCCATCAATTGCTTCTACAGGTTGCATATTATTCTGGGATTTGAAAGGAATATGGTGTTTATAGACCCATTCTTGATCTATGAATATTACCATGGCCCCACAGTCCACCAACGCCAGAATGGGGTAGGTTTCCTTCTTGGATGGCGATAGAAAGGCCTGTAAAATGACCACATTGTTTTGTCCAGGAGAGTTCAAGGATGGAATAGATGTGGAGCAAACATCTCTCTCCCGACACTGTGCTCCATCTAGGATCGGGAGCTGGCGTTTCCCGAATGATGTTGAGGGGCTATAGGACACTCTCTCACTAAATGTTTGTCCGAGGCACAATACATTCATAGGCCAGTATGGATCCTTCGCCAACCTTTCTTGGGGGGATATGGGTCCACAGAAGGCCCCTAGTTGCATAGGTTCTGGTTTGTTACTAGGAACAGATGCACATTCGGGTTTCGAGGAGGTCTCTATGGAGTTCTTCTGGAAGGGTAACTTGGTCTTCTTTTTCTCTGCCTTCCTTTCCTGGATGCGGAAGTCAATCTGTAGAACGAGATCCATAAGGGCTTGGTATGAACTTGGGCGTGCCACTCTGGCTAGTTCATCCTTGATGTCTTCATTTCATCCTCTTCGAAAGAGAGTGAAGCAGGCTTCAGAGGACCAGTCTGCTTCTTTAGCCAATTGCTTGAATCGTGTTAGATAGATGAGCATGTCCTGGAGGCCCTGCTGGAAATCGAGTAAACATTCCTAAGCACTATAGACCTGTTCTGGGCAGTCAAACATGGTCTTAAGGGCTTGAATGAATCTGTCATAATCATCCAAGAGGGCATCTCCGGCATTAACTAATGGTGTGGCCCAGGTTAATGCATTCCTGGAAAGGTGCAAAATAATAAAGCCCACCTTAGTCCTGGGGATAGAGAAATAATAGGGCTTAAAAGTAAAGTGGACCAAACAGGAATCAAGGGATCCACAAAGGTTTTTTGCTGTCCCATCGTATTTGTATACAATGCCGTCCAATAGTACACTTTCCTTTGTGGCAGATTCACGGGATAAGACTAATTGTTTCAAGGCAGCATTCTCTGCCTTTAGGTTTTGTACTTCTGTCGTTAGTTCTTGCATGCCGCGCATAAGATCTTGAATGGCCGCCTCCATGTCTGTATCGACTTCAGTTAGGTGGCGTCTCAATCTGTCACAGGTTTCCCCCTTTCTCACCTGTTTTCGCTGTTTGATGGACTCTTTAGGAGGAGTTTTCATCCGTACGGTACGGGTCTTGTACAAGCCCGCTCGACCATCTTCGGCTTCCAGTGTTCGTTCAGCTTCGATGTCCGGGATCAATAGGAAACTCCAGGAAGTCCAGGATAAGGAGAAAGTGCACTCGGAGGCTGGTGCACGGAATCCAGGAAGAAGGCTGAATAAGAAAGAGAAAGGATAGTAGGGGAAAGCGCAGGATCCGGGAACCAGGAAACAACAGAGTTCTGCAAAGGTGAACTACGTAGCACACGTCTAGCCACAGCTAACAGTAGCGTTAAGGCGCGCGGGGCTGCGGGGGTGTGGCTAATTTATAGAACGTGCTGCATCGGACGTGAAGGCTGGTAAGCAGCATTCTGTGCTTACCGCCATGTTGGAAGTACAACAGAGTGTAAGCCCCGACGTGTCAAGGACCAGGAGGCCCAGAAGGCGTGTGTCTGATGGTTCATGACACCCTCCCAGGTCCAACTTGGGTCCTTCCTCTCCGATATCTTTTTCTCTACCGGTGGTGTACCCCAGGGGTCTAACCTCTCTCCCTGGCTGTTCAATCAATACTTGGCACTCCTTGCCCATCGCATCGCCGCTCTCTGCCCCAACTTTCAGTTCTATGCGGATGATACCCAGCTCATTTTCAGGCTACCCTCAGGCTATTCTTCTCCTTCCCTCATCTCAGACTGTCTGTCTGCTATCCAGGAGTGGTATACAGCCAATGACCTCTGCCTTAATGCCAGTAAGACTGAGATTCTACTCATTGGTACACCCACTCCCTCCTTCCTTGCAGCTTTCTGGCCGGCCTCTCTTGGCCCTCTTCCTGCCCCCACCTGCAAGGCTAAAAACCTCTGGGTCATCTTCTACTCCACACTCTCCTTCTGCCCTAACATCTCTGATGTCTCTAAGAAATCGCACTACCAGCTGCACCTCCTCAGAGGTATTCTTCCTTTCCTCTCCTTCCCCCAGAAGCTCAACATCTCCAGAGCCCTGGTTCTCTCTAAACTGGACTATTGCAACAGTCTCTTTCTTAATCTGCCTGCCTCTACTCTCCGCCCTCTGCAACTTATCCAAAACAGGACTGCAAGACTTGTCCTTGGCCTCAAGCCCAGGGATCGTATCTCTCCAGGACTGAAATCTCTGCACTGGCTCCAAGTGACTGCAAGGATTATGTTCAAAACCCTCTGGGGCCTGGGACCGGAATACCTTCAACTCTCTCTTCCCAAATACCTTCCTTCTCGGGCTCTTCGCTCATCTGCCTCCAACTCCCTCAGGGTCAGTCGCTTCTCCAAGCAACAAGTGGGTGGTCGAGCTCTCTCTTCAGCAGGGGCCTCCCTCTGGAATAACCTCCCTGCCTCCCTGAAACTTGAGGAGAACCATCTCCGGTTCTGGAAACACCTCAAAACCTTCTTCTTTGCTTCTGCTTTCTCTGCCTCTCTCCCCTGCTTAAACTCCTGGCTGAAACTGCACTGGTCACCTGGCCACCCTTTCTGATCTTGGGTCCAGGCCAGGCCCCGCTTTTTGCACATTTGCCATGCCCCCCCCCCCCCGGCAACCGATCGCACCTGGGGACTGTTTTCTGTATCCCTACAGTTCCCTACCAGCACTTATTTTGCACTTAGCCTGCACTTGGCACCATGTGGACACTTTTATTATCTTATTTATTCTTCCTTCCCTTGCACTGCACTTTCCCCCTCTCCCTTCCCCCTGGCACTTGCCCTTTCTCCCTACCCATGCACTTGCGCTATCTGAAAGTCACCTGGCCTAGTAGGATCGTTGTCTGTTTCCTACTGTTTTCCCCTCCCTTGCCTCGTCGCGCCCTGAATCACTTGTGTATAGGCGCATTATAAATGCCATATCATATCATATCATAATCCGGTCCAGGTGAAAAGGAAAATCCTAGACCGAGACTGGATCCTGACATGTGACGAGAGGAATAAGTACAAGTCATATAAAGAAATAAGTAAAGAGTAAATAAAAAGGGGCACACGAATGAATTATTTGAAACAATGTCCAGATGGGTGCTTCAGAGAAACCTATGAGAATTCGATTTAACTTGATATTAACTGGGGAAGTTTTATTTAATAGAGGGCAAAGGGAAAGTGCAATATGTCGCTTCTTGCAGAAATCCACTTGAAGCTCTAAAACATCTGATGATTTCATGTCCTGCATTGCAGGAAATAAGGGAGGAATATTTGAGAAGATTTGTACATGAAATACATTCTTTAAATGGTGAATATTTTTGGCAGTATATTTTGTAAGGTAGTCGCTTCACTTCTTTTAATCAGTGCTGTGAAATGTTTAAAGAAAGCAAGGATCATTGCAAACATTTTATTGTTTAATAGGGTTTTAGTGAATTCAAATTGTAGTAAAATTGTACATGAACAATCTTTGAATTCATATGAGGGGGAATTTGTGAATAGATTGATATGATTTATGTATGGACTTTAAAGTGTATATGGTTTGCAATAAACTATGTTCAATAAAAAAAGAAGGGCAGTGTGACTTGCCACATGACTCACATTCTTCTCCTCTGACCATTAACAGCAACATCCACTCCATGCTTCCAGGATATCCAACCCGAAGATGTTTGAATAGATGGAATCGAAGTTATTTGCAGAGTTAGTGGCTGTTCTGAAAACCTAGTGTGCATGGCTCTCAATGACCATACTTACTGATCCCTGAGTTAGAGGTTAGAGGAAGCGAACCCTCATGTGCATCAAGTGATGTTGTATTCAGGACATCCTGTGAATGAATTTGAATCTTTATGATGTCAACAGGATTTGATTGATGGCTTTTCGCTTAACTAGTGTAGGCCATGATGGCAAGAGAGGCACAGGACATGGTGAGAAGATGGTGCAGCATAGAGCAATACAGGCTGAAGGTAAGTGGGCAGCACAGTGGCATACTACAGGGTGGGAACAGAAGGGACTCATAGCAGAACGGTGGCAGCACAATTAATAATCAGGTATGCAGGTATTCTGAGGGTGCAACTTTTGAGAGTTGAAACGCTAGTTTTGTCCCTAGAAAACACTACTGTTCTCAAGAATAGCGGAGGAGCCAGTTGCATGTCGCCAAGATATAAGGTAAAAAAAAAAAAAATCTACTAGTTATTTATTTATTTGTATGTATTTATTTATTACATTTATGGCAGCACAAAAAGCCCTGTGGCATCTACACGCTATTTACAGTACAAGTGCTATTGCATAGTCAGAAAAGTGCAAGACCACACAAGATAGTTACAACATACAGGTAGTTTGTGGAAACACACTCTGGTAAAGCCTCACCTCATGGGACGGGGGCTTTCCCAGGTTTGCCCCTAGTCCTGAAAAGCAATATAATTGAAGAAGCACTCTCTGGTAAAACCTCAACTCAATATCCAGGGGCTACGTCAGGGGTGCACATAGGCATGAAGAGCCGCATTTGTAAGGGTCCATAAACTGGTCAAGCCTCACCTAATAGTATGGCAGGTTGAGCATATGTGGGTTATAAAGTTACATTGCATTGAGATGGTAACAACGGTAGGTAATTCAGACACATTATAAGAAACAAATAACTTGAGTTAATGTCTATATTTAAACAGTTCTAAGGACAAACCCCCCTAGCTGAGACCATATTAAGCACGGTGTGGGTGCGGGATCACATCAAGCCTGAAGGGGAACAGCACAGCAGTGGTTTAGTGCATACCAGAAAAGCCTCACCCCATATGGAAGCAGACTACATAGGCAGCAGCATACATTAGTATAAGGATTCAATGACATAAAGCGTTCTAGGAGCAGAGGCGGTTGCAGGTATGTCTTTGCATACAACTGCATTAAGATCATGATGCAGGTGAAGCTGAGGGCAACCCCTGGGTAAATAGTAGGGTTGAAAAGGTGTTTGTAGTCATGACGGTCGGAAATATTTGGAGGTATTCTATTAGTTTCAATGTATGAATGAAGCGTGTACGCTGCATATTGAGCACCTGCCGCTCCAGGAAGCAGCAGAGTGGCAGCAGGTGAGTGCTAAGCAAGGGCTAGGTGGATATGAAGAGGTTGTGGGAGGCACACCCGGTTATAGATCATGGTAATGACGGGGAACACATAAGAGGGATTATTCTCCTTCCCTTCTGTTTATGGTAGTTGGCACAGCGATGAAGGTAGCAACATGCAGGAGTCCCACAGAGAGTCCTAATGTTCATGATCATACAATGTTAATAAACAAGTGTGGGCAGACAACATATGTGCTCTGAGGTGCCGTATGTGCCCGGACAGGTCCAGACATGGGTAGATAATCTTCACCTCCTGGCTCTCCTCGTCGGATGTTATTCTGCATGTCCATGGTCATTCGACCAATAGTAAAGGCAGAATTTCATCCTCAAGGTCCACAGAGGTACAAAGAAAGCTGCAGCAGCGGCCATCTTTGAATATCGATATTAAGCCAGCAAGGCTTGGCTGGTGGAAGTTGAATTTGGAAGTTGAGTTCCAGGGCATGGATGACTTCTGTGAGCATTTAAACTGGTCCCACTAATTCAATGTCGTGTGTTGTTCATATTGTGGTTCGGCTTCAGTTACTGAGTTGCAATAAAAAAGTATACTTTGTGGCTTAATATGGACAAAAGCACATGACAGAACAAACTTAGTCTGATACGAAATTCGTATGGGATAGTCACGGACTGAAAACTGCAAGGCACAAGGAGGAATATGACAATTGAGAAAGATAAGGAGTGCACCGTATCTGCTCCCAAATTTGTCATAAGCAACATTCATATAAAGTGATCACATTAAATCAAGCCTATGGGGAAAGGTAGAAGAGACAGGTTGGTAAAGCGGTCCCTACAAGACAGGTAGCAGAGCCCAAAGTCTTTATCAATTCGCAGGCACAAGTTCACTGATAGACCAGAATGGAAGGTTGGGCTGTAAGAGCAGCTTAAACGGAGAAATGGGCTGTTACAGATGCTAAACCGATCTATAACCATCAAAATGGAGCCAAGAACTAAATCTAAGACAACTGACACGTTAGTCTCCTGAAAAACAGAAAGACCAAATTAGGTGCAGCTAATAACTTGTTGTGGTAACATCTGCTGTCCATAGTAGCCTTGCAAGGTAAACGGTTGTAACTTATACCTCAATATTTTGAAGGGGAAATCCATGCAAATGTGCCTTCATAGGGAAAGAGACAGTATCATGATCTAGAAGATGCCTATTCCAACTGTCAAAGATCAAAAGATTAAGGAACAAAGGAAGTGCAGAAGGGAAGTACTCAGGAATATTATAACCATACATGTCTTCAGATTTACAATGTGCAGATGCATGTATGTTCTTCCAAGTAGTATTTTAAGCTCACTTTAAAATGTTTGAAAAATGTGTATCTCATTGTGAGAGTCTGTGAATATATTCCACTACACTAAAGGCACTGCTGTTGCAGTGCTGTGTTCGTTTATTGTCATGCACCTGGTTGCCTGCACACTTGGCAAGGCCCCTTACTAATGGTGCCAGAGTGCCAGGACACCTGAAAGAGGCAGCATTACCCCTTGAGGTGAAGCCTGCCGCACGGAGGGCGTCACGTCAGTTTTTTGCCATGCACCTGATTGCCTGCACGCTTGGCACTGCCCCCTACTACACAACGCTGGAGCTCCAGGATGTGGAGAAGCCTGCTGTGCTAAGTGGCCTGTTGTTGGGGTGCCATGTCTGTTATTAGCCATACACCTGGATGCCTGAATGATTAGCCCTCTACTACAACACGCTGGAGCGGCAGGACACCTGAAAGAGAACTGCTTCAACCCTTGCGGTGAAGCCCAACGCACTAAGGATGCCACTGTTGGGGATGTTGGGGGCTGAGGGGGGGGCTTAACACTACTCTTATGATTTTCAATTTGTGGAGACCTACCCATTGGATTCATTCACTTTACTTTTCTACCCCTGCCAGCTAAACAACCAGTTATATGAGTCAAAGCGAAACATTTAATAATGTTGTATGCCACCCAGATAAGCTGACCCAGCTGAACTCAGGATTCAGGAGGCTTCTGCCCACCCAAGCTTTCACCACGCTGGACGGATTAAGAGCGCTTCGATTGGAGCCCACGTGGAAGGGCATGACTTGCTGTTTGCTGGTGCAGTTGGCCGTGGGATTCCGTTTAGTGCTGTGGACCTTCCCCTGTGATTAAGTAAGAAGTGCATATTGACATTGAAGAGCATGTTTAAGAGCACACGGGAGTGTGTCATAAACAGGGGAAGAAACCGTTGCACACAGTGTGTCTCCCTTTTTGTAACTTTGGTACTCCCTGCTCCTGTTGCTATAGCACTGCACTTCAGCATATCCTATGGCATTAAAAACAGCACTGCCAGAGGGTGGTATTATTATTGGTGGAGCAGAGAAGTGTAGGGGGTGCATTTTAATGTACATTGGCTGATAGACAAGGATCCACCTGCCACCACACACAGAAAGGAGCACATTTCCAAACTATCACGACTGTAGTGCTCAAACGTGGCTGCCACTACACGAAGATCATAAAGGGACAGCTACGCCCAGTGAATATCAGGGAGATTAAGGGAGTTGGACTTTGGAAGCCCCTCGAGAGGTCGCAGCATTCCCTGCTCCCCTCTTTTTGTCTGAACTACTTGTCCTTCGTACTTCAATAGTTTGAATCCACTCATCCAGTCCCATTTGGCTTCCTGTGAGACCGGTAGTCAGGTGGCTACCAGTCTAACAGGTGACCACCAGCCTCTCTCCTCATAGTACTGTGAAAAGGAAATCTCAAATCATCTTGAAAACAGTAAATGAGGCAAACAAACTAATTCATGTGATCAAGCACCTGCTGGGCTCCATTAAGGACCGCCCGGCTACAAAGGAGTCTCCAAAGCCAGGCCTCAAAATCTCAGAAAGACATAATGTGAATAGTTACATTATTAGAGACACTTTCAGTATCAACTTTGATCACCCTGTGTTCAGCAGGGGGCCTGAGGTTTCCAGTAAACAATGCATTTGGTAAGCTACCTAAACTAGTGGTATACATGAATGATGCATCTAAAGCACTGTGTTGCAAAATGAAAGAGGAAGACCCTCTTGCCAAATTTGAAATTACAAGGCACAAAGACCAGCATCACAACTTTAATAGGTCAAGTAGTGCCTTACGCCACAGTGTCACATCCACCAATCCAGCTGAAGAGGAGGATGGGGTTCTGGTGCATTTAGATCCCACAGAGAATTTAGAGCATAATGTACCAGTTTCAGATGGATTCGTGCCATTGGGGTTCCTGTTAAAACACGAGGGACAAGTGCCCTATGTACCGAATCTGGGCTCGACCATCATAACACCAACCAATTGTTCCAAGCCAAAAACATTGGAGAAGGAGAAAAGCCTCTCTGTATTATACCATCTAACAAATGGGATGTGCAGGAAGTGGTGAATCCCTCAACCACAGCTAACAGAGATGGCAAACTCTGAAATGGCAGAGGCCTTAGGAGCAAAATAGAAACGTTAAAACACTTGCAGGGTAATTCATAGAAATTCTCACAAAAGTGGCGCACGCGGCCGGCGCACAACGTCCACGTGCGATACACTGCGCCAGCCGCGTGCGATAAAATCCTTTTCATTGCACAGCGCATTCATGGATTTTAGCCTCCAAAACCAGCCGTGGCGCAGAGTGGCGCAGCGACCCTGCTGCAGCGCCAGTTACGCCCCTAAGAACGCCCTTGCGCAAGGAAAAGCCTTCAAAATTCCAAAATCATCGCAAAGGGCTGCGCTAACCCTGGACCAGTTCACAGGGCTGCCAAACAGCAAACGCCAAGCAGGGAACGTGTATTTCAGTGGTTCTCGGGAAGTTTCACACGCTAATGCCCTGGGTACGTGTACATCAGGGGTGCGCGGGAAGTAACACACGCGATTCCATCAGGGAACGTGTATTCCAGGGGTGCGCAGGAAGTATCACACGCAAAAACAGCAGGGTACGTGCATTTCAGGGGTGCACGGGAAGTATCACACGCGATTCCATCAGGGTACGTGTATTCCAGGGGTGCGCGGGAAGTATCACATGCAAAAGAAGCAGGGTACGTGCATTTCAGGGGTGCGCCGGCAGTAACACACGCGATTCTATCAGGGTACGTGTATTCCAGGGGTGCGCGGGAAGTATCACACGCAAAAGCAGCAGGCTACATGTATTTCAGGGGTGCGCGGGAAGTATCACACAAAATCCCGTCAGGGTACATGTATTCCAGGGGTGCGCGGGGAGCAGTACACGTGAATTGCCCGTGTGGATCCTCCCAGGTGTTCCCTCTACACCCTCCACGGCCCCTGCAGGTGGCCCACACCACAGGGGACTACCCTGCACTTGTCCCGCAGGCAGCACATCCACCATGCCCATGCCCCTAGCAAACCCACATGTCACCTTTCACTACTGCCCACCAACGCATGTCCCCCTGCACCCCCACCACCCAGCAGTGCAGGGCACCCTCCACCAGGCCCCCACTCATGTCCAACTCATGTCTCCCAGCACCCCCACCCCCCAGCAGTGCAGGGCACCCTCCACCAGGCACCCACTCATGTCCCCCTGCACCCACACCCCCCAGCAGTCAGGGGCACCCTCCACCAGGCCCCCACTCATGTCCAACTCATGTCTCCCAGCACCCCCACCCCCCAGCAGTGCAGGGCACCCTCCACCAGGCCCCCACTCACGTCCCCCTGCACCCCCACCCCCCAGCAGCATGGGACACCCTCCACCAGGCCCCCACTCATGTCCCCCTGCACTCCCACCCCCCAGCAGTGCAGAGCACCCTCCACCAGGCCCCCACTCATTTCCCCCTGCACTCCCACCCCCCAGCAGGCAGGGGCACCCTCCACCAGGCACCCACTCATGTCCAACTCATGTCTCCCAGCACCCCCACCCATCAGCAGTGCAGGGCAGCCTCCACCAGGCCCCCACTCATGTCCAACTCATGTCTCCCAGCACCCCCACCCCCCAGCAGTTCAGGGCACCCTCCACCAGGCCCCCAATCATGTCCAACTCATGTCTCCCAGCAACCCTACCCCCCAGCAGTACAGGGCACCCTCCACCAGGCCCCCACTCATGTCCAACTCATGTCTCCCAGCACCCCCACCCCCCAGCAGTGCAGGGCACCTTCCACCAGACCCCCACTCATGTCCAACCCATGTCTCCCAGAACCCCCACCCCCCAGCAGCCAGGGGCACCCTCCACCAGGCCCCCACTCATGTCCCCCTGCACTTCCACCCCCCAGCAGTGCAGGGCACCCTCCACCAGGCCCCCACTCATGTCTCCCTGCACCCACACCCCCAAGCAGTCAGGGGCACCCTCCACCAGGCCCCCACTCATGTCCAACTCATGTCTCCCAGCACCCCCACCCCCCAGCAGTGCAGGGCACCCTCCACCAGGCCCCCACTCACGTCCCCCTGCACTCCCACCCCCCAACAGTGCAGGGCACCCTCCACCAGGCCCCCACTCATGTCCCCCTGCACTCCCACCCCCCAGCAGTGCAGGGCACCCTCCACCAGGCCCCCACTCATGTCCCCCTGCACTCCCACCCCCCAGCAGCCAGGGGCACCCTCCACAAGGCCCCCACTCATGTCCAACTCATGTCTCCCAGCACCCCCAGCCCCAGCAGTGCAGGGCAGCCTCGACCAGGCCCCCACTCATGTCCAACTCATGTCTCCCAGGACCCCCACCCCCCAGCAGTGCAGGGCACCCTCCACCAGACCCCCACTCATGTCCAACTCATGTCTCCCAGCACCCCCACCCCCCAGCAGTGCAGGGCACCCTCCACCAGGCCCCCACTCATGTCCAACTCATTTCTCCCAGCACCCCCACCCCCCAGCAGTGCAGGGAACCCTCCACCAGGCCCCCACTCATGTCCAACTCATGTCTCCCAGCACCCCTACCCCCCAGCAGCCAGGGGCACCCTCCACCAGGCCCCCACTCATGTCCCCCTGCACTCCCACCCCCCAGCAGTGCAGGGCACCCTCCACCAGGCCCCCACTCATGTCTCCCTGCACCCACACCCCCCAGCAGTCAGGGGCACCCTCCACCAGGCCCCCACTCATGTCCAACTCATGTCTCCCAGCACCCCCACCCTTCAGCAGTGCAGGGCACCCTCCACCAGGCCCCCACTCACGTCCCCCTGCACTCCCACCCCCCAGCAGTGCAGGGCACCCTCCACCAGGCCCCCACTCATGTCCCCCTGCACTCCCACCCCCCAGCAGCCAGGGGCACCCTCCACCAGGCCCCCACTCATGTCCAACTCATGTCTCCCAGCACCCCCACCCCCAGCAGTGTAGGGCAGCCTCCACCAGGCCCCCACTCATGTCCAACTCATGTCTCCCAGCACCACCACCCCCCAGCAGTGCAGGGCACCCTCCACCAGGCCCCCACTCATGTCCAACTCATGTCTCCCAGCACCCCCACCCCCAGCAGTGCAGGGCACCCTCCACCAGGCCCCCACTCATGTCCAACTCATGTCTCCCACCACCCCCACCCCCCAACTGTGCAGGGCACCCTCCACCAGGCCCCCACTCATGTCCAACTCATGTCTCCCAGCACCCCCACCCCCCAGCAGCCAGGGGCACCCTCCACCAGGCCCCCACTCCTGTCCCCCTGCACTCTCACCCCCCAGCAGTGCAGGGCACCCTCCACCAGGCCCTCACTCATGTCCCCCTGCACTCCCACCCCCAGCAGCCAGGGGCACCCTCCACCAGGCCCCCACTCATGTCCAACTCATGTCTCCCAGCACCCCCACCCCCCAGCAGTGCAGGGCACCCTCCACCAGGCCCCAACTCATGTCCAACTCATGTCTCCCAGCACCCCCACCCCCCAGCCATGCAGCGCACAATCCACCAGGCCCCCACTCATGTCCCCCTGCACCCACACGCCCCAGCAGTCAGGGGCACCCTCCACCAGGCCCCCACTCATGTCCAACTCATGTCTCCCAGCACCCCCACCCCCCAGCAGTGCAGGGCACCCTCCACCAGGCCCCCACTCACATCCCCCTGCACCCCCACCCCCCAGCAGCCAGGGGCACCCTCCACCAGGCCCCACTCATGTCACCCTGCACTCCCACCCCCCAGCAGTGCAGGGCACCCTCCACCAGGCCCCCACTCATGTCCTCCTGCACTCCCACCCCCCAGCAGCCAGGGGCACCCTCCACTAGCCCACTACTCATGTCCAACTCATGTCTCCCAGCACCCCCACCCCCCAGCAGTGCAGATCACCCTCCACCAGGCCCCCACTCATGTCCAACTCATGTCTCCCAGCACCCCCACCCCCCCCAGCAGTGCAGGGCACCCTCCACCAGGCCCCCACTCATGTCCAACTCATGTCTCCCAGCACCCCCACCCCCAGCAGTGCAGGGCACCCTCCACCAGGCCCCCACTCATGTTCCCCTGCACTCCCACCCCCCAGCAGCAAGGGGCCCCCTCCACCAGGCCCCCACTCATGTCCAACTCATGTCTCCCAGCACCCCCACCCCCCAGCAGTGCAGGGCACCCTCCACCAGGCCCCCACTCATGTCCCCCAGCACCCACACCCCCCAGCAGTCAGGGGCACCCTCCACCAGGCCCCCACTCATGTCCAACTCATGTCTTTCAGCACCCCCACCCCCCAGCAGCCAGGGGCACCCTCCACCAGGCCCCCACTCATGTCCCCCTGCACATCCACCCCCCAGCAGTGCAGGGCACCCTCCACCAGGCCCCCACTCATGTCCCCCTGCACCCACCCCCCCAGCAGTCAGGGGCACCCTCCACCAGGCCCCCACTCATGTCCAACTCATGTTTCCCAGCACCCCCACCCCCCAGCAGTGCAGGACACCCTCCACCAGGCCCCCACTCATGTCCAACTCATGTCTCCCAGCACCCCCACCCCCCAGCAGTGCAGGGCACCCTCCACCAGGCCCCCACTCATGTCCAACTCATGTCTCCCAGCACCCCCACCCCCCCCAGCAGTGCAGGGCACCCTCCACCAGGCCCCCACTCATGTCCAACTCATGTCTCCCAGCACCCCCAACCCCCAACAGTGCAGGGCACCCTCCACCAGGCCCCCACTCATGTCCAACTCATGTCTCCCAGCACCCCCACCCACGAGCAGTCAGAGGCACCCTCCACCAGGCTCCCACTCATGTCCAACTCATGTCTCCCAGCACCCCCACCCCCTAGCAGCCAGGAGCTCCCTCCACCAGGCCCCCACTCATGTCCCCCAGCACCCCCACCTCCCAGCAGTGCGGGGCACCTGCCAGCAGGCCCCCACACATGTCCCCCAGACAACACGTCATCACAATCCAGATGCCAGGCTCCTATGCCCACCCAAATCACACCCCACGCCACCTCAGTCCAAACACCCAACCAAGCTTTACATCCATTCAAAATTGAAATACCCATTACATGATAGATAACAAATAAGCAGTATGTGCATGAGTACAAGTCCGTCAGACCCACACAATGGCAACACATGACTGTGAAAACCCACATTGTGACAGGCATGAAACCAATGAGAGAAGTCCACATATTGAAGTAAGAAACAAAAATGTGTTACAGTGTAAATGAAGTGAATGAAATCAAAAGAAACAATAATGGCAACAAATATCAAAATGCAGCATGTCCACCAAATTAATAAATAATGAAAATGGGAATCCAAAATAACCCTAATGAAATTGTGTCCAAAGTCACCGTCCAACAAAGCAAATCCAACGGGAAAGTAAAGTGAAAATCCATTGCTACATGGTGAAAAAATAATAAAAGATGAAAGCCACAAATCCACTGTCAAACTATGTACAAAGAGCAAATCCAGGGTCCATGATCCCAACGATGTAAATGAAACCTACAATAAAACCCACCGAACTAATAACTATATACAAAAAAGTGGGGCATAGTCCAAGGGCCCCAAATAAAAAAAAAGAAATAAAACCTAACACTAATTAACTATATACAATGGCAGCGGGCTAGTCCAACGGCTCACTTCTGGATGTTGCGGGCCAGGGCATCATCGAACTCCTGCTCAATGTCCCAGAGGCGGTCCTGTTCCATGGCCCGAGAGTCCGCAGGGACGACGACATGTTCTCCTCCAACTCCCTGCGGATTGCCTCGAGGCACTCGGCCCGCCTCAGGGCCCTCCGCATGGAGTTCTCCGCCCTGACCATCGTGAGCCGTGCCTCTTCTGCCTGCTGCCGCTCCGCATCTATGGCGTGGCCCAACCGCTGCCACACGGAAGACACTTCCGGTCCTGGGTCCTCCTGCCCTCCGGCCGATGCCTGCCCCTCTGATGTCGAAGGCCCCGAGCCATCGTGGCTCCCACCTACAGCCTCCTGCTGCTGCTGCATCTGCTGCTGCTGTCCATGTGCCCTGTCCGATGGTGCCTGCACATCCTCCTCCAGCTGGGGTGCAGTTGTTGATGTGGCCACCCCTGCTGGACCTCCGACTCCCAACTGTGGCAGGGATCTGTTGTCCACCAGCCTGGCCGCACGGTCAGAGGCAGCTCCACAGGGCACCCAGGTGATACATGGGTGGGAGGATGGCATGGAGGACGACTGGGGCATAGGGGGTTCCGTTGAGGAGGGGGTCGGAACAAGGTCCAGGAAACAGAGGAATCCGGCCATGGTGAGCTGTCCCAGTGGGTCAACGCGGTCAACGAGCCATGCGAGAAGACGTGCAGTCTCAACATGGAAAGACTGCAGGTCAGCTCGCATGGCCTGTTGACGCAACGCCACCCCACCCTGGACAGGCTCAACCTGTTGCAGGATAGCCACATCCGCAGGGAGAGGAAGGCCAGTTGGTGTAAGCCAATCCCCTCCCTGAGAATGGGTCTGGAGGTAGGCATCCCTGCTGGTGCAAGATGATGCAGTGACAGGAGCAGGGACAGGATTGCACACAGGCACCTCCGCGGCGGCCTGTGCTGCCACCTGTCCCTTGTCCTGCACTGCACCACTAGCACCAGTGGAATCCCCACCTCCAGACCCCGCCTCTGTTGCTTGCACGGCCTCCTCCTCCACCAAACCCCCCACTGACCTGGATGACTCCGTGCCATCTTCCTCCATTGTGCCCTGTGGGGTCCCAGCTGCCCCTTCTGCTGCCGAGGAGTCCAACTCCAACCTCTGCCTCCTGGACTTCCCCCCGGCAGCTGCGACCTCGGACGCGGCACCGGACTCCTCACTCCCCGACGAGATCACAACCTGGGAGGGGAGCCGGGCCTTGCGTCTCCGGCTGGGGGTGCGACCCCTGCTGCTGTGCTCCACAGCACCTTCTCCGCCCTCTTCATCAGTTGACGCTGCAGACAGGGAGAAATTAAACACAGGCATCAGGGCACTGTATGATGGACTCATAAACACATGACAGTTGTACATGAGTGGCATTGGCAAACCTCAGACATGGCATCACAATCCCCAACACACATGTCATTTCAACTTGCACACACGAGCTATACCACAGCCATATCGCAACAGCCAGCACCATCCATACACATACAACAGCATGAGCAGCCAAAGGTGAGCCAGACATCACATGTGACACAGGGAGTGCACTACACATGCACATACACCACCACACTTGCATGCATGTGTACACCTCCGCCAACTGTCGCAGTGTTCAGATCGGCATCCATGTCACACCTGCCAATCATTCTTCCACATCCTTTGCCATGCAAGCCTACACACACAAGCACCATCCATGTGTCACACATGAGAGCCCTCGCATGTGTCAGCCTCACGGCCCTGTACCCCCCATACTTGGCCAAATAAAACCACATGTGCAACCTGCACACTCCTGCCACACCACCACATGCACAGCTTACAATCAGTATGCATGTACACTTACCGCTCGACTCCAGACGGGTCTGCCTCTCAAGGACCTGGACGTGGAGCGCTGGGGATATGCGTTCCAGGACCCTCATCTGATCTTCCGACAAGTGGCCCCGGCCCCCTTTAGCATCCGCTGCTTTCAGGAGGCGCTGGGCCTTCTTGAGGGTCCTGGACCTGAAGTCCTCCCAGCGCTTCTTCACATGATCGAATAGTTGGACTGCCACCCCCTCCTCGTTGATGGCAGTCACGATGTCCGTCCAGATCCGAGTCCGTCCTTCCTTGTCGGCGCGCAACCTTCCAAAGAGGGCATCATACTGCCCCAGGACATGCTCCACCAGGACACCAACTTCGGTGGCAGTAAAGCTGGTGCCCCTCTGCCTCTCTGGCCGGGGGTTGCCACTGGTGCCAGATGTTGCAGTGCCCGACATGGCAACCCCAGAGGCAGGAGTGGGTGGGCAACTGGGTCCTGGGGCTGGGCTGTGGAGCGATGGTATCCCAGTCGGGAGTCTTCGGTTCCAGTAGGGGTGGTCACAGCAACAGCACCCCTGGCTGATGTGCAGGTAGCAAATGGGAGGACACGTGGGCAGCAGGCAGTCAGGCAGCAGCAGATGGCAGGTGGGAGCTTGCTCGGGGCTCTGGGGGGCAGTAATTTGGCCTTCTGGGCAGGAGCGTGGTCTTCCATGTGCTTATGCGTGGCCAGCTTGATACGGAGTGATTTGGCACGTGAAAATCCTGCACGTCTGCGTGTAATTCGAGGACAGGCCCTTAGCGCGTAAGTGCGTCAGCACACGTACGTTAATTCATTGGCCCAAAGGCCCCCAGGCGCGTCTATGACATCACGCGCATGGCCATTGAGAATGGCGCGTGTTAAAAAAAATACACGTCTCTGTGTCAAAGCGTGTAATTGGTGGAAATGGCCTCAGCGCGTATGCGCGTCTGTGACGTGTGTATAAAAGGTACGTGTAGAACACCATTTCCTTGTACGTGCTTTTCATGGAGAGCGAGTGGGTGAAATCTGTACTTCTTGTCGGTTCACACGCGATTTACTTCACAGCGTTTCAAGTTCGTACTCCCTGTTACCTCTGACAGCTTTTTCTCTTTTCCTCTTTTTCCTGGGCCTGTTTCCTCAAACAGCGTTCCCTTCTACTGTTGTCCTGTCTCCTCAGACAGCGTAAAAATCTTCTTTTGGCGGGGGTGTTGCCAACGCGCACAAGCGGGTCTTTTTCACGCTTTCTTTCCTGGCAGATGGTGAGTCGCGCACGTATTTAACGTCTGTGCTTGCCCCGTGTGTCGTGTACCCCTTCAGAGGTCATTCTAGGCTGCGTGTGACACGCATACATTCATTCCTGTGTTTCTGGGTGCCACAGCGTAGTGCAGGTTTATTTTTCCACACACGTGGTCTAGGAGGGGTTGCATGCACCTTACTCCCCTTTTTTGGGGTGCCTGTGCATTGCGTGACCCGTCATCTTTCCCCAGGGGTGACATACAGCCTTGCTAGAGCACTAGGGTACGATTACCATCCGGTACCCAACCCCTTTGACCCCCAATTGCCCAGGACAATAGTTCACAGCGACTCCCATACGCACAATAACATCAGTGCCATGGCTGGGAGGTGAACAAGCCGTAAGGGTGGCAAAGGTGGCCGAGCCCCAAGTGGTGGCCGTGGTGGATCCGGTAGGGGATGTGGCCGTGACTTGCAGGGTGCCCCTAGCCCCCATGTGTGGAGGACCAGTCAGGGACACCCATGCCCCCCCCTGGTTGAGGGTAACGTGGCTGACACCATCCATACTCAGCACTTGTTGGACCAGCCCACTGTGGCACCAGACCTGGCACAGGGTGACTCCGTGGCTGACTTCCAGGTCAGCAGGTCTAGGCCACGTGCGCCACTGCACGTTGGTGTCATCAGGCCACGTGGATCAGGGGCAGCTAGGTCATCTGCTGCCCCGCATAGGCAGGCTGGGGAGGCTGCAGGGGCAGCTGCGGCTCCATCCACCCCACCTCTCACACACCCAGCCAGGACAGTGTCGGTCCAAGTCCATCCTGCTGACATTCCCCCTGACACCATCACACTTGAGCTAATGCCTGCACCAACTCCCATGCTGAGTGTGCAATCCCACACTCCTAGTACAGAGTCCACCGGGGCTCCTGCCCCTAGTGTCCAGAGCGGCGTAGGACAATCAGGATCCCCACCACCTTCCAAGAGGAAGAGTGCTTGTCCAGTAGAGGCTGATGCCCCAGACACGGCTACACATTCCAGCCCGTCAAGTAAGCCCAGCTTCAATGAGGCCGAACTGAATGCACTTGTAGAGTATGTGTCCGCACATAACCGCGAAATGGTGATTGTTGCAGGATCCAAAACCACACCTGCACAACGTCTGGCACACTGGCAGACCATCGAGGACATCATAAGTGCCCTTGGAATCGTGAGGCGCACAGCTACTGAATGCTACAAGGGCTGGAATGACCTGAAGCGCAGGGCAAAGAATAAGCTGGCCTCAAGTCATGCCGCTACTCTAGTGACTGGAGGTGGGTCTCCAGCAGAGGACATAGAACTCACTCCACATGAGCATGTTGCTGGGACCTACATCATGGAGGAACAGATCCAAGGCGTGGGAGAACTGGCAGATTACGAGGCATTGTCTGGTGAGTGCACATGCATGTGTGTGTCATCCATGTGTATGGTGTGTGTGTGAGGGCTTCTGTTTGGGTGCCAGGTGAGGGAGTGTGTGCCTGAGTGGTTTGGGTCACCCATGTGCCTCATCCAATACATTCTGCGCACCAGCATTTGGGTATAGCAGTATCCCTTCTGCCAACAGTAGACATCCAGCCCAACACCACGCCAGTTGCCCTTGAAGTGTCATCTTGCCACAACATTGTTGCTTATTTTTCTCTGTTTATTCAGGCAGATTGTTTGCCTTCCACTACTTTTACTAGGCATTTCTCAGTCCTATTGTCACATGTCTGACATGGCTATGGTACAGTGGACTGACTTTGTTTCCTGGATATCATTTGTTTAGACATGTCCCTGTGCTATAGGGCCATTTTGGACTGGCAGCTCCAGGTTAAACATTTGAACCATTTCAATGAAAAAAGCAATTTCATGAGCAAACTAGACTGAATGAACAATTGGTGCCCTCCTCTCCCTCTTCACTTTATGGCTAGGGTACATGCAATCTGTGTGTTGGCATGTGTATTTGACCTGCCAATCACAGGCCAATGTGTGATGCCACTGCTAGTCAGCATGCAGCAAATGTGTTCATCTACCATGTTGGTGTCATCAATGTGTGCCATCTGCCTCCCCTTCATACGCAGTGACGGTGCATGCATGGGAGGGTTTTAGTCATATGCGACATGTGTCAATCAAGTACTGTTTCTGTAGCTTCTTAGCCCTAATTGTGTGCCATAGTGCTAATGCCTGTTTCCATTTCTTTTCTTTTATGTCTTTGCAGGGGATAACGCACTTGATTCTGCTGGGGTTGTGGAGATGGTGCAGACCCAGGAGGGATCTCAGTGCACACTGACCACCTGTGAGGGACCTGGTGTGGTGGTGGATGAGAACCCACAACTGCTGCAGGTTGTGCTCTCAAGGGGTGTCTCTGGGTGCACCTCCACCGAGCTGTATTCAGGTGTCGATTCGGATGATGAGACCTATGTGCCGTCGCAGGTGAGTGTTCCTGGGAGGGATTCTGTTCTGTCTGACCCACCTGCACCAGGGGTAGAACCCTCAATGGGGATGTCAGTGTTGGCAGGTACGCCTTTGGTGGTTACGGATGCAGGGTCACACTCCGCAACATCTGATCCTGTTCCTGGGCCAGCAGATCAGAGGGGGAATGCAGTCCTGCAGCCTCAGGCAGTGCCGGCACAACAAGGTGCAGTTTGCCTTGCCCCAGACAGGTGTGGTGCCCGCCGACGTGGTGGCCGTACGCCACCTGGCAATACCGCATGGGAGCAATCCATATACGGTATGGCAACCCAACAGGCAGCATCATCAGAGATGATAGCTCAGGTCATGGATAGGGTGGCCACTTCCATTGTCCCCCCAGAAAGGCTGATGGAGCGACTACAGCAGGCAACCGACTCCATCTGCCAGTCACACAGGGAGGACATGTTGGCATCCAACAGGGACAGGCGGGCGGCACTGGAGACTCTGCGGGAAGCCATTTCTATTGAGTCCCAGGGCCACAGGGAAGCCCTGAGGGTGGAACTCCGTCAGCTCAGGGCAACTCTGGTTGAGCTCGAGGCTTCAGCTAACACGAGGACATAACAGCAGCTGGAGCGGCTCACATGTACGCTCTCAGCTGAGATGCAGGCAACTAGGGCGGAGGTCCGGGCATCCCGTGAGTTGTTGCATGGGGACCTACGCTCAATTATCCTCCAGAACCAGACCTTCCACACCTGCATGCTTGCTGCCATGGAGGACCAGACTAGGGCTTTGCATGGGCTGCCTCCCATAGTGCCACCACCTCCTGATACAGCTGCAGAGGGTGAGGAGAGCGACAGCAGCGATTCTCCCACAATAGGGTAGCCGTGCAGGCCATGAGCCCATGGAGGTGTTTTTTTTTTCGCAAAAGGTGGGTTTTGGTGTGCACCCTGTCCTCGGACCTCCTGGGTGGCCTCCCTCACCCCCCCCAGGTCCATTAATGGCCATTTTTTATTTGTTTTTATTTTTTGTTAAATTTTTTATTTTTTGGGCAGTGTGTTGCCTTGTGTGGCTCCCGTGGGCATACGCTGTATTGTGGCTGGGCACATGCAGGCTTGTCATGAATTTGGGTCAGATGCTTGGGTTTGTGTGACACACACCCCTCCTGCTTCCCGTTTCCATGTGCTTGCAAAGGGTGTGCGCAAGTGACATTGACATACACGGTGACGTTGGACTCCCATTTGATGTGTGGGCAGTCTGTAGTCAATACTGTGTATACATTCCTAGTGCATATTGTTGTTGTATTGTACACTGCATGGTGTATTGATATGTGCCTCTGCATCCATCTCATCCTCCTAATTTGCAGGTCCATTTCTCATGTCTTCACAAGGCGGTCTACTTTGGAACTGGAGTCCATGTTGTAAGCAGTGCACCTACACTCTTGCGTGGCGCTAACACTGTATACTTAGAAGTGTTCGAAGTGCTGCCATTATCAGGTAGTGAGGCTACCAATTTCTTAAGTCTGTACTGTCATATTTAAGGTAGGTTGGAGCTTGTGTAGGTGATTGGTATTCTTGGTAAGTATTTGGTAATGTGTGTTGTAGGTCCAGCATTACTGTGAACATTTCATGTGTGGCCAGTTTCCATTAGGGACACTGTAGTTGGTGACACTTGGGGCATGTTGTGGGGATTAATTTGTTTGCTCTCACATTGCATGACATGCCATGGTGTGTTGTGTGGCCATGCCGGGGAGGGGTTGGGTGACATGGCACTGTTCTCAGGTAGTATTTTGCAAGTGGGTATTCATTTCTGCTGCATGGAAGTGTGTCTTTTGATGACCCTGCATTGGTGGTGTTTGTGTAGGTAGGGATGCACACATTTTGACACTTCCACATGAACAATCTCAGGCTGCTATGGTTCTGACAGTTGACTGTCCATTTGTTCGTCATAATTGTCAGGTCGAGTCATCATTGCTTATCAGATGGTATGTGCCAGGACTGTGTGCACTCCACAGGGGTGTGATATCTATGTGAAGTAATTAGCCACCAGCTGCGTACGGGCTGCCTCACCCCGTGCCCTTTCCCCTCCCATGCGCAGCGGGCGTGCATGTGGTTGGGGATGTTGGGGCACCACCATGTCCACAGCCAGGCCCCGGCGTGTTGCAACATTGTGCAGGACACATGCTGCCACTATGATCCTGCACACTACTGGGGACCCATATAACAGCTGCCCGCCAGAACGGTCAAGGGAGCGAAAGTGTGACTTGAGCACTCCGAATGTGCGCTCCACTATGCCCCGGGTTGCAATATGGGCTGTGTTGTATCTTACCTCGGGAGGCGTGATGGGGTTCCGAATTGGCGTCTTCATGTGGGTGCTCAGAGGGTAGGCACTGTCCCCTGGTGAGGAGGTGATGTGTATCATTAGTGGGGTAGTGACATAACTCTGCATCTGACATGCATGCATGTGCAGTGGCATTCATACTCACCAAGCAGCCATGTATCGCCATGCCGCCCAGCCAGCTTCTAGGTCCCGGCTTAGGGTAGACATTCAGTAAATGAAGCTGTCGTGGGTGGACCCTGGATAGTTGGCATATACTGAGGTGATGATTCCCTTGGCATTACATACTACCTGGACGTTGATGGAATGTCAGTGCTTGCGGTTCCTATAGATGTGCTCAGATGCCCTGGGGGGACGTAGTGCCACATGGGTGCAGTCAATGGCACCTAGCACTTTGGGGAATTGTGCCACACCGTAGAAATCCAGGGCAGCAGCCTGCCTTTCTGCAGGTGTCCTGGGAAGGTATATGTGCCTGCGGACTGATGGGTGTGCAGTGATGATGTTCAAGACCTGGTGTAGGCAGCGTGACTGAGTGGCCTGTGACACCCCACCAACTATGGCACTTGTCAGCTGAAATGATCCAGTGGCCAAGAAGTGCAGTACATTAAGGACCTTGTCCAGGGGGCTGAGTGCTTGGGAGCAGAGGGTGGGTGATGTGAGGTCATCCTCCCACTCACTCACCAGGTCCAGTATTATGTGAGGTGGAAACCCGTACCTCCCATACACCTGGTCATCAGGCATCCCAAAAAGGCTGGTTCTGGGTGTGAAAATTCGGGCCCTCACTATCCTCCTCCTCCTCCTTTGGTAACCCACGGCCACTGCTGCTAGGAACGGTATATTCATCCTGGCGTCTGAGCTTGTTTGTTGTTTGCGCCCACTTTTATGCTGTGCAGGTCGACGTACCCCTGCTTCCTGCTGGCGTATGTGTTTCCTGATTAGCACGTTTTTTTGTGTACATGCCTTAGCCCTGTTCAATTCCATGGATACATGTTGTTAGCGAGCGTGTAAAACTTCCAGCGCACCCCTGTAATACACGTACCCAAGCAAATCGCGTGTGAGAATTCCCGCGCACCCCTGTAATACACGTACACAAGCAGATCGCGTGTGAGAATTCCCGCGAACCTCTGCAATACACGTACCCAGGCCAATTGCGTGTACGCGCACTTTCATCCAATTACACGCAATGATACTCTGACGTGCAGTGTTTCCACGTGTGCTCTGTCATCATGTGCTATGAGGGAAACACCCACGCGCGTCACGTCACAGACGCGCTTACGCGCTAAGGGCCTTTGGTCCAATGGAATCGCGTATGCGTGCTGACGCGCTTACGCGCTAAGGCCCTTTCCTCGAATTTCACGTTGACGTGCAGAATTTTCACGTGCCAATTCACTCCGTATCAAGCTGGCCAGGCGTAAGCACACGGAAGACCACGCTCCTGCCCAGAAGGCCACATTACTGCCCCCCAGAGCCCCGAGCAGCCTCCCACGAGCCATCTGCTGCTGCCTGCCTGCCTGCTGCCACCGTTCCCTGCCATTTTGTGCCTGCACATCTGCCATCTGCAGGGGTCCAGTTGCTGTGTCCACCCCTGCTGGAACAGAAGACTCCCGACTGGTATACCATCGCTCCACAGCCCAGCCCCAGGACTCAGTTGCCCACCCACTCCTGCCTCTGGGGTTGCCATGTCAGGCACTGCAACATCTGGCACCAGTGGCAACCCCCGGCCAGAGAGGCAGAGGGGCACCAGCTTCAGTGCCACCGAAGTTGATGTCCTGGTGGAGCAAGTCCTGGGGCAGTATGATGCCCTCTTCAGATCGTCACGCGCCAACAAGGAAGGACGGGACAGGATCTGGGACGACTTGGTGGTTGCCGTCAACGCGGAGGGGGTGGCAACCCGCAACATCCAGAAAGTCAAGAAGCGCTGGGAGGACTTGAGCTCCAGGACCCTCTTGAAGTCCCGGCGCCTCATGGAGGGGGGCCGGGGCCGCGTGAGTACCATCCAGGTGAGGGTCCTGGAACGTGTAGACCCAGCGCTCCACGCCCAGATCCTTGCGAGGCAGACCCGTCTGGAGTTGAGCGGTAAGTGGGCAAGCATTGCTGTGTGAGACAGGGCATGTTGCAGTGTGCTGGTTGTCTGATGCTTGCCTGTATGTGTGGCATAGGCCATGTACGCATGTATGTGTGCAGGGACATCATTGTCATGCATGTGAGACCAGTAATGTGTGAACCACACGGTTGGTGCATGTGTTTAAATGCAACATGGGGAGCCCTATGAGGATTGGACACATGAGAGCATGCCAGTCTCTTTTCCTGGACATGGGTGGGGGTGAGGGATGGGTGCCGATGCCATGTACATGTATGGTATCCATGTCTGTGTGTCTGACCTGCGTGTCTGTGACTTGTGAATGCCATGGATGCATGACACATGTCTGTGACACTGTACAGATTCACAGATGCAGCCTTGTATGTTTGGAGAGTCCCTTGGACATGTATGCAAATGTCCATAGCATGTGCCATTCCTGTTACTGTGTGTGTTTTGCCTGTACTGACCCATGTGTTGTGGAGGGACATGATGGAAGTGATCTTTGACAGTGCCACTCATCTGCTATTGCTTCCTGTCTAGGGGACCATTGTACAGTACCCTGATGCTTGTGTTCTATGTCTCCCTCTACACAGCGGCAAGTGAAGAAGAGGACGGAGACGGCGCTGTGGAGCAAAGCGGCGGGGATGCCCCCACAGCTGCGGCAGAAGGGGTGGGTGAGCCCCCACAGGGGCTTGCAACAGTGGAAGACGGTGTGGAGCCATCCAGGTTGGTGGTTTCCACAGAGGAGGAGGAGGCCGCTACTGAGGCGCACATGGGGCCTGGTGGGGGCATCCCTGCTGGTGCAAGTGGTGCAGTCCAGGGGCAGGGGCAGGAGGCAGCACAGGTCACCGTGGAGGGGCTTGTCCATGTCACTGTCCCTGACACTGTGACTGCACCACCATGCACCAGCAGGGATGCCCCATCCCAGACCCGTCCGCAGGTAGGGGGGATGTCCATGTCATCTGACTACCCTCCACCTGCGGACGAGGGGACCCGTGGCCGTATGTAGAAGGTCCTGATTGGTGTCGCGTTGCGCACGGGTGTCATTCGTGATGACGTGCATGCTTCCCGGGAGTAGCTTGCATGTCATCACGAAGAGCACCGTGCCAATGTGGCCCAGTTGGGATCGGCCGTGGTCGGGGGTTTCATACATGTGTCGACCAATCTGGAGGCCCTCTCCTCCTCTGTGGTGTCTATACGCCAGTCGTTCTCCATGCCGTCTTCCGGCCCAGATGCCACCAGGGCCCCTGTGGACCTGCCCGGACCAACGCAGCCAGCTTGGTGGGGATCCCATCCCTGCCACAGTCGGAAGTCGGAGGTCCAGCAGGGGTGGACACCACAGCAACTGGACCCCAGCAGATGGAGGATGTGCTGGCATCATTGGGCAGGGCACATGCACGACGGCGTCGGTGGATTCCATCAGCCTGGATGCTGTCGTGCTGGCAGAGGCAGTTGCGTCGGAGGCAGCAGCGGAGTCAACGTGGGAGGCATCATGGCTCGGGGCAATCTACATCGGGGGGGCAGGCATCGGCTGGAGGGCAGGAGGACCCAGGACGGGAAGTGTCTTCCGTGTGGCAGCGGTTGGGCCAGCAGATAGGTGCGGAGCGGCGGCGGGCGGGCGGAAGAGGAGCGGCTCACAATGGCAAGGGCGGAGAACTCCATGCGGAGGGCCCTGAGGCGGGCCGAGTGCCTCGAGGGAATCCGCAGGGAGTTGGAGGAGGACATGTCAGGGTCCCTGCGGACCCTCAGGGCCATGGAACAGGACCGCCTCCGGGACATCGAACGATGCCCTGGCCCGGGACACCACGGAGTGAGCTGCTGGACTAGCCCGCCGCCTTTGTACATAGTTAACTAGTGTTAGGTTTTATTTCTTTTTTTTAATTTGGGGCGCTTGGACTATGCCCCACTTTTTTGTGTATAGTTATTAGTTAGGTAGGTTTTATTGTAGGTTTCATTTAAATCGTTGGGATCATGGACCCTGGATTTGCTCTTTGTACATAGTTTGACAGTGGATTTGTGGCCTTCATCTTTTATTTATTTTTTCACCATGGAGCAATGGATTTTCACTTTACTTTCCCTTTGGATTTGCTTTGTTGGACAGTGACTTTGGACACAATTTCTTTAGGGTTATTTTGGAGTCCCATTTTCGTTATTTATTATTTTTGTGGACATGCAGCTTTTTGATATTTGTTGCCATTATTGTTTGTTTATATTTCATTCACTTCATTTACACTGTAATACATTTTTGTTTCTTACTTCAATGTGTGGACTTCTCTCATTGGTTTCATGCCTGTCAGAATGTGGGTTTTCACTGTCATGTGTTGCCATTGTGTGGGTCTGACGGACTTGTAGTCATGCGCATACTGCTTATTTGTTATCTATCATGTAATGGGTATTTCCATTTTGAATGGATGTAAAGCTTGTTTGGGTGTTTGGACTGGGGTGGCGTGGGGTGGGATTTGGGTGGGCATAGGAGCCTGGGATCTGGGGGGTGGGGGTGCAGGGGGACATGAGTTGGACATGAGTGGGGGCCTGGTGGAGGGTGCCCCTGACTGCTGGGGGGTGGGAGTGCAGGGGGACATGAGTGGGGGCCTGGTGGATGATGCCCTGCACTGCTGGGGGGTGGGAGTGCAGGGGGACATGAGTGGGGGCCTGGTGTAGGGTGCCCCTGGCTGCTGGGGGGGTGGGGGTGCAGGGGGACGTGAGTGGGGGCCTGGTGGAGGGTGCCCTGCACTGCTGGGGGTGGGGGTGCTGGGAGACATGAGTTGGACATGAGTGGGGGCCTGGTGTAGGGTGCCCCTGGCTGCTGTGGGGTGGGGGTGCAGGGGGACATGCGTGGGGGCCTGGTGGAGGGTGCCCTGCACTGCTGGGGGGTGGGGGTGCTGGGAGACATGAGTTGGACATGAGTGGGGGCCTGATGGAGGGTGCCCTGCACTGCTGGGGTGTGGGGGTGCTGGGAGACATGAGTTGGACATGAGTGGGGGCCTGGTGGAGGGTGCCCCTGACTGCTGGGGGATGGGGGTGCAGGGGGACATGAGTGGGGGCCTGGTGGAGGGTGCCCCTGACTGCTGGGGGGTGGGGGTGGTGGGAGACATGAGTGGGGGCCTGGTGGAGGGTGCCCCTGGCTGCTGGGGGGTGGGGGTGCAGGGGGACATGAGTGGGGGCCTGGTGGAGGGTGCCCCTGACTGCTGGGGGTGGGGGATGCAGGGGGACATGCGTTGGACATGAGTGGGGGCCTGGTGGAGGGTGCCCCTGACTGCTGGGGGGTGGGGGTGCAGGGAGACATGTGTGGGGGCCTGGTGGAGGGTGCCCCTGACTGCTGGGGGGTGGGGGTGCTGGGAGACATGAGTGGGGGCCTGGTAGAGGGTGCCCTGCACTGATGGGGGTGGGGGTAAGGGGGGACATGAGTGGGGGCCTGGTGGAGGGTGCCCCTGACTGCTGGGGGGTGGGAGTGCAGGGGGACATGAGTTGGACATGAGTGGGGGCCTGGTGGAGGGTGCCCCTGACTGCTGAGGGGTGGAAGTGCAGGGGAACATGAGTGGGGGCCTGGTGGAGGGTGCCCTGCACTGATGGGGGGTGGGAGTGCAGGGGGACATGAGTGGGGGCCTGGTGTAGGGAGCCCCTGGCTGCTGGGGGTGGGGGTGCAGGGGGACGTGAATGGGGGCCTGGTGGAGTGTGCCCTGCACTGCTGGGGGGTGGGGGTGCTGGGAGACATGAGTTGGACATGAGTGGGGGCCTGGTGGAGGGTGCCCCTGACTACTGGGGGGTGGGAGTGCAGGGGGACATGAGTGGGGGCCTGATGGAGGGTGCCCTGCACTGCTGGGGGGTGGGAGTGCAGGGGGACATGAGTGGGGGCCTGGTGTAGGGTGCCCCTGGCTGCTGTGGGGTGGGGGTGCAGGGGGACGTGAGTGGGGGCCTGGTGGAGGATGCCCTGCACTGCTGGGGGGTGGGGGTGCTGGGAGACATGAGTTGGACATGAGTGGGGGCCTGGTGGAGGGTGCCCTGCACTGCTGGGGGGTGGGGGTGCAGGGTGACATGAGTTGGACATGAGTGGGGGCCTGGTGGAGGGTGCCCTGCACTGCTGGGGGTTGGAGGTGCAGGGGGATATGAGTGGGGGCCTGGTGGAGGGTGCCCCTGGCTGCTCGGGGGTGGGGGTGCAGGGGGACATGAGTGGGGGCCTGGTGGAGGGTGCCCCTGACTGCTGGGGGGTGGGGGTGGTGGGAGAAATGAGTGGGGGCCTGGTGGAGGGTGCCCCTGACTGCTGGGGGGTGGGAGTGCAGGGGGACATGAGTGGGGGCCTGGTGGAGGGTGCCCCTGACTGCTGGGGGGTAGGGGTGGTGGGAGACATGAGTGGGTGCCTGGTGGAGGGTGCCCCTGGCTGCTGGGGGGTGGGGGTGCAGGGAGACATGTGTGGGGGCCTGGTGGAGGGTGCCCCAACTGCTGGGGGGTGGGGGTGCTGGGAGACATGAGTGGGGGCCTGGTGGAGGGTTCCCTGCACTGCTGGGGGGTGGGGGTGCTGGGAGTCATGAGTTGGACATGAGTGGGGGTCTGGTGGAGGGTGCCCTGCACTGCAGGGGGGTGGGGGTGCAGGGGGACATGAGTAGGGGGCCTGGTGGAGGGTGCCCCTGACTGCTGGGGGGTGGGGGTGCAGGGGGACATGAGTTGGACATGAGTGGGGGCCTGGTGGAGGGTGCCCCTGGCTGCTGGGGGGTGGGGGTGCAGGGGGACATGAGTGGGGGCCTGGTGGAGGGTGCCCCTGACTGCTGGGGGGTGGGGGTGCAGGGGGACATGAGTTGAACATGAGTGGGGGCCTGGTGGAGTGTGCCCTGCACTGCTGGGGGGTGGGGGTGCTGGGAGACATGAGTTGGACATGAGTGGGGGCCTGGTGGAGGGTGCCCCTGACTACTGGGGGGTGGGAGTGCAGGGGGACATGAGTGGGGGCCTGATGGAGGGTGCCCTGCACTGCCGGGGGGTGGGAGTGCAGGGGGACATGAGTGGGGGCCTGGTGTAGGGTGCCCCTGGCTGCTGTGGGGTGGGGGTGCAGGGGGACGTGAGTGGGGGCCTGGTGGAGGATGCCCTGCACTGCTGGGGGGTGGGGGTGCTGGGAGCCATGAGTTGGACATGAGTGGGGGCCTGGTGGAGGGTGCCCTGCACTGCTGGGGGGTGGGGGTGCAGGGTGACATGAGTTGGACATGAGTGGGGGCCTGGTGGAGGGTGCCCTGCACTGCTGGGGGTTGGAGGTGCAGGGGGATATGAGTGGGGGCCTGGTGGAGGGTGCCCCTGGCTGCTGGGGGGTGGGGGTGCAGGGGGACATGAGTGGGGGCCTGGTGGAGGGTGCCCCTGACTGCTGGGGGGTGGGGGTGGTGGGAGAAATGAGTGGGGGCCTGGTGGAGGGTGCCCCTGACTGCTGGGGGGTGGGGGTGCAGGGGGACATGAGTGGGGGCCTGGTGGAGGGTGCCCCTGACTGCTGGGGGGTAGGGGTGGTGGAAGACATGAGTGGGTGCCTGGTGGAGGGTGCCCCTGGCTGCTGGGGGGTGGGGGTGCAGGGAGACATGTGTGGGGGCCTGGTGGAGGGTGCCCCAACTGCTGGGGGGTGGGGGTGCTGGGAGACATGAGTGGGGGCCTGGTGGAGGGTTCCCTGCACTGCTGGGGGGTGGGGGTGCTGGGAGTCATGAGTTGGACATGAGTGGGGGTCTGGTGGAGGGTGCCCTGCACTGCAGGGGGGTGGGGGTGCAGGGGGACATGAGTAGGGGGCCTGGTGGAGGGTGCCCCTGACTGCTGGGGGGTGGGGGTGCAGGGGGACATGAGTTGGACATGAGTGGGGGCCTGGTGGAGGGTGCCCCTGGCTGCTGGGGGGTGGGGGTGCAGGGGGACATGAGTGGGGGCCTGGTGGAGGGTGCCCCTGACTGCTGGGGGGTGGGGGTGCAGGGGGACATGAGTTGAACATGAGTGGGGGCCTGGTGGAGGGTGTCCTGCACTGCTGGTGGGTGGGGGCGCAGGGGGACATGAGTGGGGGCCTGGTGGAGGGTGCCCCTGGATGCTGGGGGGTGGGAGTGCAGGGGGACATGTGTGGGGGCCTGGTGGAGGGTGCCCCTGACTGCTGGGGGGTGGGGGTGGTGGGAGACATGAGTGGGGGCCTGGTGGAGGGTGCCCCTGGCTGCTGGGGGGTGTGGGTGCTGGGAGACATGAGTGGGGGACTGGTGGAGGGTGCCCTGCACTGTTGGGGGGTGGGGGTGATGGGAGACATGTGTGGGGGCCTGGTGGAGGGTGCCCCTGGCTGCTGGTGGGTGGGGGTGCAGGGGGACATGAGTGGGGGCCTGGTGGAGGGGGCCCCTGACTGCTGGGGGGTGGGGATGCAGGGGGGCATGAGTTGGACATGAGTGGGGGCCTGGTGGAGGGTGCCCCTGACTGCTGGTGGGTGGGGGTGCAGGGGGACATGAGTGGGGGCCTGGTGGAGGGTGCCCCTGACTGCTGGGGGGTGGGGGTGCAGGGGGACATGAGTTGGACATGAGTGGGGGCCTTGTGGAGGGTGCCCCTGACTGCTGGTGGGTGGGGGTGCTGGGAGACATGCGTTGGTGATCAGTAGTGCAAGTTGACATGTGGGTTTGCTGGGGGGCATGGCCATGGTGGATGGGCTGCCTGCGGGACATGAGCAGGGGTGCAGGGTAGTCCCCTGTGGTGTGGGCTGCCTGCAGGGGCCGTGGAGGGTGTAGAGGGAACACCTGGGAGGACCCACACGGTCAATTCACGTGTACCCCCGAAATACACGTACCCTGCTGAAATCGCATGTAGAACTTCCCGCGCACCCCGGAATACACGTACCCTGCAGGATTAGCATGTAGAATTTCATGCGCACCCCGGAATCCACGTACCCTGGCGAATTAGCTTGTGGAACTTCACGCGCACCCCGGAATACACGTACCCTGCAGAATTAGCATGTGGAACTTCCCGCACACCCCGGAATACACGTACCCAGGCCAATCGCGTGTGGGACTTCCCGCGCACCCCGGAATACACAGACCGAGGCAATTCGCGTGTGGGACTTCCCGCGCACCCCGGAATACACGGACCCAGGCAATTTGCGTGTGGAATTTACCGCGCACCCCGGAATACACATACCCAGCCAATCGCGTGTGGGACTTCCCGCGCACCCTGGAATACACGTACCCAGGCAAATCGCATGTGGGACTTTCCGCGCACCCTAGAATACACGCACACGCTTTTTTTCACACAGCGGGTGTCCGTGTTTGTCGCGTACCCTTTGCACGTCATTTGCCTTAGAGGGCCACAGTATGTGACATTCATCATGGCTGTATATAGGTGCTTTTTGTTGGCGCACATTTTAACGCACATTTATTTCAGGGGCAGGGACACTACCGCCTGCTTTCTTGTGGCGGATGTGTTTGGGCCTGTGCGCTGGTTTGACCGTGCGCTGGTTTGCCCTATTGGATTCCATGAATACGTGTTGTAGGCGAGTGTGCGGGCGTTCCGCGCACTTGCCTCCTGTACTTCCCCCGTGACGCCCACATTTTGACGAGTTGTTCCCCATTCCGAGTGTTACGCCCCGTGTTCCACCTACTTTTGTTGTGTGCACCGCGCTATGTACGATTTCGCTGTGGTCGTGGCACACGCCGTTAGATATCCTGTGCGCCGGCGTGCGCCGCGCACTTTTTCAGCGCACATCCAATTTTTTTCTCGCCCACGCCCTTCCATGAATCGATGTGCGCTGGTTTCCCTGCGTTTTTCGCACTTGCACTGCGATTTGCGCACTTTTACTGCGAATCGCACGTTTTGGCACCTCTGCGCGGGAATTTTTCGGCGCACATTAATTCCATGAATCGACACCTTGGTGTTAGCCTTTTGTAAAAAGTGTTTAGTTTTGCGAGGCTGGTGGCCCCAAATGTGCTCAAGTGTACAATCCTTAAGAATACATCCAAACCACCCCCTCATCAACATAATTCTGATAATTTAGATCAAGCTAGTAGGTTACCATCTTCATTCTCAACTCAATTCACCAATTTAATGTCCATACCTCCCGATTTTCATATTTGTCCAAGGTTGGGAAAATAGAGGGAGCATAGAGTGGGTTAAACCTGTCGTTCTAAAACAATGAATGGAACTAAACCTACACTGCAGAGACAGTCAGAGGTCTGTCATTAACCATCAGGGTGCTATGCTGTCCTCTCAATTCCAACACCATACGCCACAGATCTCTGAAGCTTCTATCGATATCGGAGCCCTTTTCCCAACCATCTGTGTCTCCATTGGCACGAAGCATCAGTTCTACAAATGGAACAGATACTAAGATCATTAACATGCAGAAAGGCAGACAACATCAATCTAGCATAGCCCCAACAAACAAAGTCACTACTTGCATACACCATGCTAGAGCGTGTGTATCGGTGATTAGAGTAGACTTGATATGTTGCATCTGATTGTCTCTTGACAGGTCCTCAGATACTGAGTTTATTCAAATTGAATTAAAAGAACCGTATTTGGCACAGGGTTACTTTCCATGTGTTGTAGTTCTCTCTCCCATCCTATAGAGCAGAAAGCCTATCTTGCGAGGAGTACAATAACATCTACTGCAACTGCTAACAACCCCGTTGTTAGAGTGGACAGGCATGTCAGTTCAAGAGGACCTGATATCGCAGCATCAGTACAATTGTAATGCCCACTTTCAGTGAAATACACCAGCGGTTCAAGATCAAGAACAGGATATCCATTTAGACTCCATTGACTGGCTAGGCGTTATCAAAATATATCTACTCATAGGTGACTATGTACTGGGATTAATTAACTTATTTTCCTGGAACATTCTCGATCTGTAAAAGAACATGCTAAATAGGGAGTGGTATGAGTACATTAGGGAAGATCACACTATATGCCTGCAAGAAACCTGGCCCTGCACAGATTTAAAAATCCAAGGCTTTCAATACATGGGCTTCTAAGGGCCCAAGAGGTTGCCCAACAGGCAGTTAACTGACCTGGGTTGACCCTATATTAAAGGGTGAAACTTGTCCCCATCTTCTGAACACCGACAAGATCCGGGAGATTCATTTAGACAAAGTCGCAAACTTCTAATTTTATTGAATATCTATAATCACCCCAACAACACAGTACAATTTGTACACAAAACGATTTTGTCACTTAAAGGGACATTTTCTAGGGAAGTGATGATCCTTCTGGCAGGCGATTTTAACATGCAGTTCGAAAAGGTGAAAGATCTGGTAGACTTATATGAGGAGAAGGACATTGCCTGGGATTTCCCTGACCTCAAAGTTAACTATCCAAAGTTAGTCGGTCTTCTAAACTGCCGGTTTCTTTGCAAATGTTGAATTAAGAGCATGCAATGTCAGGAAGACTGGTGAGCAATCCGCCAGACTGACATTTGTGTATGGAAGATCGCTCAGATAGCAGTCACTGGCCCCTTTGTTCTAAAATTGTCATCAAGGAGAAGCTCATCGAGCAAACTACTAACCCAAAAATCGCAAACCTGGGCAATGCTAAACAAAAAATAAAATGGGCAGACATAGTGCATAGAAACACTGAACACTTCATTTACGAAGCCATCCTTCCATTACTGGAGCCGATGCTTGCCAAAAGTTTAAGTAGCTCTGAGGTCGTTTCAACATTTGAGGTATTCATCTCCTAAGATTGTACTCTATGTGATGAAACCCAGAGATAGTGCATTCTACTGTCATCATTCACACTACCTGGTTCGATAATGACTATCGTCAGGCAAAAAAGCCTCAAAGTCCCTGACAGACTTATCCTGCATTTATTAAGCACTGCCTTTAAAGAATTGGTTGAAACTAAACAACCAAAAAAAAAAAAGATTAGGTAGAGAATAAATGGCAGGGATTCTAAGAGGCATCTAACAATAAAGATGAGTGAGGTAGCACATGGTACCACATGGTACCAGTAGACATCTTTAAGAATTAAATGGATGTGTGGGTTCCAGATTCCCTTCTTCTATTCAATGCATTTGTTGATTAGGGTGTGGTTACTAGATCCTGGACACAGGCAACAATTGTCACCAAATATTAAAAAACGGCGCTGCAACAATCTGGTAAATTATAGGCCCATTTCTCCACATGCACAACATGTAAGACCTATGCGCTTGTCCTACTGTTTCGCTTAGCAGACTGGGTTCAGGAGAATAGGGTGATCAGTCATCTGATGGACTTACGTTTTCACACCGATCTGAGTACAATTGACCAGTTATTCAGATTATTCCTATTACACCAGAAATATGTTTCTTACGCCCAGTTTGTGCGTGAGGTAAGGAATCCAAAGAACACTGCCTCTTTCTATGTCCATTGTACAAGCATTTGGGAGCCCTTTATTTGAAGCCCATCTTAATAAGACATGGAGTAGACATGTTTCAGACACGTTAGCCCTATGCAAACTGACTACAAATAAATGCATTGTTCTTGCAGTCTCCAAATTCATACATTGATACTGACTCCTAAGAAAGAAATTTGGTTTGTTACTTCAGACGGAAACAATGCAACCTCTTTCTTTTATTTTTATTTTGAAAACATTGTTTATGACGTAAAGGTAGCAGCCTGGTACTTGCATTCAATACATGTGTCAGAAATGTACCCGTGTTCTAGTATAGAGTGATGTCTGGCTCCTGAAGCACTGATGCACTTAATTTTTAAAGGTGTACATATTTGAAGTTTTAGCAACCATTGTATGTTCTAATCAGCTGTGGAATTTTATTATAGTGTATTTTTGTAATGCTTCTTCACCACTATGGACTTGGGGAAAACACAGCTTGTGGGATTTACATGTAATAACGCATCATTATCAAGATACATTTTCAAACTTGAAAAGCATTATAGTCTAGAATGTAAGCTCAAGATTTTCTTCCCCACCTTATTCATGGCCCATAATAAGGCTCCACCTTCTATATTGTCCTGCATAATAAATGGTTACAGATTGCCATTATGGCTCAGGCTCCCCTACAGCCCCCCACCTGCATCTTCGTCCCCTTCCCCCACTACTGCTAAATATCTTTGGGGTCCCCAGCAACAAATATACCCTTGAATTCTAACAATCACATATTTTGATTTTATTTCCATGACTTTTGAAATCTTTGACTTTGTATTGTTCTGATGTTTCTGACGTGTGCGCTCCTAAGAACAGTGTCTGACTTGTTAAAAACACTTGACACAACTCAATGGATTCCTTACATATCCCGATTGCTTTCAGTTGTGATGACAGGGACAATTTGAGGTGACCAGAGAGGTGTTTTTTTTTTTTTTCAATTTTCTTTAGCTGACATTTAGAATGTCTATTGATGCGTTGGAATGTATTCCACTTGATCCAGGTTGCACCCTGTGATTAGCTACTGTTGTTAAATGGAGTATGTTACTTAAAATTGATATCTATATCTATATCTATCTACGATTAGCACCTGAGGAGAAAGTGATAGCCAATCAGGTTCAGGAACGCAGGCTTAATCTAAAGTTATAAGCCAGTGTTCCAACTGAAGCTAGCACTTTTCCCCATGTCTGCTATGTTCCGCTGCCCCCAGTGCCCTTCCTCATCATCTCTCCCTGTCTGTTCCAACCTTGGAAAGTCACCCTCACCCCTTCACCGGTGCCACATTTATCTACTCACTTGCCTCTGGTCCCGCCTCTCACATCGCATAAATAAAAGACACAGCCTGTCTTCCATTTCTGTGAACATTTCTACTGCAACCCGGAAGCACCCCCCAGGTACATTTTCCTTTAAAAAACCACTATTAGCACTTGAGGCTCATCCCAGGAATGCAAATTGCAATAATGCCTGTGGTGGTTGGCTGGATCGGCTGGTAACAACCCTGGGGCCCAATGTAAATACCTTCCCTTTGCTCTGTTGTATACTAATTGACCTTTTCACAATTGACCTCGGGAGAATTGACCTCAGGAGAATTTGCCTAATTTAGAAGGTCAATTAGGACATAAATGCCGGTGGAAACCCCCCGCAACCCGCCATCCAATCCAAAACCCCATGCAACCCCCCAATACCTTTATATTATTTATAATCCAAAACCAACCCAATATATATATATAAAATAACTAAAATAATATAAAGGTCAATTGTCCAGAAGGTCAATTAGGACCACTATAATTAGGTCAATTGTGTAAAAGGTCAATTGTAAAAGGTCAATTTGGGTAATACCCTTTGCTCAAACCTCTAGCCTGATCCCCAGTCCCCAAACCTTTACATTCTGATCCAGGCCATCGCCATGGGTATAATTGCTCAAGCACGTCCAATGAAGGGACTGGTGGGGAAATGCAGGATGTAGACGAATAAGAGGTGGCGATGGTCAGGTGAAAATAACTTCACTTACTTTTGGCCCAGCTGAAAGTGTCATTGTGGTACTTTATGTGTGTTGGTGCCATTGTGTTGTGTGGTAGTGACGTTCACTATGTAGCTGTCAATGTATGATTGTAAATATTTCATTGCTAATGTCAGCATGAAACGAAAGGTATGTGTGATGGGAAACTTGCACTATTGATGTGTCTGGTGTAACTGCCATGTGTGTGTAAGAAACTTGCAATGCAGCTACCATCATAGTACCATTTGCGTGTGTGTGTGTGTGTGTGTGTGTGTGTGTGTGTGTGTGTGTGTGTGTGTGTGTGTGAAATAATTATAACACAGCTGCCCATGCTGCATGTGCATGTGTGAATGGATATTTCCCTTCTGCGGTCTGTGCTCTACCTGATGCCATGTTTTTATAAGCTTACAGTTTTCAAGGTTTTTCTCTCCGAAGTTTAGAGGAGCACACCTTTTACCTGCTCTCCGCCCCCTTCGCATTAGCCCATTGGAATCACAGACAAGGAGCCACATGCATGAATCCTTGCAATATTCCTTTACCACATTGAGTATATGAGAGATAATATGCACTCAGGCAACCATTTAGAGTGTGCCCGCAAGCTGAGATAGTGGAGGAATGCTACCAAGAAGGATGCTCTTTACCAAGCTGTCGATATGCAGCCATGAACAGAATTGATGTACGTTAAAACAAAGTCTGATGGCAGTAAAAGAATGTCATAAAGAAGACATAAGAACCTATGCAGAAACAATATGAAAAAACTTAAGGATAATGATGCAATTGGAGCACATGTACTCAACGATACAGTAATCATGAACACAAAGAAGCATGAAGTGACTCACTGGTCAATAACTATAAATACGCTGTAACACATATAAGCTTGCTTAAAAGAGGTGTATATTCAACGTTTAGAATGAGCATTAGAAGAAGATGGACAATGGCTTATGTCAAGTAACGCAACTACCCAAAATGCAAGCCCAGGATCCTAAAGTGAAAAGAGGGTGAAGGGGATGCTTTTATCTTGCAAAATAAGGAGTACATTGACCTGAGACCAATGATGCTATTTCGAGAGATGAAGGCAAAATACGAAGGGAGTCTAATGAGCAGACCATGTGCGATGGAAATATGTCTCAAGATTAGGAGGAACCAGAGCGTTTAAAGATGCCAATTATTGGACAATTAAAAGCATATAAAGTTTCTATGAGATAGAGTGAACACGTCTCTAAAGGCCAAGCAACTGCACCCAGTATAACTGAATCAAATACTGTTAAATACACTGTTGAGGAGACCACCAGGGGGCGCAGACTTAATGGCTGCTTGAGCCATCGTCTCCCTCTCCAGGCACAGAGATACGCTGAAGCATCCCAAAAATGCCAACCCCCATGGCATTCTAAACACATGTGCTGAACCCTGATCTGTTGGTGCACGCTGTGACTGACAGTAGGAAAGAACCATGCCTGCACTTGCATTGAACGTGACAAGGATTGAAGGACTGGAAGACTGCAGAACTCACCAACGGGAGACACATAATATGGCTTATCTCGTCTGAATGCCACAGAAGCTTCCGTGAAACAAGATCTACCACTGCAGCGGGGAACGTTGGGAGAAAGAACAGAGAACCCTTGGCCCACCCACAACGCTCAAGCAGGAAGTGGGTTTGAAGAGTGTTCCAACATGGAGAGGCAGAGGGAAAAGGGGAAACCCTCCACGTGTCCGGTAAGCGAGACATGCTTTTTCTCGAGTGCAGTGCCTGGTTGCACGCCTGTCTGTGAAAGTCACGGCCCACCCTCTCATAAAGGCAGCGCCTATGGTGCACATTAATGACACTTTGGCAATACGAAGTGGAGACACTGAACTGGGGTACTTGCCTGATACCACGTATAAATAAACACACTGCTATGCACCACCCCCTAACAAGTCCTGAATGATCGCGGATGCTACTGTCCACAGGGGAATAACAATGTGGGAGGTGAAAAAGGGAGCTTAGATTGCGTATGCCGGCACACCTAAAGTGCGAACCCACACTAGTGCACTCAGGCTCCACAACTCACGCACCCTGCAGGGGAAAAGATGACAACACAGCTATTCGGCTTAGACCATCATTATACAGGAAGTGAATGCATTTGTAGAAAAATGTCCTCAGCACACAAGAGACAAAGTGAACAGAGAAGAGCCTGGAAGGTGTAAAGTTGCTCTAGTGTAAAAAGAAAAATGTTTTGCCCATAGAAAGCTTTACTGGGCCCCCAAACCCAAAATTAGCAAGAGTAGCTTGTGTTGTGCTCTGCAAGGGAGGCAACCACAGAAGGCACCACCTACATGGGGGAAAAAGCAAGCACTTTGCTTATCGGCATCCTGGATCCGAGCAAAGCCCTCAAGCTACGAGAATTCTGTCACAAACCAACAGTAACGGAGCAGGACCAGGAGCAGAGTTTGCCAGAAATACCTGGAGTTGACCGCAACAGTTCAACCAAGGCAGATATTCAACTCCGACTAGGAGAAATCCAATCAATAAAAGCCAGCCTTACTGAAAAAGTCACCGACCTGCAGGCTAGAATTGTGAAGGTGGAAGACCGGATAAAGGCTGTAGAGAACAACCAGCTATCAGCTGATCTTGCAGCAATGAACAGCAAAACCAGGTTCCAGGACCTAGAACGGAAAGAGCGAGACATTGAATTGAAGCTGGATGATCTAGAAAACTGAGAACAAAGATAAAACATACGGGAGAGACAGGGAGAAACTTCAGCCGCGCTAGAAAGTTGAGTGAAAGCCCTGGTGATGTCTTTGTTTGACCCAACAGATGCCCCCAATTTTGAATTTGATAGAATACATAGAGCGGGATGTCCCCCGAATGGTCCAAGATCAGTACTCTCCAAATGTCATTATTATAGGCAAAGACAGGACATTTTACAGAAGGCACGAGAGAGAGAACCCATCGAATTCGAAGGATCCAGCGTCAAAATATTTCAAGACCTCTCTGCAGCCACATTTAATAAGCCTAGACGCTGTTGCCCACTGATATCTTGGCTACAGGAGCAGGGAATTCACTATAAATGGGGGTTTCCCTTTTCATTAAGCTTTGAACACGAAGGAGAGGGCTACTGTATCACTTCGGAGGAGGAAGGTCGAGGAGTTCTGGAGAGTCAACAAGCAGGCATGTAAGGAGTTGACGGAGAAAAAGCTAGAAAACCCAGGGTATCAGTACATAAAGATGCGGCCTCCTCGCCAAGGAGAGGCCGAGCCCCAGGAATTAGGAAGTACAAACGATATAATATACCCTGAAAGACTGGTCCCTCGGGGAGAGTTTCAAGTTAACAGTTGTTTCTCCACTTGTATGCACACGCTTCCTGAGCATGAATTATAATGTGGGCAAAATGGTTTTTAAGCTCGCAATATAGGACAAAGGGTTTGGAGCGCCTGCACAGTCATGGGGGTTCAGATGTTAAGAATGTAGAGTTGTGTTCCGGGATGACTCTGCCATTAAGTTTTCAAGTTACAATAGAGTTTCTTTTTCAGCCTATAGAGGGGTCCCTGGAGAGTGGCCCTTTTTTTCTAAGGGCGTCTCAGTTGAAGAGAATTGCCAAGGAAGGCATTTTTCATGGGAAAGGGGGGTGGCGAGGGACACACATCGGAAGGGAGGAGAAACATATCCAGATATCATAAAAGTCACACTGACACAACCTTGCATACGAGTGAATCAGACACTCCATGCATGGGGCAATAGCGACCACTACAGCACGCCACCCGAAAGAAGTCAAAATACGACAATTAAAATACCATCATGGCATTACCTGATGGGATAAAATGTGGGTGTCTCAATGGTAAAGGCTTAAACTCACTGCAAAAGCGCTCTATTTTAGCAAGGGAATTTAAACTTTCCAAACTCAATGTGTTATTTGTGCAGGAAACAAAATGTGCACAAAGGAAAGAATACAAGTTCATAAGTAAGGAAATAGGCGGTGCACTGTGGGCTTCGGGTGGTTGTAAGAGGGGTGGTGTTAGAATCATAAATCATTAGCTCTGCAAATAGAGCACATATACAGGGAGTTGGAAGGGAGGTACTTAGCATTAAAATGGAAAATACGATCACGAATAGTCACACTCTTTTCTGCTTATGCGCCCAATCAGAATCAGCTACACTTCAGCGAGACCCTCTTTGACTTCCTTGATAGTTGGAAAGAAGGCACATTAATATGTGGGGGTGATTTTAACATCATATCAGACACAGACATGGATTGGGATTCAATGAGACAGGGGGCAAACCCACTGTGTGGCTCAATGAGGGGAGGATTTCCAGGCCTTCTAAGAGCAAACCACTTAATTGACACCGGGCACACAGTGCACCCGAAGGAGAGGGCATTCACTTTTTATTTCCCACCCCATCATACGTATTCCTGAATAGATTACTTGCTGATCGAAGCAGAGAAAGAATGCATAATATTGGCTGCAGCCATTGAGATAGTAGCCTGGTCAGATCATGATGTGTGCTGGAACTAGATCTAGTCCCCCCCTTATACACAGAGTGCAGATGGATCTGTAATAATAACCTCTATAAGGACCCATTATTTAGAGCTACCCTAAAGGATGTAATAAAAGATTACTTCACTCTGAACGACAGGGGAGAGCTATCACTAAACATGGTATGGGAGGCAGTGAAAGCCACAATTCGGGGTATGATCATTGTGGAAGCGGCCCATAGAAACAGGATCTGGGTGAAAAAGGAAAAAGAGCTGAAAACTGAAATTGCATGCAAAGAAATATAACTCTGCAGTCACCCTGCAGACAGCAAGGACATTTTAGCACAGATTGGAACGCTTTGAAGAGAGCTGAGGGACATTTGGAAAAGCACTGACACAACTGCAATATTTAAAGCAGAAACTTTAGGAGAGAGCTGATAAAGCCCATACCATGTTGGCCACTTCTCTACGTAAACAGAGGTCTGAAAGACCGATCCCCAAAATTAAAAATTAAAAAGGAGCAGAGCAATTGGACTCTAGCGAAATCACAAAGCACTTCTCTAGATTCTACACCACTCTATATATGGCTGAGGCAGGGTACAGTGGACAATATTATGCAATATTTATAAATTCCCCCGTATGCCAATGTCCCAAGTCAATCAGGATATATTGAACGGACTAATCACAGCTGAAGAAATTCAGACAGCCATTTCTAAATTGTAGCGGGTTCAGCACCAGGACAGGATGGGTACACACCAGCCTTTTATACAGCTAACTGTAACTCGCAAACTCCCTTTTTAGTGAAACTTTTTAATTCAATCTCAGAAACCAGCCAGGCCCCATTGTCATTCACCATGTCTAGAATTATATTAATACCAAAAGAATACAAAGACATCACTGAATGCACATCCTACCGCCCAATATCTCTTATAAACGTAGACTCGAAGATTTACGTAAGCATTCTCGTCAGTCGTTTAGCCCAAGTTTTACTTCAATTAATTAATACGGACAAGGTTGACTATGTAAAGGGTAGGCAAGGTGCGGACAATGTCTTATTGCTTCCATCGATAAGAGAGGGAAGACTGTCTCAGAGTCAAATGTCCTTTTCTGTGTGCAGTTATGCGGTGGGCAGGATTGGGCCAACAGTGGGTGTCGGGAGCATTGGCACTATATCGGAATGCTACTGCTTAAATCTTAGTCAATGGTGTTGCATCAGAGTTCTTCAAACTGACGCGGGGCATGCAACAGGGCTGTCCTTTGTCTCCCCTATTGCTTGCCTTGATGGTGGAGCCGTTGGCACAGGCAATCAGAACAAATCCTCAGAAACATGGGGTAAAAAGAGGAGGGACGCAGAAAATTTGCTGATGACATTTTAGCCTACATCTCCCGACCATTGGAGTCAGTGCCTGCCCTTTTTGCCACATTGGAGGAATATGGGGCATTGTCAGTATTTCAAGCGAACCTGAACAAAACCTTTGAGGTAACGCTCCGGACAAATTCAACCCTTCCAACACGCGGAGTGGGGTTTCCAACTAAAGGCAGAGTGAATAAAGTACTTAGGTGTAGTGATAACAAAAGATTTAACAAATCTATTTGATGCAAACTATATATTCTTGTGGAACACCATCAAATCCGACTTAGAGAGATGGTCCAAAATGGCGCTATTCTGGACTGCTAGGTTTACTCCAATCAAAATGTATATACTTCCATATTCCTATTCCTCTTTCAGTCACTCCCGGTGAATATCCCGGAAGCATTTCATGCAGAAGGTAAGCGGTCCCTGCTTTCATATTTGTGGGTGGATCTGATACCTCAGATATCATATGCATCTCTGATCACACCAAAGGACATGGGGGTATGGGGTAGCAAGATCTCTTTGAATATTATAGAGCATCTCAATTTCGTATACTTGCGGATCACTTGTGGGAAAACACAAAGAAACAATGGGTAGGGATGGACAATTATCTATTCACGCTGGTGACCCTGGCCGAATGGCTGTGGGTCCCATAGCAGACCATGCCACATAAATTCCGCGAGCACCCAGCCTTAACAGTATTGTCTCTTTGGCACCCTACACAAATCATGAAAGGAGTGACATCCTGGCATTCCCCCCTTAGTTGTATATGGACCCCCCATTACGGATCAACTAATAGATGTAAGTCTCTTTCAGCCCCAGTAGGAGGAAGGTTTGGTGAGAGCATGGCAGATATGGAAAGAAAGTTGCTACATGTCAAAGGGAGAATTATAAGCAGCACAGCATGGTACCATGATAACACCACTACACTATCTGCAGTTGAGGAGCGTACTGCAAGATCTGCACTGAAGAGACTCCCATCAAAGGCCGCTAATGGAATGGAGCACATTTTGAGTGAACGCCAGGGCTCAGGAGGGTTAATAGCTCAATTATTCAGTGCATTGCTGAACAGCGGCCATCTGACGCAACCAAGCACTCAGACCATGTGGGATGCAGAGCTAGTGCTGCAAGATCAACCAGACACATGAGCAGTAATATATAGGGCAGTATGAGCACATCCATACCCATGCAGTACAAGATGCATAACGGGAGGCCATTGATGAGATGGCACCTGATTGCGTAACGACTATCGAAAATGTTTCCAGGGGTAGCCATGCACTGTTGGAGTGTGTGTGCGGAAGTAAATGAATATTGGCACTAGTGGTGGGGTTGTGCAAGTGTACAGACGTTCTGGAAAGAGATTCTTGGCAGGATACAGGGCACAGATGCAATCCATAGATGCTTATCCCCATTACTAGTTTTGTTTGTAATAGACATGGATGCTGGGGGAAAGAATACCATTCTCTCTCACATGCCCAGAAATGTGTTTTTGGCAGCAAGAGTGTGTTTAACCATCAAATGGAGAAACAGCACACTACCAACGAGAGAGAGGGGACTAAGGCACACACAATATACCAAATGGAGAGTATTACAGCAGCCCTGTTGGAATCCCACTCTCACATAGATATGATCTGGCTTCCCTTTATAGAATACTATGCTGAACACAGAGATGTGTCTAACTGGGTGGGATGGAGGTAAATGAGAGGATTGCCAATAAAGACACCAAAACTACACGTAGTGCTTAATCTCTTTGACTCGGCCAGGGGGCGAACAGAGACAAAATAACATAAACAAATATAAAGGCAACTTTACTGCAAAGGTTGAATAGTATTGAGAGGTGTTGAAGTTGATAAAAATGAACAGTGTGACTCCAGTTATTACCCTGATGTGTGCTGGGGAGTGGGGAGGGGAAAGGGAGGGAAAGACATTTGAAGCTGCCAATGCAGAAGGACATCTGATTGGAGATAGCACTAGTCCATGGGTTGGTGAAACGCACTTCTCTAAAGGAGTTCTATGTTGATTATGTAAAAGCCAAACAGAAGGGAAGGAAAAATATAATATGTTTGGTGAGATGTTGTCTAAGATCCTATAACCATTGACGCTGTGATGTATACATATGAATGGTGAAGTTCTTATAACTGTTGTAAAACCAATGAAATATTGTTTAAATAAATACACAGTCTCTTAACATGTGATGAAGAGCTTGCAAACAAAGGCAATTCATTAGGCTTGAAACTAAGATAATGGTGTGCCTACGCTCCCTTGAATATTCCAGGACAATGCAGACTGACAAGGTCAATATTCAAACAGAGTACATTGGCATGAGGCCTACCGATGAGAGAGGGTAGACTAATTTGGAAAAACAAGGGAAGCGCTGACGTATCCCAAAGCACCTGTGTTTTGTTTCTATGTATGTGCTGCTAGTAAGCCGAATGTCCAAGGTTGGATTTGGGTTGCCAACCAATCAGAATAGCCTGCCATGCACTTTTACATACTATGTTGCAAGTATGTTTCTGCTGACATATTCTTTTCTGTAATCAGTGTGCACCCTATGTAGAAATAGCTCAGGCTGTGTCCTACAGACAAGGGACCACCAATAAGAGACTAACACTCAATCATTCTATATGTAGACATGTTTCCCTAATCCAATCCAACCCCTCAATAGGTTTTGGTAATATACCACATAGGATGTCATCATACATGACACATCTAGCATTATATAAAGTAAGTATAAAGGAGAAGCCAGTGTGATCCTTCATGCATCAGTTTGATCAATGGCGATTAACCCTGCTTTCCTTCATTGAGATAAAAGCAGTATTTTACCATCTTCTTTGAGTCTGTCTGGTTATTTAGTCTGAAGACATTTTATTGGTAAATCCATCTTGCACTAAAACGCTTCAAGGTGCTAGAGCAAAGGAAGGTATATCGTTCACATGGCCAACGAATGACAGTATATTTATAATTTCTATGTGTTTTTTTTTTATACACATTCATTCATATTTTCATTTTTGTAATGGACTACCATAAGAATTCCTTTTTTATGAATTAGCAAATGCATTGTATTTTTGTCGCCAATAAGTATTTTAACCAAATCAAAAATTGTTTGTCTCAGTGTGACCTTTTTTGTAACAGGAGATACATGTAATAAACCCAATGGAATACATTCAATGTCAAATGGAAATGATTTCACTCAGTGAGAAGAACTTGCTGATGTACATATGCACTCAATCACACATTGTTGTTGAATATATCATATTAATTCAATGAAAATACATAGTTAAGGGGACGTTATGGTTAAGTTGCACTAATAAAAACCTATGAAATTCAATGGAAAAACATTGTTACAGTGACGTTTTGGTTACAGGTAAAACCAAAAAACCCCAGAAATTCGCCAGTTATAGTAAGCTAAGCAACCATAACTCGCGCCACCTGCGTGCACTGCTGAAACTAACACCCAGGACATCAAAGATGACACCACAAATGTCATTGATGACATCACATGTGAAATTAATGTTGATGAAAAGTCCCTACCTACAAAGGGTTATTTTTATTATGTTGGTAACAAGATGTCAGGGGTGACTGTGTAATGTTAAAGATATAATAACTAGCTAACAATTCAAGACTTGCTACACACATGTGCTAGTGCAAACAATACATATGAAGACCCACAATACATTTAAATCAGAGGCACATACAGGTAAACTACAGTAAGGAAGAAAGAAACAGCATCATCAGAAAATGTTAATTGCATTAAAGTGTATCTTCCTGTATACAAATGAATGGTGTGTTTGAGGCCTGCTATTGTTCCATGCATGTGCACCATGAGCTGAGACCAAACCCTAAGGAAAGTACTTTAAGAACATACAAGGTTAACGTTATGATATACAGCACCTTTTGAATTTAAATATTCTGATTGTCAGTGAATAAAGCACCTTTTGAATTTAAATATTCTTATTTTCAGTGAATAAAACACCTGGCCTAGATTTTTCAGTGAACCAAAATAAGTGAGCTGCATATGTGATGTCATCAGTGATGTCATCAATGACATGTGTGATGTCATCTTTGATGTCCTGGTTGCTTAGCTTACCATAACTGGCAAATTTCTGGGGTTGTTCGGTTTTACCTGTAACCATAACGTCCCTGTAACAATGTTTTTCCATTGAATTTCATAGGTTTGTATTAGTGCAACTTAACCATAATGTCCATTTAGCAAAGTTTTTTCATTGAATTGCATAGATTTTTATTAATCCAACTTAACCATAACGTCCCTTTAACAAAGTTTTTTCATTGAATTTCATAGGTTTTTAGTAGTGCAACTTAAACATAACGTCCTTTTAACAATGTTTTTTCAGTGAATTTCTTGGGTTTTTACCAGTGCATGTTATTATCCTACAACTTACTAAAATCATGCTTAGCCAATAACCAATATTTTTGTCCAATTTACAAAGTTGCACCTTAAAACACTGCCATTTCCCACCTTGTAGCATAATTTTTAACATGCCTATACACTTTTTGCACCTTTTTTGAAATAATTTTGCATCTGTAGATGTCCGGGAACGTTCATCGCAGACCTTCTGGACAGTACCATGTGATCATACGCTTGCGCGCAGCTTGGTGATGTGTTCGCGAAGGCGTCTGCACTTTGTGATCATATCCGTTCTTTGAAGACAGTTCGGAACTGCATTTTCTACTGATCCGGGAACTACACCTTTTTGTGCTCATTATCCATTACCAATCTAGTGCACAGTACATACTTGGAAGAATTTGATCAAAACTGCTATTTATCTTAAAAATGGCATCAGTATTGCCATCCCTCCGCCACAAGAGCCACCATCACCACCAGCTGGAGGACCTTCACAACAAAAAAAGCACAGTACTATCAAAGACAATGAAGGGGACCAAGAAGATGAGGTAGAGGAAGTTCCTACTTTTAGCAACAAGATCGAATCATGGGTGTGCCAGTTCTTTGCTACTGTTGGGAGTGTACCAAAGGGTGAAGCTACCAAAGTGAAATTCAATGAGTGAAATATTATACTCAGTCGCAGACTACCTGTACAGTACTCCTACGGGACCACCTTCATGCGCCGCCACACCAAATCCAATGACCGCAATGCTCTCAGAAAGGTTGTTCCTTTCTCAGCAAGTAGTAAGCTGTCTTCATCCACCTCATCTTCCTCAACAAATACTGTAACCACACAACCAGATGTCTGCAGGCATTGATGCGTAATAAAATAAATAAATAAATATGTCTATGGACCATTATCGTCCATTGCAGCCCCTGAAATGCGGGATGAAGGCCATTTGCATCCCTGTTTCCCAAATAAGGAACCCAGGGTGCTAAAACATAGATTTTTCTTCCTATAGAGGAACGCCTGTGGTGTCCTGCTGAAGGAAGGAAAATCCTTTTCCAAGACAGCCAACATGGAAAGATGAGGCGGGGCTCCATACACAGCACCTCTTCCCTTGCCATGGCAGCCTGCAAAACCTTATGAACATATTACCACAAGCACTTTTTTTTCCCTTTCAAACCTATCCTACTTTCGAATAACTTTACCACATAGCTGGTCCCAGGTAGACATAGCCGTGTTAACACCATTTTTCATCCCTAGCAGTCATGGCCAGTAGCCAGATTGTCCACATCATGACCTTATGCCATGACCCAGACAATCTGGCTACTGCCTACGGCCACAGGCCATACCTCAGTCACCACAGGTATATGATTATTTTTTGTACCTACATTATTACACTTGTCAAAAAATAAAACACAGGCACATTTGCAAAACCATGCTTTAATGTCCTTGCCAATGCTCCTCATGAGTTTGCTCAAAATCCGCCCATGTTTTATTTTTTTAAAAGTGTCAAAATGTATGTACATACAATAGTCATATAACTTAGCCCCACTTGACAAAATCCATGCAGTCTTTACACAACCATTGAAGGTTGGATCTATTGTCATTCTCAAAACTTTTGTCCACATTCGTCAAATAGCAACAAAGTTATAAGCCATCTAATAATGTTGAGATCCCCCTCTAATTTCACCCCCTCTTGAGAAAATCCCACCAAACTTTGGAAAACCATTTATATCTAGATCCAATATCGTTTTGCCAATTGTTGTGCAGATTTGTCAAATGGCCTTACAATATTTTGGGACCCCCCTCTAATTTTGCCCCCTCTTGTCAGAATCCCACACAACTTTGCAAAGCCATTCAGGATTAGTTCTAGAATAAGACTGCAAAATTGCATGCAGTTTCATTGAGTGGTGCAAAAGTTATAAGCCATCCACTGATTTTCCCCAACTCTGTTATGCAGAAATAGGTACCTACCAGATGGTGATCGCAGACTTTTGGGCGGTGAAACAACCCATTTTTGGCTTCTTATGGCAATATCCAATCCAATCCTAATCCCCCCCACATCGCCAGAGATTGTTTGTTGACTTTGACAAGTGCAATGCTGCTTTTTTAAAAAATTTTAACCGCGCTATCCATGGACCCCAAAAAAGTCTGTGAATCCAGGATGGCGGGCATTTCTGGAAAACCGGCGCATTTCACATTTTCTCACTGCGGACCACACAAAAGTCTGCACATTTTTCTGGCCAATCAGAGTCCAGTCCGCGGACCAGATGGCCAATCAGAGGCCAGTCCGCAGACCGGACAGGGAAGTGAGTCTGTGGTGCGGACATAGATATCACTCATTTGTTTGCCGACAGAAATTATGTCTATGGGAAAAAAATGAATTTTGGGACCCCCTATAACTTTGCCCCCCCCCCTGACCAAACCTTACCAAACTTTGCATGGAGCTCGGAGTGGGCCATATACTTTTTTTTGCAAAGTTTGGTGAGGATTCGTCCAGCAGTAGCAAAGTTATAAGCAACCCACAAAGTGCTCTTCCGATGGGTCTAGCAACTTAAACATAACTACATGGCCTCTGCCGCAGGCCATGTAATTAATATCAAAATAAAGACTCTCAGCTTCTGTTTTATGGAACAATATCTACAATGCAATATATCTTGAGAAACCTTACACCCAGTGGAAACAAGTGCATTTATTTGGACAATCAGTCTGTCATATCCTAAAATTAATGCACTCCATCACATTCAAGACTTCCCTTACACTTCAATGTCTTCCTGTTCACTTCATTCCAATTTAATTTCCAGTACAGTATCATTTGTCTGGGGATTTGTGTACTTTGAGATTTTTGTTGGTTATAGTAACACGCTTAAGGCACAATCATTTATGACATGCAAGAGGCACTGTGCTTTTCTCCCTTGCATAAACACATTGAGAGGTAAAATAACAAATCTGCTGAGGTTGTCAGGAACTACAGAGGGTAGGGCTGAGGGCACGCATTACTTTCCCCCCATCTCCTAGTGCCTGCCACGCATTTGCAGACAGCTTTTTTACCTTCTTGGGTACAAGATTGAATTGTTCCAGTCCACCGTTAACAGCCATACTCAAATACATTAGGCATCTTTGCTACTCCGGTCTCATCCTACACCTTTTCAAACCAATCTCTCCAGTAGATATCATGCCCACAGATATACAAAGTGAAAAGCACTCCAAACCGACTTTAGTTTACCCCACCACCGCTATCAAAGACGCATGTCACTTTGCCAATGTCCTTGAATGCTTTATGTAACATCTCATTCCTCTATTATGATAATTTTTAATATGAGATTTAAAAAACTCACAGCTCAAGATCCCAAAGATTCACACTTGTGTATTTGTTATCCCAGGAAACTAACCCCATTTGCCATTACCGTAGTACCAGCATGCAGGTGCCTGGCCCTCTAGAGAAAGAGTTGGCTTTTCTATTAATGAGCGATTAACTCCTTCAGTCTATGAACACTAACTCGGCCTCCTTAAAGCCACCATTAATTTTCAGCTTGTGATTCAAAATAGGTTAGCCACACTGATACTGAGACTGCAAACCTGACACCACATCGCCACCTCCTTAGAAATCCCTAAATTGGCACCCACACGAGGCCCAAATTTCCTTTAAATCCCTCTGAATTTTTCACTAACCACATGACAGTGTTGACCAATGCTACATTTGAATCAAAGTGTCTGGTTATATCCTTTTGAGACCATTGAAAAAACTCTCTGCCATTTCCTTTGTGTTCTAATTATTCAAAAGGTAACATTTTAGAGGCATTGCATATCAAATTCCTTAAACTAGGCCAGGGAAATCTAGTCATGTTAAAATATGAAATTTCTTTCTTCAAAAATATTTATTTCCATTTTCTTGACCATAGTGATACTATGAAAATAGTGACAATCATGTATGAAACATGCATAGAAATTGACAATATGTGGAAATACCCCCTCACGCGCTGCCCACCACCACCCCAACAAACGACCGACCCTCCACATTTTCAGTAGCTATGTAACATATATAGATTACCCCTTGGATATTTCAGGGTTGTAGTTACAGTTCGAGCAGTAACATCACCATTCTAATATTCACTTCTAAAATTACATGTATAAAACGTCATTACCTTCTAGTTGAAAATAGACATTTAAACAGATTGTTTACTTTTAAATGGCATGAATATCAATGGTACCCCGAGCATACATGCAGGAACATATGCAAATACAAATGAGATTATTTTATTTTACTCTACCAAACATTGCAGTACTAGTCAGGATTGATCTGTAATTCCAGACATATTGCAACATAAGAGGGCTTCAAGTGAGATGCCTCTGCTTCTTCCAGGACTCTCATTTGGAATGCAATCTTTTGGTATGCATCTCCTGATTTGGTGGGCAAACCTAGGGCCATTGATTTTTTGTTTTAATTGGGCGCCAAGTCAATTAGAATAATTTGGGCAACGTGGGTTTGAACCAATTCTGGAGAAGGTAGGCCTATTCTTCTCTGAATGTTATCGAAAAGATTGCTATAAGATTACACTTCTATGGTTTTCAAATTAAGGCAAATACCTCTTTAGAGGCACTGCCCACAAGGAAAATACTTCAGGATCTATATTACTGAATGACCGTCTGCTAGGTTGGCATCCCAGTAGTCTTGGTAAGGTAATGAAACAAAGGTCTGCCCACAGAAATTCAGGCGATAATTGTTGCTACCATCCCTTCAGCATCCAAGCCATGGAACCCATCTCCTTCAGTATGCAATGACCTCTGAGCATTTCCTTCAGGTCGGAAAAAGACTGTCCTGAGGTCTTTGAGACTTGGTTATTTATAATGTTGTCAACTAAGGTTAATCAATTTAGATTGCATATCTATTGCAACATGTGTTCTATTTCCAGGCCAAAAACAAAGGCAGTTCGCTTGCATTCTATTTAGCTATTTACACGTGAGATGCTGAACTCATCATTTTGTTATGGTTAGCATATCTTATTGTCCTGTATTTTTCTGTTAAATTATTACATTTCTACAGCATATGTTCGAAAATGTTTGCATTTTGAAATATAAATGTAAATTATCTTTCATATAATATAATTGTGATTTTCAACATCTGTTTGATCCCAAGCAGGGGACATGCAGAGTTGATACATTTTTAAGTCGTACAGTCAATTAGCTGGTAACTTCATCGAAACTGCCTACAAGGTAGATTCACTATCTTGTTATGAATGGGAATATTTCCTCTGTTGCAGCTTTTATATTGCATTTGGGAAACACTGCCCCCAATTTAGTCTAATATTCTCCCATCTGGAAATCAAATGCAGCATTATGTCTATCAGTGCACATCATATTCAATGTTCTTCATTCTACATGTATGTTAATGTATGCAAATTAACCGCACCACCCCACAAATCACCACACAAGGTTTCTCTTATTTTGACATGGGTCCATGCTCCATTCCTGGTAAGGATCTTTGGAAGCCTGGCCTTTACTGTCAAGATTAATATGGTAATTCCAGTTTTGAACTATGTAAAGGTTTTTACCATTTTCAATTTCCCTCTATATTTTCAGACACAATTTAAAAAATGCCTGTCTGTTTGTACATTATGATTTTAAGCATTTGAATGAACAGTGGCACTGTATTAATTTCAAAAAGAGTCACCTGTGAATATAGCACACTTGCGTTTACCTGAGCACTCTTAAGTCCAGCACTTGTCATACAAAATGCATGTGCTCTGTTAAGTGTTCATTTTAACTTCTATTTAGTTAGCATGTTTGATTTGATCCGTAAATGGACCATCACTGCTTTGGTTATGTCAAGGAAGTGTGAACTAATCGAGCTTTATCTTTTTGTTAACAATGTAGAAGAACCGTAGTTAAAGGTGAGGCCTAATCCCGCTAAAAAGTATGCACACAACGTCCTAGTTTTTTTATTCTCCGATGATGCTGTGCTTCTGGCTGAAAGAAATAATGAGTTTAGACTGTCAGGTATTTGTTCAATCAAACGTCAAGACATTGATGGACATTTAGATTGATGTTAATGCACTACTACCTGTGCTGCCTGTCCATGTGCCACAGTGTGTGTCCCACTGGGCGTGTATATGTGACCTTGTGCATGTGTTGGTGTGAATGTTGTCTCTGTCTGTCACCTGTCGGGTGCGTGTAGGTAGAGTCTTCTTTATTTACACTATGTCTAATCCTGTCTCATGATTATTTATATAATCCACACTCACCCTTCTGTCCATTGTGACATATCCACTGCTGGGTTCTGGGGACATTGTGGGAAACCTGAAGGTGTCTCACTCGCTAGTCCCTGGGGATCTGTCAACTAGGTGGCCATAACACGGCCATCACTTTTGGATCCAGTTCCTTGGGGGGGACCAGTGCAGGAGGATCACCTAGACAAGGGGTCCTTGTGGAGTAGCAGTAGGACACTGGAGGGTAAGACATGGTATCCCCTTCCCAGTGACACCTTTTCCCCATCCTACCACTTAGGATATCTAGTAGGAATTCACCCCCCCCCCCTTCCGACACAAATACTTTCTCACGGACAGTTCACCATGAGTGACAAAGGACTAGCATCAGAGCAGTACCGTATATAACTGACATGTCCCAACACCATGGACAGGCAAGGTCAGGCAATTACGGATTATTACACACACCTGGCTGCATCACACTTCCCCACGCAGATAAAAGGCAGAGCAAGCAAGCACAGTCTGAGTGAGGCAAACCACATGAGGAAACAGCAGTTCCAAGATGGCAGTTTAATACAAGGAAAAAGATGGCGAGACCAGAGAGAGTGGCAAGGAGGGAAGTACCTGTGACCTCTAAAGACAGTAACCTTTGTGAGCCTTGGAAAGTAAGAAACTGAAGACCAGGAACTAATGTTGATCAAACCTGTACAGTGTGTTCGAGGTAGCCAATGCTCACCTGTGTTGATAACCAAGGCAGGGAGGAGTGATTGCCACTGTGGTACTGTCCTTGGCTCCTACAACAAAGCAGCGTCAGAAAAGACTGCACTGCTGGTGAGTCGGGGAGTCTGATATCACATTGGCTTGTGTTTTGAACCAAGTTTGCAAGTGGCATCTTTGTCTAAAGAGAACACTGTGTGAGGCATGAGCGACACAAGTATAATTGGAACCAAAGAAGTAATTGAACTTTGTGATTGAACTTTGAGAGATAACCCAAGATACCATACACAGAGTGGTCCGGCGCCACGTGGGCACTCATTCACACGTCTCTGGTAGGTATCCAGCTGATGATGAGTGTGTCAAAAAGGAATATTGAGATCGAAGTGGTCATGCAACAGATCTTGCTAAATCCTGTGCACATTCGAAAGTCTTCAATAGTTAAAAGTGCAACATAATTGGTTCAAGCCCAGCTGAGGGAGACTAATTGAGAGAAAGAAAAGGATCTGAGCCCAGCTGGGGGGGGACGGGGTGAACCACGAGTCAGCCGAGAAATGTTGTTATTGTTATGAAAGGGATCTGAGCCCAGAAGAGGGGGATCCAGCGTTGAACTTTGTTTTTGAAAGGCATCTGAGCCCAGCTGAGGGGGATCCAGGGGGATCCAGGGCGAATAGCCAAATTGGATATGGATATTGATAAAAGGGAAAAGAAGGTTTACGTGTTGTCTTGTTTACACCAGGGCCTCTGAGTCAAGAGACTTGAAAGAATCAAAGAGACTTGGACACAGGAGTCCTGAACTGTGAAAATAGAACTGTATCCTTGTGATGCAGAAGTCAGAGAGTGAGCTTTGCTCGAGTGAACCGATTTGCCCCATGCTGCAAATATGGGGACGGGCCAATCATCCTGACTTATCATTTTGTGAACACTTCTTTCTTTTTCATGAACTTCACCCCACACTATTTGTAAATTAGTGATAAGGATTGGCAATCTGTTTTTTAGTATAGGCCCTGTTCATTTGACAAGACTCCACTAGGAGTTTTATTTGATGGTCGTAACTTGCTCCTGTCTGTAGATTTAGGTTTAGATAGGTGTTTATCTCACCCTTGTGAAAGTTCAATAAACACCCTTGAACTGCGGTCACTTTAGTCTGTTTTCAAGTTTCATACCATGCATTCCTTACAACATCTAATGGACTGATCAAAGTGGCATAGTTCCTTCCTACCTAAGCTAGAGGATGATGGAGCTGGTTTTGTATGGAGATGATCCCTTGTCATCCTCACTTACTCAACACCCTAATGGAGGGGCAAGTCCCATGGACACAATGGAGACTGGCTCCTCACCATTAAGATTGGGGCAGACACTGACACTTGGTAATCAGTGATAGTGAAATGTATGGCAAGCACTCACCCAGTCTTAACAGTGGAAGAAGCCGGGTGGAAAATCAATGTAGTTGATGTGCGCACATGAGATAATGTAGTCCTGGGAGCCTGCCCACACACGTATGCATGGCCAAGTGAGGTCTGTCTCACCAAGATGGGAGCCAGGATTTTAGATCCTTTGTTCACATTATGCAAGACCCCAAACCACACATGAGCCATGCACCTGGTAAGGAAAGTCCAATATCTAGAACCAAACCAGGGAGCTATGCTTGGGACTTGCAAGTACGGAGAACCTAGCCCTGGAACACAGAACTACAACTACCAACAAACCCAGACCCAGCACACACATCTGATTATAATGAGTAATGGACCCTATTCTGGGTCAGAGCTAAGGGAATGCTGGGGTTTAGGAATTAATGACAAACACCCTCACAACCAATTAGGTGAGGACATTCCAAAAAGTCCAGTCAGACCACAAAAAAGGACAGAGATTTTGAGAGTGTGGCTCTTGCCACAGGAGCAAGGAGTTAATTTTGAGTTGCATGTTGCAAGGAAAAAGAGCAGCAGAAGACCCTGTACTAGAATACTTGAGAAGAGACATAGCGGGACGGGAGGGATGGAGTTTAAAAGCTAAAGGAGAGACCCAGAAAATTGGAGAAAGCAAGTGATGCAAAAGCAAGAGGCAAGTGTTTTGAACAGTGCTCAAAGAGATAAGGCGGAGCCTGTGTCAGAGATAAAGCACCATAGGTGGAACATGATACACCCCTGTTGACTCATGTCAAAGAAGGTGGCTGAAGGAGATGATTTCTGGAGAGCAAACTGGCGTTTTTCAATCGCAACCCAGGCTCTGCTTCTCCCGGCCTTGCACATCCTTCCCCTCTCTTCCCACCTCTACGTCCACTTTTCACCCGCAACTCATGTTCCAATTTCCCGGTCTTGCCTACCCCTCCTCTTTTACCTTCTCCACATGTGCTTCCCACCTGCAACTGTGGCTCTGCTCTCTCGGCCTTTTGCGCCCTTTCTCTCTCTTCCCATCTCCATTTGCGCTTTCCCCATGTTCTTTGATCTTTCTCCACCTCTCCTCCATCCATCTTCAGGTCCCCGTTAATTTAGAATATTTATTGTATACTTGCTGTATTGTGTGCATTTTCTTCTACTCCTCTAGGTCCCCCAGGTTCCAGTGCCTTGCATATATTGTACTGAATTCGCATTCCCCTCTCACTATATTGTTTTGTGACTGTTTGTATTGTATTGTATTTTTGTGGTGTTGTGCATTTCTGTTCTTACTCCTCTAGGTCCCCTACAATTACTAGTGTTCTGTGTATTATGTACTGTATTGCATTTTCCCTCTCACATATGTTCCCACTGTGGTCTCCAGTGTTTTATCGCATATTTTTGCACTGTCTCCTTCTCATTTGGTACTCCCCCTAACTGTGAGAATTGTGGTTTGTTTCTCTGTGCTCACTGTACCCGTCCTCCTTGTGTGCCTTCCCCCTTTGTGTGCCCTTAGTGTGTGACCCCTCCACCTACCCTCTCCTGCTTGCTCTCTGCCTCGCACCCCTCCATGGTTGTCTGTCTCCCCTATCTTCTCTAACTGCTACTCTATCTCCTATCCTATCCCTCTCACTAAGTCCGGTAGGAAGAAGCTCAAAAGGGACTTACTGGTCTCCAACCCAGGCCTCCCTATCACTGATACCTACAGCAGTGCTTCCTCCAGACAGACCCTCCTGACATCCTCTTTGTCATTCCCACTCCAGGCCTATGGACCCCACATATGGTCTCTGTTCTCTCGCCTTTCTCCTCCTCTCCCATTAATGGTGGCACTCAGTGGGGGATCCTCCTGGCCCCCTTCGACTCCTTCAAGACCAGCATTAGTGACTATCTGAATGGCACTGTCTTGGTTCATGAACCTCAGCCCAATCGCCTCCTTTTCGATAGACGCTTCCTGCATCTTCCCAACTTCCTTCCTTCTTCTGCTACTCCCACCTATTCCTCTCTGTCTCCTCTGCCACCTTCCTCTTCCACCACCTCTCTGGCAACCTGCTCGACATCGCCACCCTTAACTCGTGCTCTGCTGTCAAGCACTCCTCTGACATCTGCCGGCTGCTCGAAGAACTTAATCTGGATGTCCTTGGTCTCACTGAGAGCTTTTTAAAGTAGTCATTATAATTATTCCCTCTAGTCTCTCAAAGGTGTGTGACTTGGTCTCACTGAGACATGGTTCACGGCCAGTTCTTTCACATGTTTCAACACTCTCCACACTGATGGCTACAAGATTCTCTCCGAACCCAGTACCAAATGTCCAGGAGGTAGAGTAGCCCTGATTTTACCGGAGTGGATCCCTGCTTCTGTCATTCCCACACAGGTCTACTCCTCCTTTGAATGCCTGGTCTGCAGGCTCTCTATCTATTCTGACCTCTCTCTTACTGTGGTCACCTGACAAAGCCGCCCTCTTCCTCTCACATTGGGCTGACCCTTCCTCCTCCCTCCTTGCCTCTACCTCTCAACTTCTCCTGCTTGGAGAACTCAACATCCACTTGAATGCCTCTAGCCACTCCTCTGGGCTCTTTCACAATCTCTGTGACTGTCTCTCTCTCTCTCTCTCTCTCTCAATTTTTCCCTCTCGCCTGACACACTCTGCCCGCCACACATTGGATGTTCTCATCTCATCAGACATCCCCCTCTCCAACCCTCTTACCACTACTCTCTGTTGGACTGACCACTTTCTTCTCTGCTCTCACCTGTCACTCTCTGTCCCTCAGTCAAAGGTGACCCCATCTCTGCCACTTACCTTCTCAGTCATCTCGCCCATGAAGCGTGTGTCAGTGGGGGACTTCATCGCTACTTTCTCTCCTCCTTCACCTGTGGCTGACTCATACTCTGACACAGCCCTCTCCAACCTGCATCTCTCAATCTCCAACACTCTTGATGTCCTTGCCATGTCATGAGGATCCATCTGAAGCCAACACACAAGTGCAAATCTTGGTATAATTCTGACCTCGCCACCCTTAATCGCAAGTGAATGGTGGCTGTTAGGAAGTGTAGGGCATCAGGCTCATCCTCCGACAAACTTGCCTGCCGCCTGCTCCAAAGGCAATATAGACTCTCTGGGCCTCATTATAAGTTTGGTGGTAGCCTTGCCAGTAAAACCGGCAGGCTGCTGCCAAACTTCTGAAAAATTCTGGCACCTGCAATGGGCAATTACTGGGTCATTACAGCCCTGCCGGACCCGGTAATTGCCCATTCGTGGGCGCCAGAATGGAATGCTCCCCATTCTCATTTGAGCCCCATTGGGCTCAATGGGAATGGGGAGGTTGGATGCGCCGGCACCATTCAGAATGGTCCCGGTGCATCTAACATGCTCTGCCCGCGGGTGCTGCTACAGCTGCCAGGTCAGACCTGGCGGCCGTAATGGCACCCGCGAGCAGAACTCCGACAATCTTACTGGTACTGTAGTTCCCGGACGAGCAAACTTGTAATGAGGCCTTCTGTCCTGTCCAAGAAGAGAGGCTACATCCAATCCTGTGTCTCTGCGGCCTCTAACAACTCGGCCAAACTCTCCAAAATCTGCAATGAGCTGGCCAATCCTGCTGCAGTCTCCACCTCTCCTTTTCCCCTGCACGCCCTTTGTAGGTCACTGGCTTCTCACTTCACCACTAAAATTCAGGACATCTTGCCAACTCTCCCCTCTTCCTCTCCCTCTACCACTCCCGCCCCTCTACCGCCATCTCTCCTACTTCTTTCTCCTCCAACCCTGTGTTCACTCAGAACAATGCTTCTAGACAAGCCCGATCTATGAACGTTTCGTCAAAGTAAGTGCTCCCCTGCTTAGCCAGAACCATCAAGGACCACATCGACACCCTCGCTCCAGACTTGCTCGATTTCGGCAATTACTCTTTTGCCACTGGAACCTTCCCTGAATAAGGCCTTAACATGCATCCTAGACCCCTGAAATTCACAAAAACCATTTCAGTTTGAAAAAACATTCTAGACCCCCGAAAGTCCAGGAACAATTGCTGGCCCAAAAAAGGGCTTAAAATGCATCACATGATCCCGAAAATTCTGAATACTTAGGAAGCCTAAAAAAAGGCTTTAAATGCATGTAGAATTCAGAACATTTTGGTGGCCCAAAAAAGTGGCTGAGAGCTCTGAATTTCCCAAAACCTTTGGCAGCCTGAATAAGACCTTAACATGCATCCTAGACTCCTGAAAGTACTGAAAATGTGTTCAGCCTGAAAAACACATCCTAGACCCCCAAACGTACAGAAAATGTTGCTGGCCCAAAAAATGCCTTAAAACGCATCACATAATCCCAAAAATATAGAAAACTTTGGAAGCCCATAAAAGGGATTTAAATGCATCATAGAACCCCCAAAGTTCAAAAAAGTTTGGTGGCCCAAATAAAAGTGACTAAGAGCTCTGAATGTCCCAAAACCTTTGGCAGCATGAATACGATCTTAACTTGCATCCTAGATGCCTGAAAGTCCCAAAAATGTTTTCAGTTACATGTGATATCTTGGCGAAATGTGGCCCCTTTTCTTCCCACATGTAGTCGGTCATAACACCATGAAGGAATCCTAGTTTACTGTATGGGTGTGAGACAAAATGACAAAAAAGAGAGCAAATATGGTGTTTTTTCAGAAAATGACACTAACATGATGTACACAAAAGTCTGTGGTTTTGTAAGAGCTAGGAAAAAATGGATTGCTGTTCTGAATTTGCCATTTTACCTGCTTTCAGGAACAGGTTGAGTGGAAACACAAAAAACATATTTATGTAAGGTTACCATCAGTTTTGTCAGAAGTAGGCGCTTTTTCCCTTGTTTTCCAATAGGACATGTGTGGATGAAATGGAAGAGGACGGTAGGAAAGATAAATGGGAAGACAGATAGGCATACTTTTCTAAAAAGTAGACCAAATTCCAAGTTTAGGAAGGGGTCATTTGCGCAGTTCAGGCAACAACTATGTAGGTAAAATTCCCATAGTTTGTGGAAAAATTGGAAAAATTACTGAAAAAAGGCATGTTCTAGTCATGGTTCAACCTGTAATGTCATGACTTCTGTGAATATGGAGAAACATCAATGCACCACTACATTTCCCTGACTCTTCTAGTTAGGAAATCAAATTTTTTACGGTACACAGGATTTTTATGCTGGTGGCCTAAACAGACGTACTTAGCATGTGTAAATAAGGAAAGCAGATGTGGTGAGGAATGACAAGCATACAGTTCTGGAAAGAGGACAGGCAGACCATTAGAAGGATTGCCGGTTACAGAAGTCGACAGTGTCTAAAGCATGGTCTAAATGTAGGATACATTTGGGAAATGAAAGGGTTGTGTGACAAAGTCCAGTAGCAAATGTATGAAAACGTTAATAAAACCAAGAAAAAACAGCAAAGGTCCTACCTTTCCACATTCTCACAGGTGTCCTGATGAAAACGGTACCTCACATGTTTGGGTGCACCCACCTGGGCTCAAAGCGAGAAGGCCAAACCACTGGTACATCAAATGCCGTGGGGAAGACAGTATTTGGCTTTGTGGAGAACCCACAGATTTGTGCTTGGGGTGTCACAGCAAACAAGAAAAACAGGGAACTCCATGCATTTCTGAAAAGAAGACACCCGTGGGACTCCACAGAGGTCTGACTTGCACAAATCACCCTAGAATGTATTACCCGCTAGTCCCAGTAAAGTCCATAATTTAGGGAAAAAAACACAATGTTCAGAAATAGGCTGCCTGGAAACCACCAAAACACACCACGAACAATACATGTCCTACCTTGCAGAGTTCCCACAGGTATCCTGGCAAAAATTGTACCTCACATGTGTGGGTGCACCTACCAGGATGCAAAAGGAAAAGGCTAAACCACTGGTATCCCAAAGGGTTATGGGAGAGCACATTTTGAGGATTTTGCTTTTGTGGACAACCTACAGATGTGGGCCTGTGGTGTCACAGCCACCAAGGAAAACAGGAAACCCCATGCATTTCTGAAAAGAAGACACCTATGGAAATCTACAGCCCGGCAGGGTCCCCATCCCTTCCCTGAGGGAAAAGTGGTAATTCAGTCCAGCCAGAACTCCATGGCGGTAATGGGAGATGTTGCCAGCCTCAGGCATTTGTTTCCCATGTGAGTCTACCGACCCCAAGCCCAGCAGCAGTCCCAGTGACCCCCGGCAGGGACCCCATCCCTTCCTGGATGGGAATTCTATAACACAGCCCAGGCAGAGCTCCAGGATTGTCAGGTGTGATATCCCTGGCCTTGGGTGGCTGTCTCCGATGTGGGTCGACCATCCCCAAGTCCAGCGACAGTTCCGGGGAGCCCCAACAGGGTCTCCATTCTTCCTTGGAGGGATGAACTGTAATGCAGCCCAGCCAGAGGTGCAGCCTGGGCTTGGGGATAGCCAACCCACATGGGGGACAGCGGCCCAAGGCCAGCGATATCACTCCCGAAAAATCCTAGAGCTCTGTCTGGGCTGCATTACAGCTTCTCCCTCCAGAAAAGATTGGGCATCCTGCCTGTGCTCCCTGATAAAGCTGCTGCACTTGTGAATGGTCGCACCATATGGGAGACAGCTGCCCAAGGCCAGGGACATTATCCTCACCTATGCTGGAGCTAGGGCTGGCCTGCATTACAACTTCTCCCTCCGGGAAAGGTAGGGGACCCTGCTGGGGCTCCTGGGAGTGCTGCTTTGCTTGGGGATGGTCGAACCACATGGGAGACAGCCGTCCAAGGCCCGGGACATTACCTTCGACTATCCTGGAGCTAAGGCTGACCTGTGTTACAGCTTCTCCCTCCGGGAAAGGTAGTGTACCCTGCTGGGGTTCCCGGGAGTGCTGTTGTACTTAGGGATGGTCAACCCACATAGGAGACAGGTGCCCAAGGCTGTAGACATCACCCCGGACCATCCTGGGGCTCTGGCTGAGCTGCATTACAGAATTCCCTTCCGAGAATTGATGGGAGAACTTTGGGCTTTAAATGCATTCTAGATCCACCAAAGTTCAGAAATGCTTGGTGGCCTGAAAAAAGTGACTGGGAACTCTGAACCCCCGAAAACCTTCAGCAGCATGAATAAGATCTTAACATGCCTCCTAGACCCCTGAAAGTTGCAAAACCTTTTTCAGTCTGCAAAACATGTCATAGATCCCTGAACGTGTAGAAATCTTTGGGGCCCAAAAAAGGCCTTAAAATGCATCATAGGTCCCTGAAAATCTAGTAAACTTTGGAAGCCTGAAAAAGAGCTTCAAATGCACCCTAGACCCCCCAAAGTTCAGAAATGTGTGGTGGCCCAAAAAAAGTGACTGAGAGCTCTGAATGTCCCAAAACCTGTGGCGACATGATTAAGACCATAACATACCTCCTAGCCCGATAAAAGTACCCAAAAACCTTATTGGCCTGAAAGAAAACGTGTTCTAGGCCCCTAACAATCTAGAAAACTTTGGAAGCCAGAAAAATGGTTTTAAATGCATCCTAGACCCCAAAACAAGTTCAGTAAATGTGGTGGACCAAAAGAATTACTGAGACCCCAATGTCTTAAAACCTTCAGCAGCCTGATGAAGGCCTTACCATGCACCCTAGACCGCTGAAAGTCCTGAAAATGTTTTCACTTTGGAAGCCTGAAAAAGTCACACCAGAAAGTCCAAAACAATTTTACAGCCAAAAAGACCTTAAAATGCATCATAGGCTATGGGAAATCTTGAAAACTTTCAAAGCCTGAAAAAGGGCTTTAAATGCTTCCTAGATCCCCCAATGTTCAGATATGTTTGGTTGTGTGGAAATAGTGACTGAGATCTCTGAATATCTCAAAACATACTAGGCTCCTGAAAATCAGAAAACTTTGCAGGCCCAAACAAGGACTTTAATGCATACTAGACACCCAAAGTTCAGAAAAGTTTGGTCACAGCTCGAAATGTCCCAAAACCTTCAGCAGCCTGATTAAGGACTTAACATGCATCCTAGACCCCTGAAAGTCTTGAAAACTTTTTCAGCCTGACAAATGTGTCCTAGACCCCTGAAATTTCAAGAAAAATGTAGCATTCCAAAAAAGGCAAAGAAAAACATCATATTCTCCTGAAAAAATAGAAAAAATGTGTAGGCCTGAAAAAGTGTTTTAAATGCATCCTAGACCCCCGCAGAGTTCAGAAAAATGTGGTGGTACGATACAATTTACTGAGAGCTCTGAATGTGCCAAAAGCATTCAGCAGGCTGAATAAGGTCTTAAAATGCATCCTGGGCCACTGAAAGCCCCGATAACATTTTCAGCCTGAAAAACTTGGCCTAGACCGACAAAAGTTTAGAACATTTTGCTGGCCCAAAAAACTTTGGAAGCACAAAAAAGGGTTTTAAATGCATCCTTGAAACACCCAGAGTTCACAATACTTTGGTTGCCCAAAACCTTCGGCAACCTGATAAGCACCTTGACATGCATCCTAGAGGTTCTATCACTCCTTTCCTGGGCAAACTCCTGGAAAAGATGGCCATCTCCCAGCTTACTCTCCGTACTGAATCCGTTGGTTGTCTCCATGACCAACAGTCTGGCTTTAGAGCAGCCAGAAGCATGGAAACTGCTCTCCTGAACCTTCCTTCTGTCCTCTTTCTTCTTGATCTATCCTCTGCTTTTAATAGAGTCAACCATGCCATCCTCATCAATCGTCTCCGTGACAACCTGGGCATCATGTGTCAAGCCATAGAATAGATAATCTCCTTTCTATTCGATCAACCCTCCCACGTCCAATTGGGTCTTTTCTCTATCCCTGATTGTCCATCTGTGTTTCGGGATTAGTGTGCCTCCAACTATCTCTGCCTTAATGCCAGTAAGACTGAGATCCTTCTCATTGGGAACCCTGCGCCCGCTTTTCTTCTTGCTCTCTGGCCTCCTGCCCTCAATCCTCACCTTCCTGTGAGGGAAAGAACATTCTTGTCATCTTGGGCTCCACCCACTCCTTCTCTCCTCACATCTCTGATATCTCTCAGAAGTCACACTAACAGCTGTACATCCTCAAAAGTATTCTTCCTTTTCTCACTTTTCCCCAGAATCTCACTGTCTCCAGAGCCCTGGTTATCTCTGGGCTGGACTATTGCAACAGCCCTTTCTAAATCTTCCTGCCTCTACTCTTTGCCCCTTTGCAACTAATCCACAACAGGACTGCAAGACTTGTCCTTGGCCTCAAACCCAGGGATCATATCTCTTCAGCCCTCAGATCTCTCCACTGGCTCCCCGTGGCTGCAAGGATCAAGTTCAAGACCCCTTGCATTGTCCATAAGGCATTCTGGGCAGGAGACCACACTACATCCAACTCTCTCTACCGAAGCATCTTCCTTCTTGAGCCCTCCCCTCAACCACCTTCAACTCTCTGAGGGTCAGATGCTTCTCCTTGCAGGGAGTGAGGGGTAGATCTCCATCCTCAGCTGGGGCCTCTCTCTGGATCAGCTTCCCTGCCTCTCTCAAACTTGATCAGATCCACCTAAGGTTCCTGAAGCAACTCAAGACCTTCCTTTTTGCTTCTGCTTTCTCTCACTTTCTCCCCCACAGATGCTCCTGTCTGCTGCACTAACTGGTTACCTGGCCACCCACTGAACCTCACAGGCACCAGGCTAATGCATGACGTTTTGCCCCCTGCATTACCCCCAGGCCTCCTAACCACTTAGGGACAGTTTCTGCAATCCTACAGTCCCCCTCCTCTATGCACTTACTTGAGCCACCACCCTGGCAGCACTGACTGTGTCTTGCCATTTCACTTGCCCCTCCCTCCTCCCCCTTGGCATTTCTCCTCTTCCCTCCCCTTTCAATCTTGTGCAATGACACAAGGCCTAGTAAGATTGTTTTTCTTGTCTTCCCCCTGTCTACCCTTCCTTGTCTTGTCGTACCTAGAAACACTTGTGTAGAGGCGCGTTATAAATGACTTATCATATCATACAGGAGAGTGACTGCAAGCAGACAGAGAGCTCCACAAAAAAGTGAAGAAGGAGAGATATTGATCACTCATTGGGATGTTGCAGGTGACTACAGAGGTGAAGTACTGAAAGACAGGAGAACAGTGATTGGAATTAAAAGCCAGAAAGTAGTAGACAGACATACCAAAAGGAATGAAGATGAAGAGGTTCTTGATTTATTTGCTATTGAGTTACTATGTACCCAGAGCGGTCTAAAAGGGATTAATTAGAAGGAGTTGAAGTGCAACCAGAGAATGAGTTTGACTTCTGGGGACTTAAAGGGGAAGTATTGAGGGAGAATGTGCTGGATAATAAGGCATTACCAAAGAGAGTTTTGTGGATGAGTGGCAGTTCAAAGGAGGACTGTGTGGGATCAGAAGGGGCAAGAGTGCAGCATGAAGGAAGTGAGGAGGTTCATAGTGATGGGAGAACAGGAGGGAACAATAGCTCATTCAAGTAAAATGTGAGAAGAAGAAGGACACTATATTGTTTGGAGAATAAAGTACATGTTGATGTTGAGGAGGAGAAAAGAGATAGTACTTGATGAGCATTAGAGGTGAAATATACGGATAGTGAGGAAAGAGACAGGCGGTTGGTACAATAATTGATTTAAGCAGTGGATGAGTGGAGAGCTATAGCATTAAGACCAATAGGGGCAACAGCTGTAGACACTCAGGAGGTGGACAAGAATGGGAAGGACACCCTCTTGCACTTATATGAACTGAAAGGACTAATGATAATGGAGGATGAGGAAGGAGGAGGCAGTGAATGTAAGTTGCCATGTCTAGGACCTTGGTTACAACAAGTGGGATCCCAAGAAAGGTATATTGGGCACAGAGCACCAGGGGACCACTCCGTTGGTGATAGTGCACGGTACAAATATCCCCTCCAGGATTGTGAGATCTACTGCATGCTTTTTCTATGTCCCACACAACCCTACACAGGCATTGCCCATCAGCCACTAAGAAGAGCACTATTGCTGTGTGTCTTCCACCATCTTGCCAAATGGAAAATAAGACCTAAGGCTATAAAGACCAAATCACAGAGGAATGGATAAAGAAAGAATGAACATCACACTGTGGCTAGGACCAAAATAATTTCTCTGCAGAGCCCCCAAACATAAAAAAGAACCTGGTGCAGAAACTCCCGAGACATTACCAAAAGGCTGTGATACAAGACAACAAGACACATATCAAGAAGGTAACCCTGTGAGAAACTGGGAAACTGAAGAAGTGGAATCTTGAACTTTTTAGTTATTAACACAATTGCATTTGTTGTGAAGATGGGAACATCCGTAAGGATTTTGCTAGTTGGAGAACTAGATATTTTATTTGAAGGGTGTTCCATTCCATTCTTACATTTTGTAATGTCACATTAAATCATTTTAAATCTACCTCCTCTGTGTTGTATAATAATCCAATATCTTGCACGGAAGCCACAGCATGGACACCTATGCATGCACACCTAAACACAATTATACACAAACCCACACTCTTAATGCAGTATCAAAACACCCAGTCACTCACTCATCCAAATACCCACTCACCTATACATCCATCTCTTCACTAACCCATCAGTAGCCTGAAACCCCAGCCATCAACTGTCACATCCATCCATCTATACACTCACCTAACGATCGATCGATCCATCCATCCATGTAGCTATGTATACATCCATTCATCTATTTATCAAATCATCCAACCATTAATGTACTCACCAATCTACTTGCTCACCCAATTAAGCCAACTACTCACTAAGAAGTACACTCGAAATCTATTCACATAACTATCAATCCATTCATAGAGGCACAAACACACACACACACACACATCTATCCATTTACTCATCCATTGTGCAAACAACCTACCCATTTAGTAATGTAGTCACTCATGCAAACTCACCTATCTAATCAGCAAAGTAAGAAACATTTTAAGTGAACAAATAACCCACCCAATCTTCAATCCCTTATCCAAGCAATGATCAACATAGTCACCTGGCTCTGTCTATTCATCCACATATTCATCCGCTCTTCTACTCATGCACGAATGCCCTTAATCCTCTACTTATTCTCCCATGTATCCACATACTGATTGTTTGACCTGTTAAACCACTTCTACTTGACCCCACTAATCCATATGTGAATGCATCATTCATCTATCCATCTGTCCATTCACTCACTCACTTGCTTAATTTATGTAATACATATCTACCCACGTATCAACCAACAAACCCATACATTTACTTGCTAATTTACCAACCGACTTTATTCATTCATACATCCATATTATCAGCCACCTTGTCACTTGGACATTAACACATCTGTCCATCCACTGATATATCTGTCCATTGATTTACCTACCCATGCACTGTAAGGAACTCATGGTGACAACAGTAAAGACAGGCACAAGTGATCACAGTTCAAGGATGTTTATTAAATTGTAAATGAAGGGTGGAAAAATGCCTTACCTAAATCTAAGATGGGAGCAAGTGTCAACCATCAAAGGAAAAATAAGGCTGTCCTCGTGGCGTCTTGTCAAAATAAAAAGGCCTATACTAAAAATAAAATATTGCCAAATCCTTATAACGAATTACCAAAAGAGTGTGGGATGGGGTTTTCAATAAAGAAAGAAGTGTTCACAAATGATAAGTCAGTATGTGATTGCAAGGGTTCTCCGTTGCTCATGTTTGAGCATGGGACAAGCCGGGTCTCCTGAGCACAGCACACACTCAAACTTTCCCAGCACAAGCCGACATTTCTGAATCCGCTTTCAGGTTATTCGATGGAGAAGTCTCCTTTAACCTTTAACAAAAGTCTCTTGCCTTTGATGCCTGATGTTCTCGACAAACATACACAAAGTTATACTTCACAAATACTTTGGGTGATAACTTTCCACCCCTGGATCTCCCTCGGTGCGGCTCGGACCCCAGATGACAAGGGGGACCCTTTCCTTCCCCTTTTCTTGCAATGCCTCTTGCTTTCACAAACCTTAATGTCCTTTTAAACAGGGATTCAGTATTTTCCCTTGATTTTTGGCTTACCTGTGCCGGGCTCAATCTTGCCAACCTTTCCAAACACAGTTCATGTTCTAATTTTCATCATGCAGGATTCACTTCCCTTAGCTTTCACAATTCTCTGTTGGTCAAAGATTTTCAACGGTACAGAGGATTTTACAAGACCTCTGCATGACCACTTTGACCGTTATTCTCCTCTTCCCAAGGCCTTCTGGTAGAGACCCAAGCTACTCCTCACTGATGACGCCCAACAAGGCTGGACTACCCCTTTGGGGGTGGGACCAAGCCTGATTTGCATATGGTTTTTCCCCTTTTGTAATGGCTTGGCAGGCGAAGAACGATGGTCTGGAGGGTTGCCCAGAGCAATGCCAGAGGTCAAGATTTATTCTAAACCTTCCAGCCATCAACTCTTTTGTTTTACAGTAGTCTTTACGTCTTGAAGTCAAAGTTGGTACCTGAGAGACAAGTATCCCTCCCTGACTTGGCAATCGGCAGAGGAGGGTACCGTTGACATCTGGTGCAATATACTCTGGCTACTGTTTGCAGACTTATCATTCCCTCTGCAGAGGTTTCTCTGGCCTTGGTCAGAAAGGGCAAGCTCGACTCTCCTTGTCACCAGCTTAGTCTGCACCATCTTTCTCCTCCTCTTGAATTGCGTGCTGGGTTAGCTCTTACGTCGTGCTGTCTGCCTTGCTCATAGTGTACTGTTGTGCTCACCTCTTTATCCCAGAGGGGAAGGGAAAGGGCCGTCAGGTGTGTGTAATTCTGATCAATTGCCTGACTTTGACCCTGGTATTGGGAAATGTCAGGTACACGGCTCTGGTGTTAGTCCATTGTCTTTCGTGTGGTGCAAAAGTGATCATGTAAGAAAAGGGGGGGCAGTGTTTTGGAATGTCCTACGTGGTAGGATGGGGAAAAGATGTTTAAAGAAGGGGGATCCCACATCTCACCCTTTGGTGTCATACTCCCACTCCACAAGGACACCCATACAGGTGATCCTCCCACACTGGCCCACCCCCAGGGACTGGATCCGAAAGTGATGGCCATGTCCTGGCCTCCTGGATGACAGATCCCTAGGGATTAGACAGTGGGACACCTTCATGTTTCTCACAGCACCCTCCAAAATGTATTGTAGGGAAATGTATTCTGATTTTCAACAAGGGTAGCTCCACATTTCAACATCCGCATTTTAGCAAAGGTCTGGATTTCAACTATGGCCAAGTATGTGAGACTCAAGTGTGAGATTCATGTGTGAGACATATGTTAGAAAAAATAAAGTTTTTGAATTGGGCATTCCATAACAGGGTGTTATCACTTTGCACCACAATACCACAGTTGTGGGCTGAGTTGCACTACAATAAAAACATGACACTAACATATACTAATTTACTTAATTCATCTAACATATAACATATACCGATACTAACAATCAGTGGAAAACAGTCCATGCCAGTTATATAAGCTGGTGCCAAGCATTTGGGCTGTGCAGAGTTAGTTTGGAAATGCAATCATAAACGTGTAAAATCAAAGCTGCACTGTTTTTGAATGTAGACGTGACAGGTCAGAAGTGTGAAATGTGACGACTGTTTTGCTTATTGTTTAAAATACTTTCAGAGGAGGAAATGGGTCAAATGTAATTTTTCCATCTGATTTGGTTCTGCTCTAAGCTGTCAGATCGGTCATGTGCTTCAGAGCTATCTGGGGGGCTGGCTGATTGACAAAAAAGGTAGGTGGTTTTGAATGACACATGATGTCATATAGAAAGGGACAGGTATTTTTACAGTTTATGTAGGTAGAATCTATATTCTGGTTAGGTCCCAGAAAACAGTTTAAAAAGGATGGCAGGAGGGAGAAAGAGGCTCACTCTGTCTGGCTTCGGGTTCCTGGCTGGCAGCCGTTTCAGAAGACTTTTGTTGACCCTGGGGGGAAGTGTGCATGCATGTGCTGGCAGAAGAATCTGTGGGTTCGGTCCTTGGGCAAAGGGTGTGTACCAGATAGAGAGTTCTTCTGTCCGGGAGCTAGACAGAGGTACTGGCAGTTCAGGACACACACAGGTTTAAGATTATACTTGGCAAATTCAGTTAATCTGAGGAGCGTGCAAATGAATGAATGCTTAATTTTAGATAGTGTAGAGTGGCAAATATCTTTATAAAGTTATCAAATGTTGATGATTCATTTGTAGGTGCTATACAGTGCATTTTAAATGTGCCTAACTGTGTTCATGTTTCTCCATTAATGCGATAAAATGCAAATGTGACAGAAGCTTGTACTCTGCCAAGTTTTTGTTGCGATATTCAAGGCGGAGTTGGCAGAACTTTGGGCATTGTCACAAATAGAATGTTTTGAAACCCATTGTAGAAAAAAGCTTAGTTTTATGCAGCAGGGTGTTTTTGAAGCCCATCATTCATCACAGCGAACATATGAGTTGAGTCAGTTTGAAATGTAAGCTATGTTTTGGACATGTCATTCTGATTTTTGCATATTTTTTGTTTCTGATAAAGAATAACAATTCAAAAGTCGAATCATCTCAGAATATATATTAGTTGTTTGATCTGTGATGGTAACACAGGGCACTGGGAATAACCAAAAGTGAGTTTGTATTACCACCTTTGGTAATTTCACTTTGCCACATGTGATAAGACAACAACAACACTGGTTATTGTACACTGGATTTCAGAAGGGCTATGTGTGTGGGTGAATGTTCATATTTGATATACATGATAAATGTATTCTGTGTTGTAACCCGAAAGGGCATATTGTGGCATTGAAAATAAAATACTGCAAGGGGAAAAGTTCATTTTTTAAAGTGTAGTATGTCAAGTATTTACTTACCATTAGTAATCCCGGTACAAGAACAATTATCAGGCAGTACTATAAAGTTAGGCTCACCATTATACCATGAAATACCAAACATACCACCAACCAAAAATACCACCCTAAATACATCCTACAGTATCCCTTCAATAAATAAATACTTTCAGGTATAATAAAGTAACAATGTTTTGGATTTGGAAATATTCCACCATTTGACAGTGTTAAAACAGTCTCCAATCATGTTTGTCATTGTCCTCTGGATGTACACAATGCCCATACCTGGAGCAGCTTTAGATGAGAACAGTGATGCAGACCCACTGGCTGACCATTGCAGTTTTGAAGTTCAGATGTATTGGAACCTCACAGAAATAGAGATTCAAGGTTGGAGCCTGCATTTTATTTCATGGTCACGGTAGCAGACATGTAGTTTTGGTTTAATTGCTAAACCCATACGAAGAACAGTTTTTGGGCGGCTTATAACTTCGCTCCCCCTGAAGGAATCCTCACCAAACTTTGCAATAAAAAGTAAATGCCCCACTCTGCATTTATTTACAAAGTGTGGTGAGGTTTGGCCAAGGGGGGGCAAAGTTATAGGGGGGGTCCAAAAATTCTTTTTTACCCATAGACTGAATGGTGAAAAGACTTTGCTCGCACTTACAGTCCAAACCGCTGGATGGATTTTCACCAAATTTGAGGCAGGAGCAGTGGATTGGTCAAGAAAGCATGCTTTTGTAAATTTGTTGGAAATTTGTCCATCATTTGTGATGTCATCTTTGATGTCCTGGGTCTTAGTCTTAGCAGTGCACGGTGGTGGTGTGAGTTATGGTTGCTTAGCTCACCATAACTTGTGAATTTCTGTTTTTTTTGGTTTTACTTGTAACCGTAACGTCCCTTTAACCTTAAGTGCCACAGGCGAGGTATATTGTCCTTGGGATTACCTCCCTGTTGCCAAGGATGAGATACCTCGTCCTTGGCACTTAAGGGGTTAATGAAAGAGAAAACGTTAGAAGGCATTGAATGGTGAAATACCGAAATCACCAAAAAGGCCTTGGCACTGGGGGGGGGGACCCATGGTAGTTAGGTAGTTAACACAGTTTTTTCATTGAATTTCATAGGTTTTTATTAGTGCAATTTTACCATAATGTCCCTTTAACAAAGAGTTTTCATTGAATATATGTATGTATATATATATATATATATATATATATATATATATAATAATAATAATAATTATTATTTATTTTTTATTCTTTGGTTTCTCCTCCTCTCCCTTCTCACTTCTCGCTATCTCTTCCTGCCCTCCTTTAATATTTTCTATGCACTTACTCTATCAGAATTGTCCCTGGACCTAGTATGATAGCAACATTTGTCTCCTCCCACTCCATTTACGTGCCCCTGCCCCTCCAGCACTATCTGAAATATCTTGAGGCCTAGTACGATAGTCGCTTGTTTTGTTCCTCTCCCTCCTCTGTCCCCCTCCCCCTGCCTCACCTCTTGTTAATCTCCGGCTCTACCACAAATGTCATTTCCTTCCTGCCTGTGTCTTAGCTCTTGCACTATCTGAAATGTCGTCAGGCCGAGTACGATAGTTAATTTCACATTCGTGTTGTTCATGTCCTGTAAGAATGTCATTGTATTTTCCTTTGTTCCCTTCTTTGCCGTTTAGCGCTTTGAAACACATTGTGTATAGGCACTATATAAATAAACATATCATATCATACATGTGCACATGCATAGCCGAATATTAGCCATAGCTGGAGGGATGATGCATTGAAACATGTTGAAGATTGTGATTGGTTGACAAAGAAGCCCATAACACTGTGCAACTATGACAGCATTCTCTGCCTTGGTCAGTGACATTGCCAGTAACACATGAATCATCAGTAATGAAGGCAGGGTTTCCCTACCTGAGAACCAGAAAATGGATCAACTGGGTTCATGTAATCGGGTCAGGTCCTGTTATCTATGATAAAGAGATCTAATGCAGGAGGAGTATGTGACATGTGGATAGGGTGAACTGTATTGTACAGGCCTAAAATGGTGCTGTATCAGCATGCCCATAAAGGCAAGAGCATACTATGCTTGCAGGTGCATTGGTAATGTAGCAACCACAATGTATCCTACATATTTTCTGTATGAACCACAATGTGTGAATCTCTATAGAAACCCTGAGTTTTCTGTGATCATGGTCCTCATTTTGTGAAAGGAATACTCTGTCTCTTTGGTTTGCTTTCCTTGTCCATTTCTGCACAGCTTCACAGCACTAAACCTGACTCTATCTTTGATTCTTAACTTGCACATTGCACGCATTGTGTATGTTTTAACAGTGTATGCCATCTTGCCTGAGGGTTACCATGCCCAGTTGAGACAGTAACAGGCGCTCCTCACACACCTTTGTGCCCATGAACACGGGTAAGTAGCCTAACGGAAACCCCTAAAAGGGGCTTGAAGGTGGACTACTCATGGAGGTTGATTTTTCTTCTTGGCCTTACACCGAAGCCTGTAGTATTTCCTTCAGACTGGTGGAATGGGTAGATTCAGTGAGGATTCTGGGAGCATAAAACAGGGAAAGCATAGTGTAATGCTTTTGATGTTGATAGTTTGATAATGGCACATGCTTCACGGACCACTGCTGATTTAAAGAGTGTGGTCAAAATGTTTTCTAAACATTGGGGCAGAACCTTGAAAATGTATTGATGATTTCAGAATTGTAATACAATATCATAACCCCTCGTGGGATTATATGATTCTGTTCTTATGGTTAAACGTGCATACAGAGGCGCACTTGTGGTTGACTCACAATAGAGTGTTTGTCCCACTGAGGATTTTCGAGAGTGGGGTGGAATTGGTGCAAGTTAGAGATACTTGGATGCAGATGATTTCAGTGGAATGCCTAGGCAAGACTCATTGGGAAATAATAAATAATGGTAAATGGCAGGAAGACGCAACTCCAGCAGACTACATGGTTCAAGTGAAGGTTGTATTTCTTCAACATTCTGGAATAAGCAAGCCCCCTGAGAAAGGTAAGGGATACATGAAAGCAGCATTTGTCCATGGTTGAATGCTGAAACCACATCCGTAGACGAAAGCTATTTGCATGCGTTGGCAAGCAAAACCCATCATGGTACCAGTGGTGGTGCCAAATCATTGTGTTTCTTGTTATGAGCAAAAGATCAAAAGGAATGAATGAGTGCACATGTATGGCACTTCATATATAGAATTGGATGCCTGGGTGGGGTCAGGGAGGGTAATGCAAACAGGCATTCAAATGAGGGAGATGGAGGGCAAGTTGGTTTGAGCTGAGCAGGCCATAATATAGAGACAGGTAAAAGGAGGATGGTGGTCGTCCTGACAAACAAGTTATTCATAACCAGAATACTCGGTTTGCAAAATGCAGCTCTGCATACAACTATTGCAAACAGGAGGGGGGGCTGGAATTTCGAGTGGCCTACTTGCATCAATTAAAGGCTACCAAAATGCCCACAGCACTCCTGTTTCCAAACTTGAATGCACAAAACCTTCAATCTCAAGCATCAATGCAACACAATAATTACAGCAGCTAAGGGGAAGGTTACATCATTATATGCACTTTGATATCAGTTGACAAATAGGGTTCTTTTGCGGAATGTAATACTACTTGGAAGTGTGTACCTTCATTAACAGATACTGAAGGACATCATTCCACATTGAAATCAGGGGTGTTTCTAGATGTTGCAAGTTGACATAAACATGACATAATAGGAATGCCGAAAGCTGAGGCAGACCAGGCACAACATGAAACATTTAGAGAAATACACCTGGATGTGTATTGTCAAAGGTTTCAGATGAAATATGTATTTTGCCATGACATTGATTTGTGTCATTTCAAAATGTGGATCCAGTGTGTATATTGGTGACCTAATGAAAACTTTAGCACACAAACTCCAATAGCCACTGAAGCCCATAGCAAAGAAATGCATTTAATCATTTTTGCAGTAGGTCATCATGTAATATCATGTTTCTACAATTAAAGAAGCCAGACAGTAATACATATTGTTTTGAACAGGATCTAAGAGTGGTAAATGTAGTGATCTTGCTAATGTTCCATGCAACTCTACATCCAGCATCCATAGTTTCCCACAGCTGTGTGTGCTTCTGTTATTGATTTGTGTTAAGCCTTTTTTTCAACCTTGATGCATAGAACTAGTCAATGTTTGGTTTCCTTTGCAAATTCTGCTGTGTAATATGTGTTGAGCACAGAGACCCCTACCCTCTTTTTCCCAGTTTTGCATGAAAGATGAATGAAATTTAGTTAACACATTTACGGCATCAGGTAAGTGTAGATCCAATATGGGGAGAGTCGTTTAGTTGTAACCCCATCGAATGAGGCACGTAAGGTAGAAATGTTGCTTGATTTCACAGCACTAGCACAGAAGGGACATTTATTTTATTTTATAATTCACACTTAATACCAGCTAGTGGTTTCTTAGCGAAGGTTAGGGATTTAAGCCTGTGTTGCACCGCGTTGCCTCGCGTTGCCTTGCTTCCAAGACAAATAGGTTGCCCCTGAGCTATCCTTCCTACCCAAATGTGTTATTAGGGTAACCCCTTGTTATAGCAGTACCTCATAAAGTCACTGAAATATTCCTGATGAATAGTTTTATGTTGATGGCTCATGTTGAGAATTGATAAAGGTGAATTAATATAATGTACCACAGATAACATTATTGATAATTAACATTTCCACACAGGTTGCAGAACTCATTGCTCTGACATGATTATTTGCATTAGCAAAAGGGAAAAGAGCAACTGGCCGCATACTGTGCCTTTTTTTGCAATCCAGTATAACTCCAAGTCGCGGGCAACAAACCCACCCCTGTCAAATGGTTGTTTTAATGTGTCCCACTTCAGTTGTACCGCCCCAGGGTGCCTTACGAATTTGAAGATCTCGCTCTCCAGCTCCTGAAATAAGTGCTCCCCGAAACACAAACCTAGATTAAGGAAAAGATATAGTAGTTTAGGAAGGACTGTCATTTTAAGATGCACAATCTTACCCGCTATTGTGATGGGGAGTTGGGCCAAGCCCGCAAGCTTAGCTTGCAGTTGTCATATACGTGTTGTAGTTGCAGTCATACAGCGTGGGGCCATGTCTGGTTACCGTTACGCCCAGGTAGCTTATAGTTGCCAGAGCCCATTGGATCCCCTGTAGGCCTGTCGGAGGGGGAGTGATATCTGTTAGAGGAGAGTTTGGATTTACTACAATTTGCTCGGAAGACCCGACACCTCTCAAAAATGTATGATATCCTGCATAATGGGCCTTAAATGTTCCTGTGTATTCCGAATGTATATTAGTGCATCGTCTGCAAAGAGGGAGATGATTTGTTGTTCAGCTATCAATCAAACCCTGCAATGTCTATGTTTGACATAGTACATATGCCTGGGATATTTTGGAAGGAAAAATGTTTGTTGACAGATGTGGGTAGTCCTATCAAACATGTCTCCTCTATAAATACTGAGATGACTTCACCCTCTCGAGTGCACTTATAGAGACAGGAGCTAAAGAGGCTGTCGTTTCCCCTTTACCAGTTTAAGAAAAGTTGCTATCTCTGGTGCAAGTGCAGTCATATAATCCACCTTATTCTTCACTCAAAGAAATGGCAGAAATTCAAGATGTCCTCATCTCTATGGAAATAACATGAATCTACCTTTGCTGCCTCGGTTTTCTATTAGCTATATGATGTGGGTTCCAACAATATTATGAACCCATCTGCTCGCATGAAACCCACCATGTTCAGCCCTCGTCTTACCACTTATGCCATTCCTTCGTCAGAGCTGTTGATGGCTTCAAAGTATGTCTAGAGTTGGTTTCAGCTGCAATTACTTCTGTTGGTGGGATTGATACAAAACCCTGGCTCCATGAGCAAGACGCTATGGCGGCCAGTCCTATGTAACACTGGCTGCATGCAGCACCTTCCGGCTACCTTGTATATAATGAATCTGTATATTACCCCTGTAAATGTTGTACATAATTTATATATGTTTATGTATATATAAGTGTAACCTCTAACTACCTGCTGTAACACTTTCTTGTAACCACCTTTCTAAACATGCGCCCTGATGCCCGTGGGCAGGCTGCGCAATACAAATAAATAAATACAAATATATACAAATACATTAATTCTTTCATTTGTTGACTAATTAATGAATCCATGTTCATCAATACTTTCTGTCTATTCTGAATGTTTAACTCGAAACAATACATTTTCATAAGGAATAGCAAATGAAATATCACAGAATTATAAATGGGACTGTTGTACATCTTTAAAGGGCAGAATAAGAGAGGAGGTGAAGGAAGGACCATCACAACTCAAGGGAATTAAAATGTAGAATATATGGTAAAGTGTTATGTACCTGGAACGTATATGCAGTTTGGAAGTCACCCAAAAGAGAGAGAAACAATATGAGGCAAAGAGAAGGGGAACACCATTGCAGTAGCTGCACCGCTTTCTTTCCCAATAATTGGAGAACTCCTTACCTAAATATTTGTTTGCCATTTCTAACGGATCATGGCTAATGGGTTTCTAACATTTTGCACACACTCTTATGAAAGATGTGACTGGTAAGGAAAGTGAGAATTAGTGAGATGTTTGGCTTCTAATTGCATATTTGTGATCACTCGTTTATGATGAAAAACTCCATGAGTGCTGACTTTAACCTGCTTCTTTAGCATTATTTCATAGATTAAGGTTTTCCAAATGGTCAGTTTATTTTCTGAAATACGGGATGCATTGGCAAAGCTCTGCAGTTAGTCTCAATCCTTCGAACATGTTTTCAATGCCTCCTCTGACGATGAAACAGTGATTGGTTGGGTTTACAATCGGTAATTGAAACTGGCAATGAAATTCTATGCAATTAATCTAGACTATACACACAGTAGGAATTGTTACCCCACAATCAAGCTACTGATGTGTCTTCAGAGGCTCTTATGTGCTCTTTCAGCTACTTTGCAGTGTGTGATTATTTCATTTCTGGTGTCATTTTTTCAGATGCATATGATCTTCTCCCCAATTACAGGTTTCAATAACTTGGCAATTAGAATATTAATCACAGTGTTTCTCTATTTTGGCCCATAGTTCTCTTTTCCTTTGATATGCTGTTTAGGCTGTGTGATATCCATTGTGTGTAGAAAGTTAACTTGTCTTCAACAATGTGCCAGAGAGAGGTGCCAGTATGCATATCCTTACTGCAAGACCTATTACGAGCAGATATGATGTCAAGGCACACCCTCTATGATGCTAATGTCAATTGTGTCTAATGGCTGAGCAAAAACCACCTTAAAGAAAAAGCTTTTATCGAGGTATGCAAGGTACAATATTACCTGTTCCTCTTGTAGTCTGTCTCTAGTTGCTAGGGTTTGATCCAGTTAAACATGCATCTATGTTTGTCTACTTATCTTGTTGACCCCCATCTCGAGACTCCATACTGATTTTGCCAGAAATGTTTACACGCTTCTCTGAAGTTTTCTACTTTATCCATACCACAGTCATCACCTTTTCCCTCTATCAGTGCCCCATCATAATCCATTAGTTCTATTCTTACTCTGGCAGCACATATTCTCCAAGATGTATATTTTCGGAGTATCCTCCACTATGCAATGGATTCATTTGTCCACCCGGGGTCATTCCTAGACAACACTAAATATGTAACTAATTTCCTGCCAGGAGTATTTAGATGACCCCTGTGGTGGCTGTTGTTGCTAATATGTTAATGTGTAATGACCTATCAAGGCTTTCAGACCTACCATAGCAAGCTACTCCATTGTGTCCTCCATAAAACTCCCTTCACCTTTTATTGCTTCACTCAATGACAGATAGAAGTCTGCTCAAATGGTCTGGTCTTCTGAATGATGCCCTTAGGTGGTCAATATCTCTGAAAGCTAGCTTGTCCTTACAAGTGTATTATCTTCATTTGGTTTGTACAAATGCCAGCAACATTCTTGAGCATTGTGGGGTCATTCTTCACATAGTAGGAGAGGGATGGTAAGGGAACATGTATTTCTCAATGGCACATGCTTCCCCCTGTGATTGCACTTAGATGATGTCTTGTTTCTCTTTAAACAGCAATTTATTCTAGCATGACTGCCTAAATCATTGCAATACATAACAACATAAGATGATTGTGTGTGTGTCAGAGAGAGTGCAGTAGAGAGAAAGAAATATCGAGAGAGAGACAGAGAGAGAGAGAGAGAGAGAGAGAGAGAGAGAGGGAAAGAGGGGGCAGGGGGAGAACAAGAGAGAGAGAGAGAGACACACAAGAGAAAGTAGCAACAGAAGAATAATATCAGGAAACATTCCGTAACCGTTGTAAGGATATAGACGGGGTTTTATTGCCAGCATGCAATATGCAACATGGAAATGCAGCCTGTGGGGTTTTATTGCCAGCATGCAATATGCAGCATGGAAATGCAGCCAGGCCCAATTTTTTCAAACTGCAGACATTATTTCAGTAATAGCCAGCAGGCACATTTTTCAGAACACTTAGTAAAAAAAAAAAGTTTTAGCACAGTGTGCTGCCATTTTAAAATAAAGAGGTGCACACTTTTAAAATTGGATGTTTTCATGCGTGCAAACAACATTAGAAATACATAACTGATTAACCATGTATTAATTGCCTTACTAATATACTAATTTCAACCCCTGTAACATTATAATGCACTTGTTGGTGCACAATGAAATGCATTCTATGTTTTTAAGTTCAATTTATTTTCCATGAAGAGATGCACTCTCAGTTTATAGGAGCGTTTTTTTTTTCCTCTTGTGGAGAGCAGAAATATGCACCAGCAGGAAAGGAAAACAGAAACAGTTGCTTTGCAGCTGAAATCTTCGTTGTCGTGAAAAACGAGGGGTGATACAGGGCACATTCTTGTTGTTCTGATTGGTAGGGGTTCTAGGTGGATGATCCACGTCAAGAGAGGGCTGACTTAGAGTTTTCTTAAGGAATTAACAGGAGGACGGATGTAGTTCATGCTGGGGCAGAGAGACAGACGATGCTACATCTGATGAACTCCATGTGGGTGTGAGCGTTAGCTACGAACCTTAACAGCTGGCAGCTCCCCACACATGCAAAGGAGCTTAGCACTGGGTCTGCAAAGCGACAAGATCATAGGGGGACTTCAGATTTTACTGGCCTCGGTGAGTTAGTGCCAGAAGTACTGCAGGGAACTACACGGAACGCCCACACGCACGCGAACAACCCGTATTCATGGATCCGAATACGGGAAACCCGCGCACGGCAAAAGACGCACACAGGCGTCAACGCGTCCGCCACACGAAGGCAGGCGGAAGCGTCCCCGCGCACAGTACAAAAGTGCGCGCAAACAACAAACACGTATATACAGCTACGATGACTGCCCCATTTGTCGCAGCACTGATCGTGGGACACCGCAGGAGGAGGAGAATAGCCAGGGCACGCATTTTCGCACCACGGACAAGCCTTTTTGGGATGCCTGACGACCAGGTATATGGCAGGTATAGGTTTCCACCCCACATCATCCTAGACCTGGTCAGGGAGTGGGAAGACAACCTTACATCCCCCACCCTTTGCTCCCAAGCATTGAGCCCCTTGGAGAAGGTGCTCAATGTTCTGCATTTTTTGGCCACTGGGCCATTTCTGCGGACTACTGCCATAGTGGGGGGGTCTCACAGGCCACGCAGTCACGCTGCCTACACCAGGTACTGGCAATCATGACAGCGCGCCCCTCAGTCCGCAGGCACATATACATGACCAGAACACCCGCAGAAAGGTAGGCCATTGTCCTGGATTTTTTCAGGGTGGCACACTTCTCCAAAGTGCTCGGTGCCATAGATTGCACCCATGTGGCCCTACGTCCACCTAGGGCCACTGAGCACATCTATCGAACCCACAAGCACTAGCATTCCATCAATGTACAGGTGGTATGCGATGCAAAGGGAATCATCACCTCTGTCTATGCAAACTACCCTGGCTCCACCCATGACAGTTTCATATACAGAATGTCCGCCCTGAGCCGGGCCCTGGAAGCTGGGCAGCATGGCGACACATGGCTCCTAGGTGAGTACAAATGCCCTTGCACATTTATGCAAGTCACACACAGACAAATACCCAAACCCTAATAATCTCAACTATTATCACCTCCCCAGGGGACAGTGCCTACCCTCTGAGCAACCACATGATGACGCCAATCCGGAACCCCACCACACCACCCCAGGTAAGATACAACACCGCCCATATTGCAACCAGGGCCATAGTGGAGCGCACATTCGGAGTGCTCAAGTCACGTTTCTGCTCCCTTGACCGCTCTGGCGGGCAACTACTCTATGCACCACCAGTAGTGTGCAGGATCCTTGTGGCAGCATGTGTCCTGCACAATGTTGCAACACGGCAGGGCGTCCCAGTGGACATGGTGGTGCCCCCACATCCCCAACCACAGGCACATGCGCTGCCCATAGGAGGGGACAGGGCACGTGGCGAGGAAGCCCGGACCCAGCTTGTGGCCACATTTTTCACCTAAACTCCCACCCCTGCGGAGTGCACACAGGCCTGGCACATACCAGGTGACAATCGATGATGACAAAGAGTCAGTCAACTGTCACAACCCTACCACCCTGAGATAGTTGCCATGGAAGTGCCACATCGTCTGCATCCCTAGATACTTAAACACAAGCTATCCTGTGTGACCAAAAGGCACACATATGACATATGACATGATATGGCCTATACACAAGTATTTCAAGGTGCGATGAGGCAGGGAGGGGGGAACAAGGGAAGACAGACAACGGTACTACTAGGCCAGGTGTCATTTAGATTGTGCAAGTGCAGGGGCAGGGGGAAGGGAAAAGTGCAAGGGGAAGGGGAGGGGGGGTGCAGTACAGGGGAAGTAGACCAAAAAACAAATACATAGGTCAGCTGGTAGCATCTGCAAAGGTAAGTGGGGGGGCTGTAGGGATAGAGAGACAAAACCGCAGTGCAGAGGTTCCCAGGGAGGCAGTGCAAGTGGAGAGTGGCTGGGCCAGGGACCGAGGTCGGTGAGAGTGGCCCAGTTGCAGATCCAGTGCAGTTCCAGTGAAGAGCATGGGAGAGGCAGAGAGAAAGCAGAAGCAAAGAGGAAGGTGTTGAGGTGCTTCCCGAACCGGAGATGGTTCCCCTCAAGTTCAAGTGAGGCAGGAAGGCTGTTCCAGAGGGAGGGCCCTGCCGCGGAGAGAGATCTACCCCCAGCTAGTTGCTCTGAGAAGCGTATGACCCTGACATGCAAGGTGTGCATCACACACACCTGCAAAACAGGCCATGGCCATCACTGTTATGTCACTCAAACCCTCCCAAACCACAACATGACATGGCAAGCAATACCCATACACCAACACAGTAACAATAAGGTACACTTTGCCATGTCCAAAAAGTACAGTGGCATCAGACAATGATGCCTGACCTGGAATCAGATGAAATGACAGACCAACAACCTCCCACCCAAAATAAGTAATTTCCAAATGCATTACAAGAGTTGTAGACTTAACATAACAATGAATGCCTGTCTACATGCACATTGTGCATTGCAAAATCAACACTGCAGCTTCTGTGTGCTTTGTCCTACTCCTGCAACACAATGCTCAGCGCACAGCACAGTGAACAGCCATTGTGTGTGATGCACACACTGAGCATCACATCTAAGCGACAGACCACATCAAAAAGCAAATTAGGCATGTACAGGATCCATAATTGGTCACAGAACATGTGCTGCAGGGACACAGTGGCCACCAGAAGGCAAACAGTGTACACGTGGATATGCAAGGGTGGGAGTACATGTAGTGCATCAGAGTGCAAGTGTGTGGGTCTGCAAGGACATGCTCTCAACATATGCATGTGCACTCAAGTGACCATCAGTGTTCTCTACACATCACATGTGAACATTCACCATATGTACACCCCAGCATGTCAAACCACAACTATCCCCTCGCACCTGAAAGGTAAACAACACATGAACAGGCATTGATCAGCAGAACACAACATGTACATAGGATACCACCATTTCAATGTCAGAGTTCCCATCACACTGCAGGGCAAGGCAACTATCAACAACAACCCCCTCTCCCTCACAAATGACCATGACCCACTGAACAACTGCACCTGGGTCATGGAGCCTTCAACCCTCAATTCCACCTGGCCACAGGATAACCTTTACCCTTCATCACCATTTCCCACCTTGTGTGTAAAAAGGTGCCTGCACCCTCAGAATCCACACTCATTTCCAAAATCTCAAAATCCAAGGCATAAAAACGAACCAGAACACCCTCCAGTAGATGACTTGACGTAGCAGTACCTCACAAAGGCCAAGTACTACCACAATGATGCAACAACCAAGGTAGCACAGTAAAACAATGTCACAACAGGATGTGAACCATGTGTGGTACATAACATAGGATGATGCACCATGAACGGATGTGTACTGTCACAGGTCCCGTGTACAGGCGCGGGAGTGTTGCGAAACAACCACCCCCACCGTGTCCCAGGTGCCTGAAAGGTCAAACTCACACAGGCCCCTGAGACCCTGGTGGGTGAAGGAGGTTCAGGGATATGCAGTCGGGACAGGTGTTGGCACACTGGATAACTGGAATGAGTGGCAGGAGAGGGGAGGAGGAATGACACATAAAAGTAGGGAATGCACAAAAATGTACTACCTGCATGAACACATACACAATCCAAACAAACTTGGACATCATTGTCATGGCCTTCTGTAGTCCACGCTTAGGAGTGGTACGAACCAACCACCTCCTCTAGGGTTTTGGCGCCTGCAAGTTCGGGGCTTACACAGGTATCCGCAACCCCAGCGGGGAAAGAGGGTTAGGGAACGTTGCTTGGATAGGTACGGGAAGCAGGAACACCGGGTAGAGGGTGCAGGATTCAAAATTGCATAGGATTCTGGGTGATTAGGGGGAAAAAAACATACCAAATTGAATCACACATACATCCGTGCATTAGTGCATCCCCCAGCAGAGCAGTTTGAAAGAAAAACAACAAGACACTTAGCTCTGGTTTTGAGTGCTGGCCTCCTGCCTGCGCACTCTCAGGTCCGGTTACAGGAGCACTGCAATGCTGCAAAGAGAGCCACAGTCAACAACCTGTACGTGCCAATTACACAAAAACACACCACCAAACATGCCCCATAGCAACAAACTACTCTACAAACAGACAATCTGGTGTAGATGCTTCGTACCCATATATAACATTACCCCTGTGACGGGTCATACACAGTCAATGCAGTAAGTCAGCAGCTGGTGGGTGCGTGGCAAATGGAACACCAATGTGTCACAATTCACACAACATGCAATGTTCCCTGGGTAAGCAGACAGACCCATATAGCAAGCCATGACTTCAGAGCAAGTTGCGTACCACCATGACCGAAACAAAGTTGGCAGTGCATTTATCGTAAAGTACATGGAAATGAAATGCACTGCCCAGGCAACCTTACAATCAACAGCCATCAGTCCACCAACACATCTGAGCTGCATTGTGTGCTTCAACACCAATATTCGTCCAAGCTCACCCTCAGTGCTGTGACTAAGCCTGCATGTGCAACTCGCCTGGTGCAAGCTTTGCTGTGTTGTGGCCCCCCTGTGCTGCTCACCTTGCCTGGAGTTCCTTGGAACACGTCAGCAGTTCTAGGATGTAGGTCTGCAATCCCTGTGCCTCTGCTTGTGCACACATGTGCATGTGGGCACCAACAAACGTGTCCAGAATTCCGTCGTCCAATGGGCCATGTCTGCTGGCAAAGGTGCTCTGGAGGCTCATCCCCTTGCAGAAAGGGCATGAAACACATGATTAATGCATCAAAGTCATCTGTGTGTGTCTCTTCAGGCATCTCATTACTTGACCATGTCAGAGAGTCACATCATAAATCACACCATCAGTCTGTCTTTCACATCCAAAGTGTGGAACACTATCTACAGCATGAATTGCAACAAGCACGTGTACAGTAAAGATAAGAAACATACTACACAATGCATAGCAATTAATGTACACATTAATCATGAAACACCCCATCTAGCAAAAGCTGAACAGTGGACAATAACACCAAAATCATCCCCACTAGGGGTGTAAACACAAGTCACACAGCACCAGACATGCCACAGATATGACAGTCCAAAGCCCTTGTGTAAAAGTTTGTGACACCAAACCATCCTTGCAAGCCCATGGATAAGGGAGGCAGGAGTGGCATATGTGAGTCAAGGACCCCAAGCAGCAAACACATACACAAGACAAGCCTGAAGGGCCCAGCTGGAACAGACAGTGGATGCCTTCAAAAGCCACAAAGCACCGCACTGTCACATGAAAGCACAATAGACAAGCAATTTTAAACTATATTAACTATTAACTAATTACACTAACTATGGAAAACCTACATTACCTAATTAAACTAACTATCAAACAGAAACTTAACTAACTAAACTAAAAGAACAATCAAAAATGGCCACATACGACCCGGGGGGGAGGGGAGGCACCCAGGAGGGGGGAGGTACAGGGTGCTGCTCAACATCCACATGCGATGATGCTGAGCCAAAAAAAAAACCTCCATGGGCTCAACGCCTGCACAGCCCGACCTATGTGGGAGATAGATGGTCGTCCGAGTCTGGCTCATCCTGGAAAGGAGGACGTGGAACAGTAGCCTGGCCACGCCTAGCCGCAGCTTGCCCCTCGTTGGCAGCAAGTCTGCCGGACGGGTGAGCCCGGTTCTGTGTGGCGATGTGACGTAGGTCTGCATGCAGAACCTCACGTGATACACGTGCTTCCTCTTGCAAGGTAGCACGTGTAACACGGAGTTCCTCCTGCAAGGCCTGGCTGGACAACCGCTGCACCTCCCGGCAAGCCTGTAGCTCAGCCGAGATGGTACGCTCAAGCTGTGCAAACCTCTCCTCTGCCTGCTGCCTCTGGGACATCATAAGGACACCCAGAGTGGATCTGAGGGAAGCATACTCCTCCCTCAGGGTATCCATTTGCGCCTCTGCATGAGCAGCAATTGCTTAATGCAGAGACGACATTTCAGCCTGGCATGCCCTGTCTGAGGCCGCCATGCCCAGCCTGAGCGAGCGGGCCGTGGACCGTGCCACCTGCTGCTGGAGAAGCACCTGCCTAGCAGGGGGGAGCACAGATCGGGCCACACGCTCCATGCTCTCAGCGATGTTCTCCATTGCTGCCCCCTGCGTTCTGAATTGGCAGTCATGTCTTGCTCCCACTCAGTATACTGAGGTTGCGCGCAGCGACCGCGTTGTCGGGCTTGACCCCTGCGGGACCCAAGGACCGGGGGTCCTCGCTGTGTTGGCTCTGCCTGCGGCTGCACGACTACATGCCCCCGTTGACGTGATGTCCCAGGCACATCAGTGACTGGTGTGGAGGGTGACCCTGCGTCCCGATCCACCACGGGCAGAGGAACCAAGACTGTCTGATCCCTCAGTGCAGGTGTCGCAGACAGAGGAGTGTCCACATCAGAATCACTCACCCCTGACACATGGACTTGGCTCATCCAACTCAACATGGACGTCAGAGTCGTCATCAAGGCTGGACTCATTGGCAGCCAGAGACAAGATGGACTGTAGCACTTGGGTGTTTTCGTGGCCTACCACCCCACGACCCCCACTAGTGCCGGGTTGATGTAGTGGTAACAACCCTGTGTCTGGCATGACAACACCATCCTCCGCCTCCATTGCGTCATCACCTGAAAAACAGAGAGAAAAAAGGTCACTACACATGTCAGAAGCACACAACACACACACACATCGACAGAAAATGCATCAGGCAGACATTTGACACACAAAATATAACCTGGCATGCATGCTGGGTCAACTTTGAATTGCTTCTGTGATCAGACCTGTTGAAAGGTGGCAGTTTCCATGGAAGTGGGTCTATGCAGTGCAGAAAATGTGTACGCCACTCACTACCTACATGTACAAGGACTCCATGGTGTGTGCCAGGAAATGTGAAGGCAGTGCAATGTCAAATTCAGACGTCACATGCATTGTGCATTCAATATGTACCATATCTAGAAGCCAAGCACCCCTCCACCCCAGTACCAAAGCAGGGATGCCTAGCATGGTATCAAAAGGCTGACCATAAACCTGTGTATTGACAGGCAGTGTTGACTGGCACCAACAGCTTAATGTGATTCAAGTGACAACACTGCAAATGATGCTGGGACAGTAAGCAGGACACATGATGAAAACTCTGGATTCCGCCCATGTGTGAAGAAGACACAACAACAGTTGGACAGAATCATTGGCCATTGAACTGGCTGAGGCCTGTGAGCCGCACAGATTGTCAGACCCTAAACATGTGTGCAACGCAGGACTGAGCCACAGTTGACATGGGAAGGCTGATGAGATGGCAGGCAATGTATGTAACCAAGGACTTGTATTACAGTGATCATCCAGCTAAGGACAGATAGGGGCATGCGTGCAATGCACATGGAGCATGAATGGGCACTTATGTCCCTGCGGGACATCTGACCTATGCACAGTACAAGTGAGATACCCTGCATCAAGTACTAAGGCTGTACCACATGGCATATGTTTGGCAGATTCTACGCTGGAAGTTAGCATCTACACAGGACGCATGAACAAGAAAGTACACATTGGCAAGATTGAAGAACACCAGTGCAAAGGTGGAACTGGGGAGCAGAGTGGCGGAGGAGGGGCAAGGGAGCATGCCTACATGGAGTCCCCGCATGCAGGCAGAGGAGACATGCATGATGGAAGCATTGCATTACTTACACATCAGAACCATGTACAAGTCACATGTAGCGGCAATCATGCACAACACATCCCACAAGGGAAACACACACGTCCTCGACAAACACGCATCAACACTCACTGGACTGGGCATCAAAGTCCAGCATCTCTTCCACTCCTTCGACCAATTCAGGTGGTATGAACTCCGCAATGAGTGCCTCATGCGGAGTGAGCTCTTCCTCATCTGGTGCAGGCCCACCGCCAGTCACCAGAGTCAAGTTGTAATTAGAGGCACGCTTAGCCTTAGTGCTGTGTTTGATGTCATTCCAACGCTTTTTGCACTCTTGCGCCGTGCGCACCTCATGGCTGAATGAACTGACATGTTCCGCAACATGCTTCCAGTGGGTGTCACGTTGGGCAGCCGTAGTCTAACTATTGGCACCCACTAGCATGTCACAGCTGTGGCCCCGAACGTAGTCCACGAGGAAGTCCAGTTCCTGCTTACAGAAAGGCTTCTTCCTCGACGTGCAGGAGGTCGTGGCTGTGTGTGGGGTCCCAGCCTGTGCTGCAGGTGCAACCTTCCTCCTCTTGGACTGTGGCGCAGACCCTGGCTGGCTAATGCCGCCCTGACCAGTATGGCCAGTGGGTTCGGTGGATTGAGCCAAGGGAGTGGCAGGTGGAGGGATGACCAAAGGCCTGACTTGTGTCGGTGGCAGCTGGGTGCCCACTAATGGACCCTGCGCAGCAACATCAGCTGTGGCAGGGTCATTGACCGCAACGGTCCTGGTTGGCAGACACACAACCAGGGTGCTGTTGGGTGCATCTGCCCCTGCACTTGGCAACACCCGGCTGTTCGGGGCAGCAGATGACATGACTGCCCCAGGGACACGTGTCTTGGTCTGAGCATCCCGGCATGCCCCTATGGTTTCCCCCCTGGCCTGTTGGAGATCTACCAAGGGCTCTTCAAGTGCCAACGCAGCCTGCGCTGGCAGAACCCGAGCCTGGGTGGCGGTGTCCACAGCTGCACCTGCAGCTACCAATACCCTTCGGCCCGTGGTAGTCGATGGAACGGGACTGCCAGGTCACACAGGCGCCAGTGCCAGATGGCACAACATTGTGCTCAAGTGGTGCACCCCTGCCTCTTCCCCCTCTGTGGCCACCCTGGACACCCTGGAGTCCCCCTACTCCCTGGTCACCACGGCCACGTCCCCGACCAAGCCCGCCACGAGGAGTACGCCAAGCTGAGGCGCCCCTTACCTTTGGTGTCCTCCCAACCATGGCACAGATGTAGTAGTGCCGGCACAGATGGAGTGGTGCCAATGGGAGGTGTACACCACAATTGACCTGGGCAATTGGGGTGAAGGGGATGGGAAGCAAGATGTTAACAGCCCCCCTGCACCTGCAAGGCTGTATGTGACCCCGGTGATGTAGTGACGGGTCACGCAACTCTCAAGCACCCCAAAACTGCAGTAAAACCGTGCACACAACCCTGCAGCCTACGTGCGTGGATTCAACCTCCTGCAGTACGCGGTGGCACCCAGTAACACGAATAACGCGTACGCGTGGGACACGCAGGCTACTATGACATCGAAAATGGATGCGATACACAGGGGCACCCGCAGTGGGAAAAAGAGCGTGTGCGACTCACCGTCTGACTAGCGCGATGCAGAAAAACACGCGTAGCCAATACCCCCGCCAAAAGAAGAGATACGTCCTTGATAGCTGTGAAGTTGTGATGGCGCGCGAAACAACAGGAAGCAGCAACACACGTCGGTCTCCACGAAAGGCACGTACAGCGAACTGCTGGGCCCCCTTACCTTTAACCCGTGCTGAGGGAAACGCATGCGCGCATCACGTCACTTACGCACATGGGCCCTTTCCTCGTATTACACGCAGACGTGCAGTTTTTCACGCGCGCTGAAATGCCCATGCACGCCTGTGCGCGTCACGTCACAGGGGCGCTTGCGCTTGAGGGGCCTTCTGTCCAATGAAATTGCATATGCGTGCAGACGCGCTTACGCGCTAAGGGCCTTTCCTCGAATTACACGCTAACGTGCCAAATTTTCACGTGCCAAATCACTCCGTATCAAGCTGGCCACGCGTAAGCACACAGAAGACCACGCTCCTGCCCAGAAGCCCAAACTACTGCCCCCCAGAGCCCCGAGCACGCTCCCACCTGCCATCTGCTGCTGCCTGACTGCCTGCTGCCCACGTGCCCTGCCATTTGCTGCCTGCACATCAGCCCTGGGTGCTGTTGCTGTGACCACCCCTGCTGGAACCGAAGACTCCCGACTGGGATTCCATCGCTCCACAGCCCAGCCCCAGGACCCAGTTGCCCACCCACTCCTGCCTCTGGGGTTGTCATGTTGGGCACTGCAACATCTGGCACCACTGACAACCCCCGACCAGAGAGGCAGAGGGGCACCAGCTTCAGTGCCACCGAAGTTGGTGTCCTGGTGGAGCAAGTCCTGGGGCAGTAAGATGCCCTCTTCGGAAGTTCCCGCGCCGACAAGGAAGGACGGACTCGGATCTGGACTGACATCGTGACTGCCATCTACGCGGAGGGGGTGGCAGTCCGCGATTTCCAAAATGTCAAGAAGCGCTGGGAGGACTTCAGGTCCAGGACCCTGAACAAGGCCCGGCGCCTATTGAAGGCAGCGGATGCCAAGGGGCGCCGGGGCCACTTGTCGGAAGATCAGATGAGGGTCCGGGAACGCATATCCCCAGCGCTCCACGTCCAGGTCCTTGAGAGGCAGACCCGTCTGGAGTCGAGCGGTAAGTGTACATGCATCCTGATTGTGAGCTGTGCGTGTGGTGATGTTTCAGTAGTGTGCAGGTTGCACATCTGTTTGTATGGGGTCGAGTATGGGTGGGGGTGTACAGGGCCGTGGGGCTAACACATGCGAGGGCTGTAATGTGTGAGACATGGATGGTGCTTGTGTGTGTAGGCTTGCATGCCAAATGCAGTTGTGTGGGCACACATGTTTGGATGAATGTGTATGTAAGTAGACATGTCCGTGATGTCACGCATGTATGTTGTTTTCAGCTGCATGTATCAGCACTTTGTACATGTGCATTTGTGTGTGTATTTGACAAGGGTGCAACAGTGATGCAACATGGATGCATGTGACAGCGGGATGTGGAAGCCTGATTGGCAGATGTGACATGGATGCCCATCTGAACACTGCAACACTTGGCAGAGGTGTACACATGCATGCAAGTGTGGTGGTGTGTGTACATGTGTGGTGCACTTCCTGTGTTGCATGTGATGTCTGGCTCAGCTTTGCCTGCTCATGCTGTTGTATGGGTATGGATGGTGCTGGCAGTTGCGATATGGCTGTGGTATGGCTCATGTGTGCGAGTTGAAATGACATGTGTGTTGGGGATTGTGATGGCATGTCTGAGGTTTGCCAATGCCACTCATGTACAACTGTCATGTGTGTATGTGTCCATTGTACAGTGCCCTGATGCCTGTGTTTTATTTCTCCCTGTCTGCAGCGTCAACTGATGAAGAGAGCGGAGAAGGTGCTGTGGAGCACAGCGGCGGGTATCCCACCGCTAGCCGGAGACGCAAGGCCCGGCTCCCCTCCCATGTTGTCATCTCGTCGGGGAGTGAGGAGTCCGGTGCCGCATCCCAGGCTGCAGCTGCCGGGGGGAGGTCCAAGAGGCGGAGGTTGGAGTTGGACTCCTCGGCAGCAGAAGGGGCAGCTGGGACCCCACAGGGCCCAACGGGGGAAGATGGCACGGAGTCATCCAGGTTGGTGGGGGGTTTGGTGGAGGAGGAGGCTGTGCAAGCAACAGAGACGGGGTCTGGAGGAGGGGATCCCACCGGTGCTAGTGGTGCAGTGCTGGACCAGCGACAGGAGGCAGCACAGGCCGCCGCGGAGGTGCCTGTGTGCAATCCTGTCCCTGCATCATCTTGCACCAGCAGGGATGCCTACGTTCAGACCCGTTTTCAGGCAGGGGATGAGCAAACGACAACTGGCCTTCCTCTGCCTGCAGACGTGGCCATCCGGGTCCGGGTTAAGCCTGTCCTGACTGGTGTGGCGTTGCGTCAATGGGCCATGCGAGGTGACCTGCACTCTTTTCATGAGGAGACTGCACGTCATCTCGAATGGCTCATTGACCACGTCAGCCTGCTGGGACAGGTCACCCAGGCCGGATTCCTCCGTTTGATGGGGCTTGCTACGACCCCCTCCTCAACTGAACCCCCTACGCACCAGTCGTCCTCCGTGCCATCTTCCCACCCATCAGTCACCTGGGTGCCCTGTGGAGCTGCCTCTGACGGTGCGGCCAGGCTGGTGGAGGAGGCATCCCTGCCACAGTCGGGAGTCGGACGTCCAGCTGGGGTGGCCACATCAACGACTGCACCCCAGCCGGCGGAGGATGTGCAGGCAGCAGGAGGCAGTGCACGGGCAGAGGCACAGCAGCAGCAACGTGGTGGGAGCCATGAAGGCTCGGGGCCTTCAACATCGGAGGGGCAGGCATCGGCCGGAGGGCAGGAGGACCCAGGACAGAGAGTGTCTTCCGTGTGGCAGCGGTTGGGCCACGCCATAGATGGTGGAGGGTGCCCCTGCACTGCTGGGGGGTGGGGGTGGTGGGGACATGGGTGGGGCCCTGCTGGCAGGTGCCCCACAGTGCTGGGGGGTGGGGGTGGTGGGGACATGAGTTGGACATGGGTGGGGGCCTGCTGGCAGGTGCCCCACAGTGCTGGGGGGTGGGGGTGGTGGGGAACATGAGTTGGACATGGGTGGGGGCCTGCTGGCAGGTGCCCCACAGTGCTGGGGGGTGGGGGTGGTGGGGACATGACTTGGACATGGGTGGGGGCCTGCTGGCAGGTACACCACAGTGCTGCGTGTGTGGGGGTGGTGGGGAACATGAGTTGGACATGGGTGGGGGCCTGCTGGCAGGTGCCCCACAGTGCTGGGGGGTGGGGGGGGTGGGGACATGAGTTGGTCATGGGTGGGGGCCTGCTGGCAGGTGCCCCACAGTGCCTGGGGGTGGGGGTGGTGGGAGACATGGGTGGGTGCCTGGTGAAGGGTGCCCCTGCACTGCTGGGGGGTGGGGGGGTGGGAGACATGGGTGGGGGCCTGGTGGAGGGTGCCCCTGCACTGCTGGGGGTTGGGGGTGGTGGGGACATGGGTGGGGGCCTGCTGGCAGGTGCCCCACAGTGCTGGGGGGTGGGGGTGGTGGGAGACATGGGTGGGGGCCTGCTGGCAGGTGCCCCACAGTGCTGGGGGGTGGGGTGGTCGGGAACATGAGTTGGACATGGGTGGGGGCCTGCTGGCAGGTGCCCCACAGTGCTGGGGAGTGGGGGTGGTGGGGACATGAGTTGGACATGGGACGGGGCCTGCTGGCAGGTGCCCCACAGTGCTGGGGGGTGGGGGTGGTGGGGAACATGAGTTGGACATGGGTGGGGGCCTGCTGGCAGGTGCCCCACAGTGCTGGGGGTTGGGGATGGTGGGGACATGTGTTGGACATTGGTGGGGGCCTGCTGGCAGGTGCCTCACAGTGCTGGGGGGTGGGGGTGGTGGGGAACATGAGTTGGACATGGGTTGGGGCCTTCTGGCAGGTGCCCCACAGTGCTGGGGGGTGGGGGTGGTGGGGACATGAGTTGGACATGGGGGGGGCCTGCTGCGCACCCCTGATATACATTTACCCTGCTGAATTCACGTGTGAAAATTCCTGCGCACCCCTGATGTACACGTACCCTGATGAAATCGCGTGTGGAACTTCAAGCGCACCCCTGTAATACACGTACCCTGCTGAAATCGCGTGTGGAACTTCCCGCGCACCCGTGGAATACACGTACCCTGCTGATATCGCGTGTGAAACTTCCCGCGCACCCCGAAATACACGTAGCCAGGACATTCGCGTGTGGAACTTCCCGCGCACCCCTGAAATGCACGTACCCAGCTGAAATGACGTGAGGTACTTCCCGCGCACCCCAGTGATCCACGTAGCCTGCTTGCCGTGCTGGTACAGGGTTAGCGCAGCCCTTTGCGCTCGATTGGGGATTTTGATGGCTTTTCCCTGCGCGAGAGGTGTTCTTGGGGGCGTAACTGGCGCTGCTGCAGGGTCGCTGCACCACTGTGCGCCACGGCTGGTTTTGGTAGCTGGAATCCATGAATACGCTGTGCGCGGAAATGGGTTTTGGCGCACGCGGCTGGTGCAGGGATTCGCACGCGCACACTGTGCGCCAGCCGCGTGCGCCACTTGTGCGCTGAATTCTATGAATTACCCCCTGCATGTTTATTTTTCTCTACGTTCCAAGTGTTTAAAATCAAATTTGTTTTTCTTGCAATATGCTTGTTTGTTCTTTTCTCTTTTATATTTTGTAGGGGATGCTGTAATATCATGTGGTAAGATGTATTGCTCTTTATAATTCTTATCATAATACAGAGTATAAAAAAAAAGAAAACAAAGGTTGGGATGTTGGTGTCATTCAGGTGTCTGTGAATGATTTCTATAGAGGGGTTTCACAGGGGTTTGATGTTTATACCAGAGCGGTAAAGCATTAACCAATTTACAATTCTAGCTAAAATAGCAAGCAAGGAAAAGTGGATAGATACTTGCAAGGTAGGAAGATGTGTACGTGTTGCGAGTGATCCCTTCTTTGCATGCCGAAAAAGAAGGCAGTGTCAGATAAGACACATAGATTATTGGATTTACATAAGCCAGTAATATCAGCCACAAACCAGAGGTGGCGTTATGAATAAACTCATTGGGTTCTCTGAGATGTCATAAGTCTGGGGGCTCTCTACAGTTGACTAAAAGACATTCAAATAGAAAGGAAAGATTTATTTTTTGATGGGGTTCTAGTATTAAAAAACATGCACACCACTATGCCACAAAAATAAGGTAATATGCAGCATGGAAACTGGGTCTGGCTGCATTTCAATGCCGCATATTGCATGCTGGCAATAAAACCCCACAGGCTGTATTTCCATGCTTCGTATTGCATGCTGGCAATAAAAACCCATAGATATCCTTACACCGTTAATGGTTTTTCATGCACAGGTGTTGCGGGTTCAGTCACCGAAGTAAGTTAGCTACTGAGATTGCAGAAATGAATGGAACCCCTGCAGTATCTTCCACAGGTTTCATCATCTGCATGTTGGAGAGATCATCTGCTTTTTGCTTGTGCAAAAAGCAGCTAGACAGTATACGGATCCCCAGCATTTGAAAATGCATGCCAGTGAAAATGCTGGAGTATTTGGATGTTGGAGAGGAAGGGAGTGGAAGAAACACACGTTGCATATCTCTGCTACTTCCCATCTTACAAACTGAGGAAAATGGGGCATTACGTGAATGGAAAGCATTACAGCCTTGCCATAGACAAGACTTATATGCCTTCCATTTATGTTATGCCTCTGGGAAAAGGAACTCCGAAGAAACATTAGGGTATTTTTTTTTGCCAGTATAATATATAACATTATTGGTAGTATGCAAAGTACAGGATTTACAACACAGTCAGACCCAATTTGAAACTGCAGATATTCAGAGCAAGCATAACAACGCTTAGTGTGCTGCCAGGTTCAAATAATGAAGTGCACCATTTTTTTATTTTTTTTATGCTTCATGTATGGATCCTACATTATAATACATAACCGACTAACAATATTAAAATTACTGAAATACTAATTCTAACTTCTCTAACATTAAAATGCCTTCCCATATGTTAAATGAGGTGAAATCCATGTTTTGGTGGCACTGTTGAGATTCATTTTTAAATGCACACTGGTGTGTTCATCAGCTTGTGGAGAATAGAAAAAATGCAAGCGGCAGGAATCAAAGTGAAACAGTAACTCTGGGCCTAAAGCTTTCATTGTTCTGAAACAGAGGGCTGGTACAGAGCAAATATTTTTTAGTATGATTGGTGGAAATTGTAGGCAGACAAGCCACGTCAATAAGGGGATGGATAAGAGTTATCTTAGTAACAAGAAATGAGGAGAGCCGTTAGTTCATGCTGGGTTGAGGAGACAGACGGAGGTTCCAGGGGGTAGAGTGCTAGCTGTGGGATAAAATCAGCTGGCGCTCCCCACACAAGATTACGGAAGAGTTTTGCGCTGACACTGGGTCTGCATCTGCAAACACAACGAGGTTGTGTGGGGGACTTCAAAGAAAGGCCGACCTTGATAAGATAAGTGCTAAGTGAGGACCAGATAAAATGCTGTATGTGTGACTAAGAGTTATTGCAGTGTAGGGAAGTTAGGAAATGATTGCATGTTTATTTTTCATTATTTTCAGAATGTGGGAATATTAATCCATGTTTAAAAAAATATCTGCATGTTCTGTCTTGTTCTCTTGTATTGCAGATGATGCTGTAATTAACCCATGGTAAGATTTGGTGACTTGTAATTAAGATACAATACAAGAAGTATTTTTGTGTCATTCATGGATCTGTGAATTATTTAGATAAGTGGTGTATAAAGGGGAGGCTCATATCAGTGCAGTAGTGCATTTGCCAATTTACCACTGCAAGTGAAATAGCAAACAAGAGAAAGCTAGTAATAAACAGCTATAAAGCAGAGGTTTGTGTGCAGTGTGATGGATGTCTCCTTCCTTGCATGCTGATGGGGAGGTGTCTGATCTGATACATAGATTACTGGATGTACATAAGCCAGTAATGCCTAATGGCACATAGATTACTGGATGTACATAAGCCAGTGATACCAGCCACAAACTGTAGGTGGCGCTATGAATAAAATCATTGGGTTCCACTAAAGTGTATAAGTATGGGGCTCTCTACAGACAACTAGAAGGTATTCTAATAGAAAGGAAATGTTTGTTTTATGATGTGGTTATAGTATAAAAAGAGACCATGCTCACAACTATACCACAGGAATAAAATACTGCAAAACTAGATACCACTAAAATTACCACCAATACAAACTAACAAGGTATGGTCACTAAAATAGTGTGATACCAAACCCAATCTAAATGTAAGACTAATTTACCACCAAATCACCGCCAATATTTTTACGATAAGAAAATACAGCCAAATCCCAAATTTCCCCAATAAAACAAAATCTCTTACAGGGATGCCCAGCATTTGAAAATGCATGCCAGTGAAAATGCTGGAGTATTTGGATGTTGGAGAGGAAGGGAGTGGCAGAAACACAAGTTGCATTTTTCCCCTACTTCCTATCTTACAAACTGAGGAAAATGGGGTGCTACGTGAATGGAAGGCATAAAAGCTTTGCCATAGGCAAGACTTTTATGCCTTCCATTTATGTTATGCCTGCTGGGAAAAGGAGCTCCAAAGAAACATTAGGGTATTTTGGTAGTAGACAAAAACAATAATTGAGAATCTTAAACAAATAATCTTCAATCTGTGAAAAAACAACTGAAGGTACGACTTTAAAGATATGCAATTTTCTCAGCAGCTGCTTTTTTATTTGCTGCCTACCATTCTTATTTTACCCTTTGTGTGTTACCTAATGCCTAATGCCCGAGCGGCCTATACTGATGGGACAGTAGGTCCATGGGTACAATGTGATGATGTTTCTTATGTGCATATGCCTTATAGGCTGATGGTTGACGTTCCATAATTAAGGTGAAAGGCCTTGTGGCCATAGCAATGACAGAGGGCAGTCATGTAGCTATGTTTCAAGACCTGGCGGAAGGCACTTGAGATCAGCATGATGGGATATGAACATGTGCCTTACAATCAACATCAATTGGGGGGGCGCATTTCGGCGCACAACATATTTTTTCCTTTTTAAAAGAGAAGTGTTTCCATGTATTGTGAACCGAGGCATTACAAACATATATTTTAGAGGGTCATTGGGCCTGATCACGACTTTGGCGGTATTACCGCCGGCGGTATTAGCCCTACCACTGAACTCCCCAGTGCTAATAACGCCGGATCACGAGTTCAGCGGTAATGTAATTCCTCATTCCCCATTGAGCCCATTCGGGAATGCCCCATTCTCCATGGGGCTCAATGGGGAAAATGTGCGCTCTTATCGCCGGCAGATTTCCCGCCGGTGGTAATGTTGGGTATTTTGTGTAGATTTGGGACCGAGCTGTATTTTCTTACCGCCAAAAACAAAATAATTTAGTAATAACCACTCCTTATTTAGATTGGGTTTGGTATTATAGTGGTATAGTGGCTATGCATTATTTCAGTACACAGATACATTTGGTTGGTATATATTTCGTTGTGGTATAGTGGTGACCATAATGTCTTTGTTTTATTTTTGGCCCCAACGTACAAAACCCCTTTCTTTTGTTTAGACTGTTCTTGTGATCTCTAGAGGCCTCAGGCTTCTACATTATTCAATAACACCACATTTTCATATGGAATGGCACTTATGGCTGTTATCACTGATTTATCTACACCAGTGAGATATGCTTCCATAAAGTATTCACAATAACTTGTGGTGTTATCACTAATTTATTTACATTAGTGAGACAATGTCTCCAGAGGCCTCTCTCTGCTGATTCATATACGCCAGGCAGACTATTGTATTATATTCCACCAAGAAGACACACATACATATACACTGAGTGGAACCACGCACACAGCTATTTATAATTGCTCATAACACTACTTTATCTACATAGGCAGTTTGGCACATATATTACCTAACAACCTACCCTTTTATTATGTGATATGGGCTAAATGCATCAGAGAAAGACAGAAGCAAAAGAAAAACCTTTACACAGGTTGTGATTTATACCAGTTTCATTTCAAAATCATACATTACCAGCTTTGCGATGCAGTTTTTTCTAGAATTAATAGAAGAGAAACAATTGCAAAAGTACAAGTCATTTCATTAAATTCTTTGCAACAATAAAAAGAACAGTACATCAATTGACTTGCATTTAGATGGTAACATTAGAATGTGGCATTTAAACACTGTGATTCCCCAATAGTGACTATTGCTACACTGCCTGCCTAATAATAAATCATTTGTCCGTCACAGCAAACTCACTCCATTCAAATATTTACCAGCTATTTGCAGCTCTCCCACGTGCGATCTCCTGGCTTGTCGCCTCCGAGAAGTGGCCCAGGGTTTTCTTTTAAAGCCCCCAGCGAGAACATGCAGTTCCAATCTGCAATCTTCTGTTCTCAAGCCGGTGCTAATTGACTGGGGAACCCCAGTCTCTGAAGGTCAGCAGCCCAGCCAGGTGACCTCAGCAGCTTCAGCCAAGTCCTCACTGCAACACCGCCAAATGTCTAATAATCTCCCTCTCCCTGAGCTGCTTCAGGAAACCTCTGTTACAGCCCCTAAGGTGACATGTCACCAATCAAAATACACAATAATCTATCCTCCTTCTTCAACAATGGCTTGGTTTATACAGTTTTGAAACTGTATCTTCTCATTTCCTGGCATGCAGATTTTGCATCCAGCTAACACAGTGAACAGAGAAAAAAAAATGAATCCAAGTGCACGTTTAAAATGACTTTCAGAGCCTGTCTTTTCTACCTCATTTTCACATGGAGATCACATTATGATGTTATTTGATTAGTATTGGTGATTAGTATTTGTTAGTTAAGTTAATTAATCAAGTATCTAATGTGTCTCCTGTAATTGAGGCATTTTCAATTGAGAAAAAAAATGTGTTTTTTTAAAACTAAGTATTGAAAGTGGAAAAAAAAATGATGTTCATAGACAGCCTGTCTTCAAATACCTGTCCATATGTTACCCTGGCAACGCATGAGTTGCTGTACCACCTTACAGCTATAATGTGATCCCATGCAGTGGCGCTGCTCTCCAAAACATGCTAAATTATACTACAGTAATAGTTCCTGTTTCCTCTTACAAAATTGTACTATGGTGATCTGTATTTCTGACCATCCCTTTGTCTCAATCCCAACCACCTTTTCTAGGAATGTCTGCACATCAAATGGGAGTCCTTGGAGCAGTATGTGATAAAATATTGGAATGTTCATGTCCCATGATTGTTGCGTCTCTAGTGTCTGTTGAAGTGAAATGAAATGATATTTTATTTATATCGAGCTCGTACACAAGTGTTTCAAAGCACGGCCAGGCAACAAGGGAGGGGGACATGGGAGAAAAAAAACAGAAAAACAGCGATCTTACTAGGCACAGTGACATTTAAGAAAGCACCAGTGCATGGAAAAGGGAAACGGGAGAAAAGTGCATGGAGAGGGGGAGTGGAAAGTGCAAGGCAGATGAGAGAAACCATAAATAAATACATATTAAATAGAATAAAAAATAAATAAGGGCGATAAACCATGGTAGTGCAGCCAGCAAGTGGCAGGTGAAAGTTAGTCAGAAAGGTATATCTGATAAGTGCCGAAGAAAAGTGGGAGAGGGACTGTATGGGTACAGATACAGACCCCTAGTGTAGATGGTGGCCTGGAGGCAGTGCAGGAGGGTGGCAGAGTCAGCAGGTACCTGGGCCCGAATGAACAGAGGGGGGCCAGGTGCAGGATGCCGAGAGAAGAAACAGATCAACCGGGGAGGAGGAGGCAAAGACAGAGGCAAAGAGGAAGGTCTTGAGATGCTTCAGGAACCAGCAATGTTTTTCCTCAAGTTTCAAGGTGGCTGGGAGGCTGTTCCAAAGGGAGGCACCAGCCGAAGACAGAGATCTACCCCCAGCTTGTTTCTTTGCAAAACGACTAACCTTGAGGGAGTTAGAAGTAGAGGAGCGAAGGGATCGAGGGGGGAGGAATTTACGGAGGGATAGTTGAAGGTATTTTGGACCCAGGCCCCTGAAAGCCTTGTGGACAATGCAGAGGGTTTTAAATGTAATCCTTGTATCCACTGGGAGCCAATGAAGAGATTTCAAGGCTGGAGAGAAACGATCCCAGGGCTTTAGGCCAAGGACAAGTCTTGCAGTCCTGTTCTGGATTAGTTGTAGAGGACAGAAAGTGGAGGCAGGTAGTTTTAGAAGGAGGCTGTTACAGTAATCCAGTCTGGAAATAACCAGAGCTTGGGAGACAGTGAGCTTTTGAGGGAAGGAGAGGAAAGGCAGAGTACCTCTAAGGAGGTGAAGTAAAAAGTTAGATTTTTTGGAGACATCAGAAATGTGTGCAGCGAAGGAAAGTGTAGAGTCAAAGATAACCCCAACGTTCTTAGCCGCGCAGGTGGGGGTAGGAGGCGGGCCAAGGCAGGTTGGCCGGCCAGAGAGTGAGAGGAAAGGATGGAGATGGTGTACCAATAAGGAGGATATCAGTCTTGTTGGCATTTAGACATAGATCATTTGCGGCACACCAATTTTGAATGGTGATTAGACAATCAGAGATGAAGGAAGGAGAGGAGGAGGCTGAAGGAAGCCTGAAAATGCATTGGGTGTCATCATCATAGCACTGCAAAGTTGAGCAGAACATTGAGATGCAGTGAGCGAGAGTTGCCAGGTATTGGTTGAAAAGCCAGGGCGAGAGGCTAGACCCCGGGGGACAAAACATGTGGAGTGGGAAACAGAAGATAGGAAGGACCCAAGTTGTACCTGGGAGGATCGATCAGAGAGAAAAGAGTTCAGCCAGGCCAAAGCCTGATCAGTGATACCCACGTTGTCACGAAGACGAATGAGCAGGGTGGTATGGTTGACCGTGTCGAACGCAGAGGAGAGATCACGAAGGATGAGGACAAAGGGAATGTTCGAAATGTGGTTGGAGAGCAGGTCTTCACGGATGTTCAGGAGAGCAGTTTCCGTATTTCTGGCAGCTTTGCAGCCAGATTGGTGGTCATGGAGGGAGCCAACAGAGTCAGAATTGAGATTAAGCTAAGAGATGGCCAGCTTATAAGTATTATATTCTATGAGGTCCTCATCTGGTTTCATTTTGTTTGCCAAAAGGGCACCCATGTCTGATGTGTCTGGGTACATAGTCATTAATATTTTCCACACGTGTGCATGGCAGTCTTTAAAGGGCACACCATTGTGAACGTTCTTACTCAAATTTACTCTGTTATATCCTTCCTGTTCTCATATTTTGTCCCTCCTTTTGCCAAATACAGTTCTGACTAAGCTATTCATGTCACCAGTCACCAGGGTAACCCCTGCTGTCTTTTTCTCAAGAGGGTATCCATGTGCCTGCTCCCGTTGCAAGGGATGGCAAGCTATACATTAAATTATCTCTTGGCGTTCTCTGCCATGATACATTCTGTGCTCTCACCCAACCTTTCTGCAACAGTGGAAACTGTGCTTGTGTCATGAGGGAAGACCTACCTTTTGCAGCGATAACTACCACCATCATACCTATCTTGTTTCAGAGGGTCTGCGACCAGTCCCTATTGCTCCCCCAATCTATGTCCCTCTCTTTCTCTTCCAATGCTCTCGTTCTCTTTCTTTCTCCTGCCTTCTCCTCTTTTCCTTTCCTTCTCTGTCATTGTCCCATTCCTCATCATCCCATATTTCCCTGCTGCCAGGCCCTGCTTTTCCATCCTCATCGGTGTCCATCGGACCCCACAGAGCTCTCCTCCTCCTCTAACAGAGTCTCTTTATCTAAAGTAAACATCATTTTCCCAGAGATTCATCCACTTGGTGTTCCCACTACCCTTTGCTCCTCCTCCTTTTTCTGGACCTCCTTCTCTACCGCACGTTTGGCTACTTTGAACAAAGTTTCTAACTGCTGCTGCACACTTTTCTATGTCTGCCAAGTACTCTAGCAGTTCTTCTCTCAGTAGTGAGCCTCTGGATTTCCCTTCCCTAATTCTGCGTTGTTCTGCGTTGTTCCTACTTGGGGACACTTGTTGTGGCTTTCTGCACCCCACTACAGACTTCAGTGTAGGGTGCAGCCCATAGGGAGGGGGCGGCGCAGTGGGCAATACCACTGTATTACTACCTTTCTCAACACCTTTGGGGGGTTTCTACATTTTCTCTTCATAAAGCTTCCATAGGCCTACAATATTTTACTTAATATTTAATTTGGAGACTTTATACAAATATGAGAACATGTTTTTCAGCTATCACTATCAAACTTTCCATTTCCTAGCCATTCTCAAAAGCATTGCCCAGCGGTGACCTGCACCCACTAGAAGTAGTATTTCAAAACTGTATCTCAATACTGGAGCAGTTTATTACATAAGTAGCCCAGGGCTGTGTCAATTACCCCATTAAACACCATCCTCCACTCTATAGTTCACTCCAACTCACCTACCACAGTCGAGAGTTCCCTCCCCTTATTCCCGTGCAATTTTTCTTCCCCCAATTTTATATATTATAGGATGGTGATAGCTGCCCTATAGTTATGGTGAGTTGGACTCCCATGGGAACACTTTAAAATTCTATAGTTAAAAACTATTGATTCAAGTAATGGATTTGACCAAAATTTCGAAAGAGATTAGTGACTCGAGACCAGCCCCCCCACCCCAAAGTTTTGTAAAGATACATTGAAAAAGAAAAATGTTATTAAGAAGACAAAACAAATTGTGTTTTCAAAGTTGTGGCCTACTTCCCATTCATTTAACAATAGATAAAAAAGGTACATGTTTGCCAAAGCACACAGCCCAAACCACTGGACGAATTTGGACCAGGTCTGAAACAATTTGGGCACTAAGTGTTTTAAAGAGGCCTTTTTGTTGTTTGGAGTTATTCTGTGCAGTAGTTATTTAAATATTTAACGGAGAAGGAGGTGGCACCTTCTCAAAAATACATAGCCATCTCTCAGGGATTTACCCAAAACCGTTTTTTTTTAGAAATTAAACAACCACCATCTTGTTTTTCTCTTGATGTGAGAGATAACCGCGGCTACAGCAGAGAATAACGGGAAATGAAACTTAGATAAAAAGCTATTAGCTGGTTTGCATATTTGCAAATGAATTTAGTCTAGAGGTGGGGTGGTTGCTGGAGGACACCAAGTGAAATTTGGGAGTTATAGGAAGTTCAGGGACTGAGTTTACAAAATGAAGGCCTATTTAGCCATGGCTATAGCCTTGAATGGCCGCCATCTAAAAGCGAACTGCGGCACAGAAACGGCGTGTGTTATGGGGGGAAACGGAGATGGCAAGGGAGGTGAGGAGGCCATCTAGGTAGAGGGGGGAGCTAGCACAGATGAGGGGGCACTTTGTGAGGGGCTGAGGGCAGGAAAACATGTTTTGCCACCCGTTTGTCCAATAATCACAGCTACATCCGAGGCTATATAGGAATACAAATAGCCGCAGATTTGAGTAGTTCTGTTGTATATATTTTTGCATGTTGTTGTTTTATTTCTTTTTTTAAGGTTTTTTATAGGTATAGTTATGTTGAGGTGAAACCACTGGCAATGGCCAATAGTTATGGTCAGTGACATGGTAGGTATTTGGGAGTCTTATCTTATCTATTGTGGCTGTGTGTTTTCAGATTTTACATGCGAGACTGTGGAGAAAAAAGAACATTGTTTAAAAATATACATAGAAAAGGAGCCATCCTTCTATAGAAATATATGTCCTATCTGCTGTATTTTAGCCTGTGGTATTCTCACCCATGCTATTATATTGTGTGTAATTGTACCCATTAAATGTATCCCCACCTAGCTTACTGTCATGTATACTCTGCTCTATGCTCTCTTTCTCATCATCTATCTTGAGCAGGCATTTACTGTATTGATCTTTTAACTTCCATTGTATTACTAATGTATCTTTCTTCATTGATATTCCATACTCAGATCTTTGAAAAAAAAAGTTATAGCTGCTGCTATACAAAAAGGGGAGTGATTGGTGTATTGAGGATCACGTCTAACAATAGGAACGACTGGAGTGTTTACCCATGGCCACCCATCATCCTCTCAAAATATGGCCCTCCTACCCACGAATACGCATGGCATGCTGTGCAGCCACGGGTATATGCCGGCAAATGGAATGTAGTATGTTTGTGAACATGTGGTAGCCGTGGCTACTGGCTGGACATTATTTTATTACCTGTTCTTGTAAATGTGGCTATGGTTACAGCGCGATTATTGAAACATACATTTTCTGTGCAATAATCATATTGTTATGTGGATGATACAGCACATAACTTCATTTCAGTTTGTCATGTTATGTGCTTAGGTGTTCCTTTGCTTCATTTGAAGTTTTGAAGGCCGCATTAGTTTTGATTTTGAGCATGCAAAAATAAAATGTACGCGTAGCTGTGGCTATAAGGTGAGATTTATAGAGGCTATGAGAAATGCTGGGTAGGTAGAACATCGATTTCTGTAAGTTTGTTTGTTATTGGTTGTTGTTATTTTTATTTGTGTTGCTGTCTGTGATAGGTTGTAGTGAAAATGTGTCATCCATTTTAGTAGTTTTATTTTAATATAGTCATCTTTTTGGGGTATTCATTTTGGAAAGTATAAAAGCTACCATGTTGTGCAGTATTCTTATTTTGATTGCAGAACTCCACAGTACAGTATGCTGAGTGTGTGACTGCTGTGGAAGTACCAGTTAATATGTACATATTTAAAAGTTCTTTTGGGGTATTATGTGTCAGGTACATTTCCACTACTATCAGATGGTATTTATTGGCATTATTTTCGGCCTATTTAGATTAATTGGCAGTTTATTTTTCATTTATTTTGTACCTTTTACTTTAATGGTGCTTGATAAAAATGTGTGTCAATTATATTTTTTACTATTGTCAGATGGTATACTTTGGGACTATTTTTCATATACTCAGATTTCATGGCAGTTAATGTTCGATGTTTTTTAATTTTTACTAATATGCTGCTTAAATTCTAGTATTTTTATTCATCTATTACTTTTATGTTGCAGATTAAGGCTATGTGCGGAAACTGTGTTGAACAAGAGCCTTCCTATAGGGTTCTTCCTTGTCATATGAATGGTCCTGAACAAGGTGGTGGATGGCAATTGAGGTTCTCAAACTTTGATATGGTTTATTGTACAAAAGGTACACTGCACATCCTGAATGTCCTGCTTACAGTGTTGCTCCTTTCTATAAACATAGTGATTTATCAGCTGCAGTTTTCTGAGCATTTGGATTGTTTTTCGAGAGGAGGTAAGCAGAAGATTCCCACACCATGCTTGTGTGTAGTTTTACTTTCAATCTACCATGTGTTTTCTTCCCAATAACCAAACCTTTTTTTGTCCTGTTCTTGGCAGTCTTTTAGATTGGGTGAGGAGACGATGGGATGAGGTTGGGAGGAATTGACAGTGGTGGCAGAATTGGAATTTAATGGTGCACTGGCACAAGTTTTTTTAATCCGCCTTTGATGTTATGTCTCCCAATGACCCAAGGATTAATATGTGTGAAGAAAACAACAGTGTTCTATGCACAAATGTTGTATCCTATAAAGTGCATAGGATGTATTACATATGAGATGTGATGTTTTCTTTTTTTACAGATACAAGGATATCATTGTATCTTCCCTTTTCTATATGTAGTGAATCTATTCACAGCTGCTGTACCTTAGAGATCAACTATACTCCCACCTATTTATTCTGATTGACTTCACACATATATGTAGCTTTTTCTTTTTTTTTTTAAACACAGATCCATAACCGAGGCTACCGTATTGTCCAAAGTGAAGCTGGAATTAGGCGGCGTGGGTAATTGCAGGAATGACTGGAGGTTGTAGCTGTGGGCTCGATTGACCTTACCTATGGCTATTAGGACCCAGTATATTGAAAAAGTACTATTTGTAAAGAAAAGAGGCCTTTTTAAGAACTATCTTTTACATAAATATGTATATATGTTTAAAACCCTATGTGAGCCCCCCGTTTAACTAACAATTTGTAACCGCGGCTATAAAAAGTCAATGGGCCTCATTACACGGTAGGCGGTAACCATGGCGCTATTAGCGCCATGGTTGCTGCCGGTATTTTACCGTGTCCACCTTGGTGGATGGCGGAATTACCGCCCTACTCCAAGGTGAGCGGGGGCAGTAATTCCCCATTCACCAAGGCACTTCCTCATTCCCATTTTTGCCCCCATAGGGCATAATGGGAATGGGGAAGGCGCTAATTACGGTACCGTAATTAGCACCAAGGTCCCTTTGCGGCACCCTACTTTAATGGCTGGTAAAACCAGCCGTTAAGGTCGGCTCCCGCAAAGGGAACTCGTAGTAAGGCGGTAAGGGTTTACCGGTACCAATGCCCGTACCGGTAAACCCTTACCGCCTACCGTGTAATGAGGTCCAATGAGGTCTATACTAAAAGAAATTGGGGTTATTATTTTATTGTATTTGCATATTTATATGTAATATCTAGTCCTTAAAAGGACTGTTTTGCGGTACACTGAATGTAGTATTTTAGCACATTTGGAGTACTGTTTTGATGTTATGAATGTTATGAAGGAACACCGCATTTCCTTCATCGGTTAGATGAACACCATCATGACTATAGAAATTGACCATGTAGAATTGTATGTTATTGTATGAAATCCAAAATTGGTTGTGGTCTCTCATGAATGCTGAAACTACTTTATTAACATTTATCAGTGCTTTTTCAATTTATCAGGCTTCGTTTGTTTTTGAGTTTGCAAAAAATATACTTGTAGCCGCAGATACGAAGCATAATCTGCATCGGCGTCGAATAGCCATGGGTAAAAAAGATGCTGGGTGGGGCAAAAAAGATTTCTGTAAGTTTGATTGTTTGTTATTGGTTGTTGTTACTGTACTATTTGTGTAGCTCTCCATGATATGTTGTAGTGACAGTGTGTCATTCATATTAGTAGTTTTATTAGTATATAGTCCTCTTTTTCTGGCATTCATTGTGGAAAGTATAAAAGCCACCATTTTCTGATGTTTTATCCATTTGAATCCAGAACTTTCACTGCGCACATGGCAGGAGTGTGGCTATGTGAACATAAGTGTTAATACCTATTTACATGTGTGAAAGTTAATTTACAGTGTTGTGAGTTCTAGTTATATTAACCACTGTTATCTGATGGTGTTCATTATCATTTTTGTCATCTGCTCTGATTTTATGGCAATTTTTTCTTAATGTATTCTTTAACTTTCACTAACATGGACCTACAATATTAGATTTGTCAATCAATGGCATGTATAGGCAGGCATGTATTGTTTGTATTCATCTTAGTAAGGTTGAAGGTTTATATGATTGTATTTGTTGTAATTTTAAGGCACTTTCAACTGTGCAGTACTCTTAGCTGTTTTGAGTTTTCTGTGAGGTAGTAGAACTGATGGTATTTTTGCAAGTTTATTTAAGTCATTTTTTATTTTTTTTATTTTGTTGTGGCTGTTTTTTATGTATCTGTTCAAAAAAACATGTACACATATATGTGGGCAGTAGTCTTGTAAATGTTTATTTTAGAATACATTGGGCCTCATTACGAGTCCGGCGGTAACCGAGGCGGTAAAACAGCCTGGTTACCACCGGACTCGTATTACCATTCCGCCTTCATGACTCCCGGAATTACAGGGGCATTACAACCCCGGTGTCCTGGGAATTCCAGAGGCGGAATGGTGTTAATCCCCATTCCCATGGAGTCCTCTAGGACAGCTTTCAGTTTTCAGTTGTGTCCACTGTATATGATATGCACTAAGCAGCCACTACATATGGGCTTTAGCACAAGACTGGCCAGTGGCCACAACCTTTGGCTATGCCCACTATATAGTCTAATATATAAATGGGCCTCACTAGCCATGACCTTAGACCATGAGCAGATTGTACATCTTTTAAAATACTAACGTGCCATAAGCGATGAACTTCGGAGGTGCCCACTGTGTATTATACAACACTAACCAGCCCCTATCTATGGCCTTCAGCCGTGCTCACTGTATATTATATACACTAACCAGCCACTAGACAGTGGCTATGGCTTTTGCCTATGCCAACTGTATATTCTAACATACTAATGAGCACTAGGCATGGCCTTTAGCTATGGCCACGGATTACAGCTTTCAACGTTGCACACTGTATATTTGAAAACAGTGACGGGCCACTAGGCATGGCTTTTAAGCATGCACACTAATATTTTGCAACACTGACCACTAGCTATGGTGTTTTGTAATGACCAGTTTGTCACTGCCAAGTCCATGGCCTGAATTGTTTTTAAGAAAATCTAAGTTTTTATGAGCTAACATATTAATCATGTTTTGTCTAATGCCATTATTGATGTAATCTGTTGCATACAATGTAATTAGTTATGTCATCGGTGATGCAATTTGTGATGTTATCAGTGTTCTCCTACAACATGTATTTAGGGATATCAATGATGTGATCTGTGATGTCATCACTGTGGTCATAGGCTGCACAAAAAGGGGCGTGAATTTAAGGTGTCATTAGCTGAATTTCAGGGGTTTTAGTGTGTTAAGTTCTCACCTTAATGTCCAAGCAACTAAAGTTTTTTTTTCCTTGAATTTCAAAGTTTTTGTTACAATGTATTATATATTCAATGAAAACATGTGATATCATCTTTGATGTCCTTGGAGTAAGTCTTAGCAGTGCACGGTGGTGGCGCGAGTTATGGTTGCTTAGCTTACCATAACTGCCAAATTTCTGGGTTTTTTCGGTTTTATTTGTAACCATAATGTCCCTTTAACAACGTTTTTTACATTGAATTTCATAGCTTTTTTATTTCTGCAACTTATCCATAACATCCCTTTAACAAAGTTTTTTAATTGAATTTCATGTGTTTTTTACCAGTTTACCCTAATTTGCTACAACTTACTAATAGCATACTTACCCCAATATATCAACATTTTTCTCCAATTAAGAAAGTTTCACCTTAGAACTCTGCCATTCTCCATTTTTAACCCTTCTATACAATTTTTGCAACTTTTTCCACTGTTTTTGTGTTTGTCGATGTTTGCAAACATCTGAAGCCATTGCACACTTTTCAGACTGTGTCATTTGGCCAAACACACGCGCACTGCATGATGACGTGTCCACAAACGTGTCTGCACCTTCGCAAATGGGTCTGGGCTTCGGGAACAGTTCAGAACTACATTTTCTACTGATCTAGGAACTTTGAATCTCAAAATGTACCTTTGCAAAGCTCCTACACCTATTCTTACTCATTATTCATTACAATCTACCACACAGCACATACTTCGAACAATATTAGGAAAACTGCTATTCATCTTAAAAATGGCATCAGCTATTGTCATCCCGCCTCCCCAAGGACCTACACAACGAGACAAGCGCAATACTTCAAAAGACAATCAAGAAGACCAGGAAGATGAGGTAGAAAAAGTGCCTAACTCTAACATGGGTGTGGAAGTTCTTTACCACAGCTGGAAATGTACTAAAGGCTAAAGATATCAATGTGAAATGGCCTGAGTGCAACATTGTACTCACCACAGACAACCTGGGCAGTACTCCTATGGGACAACCTCTATGCAGTGCCACACCAAAATCCAAACACCATAACGCTGTCAGAAAGGCTGTTCCTTTCTTAGGAAGTAGTAGGCTGTCTTCCTCTACCTGATCTTCCTCAATCAATGATGTAACCACACAGCCTACTTCTGTGGGACCCAAAATCCCCCCAGCTACCTTGCAAGCGATAAAGGAGGCTGTTGATCCATATGTTTTGAAAATAACAGTATTCTGTATATACTGCAATACACCACTCTGCAGGGGGGAGCAATTTTGAAGTGCTTTTGGAGCTGTAATCAAGGAGCATGAGAAACATTGTCCTTACCTTAGATTTAAGACACGTGTAACATTTTTCCCTGTCCACCTGCCCCCCCAAATAAGTGGTTGGTGCCCCTTGCTTCATGTCTCTCCCCACCTTACTTTCTGGCATCTCCTGCCAAAAAAGAAAATTTAAAAAAATCAAAAAACACAAAAAAGGTTTCTTTAGGAGCCTCATTTCACAGTAAAAAAAATATAATTAAAGAAATAAGCTTATAGACTACCTCTACTTTACATTTTTCAGTAAAGTAGTTAGATTCAATAAGATTTTCCAACATTCCATTTTGTACCTACCTTATGAAACTTTTAAAAAAATAAGACCTCATTACAAGGTAGGAGGTAGCCATGGTGCTATTAGCACCATGGCTACCCCCTTACCGCCTTCCGGGTCCGGTTTCCCGAAATAGGTACTTACCTGGTCAATCCAACCTTGGAGGATCCGGTAAGTCCCCATTCCGGGAACCATTCCCCATTCCCATTCGAGCCCTATAGGGCTCAATAGTGATGGAGGTAATAACGGTACCACAATTTGCGGTACCGTTATTAGCTCTGAAGTAAAACCAGGCATTTAGGAAGAATAGGGTGGTAATCCCTTACCACCTACCTCGTAATGAGGCCCAGAGACACATTTGCAAAACCATGCTTTCAAGTCCTTGCCAATGCTCCTTGCACAACTTTCCTACATTTGCATCCATGTTTTATTTTTTGAAAAGTGTCAAAATCTAAGTACATAAAATAGTCATATAATTTAGCTCCCAGTTGACAAAATCCATTCAGACTTTACAGGAAAATTCAAGGTTGGGTCTATAATCTTTCTAAATTTTTTTTTGCACGTTCGGCAAACAGCAACACAGTTATAACCCATCTAAAAATGTTAAAACCACCCTCTAAGTTTGCCTCCTATTCTTAAAATCCCATCAAACTTTTCAAAAACATTGCAATCTGGGTCTTAAATCTTTTTGCAAACCTTTGTGCAGATTCATGAAATGGCACCAAATTTATAAGCCTTTCAAATATTTTGGGACACACTTCGAATTTTGTTTGCTTATGGCAAAACAGGACCAAACTTTGTAGAACTGCTCAAAGTTATGTCTAGAATAATATCACTAGCTACATTTTCATTGAGGGGCGCCAAAGTTATACGCCATCCAAAAACTGCTCTTCACTGACATTGTAATGCAAAAATATGTATGGATGGCCCTGAATATCTGAAATGTTTGCCAACATCACAGGGCTGTGCCGGACTGTCTGTGAACTTTGAGGTCCCAAAAAATGTGTGATATCTGGGTTTGGTCCACATACTCCCTTCACTGTTTGGTCCACAGACTGACCTCCAATTGGCGCAGAGGGCGCATGATGTCCACGGACATTGGACATGCCCACTGATTGAATGGTGAAAAGCGCAAGGTGCGTCATATTTTTGGGAAACGCCCACCATGTTGGATTCGTGCACAGCGTCCGTTGTCTGCGAACATTGTGGTAAGCACATTTTGAATAATACAAAATTTTACTTGTCAAATTAATGAAACAATCTGTGAGGAGCGGAGGGGTGATGAGGATGGGATGGGGCCTGGACGTAAAAAGCCCCAAAATGGGCAGTTTTAAACCCTCAAAGTTCACAGGCAATTTGTGACATCACTGTAATGTTCTCAAACATCTCAGATGTTCGGGGGAACCATACATATTTTTTCATTACAGAGTTGGTGAAAAGCAGGTTTTTTATGGCGTGTAACGTTGACGTCACTCAATGAAACTGCATGAAATTGTGCAATATTATTATAGACCTTAAAAAGGAGATTGGGCTATCTCCAGGTATGTATGGACGCTAAAACGACCAGAAATGTTGTATGTTGGTATATGTTATGCACTAGACAGCTGCAGATGAACGCACTGCCAGGCTGACCCCTGCCTGGCATGGAATACCAGAATACTGTCGGTGTGCCTAAATCAGTGCGCTTGTCACAAAAGTAATTTGGTCCCACAGAATAATATTTTATAGCCAATTCCTATATTTATTACAAATGTCAATAGTATTGTTGAAACAATATTGTCCTTGTGCCCTATCCAACACGGGTTTCAACCGTTGTGGTCTTTGTCAAGGCATGCAGCGAACTGGGCCCTGAGTGCCTGTGATTTGTCAAGTGGTCCCTGAAAAAGTTCAAGATGTCATTTCTCTTTGTACTTACGAGGTTCCAATATCCAAGTACTCACGTCTGTTAGCACATCCCATTGTGTTGCAGTGCACAAATCAATCTTTTTGCAGACGCGCAAACACCTCCAAAGTCGGAGTAGTTATGCGTGTTGAAGCTTCTAATTGTATTTCGGGAAATTAGTCATGTCGGCTTCCTGTTGCTCTATACTCTCACATACATGCAGACAGACAGGGTTACCTCTCTCTCGCTCTCTCTCGCTCTCTCTCTCTCTCGTTCTCTTTCTCTCTCTCTGTCTCTCTATCCCTCTCACACACACGCACACACCTTAATAATAGTCATGTCAAGGTCAAAAGACATGTTTGGTTACTAATATTCTACTTTGCACCATCATTTACAAAAGCAGGCTTGCATTGCTTGAGCCATTCACCTTAATTAGGCATTATTTGGGGGCCTGCTCCGGGTCACCGGGCAGGTCCCATGCTCATGTCGGGGTCACCCGACGGGGTTCCATGGTGCAGCGATCACGCTGCGCATTCGTGGGTGGGGGTCACCCCACCCGCTCCGGATCACCGGAGCTCCACACGTGGCCAAGGGCACCTGGCGCACAGCGGCCCCAGCTCTGGGGACACCTAGGCCGGGGTCGCATCTAGCCATGGTCACATGGCGCTGGGATCACCCAGGGACGGCATTGCCCAGCAGGGGCACAGTCCTCGTGCTGGGCCCCGTTCTTGAGCCCAGCGCATGCAGTGCAGCACCAGCATGGTGCGTGAAGAACGACACTGGAGCCTGATGGTGGTTAGACTGACAAGCCGGAAGCAGCTTGTCCCCTTTATTACCTTGGTCACATGTGACCAAGACACACACACACTGGGAGATACCATGTCTCCCTACAGGGGTGACATGCAACAGGCATTATCACCTTCTCTTCATTAATGAACTCTCCTTAGCCAGTACTCCTCCATATATGTTGTCAGCACCAGCGCCGTTTGGACTGCAAGAACCTATTCATAATTCCCTTCAAAAGTCTCCTTCATCATATGCCAAAATAATTGGATGAATCATTATATTGTGACATTTCTGAACAGAAAAGCTTTTTTTTCAAAATTGTAAATCAAGGTAAATTAATCTTGCAAAACAACAATTCTCAGCAAACCTGTTGCATGCTATCTGTGAGTTAACTGTTATTTTCATTTATTGTATATGCATTCATCACTTTTAAATCGTGTCGTTGTCTATTTTTACGCATGTTCAACTAAGTTACATACATTATAAATGTTTATTCTCATAATCACATGACTTTGTGTGTGCACATCGTGCTCTTCCCTATAATAATTGACCTTTCTTCGGTTTCGCCTTGAGCTATATACAACTTGAGGCTGGGCAATCACACCTCAGAATGTACCACTCTCGCAGTCCTCAAAGCTAAATTAATGCTCTTCTCAGACAATTTACTCCGACTCATGCGATCAAAGGAAGCACATTCAGTTGTGGTTAAAGCACGCAGACGAATTTCCAAACTCGCTGAATTACTATGTTTCTATGCATAACAGATGTACAGCAGGATGACTCCCATACGGAGGGAGAAATATGGAAATTGCTGCATTCATTTAATGACTCATGAAATCGTTGCCATGGTAACATTTTTATAATTGTTATAGTCATAGCTTCACATGCTAAGCTACATTATCCAAGGAAATGCCATTAACAGCTGATGTTGTAAATTAATGCTTCTGACTCAGAAAAGGGAACTCATTGCAAATCAGTCTGGAGACTAATGTGAAATCTGCTACATTCACAAACATAGAGGAAATCAGAGCTAATGCCATATATCTCAACGGAAGTCATTTCTGCTTGCCTCTAGCCATTAGGAAATATTAGATATTAGAAAACGGTACTGACATTAGAGAGCAATTACAAGTCTGCGAAAGGAACACATTCTTTTGTAAAGAAGGAACAACCGAGTTCCAAAGTGAGAGGGGTGTCTTGCGTTTCTCCACAGAGCTCATACAATACTGGCACATCGACGTTTGATGCATATGCTTAACAGCTAAATGTATTCATCAACGTTCAAAACGAAATAAACTGTAAGCTTGACAACTCAGTTAACAGATTTAAGTTTCCTTCCATCAACAAGCTTACATCCGGTCCGCTTCTCTCAAGGACATCAGTTTAAATAGCTTAATGGTCACCTCTGATAAGAGACTGAGCTAAGTGAATTCAGGCCCAGTGGGATGAGGTAATATTGGTATGTAGGCTAAACGCCTGCCACTTAAAAAATTCTCTTGGTGGCGACAGATGTCTTCATTTTCAGAGAGTTGTATCCCGGTTTATATGCAGGTGCCTTAAGGAACGTCTCATTGTGGGATATGAAGATAAGTACTCCTGACATATCTCTCTATATATTCAATGACAAAACTTTAGAGGGAGGAATGAAAGCTAAGGGACACTGTGGTGGTGTTGGAATCAAGACAACTTCCCGCAACACAGGTTCAAGTCATGATCCCGCGATTAGAACCCAGTCACTGATATTAAGCGTGTTATAAATTAACAATTTTATAAAATAAAGTATCAGGGACGTTAAGGTGAGAACTGAATGCAACAAAACCCCTGGAATTCAGCTATAGGCACCTTAACTTTGCGTTCCCTGTTGCACAGGCTAGGACCACAATGATGACATCACAGATCACACCAGTGATGCCATCACTGGTCACAACACTAATTACATTGTATATAACTGATTACATCAATAATGTAATTAGACATAACTTTGATTACCTTAATAACCATTTAGGCCATGGACTTGGCTATGGCAAAGGCTGGGGGCACTGGCCAGCACCAAAGGCAATAGCTAGCCGTCGGTTAGTGTTAGAAAATACCAATGTGCATGCCAATGTTCATGGTTAAAAGCCATGCCTACTAGCCCATCACTGTTTTAAAATCACAGTAGGTGACATTGAAAGCTGTAAACAGTGGTCATGGCTAATGGGCTATCCAGTGATGATAGAGAATACAATAACAGAGAATGCTTAAACATAGAAAAAAACATTGTTTTAAAAATTGATATGGGGTGGGTTATGGGGTAAAATGGGTGGGAATGGGGTTGGTTTAAGCACTTATAGAAATGGGGTTTGTTTATGCTGAAAAAGCATTCTCTGTTATGTATTCTCTGTAATCACATAGAACCGGCTAAAGGCCATAGCTAGTACCCATTAGTATGTTAGAATATACAGTCAGCACAGCCAAAGGCTGTGGCCACTGGCTAGTATTGGGTTGAAGACCCTGTCTAGAGGCTGGTTAGTGCATATAATATGCAGTGGGGATGGCAAAAGGCCATAGCGATTGGCTGGTTAGCATTGTATTACACACAGTGGGCTCAGCCGAAGGCCATCGCTTGTTGCATTTTATTGTTTTAAAATATACAGTGGACATGGCCAAAAGATGTACAAACTGCTCAAGGTCAACGGCCATGGTTATTGCCCCATTTATATGTTAGAATATATAGTGGGCTGAGCCAAAGATTGTGGCCAATGGACAGTTTTGTGCTTAAGTTCTTGGCTAGTGTCTGATCATTGTATGTAATATACAGTGGACACAGTTGAAAGATGTATCCACTGATAAATACCAAAATCCATGGTTGGTAGTCTGTAAGTGTTTTAAAATGTTCAGTGAACATGGATGAAGGTTGTGACCACTGTCCATAACTGATGGTCATGACTAAGGTTGCTTTAGCTGAATTTCAAGGGTTTGTAGTATTACGTTCTCACCTTAACATCCCTACATCTAAAGATGTTTCCTTGAATTTCAAAGGTTTTTTTATAATATATTTCTCCTGACAAAATTTTGTCCTGGAATTTGAAGGTTTGTGTTACAATGTGTTGCTCACCTTAATATACCTGCAACTGTTACGCTCACCTGGACCCCACAGGGGTGTCGATCGGACCCGGACAGCTGCGGTCTCCTTCAACGTGATGCGTAGTGCAGAGATGACTGTCTGGACTGGACCGCCTAGTCTTGTCTGCTGGACCCGAAGAAGTATTTTCCTGCAAGTGGAGACAGGGATTAACCACCTGTGGGTTTTAGTGATGGCCTCCCAACTGTTCTTGCTCTCCCCCACTAATCACCTCCGATATCCCCTTAGTAACCTCACCTTATGTTCGAAAAAGATGAGCTCTCCATCCTGCCTGGCTTGCAGGGGCGCGTAGATACCAGTTACTTCACTGGTTTGAAGGCGTTGGGAGAGTTCCGGTAAGTATTGACACTGAAGTGCCTGGCGGGATTGGTAAGTATCAAGTTCAAAGAGTTCAATGTGCCCGATGTTCACTCTTGTCCCCTTCCTTCCTTAAGTTGCAACTGAGTTTGTGAGAAGAAGGTCTCGTAGCTGCTGCTGGTGTTCAGGTAAGAGTCTGTGTTACCCAACGCTGTCCGGTAACTATTGCATGCGTTAACGTGTTGTTTTTCTCCCTCTTTACAGATGCGGCATATGAAAATGTGGAGAGTTATGGTATAATACTGTTAGGGAGAATTCTCTGTTTAGGCTGAATTTCCTAACCTAGTGAGTCCCCCAGCAGCTTTGCTGGATTTCTGGAGTTTGTTTTTTCCATCCTGCCAAGAGTGAGACTCTTTTCTCCCACCCTTGAACATGAATGTGTGTAATTCCTTTGAATGTCAATGTGTTCTATGGGGTCTTTTACTCCATAGGGTCTCATATGTTTTTCTATGTGTGTTACACCGCACCCTACGTGCCGTAACACTGGGGCGTCCTAGCGGACCTCCACCATAGACTCCATACCCGGGGACTGACTACTGTCTCCCCGGGCATGTAAAGTCACCATTGGCTTTACTAGACCTAAATTTACTAACAGAACTAGTACAAACCATCCTATTGTGGACATACTAGTAGGGGTAATTTGATTACTCCTAGATCTGTTACTCGAGGGGGCACTGTCCCGTCCTCCCTCGTCGAGTTTTGGCTGGTGGCAGTGGAAACTACTTGTTATGTTCGACCCCGAACATAACCCTATGGGATTCGTCCAATTGTTGGAGATTGATACTTTTTCCTCGTTAATCTCTAACATACCATCAGTTTACTTATCTTAAATAAGTTTACCGGATGGTATTTTCTGCCAGAACTCGGTTTTTAAAATGGTGTCTGTGTTCGTCTCTGTGACTCCTAAACCAAAGGTTGAGCCCTTTGTTCCACTTTTGGCGGGCTCTGTACAGAGACCCTCCAAAGTGGTGCCATTCTGTCTGGGTTACCACAGGGGTGTGGGAGGGGGTTTAGGCACCCTGGACCGAGTTGACTTGCCAACTCCGGTCGCACTCTGGTGTGATTGGCCCAAGTGGTGAGCCTCCCCGCTCACCACTTAGCGTGTGTTGATTGACAGCTAGGCTGAATGAATGGGGGTTTTCTGCATAAAAGCAGGGCTTTTGGGACTGGATCTTCAGAAGTCGCCACAGGACCTAAGAATCTGACGAGGGTAACGCTGAGCCGACCTGCACGACGACACCTCCGGTGGAGCCCTGCGGAACCGACTCACCACTTCCCGACGACAGAGGAGATCTCCCTGCCAGAGAGTCTCTTCCCCTGACTGGTGGGAGCAACCAGTCCCCTTTGCTTTTTCTTCGCCTCAGGACGCAGTGGTCGAATTGCCCGTGCAGAGCACCTCGGCAACCGGATAGCCACTACCCCTGTACAGTTACCAAAAGGTGGTGCCTTGTGACGGAGCACTCCGCGGCTGGTCTCTTCCCTGGTGGTGCACCGGACTTCACTTTCCTTTGACAACGAGATCATCTCTACTCTTGGCAAAGACCCGACGTGCATCCACCACCAGGAACAACTGCCCCCGCCGGAGCTGTCTCTCCACAAACAAGGTACCGTGTCCGCCTGGTTTCCCTTTCGATCGGTTCGAGTGAGGTGTCTTAATCCTCTCCTTTCCGTTGGGTCGCCTCCAAGCTTTCTCACGTATTGTTCTGAACTGGTTCAATCTGCCGATAACAATTTGCTATAAAGACTCAAACGCATTTCCACTAAGAGACTTTTTGGGACATATCGCCTTGCCTCTCTCCGAGTGGGCCTGGCCTCTGAACTTTATGATCTATTGTGGTTCTTGCCTTCTTGCCTTGCATTTTTCCCGTGAAGTATTCAACTGTGCTGATTTCGTAACCTGCTTATTTTTCTCTCCCGTCTTAACCAATATTAGAGTGCCATCTAGGTTGAGGTATACACCTCTGTCTGAAAATAAGTGATACCGGTAGAACCTAGACTTGTCAAAATATTGTTAGGGGGATTGATCGTTTCTTCTTCGTAGAGTAATTGTGATTGAATTGTTTTCCGTGATAGTGTCATAGTGTTTTCTATAGACGTTCCGTTATAAATAAATACCTTAATATCTTTACACTAAGCCTCGTTGCGTGTTTGCTTGTTTTACTGTACGATGGAATCTTTTCACCAACCGAGGTGCATGAACGTGGTTGCTAGGCTCCCATGATCTTTCTTGTGGTTCGTCGCCCTTCCAATCGATCAAATAAAAAAGTTTTGATTTAATCATCTTGGAGTCCAGGATATTTTTCACCTCGAATTCAGGTTCTCCATCTATCAAGATGGGGTCAAGTGGTTTGGTTAATCGTGTCCCTGGTTGAACTGGTTTTAGAAGTGAAACATGAAAGACAGGATGAATTCGAATATTAGAGGGTAATTCCAATTTGACGGCCAATGGGTTGATAATGGCCTTAATGGTGTAAGGTCCCAAATATCTAGGATTAAAAGTCTGAGTTCTCTTCAGAGGTATATGTTTTGTAGCCAGCCAAACTTGATCCCCAATCTGGTATTATGGAGTTTCACTTCTATGTTGATCAGCATTTTTCATGTATTTCTCTTTTGTTTGTTTCAAATGTTCTGTGGCTTCCTTAAAGGCTTTTGTAATAGTAGAGTGCAAATGACTAACTGCGGGCATTTCTAAGTGCTGAGGCGAATCGAGTTCTGAGGTTCGAGGGTGATGTCCATATATGGTATAAAAAGGGTTTTGTCCGGTTCCTGAATGTACAGAGATATTGTATGCATACTCGGAAATCCATAAAATATCTTTCCAATTGCTTTTGGTCTGGTGTAGCATACAGCTTAGGTACTGTTGAAGGGTCTGGTTGGTCCTTTCCGTCTGACCATCGGTCTGAGGATGGTAACTTGTTGATAGCCTCATGTCGATTTGTGCCAGTTGACAACATTTCTTCCAAAAATGCGAGATAAATTGACTACCTCGGTCAGAAACCAATACGGAAGGGAATCTGTGTAATCGAACAATGTTTTCGAGGAACTCCTTGGCCAGAATCAAAGCAGAAGGTAACCCCTTTACAGGAATAAAGTGGGCCATCTTGGAAAAAAGATCCACAATAACTAGGATGGTGTTAATTCCATTTCATGGAGGTAGATCTGTAATAAAGTCTAAAGACAAGGTGTGCCATGGTGTAGGTGGAATATCCAAAGGTTGTAAAAGGCCAGCAGGTTTTTTCTTCTGGCTTTTGTTTTGGGTGCAAATGCCACAAGACATCACAAATGACTTTTCGGCAAGTGGGCCACCAGAACTGTCTCTTAATTTTTACTTCAGTTTTTGCGATACCTGGGTGCCCTTCCATCAGGGTGTCATGGTAAATGGAGATGACTAGTTCTTGTATTTCCTTGTGTGGTAGAAATAGTCGTCCTTGATAGTAAGGTAGGTCATTGACGACTGAGTAGTCCGATCCTTTCTTTACCCAGTCCTGCAGAATTGCTGGATCGAAGAGTTGTTGGATTTTTGAATGAATATCTTTTAGTGTCTGTAGAGTAGTTATGCCAAGAATTCTTTGCTCAGGAATTATTGGCACCGGTTCCAGGTTTGCATATGCTTCTCCCATCCCTATTTGGGATAAGGCATCTGCTTTGCAATTTTTGCAGCCTGGTTGATAAGTGATCACGAAATCGAATTCGGCAAAGAACAATGCCCCTCGAAGTTGTCGCGATGATTGGGCTTTGGCTGTTTTTAAATACTGCAGGTTCCGGTGATCGGTGATTACGGTAATAGTATGCCTGGCACCAAGGAGATAGTGCCGCCAAGCCTTAAAGGCGGATTTGATGGCTAATAGCTCTTTATCGGTAACTGCATAGTTTAACTCAGGTGCTGAGAACTTTCTGGCCCAAAACGCTACTGGGTGAAGTTGACCGGTTTCAGGATCCTTCTGGGACAGGACAGCTCCCATGGCTAAACTGGATGCATCAGTTTCTACTATGTATGGAAGCTCAGGGCGTGGATGCTTTAAGACAGGTGCTGATGTGAATTTCGCTTTCAGCTCTTGGAAGGCCTTTTCAGCCTCTTCGGTCCACAAGAAGCGTTTGTTTTTTCGCAAAAGTGCTGTGATGGGGTGTACAACATGGGAGAAGTCCGGAATGAATCTGCGGTAGAAATGAGCAAATCCGAGCATGCTTTGTACCCCTTTGACTGAACTGGGTGATGGCCACTTGAGAATTGCGTCCACCTTTCGAGGGTCCATTCGGACTCCTTTTGGAGTCAGGATAAATCCAAGAAATTCAACTTCTGTAGCATGAAAAACACATTTTTCCAATTTTGCATATAACTTGTGCTGGCATAGTTTCTCAAGGACTGCACGCACGTGCTTAACATGGTCTGATTCTGAGGAGGAGTACACTAGAATATCATTTATGTATATGACGACACAGACGTCAATGAGTTAACGAAAGACATTGTTCATAAAATACTGGAAGGCTGCTGGTGCATTGCACAACCCGAAGGGCATCACCTGATATTCGAATAATCCATACTTGGTGCCAAAGGCAGTCTTCCATTCGTCACCTTTCTTGACACGTACCAGATGATATGCCCCTCAGAGATCTAACTTAGTGTAGATACAAGCATCCTTTACTTGGTCTAGTAATTCGGGGATCAGAGGCAATGGGTATCGTTTTTTTACCGTAATCTGATTTAATGCGTGGTAATCTATGCACGTTCTAAGGTCACCTTTCTTTTTTGGCACGAAGAATAAAGCTGAGGATGCAGGAGACTTAGAAGGACGATTAAAGCCATTAGCAAGGTATTGGTCCAAGTATTGCCGTAGGTGACAATTTTCAGGTTCCGTGAGGGCGTAGATTCTACTGCATGGGGGTTGTGCACCGGGTAGGAGGTCGATTTGACAATCGTATGATCTGTGAGGAGCTAATGTATTGGCCTGTTCTTTTTGAAAAACATCCTGAAATTCTTGGTATTCCTGAGGTAACTGCACGATTGGGTTAACGACTGTAGCTAGGCCTTTGTTCAAAGTTTTCTCCGGGTAACAGGTGTGTGCACAATCCGGGAAGGTTATTCTCTTCTCTCGTCAATCTATACAATGATTATGTGTTTCCAACCATGGCATCCCCAGTATTATCTGGAACTGTGGGGCTTTGATTAGATCAAACACAATAGTCTCTCGATGCCCATCTTGACTCAACAGTGTCATCTCTGTAGTGGAATGAGTTACAGGCCCCAAGGCAATCTCAGTTCCATCAACTGTGGTGATGACATCCAAAGTGGCCTTTTTGCAAAGAGGTAGATTCATCCTTGACACCAATTTGTGGTCTATATAGTTTCCTACGACCCGCTATCTATGTATGCCCTTACTGCGTGCATACCTGATGGCTGCCTGGGATCAAGTAGGACGATAGGGATGATCAGATGCAAGGTCTGAGTGTCCTTCTTTAAACTCGGCAAGCGGACCTCTACGCTTGTCGGGCATGGTCAGTTCCTGAATCAGGCTCTATGTGGCTTTTTTCAGCAACTCCTACCACCTTCTTGGGTGGTTTTGTAGGGCAATCCCGTAGAAAATGTCCTGAGGTTCCACAGTACAGACACAACTGCATCTGTCGTCTTCTTTCTCTTTCCTTTTGAGTTAAGGGTCCTTTAACCCCCCCGATCTGCATAGGTTCAGATGCATCTGTTCCTTTGGGGGCAAAGTTGGGTTTAACCAATACCCGGTTCTCGAACTTAGCTCGATCATTCTTTCGGTTCTGAAGTCGGTGGTCTAGCTGGACCACTAAATCTATAAATTCTGTGCAATCCTGAGGTGGGTTCACAACTTGAGCCAAGACAGATTTGAGTTCTCCCTGATGTCCACAATGAAACAATATAATTTGTTTGCTGGATGCAGAATAACGCGAAGCATGTGCTGCTGTTCGGGTGTGGTTTAAATAGCCTCCAAAGTATTTCCAGGTAAGAAGTTCCCTAGAGCCACGCCCGAGTAAAAAATAGTGCCTGTAACAAAATAGTCCCATCCAGGCCTCATGTAGGCTTGGACTCTTTTGCAGCATGGTCTGCATCAGGTAAGTAAAGTCTATGAGCCTGGTGCCTACGGCACCAGGACTGATTTCTATGATGGGCCTGGCGCCTAAGGCGCCAGGACTGAACCCAGACAGCCCCTAGCCGGGGCTGCTGAGGTTTAAACAAATGTCTGGATGCCTGCTCCCGGAGCTGAGGGCCTTGCTCCTGATGCCGGGGGTAGGCATCATGACAGCAACAAAGGTTTTTCCATGAATTTCAAGTTCTTTTTACAATGTATTTCTCACCTTGATGTTCCTGCAACTAAAGTGTTTCCCTTGAAATTCAAGTTTCTTTTTTTTCACATTATATTACTCGTCGTAACATCCCTACAAATGTATGTTTGTTTTTTTTTTTTCCTTTAGGCAATCATAGCCTACATTGCTATTAAGAAATGCAAAGTTTTTATAAGCAAACTTATAAATACCATTCTTTCTAATGCCATAAGTGTTTCATCTACGTACACATAATCTTTTTTGATTTTTTAAAGATGGTGGGATAACAATCTGGTATTCAGCTATTAACTTGTCCCAATCCTTACTTGCAGCACCTTCCACAGCAACCCATTGTTGGCATAGATCACTTATGACTATCACAACTTAGACATTGGGAGCTGGTTAAATTGGAACATGTGGAGTTGACACTTCTGCCAAAGTCAAGGGTGTCGATGGTGTCACACTGGTGGAATCAGGCACTGGATGTGATGCCAATGTCCATGCAGGTAATACATGAGCCCCACGCATTTTTATTTTGTGGTACTTGCGCAATTTCCAATATGATTCATCCACATCTTTCCAGTTCACTCGCACCAGATGATTTATCATGATTGATATTCCCAGGCTTTGTGACAGAATATTAAAAGGGCCAAGACTTAGTGTTTTATTGTACAATGTGCACAGAAAATCATCTGCCTCCCTATTAAAGCACTGTTCTTTAACCTTGACATATATCCAACTGTCTACAGAGGTTTGTATTCCTGTGGCTGTCTTCCTGGGTGGTGATGGATTGGGGACCCAGATGGCATTGTCATCAATGCTGCTGCTGTTCTCCTGAATAGACAAGTTAAAATGTCCAACTGATAAGGAAAATGTAAAATAACAAAAATGACAACTCCAAAAAGACAATGCCAAAAAGAAATGAACCCTCCTCTCTGAACCTCTCTAGCATTTCTGATGACTCTTCAAATGTAGTGCTCTAGTGCTACAGGTGTTTCAAGACTCTGGCTGTTGCTAGCATCACATTTAATGGGTGAAGGTTGATTCTGCACAATCACTGGACCACAGAAAGAGAAACGTGGCAAAAGAAAAGCACTGAGAGTGAGGATAAAAGAAAACAGGTGGTAGAAAATATCCTCACCCGGCTTGTTGAGGAAAATGACAGCTGGCAGGAGCAGTCCGGTGAAGAAAAGGCAGAAACACTGTCATCTTCCAGTGAAGATAAAGACAAAGAAGCTCTAACAGAAAGAAAGACCAAGTAAAATAAGAAGGAGAATTGAGACAACTTTGACCCAGACACTCTCATTCATCCCTGGGCATCAGAATGGAAGCCACCAACAAAATAGCAGCGCACCTGATGAGGAGGTTGAGAACACCACTGCCCAAAATGGCCAGAAACAAACTACTGAATGAGCGTTCCAGCCCACATCTGCCAAATGGAATTGCTGAAACACCTAAAAAAGAAAAAATAACGCTCCCTGTCATGCACAAGTATACTAAACACATCAAGAAACAGTTTGATGCATCTTGGAAATCACACCAAGATAAATTACTGGATATGTTGGGACCAATTTCAAAGATACTGCACCTGGCTGATAAAGAAAAAAAGTGAGGAGCATATACCCTACGGTTCTGACAAAATGGGGCCTGAAAGTCATATGCCTATTGCATAATACAAACAGTACAATAATAACAGAAAGGAAAAGGGACACCATAGTATTGATGGATCATATTTCGAGCAACTACCAACATCAAAGGCAGCAGAAGCCAAGGCCAAATTATTTGGCAAATCATTCATCTAAGAAAACCCTAACAAACCTTTTTTTTATTTGTATTCATTCTTTCAGACTTTATGCATCCCCTATTTGAGAAACACCAGTTGGGTGAAAAATGAACATTTGTCACTTGTTCTGTTTTGGTTGATTTTTATATAAACCACTAGCTTAAAAATCTTCGACTATCTATTCTGCTGACATATTTAAACATATCAATTAAATAAACAACAAGGATATGTCTAATTTGCATTGAACATTGTCACTTTCTTTGGGAATTTTTGCGAATCACTTGGTCACACCTTACAGGAAACCTGCTCAGCACAGAAAGGAAAAAGCAATGAAAGAAAGTCATAACGATGTGCATGGGTATGCTAAATATTCACCTTAATTCCATGGACGAATCAGTGTACCCAGAAAACTTTCACTGACAGCTGACAATATTTCTTTGTCAAGTAGCAGTAGAGTAACAAGAGCATTTAACAAAATCAATGTGTTTCCTATTTTAAACTGTTGCACATGGAAGCTTACAATAAACCATCCCAAAATGTTGCAACCTCTAAATTGTGTACTGAAATTGCATTGCTGAACCCATACTGTGCCTACATTTATTGGGGCAATTTGCACCAGAAAAACCGTTCCATTTCTTTTTGACATAATAGAAGTTTACACAACTAATACCATTCCTATATTCTTTATGAATGTATACTTAAAAATAAAAACAATCAAACATATTTTTCATGATATTAAACACTAGGTAACACAAAACACGAAACAAATGAAGACAGCGTATTTTCTCTTACAGATAACCGCACAGTAGCACACTTGAGCAAAAAACATATTTTTAAAGCACACACATTTTCAGATCAACCCACTCCAGGAAAAAACAAACCATACGTGATCATAAAAGCATTGTAAATAAAATCACATTTCTACTGGCTTTCTTCTTGGGTGGTGATGAATTGGGGACCCAGATAGTATCATCATCATTGCTGCTCCTGCTGCTCATATCATGATTACACTTGTTAAAATGTCCAACTGGTAAAGAACATGTAAAATTACCAGAGTGACAACTCTAAAAAGACAATGCCACAACAACATAAAGCCACCTCTGTAGCATTTCTGATGACGGTTCAAATAGAGTGATCCAATGCTTCAGCTGTTTCAAGACTCTGGATGTTGTTGGCAGTACCAGAGGTTGATTTGGTACAAAAACTGATCACAGCTACAATGAACAGGTAAGACCACCCACAAGTCAAAAAAGTCTTCAGCCCAAAATGGGCCAGACCATTCAGAAGGCACTAGGTGCTAGTTTGAGACATAGTTCACAGATCTATCCCTCATTCAGATTTAGGCAAAGGTCTCCCAAATCATGTATACGATTAGAATACAGGTAACCATAGGAGATGGCCACACACCTTCAACTACACCAAAAAAGAGAAACGTGGCAAAAGAAAAGCACTGAGATCAAGGAAAAAAGAAAATGCACTGTACAAAGTATGTTCATCAAACTAAGTTGAGGGGGAAAAAAAGCTGGCATGAGCAATCCAGTAAAGAAAAGGAAGAAACACCATCATCTTCCAGAGAAGATAAAGACAAAAAAGCTCTAAAAAAACAAAGACGGAGTAAATCAGTTTTGAGGTATTAACCTGTCCCAATCCTTAGTTACACCACCCCCCTTAGCTGCCCACTGTGGCATAGATCACAGATAACTCTCATAACTTAGACATTGGCAGACAAGTCACTGTTGCCAAAGTCAAGGGTTCATTAACTGTTGGTGGCGTCACAGTGGTGGAATCACTTACTGGACGTTGTGGCAATTTCCATGCATGTAACACATGAGCACCAAGCATTTTTATTATGTGGTGTTCATGCAAATTCCAATATGCATCATCCATGTGATCCCAGGTGACTTGAACCAGAAGATTTATCCTGATTCAGGTGCCCAATATTTCTGACAGAACATTGTTTTCTTGCACAATGTGCAATGAACATTGTCTGCCTCCCTTTTAAAGCATGGCCTATAATCTGCACACAGGAATCTACTGTAAAAAAGAATAACTGCTGCTGCTGTTCTCATTGTTAGGGAGAATTCTCTGTATAGGCTGAATTTCCTAACCTAGTGAGTCCCCCAGCAGCTTTGCTGGATTTCTGGAGTTTGTTTTTGTCCATCCTGCCAAGAGTGAGACTCTTTTCTCCCCCTCTTGGACATGAATGTGGTTGATTCCTGTGAATGTCAATGTGTTATATGGGCTATGGGGTCTTTTACTCCATAGGGTCTCATGTGTTTTACTATGTGTGTTACACCGCACCCTCCATGCTGTAACACTGGGGGGTCCTAGAGGATCCCCACCATAGACTCCATACCCTGGGACTGACTACTGTCTCCCAGGGCATGTAAAGTCACCATTGGCTTTACTAGACCTAAATTTACTAACAGAACTAGTACAAACCATCCTATTGTGGACATACTAGTAGGGGTAATTCGATTACCCCTGGGTCTGTTATTCGAGGGGGCACTGTCCCGTCCCCCCTCGTCGAGTTTTGGCTGGTGGCTGTGGAAACTACTTGTTATATTCGACCCCGAATATAACTCTATGGGATTCTTCCCATTGTTGGAGGTTAATACTTTTTCTCGTTAGTCTCTAACATACCGCGGGTTTATTTGTCTTAAACAAATCTATCGGTTGGTATTTTCTGGCAGAACTCGGTTTTTAAAATGGCGTTTGTGTTCATCTCTGTAACTCCTAAACCAAAGGTTGAGCCCTTTGTTCCACGTTTGGCGGGCTTCTGCACAGAAGCTCTCGAAAGTGGTGCCATTCTGTCTGGGTACCACAGGGGGGTATGGGAGGGGGTTTAGGCACCCTGGACTGAGTTGCCTTGCCAACTCAAGTCGCACTCTGGTGTGATTGGCCCAAGTGGTGAGCCACCCCGCTCACCACTTAGCGTGTTTTGATTGACAGCTAGGCTGAATGAATGGGGGTTTTCTGCATAAAAGCAGGACTTTTGGGACTGGATCTTCAGAAGTCGCCACAGGACCTAAGAATCCGACGAGGGTAATGCTGAGCCGACCTGCAACGACGACACTTCCGGTGGAGCCCTGCTGAACCATCTCACCACTTCCCGACGACAGAGGAGATCTCCCGGCTGGAGAGTCTTCTTCCCCTGACTGGTGGGAACAACCAGTCCCCTTTGCTTTTTCTTCGCTTCCAGGGCGTAGTGGTCGAATTGCCTGTGCTGAGCACCCCGGCAACCGGATACCCACTAGCCCATACCGCGACCAAAAGGTGGTGCTTTGTGTTGGAGCACTCCGCGGCTGGTCTCTTCCCTGGTGGTGCAACGATCTTCAACTTTCCTTTGACAACAAGATCATCTCTTCTCTTGGCAAAGCCCCGACTTGCATCCACCAACAGGAACAACTGCCCCCGCCAGAGCTGTCTCTCCACATACAAGGTACCGTGTCCGCCTGGCTTCCCTTGTGAAGGTTAGCGTGTGGTGTCTTAATCCTCGCCTCTCCATTGGGTCGCCTAAGAGTTTTCTTAACTTTCTGTTCTGAACTGGTCCAATCTTTCTATAACAATTTGCGACAAAGACTGGAAGTGCATTTCCACTGTGATACTTTTTGGGACATATCGCCTTGCCTCTCTCCGAGTGGGCCTGGCCTCTGAACTTTGCGATCTACAGTAGACCCTGCCTTACTTGCCTTGCATTTGTTCGTAAAAGTGTTGGTACCGAGTTGATTTCATACCCTGCCTTTTCTCTCCCGATCTAACGAATATTAGAGTGCCATCTAGGTTAAAGCATTCACCTCTGTCTGCAAATAAGTGGTGCCGTTGAACCTAGATTTGTCGAACTATTGTTAGGGGGATTGATTTACTTATAGTAATTGTAATTGAAGTTGTTTGCCGTATTAGTGCCAGAGTGTTTTTCATAGATGTGTTGTTATAAATAAATACCTATATATCTTTACACCCAAGCTCTGTTCCATGTTTGCTTGTTCTACTGTGTAAATTGCCCTATTTTGTATACTCCACATACTGCCTAACTTTTCTTGAGAGAGGTCTGACTGCTCAGCCACAGCTACCAGGTGAATCTGTGTGGTACAGACAGCTACCAAGTGGGTTTACTGCCAACACCTGTAAGCCTAAATCTTTTGCAGTGGTCCCAGAGGGAACTGCACAGGTTTTCCGCTTAACACTGCTGTACAGCGGTGGGATTTGTATCGAGTATACAGTTTAGAGTGCTTTTCAACACTTTCAGATAACTAACCACAAAGCTTAGCACTAAAAAGCAACTTTCAAAAACATGTCTACTATGGAAGTTTACAGTCAGGAGTCCTTGTCAGGCGAAAATACTGAGAGTTTGAGAGCTCTCTGTAGACAAGAGAATTTTTCTGTAAGAGGCAAGAAAATAGAACTGATAGCGATATTGCTGGAAAACCAAAGTCTGGGTACTGGTTCAGAGGAACCAACTTCTCCAGCGAATGTAGAAAACAGTGATGGTATTGATCTGAATCAAAGTCTTGATAATGAGTCAGAAGAGGAAAGTGAACCTAATGAAGTTAGCCACGCTGAGCCTCTGTCTGCCTTACCTACTGTACCTAAGGGACCCCTACCAGGTCCCACATGTGACCCTGCTTATTTTGAACTTGAAAAAATGAAGCTCGAATTAGAATACAAGCGGTTTTTGGCTCAATCTGAAAGAAACCAAGAGCTAGAGTTCAGACGGATGAATGCCCAGGCTGAGCAAAAGCAAGCTGAGTTAAGGCTCAGAGAAATAGAACTTAATCACGAGTTAGAGATGAAAAAGTTGTCTGTGGAAAATGCTTCTCTCTCCTCTGGTTCCTCTAGAAGCTCCAGTCCCAAAAGACCCCAGATGTCGAAGGAATTAGTGGGTATGTATGAACCGAGATTGGATGTTTTGGATTGGTTAAAACTGTTTGAATATAATCATGGGCTCCAGGACATCACCGGGAATGAGTTACTTCCCTGGTTGTTCTCTAGGCTTCCCCCTGTTGCGACTGATGTGGTAATGGAGTTGGGGGAGGTTTATAAGAAGGATTACGAAAGTGTGAAACTAGCTTTGATAGCTAGATTCGGGAAGACCCCTTCCCAGTATCTTAAGAGGTTTAGAACCCTCAAAAAGCATGACGGTACCCCTTGGGCTACCTGGGTGAGTGAAGGGTTGAAAAACTTAGATGGATGGATTAAGGGTTACAAAGTGAACACTTATGAGGGTATGAAGAATCTTTTTATGTTGGAGTCTATTTATGATGCCTGTTCTCCTGAGCTCAGACAGCACTTGGCTGATTCGATGGAATTGGATTCCAGGAAGCTAGCTAAGGGTGCTGACTTGTGGGTTGCCAACAGGGCTACTCATAAGGATTCTGGGGCAACTCAGAAAAAGGATGAGGGAAAACAGCCTAAAAAAGACTCAAAAGAGAATTCGAATAACTCAAATTCCAAAGAGGGCCCCAAACAAAACCGGAAGGGTAAGCCACAAGGAAAACCGCAGCAGAATGGTGTGCCTTCTGGTGCCAAACCGGAAGGAGGCCAGAACAAGCCACCATTCCAGAAAGCATTCGCTAAATGCTTTGTTTGTGGCTCGACTGACCACGTGAAAGGAGATCCCAGATGGAAGGGTAAACCTTCAGGAGTCCAGCTTGTCTCCTTAGCCTTCGCTCCAGAGGAGGAAGTCCAAATGACAAGTGGAAACTTTCTACTACTGGCTGATGAACCCATTGGAGTCTCAGCCAGTGTTTCTTTAGTATCTCTGGGGTTGTGGGAACAACAGAATTTAGATGTATATAATTCTATCCCCGATAATACTAAAGAGTATTATAAGGACAAGTGTCCAAGTGAATGGTCAGGAGACTCCTGCCATTAGGGACACTGGGGCCAGCATAACTGTGGTGGATAAATCGTTCTTTCAGGCTGAGGATGTTGCTAAGGCACCCAAACGCCTCACCAAGTTAGCTGGAGGGCCTGTGCAGATGCTTCCCCAATTACCAGTTCTCATCCAGTGTAACAACATGACTGTGAAGATACCTGTCAGCATACAGAGTGAGGTACCAGGACGCGTTCTGTTGGGTAACGATTTGAAAACTCTCGGAGTTGTGTCGCATACCCCCAGACCTCCTAGTAAACGGTTACAGGAGCTAACCAGACCTGCAAGGGAGAGAACCATACGAGGTACTCTCCAGGAGATGATGAAGAAAGAGATCACTCCTGCTCCACTGGAATTGTCAGCTGCTGTCTCAAAGAAATCAGAAGCGAAAGGGAAACCTAAGACTTGTATACCGAAACCAGCAGCCAGCATTTCAGTACAGCCAACAAGGACTTCCCCGCGGTTGTCCAAAGTTACACCCGTAACTCCACCTCCAGCTGCGCCTGAGAGGGAGGTACAACCCTGTGTGGTAGAATTAGACTCTGAAGAAGAGCTAATGGAAGGCCAGAAACTCATTGGAGATCTGGATTCTGTTGACCATCCTGAGCTGCAGTCGTTACTGGCAGAAGGTGGACCCAACAGGGCAGACTTCAGTAAGGGACAGAGGAAATGTCCAACTCTGGAAGGTCTTCGCCACCAGGCAGAAGCTCAGGCTAAAGGGCAAGAGCCTGGGAAATACAGGTTGCACTGGGAAGATGGCCTCTTCTACAGTGAACCGACCGAGTCTGCACCTGGAGACTACAAACGACTTGTAGTACCCCAAGAGAACAGACCACAGTTCTTGCAGTTAGCCCATGAGATTCCTTTGGCTGGTCACTTGAGTTTCAAGAAGACCAAGGAAAGGCTCTCTCTCTACTTTTATTGGCCGAAGATGGGAGCCGAAGTAGAAAAACACTGCAGGAGCTGCCACACCTGCCAGACCTCTGGTAAGGTGGGCTCAAAGAATGTGGCACCTTTAGTGCCTCTCCCAGTTGTGGGAGTCCCATTTGAGAGAGTAGGGATTGACATTGTTGGTCCCCTTGATCCTCTAACCTCCTCAGGCAACAGGTTTATACTTGTTGTAGTAGACCATGCTACTAGGTATCCTGAGGCAATTCCTATGAGGACTGTTACAGATCCGGCTGTCGCTAAGGCCCTTCTTGGTATTTTTACCAGGGTCGGGTTTCCTAAGGAAGTAATCTCTGACAGGGGGTCAAACTTTATGTCCCACTACATGAAAGCCATGTGGAAAACCTGTGGAGTTACTTACAAGTTCTCAACAGCTTACCACCCACAAACCAATGGGTTGGTAAAAAGGTTCAACCGAACCATGAAGAGCATGATAGGTGCTGTAGAAGAACCCCTTAAATGAAAGTGGGACCTTCTACTGCCATGCCTTCTCTTTGCTTATAGAGAAGTCCGTCAGGAGGGAGTAGGTTATTCTCCCTTTGAGCTTCTCTATGGTCATCCCGTCAGAGGTCCATTGGCCCTGATTAAGGAGGGGTTGGAGAGTGCTCCTTCCACCAAGCCAGTCAGAGTGACTGACTACGTGATAGGTCTCCGGAGGAGAATGTCGCACATGATGACAGAAGCAAGCGATAACTTGAAAGCTGGACAAGCATTGGTCAAGCACTGGCATGATCAAAAGGCTAACATGGTTGAGTTCACTCAAGACCAGCTCATTCTCGTTATGATCCCAACAAGGCAGAGGGCCTTGCAAGACAAATGGATGGGACCCTTCAGAGTTGTGGGTAAACTCGGAGAGGTCAACTATCTGGTCGACTTGGGCAATCCCAAGGAGGCTCCGACCGTCTTCCACACCAACCGACTCAAAGCGTATGTCTCGAGACCTGATGTAGGAGCGTTGCTTCTAGCATCATGCGAGGAAGAAGAAGAGAGTGAAGCTCTTCCGGATCTCCTCAGAGGCTTACCTTTAGACAAAAAAATTGAAGGAGTAAATCTCTCTTCAACTCTGACACCTGAGCAACAAGAAGAGTGCAAATCTATGTTAAACCAGTTTGCCTCTTTGTTCTCACTTTCACCAGGCTTGACCCCTTGGGGCCAGCATGACATACTCACTGGTGACTGTCTGCCAGTCAAAAGCAGAGGATACCGAATGTCAGAAAACGTACAAACCCACATCAAAGGTGAGGTCAGCAAGATGCTTGATCTCGGGGTAATAGAGCCTTCTACTAGTCCATGGTCTAGCCCAGTTGTGTTAGTACCAAAGGCCGGATCTAAAGAACTTAGATTCTGCGTGGATTATAGAGCTCTTAATGCAGTCACCAAGACTGATGCCCACCCTTTGCCAAGAACAGATGAGTTGGTGGATAAACTTGGCGCCGCCAAGTTCCTCAGCACATTTGACTTGACGTCAGGTTATTGGCAAATAGCCCTGACAGACCATGCCAAGGAGAAAACTGCATTTTCTACCCCCGTTGGCTTATACCAGTTTAAGGTAATGCCTTTCGGATTGAAAATTGCACCTGCTACATTTCAACGGATGGTAAACCAGGTTCTGAATGGGATGGAGGACTTCTGCATGGCATACTTGGATGACATAGCAGTGTTCAGCAATTCTTGGGAAGAACATGTAACCCACCTAAGAGATGTTTTGCAGGCTCTTGGACGAGCCAATCTGACCATAAAGGCGAGTAAATGCCAAATTGGACAGAGTAAGGTAGTCTATCTTGGACATGAGGTAGGAGGTGGAGAAATAAGGCCTTTGCTCAGTAAGATTGAAGCTGTGCAAAATTGGACAACACCTACTACTCAGACCCAGGTGAGAGCCTTCTTAGACCTCACTGGGTATTACAGGAATTTCATTGAGAACTATGGGACCATAGCTTCTCCAGTGAATGACATCTCCTCGCCCAAATTTCCTAAAAAGGTTAGATGGAACGAGGAGTGCAATCAGGCTTTTGAAAACCTGAAAAAGGCTCTTTGCCAAGCCCCAGTACTCAGAGCTCCTGATTACCGCCAAACTTTCATTGTGCAGACAGATGCTTCAAATGTAGGAATAGGTGTCCTACTCAGTCGAACTGGATGGGAAAGGTGGGGAGCACCCTGTTTGCTTCATCAGCCGCAAGCTGAAGGATCCTGAAACAAGGTGGGCAACAATCGAAAGAGAGTGCTTTGCTATCGTGTGGGCTGTGAAGAAGTTTAGGCCATAGTTGTATGGTTCTACTTTTGTCATTCAGACTGACCACCAACCCTTGAGATGGTTAATGCAAATGAAAGGGGAAAACCCAAAACTACTGAGATGGTCAATCTGCCTGCAAGGGTTTGATTTTACCATTGAGCACAGGCGAGGTGTCACCACCAAAATGCTGATGGTCTCTCTAGGATGTATGTCATCGACTAGAGGTATGAGATTCATCCAGGAGTGGATTAAATCCTCCTGTTCCTTAGTCTGGGGGGGCGAGTGTTAGGGAGAATTCTCTTATTAGGCTGAATTTCCTAACCTAGTGAGTCCCCCAGCAGCTTTGCTGGATTTCTGGAGTTTGTTTTTTTCCATCCTGCCAAGAGTGAGACTCTTTTCTCCCACTCTTAGACATGAATGTGGTTAATTCCTTTGAATGTCAATGTGTTATATGGGCTATGGGGTCTTTTACTCCATATGGTCATATATGTTTTTCTATGTGTGTTACACCGCACCCTCCATGCCGTAACACTGGGGTGTCCTAGAGGATCCCCACCATAGACTCCATACCCTGGGACTGACTACTGTCGCCCAGGGCATGTAAAGTCACCATTGGCTTTACTAGACCTAAATTTACTAACAGAACTAGTACAAAACATCCTATTGTGGACGTACTTGTAGGGGTAATTCGATTACCCCTGGGTCTGTTGTTGGAGGGGGCACTGTCCCGTCCCCCCTCGTCGAGTTTTGGCTGGTGGCAGTGGAAACTACTTATTATATTCGACCCCAAATATAACTCTATGGGATTCTTCCCATTGTTGGAGGTTAATACTTTTTCTCGTTAGTCTCTAACATACCGCCGGTTTATTTGTCTTAAACAAATCTATCGGTTGGTATTTTCTGCCAGAACTCGGTTTTTAAAATGGCGTCTGAGTTCGTCTCTGTAACTCCTAAACCAAAGGTTGAACCCTTTGTTCCACTTTTGGCGGGCTTCTGCACAGAAGCTCTCCAAAGTGGTGCCATTCTGTCTGGGTACCACAGGGGGTATGGGAGGGGGTTTAGGCACACTGGACTGAGTTGCCTTGCCAACTCAAGTCGCACTCTGGTGTGATTGGCCCAAGTGGTGAGCCACCCCGCTCACCACTTAGCATGTTTTGATTGACAGCTAGGCTGAATGAATGGGGGTTTTCTGCATAAAAGCAGGGCTTTTGGGACTGGATCTTCAGAAGTCGCCACAGTACCTAAGAATCCAACGAGGGTAACGCTGAGCCGACCTGCAACGACGACACCTCCGGTGAAGCCCTGCTGAACCGTCTCACCACTTCCCGACGACAGAGGAGATCTCCCGGCTGGAGAGTCTTCTTCCCCTGACTGGTGGGAACAACCAGTCCCCTTTGCTTTTTCTCTGCTTTCAGGGCGTAGTGGTCGAATTGCCCGTGCTGAGCATCCCGGGAACCGGATAGCCACTAGCCCATACCGCGACCAAAAGGTGGTGCCTTGTGATGGAGCACTCCGCGGCTGGTCTCTTCCCTGGTGGTGCAACGATCTTCAACTTTCCTTTGACGACAAGATCATCTCTTCTCTTGGCAAAGCCCCGACTTGCATCCACCACCAGGAACAACTGCCCCCACCGGAGCTGTCTCTCCACATACAAGGTACCGTGTCCGCCTGGCTTCCCTTGTGACGGTTAGCGTGAGGTGTCTTAATCCTCGCCTCTCCATTGGGTCGCCTCCGAGCTTTCTTAACTTTCTGTTCTGAACTGGTCCAATCTTTCTATAACAATTTGCGACAAAGACTCGAAGTGCATTTTCACTGTGATACTTTTTGGGACATATCGCCTTGCCTCTCTCTGAGTGGGCCTGGCCTCTGAACTTTGCGATCTACAGTAGACCCTGCCTTACTTGCCTTGCATTTGTTCGTAAAAGTGTTGGTACCGAGTTGATTTCATACCCTGCCTTTTCTCTCCCGATCTAACGAATATTAGAGTGCCATCTAGGTTAAAGCATTCACCTCTGTCTGCAAATAAGTGGTACCTATATATATATATATATATCTTTACACCCAAGCTCTGTTCCATGTTTGCTTGTTCTACTGTGTAAATTGCCCTATTTTGTATACTCCACATACTGCCTAACTTTTCTTGAGAGAGGTCTGACTGCTCAGCCACAGCTACCAGGTGAATCTGTGTGGTACAGACAGCTACCAAGTGGGTTTACTGCCAACACATGTATGCCTAAATCTTTTGCAGTGGTCCCAGAGGGAACTGCACAGGTTTTCCGCTTAACAGCCTAGAGGCACTCGACCCGCCTCAGGGCCCTCCGCATGGAGTTCTCCGCCCTGACCATCGTGAGCCGTGCCTCTTCTGCCCGCTGCCGCTCTGCATCTATGGCATGGCCTAACCGCTGCCACATGGAAGACACTTCCCATCCTGGTTCCTCCTGCCCTCTGGCCGATGCCTGCCCCTCTGATGACGAAGGCCCAGAGCCACCATGGCTCCCACCTTGTTGCTGCTGCTGCTGTGCCTCTGCCTGTGCCCTGGCTCTTGCTGCCTGCACATCCTCCTCCGGCTGGGGTGCAGTTGTTGAGGTGGCCACCCCTGCTGGACGTCCGACTCCCGACTGTGAGGGAAATGTCCTCCGTCAACCTTGCCGCAGGGTCAGAGGCAGCTCCACAGGGCACCCAGGTGACACATGGGTGGGAAGATGGCATGGAGTATGACTGGCGCATAGGGGGTTCAGTTGAGGAGGGGGTCGGAACAAGGCCCAGCAAGCGGAGGAATCCAGCCTTGGTGTCCTGTCCCAGGAGGTCGACGTGGTCAACGAGCCATTCGAGACGACATGCAGTCTCCCCATGAAAAGACTGCATTTCGCCTCGCATGGCCCGTTGACGCAACGCCACACCACCCAGGACAGGCTCAACCCGGTCCCGGATAGCCATGTCTGCAGGCAGAGGAAGGGCAGTTGTCGTAAGCTCATCCCCTGCCTGAAAACGGGTCTGGACGTAGGTATCCCTGCTGGTGCAAGATGATGCAGTCACAGGATCGGGGACAGGATTACACACAGGCACCTCCGCGGCGGCCTGTGCTGCCTCCTGTCCCTGCCCCTGCACTGCACAACTAGCACCAGTGGAATCCCCACCTCCAGACCCCATCTCTGTCCCTTGCACGGCCTCCTCCTCCACCAAACCCCCCACCAACCTGGATGACTCCGTGCCATCTTCCTCCGTCGGGCCCTGTGGGGTCTCAGCTGCCCAACTCTGACCTCCGCCTCTTGGACCTCCCCTCGGCAGCTGCAACCTGGGACACGGCACCGGACTACTCACTCCCTGACGAGATGACAACCTGGGAGGGGAGCCGGGCCTTGCGTCTCCGGCTGGCGGTGCGATCCCTGCCGTTGTGCTCCACAGCACCCTCTCTGCCCTCTTCATCAGTCAACGCTGCAGACAGGGAGAGATGGGACACAGGCATCAGGGCACTGTACAATGGACTCATACACACATGACAGTTGCACACGGGTGTCATTGTCAAACTTCAGACATGGCATCACAATCCCCAACACACATGTCATTTCAAATCACACACATGAGCTATTCAACAGCCATATCGCAACCGCCAGCACCATCCATACACATACAACAGCATGAGCAGCCAAAGGTGAGCCAGACATCACATGAGACACTGGGAGTGCACTAGACATGCATACACGTCACCACACTTACATGCATGTGTACACCTCCACCAAGTGTCGCAGTGATGAGATCGGCATCCATGTCACATCTGGCAATCAGTCTTCTACATATCAGTCTCACATGCATCCATGTTGCATGACAGTTGCACACTTTTCAGATACACATACATGCACATGTACACAGTGCAGATACATACAGCTGGAACCAACATCCATGTGTGACACCACAACCTTGACAACTGACATACACAGTCATTCAAACATGTGTGCTCACACATCTGCATTTGGCGTGCATGCTTACCCACAAATACACCATCCATGTGTCTCAAACATGAAAGGACTCGCATGTGTCAGCCTCATGGCCCTGTACATACACATCCATACATGGCCCTACAAAACCACATGTGCAACCTGCACACTACTGGCACACCACCACATGCACAGCTTCCAATCAGTATGCATGTACACTTACTGCTCGACTCCAGACGGGTGTGCCTCTCAAGGACCTGGACTTGGAGCGCTGGGCATACGCGTTCCAGGACCCTCATTTGGTCTTCCGACAGGTGGCCCCGGCGCCCCTTAGCATCCGCTGCCTTCAAGAGGCGCGGGGCCTTGTTGAGGGTCCTGGACCTGAAGTCCTCCCAGCGCTTCTTGACATGATGGAATTCGCGGACTGCTACCCCCTCCGTGTTGATGGCAGTCACGATGTCCGTCCAGATCCTGTTCCATCCTTCCTTGTCGGCGTGCGACCTTCCGAAGAGGGCATCATACTGCCCCAGGACTTGCTCCACCAGGACACCAACTTCGGTGGCTTTGAAGCTGGTGGCCCTCTGCCTCTCTGGCTGGGGGTTGCCAGTGCCACCAGATGGTGTAGTGCTGGACATGGCAACCCCAGAGGCAGGAGTGGGTGGGCAACTGGGTCCTGGGGCTGGGCTGTGGAGTGAGATGGTGCTCCAGTCGGGAGTCTTCGGTTCCAGCAGGGGTGGTCACAGCAACAGCACCCCTGGCTGACGTGCAGGCAGCAAATGGCAGGGCACGTGGGCAGCAGGCAATCAGGCAGCAGCAGATGGCAGGTGGGAGCGTGCTCAGGGCTCTGGGTGGCAGTAATTCGGCCTTCTGGGCAGGAGCGTGGTTTTCTGCGTGTGTACGCGTGGCCAGCTTGATACAGAGTGATTTGGAACGTGAAAATCTTGCGCGTCAGCGTGTAATTTGAGGAAAGGCCCTTAGCGCATAAGCGCATCAGCGCATGTACGCGAATTCATTGGACCAAAGGCCCTTAGCGCGTAAGCGCGTCTGTTACGTGACGCGCGCGGGTGTTTCCCTCATAGCACGTGATGACAGAGCACACGTGGAAAAGCTGCACGTCCGAGTGTCAGCGCGTGTAATTGGAGGAAAGGGCGCATACCTGCGTAAGTGACGTGTACGTGTGGGCCGGTTTAAAAGGTACGTGTAGGACGCCATTTCCTTGTACGTGCTTTTTGTGGAGAGCGAGTGGGTGGATTCTGTACTTCTTGTCGGTTCACACGCGATTACTTCACAGCGTTTCAAGTTCGTACTCCCTGTTACCTCTGACAGCTTTCATTTTTCTACTTTTTTTGGGCCTGTTTCCTCAAACAGTGTTCACTTCTCCTTTTGTCCTGTCTCCTCAGACAGCGTACAATTCTTCTTTTGGCAGGGGTGTTGCCAACGCGCGCACACGCGTATTTTTCACGTTCTTTTTCCAGGCAGACGGTGAGTTCCACACTTACTTAGCAACTGTACCTGCCCCGTGTGTCGCGTACCCCTTCAGAGGTCATTGTAGGCTCTGTTTATCATCCGTACGCTTATTTTTGTGTTTCTGGGTGCCACAGCATATTACGGGTTAATTTTTCCACGCACGTGGTCTACGAGGGGTTGCGTGCACGTTTATTTTTGTTTTTGGGCTGCCTGTGCGTTGCGTGACCCGTCTTCTTCCCCCAGGGGTCACAGACAGCCTTGTTAGAGCACTAGGGTACGAATTTCATCTAGTACCCTACCCCTTTGACCCCAATTGCCCAGGACAATAGTTTACTGCTCCTCCCATACGCACAACAACATCAGTGCCATGGTTGGGAGGCGACCAAGCGGTAAGGGACGCAAAGGTGGCCGACCTTCAAAAGGTGGACGTGGTGGGCGTGGTAGGGGACGTGGCCAGGATTTGCAGGGTGCCCCTATACCCCCATGTGTGGAAGACCAATCAGGGACACCCATGACCCCCCCCATGGTTGAGGGAAATGTGGCTGAGACCATCCCAGCTCAGCCCTTGTTGGACCAGCCCATTGTGGCACCTGACCTGGCACAGGATGACTCTCTGGCTGACTTCCAGGTCAGCAGGTCTAAGCCACGTGTGGCGGTGCAAGTTGTCACCAAGCCACGTGGATCTGGGGCAGCTATGTCATCTGCTGCTCCAAGTATGCAGGGTGGTGAGGCTGCAGGGGCAGCTGCAGCTCCATCCGCCCCAGCTCTGACTCTCCCAGCCAGGACAGTGTCGGTCCTGGTCCATCATACTGATGTTCCCCCTGCCAACATCACACTTCAGACAATGCCTGCACCAAGTCCTATGGTCAATGTGCATTCGCACACTCCAACCACCCAGTCCACCGGTGATTCTGCCCCTACTGACCAGAGCGGTGTTAGCCACTCTGGCTCCGCTCCACCTTCTAAAAAGAGGAAGAAGGGTGCTCTGGCACGACAGGCTGAGACCCCAGGCACGGCTACACACTCCGGTACCTCAAGGAAGCCCAGCTTCAATGATTCAGAACTTCATGCACTTGTGAGCTATGTGTACAACATAGCCACAAAATGGTGGTGACTGCAGGGTCCAAGACCACACCTGGTCAACGTAAGGCACACTGGCAGACCATCGCCAACCACATAAGTGCCCTTGGATTTGTGAGGCGCTCAGCTGATGATTGCTACAAGCGGTGGAACGACCTGAAAACCAGAGCAAAGGACAAGCTGGCCTCAAGTCATGTCGCTACTCTGGTGACTGGTAGTGGGTCTCCACAAGAGGACAACAAACTCACTGAACATGAGTCTGTTGCTGGGAACTTCGTCACAGAGGAACAGATCCGAGGTGTGGGAGAACTACCCGATTATTAAACATTGTCCGTTGAGTGCGCATGCCTTTGTGTCTTAATGCATGTGTATGTTGTTTGGGTGACGGGTTCTGATTGAGTGCCAAGTGAGGGTGTGTGTGACTGAGTAGTATGGTTCACCCATGTGCTTCATTCAAAACATTCTGCGGCCTTGAATTTGGGTGTGACACTATCCCTTCTGCCCACAGTAGTAATTTAGCACAACATTACGGCAGTTGCCCTTGAGGTGGCATCATGCAACAACATTGTTTGTATTTGTCATTGTTCTTTCAGGCTGACTGTTTCAATTCTCCCACTTTTGCAACACATTCCTCAGCCCTATTGTGACATATGTGACATGCTTCTGTCATTGAAGAACCCCACATTGGCCCACATGTGTCACCTTGGTAGTTGAATGATTTGACCATTCAGGCTGAATGAGTATTGTCCTGATCACATGATGTTTTTGGGCCTGTTTGAATGTGGAACATGCTAGTTGTTTCCTGTAATGTTGAAGTGCACAACCATTGATGTGTACATGGCCCTGCAATCACTGTATTTTTGTACACTGGATGTGTTGCAGTGTGTGGCACATGGCGTATCTTTTCACACTATGTGGCATTTTTCATCTCTTCATGTCCATCTCACATGGATGGGTGACAGTACTCATTAACTGACACATGGATGTACTTGTGGAATGTACCATGGCTATGGTACATGCCATCTGTGTGATGGCATGTGTCATTTATGTGTATAGGACATGCCACTCACAGGCCAATGTGTGATGGCAGTGCTACCCAGCATGCAGCAAATGTGCTGCTCTTCCATCTTGGTGTCATCAGTGTCAGACTTTTGCCTCCCCTTCCAACTCTGTGACAGTGCATGCATGGGAGGGTTATAGTCATGTGGGACATGTGTAAATCATGTACTGGTTCTGTAACTTGTCAGGTCTATTTGTGTGCTATAGTGCTAATGCCTGTTTCCATTTTTTTTGTCTTTCATGTTTTTGCAGGGGATGACGCACTTGATGCTGTTGAGGTTGAGGAGATAATGCAGACCCAGGAGGAACCTGAGGCACAACCCGGCCACCAGTGGGGGACGTGGTGTGGTGGTGGGTGAGAACCCACTCTTGCTGCAGACGATTCTGTCCAGGGGTGTCTCTGGGTGACCTCCCCAGACCTCTATTCAGGTGTTGATTCGGATGATGAGACCTATGTGGCGTCGCAGGTAAGTGTTTCTAGAAGGGGTTCTGTTCTGTCCAACCCACCTGCACCAGGGGTAGAACCTTCTATGGGGATGTCAGTGTTGGTTAGTCAGCCTTTGGCGGTTACGGGTGCAGGGTCACACTCCACAACATCTGATCATGTTCCTGGGCCAGCAGATCAGAGGGGGAATGCAGTCCTGCAGCCTCAGGCAGTGCCGGCACAGCAAGGTGCAGATCGCCTTGCCCCAAACAGGTGTGGTGCCCGCCGACGCGGTGGCCGTACGCCACCAGGCAATACCGCATGGGAACAATCCATTTACGGTATGGCAACCCAACAGGCAGCATCAGTTGAGATGATGGCTCAAGAAATGATGAGGGTGGCCACTTCCACTATCCCCCCTGAAAGGCAGATGGAGCTACTACAGCAGGCAACAGACTCCTTTTGCCAATCACACAGGGAGGACATGTTGGCGTCCAACAGGGACAGACGGGCGGCACTGGAGACTCTACGCCAATCGATATCAATAGAGTCCCAGCGCCACAGGGAAGCCCTGAGGGTAGAACTCCATCACCTCAGGGAGACTCTTGTTGACCTTGAGACTTCCACAAACTTGAGGACAGAACAGCAGCTGGAGCGGCTTGCACGTTCGCTCTCAGCTGAGATGCAGGCAAATCAGGAGGAGATCCGGGCATCACTTCAGATGCTGCATGGGGATCTCCGCACTATAATCCTCCAGAACGAGACCTTCCACACCCGCATGCTTGCTGCCATGGAGGACCATACCAGGGCTTTGCGTGGGCTGCCTCCCATAGTACCACCACCTCCTGTGGCAGCAGCAGAGGTTAATGAGAGCGACAGCAGCAGTTCTCCCACATTGGCATAGCCGTACAGGCCATGAGCCCATGGAGGTGTTTTTTTTCCCCAACACAGGCGGCTGTTGGTGCGCACACTGTCCTCGGACGTCCTGGGTGCCCCCCCCTTGCCCCCACATGGCCATTTTTGATTTTTGATTTTTGCTTTTTTGCTTTTTTATTTTTATTTTTTTATTATTTTTTAACAGTGTGTTGCCTTGTGTGGCTCCCATTGGCATCCACTGTATTCCGGCTGGGCACATGCGGGCTTGTCCTGAGTTTGGGTTCGATGCTTGGGTTCGTGAGACACACACCCCTCCTGCTTCCCTTTTCCATGGGCTTGCAAAGGGTGTGACCAAGTGACAGTGATGTACACAGTGATGTTGGGCTCCCATGAGCTGTGTGGGCAGTCTGTAGTCAATACTGTGTAGACATTCCTTGTGTATATTATTGTTGTATTGTACACTGCATGTTGGAATTATGTATGCTTCTGCTTCCATGTCTCCCTCTGAATTTGCAGGTTCATTCCTCATGTCTTCACAAGGCCGTCTACTTTGGAGATGGAGTTCATGTTGTATGCAGTACACAGACAAGTTTTGAAGCCTGCAAGACTACAGTTGGAAGGGGGCGATGTGGTGGCATATTCAGGTTGTAAGACTACGACTACTTTAACTTAGTACTGTCATGTTTTAGTTATGTTTGAGCTTGTGTAGCTGCATTATATTGTTGGTAAGTATTTGGTCATGTGTGTTGTTAGTTCAACATTACTGGGAGCATATTGTGTGTGGCCAGTTTCCATTAGGGACACTGTACTTTGTGACACTTGAGTCAGGTTTTCAGGATTGCTTTGTTTGCTCTCACATAGCATGACATGCCATGGTGTGTTGGGTGGTGGTGCTGGGGAGGGGTTGGGTGACATGGCACTGTTCTCATGTTGTATTTTGCAAGGGGGTAATGCATTTAGCAGCATATGTATCTTTTGATGACACAGCTTGGTGGTGTTTCTGTAGGTAGGGATGCACACATTGTGACACTTCAAGGTGACCAATCTCAGGCTGGTATGGTTGTGACAGTTCACTGTCCCTTGAGTCATCATCATTGATTGTCAGCTGGTATGTGGGAGGGCTGTGTGCACTCCACAGGGGTGTGATTCTAAGTGAAGTAATTAGCCACCAGCTGCGTTCGGGCTGCCTCACCCCGTGCCCTTTTCCCTCCCATGCGCAGCGGGCGTGCATGTGTTTGGGGATGTGGGGGCACCACCATGTCCACCGGCAGGCCCCGGCGTGTTGCAACGTTGTGCAGGGCACATGCTGCCACTATGATCCTGCGCACTACTGGGGGAGCGTATAACAGCTGCCCGCCAGAATGGTCAAGGGAGCGAAAGCGTGACTTGAGCACTCCGAATGTGCGCTCCACTATGCCCCGCGTTGCAATATGGGCTGTGTTGTATCTTACCTCGGGTGGCGTGGTGGGGTTCCGAATCGGCGTCATCATGTGGGTGCTCAGAGGGTAGGCACTGTCACCTGGGGAGGTGGTGATGGGTATCATTAGTAGGGTTGTGACATTACTCAGTATCTGGCATGCATGCATGTGCTGTGGCATTTATACTCACCAAGCAGCCATGTATCACCATGCCGCCAAGCTTCTAGGTCCCGGTTTAGGGTTGACATTCTGTAAATGAAACTGTTGTGGGTGGACCCCGGATAGTTGGCATATACTGAGGTGATGATTCCCTTGGCATTACATACTACCTGCAAGTTGATGGAATGCCAGTGCTTGCGGTTCCTATAGATGTGCTCAGATGCCCTGGGGGGACGTAGTGCCACATGGGTGCAGTCAATGGCACCTAGGACTTCGGGGAATTGTGCCACCCCGTAGAAATCCGGGACGGCAGCCTGCCTTTCTGCAGGTGATCTGGGCAGGTATATGTACCTGTGGACTGATGGGCGTGCAGTCATGATGGCCAAGACCTGGTGTAGGCAGCGTGACTGCGTGGCCTGTGACACCCCCCCCACTATGGCACTTGTCCGCTGAAATGATCCGGTGGCCAAAAAGTGCAGTACATTGAGGACCTTCTCCAGGGGGCTGAGTGCTTGGGAGCAGAGGGTGGGTGATGTGAGGTCATCCTCCCACTCACTGACCATGTCGAGTATTATGTGAGGTGGAAACCTGTACCTCCCATACACCTGGTCATCAGGCATGCCAAAAAGGCTGGTTCTGGGTGTGAAAATTCTGGGCCTGACTATCCTCCTCCTCCTCCTGCGGTATCCCATGACCACTGTTGCTAGGAACGGTATTTTCATCCTGGCGTCTGAGCTTGCTTGTTGTTTGCGCGCACTTTTATGCTGCGCGGGTCCACGTATGCCTGCTTCCTGCTGGCGTACGTGTTTACGGATTAGTGCGTCTTTTTTGGCACATGCGTGTGGGCGTCCCGCGCATTTGCCTCCTGTACTTCCCCGCCAACCCCAGTAATACACGTACCCCGCTCGCCCAGGCCCAATCGCATGTAAAACTTCCCGCGAGCCCCTGAAGTAAACGTACCCCGCTCGCCCAGGCACAATCGCGTGTAAAACTTCCCGCGAGCCCCTGAAGTACACGTACCCCGCTCACCTAGGCACAATCACGTGTAAAACTTCCCGCGAGCCCCTGAAGTACACGTACCCCGCTCACCCAGGCACAATCGCGTGTAAAACTTCCTGCGAGCCCCTGAAGTACACGTGCCCCGCTCGCCCATGCACAATCACGTGTGAAACTTCCCGTGCACCCCTGAAATACACGCTATTTTTGACACAGCGAGTGTCCGTGTTTGTCGCGAACCCCTTTGCACGTCATTTGTCCTAGAAGGCCACAGTCTGGGACATTCATCAGAGCTGTACATGCGGGCTTTTTGTTAGCGCACATTTTTTAATGTGCAGGGGCGCTACCGCCTGCCTTCATGTGGCTGACATGTTTTGATGTACATAGTTGACTTTTGGTTTGTGTCATGAGATCGCCATTTCACTGCTGGGGTGTGGGGGTGCAAGGAGACATGAGTGGGGGCCTGCTGGCAGGTGCCCTGCACTGCTGGGGGGTGTTTGTGCAAGGGGACATGAGTGGGACATGAGTGAGGGCCTGCTGGCAGGTGTCCTGCACTGCTGGGGGGTGAGGTTGCAAGGGGACATGAGTGGGGGCCTGCTGGCAGGTGTCCTGCACTGCTGGGGGGTGGGGGTGCAAGGGGACATGAGTGGGACATGAGTGGGGGCCTCTTGGCAGGAGCCCCTCAGTGTTGGGGGGTGGGTGTGCAAGGGGACATGAATTGGGGCCTGCTGGCAGGTGCCCTGCACTGCTGGGGGGTGGGGGTGCAAGGGGACATGAGTGGGGGCCTGCTGGCAGGTGCCCTGCACTGCTGAGGGGTGGGGGTGCAAGGGGACATGAGTGGGAAATGAGTGGGGGCCTGCTGGCAGGTGCCCTGCACTGCTGGGGGTTGGGAGTGCAAGGGGACATGAGTGGGACATGAGTTGGGGCCAACTAGCAGGTGCCCTGCACTGCTGGGGGGTGGGGGAGCAAGGGGACATGAGTGGGGGCCTGCTGGCAGGTGGCCTGCACTTCTGGGGGATGGGGGTGCAAGGGGACATGAGTGGGACATGAGTGGGGGCCTGCTGGCAGGCGCCCTGCACTGCTGGGGGGTGGGGGCACAAGAGGACATGAGATGGGGCCTGCTGGCAGGTGCCCTGCACTGCTGGCGGCTGGGGGTGCAAGGGGACATGAGTGGGGGCCTGCTGGCAGGTGCCCTGCACTGCTGGGTGGTGGGGGTGCAAGGGGACATGAGTGGTACATGAGTGGGGGCCTGCTGGCAGGTGCCCTGCACTGCTGGGGGAAGGGGGTGCAAGGGGACATGAGTGGGACATGAGTGGGGGCCTGCTGGCAGGTGCCCTTCAGTGCTGGGGGGTGGGGGTGCAAGGGGACATGAGCGGGGGCCTGCTGGCAGGTGCCCTGCACTGCTGGGGGGTGCAAGGGGACATGAATGGGACATGAGTGGGGGCCTGCTGGCAGGTGCCCCTCAGTGCTGGGGGGTGGGGGATCAAGGGGACATGAGTGGGGGCCTGCTGGCAGGTGCCCTGCACTGCTGGGGGTGGGGGTGCAAGGGGACATGAGTGGGACATGAGTGGGGGCCTGTTGGCAGGTGCCCCTCAGTGCTGGGGGTGGGTGTGCAAGGGGACATGAGTGGGGGCCTGCTGGCAGGTGCCCTGAACTGCTGTGGGGTGGGGGTGCAAGGGGACATGAGTGGGGGCCTGCTGGCAGGTGCCCTGCACTGCTGGGGGGTGGGGGTGCAAGGGGACATGAGTGGGGGCCTGCTGGCAGGTGCCCTGCACTGCTGGGCGGTGGGGGTGCAAGGGGACATGAGTGGGACATGAATGGGAGCCTGCTGGCAGGTACCCTGGACTGCTGGGGGTGTGGGGGTGCAAGGGGACATGAGTGGGGGCCTGCTGGCAGGTGCTCTGCACTGCTGGAGGGTGGGTGTGCAAGGGGACATGAGTGGGACATGAGTGGGGGCCTGCTGGCAGGTGCCCTGCACTGCTGGGGGTGGGGGTTCAAGGGGACATGAGTGGGGGCCTGCTGGCAGGTGCCCTGCACTGCTGGGGGGTGGGGGTGCAAGGGGACATGAGTCGGGGCCTGCTGGCAGGTGCCCTGCACTGCTGGGGGGTGGGAGTGCAAGGGGACATGAGTGGGGGCCTGCTGGCAGGTGCACTGCACTGCTGGGTGGTGGGGGTGCAAGGAGACATGAGTGGGGGCCTGCTGGCAGGTGCCCTGCACTGCTGGGGGGTGGGAGTGCAAGGGGACATGAGTGGGGCCTGCTGGCAGGTGCCCTGCACTGCTGGGGGGTGGGGGTGCAAGGGGACATGAGTGGGACATGAGTGGGGGCCTGCTGGCAGGTGCCCCTCAGTGCTGGGGGTGCAAGGGGACATGAGTGGGGGCCTGCTGGCAGGTGCCCTGCACTGCTGGGAGGTGGGGGTGCAAGGGGACATGAGTGGGACATGTGTGGGGGCCTGCTGGCAGGTGCCCTGCACTGCTGGGGGTGGGGGTGCAAGGGGACATGAGTGGGGGCCTGCTGGCAGGTGCCCTGCACTGCTGGGGGGTGGGGGTGCAAGGGGACATGAGTGGGACATGAGTGCGGGCCTGCTGGCAGGTGCCCTGCACTGCTGGGGGGTGGGGGTGCAAGGGGACATGAGTGGGACATGAGTGGGGGCCTGCTGGCAGGTGCCCCTCAGTGCTGGGGGGTGGGGGTGCAAGGGGACATGAGTGTGGGCCTGCTGGCAGGTGCCCTGCACTGCTGGGGGTTGGGGGTGCAAGGGGACATGAGTGGGGGCCTGTTGGCAGGTGCCCCTTAGTGCTGGGGGGTGGTTGTGCAAGGGGACATGCGTGGGGGCCTGCTGGCAGGTGCCCTGCACTGCTTGAGGGGTGGGGGTGCAAGGGGACATGAGTGGGAGCCTGCTGACAGGTGCCCCTCAGTGCTGGAGGGTGGGGGTGCAAGGGGACATGAGTGGGACATGAGTGGGGGCCTGCTGGTAGGTGCCCTCCACTGCTGGGGGGCGGGGGTGGAGGGGGTCATGTGTTGGTGATCAGTAGTGCAAGCTGACATGTGGCTTGGCTGGGGGGCATGCCATGGTGGATGGGCTGCCTGCGGGACATGACCAGGGGTGCAGGGTTTTCCCCTGTGGTGTGGGCTGCCTGCAGGGGCCGTGGAGGGTGTAGAGGGAACACCTGGGAGGACCCACACTGCCAATTCATGAGCAGGACTCCCCTGCACCCCAGATATACACGTACCCCACTCGGCCAAGGCCAATCGCGTGTGAAACTTCCCGCGCACCCCCGAAATACACATACCCCACTCGGCCAAGGCCAATCGCGTGTGAAACTTCCCGCGCACCCCAGATTTACACGTACCCAGGCCGATCGCGTGTGAAACTTCACGCGAACCCCAGGAATACACGCACCCCACTCGCACAGGGCTTATCGCGTGTGAAACTTCCTGCGAACCCCAGATTTACACGCACCCCGCTCGTCCAAGGCCAATCTTGTGTGAAACTTCCTGCGCACTCCCAAAATACACACACATGCTATTTTTGACACAGCGGGTGTTCGTGTTTGTCACGTACCCCTTTGCACGTCATTTGTCCTAAAGGGCCACAGTATGGGACAATCATCAGAGCTATATATACATACTTTTTGTTAGCGCACATTTTTTTCATGCGCAGGGACGCTACCGCCTGTCTTCGTGTGGCGGACATGTTTAGGCCTGTGCACGTCTTCGCCTGTGCGCTGGTTTGCCCTATTTGATTCCATGAATACGTGTTGTAGGTGAGCGTGTGGGCGTTCCGCACACTTGCCTCCTGTACTTCCCCCGTGATGCCCACATTTTCATGCGTTGTTCCCCATTCCGTGTGTCACGCCCCGTGTTACGCCTACTTTTGTTATGTGCGCCGCGTTATGTGCGCTTTTGCTGTGGCCGTAGCACACACGGTTAGATGACCTGTGCGCCAGCGTGCTCCACGCATATTTTCAGCACACATCCCAGATTTTACTCGTGCATGGAATTCCATGAATCGATGTGTGCGGGTTTTGCTGCGATTTTCGCACTTGCACTGCGATTCGCACGGTTTCGCGCACTTGCGCAGGAATTTTCAGCACACATTAATTCCATGAATCGGCCTGTGAAACATTATACTGATGACTTCCCCCTGACTTATTAGCCAGTGGCAACTTGTGATTGGGTTTCTGTTTAAGAGGACTCAACCTTTCTCAACCTTTTAATTAGTAGACACTAAACAGTGTGGAAATATAATAGGGTGAAAAGTGAAACATCAATACATAAAATGTAGCTTCTATCCATTAGTTTCATTGTCACTGGCATTCAAACAGGAACATACAATGGACATTGACAATAAGCAGGAGGTATCAAATATGAGCCGGAAGCCACTCCTCGAAGAAAGAAAATGTAGTTGTCAATAGCACCAGATTTGTATGTTTTATCCAAATATCAATCTCCAATAATGAGGTTTCCAAATATATCAATGTTCCTACTCTGGTAGAAGACTGATGGGATAAACCTTGGGCTCGTTTGTTTATCAACGAATGTTACAATTGGACCATCAATCTCATTTTTTTTTCTCTGTTTTAGTGCCTCTTCCCTTCTTTGTAAAGAAAGAAAAACATGCTTTTTATTGTTCTTTTACTGTCAATATTGCCATTGGAAATAGGTGATTCAGCATGTTTAGCTCTGCACAATTTTCTTTTTCGCTAGTATGAAAGAATGACTAAAGCAATAGAGGATTCACTGAAGGGATAAGCAATATCCAGGCATTTTGTTTCAAAATAATTTCAAGGTTTTTTTACAGTTATGTGATTTTTGATTTGCGTGTTTGTTGTAATACTAGCATGTGTTGTAAGAGCATGTAGTTAAAGTGTATATGTTGCATAAGAGCATGTGGCATAACAGCACATGGTATAAGTGCATGTGTGGTAAGTGCATAAGTTGTACGTTTCTGTGTTGTAAGAGCATGTGTTGTAAGATTGTGTGTTGTGTGTGTTATAGGTGTAGTTGTTGAAGGAACACATTATTGTACAAGCATGTGTTGAAGGAGCATGTAAAGTAAGAGCATGTGGTGTAGGGGCATGTGCTATAGGAGTGTGTGTCATAACAGTTTGTGTTATAAGAGTGTGTGCTGACAGATGTTTTATGGGAGCATGTGTCATAGGGGCACGTGTCATAATTCCATATCTCGTACATACACGTGTTGTGGGTGCATTTGTTGAGGGTGCAGGTGTGATATGTGCACCTGTTGTAGTGGGCCATGTTGTAGGTTCACAAGCTGTAGGTGAATGTGTTATAGGAGGATGTGTCAGGAGCATGTGTGATACCATTGTGTGTCTTAAGAGTGTGAGTAATAGCAGCCCATGTTGTAGGTGCATGCGCCATTGGTGTATGTTATATAGGAGTGTGCTGTAGGACTGTGTGTTGTAGGAGCACATGTGATAGTATTCTGTGTGGTAGGAGCACATATCATTGGACTGCATGTTATATGAGTGTGTGTCATAGGAGCATGTGTTTCCAGAAGGTGCATAATAAGAGTTTGTGTTCTTAGTGTTCATATAGACATTGTTAATATAACAAATGGACGTGTAGGGTTTTACTTTTATTTTTTTTTAATATTTTCATTCTGGTCATGTATTGTATGCCTCCGATACTTATGAAAGCTCACTTGTAAGTCAACTTTAACTTCAATGTGTGTGTTTAATATGTATTGGACGCATATATGACTTTTAAAATTTGATCTTGTATGTAATCTATAGCTCCTGAAAACATACATCAAAGTAATCCCTGATTTAACTGTCAGTTTTCAAAAGACATAAATTACAGTTGGAATGAAACATTTACATTTATTGCATCTCCTTAAAACTAACATCAAAATGAGCCCTGAATCATGAGAGTTTTTAGATGCAAACTGCATAATGTATGTACTGTGAACTCAAACACGTCATGGTACAGTTTGTATGAAAAGTGTAAATGTATTCCATCTCTTTAAAACTGACATCCCATTTAGCCCGGTAAGAAACCAGAAGGTGTCTCACCCACTAGTCCATGGGGATGTGTCATCCAGGTGGCTAGGACACGGCCATCGCTTTTGGATCCAGTTCCTAGGGGTGGACCATTGGGGGAGGATCACCAAGATGAGGCGTCCTCTGGGAGTGGAATTGGGACACCGGGGGGTGAGACATAGTATCCCCTTCCCAATAACACCTTTTCCCCATCCTACCCGGTAGGATACTTGGGAATTCAACCCCCCCTTTTTTGACACAAACTCTTTCTCAAAGACAGTTCACCATGAGCGATAATGGACAAACGCCAGAGCTGTATACCTGACATGTCCCAACACCATGGACAGGCAAAGTCAGGCAATTACGGATTATTACACACACACCTGACTTCCATCACGCTTCCCCACATGGATAAAAAGCGGAGCACAAAAGCACACTCTGAGCGAGGCAAACTGCACAAGCAAACTGCACAACCAAACAGCAGTTCCAAGATGGCAGTTTAGTACAAGGAGAAAGACTGTGAGACCAGAGAGAGGTGCATGGAGGGAAGTACCTGTTACTTTTATGAGCCTTGGAAAGCAAGAAATCAAAGACCAGGAACGATCAAACCTGCAAACTGTGTTGGAGGTACTCGGGGCTCTCCCACATGGATAACCCAGGCAGGGAGGAGCAATTTCCACCATAGTACTCTCCTTGGCTCCTATAACAAAGCGGCATCAGAGAGGACAGCACAGCCGGTGAGTCAGAGGGACTGATACCAAACCAGCGTGTGTTTTGAACCAAAGTTGCAAATGGCAACAAGGTAGAAAGTGAACAGTGTGAAAAGAGTTTGCAAAGAGCAACACAGAGATAATTTGAACTTTGTAATTGAACTTTGGGAGGTGAACAAAAGATACCATACACAGAGTGGTCCGGCACCTCGTGGGTTACTCAATCAACAGTCTCTGTTAGATATCCAACTGATGCTGAGTGTGAGTAAAAAGGAATAATGAGAATGAAGTGGTCATGAACCAGGTCAAGCTAAATGACGTGCACATTCGAAAGTCTTTGATAGTTTAAATTGCATCTCAATTGGTCAGAGCCCGGCTGAGGGAGAATGATTGAGTGAAAGAGAGGGATCTGTTTCTGGCTGAGAGGGATCCGTGATGACCCGTGAGACACCTTTGAAAGAATTATCTGGATATACTGGGAAAGGCGGCTTGGCTACCCCCATTCTGGGTACCGGGTCCGGGTTCCAGGAATGGGGAAATACCGGGCCATTCTGACCTTTGAGGGCCCGGTATTTCCCCATTCCAGGAACCCAGACCCTGTACATCCCCATTCCCATTTGCGCCCCCATAGGGCTCAATGGGAATGGGGAGGAAACAAACAACGGGCCTGTTAATGACAGGCCCGTTTTTTGCATCCTGGTCTGCTCGTGGGACCCGCTAAGGACACCTGGAAAAACCAGGCATCCTTAGCGGGTCCCGCGAGGAGACCTCTTAATGAGGTGGTAGGGGGTTAACGGGGCCGGCAGCTATATCAGCCTTGTTAACCCCCTACCACCAGGGTCATAATGACCCCCTATGTGTCGTAGGGTCATGTGTTGTAGAGGCGCATGTCATAGGAGCGCATGTTGTACGAGCATGTGTGGTAGAAAGATGTGTGTGTGTGTATAGTGGGAGAATGTGCATTTATTTATGTATTTCATTTTATTTATTTCATTTATAAAGCACACAAACTGCCTGGGGACATCGAGGTGCTGTTACATTCCAGTTACTTGCAATAAACAGAAAAAAAACTGTTGGCAGTCGTATCAGACATGGAAGGCAGTAAGGGAAGGAGGCGGCTAGTCAAACAGCCAGGTTTGGAGGGATCTTTTGGAGGCCCAGTATGAGGGTTCAGCTCTCATTGTGGGGGACAGGGAGTTCCACTGTTTGCCTGCAATGTATGGAAGTCCTGCGCCTCAGGCTTTAGAGCGTCTTACTTTTGGTTGGAGGAGGTAGTATGCATATTGGGTGCTGTTTGGCCTGGAAGAGTGGGCTCTGGAGATTTTTGCTTAGAGATATGGAGTGACCATGTTGGAGAGGCACTTATGGGTAATAGGGAGGTTTTTTTAAATCATGCATTGTGAGATAGGGAGCCAGTGTACTGCTCTCCTGGCTACAGTGATGTGTTCCCTCTTGGGGATGTTTAGGACAGCTCGCAGAGCATTATTTTGTATAACTTGCAGATTGTGGATGTTTTAGCAGAGGTGCCAGTGAAGAGGATGTTGCAATAGTCGAGCCTCGAGCCAACGACTGATCGTGCAATGGTACACAGCTATCTCTAGCTAGGATGGGTCTAGATGCATTTATCTGTTTAGTTGCATAGGCTGCAGAGGAGGCAAATGCGTTCACTTGGCGGAACAGTGAGAGGGATATGTCAAGGTAGACAACTAATGTTTTCACTTAGGATGAGACAGGGACTCAGATGTTATTGATATGGAATGCTGAGTATTGATGTTTGAGATTTTTCAGTAGCGCTGGAGGCCCTATAAATAGGAGCTCTGTCTTATCCCCATTCAGGCAAAGACGGTTTGCCACCATCCAGGCCTGAATAGTGCAGTATGTGGCATTGATGGTGTTGCAGTCCTCCGTGTAGTTGCCAGTGAGCGGGAGGAGGATTTGTGTGTCATCGACATAGTTGGTGTAGGCTATGCTGATGGAGTTCAGGATGTCAAAGTGGGGTCTATGGAAAATATTATAGAGCATCGTGGATATACATGATCCCTGACGTACCCCACGTGTGACAGGAGTAGGCGGTACACTGGCATTCTCAGTATATACCCTCATGACTCTGCCTTCTAGGAAGGAGGCAATCCAGATAGTAGCTTCTGGGTAGAAGTTGGCAGAAGTCTTAGGTTGGTGACAGAGCATTTTATGATCGACTGGGTCGAACACGGCAGACATATCCAGAAGTGGGAGGAGGGCAGGCTTGTCCTTCTCCCTTATCTCGTTTATCTATTTTTTAAGATCCAGCATTGCTGATTCTGTAACATGGTCTGGGCGCAAGCTGGACTGGCACATCCCCAGGATATAGTTAGCCTCTAGGAAGTGCTGCACTTGTAGATAGACGGCCTTGGCTAATATGTTCAGTAGGAAAGGGACTGTAGTGATAGGCCTATAGTTTCTGAGGGATGCCGGGTTCAGGTATTTTTTTGTAATGTACAAACCCAGGCATCCTTGAGACTGGAAGGTACCATTCCTGCCAAGTAGGACACATTTATGAATGAGGTAATGAATGGTGCTAGGACTTCTGAACCGTCCTTGATAATGGTGGCAGGACAGACATCTCATTTGCACTAGGGGGGCTGTAGGCACTTGAGGATAGCTAGGAATTCTGACTTAGTTATCTCTTTGAAAAAATACATCCGGGTAGTGGGGGTCAGGTGAGTGGAGCCATTGGTGGTATCCAGGATGCACTGAGCTGGGTGCAGGCTAGCTTGATTGGTAAGTATTTTTTTATTGAGCATGTCAATGTTGTTGAGCATTGCTGATTGTATGTTTCATCCTTAGTCGGGGAAGGGGTGGCAGGGGTTTTGAGTAAATATCTCTCTGGTGTTAAATTTTGCTTTGGAGATTCTGGAGTTGAAAGAGGTGGATTTTGCAGAAATGAATGCTTTCTTGGAACATTTGGATACCTTGGAGTACTCTGTTATCAAGGTGTCAGATGGGTTTTTCCAGGTAAATTCAGCTAACATTTTTTTGTTGCAGAGTTCTAGGAGGTCTGGGGTGAACCAGGAGTTTGAATGTCTGACCAATTTAGCTCTTCGGGGAACTATGGGGGCGATGGTGTCTACATCTGTGGTTAGGGTTGAGGCACAGAGGTCTGCCAGGATATTGGAATCCTTAGAGTAAGGTGGGTTAAGCTTTGGCGTGTCTAGCAAGGGCAGTATACTTGCCCACCCTGCCATTCAACCTCACTGCCTTGGGCAACCTTTGCACTTTGGGTCTGTATCTGTAATCCTACAGGCCCCCCTTTCCCTGCACTTATCAGACACCCACATCTGTACCTTTTACCTAGCACTTTCCACTTCCCCCCTCCTACCCTGAACTTTCACCCTTCCCTCTCCCCTGCACTTGTGCATTCTCATTGAAACTGGGCCTAGTAAGATAATTGTTTCTGTTCCCCCTTCTTCCCCTCCCTGCTCTGAAACACATGTGTATGAGCGCGATAGAAATAAAATATCAATATCAATATCAATACCTAAATTCATTTTTTAAACTAACATTCACAAACAATGCAGGATGAAGGCACACCTAAATTTCTTTTACACTAACTGTCACATGCAATGCAGGATGAAGACACTTAAATTCATTTTTACACTAACAGTCACATACAATGCAGGATGAATTTGCGCCTACATTCTTTTTACACTAACAGTTACATACAATGCAAGATGAAGGAACACCTACATTTGTTTTTACACTAACAGTCACATACTATGCAGGATGAAGGAGCACCTAAATTCATTTTTACACCAAGTTACATACAATGCAAGATGAAGGAACACCTACATTTGTTTTACACTAACAGTTACATACAATTCAGGATGAAGGAGCACCCAAATTCATTTTAACACTAACAGTCACATAAAATGCAGGATGGGACAGGTATTTCAGCAAAGCAGTACAGAGATGGGGTCAGTGAGTCTCAGGGAGTGCAGAGATGAGGAATGTTTCACCATAGTACAGGGGACAACTGCCAGCAGAGCTGGGCAATGAGAATGACTGGAGAGGCAGATGGAATGTGTCAAGTGGAGACGTGGCAGCCACAAAGCAACAGTAAACACTCATATGATGGCAAGATGGTGATGGCACAGTCAAAAGATGCGTGTAAGGAGTACCCAGCATAATGGAGGACCTTTTCCCACGGTAGTAAGAGAGTGGTGCCCAGAAGCCCAGCCAGGACCGCACAGGAACAGACAGGGGGCCTTAGTATGGACCTTGATGGGGGTCCGGTGTTCACCTGCCAGCTCCCGTGATTGGCCTTGAAGAGACCCACAGCGGCCAATCACTGCAAGCAAAGGCCAGGCTGCCGATTCACAGCTAGTGTGCAGATGGTGTCAGCAATGTTGGGAGAAGCGTGTCCAGCCGGCGATCATACAGCAGAGATGGGCTAAAAACCACTACAAAATGTTCTCAGCCATGCAAAGGATAGTGGCTAGCTTGCAGGACTAAGGCACACTTGTAGAAAAAAGTCCCCAATTGAGAAGGAAACAAACAGAACTTGCTTGCAATAGCAAAAAGCACTTCTGGGCTTCCATGCGGTACCGCAGTGATGATGAGAAACAAAGGAATCACGTGGAACGGATCCTCGAGGAGATGATCCAGAATCCTGTAGCGTAGCAAAGAAACGAGAGGCAGGTCAGGCAGGGCCTAGTGTGGGCCTTGGCGGTGGGCCAGCATTCCCGGCCAGCTCCCATGATTTGTCCTGAAGAGACCCACACTGGCCAACCACTCCAAGCGAAGGCCTGGCTGCCGATGCACAGCTAGTGTGCACATGGTGTCGGCACTGTTGGGAGAAGTGTGTCCAGCCAGTGATCGTACAGCCCAGATGGGCTAAAAACCACTACAAAATATTTTCAGCCACACAAAGTATAGTGGCTAACTTGCAGGCCCAAGAAACACTTGTAGAAAAATAGACCTCACTTTGAAAATGAAACCAACAGAACTTGCTCGCAATAGCAAAAAGCTCTTCTGGGCTCACCTGCTTGCTGCAGTGCAGTGATGATGAGAAACAAAGGAACCACATTGAGCGGAACCTCAATGAGATGGTCCAGACTCCTGTAGTGCAGCCAAGAATTGGGGCACCTTAGAAGTTACATCATTATGGAAACCCATTTGGTCCCTGGTGTGATGGGGTTTCTTGGAATGTGAAGGCAGAGTAGGCAAAGGCATAGGATTGCCGGCAACAGCACTATTGATGGTGAAGGCTTTAGGTACAGTGTCTTCAGCAGGACTGATAGCTGGGGTGTGCTGTGTGCGCACTCAGAGAAAGTTGTTTCTTTGGTTTTTGTGGCACAGGTTTGCATTTTAAAAGTATGCACCATCAGAGTATGTGTGTGGTTGGAACATGTGTTGTATGTCCCCATCTTATGTGTACGAGGCACACGTGTAGTTGTTGTGCATGTCAAAGGAGCACGCATCATAGGAGTGTGTATCATTAGAGAGTGCATCATAAAAGTGTGATATGAGTGTGTGTTCAAAGAGTGTGTAGAGAGAGCATGTGTGGTAGGAGTCAGTGTGGTAGGAGCATGTGTTGTATGAGAGCATATGTCGTAGGAGCATGTGTTGTCAGTGCATGTGCCATTGGTGTAGGTTTATCTGTCATAAGTGTATCTGTCCTAAGAACATGTGAGAGCATGGGTTGTATTTCCACATGTTATGTGTAGTAGGTGCATGTGTAGTAGGTGCCCATGTTATAGGCACATGTATCATAGGAGTGTGAGTTGTCACAACAGGGTGTGTTGTAGCCGTATATGCAGCAGGAGCATGTGTCATAATAGCGAGTGTGGTTACAGTGTGTGTCATAACAGTGTGCAGTATGTGTCTGTTGTAAGAGTGTGTGTGGTAGTACCAGGTGACCTAGGAGCTTGTGTGGTAGGTGCATGTGAGAGTAGTGTAGAAGACAGGTGTGTAAAATCAGCTCTGACCTTTATGTGTTTTCAGATGTAAACTGCATAATGTACACACTGTGAAACTCATACTCCTCTTGCGACAGTTCATGTGAAAAGTGTACATTTAATTCATCACCTTAAAAGTCATGTGACAATTACAGCACATGTTGCAGGCAACTGTGTGATAGAAAGGTGTGTTCTAAGGGTGTGATGTGAGTTAGGCGTGGGTAGTAACTATGCATCATAAGAGGGTGCGTCATAAGATTGTGTGTCATAAGGGTATAGGAGTGTGTGTTGTAGGTGCACATGTTATAGCAGTACGTGTCATAGAAGCATGTGGCATACACCTGTGTGTCCTTAGAGTGTGTGTGGTAGGATTGTGGGTTTTAAGAATTAGTGCATGTTAGGAGCATGTGTGTCATAGGAGCATGTGTCCTAGGAACATGTTTCATAGGTGCACGTGTCCGAGGTGCACGTGAGACCATTTGTCATATGTCTATATGACTGTGGAATATTTTATTTTTGCATGCATGCAAGTGTTTGAAAGGTATTGAGTAAAGCCATTTTCTGATACACCATAGAGACTTGAAGCATGGTTTACAATGTGTTCTACAATGCTCAAACCCATTAAAACAAAACATTTTGTAAATCAGGCCCTTTTTCATAACTTAACTGTGCCTGGCACTAACGTGAAGGCATAACACATATACATGTATATATCATCATCAACCCTTTGTTCAACATTAGAGTCATCAAGTACAAAACAACCTCAAATTTCCGAACCATGAATAGGCAATCTCTGGGACAAACATCTACACACAGAATGCTAAACTATTAAATATAAGTCGAAATAATGTGATAAAGGAAGAAAAAATCAATAAAATTGAGTAGATAAATCTTGCATCTATGGTAGTGCTACGGTGCACCTTCTTAGCTATGCCTGATGGGTGTATTTTGACAGAGAATATATTTACCACAACCATATTAGACAAACATTTACAAAGTTGCATGGCTTTGGACAAAGTGCACATTTTATAGCATAAAAACAGGGGTTTAAGATATACGGTTCTCAGATGTTTCTGCCTTTCACAAATAAACATGAAATTCCTAACATCCTCCTTCTCAGCACCACACATCAAACAATATTTGCCTTGGCATATTTTTCCAATAACTAGTCTATGCTCATACATTCAAGCACCCAATTCTAAATTCAATGTAAATTGCTTGTGCATAAATCATATCATATCCTTAGAAATAGAATTTGATGTCACCCAGAAACACGTAAAATCCAGTGCTGTAACAGTAGCAAGCCATGGGATATTACACCCCCATCCAACCTCCTCATCAATTAGACTCAAGTCACATTCCAAAGGTACAGAAATGCTTGGGGCATTTTGAGGTAAGAATAAAATCCCTATAATAATTTGTTTTCAATTATGGTCAAAGATTGGGTCTTAATATAACTCCAATTGTCAGCACCATACGAAGCTGATGCCTTTGCGTGTAGCTTGTAAACATAGAAGACAGGTCAAATTGCCTCTCCACCATGGTTAAAATAAAAAATAAATGTATTATTTTCAAGAATAGCATGGGCTTTGTGCAATTGTCAGGCCCACCCAGTATTGCTTGAGAAACAAATGGCTGGGTATTCATACAATACAACCCGCTCCACATTGAAGCTTCCTACACTTAAGTGGAGGGGTTTGTGTTTGGAATTGTAGCTTAAAATCATAGATTTTGTTTTACTGGTATTACGGTCAAGCACCAGCTCTTCAAACATCCTTGTAAAACAAAGCAGAAACGCTCTCAAACATGAGGGAGTTGTAGATAAGCGAACAGAGTCGTCTGCAAAAACAACCCTGGAATTTTGTCATACTCTTGTTGGAATAGAAAGTATATTGTGCTTCCTATTGTAATAAATATATTAATATTGGCCTACACCAAGCTGCTCGAAAGTCGCTTGCGAAAGAAATCGGTGTTGCAAATCTATGTAAACCGCCATTTTAGGGCAAACTGCCATATTAGGATTTGTTGCACAAAAGTCACCCTGTGAGCTAAAATGCTGGACGATGTCATTGCAGAATACAACATGGCCATCTTGACCTCTGTACATAGCTAATGTGTAATTTGCCTGCAGGCCACTTGTTGAGGTCATGAATTGAGACCTTGTCTTTCGTTGACCTATGTGTAAAGGGAATTACTCGTGCAATGAAACTAATCCACGAGCATATGTTGAGACAATGTATTTACATACTGAACAAAGAACATCTGTCTTACTACATTGTATTAATGTTTAAGAAGGCCTGCATGGAAAACTTTAGAATACACAGTTAATGCATACGCTTGTTGTTACATGTATTAAAAACAAACCAGTTATATGCGGTTATTTGAGACTCGGCACGAAGCCTAGAATTGGTGATGTATAAAGTAGAACATTAACCCGAAGTGGGGCTGGACATAGTGCCCACAATGTGTATAAAAAGCGAATGCATTCTAATGTACAGCATCTCTCACTGAACACACTGAACCACGCTGGAGTTTGTTGTGTTGTACTGAGGGCCGATAGCTATCTGATTAAGCTCTGCTTTTGTAACTGGATTCAGTATAAAATAAAGTACTTTGTATGTTCCTTTGTAACCCGTGTTCGGTTAATTTCCTTTTGGCGTACTCAGCCTCGATATTTTATTTCTGTTTTCACAGTTGGCGCCCGAATAGGGACCTTCAAGATTGATGCCGGATTGTTGAAGCTTGACACACACTATCGGACCGGGATCGTACGGTGTGACAAAAAGAAAGGGGCCCCTGGATGAGACGCGATACTTCAGCAGTGCTGCACGACCCGATCCCTGGACGATTAGCTTGTGGTCTGAGACGGCATCTTGACGAGGGTCCACTTATCGAGGCGGGCGATTTGCCGAAATCACCATACACATGGTAAAATTAGTTAGGTAATGTTCTTAGAAGTACCGATCGGTCCTCCTTAGGTTTGGTCAGGTGAGCCGTGACCTGATTCTTAATTCAACCCTGACAATTTGAATTTTGGCTCATTGTATCTGCAGACACAATTATTGACCAGGTAACACCAAGAATTTGAGATATGCCTGGGAAATTGTCTACCTGCTTTCGGGCATTATTCCGCAGTGATAGACAATCTTTGGAATTTGGCCATCCGGCACCACAGGAGGGGTCGCCGTCATGTACTATGTACTGTAAGCATGGCATTGGAAGTATAGAATTTAATGATATTTCGCACAGACAAACCAGACATGCCTTCGAACTTCAGTGGCCAATCAATGGTAGTTTTAAGATCCCTCGTATTGAATATTTGGAATCAGTCTTGTTAAAGAAAAAGGCTAGACCTGCAGCATTTGATGTTTTGCAGAATTGGAAAAAAGAAGCGTTACAACAGCTTAAGAGTAAAGAGAAACATGCGCGCCATCATAAAACGAATGCCGAAAAAGCGTTGTTATATGACCAGGATAAACAGTCTGAGTCGGTTAGAAATATGGATAGGGCTTTCTCACTTGGTATTCAGAAAATCTATCCTTCCAAAGATCTTCATGTTTCTGATGAGTTTATTGAGAAATTGCTAAATAAACGAAGGCCTGGTGCCTCTGTACCACCTCTGAATGTTCCTCTTCCCGCTACTGTACCTCTTCCTGCTGTTATTCCTGTTCTTCCTGCTCTACCTGTTGCTCCTATTCCTCCAGTATTTTTCCCGCCACCTGCTCCTCTGCCTCTTGTTCCCGCACCAGTTATAGTACCTCCATCGAATTTGCCTGCTCCCTCTCTTCCAAGTGGTCCTGAGCCGCTTGTAATCGATTGAGGTGCAGGGTCAAAGGTTGTCACTCGCAGTACTGTAGAACCGGAGAAGAACGTGAGTTGATTGCATGGGCTAAGCATTGTATGGAGAAGGATGATCAAGCTAGCAATTTTTCCACACTTTTTAATACGGATAATTTTCCTGAGAAAAATGTTTTTATTGAAGGTTTAGGGATTCAGTTATGTATAATGTGGGGAAGATTAAATAATGCGGATGTTCCGCAGGGGTTAAGGGATCTAAATACTCTAGCGCTTTCTAGAGACACTGTGGAGAAGGTAAATGAGCATGTTGAGAGGTTATTTGGGTATAAAAAGGAATTAGAAAAGTTACAGAATGAGGATGATGAAGAGGAAAATATGTATGTACAGAAACGGTTCCTTCCGTGTCGCAAACCGATATCGGAGTAAATACGAATTTGTAAGAAAGACGCAATTAGATGGATTTCAGACGTATTGATAACTCCAGTTGAGGTATATGACACATACAGTCAATATACGTTAGAAATGCAGAGGAAAGTGATACAGGTGATGGTAGAGTACCTGCAGGATGAATGTGTAAAGAGAAAGATTAGTTGTCCCACAGAGCTACTGTGTATTTATAAGAGGGCTTTTTCGCTTGACACTTCTTCGACTGCTTTAGCGCTCAATTTAGCTTTGTTGCTTAGTAAGCGTTCTGAGTTGCCTACTTCTCAGTTGCCTATGAGAGAGGTACCTCCAACATTTGTCCCGAAAGTTGAGGTTCCCGCTAATGTTGCAGCAGGTACACCTACTGTGGACATTCCCGCACATTATGTATCACAGTTTGTTCACGTCCCGTTTTCACGACAGGAAGTGAACACCATTAGACAGTCTATTCCTGATATTAGGAAATATCTGACAGGGTTCTATAAAGAAATAGAGTCCGTCTTGCAGTCCTCAGTATTCACCCTAGGTGACATTGATTTATTATTTCCTGTACTCCTGCCCGTAGATTTATGGAAACAAGTTAGAACTATAGACGATGTACCCGGGTTGGGGGACACATGGGCGAATATAATTAGACTTGATGGGGAAAGGCCAGCTGGCGAAAGACCGCCTCAGGTGATATTAAATTTGCCTGTTAGAATCGTTGCTAAATTAAAAACCATAATTCCCGAAAAGAGAATTATTTGGGACAAGCTTACGGCCTGTGTCCAAGGAAAGTCTGAGGGTGCTACCAGTTCTTTAATTGGTTCGAGCAGGTATTCTCGGATTCCAGTGGACAGGACTTAGGCACAGAGTCTGGGAAAAGATTATTTGTGGACAAATTTGTGCATATATTGCTGCCTGACAGCCAGTCACAAATGATGTCTTCCGAGAGCGCTTTGCAGGCGAAATCGCAATCAGAAGTACTGCATATGGCTCAGTACTACGAGAACCGTGTCAATAATGAAAAAGATAGAGTCGAGAAGAGAAAAGGTGATTTAAAGACTAAAGTATTGTTACAACAAATTGTTAGAGGCCCCACAGAGGGTAGTTCTCAGGTTAGAGGGCAGTATGTCCCACAGGTGAATGTGCCCTTGGGTCTTGTGAACATTAACCAGTGTGCTTATTGTCGCAAGGAGGGTCATTGGTTTGCACAATGCCCCGCCCTTCGACAGAGGTCGAATAATACATTTGGTAATAATGGTAGGCGATCCAGAGGTCGCCGGGGCGTAGGGAGCCCTGGAAGAAGTCAGTTTACACAGGACCCTCAGCAACCTTTTTCGCAGGACAATCAGACTCCGAGTGTGGACACTAGGAACATATTTGATCATCCTTCCGCTGCATATTTACCTGAGGAGCTTCCTTTTGATGATATTTTGTTTCGTTGGGATTGCCCGAAGCAAGGTTTGGAACCTACACCTATTCCGTTAATCAGAAAGGTCCCTACGTTGAAATGGTAGTGGGAAATAGGAAACATCAGTTTTTGATAGACAGTTGAGCACAGAAGTGTTCCATTGCTCATTGTTCTACAGATTGAGCCTGTTAAAATAGTCTTGAAACATGGAATTAAGCTGCCACACATTCCACAGTATAAGATCTCAGTTGAGGGGGAGCGAGCTTTGAAATGCATTGTTTCCGATTTTGTGCATCGCCGGGTGATTGAGGAAATTTCAGGTAGTGTGTGCAATAGTACAATTTTATCTGTGTACAAGAAAGGCGATAATGCAATTCCATTCTGTTTCATAATTGATTTACGTGCCATTAATAAAGTTGTGGCACCGCAATTTCCCATTGTGCCTGATGTAAAGACAATATTGACTATGATTCCAGCTACGGCTACTTACTTTAGTGTTGTGGACCTGAAGAATGCCTTCTTCAGTATTCCTATACACAAGGATAGTAGATATTTGTTCGCGTTCACCTTAGGGAGATGCTCGTTCACATTCAACCCTGCACCTCAAGGTTACACCGAGAGTCCTAGCATTTATAGTAGGGCTATGAAAGAACAGCTTGATACTCTTGAATTACCCTCTACTTGTACGCTGCTCTAGTACGTTGACGACTTGCTTTTAGCTGTAGATTCTGAGAGCTCTTGTAAAGAGGGCACTGTATTGTTGCTTATCCATCTAGCTAATCATGGTCAAAAAGCTTTGCTTAAAAAGTTTCAATATTGTTGCCAGGAGGTCGCCTATTTAGGCTACCTCCTGTCAAAGGAGGGAAGAAGATTGACACCTGAAAGAATAAAACACATTTCTGGCATGTCTGTCACAAATACGCAGAAGGAAGTTAGAGCCTTGATAGGTATGGCTTCTTACTGTAGGTTGTGGATCCCAAATGTTTCACTAGTGATAAAACCGATGCTGGTCTTGATGAAGAAGGGCATTTCTTCACCGTTGCCATGGACCTCGGAACACCAGCAATCGTTTGACTTGCTTAAGACTGCATTATGCTCTGCACCAGTTTTGGGCACACCAAACTATGAAAAGGCCTTTGTGTTGTTTGTGCATGAATGTGATGGATGTGCTTTGGCTGTATTAACGCAGGAACATGGAGGGAAGAATAGGCTGTGCGGTTACTATTCTATTCTTCCGCCCTCGATCCTGTAGCATGCGCTTTGCCAAGATGTTTGCGCGCTGTCGCTGCTTCTGCTGCGTCTGTTAAACAGAGTGAGGGAATGGTCCTAGGCCATGATCTGACCCTGATGGTGCCTCACTCTGTAGATGTTCTTTTGAACCGAACTCAAACGCAACACCTCACTTCCTGCACGGTTGACGAGATATGAATTGATCTTGTTTGCCCCTCACATTCAAATTAAGAGGTGTTGTGTTCTTAATCCGGCTGAACTCCTACCTTTCCCGCAAAATACTGTTTGCAGTGATGAAGAGTCACATGACTGTTTGTATGCTACCGAACAAGAAACAAAAGGTAGAATTGATCTAAAGGACACTCCTTTGGTTAATGCACAAGGTGAGCTGTTTTGTGATGTTTCAAACTTCTGGATGGTACATCCACAGCTGCTTATGCAATCACCACATTGAGCACGATTGTAGAAACCAAGAGAATCACGCATAACTCCGCGCAGGCCGCAGATATTATAGCATTGACCCGAGCTTGTGAATTTTCCAAAGGGCTTACAGTAAATATATATACTGATAGTCAGTATGCCTTTGGGGTGGCTCACAACTTTGGGAGACTTTGGTCAGAAAGAGGGTTTTTAACTTCGCATGGCACCAAGATTCAACATGGCTCCCTGGTAGTACACCTACTCTCAGCGCTTGCGCTACCTACTCAGTTAGCAGTTGTAAAATGTGCAGCACATCGAAAGATTGTAGATAATATTGGAAAAGGGAATGCTTTTGCTGATCAAATAGCTAGACAAACTGGCACTGATCTCTTTACGGAGATATATGTTTCAAGGGAGACTGTAGATGCCTATGTAATGGATGAAGGCGTTGGGTCTGTATGGGATATCGAAGCCGATGCCACATTAGAAGAATCCAAGAGGTGGGCTGAGGGCTTGGGGAAACTCGATGACGATGGGTGTTGGGTGGACACAGTTGATGGAAAATGGCTACTTCCTGATGCTTATGTGATGATGATGGTTATCATGGCAAACGGTCCTACGCATGTGTGTGCCCAGCAGATAATGAAAATGTTAGAGAAAGTTTGGGTAAACGACAAAATTTTGTAAATTGCTCAGCATTACTTCCAGAATTTCATGATTTGCCTACAACATAATGTGGGAAAGGGGACAGCAACTCCAAGGGGAAGTTTTGGGCCACCCTCTGTCCCATTCGAAGTAATCCACTTTGATTTTATTGAAATGCAACAATGCAACAATCTAAAATATGTCCTTGTGGTCATTTGTGCTTTTAGTAAGTGGGTTGAGGCTTTCCCTGTCAAAGATGCTACGGCCATGACCATTGCAAAGGCCATGTTAAAGGAATACTTTCCACGGTTCGGTTTGCCGAGAGTTATCTGGTCGGATAATGGTCCACATTTTTTCGCTGCTGTAATCCTACAGATATGTACGGCATTGCAAATTGACAAACAATTCCATTCGGCCAGACGTGCTCAGAGCGCCAGACTAGGGGAAAGACACAATGGTATTATCAAGAACAAGCTCGCTAAGACGTGTGCCGGCACCAAACTAAACTGGCCGAACGCCTTACCAATCGTGTTACTAGCCATGCGTACGACCCCTCAAACTAAGACTGGTCTCTCTTCCTTTGAGGTGGTAATGGGGAGACCTGCTAATATCTGGAACCTTCCAAAATGTTTAAAAAACGTTGAAAATGTATTACTTTCAGGCTATTGTAGTCAGTTGACTAAGAACCTGCATTTGACTTATCGCCAGGTACGAGAGGCTTTACCTGTACTATTCGAGGGCCCGTGTCACAGCATACGGCCTGGGGAGTGGGTGCTTGTGAAGTCCTTTGAGCGCTCCATTTGCCTTGCACCTCAGTGGCGGGGCCCATTCCAGGTCCTGCTGGTCACCCAGACAGCGGTGTGCGTCGCAGGCCAGAAGCATTGGATCCACGCGTCGCATGTCAAGAAACTTCCTCACCCAGTGTCACATGTTACAGAAGAAACAGAACTCCTTGCTAACGCTGCAACCAATGATCCCAAAGCAGTGAGTAGCACTGAGAGTGGGTCGGAGAATATCTCTGAGCCCGTGAGGCTTGGGGAAGCTGCCATTTTGTCTCCACACTCCGCAAAAATGTTGCTCCCGGAAATTGCTGTTCCAACTTCACTTACCTCTGACATGTTGCTTCCAACAGGAAGTGACGACACATTATTTCCGGATCAATCAGTACCAGGAACAGCCAGGTACCATTTGCGTTCGAGAAAATAGACATACGGCACGGTTCTGCTGTCCATCTGATAGACATACGGCATGGTTCGGCTGTGCATTCAAGGAAGGAAAGGATCATCGAGGGCTTGCTTTTGCCCGAATTCGAGGAGGGGGATTCTGTTGGCTAGGGTTGTGGAAGGACTAAAGAAGTCGCGCGACCGGGGGGGTCGCCAGCAACGAACATTGGGGTTTCCATCCGAAGACTACAATGCCTGCTACCGCCAACGCTTGTATTGGACTTGTAAATGATCGGGTGAGAAGCCAGGACAATGGACAGAAAATCTGGGCCCCGAAAACATATTGCTGTGTTTTTATGATAATATTTGGTTTTATAATAGTCACTGTTTTAGGCCTTTGGTATTTTGAAGAAAGTCATCCTTTAGAGTTTTTGCTACCGACTGAAAATGTACCCACTGTCCCCACACCTTTTGTACATTCGCATACTTTGTCTCCTAGAGATCTCCAGCATAGGAAGAGATATCATAATAATACCTTTCTACTTATCATGAATGCTACACATGCCATTTTAAATAAATCCAACTGCTGGGTCTGTTCACATTTACTGCAACACGGGGATACGGGGCTAGGTTGGTATATTCATCCTTTACCGTTGACAACTGCCTGCTATGCTTCTCTTAGAGCACTGTTCTTTGGCCGATGGAATGATAGCGTCTCAGGCAACTTTGATGGCACCAATTTGAATAGTTTTGAGAAACGTGTTTTGACTCCCCTGGGATGCTCGCTTTTTGCAAATAGGAGTAAACCAAATGTTGCTTCCATTAGGCCTTCTGATAAACTGTCTCGTACTTTCCAATCTTTGATTTCCTTTAAAATGGCTCTGATAGGCAATAAGGATGCCATGCCTCCTTCCTACACTGTTAACCATAGCCCCGATTCAGTTTCTTTCTGCATACAGAGGAATGGCACTCGGTCAATGGGAGATTTTAAAGGTTGTGCCAACGTTGCAAATTTGACTGGGGAAGACAGACCTTAGTATGTAGGCGAACCTGTCTATTTCATTTGCGGTAATGTAGCATTTCCATGGTTTCCCAGAGATTGGCAGGGAACTTGTTATTTAGGGATCCTGTTACCTGGGGGGTTCATAACAAGTGCTATAGAAATTTCAAAGGCTCGTCCACGGCGGGACGAGTATGGTGACACCCCAGCACAAGTCTTGGGAGATATAGCAAAATCAGTTGTGCCATTTTGGGGGCAGATAGTGAATTCAGAAGATATCAGGAGACTAGCGGAGAGTACTGGAGAGAACCATCAACCAAACCAAGGATATACTCTACTACATGACATTAGAGCAGAAAGCAATAAGATTAGTAGCACTTCAGAACCGGATGGCATTAGATGTCATTCTGGCTGAACGTGGTGGAGTATGTAAATTAGTGGGGTCCGCTTGCTGCGTTTTCGTACCAGATTCCTCCCCAACTATCTTCAAGGCAATACAGAATCTGCACGTCCTTAGTTCCGAAGGGCATGTTCCCGAGGGGAATTGGGATCTTAGCGCTTGGTTCTGGGACTTCTTGCAATCTTGGGGTTGGAAGGTACTTTCGGTCTTATTAATTATTTTGGGAATTCTGTTGTTTCTTTGTTGCTGTATTCAGTGTCTGCCTGGTGTGTGTTCGATGCTCTGGGGATGTTGCGCACAAGCGATAGATTTGATAGGACATAAAGTGTATGCCCCAGATAAGACTTCCAAAGAATATGTGTTAAAGGATATTTTATCAAAAGACCTAATGGCAATAGATATTTCGGATAGTGATTCAGGGTGAATGGATAATGATGCATGGAGTTATTTGCAAGGAGACCCAAAGTAGTTTTTAGCACTTGGCATAGGCCAAAAGGAGGGTTTGTCGGATTAGAAAGTATATCGTGCCTCCTATTGCAATAAATATATTAATATTGGCCTACGCCAAGCTGCTCGAAAGTCGCTTGCGAAAGAAATCTGTGTTGCAAGGTCCTGACCTTAAATCTATGTAAGCCGCCATTTTAGGGAAAACCGTCATATTAGGATTCGTTGCACAAAAGTCACCTTGTGAGCTAAAATGGTGGCCGATGTCATTGCAGAATACAACATGGCCGTCTTGACCTCTGTACATAGCTAATATGTAATTTGCCTGCAGGCCACTTGTTGAGGTCACGAACTGAGACCTTGTCATTCGTTGACCTATGTGTAAAGGGAATTACTCATGCAATAAAACTAATCCACGAGCATATGTTGAGACAATGTATTTACATACTGAACAAAAAACATTTGTCTTACTACATTGTATTAATGTTTAAGAAGGGCTGCATGGAAAACATTAGAATACACAGTTAATGCATACGCTTGTTGTTACATGTATTAAAAACAAACCAGTTATATGCGGTTATTTGAGACTCGGCAAGAACCCTAGAATTGGTGATGTATAAAGTAGAACATTAACCCGAAGTGGGGCTGGACATAGTGCCCACAATGTGTATAAAAAGCAAATGCATTCTAATGTACAGCGTCTCTCACTCTCACTGAACACACTGAACCACTCTGGAGTTCGTTGTGTTGTACTGAGGGCCGATAGCTATCTGATTAAGCTCTGCTTTTGTAATTGGATTCAGTATAAAATAAAGTACTTTGTATGTTCCTATGTAACCCGTGTTCAGTGTATTTCCTTTTGGGGTACTCAGCCTCGATATTTTATTTCTGTTTTCACACTCTAAACTGGTGGATCAGGCTAAATGTGATAAATTCTTCAATGACATAATTAATATAAATACAAAACAATAAGGGGGCCAAAACGTATCCTTGGCAGACATCTCTATCTATGTTATTATTATTAGAATATAAAAGCAGTATCGTCAATATTATTCTTTCTGGGATATTCTTAGACAGTAATATATACCAAAATAGTCTCCATCTGACGCTGTTGTACACTGTACTGAGATTGACAAAAACTGCGTATAGTTTACTCTTGGTTATGATTACATGCTTTTGGATGATCAGATATCGGCGAAACCCCTGATCCAGTCTACTCAATCCTGACCTAAAATCTGCTTGTAAATGGCTAAGTAATCCTTCCCTGTTGACACAGTCCTGAGATTTCGTAGAAGGGCATTTTCGAATATTTTCCTGAGATGTCCAGTCAAGAAATAGGGAGGTAGTTAGATGGATCTTCCTTGCCACACTTCTTATAGACAGAAACATTCTCAGCTGTCTGCCGAAACTCTAGGATTGTATTTGTAAATATCAGAGCATTGAAAACTCTCATTAAGACAGGGGCCTGTATGGTCGGTTCTTCTCTAAACAAGCCTGCCAGTATTTTGTCGAGGCCTGCTGCTTTAGCTGCCTTTTGTGTTTTGAGGACATCCTCTATGTCCGTCAAAGTGAACTCAAATTACATGATCTCCAAGCCCTCTATCATGCAAGTTTTGATACAGATATTCAAAATGTTTGTGTCACATAGCAAATGTAATGCAGGACTGGAAAGAAATTCTCTATCTGTAATGAGCCTCCAGAACCCCAGAGAATCAGTATTAACGGCCTCTAACATAGAATATCACTTGCTACACAAAATATCCTTCTTCTTTGTCTTCACTAACCTTCTATAAGTAGATTTCAGCATTTGGAGATGGACCCTTTCCACTGGAGACTCTGAATTTAAATATGAAAATAAGGCTTGTTTTTCTTTCCTGCAGTCCTTATCATGCCAGGGTTCCTTCTTGTTTGGTTGTTTTATAATTAAGGGCTTAGAACTAGTAATAAATGGCTGAATCAAAATCATTACTTTATCATATTTTAAAATCACCTCTACATCTATACATTCCCCAAGCATAACCGCTCAATATGCGAGAAGTCCATACATATTAAAAAAACAAATTCTCTTCTAACAGGGTTGCCCATTTAATTGAGCGGTGAGCGTGCCCAACCCCAATAATATTGGTGACTTTAGGACCACTCTTGTGAGGAGGTGTACTTTTATCCTTCAAAGTAAGTGCTACAGGCTTGTCGTAATTTTTATGACAAACAATTACTTGGAAGTCATCTACTTGATGCCAATCACAAGCAATCAGGTCAAAATCAATCCTAGACCTGCCATTTCGACCCTGGTATGTGTTTTGGCTGGCTGGTCAAATGAAAAGCGGCCATTACAGGCTCGTAGTCCAAGATTATGCAGTTTGGATGGTATCCACAGCACTACCATGGATCCTCAACAGTGGATTTACTTGGAGAATTGGAATGCCCCAGGCCTCACCCTGATCATCCCATAAACATTCAAATGCTCTTAGGGGCTCCAGCTGGAGGTTAAAGTCTCCCATTACAATTAACCTATATCTTCTGTTATTAAGGGCATCCCAGTTACAGCCATTTTCCTGCAGAATTACAACAGTACCTATAACCTTTTTAACATTGAGTCTATTGCATACATTAAATATGAGCAAGGGACAGATAATGGGAATTTTAATCACTAGCTGTAGCAAGTCCAATGAGCCCGTATTAACATGTTCAATGCCCCAACTAAGACTATCATCTGCCCAGGTCAGGAGACCCCCACCTGGTCGCCCCCTAAGTCCCTTGTGGGCATTTATGTTAAAGGACAAATAACTCTGAATGTCAATATCTTCCATGACCCACATTTCTTGTAAACAGATTACATTAAATCCCTCAAGGAATGAACACCAATCACTAGCGATATTACAGGATGAAAATATACAAGTTGGTCTAGAAGTAGAATCAGATATTATAGAATGTGTTAATGGTCATTCCTCCTTCTCAGAGGGGAACTGTTTTCTATCAGCGTGGTCAAATGGACTTGCATTGTCAAAAATTGCTGGTTGCCTGCAGGTGACTCATCTCTTGCACCAATTTAGGGCCTTTGGGATGAAGATCTATTTGATGGAAAGCTAGCCCTCAGAATGATTTTGGAACCATATGGAGGAAATGTTCTGAATTCCACTGCCAACACCCCCTGCACGAGCCACGCATCCCTTCGAAATATTTATTTAAAATCATCGGCATGACTTGGCATGCACTGGCATCTATGCCAAACAATGTCCTCCAGAATTACAGAGAGGCGGCCCTTCCTGTGGCAAATCCAGTGATTAATGAATCATGATCTTCATAGCTCCCATGCTCTGACCTTGGATCATTATACATGACACTGTGATGCTGGAAATGCATCGGAGGGACAGTGCCTCCATAGCCTTGTCCTTTACTGCTTTTTATCGTGTGTTATGTCGTGTTTTCCGCGCAGGAGTTCATGTGGGACTCCTGGCGGTGCAGCTCTCTCTCTTTTGGTTTGGTGAATAGACCCATGGGATACCCTTATGGCACCCATGGGTGGGGGTACAACCCTGTGCCCCTAGTGTATGTTTTTGGGTGGCCCACAGAGCAGGGTATGGGCTGGTGGCAGCTCCATGCTGTAATTGACAGGTGTGCGGAGTATCCCCCATTTTGGGATACCCCGACCCTGCCATTGGGATCAGTTGATTCCTGATGGAAAACAAGATGGCCCCTGTGGCCTCTTGCTTTCTATTACCCATTACCTTGTTTTCCCAAAGTCCTGGGAAGCCCTGACTCTGTCCCTTCCCCCTGACTGGCTGTTGGGTGGAACTTCCATATATGGTGTTGTTGTGAAGGCCCGGCCAGAGTAGCTGGAGCCTTCCCGGTGATGTATGTTGTGGGTACCTCCTGTGGGTGGGACCTGGGTGAATAGAGTGTGTGGTGAATATGCATTCTGTGTTGTGGATGTCTAGTATCTGGTGGTTGACACAATGACTGAGACAGCCCTGCCCAAAACCGGTATGAATGCAGCTTGGAGTGTTGAATGGCTCGGTACTTGTCCCAATACACATAACTTGTTGTGAGTGTCTGGAGAGAAGTGAATGGCCTGAATACCTCGTGTGCCTGATTGGATGCCTGCCTGCATGAATGCCCTTAGTCGTGATTGGATGCTTGAGTGTGACCCAGCATAATGAATGGGAGATCAACAGTATATCTGGGGACTTCTCACTGCTAGGAATCGTGTTCAGAAGCTGAGGTCCACTACGACGAGTAACTGGAGTAACTGAAGCTTGACCTTGAAGCCCCACTGGACGAGAAGAAGTGCTGTTGCTCTCCTTCACAATCTGAAAGCTGCTGTGTCTCCAAGGACTGACCCAGAGAGGTCCTGGTAAGGCGCCCTCTTCCCGAGCTACGAGGGACCATCGTGCACAGCTGATCTTTGCCAAAGCTCCCTGGTAGACAGACCTTCGACAGGCTGCCGACCCGAGACGGGGACTGCCATGGAATCTCAAAGAGAAGCACTCGGACTGTTGTCTGCCACGGTCGACGACCGCCATCGCCGACCGGAGCCGCCGTGCTCCCATTTGCCTAAGAACTTCAATTGATCATCGGACGCTCTCGTCTGCATCGTCGCCCGCTTTTCTCCCGCTGGAGAAGGCCCGACCGTCGACGCGCCGAGGAGCATCCACCGGTGGGTTTCCCGCCACCTAAAGACCACAGAGACGCCGATGACTCGACGCCCTTGCTGGGCCACAGTTCTTCATCATCTCTTTGCGGTCCAGAACTATCGTCACCAAGGTGCCCCGCACTCCTCTTCCTTGCAGGACGCCAACGCTCTGTCGTCGACGAGCACTGCTAGGAACGAAGCTGCCACTTCACCGCCGTAGTTCAACCTGTTCTCCGTCGGACGTTTGACGACCCGTGACTCCTGCCTTAAAGGGAGGGCACTCAAGAAGGGCCGTCGATTCCCCAACACCGAACTCCAAGTTCCCCGATGCCTCTCGATGATCCGTGGCTCCTGCTTTAAAGGGAGGCACTCAAGAAGGATCGGTCGACACATCTTCAGAGAACTCTACTCCAACAGGTACATTGGGGGGGTAAAACCTTAATAGGAGGAACTAATACTATTGAACAATATATGGACTGGGCTTGTGTTATATATCTTTATTTACAGGTTGCCCAGGTGGGGGGATCTCCACACAGAATTGCGCCTAGTGGTAGGGGTCAGCATTCTGCCTATTGTTTCAACCATCTTGCGTTCCTTCCTATCTCTATTGCTGGTTTCCTCGTTATTGATCTGTGTGACATTTTAAACGTACAGTTGATGCACTTTAATGAGATTTGATAACATTGGTGGTACCACTTTAGAATTGTATTTATTTATCATTATTGATTTCCAAGTACAAAGTGCGTTATTGTGATCGTGTACATACCTTTGAATATTAATTATATAAAGACTGTGTTTTCAGTAATACAGTGTGTGAGCATTCCTTTGTGGGGGTTTGGGGACTACACTGTACTTAAGAACCAGCCTGCATCACCTCCCGAGAAGCTAGGCCTTGATTGCTCGTCCATTGCTACCGTAATAGAGAATCTTGGCTGGGGTCCTCTGTGCTCTCCTCTACCATGTAGAGAGCAGAAGTACAGACACCCCCTACCAGTCTTTACAGACACCAAAGAGGTCATTAGGCCCTTTCCACTGGGCCCTTTGAGGAGATGAGATCTGTCTAGGCCCCTATCCTGACTGGAGTAGGTAGACCCATTAGCTTGGCCTATACTTGCCCTATTTGATGTCATGGGTTGTAGTCTTAGCAGTGCATGGTTGTTGCGCGAGTTATGGTTGCTTAGCTTACCATAACTGGCAGATTTCTGGGATTTTTTGGTTTTATGTGTAACCTAATATGGATAGGTTGTTATTAGTACAAAGTAACTGTAATGTCCCTTTAACAAAGTTTGTGCACTGCATTTGATAGGTTTTTATTAGGCAACTGAACCATAACGTCCCTTTAACAAAGTTTTTTCACTGAATTGCATAGCTTTTTGCCAGGATGCCCTTCATTTGTGTAGATGTACTACACAACATACTGAACCAGCTGGCCCCATGCTAATGACCAAATGGTCTGTGGACTGTGCGACTATTCGTGGACCTCGGGCAGCATCCACACTGCCCAAAAGCTCAGGGTGTTCTCTTACATTGTTGTTGCATGCAGTGAAGACACTGAACATGTTGAAAGAGCAACACATAAGTGAATTTTAAGGAGAAATGAAGTAGCTCTACAAACTCTGTACTTATGAAAGCAACAGTGCAATTGCATAGGGTATGCAACATCATGGAATGCACCGAGAAGAAAAATAACCTGTGCTTCCAACATTATTACCTCAATGCTGCTTTACAAACAAACTGAATAGCAACTGTCAGCGGGACAACTGGAAAGTACTGACAGCAGAACTGTACTACAAAGTGGTAAGTACATTATATGTTTTCCTATAACTGTGCAGTTTGTTCAGTGTGCAATACTAGAAAAATGATTTCTCTTTTTTTTACACAGAAATGGCAAGCACCCTGGAATGTCTTGAAGAGATTTCCCTCGGGATGAAATGAGTGAAGACAGTAACTCCATTGGTAAACAATACTGTTTGAAAAATAAGACAGTTAAAACAAAATGCTCCACATGTACCTGGCAGATATTGTTTTCTTTAACAGTGCATACAGGACATGGGGATGCCCCAGAAGCAGCAGCCCCTCCACAAAGTAACAGTCTACAAAATCAACTAGTGAGCCTGGAGGCAAAAATGGACCAATTAATGAACACTTTTGCTGATTTTAAAGATTTTGTACAGAGATATATAATGTTCGGAACTGTCCGCCGTATGTGTGTCACACTTTGAATTTGTTCGGGGACCCCAACCTTCTCCATAGGACACCTACGTGCATATGCTCAATGGATCCAGTGCAATAGGTGTTCTACGGACAGCCGTCCCATTCGCGAATGTCCGCGACATCACCATGTGACAGCACCCACGCTGAGCGTCGGTCCTTATCCGTGGACAGGGTCTGGACACCCGAACAGCAAAAAAGTTATTTTTTAAGCAATCCAAGGTGTTTTACTGTGAAACCCAGCTTGGGGTTTAACGTGTCTGCAGGCCGTGCAACAGTCCACAACGCGGTCCCCAGCACCCATATAACAGGCCACATCCCAGTGCTGCTCCTCATTCTGCTTTTGTATTTCCAGGACAGACACTGCTCCACATTGCTGGATTCCTGGACTACTGTTCCACAATGATCCATTGCTGGATTGCTGGGCTGCTGAGTTCCTGGATTAGACAATGGCACCGATGGCTATCTCTCCTGCGGCCTCTGCCTCAGCATCATTCCCACCAACTCCAACACCACCACCACGTTCCCAAAGGCTTTGGGAGGGGAACAGGCATGATGATGCAGAGGAGGAAGAAGAGGAAGAAGAGAATGAGGTAGTGGAAGTCCCCGCTACCTGCTGCCTATGTGATTCTTGGGTGTGGAGGCTCTTTACCACTGTTGGAGATAAGCCCCAGGCAAGTGTGGCCAACGTTCGCTGCAATGAGTGTGGAATGGTACTCAGTCGCAGCAAACCTGGGCTGTACAGTTATGGAACTACCTCCATGCAGTGACACCTAAGATCCAGCCACAAAGCAGCAGTTCGGTGGGTCGTCCCCTTCGAGCAGGGTATTAGGTTGAGTTCCACTGCAGCATCCCCGACATCTGCTCCTGTCACCACACGGGACAATCCTGTTGGGCAGAGGATTTCTCCAACAGCCTCGCAGGCCATATACATGTCAGTAGATCCTTACCTTTTAAAGGTTACCGTTTTGTGTATGTACTGCAATGCAGTACTCTGAAGGGGTGAGCAGTTCCGTAGTGGCTTTGAGGTTGCGGTCTAGGACCATGAAGGAAAGTACCCCCTACCTCAATAAGGCAGACCCAACATCTTCCTCTATCCATCTGCCTTTTCTTATTCCTGTGGTTGGTGCCCATTGCCTACCCTCCCTACCCTTCCCTCCCTTGAGTGCTGTTTTTTAAAAAATCCCCAAAAATTCACAAAACTAAAAAAATACCCAAAAAAGGCTCTTTTCAGAGCCACCTTTAACAGTTTAAAAATAGAAGTGCCAATAAAATGGTGCAGAGCCCTGGGCATTCCCGGAAGTCCGTGGACAGCACGGTAATCCACAGAATTCTCAGAAATGTAGGGGGAGATGCCATCAAAAACATTGCATTCTTTTCTGAGAAAAAGTGGTGGCTCTGAAAAGAGCTTTTGGGGTTCCTTTGTTGTTTGTGAAATGTGTGAAGCGGCCAACACCAACTGCAAAAATGCTTGCTATAGTTGCAAAAAAGGCTGCAATGCATTTTGGATATTTCACAAAAAAGCTTATTACCAGCATCAGTAAGATAGACTCCATCTCTGCGAAAAATGTTGGTGCTACAAAATGTAATATTTTCATTGTGGAAGGGGGACATGCCAACATCTCTCAAAAAGGCTCAAACAGCCATATTGACATTGTGCCACACTTTCTCCATTTGCAGACCAAATGACGAAGAGAGATTGCAGCCACATCTGCTCTGGGCAATGCAGTAAAAATTACTCAGGAGTTTGGAAACATGTTTATGACTTTCCCAAGTGCCTCCTTCATCGCAAACTGTTCATTCCACAATGAACAATAATAATGTCTGGATGATGATGCATCACCAAAGTGGGGCAAAGAGGAAGCAAATCAAGCCACCTCATGCCGCACACTCCATACCACTGCACATCCACATGGTGGAATCCAAGATGTACACCCACTCCACAGTGCTCTGCATACACCTGCAACTAATGTATCCACGAGTCCCCCAAAATACATACACTCTGCCTCCTGAAAGACACAGCCATGGCCATCTGGACTCCTCTCAGCAAACAGACCTTCTGCTACAGTCTCTCCTTGCACACCACACCCAGGAAACCTTACTGATCAATCCCCTTGCCTCCACAGTCCCATTTCCATGCCTGCCATTCTCAAAAGCCCGCGATATGGCACGTGCGATCCGCAAACCACGTCAGTGTCTGCTGACATATTGTGCAATGCACAGGGGAGGGGTGGGGGTTTCAACCAGGGTAAGAGATTTCCTCTTTAGTGGTGGCTCTGATAAGAGCCTTTTTTTAAAGGTGCTTGAAAACAAACACCTTTTATTTTGTATTTTTTGGGGGGTTTCTCTCCTTTTCCACCTTACTGCCTTACAGCAACCTCTGTAAAGCATCCCTTAGATTCTGAAAAAAATGAGCATGTCCAAGAAAAATGATAAACCATCTGCAGTAAAGTAGTGTACACTAAGGGAGATAATATTGTTGTTGGAGAAAATAAATATCTCAGCACGCCGCAGAACTATACCCATTCCTCTATCCACAAAGCACCTTGCAACATTTTGCTGACGATTGAAGACACTGGGGTTGTTCCATTGTGCTATTTGTAGCATTTCCGATAAAAAACACCTTTGCACTTGGGAAAAGCAGGATTAGTTCCTCCACTAACACCTTCAACACAGGAATCAAACTTGGGGCACTGATGTACCCCAAATGCTCTCCTCCACAGTGCACCACCAAAACATCAGGACTACCAAAAGTAGCCATGTTTCTACAAAGAACAAGCAGTACCTGCAAATTGCCAGGCACACTCCACCATAAAGCCTCCTCCATAACTCCAGATCAGAATCAAAGCAATCTTCCACTATCCATACAATAACTGCAGCTCTTCACCACACAACCAACACAGCAATGAAAACTAGTATTACCCTCCCTTCCTGTAAATCACACCCTTAACATCTGATTGACTAATCCCCACAGTACACTCCCATTTCCATTCCAGGCATGCTGAGAAGCCCCAGATGTAGCACATGTGATCCACAGACTAGCGCAGTATCCACAGACCCCATAACATAGGGGCAGCCCTTCTTCCCTTTGAACTTCACACTTTGCAGCCCACTCTCATTGGCTACTGGTAAGCAGTCCCACAACCATCCTCCAATCACATCCAAGATCTCTACATCTAACTCTAGCAACTCAGTACAACGCTGCAAATGTACTGTTGAACATTCAGAGCAAAGGTCTCCTATGATTACTAAGCACCTGCATTCAAGAATATTGTAAAACTCTCCAAGATTTCTACTTCTAGATTCATTCACATCTACATCCAGCAACACAAACTACAGGTATGCATACGTGTCACGACCCTCACCCAAAACCCCCTCTGGCAAACCCATTGGCCAGGTGGAGGCAGGACTCAGGCCTCTAGAGCCTGGCATCCTCTTCAAAAGCCCTCATGGGGCCAGTCCTGGCGCTTATGGCGCCAGGCTCATACACCATGAAAAACAATGTGCATGGGAACTACTTTATTGTATTGTCAGCCAACATGGAGGCATCCACATAGCTTGGTTCCTAAGAACCAAGCTATGCTGTCTAGTGTTTTGGATGTGGTAGCCTAGGGACTACTTTACCTGGACTATTTTGTTGGGGCTATTTAAACCACACCCGAGCTAGACAACACGCTTCACGTTACTTTGCAGCTTGCAACGTGACGCTCACCGTGTCCAGCTATTCCTTCGAACCTCGGAGAAGCAGAACCTGCAAGGAGACAAAAGGAACATCATTAGCAGCAGCATCTTACCTGCAGTCTTCATCTTTAAACACTCGCAGCTACTGAGAACAGCTTCCTCGGATATGCACGCCTCCTGGACAGAACGACCTGAAAGAGGAAGATAGAGGCAACATTAAGGAAAGCAGTAGAGACATTTACAAATTACGAACTACTCAAAAGGCTTACCTGGCTGGTCGCCTCTCAGCTGGCACCACTCCAGACATTCCATTCACGCTGAAGAACACCGCGACCAACAAGGAAGGAAAACACAGGTTAGCAAAGGCAAGACTTTGCAGGGCTGCGCATAGCGCTTACTTACCTCATCTTAGCACTCTTAATGCACCATCATTTACCAGCGGGGCTCAACCAAGCAGTTCGCCGTGCTGAAGCTCCGCATACCTAAGGAAGAAAAAAGAGACATTTTAAACAAAGAAAGGCATGCAGGATAGCAACAAAATTAGAGAACAGCAATAAGACCTACCTGAACAATATCAAACGGGCCGGCGTCAGTGAAGTAACTGGACCGCACTCGCCCATGAAAGAAAAAGCGCCCCTGCAAAGAAGGCAGGACGGAGAGCACGCCTAATTCTACCACAAGGTGAGGAGATGGCGCCAGAGGGACTGAAATCATACGGGGTGGAGGGAGGATACTTACCACAGTCGGTCAGTCTTGAACACAGTCCTCCTGTATTTTCAGGCAGAACCTTCCCCGCAGACCACATCAGGGCAAAGCTGAGAAGCCTACCAGCGAGTAACCCGGCTGGGTGGCGTCCCTGTGGATACCAGGTGATGTAACAATATGTTTTGTAATGCACATAGAAAATGAAAACTGCATTAGGTTAACAAAGCTTAGCAAGTACGTATATTCCATGCTTATGAACAGAGTGCCTGCCACTTAACCTGCATAATCTACCAAATATTAATACTGTCATTTGCACCATCTCCTCACATCACCTGACAGTTACTTACAATGCTGTTTGCTTTCACCATTTTCTTGTACTGCCCATCAGCCTAACAGCTTCAAACCACATATTTCAATTTCAGCACCGTTACCATTTTTTATACCAAACCGCATTGGGAACATTTCCACAGCACATGCAAGTGGCAGATCCTATGTCAAATGCCCAGAATCCACACACAAAATGGAAACTGCATGTATATTATGAAAACATGCCAAGCACATGCATTGCACAATTGACAAAATGCACCATTGGAGGAAAGCAAAGAAATGCATGTGTACATTGGAAACAGTGCTATATGTAAATTTGAATACATAATGCACTGTCACTGACCCTCAGAATTGACCAATCCTACTATAGCTTCAGACGCAACACCTTAAACAGGCTGCGACCCAATGATATATCATCCGCTGGACACCATGCAATACAAAACTATGTACCCGTCTATAACATTTGTAATCTTCTGTACTACTTTATATGAATGTATTTAACCTCCGTACGACATTTCACTGTAATTTACTTGTAACTATACTGTGTGCACTGTACTGATTTCTATGTTGTAACTAAGCCTAAAGTTTTCCTATCGGCTGTGCCCAGTTACCCAGGGTTTGGTGCGCATTACCAAATAAACAAGCACACAAACATAACTTCCACAACTGCAAAAAATAATGTATGCAGTCATGTAATGAGCATCTATGTGTGAGAAACTTACTAAAATTTCACACACAGTAGCATTCTCTTTTCCAATCTCTACATCTTTGTACCTTTTTTCTCACTCTACTATGACTTCCACTAATCCATTTCTAAAACAAATAGTGCAAACATATCTCACACACTTCAAAACTGCAGCCCCATAGGGCACAGTTATCACTGCAGCACTGGCCCCCATACCAACAATGCTAATACTCCCAAGGGCCCACTCGTATGCAGTGCTGTACAATTTCACAAGCACACTATCACGTCCTGCCAACAAATCCTCCTACAATCTAAAACACTGTGTTTTCCTACTGCTATTACTGTACCATTAAGCCACATACTGACAACTACCTTCTTTTGGAATTGCAGTGAAAAACCACCTGGTGAAATCCAGTGACGTCTCTGCTGGAAGATAAAACCCAGAAGAAACCTACTCTTCACATTCAAAAAAGTAAGTGCAGTACTGTTGTATGTTCTGCCTGTTACTCAGACAGGGCAGTGTTGTTGTATTGTAGCCTAGACAATGTTATACAACCCCAAAGCACTTGCTTCATCCTTACTCATTGCACCATGCCAGGTCCACTGTTTCTATTGTCATCAGAACTCCAGTATGTAGACACCCACTAGTTTCATGAAAGCATTGCAATGTCCTCACTTCTTCAAGCACATTACACTATCATGCACACTGAAGCAAACCTTTTCCACAGGAACACACACACATAGCAGTACTGCCTTCCCAACCAAAACTAACAGCAATTTGCACCTTCACACTCTTCATGTATACCTCCTCTCATATTCATACACTCATGCACAGTACACACAAATACATTGCACAACTTCCAAACCCACACTTTCCTTTTTTCTCCAACAGACACAAGACAATGCCTACCAAAAAGCAACTCTGTAGAGAACAACACAGAAATAGAGCAGATAAAACTCAAGCCATGAAAAATGCCCATCCACCTCTAGCAGACTTTCTACAAGAAGTTAAAAGAAAACAGCTAATACAGTCACTAAGCAAAACAGAACCAAGTAGCATGGGAAAAAGTGAGACTTCTCTTTCAAAATGTAAAACTAAAAGTAAATGTAGTAAGAAGAATGCAACTACCAGTAGTGCAAACACAACATCTACCAATGATAACATAGCCACAAGTAAGCATTCCAAAAAATAAATTTTACAAACAAATGTCCACCATAGAATCCTTCAGAAGCTTATAAAAACAGGGTAGAAATCGCGCTCCTCCCTTAAACCTTACCACAAAAAACTGGAAACACTCATAGACAGTGCAATGCTCCTCAAAAGGACATTATTTATATTAGATTTAAACAAAATGAAACTACTAACATAATGAATTAGTAAACTACTTAACAACAGACGCAATGTTAGCATAGATACCTTTGCAAATGTCTGTGCAGGTGAGTGGATTCACACCACCAGCACAGAGCCATATTTCAATGAAGCCTCTAGCACTCATTCTCAACTTACACAGATGCGGATGGCAGCTGATTTTTCACAGACAGACTCTAACTAGTGAAGGCTTGTGCAGTGCACAATGCTAGCAGGAGAAATACAAGCAACTGATACAAGCGACTGTTACCAGCAAAGAAGCACCACCACTCCCTAAAAGGGAAAACTAAGAATTCCCAGGAAGCAACAAATCCAAAATTCATATATGGATTAGTGATAAAGAAACCACGAACCATCAATTGCCCGCACACACAGGTGCATGTAACAGAAACCCAGATAAGGGAGACCTTATCTATGGCCCAGAAGAAGGTAGTTTCATCTAGAGCTGAAACATCACTGGACATGGCATTTGCAGTGCCCACCGGTCCCTTAAATATCTAGTGACACATACCCTGACATTGACCAAATGTTTGGGCAGCTTTTTTATCCAACAAGTGACCCCTCAAAGGGTCTAGTGAGAGGATATATATTTAACATATCTCTGGCAGCAACCAAGGCTTCCAAAATCAGATTTGGAGGAGTTGCTCAAATTCATATATGTACTTTCATATGTGATTATGTGTATTGGATATAATGTTATTCACAAGAGCACAAAGGATTGTTCATGACAATATTTTTTTTATTTTATTAATGTGTCTAATGTACTGTTAGATGTTTTTGTACAACTTGAAAGAAAAATGATAACATGTTTGAAAAAATAATGGATTCAAGACCAGCTAATGAATAAATGCGGTGTACTATGACCTTGAAATTTGCACGTGTATTTGCATAGTTTTGCTAGCAGATAAAAAATCATTCTAGGTGAGGATGTGTTAGTGCGGACAAATGGAAGCCCCAACCAAAGAAATTGGTTGCAAGTCAGAAAAGACTTACATTGATTAATGTGAGTCAACACAAATACGTAGGTGGCAGGACGCCTCTACTGTTTCATAATAAGAATTAAGAGGCTTACAAACATGTGCAAACAAACCCAATTGCCATACATAGCACTGGGTGAGGGTATGAAAAGGTAGACAATACCATTATGGAAGGAGAAACGCTGATTGCAAGAATATCCCCAGTAACTTACAATCAACTCTCCATTCCACTGAGCCAATATGTCCCGTGTACAAATGGCCGTACACATCAATGTGTAAAGTTCAAAAACAATCTTTCAAATCTTTGCAGCAGTTCCTCAATCACTATGTGAAAGCCAAAGACAAATTAAACATTAACATTTTACAAACTATGGACTCCTGTCCAGTGCGCAAATACACAGGAGTGCGAGCACATTCATTAGCCTGCATTTCTGGACTTGCTTGCAAAAGCATCTTCCACCACATCTAAATGTCAGCAACACACCATTATACTATACAAAATTTCATTCAGAGACTGTAATGTGCAAAATGTCCTGCTTTAGCACTGAACCATTTAAATGACATTCTCCAACATGGTACAGCCAAAGAACTCCTCGAAGAAATAGACAACATCCAAAGCAAATATTTTGGAACTGAAGAGCACTTACAAAATCCAGTAACTTTAGAAAAGTGTAGCGACAACCTTGCAGATGTCAACCTTATATTACACACGTACAAAAAATAAATAGCCATGTTTAAACGCACATTTGCTGAACTACCAAACCAAGTATGTGTGTGTTGCTGCAGAACCTTTTATACAAAGAGCATCAAAACTGTAGATGTAACATACACAATAGAAGATAATGAGCAATCCCAATTGTTCCAATTAGCTCTCTATAGCAGAAAACAAATAAAACATTACAAACGCCTTAATACTTTGCACATACTACAATGCAAAACTTGACAATAACCAAATGCCTTCACTTGCTGTCACTAATAACTTGGAAATATTCCCACTGCCAAAAGCACTTCAACATCTTAATTTGTATGAGAGCATTATAATCTAAATAGTACACCCATTTCAAGTGATAATACATCTTCACCCAAAAACAGCAAAGTTGCCTCCCTCTGAATTACTGAATGGCATTTGTGGCAAAGCAGTTTGTTTGCCATTAGATCTCAAAGAAAATGTAGACACTCTAGTAGTGCAACGACCAACAGTTCAATATTTGATTATCCTACTGAATGGTGTACCTACAAAAGACAATGAAATGTGGTAGCAACTAGTAGACTTAAACAAAGTTAGAAAAGCCCTTCAATATCTTAAAGACAACAATGAAAACTACAAAGAAATAAACATGGAAGAAAACCTGTGAGAAACCATCGAAATTATTCTGGATTCCCCATCAACTGGCCAATTTGAACTTCTAGAGCCTACTACAGCCTCCAATATTTTAGACCAATATCCAATTCACACCAAAGACACCAGAGACAATTGACTAGAAACATATCAAATGATACAAGTCAAAGGATCTCCACTCAGCATTTGGGAAAAAAAGTCTAGAAGCACAAGCCTTTCCTCTTCTGTTCCCTACTGGAAAAGGTGGAAGGTATGATGAAAGATGCACAGAAATAACAGCATCAGAATACCGCTCTTAACAAATGTATTCTGAAGACCCCAGAGCCAGACAAAACATTTAATACATATTCCACCTCCTGTTTGAAAGTGAACTAGCAACTCTATTTTACAGAGTTGCACACCCAATGAAAACAGGTTCCAATTTTCTATACATGTCTACTACACAGCTACTTCAAAAGGTACAAGAGAAAGATGACATTTTACAGTAAAGTATTACAAATCTCTTGGCAAATATGCTTGGTATGAAAGAATACTGGTTCTGATGTCACGCAGATGTATGGTGTATGCTACACAACATTGGCCAAGCCACATGGTTTGTAACTTAAGTTGTGCAGAGTATGCATGGGAAGACTTGCACAATTTCCTACGCATAGCAAACAAAAACAAAGCAGGGATAGACATGAGAACACCAGGAGAACTGTGCTCTCTTGACCCTGTAAATATATCAAGGTACTTCCATCATCACTTTATTGCCACACTGCACTTCAATTGTAATAAAATAATTCCTCCCCTCAGAGAAGTGGAACACTTCTTTTGGAGAAAAGAATATCAAGCCAGAGGAGCACCACACATCCACATGCTTTTGTGTATTAAAGATGTTGCTAAATTGGTCAGGACAGTGATGCCACTGTTTTGCAGTTCATTCACAAATATGTCACTTGCAAAATTCCTTCAGAAAGTAAACATAATGACCTACATGCACAGATTTTGTAGTCTCAAAGACATAAGTGTGGCAAGTATGGTTGGTGCAAATATAAAAACAAAGGCAAATACTACAACAAATGCTGCCTTGGTTTCCCTAGACCAGTTTCAGAAAATGGACAAGTAAATGGCTTTATGTCTTCTGTTAGACACAGTGTTTAAGTCAAATCGCCTAAGAACACATACTGCATAAAAAGAAACGAAGCATCAAAGATCATCTATGATTGCAATATTGCCCTCCTCTGGAATGCAAACATAGATGTGCCGTAGATGGCATACAATTCCACTGCAGTTGCTCGATATGTCATAGCCTACTCAACCAAAGCTGAGAAAATAGAGCTGAAAGAATTCTGGGATGGCATAATATCTGACAAAACACTTTCACAAAAATTGTACAGCTTTGGCATAAAAACACTCTCCCATAGAGAATGTGGATGTTATGAAGCCGCAGACCATTTAACCGGCACATCCTTGTATGGGAAATCTAAAAACATAAGCCTTGGTCCTACTGCATCCAGAAAAATCGTTCTCAGACCGTGATGAGAAAAAAGGTAAATACATCATCAAAGGTTGTGAGGGCAGCCTAGTCAAACTTACCAAACACAGCCTGGTTAATCATATGAAGCTATCATTAAACACTCCTCAACATAGAGAACTGTACTATATGTGCCTGTTGCAACTTTTTAAACCATGGAGGAAATAAGAAGATTGATTGGACACCCATGCCTCCTATGAAGATGCTTTCAATGGAAGTGAAAGCACAATCACATACATTACCTTTAGAGTGCAAACACATGTTGGACAATGAACGCCAACAAGAAGAACTTCAAGCACAACTAAATGTAGACACTCCTGAGAGCAGTCAGCCTTCTCTTACAGGAAGCCAAGAATCACTAGGACAGCCACTCATAGCAAATGAGGCAGAATTATCCATGACTGAAGTAGAAAACACCATGTATCAGTATAAGCAATCTGCAAAGCATTGTTCTACTGAAATCACAACTAAACAATGAGCAGTGTTACATTTTTCTAGAAGTGACTAAAGAAATTGAACATGGTGTGCAGCACAAAAATAAATCTTGTACCTGTCAAAACTATAAATCTGTACTCCTGTATGTAAGTGGTCAAGCTGGCACAGGCAGAACATTCTTAATGAAAATCATAGCAAGTTCCTCCAACAATTGACAAACAACAAGCTTCAGCACTTGTAACTGCCCCCACAGGTTTAGCTGCCTACAACATAGGTGGTGTTACTTTACCACAATTGCTACTCCTTCCAGTGGCACACCAAAACTTAGACTATTACAAACGTTCAGTAGAAGCTGCTATGGATCTATGCAGAGTTTTGAAACAAATGAAAATGCTCCCAATAGATAAGGTGAGCATGGTCTCCAACATAATGTTGGCTTTGGTTCACCTCATATTACAAGAGGTCTTTAAAACAGACTATGAAGAACTCTTTAGAGGAAAACACATTTTGGGGGAAATCTTCTTTAATTAACACCAGTGAAAGGTGAACCTATTTTTAAAATCTTAGAACACAAACTGTTCTGTAAGACACTTGGCAGCATAGGAAATGTCAACCTCTGGCAACATTTCCAATACAGAAAACTAATGGAAAGCATGTGTCAGTCTGCAGACCTCACCTATGCCAACATTTTGAAAAGCATTCAGATTGGTGTGCTTTCTAAGGAAGCACATTCTATCTTAAATAGCAGACACAGTCATGAGCTATACCGGCATAAAACATGTGATACTGATGTCATGGAACAATTAGTACACAAAAATGTAAACTCTATGTCATTGATGCCAGCTCTTCAAAGCTGTGCACAATTCAATGAAACAATGTTGAAAAAAGAAATGCAACAACTAGTTCAAATTTACTCCACAGACACACTGTACATGCACGGTATGACAGTACCTATGTGTCAAGAAGACACAGCACAACTAAATACCTTAGAAAACTCTATCTCCAACACAGCTGGTTAGTAGAACATTTTAACATTGTGTTAAAACTATAGACTAATGCTGAAGCGTAACCTTGACATGGAGCAAGGTTTAGTTAATGGAGAGCCTGGTACAGTTGTTGGCTTCCAGACATACCCACGTGATAACAGCATTCAGTTTGTCAATATTCACTTCGACAAACTTTCAGAAGTTAAAAGGATACGACCCTCAACAGCCAGATTCCTTCTTTTCAAAGAGATGTATGTACACAGAGAACAGTTCTCTCTGTTTCTAGCATATGCAGTCACTATTCATAAATTGCAAGGTCTAACCCTAGATCAAGCAGTGATTGACATTGGCAGCACAGTCTTTAAAGAAGGCATAAATTACGTGGCACTGTCACGCCTATGTACACTTGAAGGACTAGTTCTAGTCAATTTTGTTACAAGTAAAGTGAAGGCTGACATTCCTTGCATCGTAGAGTACAACGGACTACGTGAATTTTATGCACCCCATCTCAAAATGTACCCTGTTCCTCAAAAAGGCAAACTTTTAAAGAGAAAACTAATGCAAACAGAACTTATACATGATCTGCCAACACTGCCACCAAAGTAATGGAAAGCAGCTGGTACTCCATGAATTACCACAACCACAGAAGGATGTCCTGCAAAGGCAAATACATACCCAACTGCACAAACAAAGAAAACTACCTCTTCAAATAAACCACATTGACTTCCATCATATGAGTCAGAACCAGAACCGTCTGGTTGATTCAAATTTTCCCAATCAATTGGTGTAAATTGCTATGCAAATGTAGCAATCGATTTTCTATTCCAATTGCTGCCAATTGTTGAAAACATTTACTTAAATGGCGCGGACCAGTTGTGTTTGCAAATGCTACTCCCTCACAGAAATGCAACAAACAATCCTGACAACACTTGGTGAGATTCACTATAAACACACAAGACGATCCACAAGAATTTCTAATGTACTTACTGCAAGTACTGGAAAGCAAAAACATACCTAAACATGAAATACTCTAGATTTCATACATGTGGAAACATAGATGCACTCTCTGCAGTCATGTAGTACAGGAACAAGTCCCTAACGAGCACTGTATTTATGTATCTATACCTAACTGTGAATCCCTTCCATTTCAGCAGCTCATACCCATGCACCCAAGACTCTACACACTGCCCACAACCAATACAACATACTACAGTAAAATACCCAAGAATCTGCCCTGTGGCCGCAACCCAGACACAAAACGCATCCACCTAAACCACTGCCCACTTCACTTCACATACTATTACATTACTCCCACGCACTGCACACACTATGATACACCCAGGAATCACAGGGAAGACCAACAACCCACCTGCCACACACCCTGCCCCCTTCTGTACATATACAATTACACTACTTGCAGCCAGTACGCACACTCTTGGGTGCACCCAAAACTCTAGTGGCTGCCACAATTACCACAGTATAATACAACCAAACACCCAAGAACCTGCCCAGTAGCCACAACCTAGGGGCAGTCCAATAATCCAGCTGCCACACACTCTGTTCACATCTCTACACATACTATTGCACTACTTGCAGCAAGTGGACAGACTCTTGGGTGCATGGCTGGATCTCATCGCAGTGCCCAGAGCATAATACAGCCAGACACCCAACAATCTGTACACTGGCCACAACCCACACACATAAGCCAGTTGCCTGAGGCCCTGTGCACTTTTCTACACATACTATGACAGTACTTCAACCAGTGGGCAGAGTCTTGGATTCTTGGGTGCATGGCCTCCGCCTATGCACCAAAGACTGCAGTAACTGGCCACAATTACCTCCCACTGCATAGAGTATGATACACCAAAGATTCTCGGGACAGTCCAACAAGCCACATGACACACACCCTGTCCACTTTTGTACACATACTATTACACTACTTGCAGCCAGTGGGCAGACTCATGGGAGACTAGTAGCTGGTCACAATCACTGCAGCATAATACAGCCATGCACCCAACAATCTGCACACTGGCCACAACCCACAAACACGAGCCAGCCACCTGGGGCCCTGTCCACTTCTCTACACATAGTATTCCAGTACATGCAACCAGTCAGCACACTCTTCGGTGCAGTAAGCCATCTGCCTGAGGCCCTGTTCACTTCTCTTCACATACTATTACAGTTCTTCAACAATTGGGCAGATGCTTGGACTATTGGGTGCATGCCCTTCAGCCATGCACCCAAGACTGTAGTAGCTGGCCACAATTACCTCCCACTGCATACACTATCATACACCTAAGAATCTCACAACAGCACAGCAAGCCACCTGTCACACACCCTGTCCACTTGTATACACATACTATTACACTACTTGCAGCCAGTGGGCAGACTCAAGGGAGTCTACTAGCTGGTCACAATCACTGCAGCATAATACAGCCATGCACCCAACAATCTGTACACTGGCCACAGCCCACACACATGAGCCAGCCGCCTGGGGCCCGGTCCACTTCTCTATACATAGTATTGCAGTAAGTGCAATCAGTCAGCACATTCTTGTGTGCCATTGACCAGCCACCCATGCAACCAATAATCTGCCCAGTTGTCACAACCCTTGGGCCACTCCAATAAGCCACCTGCCACACAGCCTGTCACTTCTGTACACCTAGTATTGCAGTGCATGCAATCAGTCAGCACACACGTGGGTGCAGTAAGCCAGGCGCCTGAGGCCCTGTTCACTTCTCTACACATACTATTACAGTACTTCAAATAGTGGGTAGATTCTTGGACTATTGGGTGCATGGCCTTCAGCCATCCACCCAAGACTGTAGTAGCTGGCCACAATTACCTCCCACCGCATAAACTATCATACACCCAAAAATCTCACAATAGCCCAACAAGCCACCTGCCACACATCCTGTCCATTTTTTGTACACATACTATTACACTACTTGCAGCCAGTGGACAGACTCTTGGGTGCATGACTGGTCACAATCAGTGTCACAATGACAGTTGTGACCCAGCAATCTCTGAAATGTCTCTTCATATGCATATTTAAGTTAGCATGTTGAACTGCTTTAAATAGAAAGGTTGCTATTTAGATTATGGTAGAAAGAAAATGTTTCCTCCTCCAACCACACTTTTCCACTTGGCCCAATTTCAAGGCTGTGTTATTGTAGTTAATCAAAGCATGCAAGTACTATCTCCCCAGCTTGGGGAGTGGTAGCAGTGCCCTGTCTGCCTACATGAACCCTCTAGTGCTGCTCCACCGGGACAGGGTCTGCGGGTAGTGTCTGTAAATCAAGAGGAAGTGGTTGTGGAAACGGTTGGCCTGACTTCCAAGGACAGTCAACAATCTATCTGGAGTGGTTTGTATTTGACTATATTTTGTCATTGTCAATGTTTGGATCATTGTGAAGTTCATTTTGGCAGCAAACACAAACATTGCTATACATTGGAATAGACACAGACAGTTAGGTATGCTTTATACAGCTTGCATCACCACCTTGAATTTTCATCATTGCAAAAAAATTGTTTAAATGTTTTAATATTCCTTTGTAATTCATGTTCATTCAATATTATAGCAAAGTAACCTTGACGTTGTTGTTCATTGTTCTGCCCCTGGCTCACTGAGATGTAGCCTGTCAAATCACATTGTCTGGTTCCAAATATGCAGCTTTTCAAAAGGACTACTTTTTACATTTATTTCATTTGAATCTTTTTTTAAATTTGGAACATGCACATGAGGGAATCTTATACACATGAGTTTGAATGGCAGAAACATACTGAGATCTATTTTTTCACAATCAAAGTTAATTTTTCATTTAAAAACATCGAAGGACAAAACATTGCAGTGCTCCTATCTGTTCAATATACCTGTTTGTGCACAGAATGCATTACATCGTTCTTGTCATAGGATGCAGAATGAAAAAAAGTCTCCCTGACAAATTAATTCTCTCAGAGTTGAATTTGACAGAAATGACAAGCATTTATTGTATGAAATCATATCAACACAAGTATTCAATATATTCTATGTGATAATCTAGTAATTTCAACCAAGCCTGCAAGCTAGCTCAGTCTGTTGATTATTTTCTCCAGACGATTGTGTTTGTCTAGAAATCAGTTAGACTTCCATTATACTGAAATCAATAACATTATTTCTGATGAGTTGGATTTTAACATTGCAAATCCTGAAATCAGTTAAGGTGGAAAACTTAAATTAGAATGCATACTGCCCTGACCTCAAAAGTGCTTAAATCATAATGTTGCTCATTATTTAGTAGACAATCATCATTCTCTCCATCTTCTGACAACCTGTGAAATAATTGTCTAATTCTTTATGGGAACTGGGTCATCTGCTTTGCCGACCTGAATCAATATACTGGTATTGACAGATCGATATGTGCCTGCATAGGAAGAAAACAATGCGCTTCGGAACAGTTCCTGTGGTATGTTATTATGCGGAGAAGGGAAATGGGAGTCACATTTGAAGTGACACCATCTTGTGTAGTCCGTGTTTTAAAAAAGAAATGCTGTTAATGTACATTTTTAAATGAAAAGTTGGTGAAGCCAGCTGCCATATTAGGTGGAATACCACATCTGACCCCCTTGGAAAAGGGACTATGAATGTATTGCATGCAGCCATTTTTGCCCATCAGCCAATCAGTAAACATAGCATATTGCCCATTTGATAATTTAAAGAGACTACCTGCCAATGAAAGTGAGTGCTAACATGCCATATTGAAAGGTTCTTTAAGTGCATTTGTAGATTTGTGGCGCATCTCTGAGGATAGGTCTGCTGGGTTCAATAATGATCTCAGCTGACACTCCATCTTTCAACCTCACTGAATTAATCTGGGCACTAGATGTGGAGTCACAATTAGTAGGGACATCTATTGGGTCATAGTATTGTGCCATTTCAGCTGTTTTCCACTAGGATTGCTAGAAGAAAACATAGGCAGGCCTAAATCACACTTCACATCTAGCGGCTTACTCCCATGACAGCACATCATACCAATGCTAAGAATGGGGCATTATGAAAGACATCCCAATTTCCTTTGTTGACACCTGAAAAAACATCGACTTCATGCCTTCATGCAAACAGCCTGCTACTTCCATTGATCCGCTCCAGGAAAATATATTAAAAGAAATAATCTGCAGCCTGAAAAGAAGATAAAACTACCCAAAAGTGCCAACATATGAGTAACAGGTGGGATGTCATGAAAAAAAATATATGGGAAGAGTGACTGAGATCAGACATTTAGAATATGTGGTCTTAAAGATAGTGTGCTTGGAGAAGGAAATGACAGTTTGAAGATTATATACATAAAAAAATGTATACAAATGTCCTGCAGATTGATGAGGTAGACTATGTGTAGCCCTGCAATCATATTTCCCGAAGCAAGTAGGAGAGGATGCTGTCTGCAGAGTTTGTTGTGAATTATTGTGACAGACATTTTCATTCTTATTGTGGATATCACATGAAATAGTATGGCACCCTACTGCTCTCTGGCAAGCTAGTATCAGTTTGTAAACTGCTGCAGTGTGCAATGGCATATCAGTGTTTTCATCTCAAACATAATTCTCATGCCTGAACATCATATCAAGAGCATGCGGAGCCAAGTTAAAGCAATGCCTCTAATGACATGTCTCTATGTTGTGCATTTTCATCCAAAAAATGCTGACCAACTCCTCAACATCAGCGTGTGTGGTCTTATTAGGGATTTTGTCTGAGGGTTATTTTATAATTTGGTGGTATTTTGGTACAGTGGTAAGAGAGTGGTAAAATTGTGGAACAGCGTGGTTATGGTGATGCCCTATATGATGTGACAAAACTCTCCTCTAATGCCTGTATTCTGCTTTGGGCAACTCTAAATGCAGGATAGCGGGCTTTGTACATGCAGGAACTCGACAGTGCTACTTGTCACTCCAGTCACATATCTACGAGACTGGACTACTGTCTTGGACGGATTTGTTCATGAGACACTTTTCATTATGAATAATTCAGCAGTCACACATGTATCATATGTTTTTTAAACGTACTTGCTAGCCTCTCAAATGTTACCTCTTGCCACCCATAAATAGTAAATTAAATATGCACTATTGTTTGAAAACAGGTTATACGGTATAAACATGAATACACAATAGCACCTCTACATTTGATTACATGACCAGCCTGTGTTCATAACAAACCATTCACATTGCATATCTTACCCAGACCTTGAGTCCCAAGGCAATTGGCAGAATACACAGTTTAAGAGAAGAAACAAAAACAAAAGCACTATAGCATGCCAACTTTCTTTCCTCCATCTACACTTCACCAAAAGCTATTCAAAACACTGTTCATGAAGTGCCCACTTAATCCTGACTGACTGACTGTAAAGATAAATACAATTATCCATACGTTCTCCTCAATTTTTGCCAATACTCACTTTCAGTGTATCAGGCTTCTGCCCTGTTATCATGGGAAACCCCTCTCTCATGTGGATTATCAGCAAATCGGGGTGTTGCGAATTCCGCAGAAGCTCTGCCACCCATGATGGACAGGTCAAGGCCCCAGCTACATGGAAGGTCTTGCACTGCACAATTCTGCTCTTTGCCTGCTGCGCTCCTGTCCTTCTCTGAACCACATCTGCCCCCGCCTCTTCTGACAGCTACATTTACAACCTAACCCTGTCAATCTCAATAAAACTTGCCCTTTCTCCTGGCATATACACATCATCCGAGCTGCTCTCTCGGGAAGCATAGCTTCATAAAAATGTTTTGCAACAATCACTTCCTCTGGTACATGGGACTTTTCACTAGAGCACACATTGTCTTCGCAATTTGTTCAATGAACCACAGCCAGCAAACTGCCTGCACGTTATAAATCTACTGTAAAGCAGCACATTATTTTAACATTTCATCTGAAGCATTTTGCACTGTTTTCTTAAGGGTAAATGATGAGGTAATTGGAAAATGTGAGTTAGTTAATTGGGTTAATATACATAGTACAAACTGGACAGATGACCTATCTACTCTGAAATTGATCATTTTAAAACATGCTTAATGTGCATTTCCATTTGCTGTCTGTATTTTTTGTATTCTGTTTACTGCAACATCTGAATATAATGTCATGTCCCTACATCTCCATTATTTCTCCCTACACATCTCCAGTATCTCTTCTCCTACAGACTGAACCTTCACCACCTTGTTATTTTTACAAATATGGTCGTTCTTAGACTGATCAGCATGGCTTTAACAGTTTCCTTTAGTACATGTCCTTGTGCCTTACAACACTATATGCCCAACTGTCAACTTTACTAGCCCATCAGCCTTCCCCTGTTGTGAGAATATTTGGAATTATCTGGCTTGCACTGAACCCACCTATACATTTCTTTTTCACATACACATGCACACAATCACAGCAAATCATCTTTTTTTACTTGTGTGGGACAGGTGCACCTGTTAGCCTGTTAGCCTTCGTTCTCCACAGCATTTCAAATGACCTTATCCAAGTCATAATGTGAGAAGAGAACCACATAGCCTTGACCCTTGCCTCCACTACTTCTTCACAATTTGTTCCTGCTGCATTTGCATTTCCCTGCTCCGTCACTATTATTTCAATCATTTTGTCTCGAGATGATAAACCGATGTTTTTTGGTGGACAGCTTCATTGTTTTCTAAGAAATATTCCTACCTTCTAATGGTAATTCAGGGACTATTATCACAAACTATAATCATCATTAGTAGGTCTTCTTTTTCAAATACAGCCATCATCCTCTGAATAATTTATTTGAAATCTACCTCATGCATCAACTTTACCTCTGCTCACTTTGTATGTGTTTTGAATATACTACTCATTTATTGGCATGACTTTGGGTACACCTGCTGTTGTTGTTACTTATGCTGTTTCATTTTGATGGTAATTTTGCCAAAATAAAGTTTTATAGAAGAAGAAGAAGTCCTTGAAGTAGGTCCTTGCCTTAGGTATATATTCTATTCTAAAGCCATTTAATTTCATAAGGAATATCCTGGTGGTTATTCACAATGAAAACCCATCAAAAGATTCAGCTTCACAAATTGATAGTGGGGGCTTGTGGCCTTGAATCTTTCAAAACAGTGTAAACACCCCAAAGGCAACTTTTCTATGATGGACTATTTCAATTTGGGTACTTTCACCATGGAAAATGTCCACTTTGTTACTTTATTGCACCTGGGACAACACTGTGCCTGGTGAAATGGAACAGCTGTAACTAGTCACCACAGTGAGACATTTTGTTCAAATTGAGGTAGTGGATGCAACAGAGCTAATTTTTCAGTCTTCCTTAATTTGAATACATTCACCTACTTGGCTCCACAGCACCACATTTGAGTTATTTGTATGGCAGAATGCAAAATGGGGGGTCCACCTTTGCACGTCGCCATGCAAATTGAATAAATGCTGCCTGCCATGTACGCCTGAAAGGCAACATTTACAATGGATTCCCAATGGAGTCCGCTTACTTTTTGCTGGTGGAGAAAGCCGGTGAACTCCATAGGAATCCAAAGCATTTTCGCTGACAGGAAAATCCATGCCGGCGCAAATGTTGGAGTATTTCTATGGTGGAGAAGAAGGGAGTGGCAGAAACATAAGGTTTATAACTTAAATGTCCACCTCTGCTTTCCGTCAAATACCCTTACTAAAGTCAAATACTAAATTTAATATTTAACTTTTCTTTTCATAGTATTCTAAGACTATAGCTAGTCTTTTTTAGCATTCAATATTATTCGTTTTAAGCAGCATGCTGTATGAAGACTATTCAGTTTGCTGAATACTAATTGATTACTAATAGAATACTAAATAAATATATGTTTATAGTCTTTTAGTCTGCATTTAGTATTGCATACTACATTACCACGATTGACCACTACTGAGAAGACAAAAAAAAGATGAAAAGAAGATCTTCCATTTCGGTGAGGGCAAAATCAATAAAACTGGGGCAACTTGTAAGCATTTTCTTTCTAGTACGTCAAGCTCAAAATAAGCTCCAACATGTGTATTTGATTGATCTGAATTCACTAGCACATTCAGTGGTTGATTTAAACGGTAGTTGTCTGTGCATCAAATGTCATAAAACAATAACATCATCATCAAACATGTACTATGTTCTGTTGACATCCTTAATAGTGTTCACAATGTCATCCTTGGATGACAGACCATACCATGATGTGCTGCAACCCAACAATTATTTTCCTTTAATTCTGACATGTTTCCCTTCTACACTGTCAGGCCATTAGCCTGGGGAATGTCCTGTCCTTAGAAGCGTTGGTGCCAAATTCCTCTACAGTACAATACAACAATAAAATGCAATCTTGGAAGAACAGTAATTTTCCAAGGCAAACAGAGTAGCTCCTTATTTTGTGAGATTTTGACAGCCTCAAAAGTGTTTACAATGTCATTTTTTACGGTGCACACCATTTCACAATATCCAGTAACCTAAACAATCTATTTCACTCACCGTAAATGGAACTTTTCCATGTGCTCCATCAAACCCTTGCCCTGGAGAGTCTCTAATACCAGAGACAAATTGGTGTTGTGTGCCTTGAGTGTAGCACCCACTGCTAAAATATCAACTTGGAACACACTACCTCTGTGAGACATCCACAAATTCTGTGCATAATCTTTTGTAGAGGGTAGAAAGCCAAAATAGCATATACCTGAAATGGAACGTGCACTCCTATATAATGATTTTGGCCAACTTCCTGTACTCTGAGTGAAAGAGCATAAAGTGACAAGTCAATTCCTGCTCAGCTTTGTAAAGTTCCCTTAATTTCCCCATATCTCCAGTGTTATATTCAAAATTCCGAATGTTGGGGTTCTAGGGCCACTTTCTGTAGCCCCTCAAGTTATTCCTTTCATTCCTATCTTATTTGGTTTCTTGATCACTTTTAGTTGGCCAGAGGCACTTCCCCTGAAGTCCCCCTGCCATTACCTCCATGTTTACCTTATGTTTTCTATTTCTATTTTCTATTTATGCTGCAAGAGGCACTAATATCCAAAGGTTTTACAGTGCTCATCCCAGCCGAAATATTACCACAAGCCAGGACTCCATTTAGAACAATACGGTTTTCAGTTTGTTACGAAATAGGACAACATTGACAGTTTTTTGGAGATCAAGTGGAAGGTGCTTCCATAATGTGGCAGTTAACGCAGTGCTCAACCTACCAAAGTACTAAGATGAATGGGGAGATGAGAAAGGCATTGATGAAATAGATCTGTGATGTGTGGAGACCCTGATAAATGACTGTGATAAAAGAGAAGGACTGTGGAGGAGAAGGGCTTTGATGATGAGAATGATTATGAGGCATAAGGACTGTGGCAAAGGTGTAGTATCATGGAAAAGAATTGCTAGCATGAAGTTGAAGGATTAAGATGAAGGAAAATGACTGTGCATAAGAAATGTGATGAAGGAGAAGGAAACCAGTGATAAACTATAAGGAAGGCAAAGAACTCCGGCCAAGGACTATAATGAAGAAGTACCAGGACTAAGGATTATGAAAAATTAAAAGCAATGTGATGAAGGATTGTGATGAAGGAGAAGAACTAAAAGGAACTGGAATAGTGGAGAAATACTGAAGAAGGAGAAGACTGTTAAACATGACTAGCATGAATGAGAAGGACTGTGCTGATGGAGAAGGACAGTTACAAAGGACAGTGATTTTGGAGGGCCTCAGTGAGTTGGAATCACTGTGAATCACTGTGAATCACTGTGAAGGATTATGATGAAAAAGTGTTATGTAAAAGAGAAGGACAGTGACAACAGAGAAGGAAAGTGATGAAGAATGACTGTGAGGAAGCGGAAATATGGGGAGGAAAGACTGAAGAAGGAAAAGGGCAGTGATATGAATTGTCTTCAATGAAGGGAGACTATGACGAACATAGACTTTGCTGAAGAAGAAGTATTATGATGAAGAAGAACTATATTGAAGTAGAAATACGTTGTTGCCTAAGGACAGTCACAAAGCTGTAGTACTACAATGAAGAAGGGTTAAAATGAAGGAGAAAGGTCATGGATTGTGAATCAAAGATTATTATTAATGTAAAGGACTGGTATTAAGAACTATAGCAATAGAGCAGTACTGACAAACTTTAACTGTGATGAAGGATTGTGAGGGAGGAGAAGCACTGTGACAAATAAGAATGGCTGTGGCAAATAATTAGGATAAGGAGAAAGGGCTAATATGATGGACTCTGATGAAGGAGAAGGTCAGTGATGAAGGAAACACACTGTTGCATAGTATTGTGATGAAGAAATCTGACAATGAAGAATGACTAAGTTAAAGTACAATGACAACGTAGAGGTCTGTGATGAAGGTGTGTGATGAAGGAACAGGATTTTCACAAACACAAGGGGGTTTATAGGCTGTGACAATAAAGGAACAAAATAAGGAAGAAATATAGTGAAGGAGAAGGAGTGTGATGAAGGTGAACACATTTGATCAATGCCTGTGACTAAGGAGGACTGTGAAATGGAAGGCATTTGGAGTATGTTAAAGACTTTGATGAGGGCTGTGCTAATAAAGAACAATTGTGTTGATCATGGAGAATGACTGTTATGAAGAAGAAACAGTTTGATGAAAGAGAAGGATTGTAATAAAAAACTGTGATGAAGAAAAAGGACTTTGGTGAAATAGTTTCCTTAGCAGAAGAACTGTTGGGAAATTCGATGGACTCTGACAAAGTGAGATGACTGTGATCGAAAAGGGCATTGCTAAAGGAGGAGTATGATGAAGAAGTACTGTGATGAAAGATGATGATTATGGTGAAGCTCTGTAATGGAGTAGAAAAATAGTGGCAAACTAGAAGGTCTATGACAAGGAGAAGGGCGCTGGTAAAGGAAAGGGTCTTTACAACAGAGAAGGATTGCAATGAAATCGTGTGCTGATGGAGAAGTAATGTGACAAAGGACATAGATTAAGGACAATTAATGTGAATGAAGCAGCAGTATGTTAATCAAGGAGAAGGAATGTAATGATGAAGGGAAATGATTGTGCTCAAGGACGTTAGTGAAGGTGAAAGATTGATTAAGGAGACTGATTCTGATGAAGGAGGGCTGCTTCAAATTTGAAGGACAAGATAATAGAAGATGGTTGTGATGAAGGAGAAGGACTGTCATGACGAACTGTGATTAACAGGAATTACTGTTTTTTTTTTTTTATAACAAGTTTTATTCATTTTATAAACATAAACATACAAATCAAGAACAAAGAACCCGCTCAAATCGATCGGGTATACAAGCATTCTCTAAGCACGGCTCTTCGTACACATTGCAAGTGTCAAATTATCAAGTCCCTCATATAATAAGTTGCAGGTCATCCAAATTATACATGATGCAGATGGGTCTCCACGGGAGTCCAAACGTCTATGGAATCTATACATGAACTCACAACATACTATGTGTCTTCCCATTTTTGCCAGATCTTGCGTGCTTTCCCTGGGCATCCTCTGGTGGTGTATATTCTCATTTCCATTTGCACACAGATGTCCACGTCTGTTATCCATTGGTCGTATTGTGGGGATAAGGATGAGCCCCAGAGTTGGGCCAGATTCCTCTTTACGAGTCCTGTGGTAGTTGCCAACATGAGTCTCTCAAATCGGGAAATATCTAAGTCGTCATCCATCCCAAGCAACAGCAGTTTGGGGTCCATGGGTATTCGTTGGCCCATGACCGCTGACAATCTGTCACAACATTTCTGCCAGAAGATCTGTATTCGTGGGCACTCCCACAAGATGTGAAAAAAGGACCCCCTCGCCTGTTGGCATCTTAGACAGTTGGGGTCAGTTGCTCTCCCCCATTGGTGTAGGGCTTCTCTTGGATAGTATACCCTATGTAGGATTTTAAGTTGGATCAATCTGATTCTAGCCGACATGGCGACTTCCCTTGGGTACATGAGTGCTTTGGTCCATTCTTCCGGTTGTATTGGCCCCACATCTCTTTCCCATTTTGCTTTCAGATCTGTAAGTTCCGTTGTGGCGAAAGAGGCTATTGCATTGTACATTATGGAGGTTATTTTGCTGTCGATACGTTCTACCACAATGTTCCTCTCAATTGGTGTGCAATCTGGAATATTCGGTAGGTCTATCGCACATGTGGTAAGTGCATGATGCATTTGTCTGTAATGAAAGTGTTCTGTGGGGGATAGGTTGAATTTGTCCCTCAGGGTCTGGAATGACATTATCACTCCGTTTTGAATTATGTCTGCTAGCCTCGTTATTCCAGCTGCCTCCCAGGCCGCCCATTTCGGCAGTTTACCCAGCTCTGGTAATCGCCTATTACGCCATAGGGGCTGTGCCAACGTGAGCTTCCCATCCCATCCTAGATGCTTGTGTGCGTCTCGCCATATTTGCGTTCTGTGTGCTCTAATTGTGTTGGGGATCATGCGTACCTTGCTATGGTAGAGGGTCTCTAGTGGGGAGAGCCCCATAACCATCTGGCTATCCGCTTTAATGTGTGGTAATTCAGGGTTGTTATGCAGGATGTCATTTATTATTGGCATCTGGGCTGCCCAATAGTATGTTTGTAGGTGGGGGAGTCCTATACCTCCTTCCCATACGGAGCGTTGCAGGGTTTTTAGTGCGATCCGGGGGTGTCCTCCACCCCAGAGGAGCTTTCTGAGAATCTCGTCTGTTTTGTGGAATTCTATTTTGGGTACATACAGTGGAGCGTTTTGGAGGATATTTACGAATCGGGGTAGAGCGAGCATTTTAAACATTGCTGCCCTTCCTAATAGGGTGAGAGGGAGGGTCATCCAGTGTTTCACGTCGTTTGCGAATCTATCTCTGATTGGGTGTAGGTTTTGGGATACATATTGCTTGAGGTCCGTCGTAACCTGTACCCCAAGGTATTTAAACTGCTCGATTTCTATTCTGTATGGACAATTGCATAGAGCTGTCGCATCAGTTCCTTGGATCGGAAATAGAATGGATTTGCTATAGTTTACTCGTAGACCACTAAATGCTCCATAGCTGTTTAATATTTGGGTAACGATGGGGTATGACACTGGTGGGTCGCTCATATAGATCAGTAGATCATCGGCATAGAGGGAAACTCTATCCTCCCAGTCCCGGGTCCATTGGAACCCCCTCCACAACTGTGAGTCTCTCAGCATTATTGCCAGGGGCTCAATTGCCAGTGCAAATAGCATCGCCGAGAGGGGACACCCCTGCCTGGTCCCTTTACCCAAATTAATGGTGCGTGAGGTCCATCCGTTCACCCTTATCTCAGCTGTCGGTGTATTGTAGAGCAACTTGACCCAGCCTATGAATTGCTCACCCAACCCCATCCTACCCATGATGCACCACAAGGCCCCCCAGTGGACTGAATCGAAGGCTTTTTCGAAGTCAATCGTGAGGAGTGCTAGTGACTCCCGTAACGTTGGGGACTTTTCAATGGCGGCGTGCAGTCTATGGATATTCATGCGTGTGGATCTCTGCGGCATGAAGCCACATTGGTCTGGGTGGATAAGAGTGTGTATGACTGTCTGGAGTCTGTTAGCCAAAATCTTGGCTAGTATTTTGGTTTCTATATTTATAAGTGAAATCGGCCTGTAAGAGCTGCATATGTCTGCTGGTTTGCCTTCCTTATGAATCACCACTATGGTGGCATTTCTCAGGTCCGGGGGTAGGGTTCCTCTTTCTTTGGCATACAGGAACATTTTATGCATATATGGTACAATTTGTTCATTGCCAATCTTTTTCCAAGCCTCCACTGGGAAGCCGTTAGGCCCTGGGGTTTTACCATTTTGGAGTTGGGATAGGGCTGTTGATAGTTCTTCCTCTGTGATTTCTGTTTCTAAGCTCATCCTTTGCGTATCACTTAGGTGTGGTATGGTGAGTGTATCTAGGATGCTGGGATCCACTGCAGTCGTCGGGGAGGCGTATAGTGTCTCATAGTACTCTGCGAAGGTTTCAGCAATGGCCGAATCAGTCCAGGTCCGTTCAGCTTTCATGGTGGTTATACATCTTATCTGGCGCTGCCCCTCCTCTCTTTTCTCCAACCACGCCAGCATCTTGCCGGCTTTGTCTCCCGTCTCGTATAGTCTAGTGCGCATAGCTCTATGTGCTTGTTTCGCACAGGTGAGTGTGATATTATGCAGCTTCTTTTGTGCCGCTTGCAGGGTTCTGTTGTCGTCTGGAGCGCCTGTATTTATATATTGCATTTCGACATTTCTGACCTCTGTTTCAGCGTCTTCAACCTCCTTCCTGTGCGCTTTTTTGTGAGCAGCAGTCCAACTCAGTATTTCACCTCTCAGTGTTGCCTTGTACGCCTCCCATATGGTTCCTTGGTCGTCTATCGAGTCCTGATTTAATTCAAAATATGAGGCAGTGGCTTCCTGAATTTTTCCCACTAACTCTGTGAATCCTAGATAATATGAATTCAGGCGCCAAGTCAGTGGGGGCATGGGTCTTTCTGTTTCGAGTAGGATCATCAGCGGCGAGTGGTCTGAGATCCAGGAATTACTGTTTTGAAGGTGAAGAAATGTGCCAGATTGGAAAGAGTTTGACAAAGGTGAAGGCCTGTGGTAAAGGAGAAGACATGTGTTAAATGGCATAAATGAAGGAGAAGCTCTGTGGTAAATATGCATTACTTTGGCAATGGGGATGTTTAAGGTCTCTGATGAAGTAGACTGTAACTTTGATGAAGGAACATAGCTGTGAAGGAGAAGTACTACAATAAAGTCAAAATAATGTGGTGAATGAGGAGGATCAATAGGAGGAAAATCAGTTCTTGCAACTAGCTGATGTGATCACACAGAGGTGGTGATTCATACCCCATAGTAGATAGCATGATTCATTTGGAGAGGGCCCTACCACACCCAAAATGTAAGACACTGCCATACTGCCACTAGGAAAGGTACAGTCAGGCATGCATTCACCACAGGCACATACCAGAGTACTAGTGGCTTCACCTCAGGTTTCTCCCATTCGTTGCAGTCAGGGGCAATATATCGTGTATGTATGATTTACATAAGGGCAGGCTGCCAGACAGCCTGTTTGTGCCAGCCGCATAGCCACAGAATGTATGTACATCAGTAGGCCATTATGGGCATGCAAATGATGCACCACACCATTACACAGATGCAACTGGCCAGAAGGGAGGACCACCCCTGAGGCTAACATTCTCATTATCAGGCTATGATTTGCAAGGCACCGATAAAGTGAAATGGCATCTCAGCTCAGACAACAGAGAAAAGAAAATATATGAATCCTCTCACAGCAGAAATTATGAGAATCATAAATATTACATGATACAACTTAAATGAGAATATCATGAAAGAAAAACAAAAGCATACAGAAAGCAAGTACCATTGTGAGCTATCATTTTTAAAGCAAATAGTGCTGGCTATGTTGCAGGGTTGTGGTTTCCCTTTGTTGCCTCTGTTCACCCACTGACTGCTCTCTTGGTGTCATGAGCTGTGGGGCATGCAGGGTTTGGATTTGGCCAACAGAAGATACGCTAAAAGCTGTTTGCAATCCGGGCACATCGTGATACCTGCAAAATACCCCTCAAAGGTTGCTGCTACCCTGTTCGTGTCAGTTTTGTTCTCCGCATGCTGTCTCATCTGTCGCCTCATTTACCTTACGGCAGTGCACTGCATGGCATTCAATGTTACTCCCAACCCTTCACTTATTGCTGTAATCACATCTCTGGTTACCCTTGCATGCTGGGCTATTGTAGCAGTCTGCAAGCTACCTTATCAATCCTCCTTGGCCTTTTCCCAGTGTGCTCCTATCAATGTTAGTTGGGTCACACTGTGAACTGATGCTGATGCAATAGCTATTCCCAGGCAGTGTACGGGGTATTGTGGGACATATTGGCTCTTGCTGTTCTAACGGCATGTTAGTTGGGTCACACTGTGAACTGATACTGATGCAACAGTTATTCCCACGAGGTGTACCGGGTATTGGCTCTTGCTGTTCTAACGGCATGCCGTTGTGTAGTTGCTTCTGGAGTACGTGAGATTGGCCGTCCATCATGTGTGTTGGCTTCATGGTCCTTTGTTGTATCTGTGGTGCATGTCGGCATCGGTTGGCACCATATTTGGCTCACCTTGCTTCTATGCATCTCCAGGTGTGGTGGGGAGCAGCTCTAGTTCTTCCCACTCATGTGGTGGTGTTTTAGGGTCTGATGAACCCATATCAACCCCTAGTTCTTCGTGTCGTAAAGGTATAATGTATATGAAGAACTTTAGTGTCTTTCATTCGTTTTAGGGTAGGACATCCAGTTACAAGTTTGGTTGAAGAGTGAAATCTGTAAAGGTATTTCCAGGCACTAACATTCTCAGCTTGGCCATTTACTTTGTCCCTGGGTATGTTCAGGGCGTGTGCCCCACATTTGTGTATGCTGCTCCATGGCTGTGCTCCTGGTGAGGGGGCAGACATGCAATACTTATTTTGGAGAATTTTGTGACATTGCATGTTTCACAAGTAAACATTGGATTTCCAAGTTTCATTTGTTTACTTTCCGCAAGCGGCCTATTTTGATATGCCAATCCACTGAAATGTGCTACTACACTGATGCTGATTGTGAGTTCCTTTTTTGTATGGCAACGCATGTGACATTACAGTATGGAGTGTCTTGACTATGTGCAGGCACCGTGGTACTGGGTTGTAGGCTTGCTTTTGTGGTAGTTCTGGCCTCATAACTGAACAATGCATACAGAATGCCATGATATTTCTTTACTCAACTTGATCTGTTGGACTTGTGTATGGTCATAAATGCAACCTACTGCCTTTTGGTTGATCATTACTGCTACTGCCTCTGCATACCACTAGGTTGATCATTTGGATCACTGCTGGGGTGAAGGCATTGTCTGCTGGTGGGCCGACTCTGGCGCCCCTGGCATGCACATGCTGGTCCGCCAGCTTCTCCTTCCTTCGCTGCTTCAGGTCTCCTCATAATTTCTTGGGCTCTTTTTTGGTTCTGAGCACCATTCACAAGGCATTGACATTGCTTGTGAGATCTGGCCAGAGAGCATTTTTTATGGCAATGTTTGCTTATTGTCTTTGCAGTTTGTAATGGGTAGTCTCATGGTCTGCCATATAGGCTATCATTATATTCAGCTTTTGCTGGGGGAAGTTTGGTGCATAGTGTCCTTTCTGTCCTTCTTGGCCACCTTCAGTGTTGGTGGATGTCATTTTGGAGATCTGGATGGAGATGGGCCTTACAGTTTTCATACCAGTCTTGCTGGGCTTCTTCCTCCTTTGTGTCAGTTTCTGTGGTGAGTTGTGCTCACTTTATCGACAATGACGTGACACGCATGTTTTTGGTATGTATCTCTTTTTTTCTATACTTATGAGCACATCTGCTAGAAGTGCTTCAGAGAGGTGCATCCCATGAGATTTGGGCTTTTTGCACCATTATGCACCCTTCTTTTGCACAATCTTTCGAAAACGGGTGCAGTGAGAACATTTTTTAGTTGATTTTTGTGAATGTGTGTGACACAATTAGATGTGCCATGGTGCAGGTGCATCTATACGCCATGACACATCTCAATAAGGTGCCCACTATTTTAAGAATCTAGCCCTAAATGTACAGGTCTGTTACGGTGAACACACATGCTTGTCACTCTTCCCCACTCCTTTTCCCTCTGCTTTGATCTTTCCACATGAAAATGCTGAATATTTTGCTATCAATGGTCATTAAGTGAATCGCAGACTGCCGAAGGGCTACATTATCACTCAAAGAAGATTGAATCTAAATTTGAGTACTGGCCACCCTGTCAAAAACTCTGGTCTCCTAGTTACAACACATTTTTATCAGATCCATGTGGGATTTGATCTATTGGACCTGTCTACAGCATTTTGCCAGTGAGGCTAATAAGGGAAATTGTACAGGATGACTAAAGCATTAACTAATGCGGCCAGATATTTGAGAACTGGGTAACCTTTTTGGGCAATGGTGTGTGTCTTTAAGAACACTGTAACATTTCAAATGCACCTGGGAATATATTTAATGGAGACAAATAATCCTGTTGACATTTTCAACCACTTTTCTGACAGATGAAACCTGTGCTCCATTTGTTCTGAGTTTGTGAGAAAGGGCAAACCTTTCCTGTAGCCACTCTTCTCACTTTGCATAAAGGAAACGGAGAAACACAGAATGTCGAGACGGAAGTGTTCAGTAGAAACCGTGAGACAAGACGAGTTGTGTTTCATCTTTGTTTTACACGTGAATCTCTAGATGCATTCACAAACATGTGACAGGAAGATAATATCAGCATAGACAACCATATTAGCACATGATGACTTATATAACTTCATATAGGTGCTTAAAATGATGATACACAACTTGGCAGACATCTTGCAACACAACAGGCACCAAAACATATACCTTTACTACACCTCTTCTTAGTTGCTAAACACCACTCAAATGCACTACTCTTGGAATGCAAATGCAGTTGGATTCGCCACCCATAATTCTAAAATGTGGCCCATTGCTTGCAGCTGCAATCACAACCCCTGCACATGTCTGCGATGCTCTGATAGCCCACATTGAGAAGATGTTTTTGATAGGCTGAATACTTGTACAGCCCCTTTGATTCTCTCTCCAACAAAGAGATGATTTCCTAATAGGACAATGTTGACTTATAGAATGTAACAACACATTGAAGGAAACAAAACAAAAACGTGCAATAGGACTTTCACACTTGCAATAAATTTAACAATGGACAAAGTCCAGCAATTGCCCGTGACTAAACTTTGTATCCACTCATCCCAGAGACCCTGGCATTACTCATGGCCACCCACTAAGGAGAGAAGGAACTGGAGAATTCAGGTGAAATATCATACACCGTGTAGAGTTTACATTGCACTGCCAAACATGTGATTCACAGGGTTTGTGAAATGTTTCACAAGAAATTATCCAGAAAGACAAGGAGACAACTCCACCAGTGAAAAGAAAGTGGCAGCACAATTAACACAACCAAACCTTAAAGTCAATGAATTTATCAAAGCTAGATACCTAGCAGAATGAGCAGACATATGCATTGCTTGTATAGACTCATATAGGTTCTGCTGTTAATTAAGTCCATTGTGGTATACACAGTAACAATTCAGAAGGGCAACACATTTTACAAAAGAAAATAGGTAAACTTGCAAAGCTTACAAGATTGTACTTGGAAACTGCTTAAGGAGACCTATTATACATAATCTCTTTGCTATGAAATCGAGACCAATTATTTGTTTCAGTGGAATTGTAAACACATGGCAAATGCTGCTCAATAAGCTTGTGCTGAATTATTCATCTGAACCCTAAATCACCAGGATTTTCTCTGCATTGAGCTGAATTAGGTTTGGCTGAACCGTTAATAGGTAGGGTGACCGATGTGGGTTAAATGTAAGACAATCTATGCCGATAACATTTTGCTATACATATTGGATTGATGAGGTCAGAATTTCTCCTGCCAACGCACTTTCAAAGTAAACAAAGTATAAAGTTAATGGAATAGGTCAGAAGTTTAAAACCTTTCCTGCCAAGGATGCTCATAGAAATCAATGGGTCTAAATGATTAATGGCTTGCTTGCGACCTGGCTTTTTCTTTAATAAAGAAACAAAAAAAAACTCTTTGCTTGCAGCTGACAAATTGTAATCATAACAAACATTTAGTGCCAAATTCAACCAATACATTGCAAAGAAAAATTTGTAGAATATACTTTTTGTATTTGAATTACTTTGCAAAAAGTGCAGATCATCTTATTCACAAAGCTCTGTCCTTTTCCAGGGTGGGTGTTCTGCAGCACAAATGATGCATTTATCCATTTATTATCCAGCTTATTGCATGCATTAGTGGCAGGCATATTTGGCACTCCCTGCACCCACGCTCCTCTAGATATTTTTTATGAGTTTCTCCCAGGTACAGAACTCATACCATTGCAATCATATCTGACTTAGTGCTATTCTTTAAAGGACCCTCATAGTTTACATCAAGAATGCTTGTTATATGATTGATTCGGCCTCAGCTGTACTGGCCTCTCTGGGGTAATTTACCTGTATCCATAGACTATCCCTATTATTAAATACTTATCCTCAGTAGACCCTCTGGAACAAACTCATCAGGTTGAACCTTTATGCACCCCTAATTCTTCCGCAGTCCTACAGGCTTTTCAGAGTACCAAGTGTATTATGAATGTCTTATAGTGTAATATTATAAACCTCAGTAATACACAATGTTAACTTGTACATAGCTGTATCCTTGTAAATACAATCTTACTTTGTCTTCTCATTGTTATTTTTATACCTGTAAACTTTGTAATTATTGCACTGTCTGCCTTTTCATGCTGTAACTATGTGATGCGCCCGGTTGCCCCTGGGCCTGGTGCGCTATACAAATAAATAAAATACAAATACAAATACAAATGTGTTGACCTCTGAATGAAGAACAGCAGACCCAGCAATTCCTTCTGTGTCTGACTCTGCTGCACTGACGCATAATCCCACAGTCCCACAATTCCTCAATTCAATGTTGCTAATTTGAGCAACTTCAGAAGGAAGAACAGTTGTATTCTTCTTACCTTGATACAATCCTGGGACGTGTAGGCTACAACATAAATCATTGAAGGTACTGAGATATATGACAGCATGCAATGTGTTGTCTTGCAGGACTCTATTTCTTCTAGACAACCAGACTCCACCCAGCTCACTCAACCAAGCCCTTTCCACTACCCTTGATCTCTCTAACTTAAGCCTTTTTTGTGGTTCTTCATTTCGATAATAAATCAGCCCAAATGTGCTCAAACATCTACTGGGCTTCCCTGAATATTTATGTGGATTCCAGAGGATTCGGGCTAAGAGAAAAATCCACAGGAAACTGCACACGTTCCAACTCTCACTAGGTAATTTCCAGGTGCCAATGGATCACTTGAGAATGTGTGTCATGTCTTCAAGTATATCACTGATTGTCAATTTTTACCCATTTGAATGGGGATGATAAACAGAAGAGTTCATCTGTCTTCCACAAAACAATAGCACAAACTCCACAAAACATTAGAACTAACTGAGAACCTCTGGGTAAACACATTATTATGTTGACTTCCGTAAGGAGGCTACATGGTTATAAAAACAAAAAGAAAACTCAGAAGCAGAAACAGTCTTATGAAAGGATCAAATATTCCACAAACCATCATTCTGTCATGTCCAATGCAACAAAAAGACCAATAGTAATAAGGTGACATTGTTCAAGTATAATCGTTTTATTTATTTATATATTTATTTTATCTATCTACATGAATTAACAATGCTCTTTTGATCACAAAATGATGTACAGTAGACACAAAATCAGATTCAATGGGAAACAGTGGGCTACTTAGAATGGGGTGAGTCTGAGTGACATTCTAACCAGGATGTGGAGGGTAGTAAATGGAACAGTCACCAGGGACAACACACGGGTGAACTTAAATAGATTAAGGACAACCAACATTAGACATTTTTAAGTACATGTAGGTGGTAGGGCCTGCTGTGTTAGGAATGTGACCATAATGAATAAAGTTCTAGAGTGGAGGCCAAGACAGTGAGCAGGAGAGGCAGGTTAGAACAAAAGAAAACATTTAGTTAGAAGATGAGAGGTTGGTTCAGAGGGTAACTCAGAGGAAAGGATGTAGGCTTTTAGTATGGTTCCAAACAAAAAATACATGGACTGTTTGTTGGATGTCTGGGGTAGGAGAATTCCATGCAACTGCAGAAAGAATAGAGAAAGGTCAGAAGCAAGAGGAGGCACGGAGAGGGTGAGGTGCTCAACGGTAGTCAAGGAGGCTGGATATTACTAGAAGGCTTGTAGAGTTTGATAGAAGATAGATGTAGTGGTCCCTTACCATGGATAGATTTGTGAACCAGGAGAGAAAATTTAAATCTGGCCCTGCTTTGCATCATCATCCATCCTGCCTGGTAACGGTATGAGAAAGTAAGTGTGAAGTGTGCGAGTACAAAGACAGTGCCGGTAGCAAACGTAATGATCTTGTCAAGCACACAAAGCATATTTTGGGAGACCAGTGAGGATGCTGACACAGTAGCCCAGTTTAGAGAAGACAAGAGTGGTAAAGAGCTGTTTGGTGGTGTTGAAAGGAGCTGTCTGAATGTCCTCATATTTTGGAGGTTGAGGCGAGTCAACATTGCAGTTCTGGAGATGAAAGTAGAGAATGGTCTTAGAAGACTCATAGGTTTATAGCTGAAGAAGATCAGGGCAGAGTGTCAGGTGGGACGTGGATAGTCAGGCAAGAACTGGAGAAGCAGGGGAAGCAGGGAATACGAGCAGCTCTGTTTAACATCAGAGAGTGTGAAGCCATTTAATATTTAAAGACAGAGAGACAGGTGGAAATATTGATAGAGACCCAAGAGCAGAGTTCAGGAAAAGAGAAGAAGATTTGGGTGTCGGCCATAAAGAGTTGGTATGAGAACCTAAAAGAGGAGATTAGTGCCCAAAGAGCAGAGTTGTAGAGTGTAAAGAGGAGGAGACCCAAGAAAAAAGCATTGTGGAACACCAACAGCTAGAGGAATGATTATCAAAGTTTGCAGGCGTATGTCAATCCATGTGGTGAAGAATGTTCATGTGTTTGGGGATGCCGTCGCTAAAATGCAGCCCAAGATATTGTGTCTGCCCAATATTAAAATATTAGAGAACTTAGTTTTTGGAAGGGTGATGCTTCTGCGCTCAGCAAAGTATGATTCAAAACACATGTGCAGCTTGTTTCCTAAATGACTTGGAGTCTTTTGAAGTGTTCAAACTTTTGTTTATTGCAATTATACACTAAATTTCAGTCTTATAGTGTCAAAAATTATAAAGCCCCTACATGTGTTTCACCACAACCATATTGTAGATCATCAGGAGATTATACAAATCTAGTGTTTTACATTGGGTATTCCATCTACCACAAATGAATATGAAATAAAAGATTGGCTGCTTGCAAAATTATTGTAGTTATATATACATCAACTTATTTTGTATATGCTCCACGAATACTCATCCTTCCCTGTGGAGTTTCATATGTTCTAGTTGCTTCTTCTTTACAATTGTGAATGTAGTATGTAACAATATTGTACATATAGTCAATGAGGTCTGCTTATTCTAACATCCACATTACAATTGGTAAGTAAGGGATGCATGAAATGAAAGATGGCATAGTAATTACGTGAAAAGAGAAAGATCTGGATATGAAAGGTCAGCCTTAGTGTGTTCCCAAACGCTGATAAGCGTTCTAAGATGGCTGCCCTTTTTTTATTGTTGACATGTGTGACGTTATTGCATGCACGTTGTGCTGCAGTGACGTCACTACACCATTCTGTGCAGTGGCCATTTTATATGTGCCACCAATATCTGTAGATGCATCTAGATTCCAGATATCTTTACCACCATATTTGATAGATGTGCATGACGTCATTGTGTACAGTGGCCCATATCAAGAATGCATCTTACTGCCAGATGGCATGTTTGCTATGCATCTTACACTCAATAGTTTCAAGGTATATGGCCTTTCCAATGTAATACTATATTTACATTGCTGCAAGCTATTCATACAATCAAACATAGTGTTCATGTTGTGAAAAGGTGTTTTCTATGAGAACAACTATTTAGTGATATATCCAAGACAAAACATTTATGATGATTTTTTTGTGCAATGTTCTTGCTAACTAGTGCACCTGAACCAAATAAAGTTTTTTTTCACAAGTAGGTGTAAAGTTGGTTGTCCTGGTTCAGGCTGGATTCACGTGTGCCCATGAAACTTATGCATTTGGCCTCTTTCTGATGCAGTAACAGTTCTCTATTCTCACCCCTCGGTGGTGGTTCCATTCTTTCGAGGCTCACATATTTCACTGATTCAATTATTTCATTGATGTGTATCGTATTGAAGTGGACCGCCAATGGATATCTGGTGTCTTTGTTTTCAATTGCTCTGAAATGTTTCATTATTCATAGTTTGAGTATACGTCCAGTACTCCCTGTAGACCATCTTTTGCATTGGCACAGGATCCCATAAATAATGAATTTAGTGTTGCAATTTCTGAAATGTATTTCTGTGGTTGTACCGTTCGATAAATCAATGCTATTTTTCCATCCATCATTTTAGCACAGAACTTACAATTTCCACATTTGTGATTCCCTGTTAGTGATGGTAAGTTCTACATAGATTCTAGAGTTTTTAGTTGTTTTATTGGCTTTAAGATGCTTGCATTAATCTGGTTCTTTAAAGTCTGTGCTTTCTGGTATGTTATAGATGGTTAGAGAGCTACACATTTCATGAGATCTCCATCCAACTGCAGTTTTAAGAAAACATTGGAATATACTGCAGTTGGATGGAGATCTCAAGATGTTGAGCATAGTGTGGGCATTAAAATTACATATACATGGTGATGAATCTGAGTTTGTTACACTTTGTGGTTTCTGTATTGGGATCCTTATTGCATAATATTTCCGGTCTCTCCTTACATTTTTCTGTTGTCTCTGCTTATTGTAGGATCTTGCTGTGGTATGCTCTCTTTTTAAATGTCTTCATTGTGTTGTTTACATGTGCTTGAAATTCCTGTTTGTCACTGCAGTTTCTTCTAATTCTCAGGATTTCACCATATGGGATATTGTGTATGATATGTTTTGGGTGATTGATGTTGGCATGAAGGATGCAATTGCCTGATGAAGATTTTTTTATAAAGTGTTTTCTGTATTGTCTCATATTTGCCATATAGTTTCAAATCCCAAAAACAGTGCTTTATTTATTGTGAGTTTGAAGTTATAATCATTGAGGTTCACATATTTATCTTATTGCTGTAAAGATTGTTTGTCATCATACCAAATCAGTAGGATGCCATCTTTAAACTGACTCCGGCAGATGATATTCATGGTTTTCGGTAAACGCTAGGCGTATCCATGTTCTATTTCATAATTGCCCATTAAATGATTTGCATAGTATGGTGCATTTTATATTAGTTTATTTGTTGTAGAGGGACTACCCAATGAAAACGACTAGATCATTATAACCCCCCGATGATACACAATATGGATGTGGTGAAAATCATGTAGAGGCTTTATAATTTTATCATTTACAATGTTTTGCACTATAAGAATGAAGAGGCTGAGAGATTTTATCATTTTGGACACTATAAGACTGAAGAGGTTGATATTTAGTGTACAATCACAATAAATACAAGTTTGAACACTTCAAAAGACTCCAAGTGATATGGGATACAAGCTACATACCAGCTACAGGATTGAGTTGAGAGTTTTTGTTGTTTCAAGAGACAGATAATTGGTGAGGTGACAGGTAGGATTCAATCTGGGTAAGGGCAAAATTGCAGATCCCAAGAAAATAGTGATAACAGTGTCAAAGGCAACATACAGGTAAAGGAGAATTAGGATAAATAGGTTTGAGTAGTTAGCAGAGGCAAACAATTTAGAGGCACTCATGAATACAGTTTCTGAGGTGTGACAGGAATGGAAACTGCTTCTAGGGGGTCTTCAAGGTTGTCAATGTCTACGAACTTTGTAGAATTTTTGAACACATCCCTTTTGAGGACTTTTCTGAAGTGCAGAAGGAGAGACACAGGACCTAAGTTAGCCAGTAGTTTCAGGTGTGCCCCTTTCTTTTTTAAGAGTGGGATTGACTGTGGCTCTCTTGAAAATAGAGGGAAAGCAAACCAGGACAGGTTGAAGAGTTCAGCGAGGTGCAGGGGCAATAGGCTTGACTAGCTGAGAATCAAGAGGGTCTGACGTGGTACAAGAGGGATTAGCCTTCGTGAGTACAGATAAGTCTTCTTAAGGATTAGTGTGACTAAAGTGTGAGATAGAGGTCAAGAATGAATGAGTATCTAATTTTGGAAATGTTTGAAGGAAAGTATTCAGCTTGATCATCAACTGCTTGAGTGGAGTTGATAGTCATGGCATTATGAGGTGTGAGGAGTGAGCTTAGCGTACCTTGTAGCCGATGAGGATGGTTGGAGTAACAGTCAATGAGGTTTGGGTAGAATTCAATTTTTGCTCTATCAGTGGAGGACGTGAGATTGTTCAGGCCAGAGAGGTTGAGTTGCAGGTCCTCATGCAAGTGGGTACTACTCCATTTGCACAGCAGTCAATGCATCTCTCTGCAGAGACAGCACGTGAGTGCGGTGACCCATGGTTGAAGATGCAAGAATTAGGCATAGAAGTTAGCAATGGGAAGTATATGGGGATTTTAGTCATGTAGTATGGATTAGAAATTGGAGAAGGCAGTCTAAGTGGAAGAGGCATCAAGTGTGAAGGGGAGAGTATGAGCTTTAGGTCCGAGAGAAAGGGAGGAATGGCACAAGGTTTACATTTAGTTCCAGCAATGGGTGAAGCAAATGGTAAGAAGAGTTCATGGTGTGCAAAGGAGATTGTGGTGGAAGCAATGGGGTGATCAGGTAGGGATGGTGTGACAGTAGAATTAGTTCTGATAGAGAGCTTGAGAAGAATAAGAGATTCAGAAAGGTACCCCTGGTGTGGGTGGATATGTTATGGATAATGGGGAGAAAGTGGTCACAAAGAAAAAAATAAAATTCAGATTTCTTATAAGTGGTTCGAGAGAAAATGTTAAAGTCACCTAAGAAAAATAGGTCATGTTAGTGGAAAGAGAATAAAGCAGTTGCCCAAGTTCATCAAAGCATGGCCCAGTGAAACCAGGAGGACAATAGATGGAGATGATGTGAACCGAGTGAGGCAGAGCAACATCAGAGATGGTGAATTCAAAAGAGGTAGGAAAGCATATGGCATTGGAGATTTGTGAGGCATTGAGACAGGAAGAGAGAAGGTGACTGATGCTTCGACATCTGCCAGGCAAATAATGAGAGTGAATAAAGGATAGTTTGGAGTCGTGTAGGGCTGCCAGAGTAGCAGTTGCAGATGGAGAAATCTAGGTTTCAATTCTGGCAAGAAGGTTTAGGGGAGGAGAGCTGGTGTGAAGTAGTGAGTTATAAAGGAGGTTTTTCTGCATGAAGATTGAGAAATGTTCAGTTGATGAAATAAAAAAGAGTAGAGCAGCTGATCTTCAGAGGAAGGAAAGGGAGGTGGATAGGTTTTTTGGGAAGTATGGTTAGCTCATCAATTTTGCTTGTTTGAAGTAGGAGGTACAAGAGAGACAGAGAAGTGGGCATTTTGAGATGTGAGTTTTATGATAGGGATTGGAAAGGAGGAAGTTGAAGGGTGATTGGAGAAAGCATGGGGAGAGGAGAGTAGGAAGAGCAGAGCAGCAGGAATTAATGCAGCATAATAGAGTAATGCAGTGTAGTGAGACAGCACAGTAATTTAGCAAGCTATGGGTACTTAGGGGTGCACAGTGAGGAAGGCAAAAGGTAAAGAGGCAAAGAGGCTGGTCAGTGGCTGGTCTTCAACCTTCACTGTTCCGCCCTTAACTGTGATGCCTCTCGGGATTTCAGAAGTGATGTTGCGCAGTAGTTGCCTTTACATCTGTCGTTTAACTTTTTTCCCCAGTAGGGCGCTTATTGGGAAGTGGCTAGTGGGCTTTGTATTGGAGGTTTGAATAATGGTGAATGGTCTATGAAGTGAACGGAAACTCAATGTACCGTCAGTAGAAATGTGTGTTGACATGCAGTCGAGGAGTGCAGAAGGGGAATCTATGTTGCCAACGTGCAGGAATGGGTTGGAAGAAAGCTGTGAAATAGGAGCCTCTACATTTGAAGAGCAACAGTGTTCAATCTCCTTCCAGAATCCCAACATTTCAGCCCGCATGGAGACGTTTGGTAACTTTGAAGCCCAGGGGACTCAGATAGTGGATGAGACTCGGGTGGAATTGGTGGAATTGTTGCAGCTACTTTAAAGAAAATGGCAATTGCAGAGTTTGGGCACAAACCTACCGATTTATACATGATTGCTCCAGCTATTGAAGCAGAGTTGGGAAAGCGCATGCAGTTTTCCCTTGCCCCTTCTACCCCTGTGAACCAAAGAGGACAGGGCAGGGAAAATGTACAGTTATTCAGTAAGCCCCCGGAAGACAGGGATATGTCAGGAAAGGGGGATACCCTTGAGGGGACCCACAGGGTTGATCATTTAATGCGAGAATTTGGCAATTTGAAATCCAGCTCCCCAATTTACTCACAAAGTAGCTTAAATCCAAAAACAGCATTAATCCCTTTAAAAGGGGGGGTACATTGGGAAAGAGTAAAAACCCTGGGGGGGCCCTCAAGATTGATTATTCTGGAGGAATTCTCTGATGTTGAACCTAGCTCTTCAACTCATGTAGGGGTCCCATAAAAGCTGTGGCTGATTTAATGTGCTCTGACCCTGACTTAGGCACCTCCATCACCAGTACTGAGAGGAGTCTGCTAGATCAAATCCTCATGTGATGGGTGGATTGAACTCTCAAGATCCTCTGGAATTCAGTAATGATTTTCCAGTGTTGACATAGATCTTAAATTTGATGGACCGAGGGCACGAACAAACGCATTGTGAAATTGGGGTCAGGAAAGGTTCTCTGGTACAAATATTATGTAAACTAAATCGTATGGAAGGGCTTTTATTTGCCTGTGACGCAGTGGCTGCCTTAACAGTCGCAAAAAATCAATCTAATGTGACTTCTGTTGAAAAGGCTGTACAAACACCTGCTGACTTTAGGATGGTGGGAAACCCCATTAAGTCCTTTACCGAGTTGGCAGCTCCGAATGTGTCCCAAGTAGACTCCAATTTGACACTTGTAGTGAGGGAACTTGCACAAGTTGTTACTTCAAACTTAATGGCGATTCAGAAAATTGTGAAGGATATCATGGACACTCCACAGGGTAAGTTTGGGAATAAAGACCATGTAATTGGTGAGGGTCAGATGAATCTTGTGGAGGCTCCCTACAGGGAACCCTTTGATAGACTCTCTGCCCTAACTAATTTGATAGATTTGGAAGACAAGCTTTACGGTGAACAGGAACAGGTTTCGCCATTGTTGGTGCCTGGGGAAAAAGTAGAGAGTCATGTTCCTGTGATGTCCCGTAAACAGAAAGAATTGTCCTCTAGGGCACAAAAACGAAGAACAAGTCAATGAATCTAAATGTAAAAAAATCTAAGACTGAGTTCTTGAAAAAAAATTATAGTCATGCATCACATATTAAAGATATATGTAATCTATCTACTGAAGATGTTGCCATTGACTTAGAACAGCTTAATTCTGAGTCTAATGCTTTACTAAACATTGATCGCCGGAAATTTTATCTTCACCACACAAATCTTCCAAAAAAAAAATCAAATAAAAAAAACTTTAGAACAAATCTCTCCTCATGAAGCTACTACTAACAAGGCTATAGGGACGTGTATGGAGGAACCAGGCATTGATAGGCAACAAAAACAATATGACCTATTAGCATTTTATCCCGCACTTGTGATAAAAAAAGCAGCAAATAGGATTAAAGTATTGGGTAGAGTATTGCCGCCTGATCAACTTAGACATGGAAAGAAAAATAAAGCCACGATCCAGATCCCCAAAGAGAAGAGAGGGGAGCCGACTCCCAATCTAAGTGAATCTAGGTCGGTGAGTATGCAGCATGTGATGGACTTTCCAGGTGTGGTAGAGGGAAGGAGGAATTCCGGATCACAAGCGGTGGCAAAGGAACACTGTAACCCCTCTATTGCACCCCTTGAAAGTAACTTCAAAGATGCCCAGCAAGAGGGTGATATTATTGTAGAGCATGGAATCCTTAACCCAGAAAGGCCATATATTATGGGATGGGCAACAAAGTTGGGATCCAACGGGAATTCCAGTTTAAATCGCTCCACAATGCTTAGGGCATTTCAAGTGATCCCTTCCTTATGAACTATAAGAACGGGTGATATAGATTGGGTCCGTTTATCCCATCTCAACCCTCAACGGGTGATATGCGGGTATCAATTGTATATCATCATGAAAATGATTGGGGAACAAAGGGATGATTTTGAATTGATTGGACTAACCCACTGTATATTTTATTCTGAAGCAGGAGCAACAGAATCTTTTGAAATGCTGCCAATAAAGATAGAGGCAACTGTTGGAGTAACTGGGGGCAGAATAATCCTCATTTTACGGAAGAGTTGCTAATGCAATTTATGAGCTTCATGACTCCATTTACAGGGATGGCTGGAGCCATCCCCTCCACTTCTAACCAGGTCCATAGTTCGAAACAGAATTATTAAGGTGAGTTGTTCAGGGTGACTTGTTTGTCATGGAATTCGTGCAGTCTGAGAAATGTTCGGTCATGGCCTGCACACCATGACATCGAGGCACGTCCGGAACTCATTTTGGTACAGGAGACTATGCATCTCACAAACTTTAATCTAGAGGGATATGGAACTTATTGTCAGGCTGCTAAACGGGGAGGAGTGGGCCGCCCTTCAGGAGGCCTTGCCATATTGATTAACAAATCCTGTAGGATTGGTTCTATATTGGTTTTTGCGCATGAGTCTATTCTAGTGGTGGAATTATATTTTACAGCTGATCTAAAGGAAGGCATATTAGTTGCATGTATATAAAGGCATAGACTGGCCCTCCCCTTATCAGATATTTGTGATTTGTTGACTCAGATTTTTGAAGAAGCAGTTATTAGAAACCCCTGCTTAAGGATTATGATTATGGGGATTTCAATTCTACCTGTCTAAAGCCTCAAGGAGAAAGCAGTGTTTCCGAGCGAGGCCCTGAAAGTCGTTCTGCTATGGATAGTACTAAATGGGTATAGTATTTTAATACCTGGGATTTACAACGTATCCCGCCTTCGCGGTATTATTTCGACTACTGTGGTGTAGAGGGTCTTCACGATCCATGATCGACTTGCTCTTTTTATTTACTATCTTGATCCAGACAGTAGAGAGACTGGTTATTTGTAATCCTGACAGGAGTGATCATTTGGCTCTGGTATTGAAGTTCAATATCCCCATTGTAAGATACAAAGTCCTTCCGGCTTTGGGTTTTATGAAAATTGATCGGCCCAGGATTTCACTCAGATGGGACCATAAAACATGTGCAAGGTTTATTCAAAGAATTTGCGAGGATCTGCTTATTTGTTATGTACCTAGACTCTTAGGACCTGTATGTAATATTGTAGAATGTCAGAATCGTGGACACCTTCAAGCCCATCTGAATTGGATGCTACTAAACCAGTCTGAAGGTTAACCTACTCATCGACATTGCTTTAACAAAATGATATATAACCTCTGCAAAAGGCAACTTAGATACCTCCACCTAGCTAATTTGGAGGGGACACAATATAGTTGTTTTAAGCATAAAATCTCCCAATTATATCGGAATCAGCTGAAGGCACTAAAGTACGATCTGTATAGAAATGACAATCAAAGGATGATACATCGTCTTCTAACCAATCACACCAGACAAGTATGGTCTATGCTGAGAGCGATTACAGTATCAGGAATTCTGCTTCAAGAAGCTGCTATTTCTGCGCCTTCATGGGTAGCCTTTATAAAAAACAAATATGCCTTGCCCTTGGCATTTGAACCTGTCTTGTCTAGAAGATATGAGAACTAGATTTTGGCCTATAAAGACATTAGAGGTGCCATTTCCAGGATGAAAGGGTCTAGGGCTCCAGGGCCCGATGGTTTCCCACCTTGTCTAATCAAAGCTGATCCTGAGTTATGGGCTCATATCTTGAACATTACATTTGATTCCATTTAGGTGCTAAGAGAAATTCCATGCTCGTGGTGCTCGGCAATCATTGTGCCATTTATAAAAAAAAGGCAATGCAGAGGATCCAAGCAACTATACGCCTATTGCCTTAATGGGTGCTGCGGCCAAAATATTTACCCTTTTGATATTAGACCAAATCCAGGCCCACATTGGGCATTTTAACTTGTTGCCATGTTTTCAAGTAGGCTTTAGAAAACATATGGTATGTCCATTAAGCACATCAATCATGGCCCACCTATATGAATCTACTAGACACTCTATATGCCTTCGATACCATGATTAGAGATGTCTTATGGGAAAAAAGAATTCACCTATGCTTTCCGTTAGATTTAGTCAGTATTATTGCGTTATTCCATCAAAATGCTAATTATCAAATAAGGCTGACCAAAGAAGGGGTGGTCACTGACACTATTACAACTCTGATTGGAATTAAATAGGCTGGGGCTGCAATTTAGCTGCAGGCCTATTTAAACTATATTTGTCAGATACGCTAATTGGATCGATAGCATTATATATCCTGTCAAATGAGGGAAATTGACATTAAACTGGATAGATTTTTGCCGACGATTTGTTGTTTTTGGACCGAACTCCTTTTAGTTTACAAACTAAACTAAATTTTTTTCTTGATTTTGCAGCAAAACACAATCTTCAAAAGAATCCAACCAAACCATGTATTATTGCATTTCCTGATGGTAAGAGGAAAATTGCCAGCTTTAATTGGCACTTGAATCAAGTATGTATTCCGCAGATGCCTGCGATTCGATATTTGGCGTATTGCCTTTCAAGTACATATTCTATACTGATGTGGAAGCATCTGATTAATGATAGATTGAAGTCACATACGTCCCGAATGAAGATTATTTGTAATAAGTACTGTCAATTTTCACTCTTGCCCTGTATACAATTTTATCTATTGAAAGTAGAACGTATAGTACTTTATGCAGTAGATATCTGCACTTTTTAGATGGATGGATTCCTTGATATGGTACAAGGTAGAATGTGGAAACAGGTATTGGGTATAGCGCTTTCACTACCAAACGTGATTTTATGTCATGAACTTGGGCTATTGCCTCTGTCAGTAAAATGGCATTGGCGGATGCTCAAAAATTGTGCAAACATGCTTGTGCCTCCAAATCAAACCCTACGTGAAGATTTTGCTATAATGTTAATGGATGGCATGGTGCCGTCAATTATAAAATGTAAGAATAAAATGGAACTGATTTTAAGAGACCTTGATGGACAAGGAAGACTTCATTATGGGTCTCCCTTACCGTAAAAGAAAATTTCAGCTTTACAATTGGTGTATGATATTAGATACAATAGGCATGAGTAAGGCTTATTACAGATATGCCTATTTTCGCAGAAAATGGGGAAACAGGGCCTGGTACTTGGAGATTTTCCTGTGTAAGAAGACGAGGAAAACGTACATGCAGTATAAGTTTAATCAATTGCTGACCAATGAAAGGTTCCAAAATTGCAAGCAGGGTGTGGCTAACAATTCATTTGGAAGATGTCATTTTTGGGCCCAAATCACTGTATTAGAATTGTTAAAGTATTTGGTCATATATTGTGAGTTTCCTTAAGCGGTAAGACATTTGGCTCTTGTTTATCCCTGAATTCATGGCTTAGTAGAGAAAATCTTTGGGCAACTTGTAAGTGGGGAAACAATCAAAGATTGTAATTAGACTTATCAATCTCCTAGATGTCATTGAAGAGGCCCTTGAACAAAAGAATCAGTTGTACATTGAGGAGGATGTATAGTTTAGCTCTAGATAGAAGAATATCTAATGTAACTCTGATTCAACAAGGGTCAGCCTAGAGAGTAGATGTGATCTTATTGTAAATCTTATTTGAAAAGTGTTTATGTAAAATAAGGCTGAATATATGTTATGTCCTGTATATATGCTATGTCCTGTATATGTTTGTAAATTCCTCTTGAAAGAATCTTATGAACATTTTTTGGGGAACATGTTTAATTAATTAGTCAACTCAAAATGAATTATTTTTATTTGTATTATTATTATGTTTTTTGATAATGTGTGTTACGAGTGATTTTTGGAATATTGAATTTTATTGTAACAGGTATGTAGTTAATAATATGAACATTCGTCTTTTGTTTGTAATTGTACCTTGATGCTTGAATTGCCAAAATTAATTTGTATTTTTGTATTTTTGTAAAAGTTTGATAACCAATTACAAATGAAAAAAAAAGTGATGTTTCATGCACTCATCACCTGCTCCCTTGGTCCATCTGTGATTGGTCTCTCTGATTTTGTCCCTGATGTTGCTGGGATTAGGCCATTTCGTCCTAATTGGTGTTCCCAGAGGAGTCTCTTCTGGCATACTCCTGGAGATTGGTCTGACTCAAGATGGCTGAAGGAAGTGATGTCACTGATCCAAGATGGCCACAGGAAGTGATGTCACTGATCCAAGATGACTATAAGGGGGGGGGGGTTGTTGCAGACAGAAAGTCAAGCCACAAACCAGAAATAATGGCACAAGCTCTTATCACCTGATCACCTAGTCCATCAGTAATCTCGAATGGTTTAAACAACCCTCTTATTTTTTATTTTTTATTTTTTTTTTTTATTTTATTTAAAGTGCATTAGCCAAAATTTGACTTTTAACACATTTCATACACAATGTATTAACATAAACGATAAAAGCAAACATTTACAATTTCTAGATAAAAACATATATCATAATAAGAGAAAAGAAAAAAGTAAAAGATCTAACCAACACATTTTTTCACAAAACAAAAAATCAAGTTGTTACTAACTTTAATTCCTTTAAAACTCTACCCACTTCAATTGACAAAACCATCTCATTACCGGAGGATAGTCTCACCCTAAAATCATCAGTTTTCAAATGAGACTCCTCATGAACAAATCTGCCAAAAGAACTAGCCCTGATACTCCAAGTCCCGGAACACTTAGAAAGTAAATGCTTAGTAGTCTGCACTTCCATAGTTAAGCATCTATCACATATTGGTGGGGTACCCCCTTCTTTATCCCTTTTAGCAAGTAATTCCAGGGTAGGGAGTAAATTTAAACAAAATCTCAAAAAAGCAGATCTACACCAAAAACTGGGGGACTTCTTTAGATAAGCCGGAAGAAACGATACACGCTTATCTAACAGTGTCAGGGAGGCTGATCTTGTAGTTCTCCGCATCTTATCAATCGTGTGAATCCAATCAGTCACTTTCAATTTTCCAAATCTTTGATTCAATAGCATCCCAGTCTAGTTCGAAGGCTAAAGGATTGTAATTCATGCCATATAGGATTATGGGAACTACCTTCCCAATATAAAATCTTATAAGGGGGAGGATGGTAAATCTGCCAAACTTAGAGTAGATTTTTTTCATCTGAGCTCCCAATTTGATCACTTTTAAATCAATAGAGGCCATCAAAGTAAGCCTAGATGGAAAGGATCTTAATTCAGCTCCCAGATAGGTTAATTCAGAGACAACCTCTACCCGGGAGAAATCTAACTTACAGATCAAAGTCTTCACTATTTTGTTAGACCTCCTAAATACAAGAATCTTGGACTTTGAGGGATTTATTTTTAATTTATTGGTCCTGGCATAAGATTCTAAAGCCGTTAACAAACGCTGCAACCCCACTTGTGAGTAGTCCAAGACTACTATATCATCGGCGTATGCTAGCCAATTGATTTTTACATTACCGATGGAAGGAGATATTAACCCTATATTCTGTAGCCAAGCCGCTAGATCCGCCATAAAAAGGATGAAAAGCAAGGGAGCTAATAAACAGCCTTGGCGTACCTCTTTAGTTATCCTGATTGGATCAGAGAGCAAACCGGACCTGCCCAGTCTGACCTGCATATAATTGTTAGAATGCAGCTCTATTAAGATAGAAAGTAGGCCAGCAGGAATATCCCAGGCCTCCAATTTACCCCATAATAGATTTCTATCAACCATATAGAATGCCTGGGATAAATCAACCCAGGCTCCAAAGAGAGCAGGGCCCCCCTTGGTGAAAGACTTTGCCGCAAGACAACTCAAGACTAACCCATTCAGTGAGGTAGAAAGACCCTTTCTGAAACCAGATTGCTGCTTTGGAATAATTCCCTTTGTTTTCGCCCAAGATTCCAATTCACCTAGAACAATGCCCGTAAAGATTTTACTATCGGCGTCTAGGAGAGAAATGGGGCGATAGTTAGAAGCCAGTAGCCTATCACCCTTCTTGTAAATGGGAATAGCTATTGAATGAGTCCAAGAGTCAGGGATTCTCCTCTGGACAATTATGTTGTCAAAAAGGGCTTTAAGGATCTTCGCCCACATTTCTGGATCCGATTTCAAGATCGAATTACTTAAACCATTCGGACCAGAAGCTCTGGAGGTTGAAGATTTTTTAATTAACAATTCTATATCCAGAACGTTAAACTCAAGAAACCAACTATGGAATGCATCCGCAGCGGAGCATATCGAGGCGTCAGAACCATAAACCTTAGAAAAATGGTCAATCCAGATCCCCTCTTGAATAATTGAATCTTGTTTCTGATGTTGAGTAACCTCATTCAGATTCACTAAAGTCCCAAAATGTTGGGAATTCCTAAGAGGCAGGGCGTAGAGCATTCTCTCAGCATCCTGTTGAACTACCAGATGATTATGTGCACGAAGCCAATTCCTATAGTTATTTTAGTTAACAACCCTCTTATTGTTTTAAGTGAAAAGATACGCACAACAGATAATGCACAACCGATCACATACGAGTAACAGCCACCCCAATATACACATGTCTTCAAACTCATCATTGCATCCTTCTGGAATGCCTTTAATACCTCTATGTGTAGTTGGTATTGTGGAACAACACAAAAATGCCAACATGCAATACCTAAGAGGGTAAAACAAAGGACATGTTAACACATATAGGCATCCCATCTTGGCCAGTGAAATCAAAGAGCAGGCTGATGGCACAACTTAAACATCAGAAGCTAAATATGCCTTTATCTTATCAAGAAAAGGTAAGTTCAACATTCACAGTCTGAAAACGATCAAGTATGCTATCTGGCTGATTGCTGTCATGATTTAATTCTAGGCAATGTGTTGACTTTAATAAGAACATTAAAAGCCTTCTCAGGTTAGCATTATACTGAATTCATTAGCACATATACTTTAATCAAAAGGCAAGTTAGTTCATAGGCATATACCATGAGCAATTAAGAATAAACTGCCTATAGAATTTTGAAACCCCTAGAAATCAAGGATTTTGCTGAAATAAGGGACGTTTTATACATTAAAATCAATAGAATACCCATACATGGAAAGAATGAACACCACATTCTCAAGCTCATACTTTAAAGGCTTATCTGAAAACCAATATATAGGGCCTCATTACACGGTAGGCGATGAACCATGGCGCAATTAGCGCCATGGTTCATGCCGGTTAAATACTGGCACCGCCTTGGTGGAAAGGGGAATTACCGCCCCATTCCAAGGTTGGAGGGGCGGTAATTCCCCCTTCAACCATTGCCTTTCCCCATTCCCATTTTTGCCCCATAGGGCATAATGGGAATGGGGAAGGCGCTAATTACGGCACCGCAAATTGCGGTACCGTAATTAGCTCCCTGGGTACCTTTGCGGGTTGGTTTTTAACGCCTGCAAGAAGCAGGCGTTAAAATCCCCAACCCACAAAGGGACCTCGTAGTAAGGTGGTAAGGATTTACCAGTACCGGTAAAATACCGGTACCGGTAAACCCTTACTGCCTACCGTGTAATGAGGCCCATAATCTTTTTAAGATTATGATATGCCATGTTATATTTGTTGTTTATAAAACAAAATTGTTACCTATTGGGTTTTCAGCACCTATGTATGACAAAAACATATTCTAAGTTCTTGCATCAAATATTTCAATATTGTGTAAATCAAAATATAATCTGGCAAGAAGACCCCCCTGCCCCACATTTCTTTCAGGCTATCCAAGAATATCAAATCCATACACCTGTGAAAATATGACAGGGCATTACAAAATGCAAAATGCACTGGAAACAACGTTTTTTGTATACATTTGGTCCTACAAAAAGTCTTTCACATTGCCATTATTCAAATAGAAAGGCAATGGCCTCTCACAATTCTAAATAAGTCAAAATCACAGCCTTCCTACTCACTTTACTATGTCATTAGTGAATTTCAAAACATAGGCTGACAAGATAAGACCAAATGATGTATGTAAGCGTTAAAAGACATAATGAAGATTTTTTGTGAAACTTCATATTTTGTTAACGTGGCTTAGATTTGCCCTTAGATGGCTGACATCTGGCTAAGATCTAGAAAAGCCCTCGCAGGAAAAGGATGCAGTGTTGAGTGACACAGGTTCACAGGAGACGTTGCCCGACTTTCCACGTAACATGTTTTTTGCGTCCATGCTACAAAGCATATATAATCAGAGGTTTGGGACCCTCTGTGGCAAAGCCCTTGCAGGACAAGGCCCCAGTGTTGAGCAATGCAGGAGTTTGGCGACAAAGGGGTCTGCGGCGGGGACTGTGAGTGCAGAAGTTTCACCCTCCTGTCTGCGGCCGCCAGGTAAGAATTGGGGAGTTTGATTGCTGCTCTGCACTTCCTTGCACTCTTACTGCACCCTCCACCATTGCTTTGCGCTTGCTTCTGCCACCTCCACCTCGCTTCTTGCACGTTCTCGCCCCCACACTCCTCGTCTGCACTGCCCGTTGCCTCATCATACGTGCCGTAGCCTGCTTGGACCCTCACAATCCTGGATTTTCATGGTTCCTCGCCCTTCCACCTGGTAGCTCGCGGTGGCCCACCCCCGATGGCATGAATCCTCAGTTCCCCCTGATTGCCTGTCCTCGCAATTCCCTTATCATGTGTCCTCGCTTGCTCTTCGCACTCACATGACCGAATGCTCCGTGCTTGCCTCATTCCCCAGGCGGCATGGTTCCTGGCATTCCTTGATTGCATGGTTCCTCGCAACTCCCTAATTGTTTGTCCTTGCAATGTACTTGCAATTCCCTGACTGCATGCCCCTTGCCTTGGATAACTCTTGCCCATGTGGTTCCTCGCAATCCTTGATTGCATGGTTCCTCGGAATTCCCTAATTGCATTTTACTGCTACCTCTTCGCGATCCAATAACTGTGTGTCCGTGCACTGCCTCACGCCCCCCCACACACCCCCTGCTCCCACACACACTCTGTTCTGCCTTACTGTCCTGATCACTGTTTGTCCTACTGTCCTGTTTTTCTGCCATATCTTTGCCTATCTAGGTCATCACTCTTCTTTGCTACTGTTTTTCTACTCACTGACTGCCCTGTTTGCTTATGCTGCCTGCATTTCTCCTCATATTCCTCCCTCAACTAGGTCCTATTTCATAGATTTCTCATTTTGTGGTTTTTGTGGTGTTGTACTCACCTCACTGATTGCCCTGTCCCATATTGTACTGTTGTGTGTTCCGTTGGACTCTTCCTTCCCCCAAGTTCTCAATTTCCAACTATATTTCCTGACAGTTTTTGGTCTTGTCTTCTTAGCAAATTGTTCATTTGACAAACTGTCCTACTATTGTCTGAGCTCCTGCTGTACTGGTCAATTGTTTACTATTGTCTTGTCCCTATTTGTCTAGTCTGTTTGCATCCCTCCCGGTGTCCTTTCCTAGTGTTCCCCCCAACCGCCACTTCATCTCTCCTCTCCCTACCTACTCTATGGTGCTCTCTGTTTCTCCTATCTTTTCTAACTGCTTCTCTATCAACTATCCTGCTCTTCTCACTAAATCTAGTAGGAAGAAGTTTAAAAAGGACATCCTGGTCTCCAACCCATGCCTCCCTATCGCTGACACTTATGTCAGTGCTTTCTCCAGACAGACCCTCACCCAAGACCTATGGACTCTTCCTATGGTCATTGTGCTTTCTCCTTTCTATTCATCTCCCATTACTGATGGCACCTGTTGGGAGGCCCTCCTGGCCCCCTTCCACTCCTCCAAGGTCATCATTATGTATACTTGAATGGTACCGTCTTGGTCCAAGGTCCTCAGGCCAATCTGCTTCTCTTTGATAGACGCTTCCCGTGCCTCATCAATTTCCTTTCTTCTCCTGCTGCCCCCTTCCTTGCCCTCCTGTTTTCTGCTTGGATACCTTGCCCTCTCCTCCTTTCTCTCCTGCCCCTCCTCAGGCTTCTTCTACACCTCTGCAGGGAGTACCTCTTATTTGTACCCCTCCCTGGAAGCCTTTCAAGGATGGCAACCTTCTCCATATTGCCACTCTCAACTCTCGCTCAGCTGTCAAACACTCCTCTGACATCTGCCGCCTCCTGGAAGAACTTGACCTTAATGTCCTCGGTCTCACCGAGATATGGTTTAGGGTTAGCTCTGTCACAAGCTTTGACACTCTCCTCCCTGATGGCTACAAGATCCTCTTTAAGCCCATATCCAACCGTTCTAGAGGTGGTGTAGCCCTGATCTTCCCGGAGTGGATTCCTGCCTCTGTCATTCCTACGCATGCCTACTACTCTTTCGAATGCCTCGCCTGCAGGCTCTCTCTCTCTCTCTCCAGGCCACTCCCTCACTGTAGCTACAGTCTATAGGCCACCTGGTCAGATCTCCTCCTTCATCTCTGTGTGGGTGGAACTCTCCTCCTCCCTCCTGACCTCGACCACTCAACTCCTCCTCCTTGGAGACTTTAACATCCATCTGGATGCTTCCTGTCCTGCCTTTGGACTCTTTCGTGACCTCTGCAATTCTCTCTCACTCTCTATCCTCCCCTCTGGGCTGACTCACTCTGCAGGGCACACTCTGGATGTTCTGATCTCTTCAGACCTTCCCCTTACTATCCCACTCACCACTCCTCTCTCCTGGAGTGATCACTTCTCCTCCTTCCCTCCCATCTCACCCCCTCTACCCATCAGGCCAAGCCAATGCCAGCACTGTCACCTACCTTCTCGGTTATCTGACCTATGAAGTGTGTCAGTTGATGCTTTCGCTGTCATTTTCACACCCCATCCTCCCCCTTTTGGCTGACTCACATCCTGACACAGCCCTTTCCATGCTCCACTCTGTTATATCTGATACACTAGATGTTCTTGCCCCTGTCATGAGGATCTGCTTGAAGCCCAAAGCCAAGTGCAACTCCTGGTACAACTCAGACCTCGTCACCCTTAAACTCTAGTGCAGGGTGGCTGAGAGGAAATGGCATGCATCTGGTGCATCCTCTGACAAATTGACCTGCCGCCTGCTCTAAAGGCAATACAGGCTCTGGGCCCACACCGAGCCCACATCTCTGTGGCATCTAACAACTCGGCCAAAATATTTAAAATCTGCAAGGAGCAGGTCAATCCTACTTCAGTCTCATCACCTCCCAGGCCCTCTGCACGGCCCTGGCTTCTCATTTAATCTCTAAAACTCAGGACATCCTGTCCTCTCTCGCCTCCTCTCCCCCTTTTCCCTCTTCTCTCTATTCTTCCTCTGGGCCCCCTTGGTCACCTGTCCTCCCTCCTTCTCTGCCTTTCCCCTGTTTCCCCCGATGAGGTTGCTCGACAAGTCTGATCTTTGAAAGTCTCGTCAAAACAGGTTCTCCCCTGTTCCTCCAAAACCATCAAGGACCACATTGACACCCTTTCCTGTGCTCTGGCTGACTTCTGCCGCCACTCCTTTGCCACTGGTGTCTTCCCTTCCACTCTGAAGCACTCTTATGTGCACCCCCTTCTTAAGAACCCCTCATCCGACCCC